>NC_084482.1:11615906-12948823 GCF_030035675.1 Rhineura floridana | reverse complement strand
TGGGAAATGGCAGTTAGTTAGGGTTGGCTAGCATGAGGGCTAGAGGTAGGGGAGAGAATTAGACCATCTGCTAGAGAGTTAAGATCATTTGTAGGATTATAAGAATGGTGCATTTAATGACTGCTTGTTCTGGTTGCTCTGTTCAATAATTAAATCAGGTGTGGGGAACCTTTGGCCCTCCACATGTTGCTGAACTACAACTCCCATCAGCCCCAGCAAGCATAACCAGTGGCTAGGAATGATGGGAGCTCTAGCCTAATAATCTCTGAAGGGCAAACATTTCCACACACCTGAATTAAACAAATGTTTGTTTCCTGATCTGTGGTCTGGTCTGGGTGGATTCTAAGGTAAAATATGTCTCACCCCACTAGGGTTGCCAGGTTCTTGGCCTGAGACTGATCCTGTATCTTTAGGAGAAGAGAAAGTCAGCCATGTGCAGGTGTTCTTGCAACTCTGTAATGGGAAAAACCACAAGGTGGAATTCTCCCTTCCCCTTCCACAACTTTTAAAGATACAGAAGACCTCTTGGAGGCCAGGCCTGGCAACCAAAAGGTCTTCTGTATCTTTAAAAGTTGTGCAGGGGGGAGGGAGAACTGCACCTTGTGGTTTTTCCCATTACAGTCTTGCAAGAACACCTGCACTTGGCTGACTTTCTCTTCTCCTAAAGATACAGGATCAGTCTCAGGCCAGGAACCTGGCAACCCTGCACCCCACATCTATGGTGTAAAGATACCTGGACAATACTATAAAAGGAGAGTCCTGCTGTTGTCTAAGTCAGAAGGAGGTTATGGTGGATACATTAAGGCAGGGATGGGAAATCTCTGGGTTCCTTTCAGCCCTCTCTGTCTGGCCTTTGGGGCTGTTCTCAGGCCACACACCCTCCCAAGCCACATTATTATTATTATTATTATTATTATGCTTACTATCTAAAAGATCTCAAAGCAGTTTACAATAGAATACACAAGGTACAATAAAAAGAAATCTATCACCAGTCCTGCTTTGCACCATCCTTGAGTATTTTTGCCTGGCTGGAATGCGTCCTTGAATTCTGATCATGCTTTCCCCTTGCCTGGATAGAGGATAGATGAGTGTGAAGAAAGTAGCCTAATGCACAAAGGTAAAATTCACATTTAATGATCTGCCCTCTGGCCCACCCACCATTGGTATGTGGCCCCAGGATGTTTGCCCTGAAAGAAACGTGGCCCTTGGTCTGAAAAGGGTTTGCCGCACCCCTGCTTTAAGTGGAAGTTGGGACTCCCACTAAGTAGCTGTGAGACTGGCCTTTAATAACAACCCAGCGACAAGCCCTAGGGAGGGATTCTGGGGACATCACAATGGGGTGGAATGGAGACATGGAGATGAGAACTTTTTCTTGAGTGCACGTCTTATTTGAGATTAGGGAAGGAGGGCCATGTTCTCAGTTTGTGTGAAGGGGAGGTTTAGGGAGGTGTATCCGAAAAGAAAATGACAATAAGCAAGTTGACTTGAAAAGAGATTGGTGTCAATGCCTCTTAAGAATGATGAGATTTTGTCAGTGTCATTCCAGAGCCCATTGTACAGAAAAAAGGGGGGAAGACAGCTCAACTTGCTGAGAGTGAAACTGATAATAAATTGAAATCCTGAAGTGGTATTGACAAAGCTCAGGCTCAGGCAAGGGTCTTCCGGATTCCTAGAGATAAGAAGTAGGATCTGTAACAGAATGTTGTAGCATGGGGTACTCTTGTTCAAGGGTCCAGCCGGCCACAACCATTTTCAGGATACTCCATCCCATTCAATTTTTCCATCCCCACTCCCACCAACAGACAGTTCTGCGGCCACTGGGCATGCTTAGCCCATGCTAGTCTATTTTGGGTCCCCACCTTAGATTCCTTCCCCAAGGTGTTTGTACTTCTGCGCATCTTGGGGTTCCTCCAAGCCTGCTGATATCTCCCTCTTGCATGTGGGTGGTGGAATTTTGACATCACATAAGGATAGGAGTAGAAGAATGAGTTTATTATTATATACATGTATGATCTTAGAGACAGCTGACCTTTGATGAGACCTGCTGCCACTTCCAAAACCCTGTCAAGGTTCAGTAATGACTCTGGCAGATTCATGTTAAGGGCTCTTCCAGACTGTTACTATTTTTGGTGAGATTCAGTCACACACCTGCACATTCAGGTTGCACAGTTAAAGCTGGTTGGGAACTCTTGCACAACAAACCCACTTCCCCAAAAGATGGGACTGTTTGAGATAAGGAAAGTGACGGGGAAATGCACTGGAAAGTGTAGGATAATACTTCCTTTCTTATCTATCCTCCCCACAAATAAATCAGAATGAATGTTAATAAAACAGTGGTTTAATCTCCCTGCAAACACATTGGGATGAATGGTCAATAAACAGATAATCTGGAACCACCCTAAAATGGGGATCTCACTACAGTTGGTGAATGGGCAGCGGAGAGAAATGAAGACAGCTGGGGGGAATGAGTAATTGGTTTGGCCCTTAAAATAAAAAAGCTAAATTGATAACTTATTTTTACATATGGTCTCCCATCCACGGAGCAGATCAGGTCCACACATCCTTAGCTTTAACAATTCTACCACTATCAGGTGCTCCCAAACCACTCATAGGGCCTGTATAACTGGTGTGCAGATGGGTGGGTGTGGAATGCCACAGACACTGATGTGTATCTCACATACCGATCACAGAGGGTTGTATTCAATGTAGCACTAAGGAGAGTGTTCCATCAGGGCAAGCATTTTTGTTTGTCTGATGAAACAATGTGCCTTGTCCTCCACCTGTTGCCTGTTCCTGGAGGTTCTCCTGACCCTCCACAGCAGATTTGGGGAGAGTGCCAGGGGCCCACAAGGGGAACACAGGGGGGAAAGTCCTGTTGTGCTAGTGGGTACCCTTGCACTGGCTTCTGCTAGTGCAGTAAATAGTTGTATATTTTCCAGAGTGTACTCTGATCTGGATGTTGAAATTGACAGCAGGTTCCCAGCAAGTGTACACCCAGAAAAACGGATACTAATGTGAACTTCACATAAGAGTGTATGTATACCACCAGCATATGTGAGTTTGTTTTTACACCCATATGAATGCATGTAAAGGACATGTGATAGAAAGAGGGGCTGAAAATACTACTTGAGCATGCTCAAAGGTCCTCATCTTCTTACTCTAAGCTATACTGGTAGCACTGCAGCATTGGAGGATTAGGATCCAAATACAGTAAATAAATCATTTCACGTGTTCTAGTGCAGATCCCTCTCAATAACAACTAAGAATAGCCCTTCCCCTGAATCACTGTGGAGATTCTGAAGAAAGACCTACAATTACCAGCACCCTTAAGAACATAAGGAGAACTTGCTGGATCAAGCCAGTGGCCCATCTAGTCTACCATCCCGTTCTCACAGTGGCCGAGCAGATGCCTGTGGGAAGCCCACAAGCAGGATCCGAGAGCATTCTCTTCTACTGCAGTTTCCAGCAACTGGTATTTGGAAGTATAGCCATGATGGCTGTGCTCTGCCTTCATGGCTGGAAGCAGAACGTAGCCATCATGACGAATAGCCATTGATAGCTTTATCATCGAAGGATTTGTCTAATCCTCTTTTAAAGCCATCCAAGTTGGTGGTTATCATTGCCTCATGTCGGAACAAATTCCATAGTTTAGCTGTACCCTGCGTAGTGCAGGAAAGGTCTGTCAGTTTTGATTCTCTCCATGTCTCAGTTTTCCAATCTTAAATTCAGTTCTCCACATTTCTGAAGCAATTTACGATTAAAAAAAAAATCCTCATGAAAATTCTCCAGCATTTTAGTGTGAATTTCTCCTAATAAACACATTTTTGTAGACAGTTTTGACTAATGTATACCTCTTTGCAAGCAGTTAAGGTGTTGGACTACGACCTGGGAGACCAGGGTTCGAATCCCCACATAGCCATGAAGCTCACTGGGTGACCTTGGGCCAGTCACTGCCTCTCAGCCTCATGAAAACCCCATTCATAGGGTCACCATAAGTCGGAATCGACTTGAAGGCGGTACATTTACATTTTAATACAAAATCACACAGATGTTCTTTTCATGCATATATTCATTTTTATGCACACTGTCCCCTAACATGCATTTTTTTCAACATTGTTTGGTTGGCAAACTGCATTGCAAAATTTGAAGAAGTGTGAATTTCAAACAGGGCTGTGGAGTTGGTACGCCAAACATTCGACTCCGACTCCAACTCCTCTATTTTTCTACTGTCCGACTCCGACTCCACCCAAAATTGCTTCCAACTCCACAGCCCTGGAAAGCTCTGTAAATGTCTTTTTAAATTGGAAGCTCTCATAGGAGCATTTTTATTGCTGGCTGAATATGCGCTGATCTTGGCGTCACAGCATTTGTCTTCATCTGGGTCCTGTGGCATACACTGACACACAAAATGTTTTCCATCTTGAGTTATGGTGAAATGCTCAACTACAGCTGACTTCATGGGAAGCTTCTTTGACAGTTTGAATTTATATTTTAAAAAATTTGTCAATCAAATTTTATTTTGAAGCCGGAGTCGGAACATTTCTACCGACTCCGACTCCACCCAAAATTGCTTCCGACTCTGACTCCACGACTCCAACTCCACAGCCCTGATTTCAAAGGCTGGCTATGTTTCAGTTCTCATATTGTTTCAGAAAGTGCAAATTTGATAGATTCAGCTTGAAATGGAAACTGAAACTAATTTCTCACCCATCCCTAGCCTCTGTACGAAGACGCACTTTCTTTTGTCTGACTTGAATCGTTCATCTCCAGCTTCATTGGATGTCTGTGAGTTCTAGTGGCAACTGGCAAACTACAGTTGCCAGGTTTCTTTGGGAGAAAAATTTGCCTTAAATGTATGGTGTGTATACAGTCTTCCCAAGACAAGTCATTTTAAAGGACCACAACAGCCCAGAATACAGCTGGCTGATCATGCTTAGGCGGAACACAGCTGGGACAAAGTTTGCACAGCTTAAAAATCTGAAAGCAATATTCTTTTTACAACAGCCTTCTGTCTCCAGTGCTTTCTGTGGCAAAGGAACCTATGCCTGCATGGTTTCCCCTCGCACTACCTGCCATTCCCCAAACCAGGTGAATCCAAGTTTTGTCAGTATTTTCTCTCAATGAACTTGTATTTATTCTGCCTTCAAGGCAACCCTGAAGATACACAGCTCAGCCCATTGCATCAAAGGACTATGGTTTCTATGGTTTCAGCTCAATTCTCTGGCCTATCCCAGGCAGCTACAGGGAGCACCTGACTCCCCACTGCTCCCTGATCTTAAGGCCCTTATCCTGCTGTCTGCATCTTTCTGTTCTTCAGCACATCACACCCGTCATTAGAGGCTCCAGCGCAAGGTTAAAGTGGCTCTGCATTCCAGTCTCAGAATGCTCTAGCAATCAGCCCCCTGATGTTAATGCCATGGGTCTGTATGAGCAGATCAAGTGATTTCAGTTGCCTTTCATGAGGCCTTTACAAGTGAAATAGTTATGCCATAGCCAGCATCTTCCTAAATCCAGGCTTCTCAATCTGTCAGGCCAGCCTCTCTGAAGTGCGCACAGTTGTTGTGACATGACTTGTATTTTTTTAAAAACGATCCCACAGATGCACTCTTCTCCCCAGGCCCTGTGCACAACACCTGCACATGCTCCAAGTGAGAGCACACTTGAGCATGTGGCCCTGAGGAAGAGCAGAGTTTCTGGATCCTTTGTGCAATGGAAAAAGTTCATTAAAATGATTCCCATTCCAGGTCATGGCTGCATGCTGCTTTGTTCAAAATTCTGGACAATGTGTTCAGAATGGGAGAAGTGATGGGGAGGCTTTCTTAGGTCCTTTGGAGACACATATCAACATTTTTTCAATGGCTCACAGCTACTCCCATGGGAGGAGTGATGTGCTGTGTGCCATGAATCAGGGATGGGGAACACTTGTCCCTCCAGATGTGGCTGGACTACAACTCCCATCATCCCTGCTCATTGGCTTTTCCTCTCAAGGGAGGGAGACCTTCTTTCCCCCCTCTTCTCCTGGCCACCTTTACTCAGTATTCAAGAAACTGCTAGTGCTGACACTGGTTCAACCAAGAGGCTGAGACATAGCCAAGGGCAATGGAGATTGGTCCATTAGGCCAAAAGGGTCACTGTCCCACCAACCTCCTCCTTTATCTTAATGTTTTTATTTATTTATTTATTAAATTTATTAGTCGCCCATCTGGCTGGCTGTCCAGCCACTCTGGGCGACGTACAAAATAAAAACATACAAATACATTAAAACATTAAAAATCTCAACAACAATAATAAAGCCTAACCCACCCGAACAGCCTGCCTGAAGAGCCGGGTCTTCAAGGCCCGGCGGAAGCTCATCATAGAGGGGGCATGTTGCCCTTGTAGAACTCGGCGTGGAGGAGGATGCAGACAAAAGTAGAATGAGTTGGCTCTGTCTGTCATTGGTTGTGGTGCCACCTACTGTTGAGCTCCCTGCTTTCCACCATGCCAGTCCCAATGGGTACCAGCCATTACTGGCTAGGGGGTAGGGCAGGCATGTGAGAAGACACTGGCCAGGCTGTGGCACTGAGGCCCACCTGAAAGAGCCCCAAGGTCCACTGGTGGGTTCCCAGTCAACTATTAGAGAAACAAAGGATTTGTTGGTGGCTGTAATGAAGTTTCTCGTGCCCATTGGCTGGACAGTGCTGATGTCACTATAAAGCTAAGAAGCATTGGGGGCGTTACTTGAGCAACAATGACATCACAAACAGACTGAGCAGCAGCCAGAGCTCAGTAGGGACAAGGAGTCCAGAGCTAGGTTGCTGAAGGACACATGAACAGGCAGCAGCCTGAGGGCTGAGAAACAGGACATGGTAGGTGGAAGAAAAAGAGGTCTGAGGCTTAAAGAGGAATGATACTTGTGTGATTTACAGAATAATAAATGGGAGTGGGGGGTAGGAAAAGGGGGGTGTCAAGAAAGGCACTGAATTTAGAGATCTACACGGGAACAAGGGGGAAAAGAAGGTTAGAAAGAATACACTAAGGATATTATGAGTGATCATGATTATGGCCTGAGGCTGCAGTCCTAACCATACTTACTGAGAAGTAAGTCCCAGCAGACGTAGTGATGAGACTTCGTTCTGAGTCAACATGTGTGGAACCAGACTGTTAGGTATCAGATCAGCCCTGTGCTTTAATATCTAGATTTGCTGCCTCAAAAAGTAGTCGGTCAGCAGGCAACCTTAATTTTCTCCTGGTATTCTGCTTGGGAAAGATGGGCTCCATCACCTCCCAAAGAGTTTTTTAACCCTACGTTTCTGTTATGTGGGGCCCCTCCTGACCCTTGTGTCTGCAGATAATCATGATAAATACCTTTGCTGTCTGCTACTCATGTTATCTGGTTCCTTTGATTGTAGCTGATCCTGACCAAGGACAGATTAATCCAACAATTGACACAAAATGCCATATCTCCTCTGCTGTGGCTTCCAGATTCAGAGATTTGATAATGAAGATTGATCAAGTGGAAATAAAAATGTATGCTTTGACTTTGAGGTGGGGATTGCAGGGGGTGAAGAGAGGAGAAAGTTGGGAAGAAGACAGAGGTTGAATTTGATATTTTGATTAAAAATGTAGGTTTCTGTGATCTGTTTGACTGGGCAGGCAAGATGCCTCAGAGGCAATTACAAAGAGGACAAAGAGGACATCCAAAGGAGAAGAGAGAGTAAGAACATAAGGACATAAGAACAGCCTGCTGGATCAGGCCAGTGGCCCATCTAGTCTAGCATCCTGTTCTCACAGTGGCCAACCAGGTGCCTGGGGGAACCCCGCAAGCAGGACCCGAGTGCAAGAACACTCTCCCCTCCTGAGGCTTCCGGCAACTGGTTTTCAGAAGCATGCTGCCTCTGACTAGGGTGGCAGAGCACAGCCATCATGGCTAGTAGCCATTGATAGCCCTGTCCTCCATGAATTTGTCTAATCTTCTTTTAAAGCCATCCAAGCTGGTGGCCATTACTGCATCTTGTGGGAGCAAATTCCATAGTTTAACTATGCGCTGAGTAAAGAAGTCCTTCCTTTTGTCTGTCCTGAATCTTCCAACATTCAGCTTCTTTGAATGTCCACGAGTTCTAGTATTATGAGAGAGGGAGAAGAACTTTTCTCTATCCACTTTCTCAATGCCATGCATAATTTTATACACTTCTATCATGTCTCCTCTGACCCACCTTTTCTCTAAACTAAAAAGCCCCAAATGCTGCAACCTTTCCTCGTAAGGGAGTCGCTCCATCCCCTTGATCATTCTGGTTGCCCTCTTCTGAACAGGGGCGATCATTCCCTCGTTTCTTCTCCCAGTTACTGCACAGTTGAACATCCAGGGTGGTATTAAATGCTAGTCCTACTCAGAGTAGCGTACACCCATTGATGTTAACAAACGTGGCTAACTTAGGTTCGTACATTTCAATGGGTCTAAAGGACTTAGTTGAATATAACCCCAAATTACAGGAGTATGTTTCGACCAGCCCTTGACAGGCTGGTCCGCTTTCTGAAGGACCACTTTCTCCCATAAACACCTGCCCTTTCACTTAGATCACAACTGGAGACCCTGCTTCAGGTACACCCATTTCTGAGGTTAGGCAGATGACAACCGGAGACAGAGCCTTCTCTGCAGTGGCATCATTGATTGAGTTTGATTGAGTTTATTTATATGTTGCCTTTCCACAGTAAGCTGTGCCCAAAGCGGCTTACAACAAACATTCAAACTATCAAAATACAAAACACTGAGGTAGGGGAAAGAAGTCAGTTTACAAAACAACCAATGCATTCAAAAAGGGCAAAAACAAACAATTTAGCAAACATTCAGTATTACAAAATAAATAATCTAGACTTTAAAACATAAGTACAAAGCAAACAGAAAGCTAGCTGACAATAGAGGTTCAGGTGCTCATCTTGCTGCACTTGAAGGAGCCTCTGCAGCCTGTCTTAAATACAGTTCCTCTCACCAGCTAGATGACTTACAGTTGGCTGCCTTTTATCTCCTCCAGAAGAGACCAACAGCATCAACAGGGAAATGCTGAGGAGGGCAGTGATGACAAGCCCTCTTTCCCAGCCTCCTGGAAAGTCCAACTGCTGGTGCAGATTTTATTGCTCCACAGTTCTCCATGTCCATTCTGCCACTGACTCTGTGTCCTCCAGCTCCTTTCTCCCTCCCTTCTTCTCCATCACCATCCCATAGTTGGCTCCATGCTGTTGTCACCACAGGGGCATTGTTGTGTCGGTTCCACTGCATCTCCACCTGCATTTTCTGAAAAATCATGTCTTCAAAATGGTGAGGGTTGCACCCCAAAACAGCTCAGTGATGTCTGAGTATGTTCAGTGAACGCAGAATGCTGACTGACTCTTGGAGGGGTGGGGACTGGGGGAAGGAGTGGAATGGAGTAACTGAAAACATGAACAGACCATGCTGCAACAATTGTATTGCAAGGGGCCACTTGTTTCTGTCTATAGTATAAAACTATTTCTAAATTTCCATTCCGTTATTTATTTGTTTGTTCATAGCATTTATACATAGCTTTCCTGCTCACCCAGAGGGCTCCAAGAAAGCCTAGGAAAAATCATAAAATTACCAAACATGCAAAAGAACAAGCCTTGCTGAACCACAACCAGCATGGCTTCTCCAAGGGTAAGTCTTCCTGTTTTGCCAACTTTTTAGAGTTCTATGAGAGCATCAGCAAACGCATAGATAGGAGGCATCCAGTTTACATTGCATATTTTATACTTTTAAAAAGATTTTGATAAAGTACCTCACCCATGACTCTTGAGTAAGCTTAGCAGTCATGGAGTAAGAGGTGGATCTGTGGATCAAGAACTGGTTAAGAAGCAGGAAGCAGAGAAAGGAATAAATGGACAGTCCATCCCAATGGGAGGATGTTGAAAAGTGGAGTCCCGAGGAACAGTAGTGGGACCTGTGCTTTTTAACTCGTTCATAACTTGTATAGAGTTAGGAGTAAGCAAAGAAGTAGCCAGGTTTGTTGATGATTCCCAGTTGTTCACAGTGGCTAAAACAAAAAGAGATTGGGAAGAGCACAAAAAGTATCTCTTCAAACAGAGTGAATAGGCAATAAAATGGCAAATGCAATTCAATGTAAACAATGTCAATTGATGCACATTGGGGCAAAGTGGCAGTGACTGGCTGGGAACAAGACCCTGGGGTTGTAGTATATAGATCAATGAAGATGTTGACTCAGCATAGGTCAGCTATGAAAATGGTGAATTCCATTCTAGGTATCCTTAGGAAAGGAATTGAAAATAAAACTGCCAATATGATAATGCCATTATACAAATCTATGGGCTCATCCAAATAAAGCGGGATAATCCAGGTTTTCCATATCTGCTCTGTCATCCAAGAGTCCTCACTTGCCCCTTTTCCCACTCCTTTCCCGCTCTTTCCATATGCAAAGATAATCGCATTTTCCGCGGTTCTGCCAAAGCAGATTTAACAGCAGAAAAATGCGCTTTTGCGTGCAACGTCATCAGGACGACCGAAAAATAATGAGATCACAAAGTGGTCATGTCACACATTACACAGTCGTCTGGATGAGCCCTATGATGTGACCACACTTGAAATGCTGTATACTGTTCAAGTTACCTCAAAAAGGATATTGTAGAGCTGGAAAAGGTTCAGAAAAAGGAAAGCAAAATGATCAAGGGGGTTGGAGCAATTTATGAGGAAAGGTTACAACATCTGGGGCCTAGTTTAGAGAAAAGGCAACTAAGAGGAGACATGGTATTAATTATGCATGGGGCAGAGAAAGTGGGTAGAGAAAGGTTTTTCTCCTCTCATAACGCTAGAACTTGTGGACTTCCAATGAAGCTGAATATTGGAACATTCAGGACAGACAAAAGAAAATACTTCTTCACACAGCGCAGAGTTAAACTATGAAATTCGCTCCCATAAGAAGTGATGGCCAACAACTTGGATGGCTTTAAAAGAAGATTAGACAAATTTATAGAGGATAATGGCCACTAGCCACAATGGCTGTGTTTTTTCTCTGTTGTCAGAGGCAGTATGCTTCTGAATTGAATAACAGTTGCTGTGGATCACAGATGGGGAGAGCACTGTTACTTCTGGGCTTCCCAAAGGCATCTGTTTGGCCACTGTGAGAGCCAGATCCTGGACACAGATGGGTCTTCAGCCTGATCCAGCAGGGTTCTTCTTACGTTCAAATGTTTAGTGTGCTGTTGTGGTTAGAGAGTCGAATTTGGACTGGGGAGACCTTGGCTCAAATCCATTTATCAGGTATGCTTTAATTTGGATTCTTGCATCGAGCAGGAGGTTGTACTCGATGGCCTTATAGGCCCCTTCCAGTCTAAGATTCTGTTCTGTGATTCTGTGAAAAGCATGCAACCAAACTACAAAGCAGTATCACATTAATCATCCTCAGCAACCAGCCTTTACTACAAATGCCTGTAGAAACAAAAAAGTTTTGAACAAGCAAAGGAATTTGCATCGGGAAGTGTTCTGGTAGGAGCGGAGAGCCTAGGATTCATCTGTAATGGAAGTTTTCACCATTATGCAAGAATGCAGAAGAAAGCTTCTCCAGAAGATTTCCACATATTCATCTCAGTTATTATTATTTATTTATTTATTTATTTAATTTGTATCCCACTCTTCCTCCCAGCAGGAGCCCAGGGCGGCAAATAAAGCACTAAAACACTTTAAAACATCATAAAAACAGATCTTAAACTACATTAAAACAAAAAAGCATTAAAAACATTTTGTTAAAAAGAACCTTAAAAAGGGTTAAAAACATTATTAAAAAAACATATTAAACAATTCTGACACAGATGCAGACTGGGACAGGTCTCTACCTAAAATGCTTGTTGAAAGAGGAAAGTCTTCAAAAGGCACTGAAAAGATAGCAGAGATGGCGCCTGCCTAATACTTCAAGGGATGGAATTCCACAGGGTAGGTGCTGCCACACTAAAAGTCCATTTCCTATATTGTGCAGAACGAACCTCCTGATAAGATGGTATCTGCAGGAGGCCCTCACCTGCAGAGCACAGTGATCGACTGGGCATATAAGGGATAAGACGGTCTTTCAGGTATCCTGGTCCCAAGCTGTATAGGGCTTTGTACGCCAAAACTAGAACCTTGAACTTGGCCTGGTAGCAAATGGGCAGCCAGTGCAATTCTCTCAGCAGTGGGGTGACATGTTGGCAATACCCTGCCCCAGTGAGCAGTCTCACTACCTCATTTTGCACCAGCTGCAGCTTCCGGACCAACCTCAAGGGCAGCCCCACATAGAGCACATTACAGTAATCCAGCCTGGAGGTTATCAGTGCGTGGACAACAGTGGTCAGGCTATCCCAGTCCAGAAACAGCCGCAGCTGTCTCACCAACCGAAGCTGGTAAAAGACACTCCTAGCCACTGAGGTCACCTGGGCCTCTAGCGACAGATGGATCCAGGAGCACTCCCAGGCTACAGTCCTGCTCTTTCAGAGGGAGTACGACCCCATCCAAAGCAGGCAACTGACCAATTATCCGAACTCGGGAACCACCAACCCACAGCGCCTCTGTCTTGCTAGGATTCAGACTCAGTTTATTGGCCCTCATACAGCCCCCCACCGAGTCCAGGCAGCAGTCAAGGGGTTGCATTTCCTCTCCAAATTCAGATGTTATGGAGAAATAGAGCTGGGTATCATCAGCATACTGCTGACACCTCACCCCAAAGGTCCTGATGACTGCTCCCAAGGGCTTCATATAGATGTTAAACAGCATGGGGGACAAGATGGTACCCTGTGGCACCCCACAGCACAGCTGCCAGGGGCCCAAAAGACAGTCACCCAATGCTATTTTCTGAGAACGACCCTGGAGATAGGATCGGAATCGGAACCACTGTAAAACAGTGCCTCCAATACCCATCTCACCAAGTCGGCCCAGAAGGATACCATGGTCAATGGTATCAAAAGCCACTGAGAGATCAAGTAAGAACAACAGGGTCGCACTCCCCCTGTCCTTCTCCCGATAAAGGTCATCCATCAGGGCGACCAATGCCGATTCAGTCCCATAACCAGGCCTGAACCCAGACTGGGATGGGTCAAGATAATCTCTTTCATCCAAGAGTACTTGCAGTTGCTGCGCCACAACCCTCTCAATCACCTTCCCTAAGAAGGGGGTATTTGCAGCCGGTCGGTAGTTGTCACAAACCAATGGGTCCAGGGTGGGCTTTTTCAGGAGTGGTCAAATCACCGCCTCTTTCAAGGTGGCTGGAACCACTCCCTCTCGCAATGATGCGTTGACTACACCCTGGATCCACTCAGTCAGACCCCCTCGGCAAGCTTTAATAAGCCAAGAAGGGCAAGGGTCAAGAGGACACGTTGCTACACTACACTTCAATGCACAAGGAGCTACAGCAGCAGAGGAAAAGAAACCTAACCCATGTCTGACACACATCACATAGAATTATATGCAGCTGGGTGAGACTTTGGGGTTTGCTACTTCAGCTTCTGGCACTGCTGAAGAGACAAGCTTCAGTTTGGGTTATACTGTATTTTCAAAAGGTAAAAATGAAGAGTGGCTTGCCTCTTTGACATGTGGTAGCATCTTCACAGAAAGCTCTGGCTCTTCAGCCTTTTTCATTCTCCCAGCATGGCACAGTGGTAGAGCACTTGCTCTGCAGGCAGAACATCCTGGCATTTCTGCTTAAAAAGATCAGGTAGCAGGCGATGGGAATGACCTCGCTGTGCCTGAACCTTTGGAGAGCTGCTACCAGTCGCAGTAGACAATACTCGGCTAAATGGACAGATAGTCGAACCAGGTACAAGGCAGCTTCCTGTTTATCTTCCTCTCTTTTCACCCTGCTCTCAGGACCATGAGAGCCCCCAGACTCCAGTTTATGAGCCAATGCCTTATAGGTTGGATCAGATGCGCATTAAAATCAGGACCAGCCCACCACAGATGGGATGAACAACTGTACGATTCCACAAACCCAAGACCAGTTCACAAGTCAGCTTCCTAGGGTTTCTGTTTCCCTGTGATGTGGGCGTTACTTTTGGCAGGCAGCTAAAGACACATGCTGTTAATACATTTTGGGTGTTGATTGAATCGCTGTTCTATTAGCATACTCCCCCATTTCTCTCATTAGCTCCTGTCTCTCGACTGCTATAAATAGCTTTTAATTGCTGGCTTTGGTGCCCTCTCATTCCCCATTTCCCGCCTGCCTCTCCTGCATTTCAGGGACTCAGTCAGCAAGAAGGGATTTGAGATGGAATTGCTCAAGGACTTGGAGTTTAGTACAGGGAATCGAGAGGCATTCTTTGGAGGAGGGAGGTTTATTGCTTGTGGGGGTTGGATTGGGAGTCACGTTCTTCTTCAGGACAGACATTTCCTGGGGAGAACAAGGATAGGAAGAGCAAGGATGTTTATGCCAGTGCCTTGCATACACACTGTAGATCGTGGCAGCCCATGCTAGAACACACAGCACCAGGATATGGTCTGAGCTGCATGGTACTGCCACCTTGTAGAAGCTAAGCTGGCTTAGGCCTGGTCAGAGTTTAGAGGGGAGACTGCTTGGGAATTCTTATGTACCCTGCTTTGAGCTCCATGATAGAAGGAAGGTGGGATGTAAATACACTAAATAAATAAGCAATGGTTCCTGGACTGGATACATAGTCATCTCCTGCAAAGGAAATGTACCCTATCTAGCAAGGATTTTGTTTGTAGTGGGCCCTAGTCAATGGAGGCTGGCGGCTCCAAATCAGTGGGGCAGTGAATCTGCTCTGGGTTTTTGTCTGAACTTTCAAGAAGCTGTCCAAGGTGTTCCGTTTGGACTAAAACCCAGAGTGGATTCACTGCCCCACTGACATCGGAGCCGCCAGCCTCCACTAGCCCTAGTTCATGAATGTTTATGCCACAGTTTATGCTGCTGCAGGGACGAGACTGTGCTGGGACCATCAAGGGGCAAGTGTTTCCACCTGCTTTGCCCCACCCCTCTGCCTAGACCTTATCAGGAGGAGCTGCAGGCTGAGTCGTGCTGCTGCAGGGATGGGACTGTGCTGGGACCATCAAGGGGCAAGTGTTTCCACCTGCTTTGCCCCACCCCTCTGCCTAGACCTTATCAGGAGGAGCTGCAGGCTGAGTCGTGCTGCTGCAGGGGTGAGACTGTGCTGGGACCACCAAGGGGCAAGCCCTCACCCCTGCTCTTCGTGACATTTTTCTGGGGACTGCCCTTTACCAGAAAGATGAATGCTTTTGGTTTGCTGCTCCTGTTTTTTTTAGAGACGTTAGGACTTCGTTAGTTTGATTTTTTTTGTTGTAAATTGTATTGTTTTTATTTGCATTTTGTATTTGTATTTTTATTTGTGTGTAAGCCGCCTTGGGGGCCTATTTGGCCGAAAGGCGGCCTAGAAATAAAATGTAACATAACGTAACAATCAATCAGTTCATCTTTAAGATGCCACAAGGCTCTTCACTACAACCGAGAACATCACAACTGCTCCTCTAGAATCTGTCCTATATAGGTGGTCCTAAGTTTCACAGAGAGAGAGAAGGGAGAATGTAACATGGCATGTAGATAGCCCCCTAACTTTCCAGCTTCCTGACCTTTACTCCATCAGGTGTTTCCAACCATGACTGCACCTTGTTTAGACCCCAGCTTGGCCTCTTTTTTGTCCCTTCCCCCTCTATAAAATTTCCTTTGATTTAGGAAATTCTGCTCACAAATCAGTTTGTTCCCAGAATGGAAGGACACAGGTCACAGTTGGGTGACAAGAGTAAATTGGACAGAAAATCATTCTTTGGTGAGATTGTCACTAAGCTAACGAGAATACTGGGCCCACACAGATAGACATTGCATCACTCCTTGTGTCACATCCCCAACTATCCCGTAGCTAATTACTTGCTTTTGCAGGCAACGGCTTTGTCCCCTTAGCATGTCCTGGATGGGGCCAGAGGCAAATGTAGACAGAGCAAATTTCACCTTTGTAGAGTAGATTAGTTTCTATACTCTCTCACACACCTCTCTCTGTCTTCCATCCACGGAAACAGGCAGCATGATCAGAGTTCAAGGTCACATTCCCACCCAGGCAAAAACACGAAAGAAGGGACCATTAGGGATGTGGCTGGGAAGGGGGTATAGACTGGGAAGAGTCCCAAGGGCCAGGTAGAGAGGTTTGAGGGCCACATTCAGCCCCCAGGTCTGGGGCTCCCCATCCATGTGCTCTAGTTTGTTATACTGGCTAGTTGGGATTTTTGCTCCAAATGGAAGCCCATTCAAAAATCGCACACCTGCCTGAAATGGTACAGTCAGTTCTGCCACAGCTCAGGATTCAATATCTTCCCTTTGCTTCGCATGTATAAGCCCAAAGGAGAAGAGGGCCTTCTTGTAGGGAAGGGAACATTTTCCTCCTTAGCTGCAAGGTTGTCAGGCCTGAGTGACTGTGTCAAGCTGCCATCATTTTTTAAACTTCTTCTAATTTCCCCAACGGGACCTGATCAGCCAAGTGAGGAAGCCACGTCAAAGGCATGAGCGTGCACTGTGCTGCTAAAGGTCCCACCCAAGAGAGAGTACCTCAGGAGATGTTATGTGCAGAACAACATATGTGCACAGGGGAAATCACTGAGCACTCTTTTGCAATAGCAGTTAGGAAACGCTTCTGTCCCCTGGAGGCTATGTCAGTGTCAGGAGGATGTATGTATGACATCTCCATCTCGCCTGAGGGCACAGAGGCATAGAATTTAATGATCAGTCAGAAAGACTTAATGTCCGCTCTATGGCACAGCAAATGCTAGTGTCAGACCTAGCCTTGATGCCCTGGCTGAGGCTTGGGTTCATCTTAATCATTTTAAATAAGTATACAGTGCTTGTATTAAGGCCTGGTTTATACAATTTTGATATCAAGGGTGGGGAACCTCAGTCCCAGAGGCTGAATGCGGCCCTCCAGGCCTCTCAAGATGGCCCTCCAGTAGAGATGGAAGGTTCTGTCAATTTTGGTTCTCTCAGGGCACAATCCAACTTGTATTTGCATCAGGCTGGATGGAGTTGGATGTGGCAGACGCCCGGCTGAGCTGACAGGCTCCTGGCGCTGCCACGCTCTACCAGGCTCTCCTCGAAGAAGCCCCTTGTCCTGTCTAAGCCGCAGCACCACCAGGACCTTGCCAGCACAGGCGGGGGTCTGCTAGGGAAGGCCAGCCCAACAAATGGAGAGCCAGCGAAAGCTGGCAAAAGGCCTGAAAACAGGGTGTTCCGGGGGCATGGTGGAGAAGCCACTGAGGGGGGGGACTTCTGAGGTAACCTCCTCACATTTGAGGCTCTCCTGCGGGTCCCGATCCAGGTAAGTTTTCTGCCGGCCAGTAGGCCAATGGATTAAAATTATTTCCATGTTGGTCAATGGGGAGTGCTTATTCTCCAGTCGGGGTATTTGCGGGAGCCGGCTTCTGCTTTTCCAGCCCTCACACGTGGCTCCCAACTGAGCCAGCATTTAGCTGGCCCAGTGGCTCCCAAACAGGAAGCTTTCCACCAGTTCTTTCTCCGCCAGTCCCCCTCAACCAGCTTCCCATGATTTGCTCTGCCCATTTCTCATTTTTCCAGTCTGAAATTTGGTTCTCCACATTTCTGCAGCACTTTGAGGTTTTTTTTTAAAAAAAAAACAAATCTTCATGAAAATTTTCCAACATTTTGGTGAGAATTTCTCCTACAAAACACATTTTTGTATGCAGTTTTGACTAATGTACACATTTTTGCAAGCAATTTCTCCTAATGGGGTGCATTTTTGTATGGTATTTTCACTAATATAGTTATTTTTATGCATACTTTCCCCTAATATAGGCATTTTTGCAAGCATTGCTTAGTTGGAGAAGTGCATCACAAAATTGGAAAAAGTGTGAATTTTGAAGGATGGATGTGTTTTGGTTTTCATGATGTTTTTGAAAGTGTGGATTTGATCGATCCAGCTTTAAATGTGAACTGAATCAAATTGCTCACCCATCCCTACCTTCCACTCTTCTCAGAAAATCTCCTTGAACTGTGATAATGCCTCTTTCTGCCTGGGTGGAAGAATGAAGAGAGGTGTGTATATACAGAACCCTAGCCAAACTGTCATCAGAGCTCAGCAGGACCAAAAAGTAGGTTTGTCACAGCTCAGGAGTAGGGCAGGAAATGGCTGGATTTGAAAGAACCAAAGCTGTCCAGTCCCCTTGGCGCACACCCAAACCAGAGAGAAATGTCGATTTCCATTTTGCATGGGAGGAAAAACATCATCATCATCATCATCAGTCATCATCATCATCATCATCTAACAGAAACAGAAGGAGGAATGTTAGGTGGTTCTTCCGCCCTCTCTTCCTTCCTGCTAGCTCAAGCCTGGCTGGGCTTTGGATATGGTGGTTGAACTACCTTAGTTTTTTACCACCACTCCAGCCACCTTAGGTTGCAATCCCATGCTCACATACTAAGAGTGTCCTGTCAAAAATGACACTTCTTTCTGAGCAGACAGAATGGACTGCACAGTAAAATCATGTTTTAAGGATTTTGAAGTAGAAGGGTTTTGCAGAAATTATCTTGGGGCTCCTATAGACATCCTGTTTAATTGTGCATGCATGATGATTTTGTGCTCATGATGCAATTGGGACAGTCATATATGATCCCACTTTCAATACTATTTACACCTGCAAAAGTGTTGGGGTGGTCATACTGCTTCATTTCCATTCAAACCAGTACATATCCTGTGACTGTCTGCTGAAACCCCATAACTTTCCATACCACAAATGTTCTCTTGTTCAGCTTTTGTTGCACTATAGCCCTTCCAGACAGCAGTAATGTGGTAGCATAGGGGAAGCATTGCAGAATAAATCCACCACAAATGCACGATTATTGTGTCAAGAAAATGTTTCAGAATATGCCTGCAATAAAACACCAGTGTGGATCAACTCATACTTTTTCTTTTTGCTACCCAGAGAAAATCTCTTTCCTCTTTAATGTACATTTTTCAAGCTGGGTGCACAATTCTGATTTCACACACACACACCCTGCTAGATTGCTAGAGGATGCAGGTGGGGGGTAGGGGTGGAAGGTGTTGAGTTCAGTCCTGGAGAGGAGCTGGACAAGCAGCTGGTGGCATGCAGGTGGAGTTTGAGGTGGACTGTATAAGATCAGTCCCTGCCCCCAGCCATTGTAGTTCACTTTTTTCTTAGCACCTACCCACCCTATCATCACAAGTGCAGGAATAGCCAGTCACGTATGGGCCAAATAGGATCTATTTATTTTGCCCATTAAATAAATTGACAAAGGGGAATGGCTCTATTTTGCCAGTAATGTACTTTGAAGCAGATTGGCAATTAGGAGGGTGGGTTTGGGGAATCTGATCACAACAGTAGGCCTGTGCAGGAAATTAAATTGCAAGCAGAGTCATCTGAAGGCACCACAATGGTGGATAGGGATTCCCTAGACCTGTTGACAGGAAGGGTTTGGAATCTGGGAACAAGGAAAGGAACCACTTTGGGGGCTTTCTAGGATCACACATCTAGTGATTTGGAGCTCATGGGATTATAAATAAGGTGAGTTTCCTTCAACCCCAGAAGAGGTGTGATCAGACTCTCAGCAGTGCATAGCTTCCAACTCTGGGCCAGGCCAGACTCCCCCTCACTTGGTTGACAGGAAAAATCACCAGGCAGCCTCTGCCTTAGATTTCTGCACCATCAGGAGTAATAGTTTTTGATCTACTTCTTTTAAGTATTAATATAGTTGTATGACCCTAGATAACCCAGTGAGACAAGTGCCATGCCTCCTTACCCCATGTGCGGGAACAATGATCAACAGAGTTCCTGTTGTAGCTGGTGAAATGGTTCACTATGACCATTACTGCAGAGCACTAGAAGGAAGAGAGGATATCTTGTCTTTACTATTGGGAGACACAGATGAAGGCAGCAGGGCATACTTCAATTAGCACTATGCAAGTATGTGCTTGCTGATTGGCTAGCAGCTCCTGGTTGTCCTTGGGCATGGGATGCTGACATCAACAAAGCTGTACAACCAATCAGCAACCATTCACTTGCATAGTGGTACTGAGGCATGTTGTACTTCCACCACTGTCTCCTGATCATTATCAATAAGGGCAGGAACTTCCACCCCTCTTCAGTCACCACAAACCAACAGCTGACTGTCCCACTAGCAAATTGCTTTACATGCCCTCCACAGCAGAGATCCTAAATTATTAACTGTTCATAAAAAGTATGAACTGGTGGCAACCCTACCAATAAATATTTCAGTATTGCTTACAACAGCCCTGCTTGGTAGGCAATTATCATCTCTCTATTATGGATAAGGGACTGAAACTGAGACATCTTTTGTCTGTTTAAAAGTCAGTTTCTGTCTTGCTTCTCCATACTCTCAAGGCAGTTTGTAGCATTAAAACCACACATCCATGAAGCCATAAAAACAATCATAAAACCAGTACCAGAACAGACATGATAAAATCTATCAGCATTACCTTGGGTAACCCCATGTGCTTTCCTAAAAATGCTGGTCTTGTACATCTTCTAAACAGTGAAAAACAAAGTGCAGTGTTTACCAAGTAGTGCTGTGCTGAAATGTTCTCTCCCCCCCCTTTTAAACCAGTCTCTGTTAGGGATGGGGTTCATTATCTGATTAAGTTTCATTTTTCAATTTGTCAAATAGGCTGCCAGTTACAGTTCATCATAAATTGTGTTCCGTGAGTTATCGAGATTCCCGGTTCTCCCTTTTTAATTATTTTTCCCCAAAAAATTACATATGTTGCCATTATTCTTTATGCTGCTGTATACTTTATATAATGTATACAGCAGCAGCTGATTCAAAAAATAATTATGTAAATAATTACATAATTCTTGGTGCAGATTCTTTAAAAAAAATATGGTATTGCTGGCAGCCGCAAATGCACACAAAGAATGGGAGCCTATTTGACGACGAGACGAACTTGCGAATTATCCCAGAATTTGATACCAAATCTGATTTTGCGAATATTTTACCCCATCTCTAGTCTCCATCAATTAAAGAGAAAAGAGACTGCATTTGAACATTATCAGAGGGAAGAGAAAATGTGGGTGCAATTCTCATGGACGAGGGGTGTTTTTTTGTGGCACTCGCCGTATTTTGAGGTGGCCAACAGGTGTCTGTGAGTGCCTTTTCTTTCATTCTACAAATCATCTCTCAGGTGGTCTGAATTCCGCAGCCTTTCTGTTGCCTGCACTTCCTGAAAACCCCATTAGGTCATTGGCTGGGCATTTTTGTAAGCACGGGAAGGTGGGTAGGGTGGCTAATGTATTCCTGATGGCTACTCATTGTTATTTTTTTTAGGGAAGCTTTGTACTTTTAAAGAAATAAGTGCTGATTTTTTAAAAAAGGTAAAATGAAAGACTCCCTTTAAAAACAAAATCAGCAAGCGCACCAGTCTCAAGCATGTGGTAGCCAGCCTCCCCGACTTCCCATGCTTCAATGCTCCCATGCTAAGATTGAAATGCCATGAGGTGGCCCACTGAAGGTGTTTCAGACCAGGCACCCAGGGAGGTTGCAAACTGCTGAAGAAATGCTTAATGGAAAGAGAAGCACACATACCACCTGTGGTCACCTCACAATGATATGGTAAGTTCAACCCCGCATCCACCAGAATTGTACAGAAGTTCTAAAGTGCCCTGTGAATGAGGCAAAAAAATGGAACCCTCTTTCTCTGGAGAGGGATGGACCAGCTTAAGTTCCTTCTGTCAGTTTTGCTGGTGCTCAGTCAGAAGTCTATCCCATCCTGCTTCTTTGAGGACTTTCTGGGGGGGGGGGAATCCTCATGTAAATTGTATTTATTTATTAAGGCATTTATATACCATCCTCCTCCAAAAGGCCACAGGGCAGTTTACAGCGTAAAAACAACACAATAATCATACAACACAAGAACTTAAAAAACAATTATTTCCCTACAACTCACAATAAAAGCATTATCACCAAAGCTCTTCATAAATGGCAACCGTCACAGTTCCCCTCATGCAAAAACCTGCCAGAAGAGGTGTGTCTTCACACGTTTCCTAAAAGAAAACAGTGATGTGGCTAGATAGGAACACCCCAGTGCATGAGAGAGTGCTCCATGGCTATGGAGCAACCACCAAAGGGCACTCTTGAGAGTGCACTTCTTCCTGCTCAGGGATCACCAGTCAGGGGTCAACTGCTGATCTTAAAATCTGATCAGGCTTGCATGGGAGAAGGTGTTCTCTTAGATATTTATTTAGTCCCCAGGCCATTCAGGGCTTTAAACTGAAGTGTAAGTACCTTGAATTGGACCCGGAAAACAATTGGCAAACAGTAAAGTTGTTTTAAAATGGAAGTTATTTACACTCAGCCTCTAACTCCCATAAGCACTCTGGCCATCGCAGTTTGCACTAGTTGCAATTTCTGCTCCATCTTCAAGGGCAGCCCCACATAGACCATGTTTCAGTAGTCCAATCTGGAGAACACCTGAGCGTGGGGTCCCCTGGATTCCAAGCCAGCCTCACTGCTTTCACTTGATGGCATCAGAATCCAGGCTGGCGTACTGTGGAACACGGTTTTGCCTCTGCAAATGCAGTGATGACTACGCTGCTCTGTCACCTCTACTGCTGCCAAGCCAGGGTTAGTATTGCTCTGTAAGTCCCATTGCAGTCTCTAGGGTTTAGGATTGCAGTCAATTTTTCTAGGCTGTACAACTCCTGGGAATAAGCTCCAGTGAACATTGTGGGATATAGTTCTGCATAAACATGCTTAGGATTGTGCTATTAGACTAGTCCTGTGCACATTCATGTGGGAGTAAGCCCTATTGACCTCCCAGCTAAAAATGCAAAGGATTGTGTTAACATCTTGTCTCTTCACAGGGATTCCACATCCCCGATTAACATATAGATTGTAAAACCTGCATATAACCATGACAATTGGATGTTGGGGGGGGGGGCGACAGAGATTTTGATCACCCCAGATCAGGGTGATTTGAAACCCACTGCCTACTGTATTTGAAGTTAAAGAAGTGGGGAGGAGGTTCTGACAGATACAACTGTGTTTTGGCAGTGCTTGCAACCCAGTCATCTGCTATCTGGCTTCATGCCCTGGTGAGTCGTAATTCCATTCATATCACCTTATGAGCCACAGTAAATTATCCAAATGCATCAGTGGTCATCACTGGCTTTGCAGTGGCTCTGCTGAAGAGCTCAGAGCAGAATGGCAGCCCCACAAAGGAAAGTGTTTGACTATTTGGAAAGGAGGAGAGAGAAGTGACTGATGGATTTGCAGAGGAAATCACTGCACTTTATTTTTGAAAGAAACTACATTACTTTCCAAATGTCATTTTCAGTACTTGAAATGTCATAATGTCTTACCCTAGTACCCAGGAACTGGAGGGGATCAAGGAGGTGAGGGCAGGTGGGAGTTGAATTTCACATGTTGGTTAGAAAAAAATCATCCACATCTTTGCTAGTTTTTTCAGTTTTGTGTTGCACAATCCAACGCATGTATCCTTAGAAGTAAGCCCTACCAAATTGAATGGGACTTTCTCTGTAGTTAGTATACTTAGGAAAAATTGTACATGGTGCTGGTCAAGACATTTTGATGTCCAGAGTGGAGCTCAAATGCTCTCTTCTGCTGGGCCAACATTTTAAGAAATCTTGCTTACACCACAATACACCTTTGCATTGGGCAGCAATTTCTGCCTTCATCTATCTCTCCTGCCGTCTGAAGCAGGTCACTTTAACCTGCTGTATCATGGCAGGGCTGGTCTTAAAAGAATGTCTTTTAAGCATATAATGAAGCACAATTTAACACACACACACAAAGCCATCCTGTTCCTGCTTTCCATCCAAACGCCACCCCCAAAATGAATAGACAAATGCACTGTCCATTCTACCAAATCTATCTCCAAAGGCTGACTCCTCTTAGCCTGAGTGGTGCTGAATCTTCTCGACAACACACCAGCGAAGAACATAAGAGCATAGGAACCTGCCTCACACTGGATTAGACAATTGCTCCATCTAGCTCAGTACTGTCTACACTGTGTGGGAGCAACTTCCAGAGTTTCAGGCAAAGTCTCTCCCAGTCTCACCTGGAAATGCTGGGGATTGGCCCATGCAAGGCAGATACTCTACCATTGAGCTATGGCCTTTTCCCAAAGAAGAACAAACTTCTTGAGAAGCAGAAGGTACCAACAATCAGCCCCCTGTGGTAGCCATTTGTCGTACTTTACAGAGGATAGTCCTCTGTTTGAAGGGTGGTCCAAGACTAGTTTAGAGATAAAAAACCATAATAAGGGAATGCAAAGGCATTGAAGTTGCCTATCAACAGTAGGGATGGGCGATCCCCCCTTCTATTTATTCTGGTTTTAGAAGTGCTGCTTAGAGACATAAGGCAAGACAAAAGGATTTCGGGAATAAAGATAAAAAAAGAGGAATATAAATTGAGAGCATTTGCTGATGACTTGATAATTGTATTAGAAAATCCCTTGGAAGGAATCAAAGTATTGATGGATAAATTAGAAGAATTTGGACCATTAGCAGGATTTAAGATCAATAATCAAAAAACGAAGATGTTGGTGAAAAATTTATCTTTAAGAGATCAAAAAGAGTTAATGGAGAAGATAGATTTTAAAATAGAAGAAAAGGTGAAATATTTAGGTATCATTATGACAAATAAAAATTCAAAGTTGTTTCATAATAATTATGAAAAACTATGGACAGAGATTAAGAAAGATTTGTTAAGATGGGATAAATTACAGTTGTCATTAATGGGTAGAATATCTGTAATAAAAATGAATGTATTGCTGAGAATGATGTTTCTATTTCAAACAATACCTGTCATATCCTCTGATCTACCTTTCAAACAATGGCAAAAAGATATTTTTAAATTTGTTTGGCAGGGGAAAAAACCAAGAGTTAAATTTAAATTATTACAAGACACCAAAGAAAGAGGAGGGCTGGGATTACCAAATTTGAGACTTTATTTTGCTGCTTGTTGCTTAGTCTGGATAAAGGAATGGATTCTATTGAGGAATAAAAGATTATTGGATTTGGAGGGTCACAACCTGAAGTGGGGATGGCATGGATATCTATGGTATGATAAAGTAAAAGTTAATGTGGATTTTAATAATCATTTTATAAGACGTCCTCTGTTGAATATATGGAATAAATACAAAACAAGGTTTTTTTTCGAAAATACCACTATGTGTTTCAAGTCAAGAAGCATTTTATAGAAGAGAAATGGCTGGAAAAGAGAAATGGTTAACTTACCAAGAACTATTAGAAAATGTGCATGGTGAATATATAATGAAAGAGAGAGAACAACTAATAAAGGAAGGATATAGTTCACAATGGTTTGCCTATTTACAATTGTTAGAAAGATTTAAAATGGACAAGAAAATGTATGGGTTTGAAATAAATAAATCTGATTTTGAAATAGGTTTGTGTACAAATGATGAATGCATAATTGCAAAAATGTATAATTTTTTATTAAAAATGGACATGGAAGAAGAACAAGTAAAAGAGTGTATGGTTAAGTGGGCAAAAATTTTTGGTTATAATATACAAATGGATCAATGGGAAAATATGTGGAAAAAAGGTTTGAAATTTACATTATGCTATAATCTTAAAGAAAATTTTTATAAAATGATGTATTGTTGGTATATGACTCCAGAAAAGTTGTCAAAAATGTATAGTAATGTTTCTAATGTATGTTGGAAATGTAAACAGCAAGAAGGATCTTTTTATCATATGTGGTGGTTGTGTAAACAGGCAAAATTATTTTGGGCACAGATAGGTAGGATGATGCAAAAAATCTTAAAGATAAATATTCAGTCAAAACCAGAATTTTTTTTATTGGGTTTTATGGATAAACAAAAGGAAAAGAAATATGGAAGAATAATATTATATATGATCACGGCAGCAAGATGCACAAAATATGCACAAAAGTGGAAAATGGAATCGATACCAACAATGGAAGAATGGCTATTGAAATTAATGGACTTAGTTGAGATGGACAAATTGACATGTCTTATTAGAGAAAAAATGACAGATACATTTCTTAAGGAATGGAAGCCTCTTTTGGACTTTTTGTTGAAAGAAAAAAATGAAATGATGATAATGGGATTTGACGATTAATTAAGATAGACTTTGGAAAAAAGTGAATTTTGTATGTTGTAGGAGACAGGTTTGATATATATTATATACTTATAGCTGATCTGTAACAAATCGGAAGTCAAGTTTTTCTTTTTCTTTTATTTTTTTCTGTTGTATTGTTTTTGTTGTATTTGTATTTGTTTTTATAAAAATTTGAATAATAAAAAAAAATTTTACACAAAAAAAACAGTAGGGATGGGCGAGAATTTCTGTTCAGTTCACATTTCAAGCTGAATCTATCAAATTCACACTTTCTGAGACAATATGAGAACCAAAACACGGCCATCCTTCAAAATTCACACTTATTCAAATTTTGTGATGCAGTTCGCCAACCAAACAATGTTTACAAAAATGAATATATTAGGGGGAAAGGTACATAAAAATGAATATGTGAATAAATAATATGCAAAAGGGCATTATATGATGAGAAATGGCTTGCAAAAATGTGTACGTTAGTCAAAACTGTCTACAGAAATGTGTTTATTAGGATAAATTCACACTAAAATGCTGGAGAATTTTCAGAAGGATTTCCTTTTTTAAAAAATCACAAATTGCTGCAGAAATGTGGAGAACTGAATTTAACTGATTGGAAAGATGAGAAACGGAGAGAGCCAAAATTGACAGATATTTGTTAGCCCCTTGGCAGCAGACTTAGCATGCACAGAGGTCACCTGGTCGCAGTTTTCTCCTATGGTGACATCTATTTTATTTCTACTTGAAATATAATTATTTATAAATTTGCAGGTATACATATAAAACAATGCATGCAAATTTCATCCTAATCTGTGTCTTCTTTTGCATTTTCTCATTTTGATGATGTGTGCAAATGGCCACCTGAATTCCCACCTTGGTGCACTTCTCTTCCCTCCTGAATTGCACCAATATCCTGCAGCGAGAACAAACAAAACACTGCAAAACGATCCGTGCCATCCTGGTACAAATACTCATGAGGAGGAGACTTTCCTTCCAAGCTTTGTCAAAAGAGGGATGCCATCTCTGACTTCCTCCACAGGTCCGGATAGAATAGGACGCTTCTCTCCAAATGTGGTGGGAATGATGGTTGGGTTGCTGAATGAAAAGAAGTGTCACTCTTGAGATATCCACAATAATCACTAGCAGACCCTTAATTTAGGTAAAAATAAAGTTTCATCCTCTCTTCTTCCTCTCCTCCCCTCTTCCTTCTTCCTCCTCCCCTGCCCACTCCAGGCCTCCCTCCCCATGGTCAGTTTTACCTATTCTAGGCATGATTGCACAGGAGTGAATCCCACTGAACTCAATAAACATGCAAATGATCAAACCTGCCCTCCCCCCTCCTGTCTGCTCCCCTCCCCCTCCTGCCCTCCCCATCCCCTGTGGTCAGTTTCACCTATCCTAAGCATGATTACAGGGGAGTAAATCCCACTGAACTCAGTAAGCATGCAAATGATCAATCCATTCTTAGCAAACTTGCATAGGATCCTATTTCTTACCTCCTGGATTAAATAGCAGAGAAATTCACTAATAGGCAAAAAACCTTGCGGTTTAAGAACATACCTATAGCCCACAGATATTTCTATCAAACTTTAAAAAGCAGGGACATTGGGCAGCTATAGTGAATGCACCAGGGGAGCAGGAGACCTGACCTCCTCCCTAAGATATTGGACTGCCCTACAAATTTGTCAAAATGCAAACACAATTTGGGTTGGTCTTTCACAGTCCAATCCACTTCCTGTGTAGCTTAGAAGAATTTGGTAACATGTGCCTCTGAGCATATGGTGAGTGGTGGCAACACCTGCCATCGCCAAAGATGGAGAACTACATTTTTGTATGTTTGTTGGTGTTCTTACTTTGCTTCTTTCCTGTGTTACTACTGTTTCTACAGAGTATCTAACCCAGAAAATTATACTTCTCTCATTATTCATCGTAGAAATCTGTGTCAAATTTATTTTATACTTCAACAAAGCAGCTTGTAACATTCTGAATGCTAATTTTTTAAAAAAATTTTTTTGCCAAGGGTCATTTGGATTAACTTGAACTGAACTGTGAAATGAACATGAATTGAACTAGTTCTTGTGTAAAGGGACAAATATGAACTGGAATAAGTTCCTTTTGGAGCATGTTGAACTTGAACTAGAACTAGTTCATTTTATAAAATGAACATTTCAAGCTCTGGATGTAGCAGATAATGCAGCCTTCAGGAATTCTAGTTTCTCTGGTGCCTGGTTTGGTAATTATTGTGTTTGACAGACAGGCCAACTAAGATGAAAACAATCTAAGGCCCTGTCTGCACCTTATATTTAAAGCAGTATCATACCACTTAAACAGTCCTGGCTTCCGCCAAAGAATCCTGGGCACTGTAGTTTGTGAAGGGTGCTGAGGGATGTTATTCCTTCTCATAGAGCTACAATTACCAGTGTGACCCAGGAAGAGGGATTGATTGTTAAACCACTCTGGGAATCATAGTTCTGAGAGGGGAACAGGGGTCTCCTAACAACTCTAACAATGCCATGACTGTTTAAAGTAGTATGATCCAGCTTTAAATGTATAGTGCAGATGGGGCCTTAGAGAAGAGAGAAGAGATGTGAAGGGAGTGTTAATAGTCTTGATGGGAATTGCTGTTGTCAAGTCAAAAACATCTTAAAAAACAGGAAAAGGAATAGCACGGTGTAATTGCAGGGGTACCCAACTCCCATCATCCCTGACCCTTGGCCATGCTGGCTTGCACTGATGGGAGTTGTAGTCCCACTATATCTGAAGAGCACCACATTAGCTACCCCAGTGTAATGTTTGGGGCAGATCCATTCCTTGATCCATTTCAGAATGCACTGGATTCTAGGTTGTATTGAAGGAAGTATAGCATCCAGATTATGAGAAGCAATGGCACCACTGTATCCTGCCTTGGCCAGACCTCACCTGGAGTGCTGTGTCCAGTTCTTTAAGAAAGATATTGACAAACTGGAATGTGTTCAGAGAAGGGCAACAAGGATTATGAGGGACCTGGAGACCAAGTCCTGTGAGGAATGAGTGAAGGAAATGGGTGGGTTTAGCCTGGAGAAGAGACCATTAAGAGGTGATATGCTAGCCAAATATTTGAAGAGCGGTCTCATAGGTTATGGACCAGATTTATTATCAGTTGCTCCAGAGGGTAGGGCCTGAACCACTGGGTTCAAAGTATAAGAAAAGGGATTTAGATTAAACATTAGGGAAAATTATGATGTACGAACTCTGTGACAGCAAAACAAACTGCCTTAGAAGACAGGAGACCCCTTCATCACAGGTTTTTAAGAAGAGGCTGGATGACCACTTTTCAGGGATGCTTTATAGTTGGTTCCTTGCACTGCCAGGGTTGGATTAGATGACCATAGACGTCATTTTCAGCGCTCTTATTCCAGCCCTCCAGTCCAGAATTTATACTAGACTGGCAGTGCAAAGAGGATTCTGGAAGCAGGAAAAGAAGTCTGCTTCTGATTGCATGCCAGGAAGGAACCATAAAATAAAACTATACACCTCTTAAGCTTAGTCTGTTCTGCATCCATATTCTTATTTCTGTGAATCCCAAAGCTCTGAGCACAACACTAGTTACCAACATAGCATATAATCTCTAAGAAGAGGAAGAAAACAAAATAGAAAAGAGGGAAAGGACAGAAACTAAAATGGATTATTCATATAACCAGAATTTAACAGATTGGGAGCCATAGGGCTAATAATATGCCTGCATACACACATCAGTCACAGTGGCCCAACTATGGCAAGGAGCTTCTTGGGAGAATTCTCCCCTCCCAGAAGCACAGTGTTGTAGGAGGGAACCATAGGAGGATGGATTTCACATCACCACTGCAACCAAGGCAGGAGGACTATAGTAAGGTGGGGACAATGTAACAAGAATCTAAGAAGAGCCCTGCTGGATCAGGCCAAGGCAGGGATAGAGAGCCTGTGACTTTCCAGATGTTGCTGGACTACAACTCCCATCTTCCCTGGCTGTTGGCCATGCTGACTGGGGCTGATGGGAACTGGAGTCCAGCAATAACTGGAGGGCTACCGGTACCCTATCCCTGGACTATAGCCTAGTCTTCGTAGCACCCAGGTGTCCAGCCTTAAGAGACCTTTTTGCTGCAATGTATTGGTCACACTTCCTTACTGGAGGACCCTGACCACAATTTCTCTTGCCCATAGTTGCAAAAAGCTCCACTTTCCATGCCAAAGTTGAGACAAAAAAACCAGGCATCCTTTGAACCCACCCATGAGGTTTTGACATATTCAGTGTAAACAGCCTGGAGACAGCAAACTCTGAATGTACGCTGAATAAGGCATCAGCATCCAGTGAGGCACAAAGACTCTTTCTTCATTCTGACCATATTAAAAATGCCTTCATCTTTTTCATCAGATGGGCCTCTGTTTCCACAGTGATTGATGCCATGGCATAGCCTCCAAGCCCTGCCTGGAGGGTTTTGCTGTCCCACACCCCAATTTTCATATTCCTCCAGAACTCACTCTCTCTCTCACACACACACTCTCGCTCTCTCCACCTCCCCTTCTGGGACACTGAGTGAATAATCAATTCTCTTCCTGCTATCTTGGATTCTTTGCACGCATTCTAATGAGCCAGAAACAAGCCCTGTTATGCCGAGTGAGCAGTCTGAGGAGCAAGCGATGGAAGAGGCATGCATAGTTCAAGCTGACTTTTTACACATGTACAGTTGCTCGGTTACCTTGTACCTTTTTGTCTAGAAAGCTGAATATAATAAATGTACAGGGGGAAAGGGAAGAAGATCTGTAGCCCAACAGATTTGAAATTTTGGGGAATCAGGTACTGCACTGCACCATTCATTTCGCCACTCACATTGCTGGGTCCTGGCTGCGCCAACTCTTTCTGTGTCTGGCCAGTCTAGGTGCACCTCCCCATGGCATTTTGATCAGGGCATGGGTTTTCCCTCCTGTGTACAGTACAACCATGCCATTTTGAGAGAGCTTGAATTTTGGGAGAGGGACATGGTGCTGCTAGCATCTTCCTTAGATACAACATACTCTTCTCTCAAGGTTTGTGCATCGTTTCCTAGCTGGAGAAGCTTTCTCAGTGGCCTTTGATGGCTGGTAGCTACTAGCCATGATGGCTATGTTCTACCTCCACTTTCAAAGGCAGTGTGACTGAATACCAGTTGTTGGGAATCATAGTGTGAAGGGTGCTCTTGGACTCAGCTCCTGTTTGGGGGCTTTCAATAGACATCTGGTTGGCCACTGTGAGTACAGAATGCTGGACTAGATTGGCCTTTGCAGTACGGAATTCATACTGGATTCTTTTTGGGAAATGGCTGTCAACGCTGGATTGAGGGATGCCAGGCTCACTTCCTGGGACACCAGACTCAGGCGGTCACTGTCATGAGCTACTTACTCAACTATCTACTCAACACCTGAAACAAAAATAGTGCAAATATCTCATAGGAAACAAACACAGATTTGCAGATCCAAGTGTGCAAATGACAGGGATAAAACATGCATACACACTGTGCACTGAAGTTATGAACTGGAATAAAAACTAAGGTGTTCCCAAGTTTAATAAACGGAGTACCATTTGGCTAAGGGTTAGCCCTGGGGGCTATGGGGAAGCAGTTTGGAATGTAGCTAGCAAAGGAGAGCCTGGCTTTTTTGTAGCTGATTGGCAAGAAGAAACCGGAGAAGTATAATTGGCTCTGAGGGCTTTGAGTGAACTGCTGTTGCTGTACAGATTTGCACTGTCTCTCTGCCCTTGATCAACTTGTCTACTTCTAAAGAAATAGATAGCAAAAGATACTGCAAGCATTACTGTTAAGTCCTAAGTGCTCTCTTTCCACAACTGTCCCGAGGGCTTCCTAGTGCTTAGAAAAGTGGGTGTCAGGGCTGGGCCATGGACAGCGGTCTGAGGTGAAGGGCCATAGCTCAGTAGCAGAGCATCAGCCTTGCATGCAGAAGGTCCCAGGTTCAATCCCCAGCATTTGCCGCCCTGGGCTTCTGCTGGGAGGAAGGGAAGGGCGGGATATAAATCGAATAAATAAATGAATAAATAAATAAATTTCCAGGCAGGGCAACCCTTGTCTGACAGCCTGGAGAGACACTGCCACTCAGCATAGACTAGGGATGGGAAGATCTGTTAATGTTGGTTCTCTCTGTTTCTTGTTTTTCCAGTCTCAAATTCAGTTCACATTTCTGCAGCAATCTGCAATTTTTTTAAAAAAAAAAATCCTCATGAAAATTCTCCAGTGTTTCAGTGCAAATTTCTCCTAATAAACCCATTTTTGCAGGCAGTTTTGACTCATGTACACATTTTTGCAAGCCACTTCTCATCATATAACACATTTTGCATGTTATTTTCATGCATATATTTATATATGCACATTTTTGTAAACATTGGTTGGTTGGGACCCTGCACTTCTGAACATGCCACTACGCTACTGATAAAACAGTAATATAAAAGCACATAAAAAGAAAAGCTGGAATTCATGGAATTCAAACAAGTAAAAACAGGGTCTGATCTTATGCGTCTGGAAAAGCCTGGGTGAAAAGATATGCCTTTATAAGACATCCGAAGCAACTGAAGGATGCTGCTTCACATTTGGCAGAGGGAAGATCATTCCATACTACAAGGGCAAGAGTGGAAAATGCCCATTTTTGCATCATCATCTTATGGTATCTGTAGTGTGTGGTACCACAAGCAGAATTTCCCCAGAAGAAAAAAGTGATCTTACGGATCTGTACAGGTCTATGCTAACTGTTTTACAAAATGGTCTGAGGGCTAGCATCTTTATTTTCATCTTAAAAAAAGAAGAAGCCATAGCCTGTCAAGAGAGCACCTGGCAGCCTGACTGCCACGCAGGTAGGAAAAGGACTGATGAAACCCATCGGAATGTTGCTATTTTATTATGCACACGTACAAACAAACACATCAAGGGTGGGGAACTTGCAGTCCTCCATGTCCTGCTCTGCAGTGGGACGAGGTTCACCCAGGATGTAGGGTGAACTCAATACTAAGCTCTGAGGAAACGCAGAGCTCTGAAATTGCTCCAGCAAGCAGCAAAACAGCATTGTGCCCTTTTATAGCAATAGCCCCAGGTGGAATCTAAATGTTAACACCATCTGTGCTGCAAGATACTGTTCAACTTAAAGGGACCCAGCCAACCTCCTACTGTAACAGAGAGAGGGAGGCTCAGGTCATCTCCAGTGGAGTCCTCTGAGTCAGAGGACAGTAGTCCAGAGCTTGGAAAAGTTACTTTTTTGAACTACAGCTCCCATCAGCCTAATCCAGTGGCCGTGTTGCCTAGGGCTGATGGGAGTTGTAGTTCAAAAAAGTAACTTTTCCAAGCTCTGGTAGTGCCACATTCTCAAGTGGAGAGAGGGGCCACTAGCCCCACAGGTTCATCTTGTGGTAGCATCTCTGAGGCTGGCCCTTCATGCCCTTCCCCTTCAGGTTCACAAGTCCTCACCTCCACCGCCTGATGAAGAGGAATCCAACTCCTAGTCCTTGACAGTCCAGTTGTTGCTGGACTACAACTCCCATCATCTCTGACCATTAGCTATGTTGGCTGGGAGTGATGGGACTTGTAGTCCAGCAACACGTGGAGGGTGACAGCTTCCCCATTCCTGATTTATACATACAATTGATATGCCACTTTAACCTTTTTGTCTGTCTGTTTTTGTTAAATCCCTTGGAGACCAATAAATCAAACAAATAAATAAATGGGTAGGATCTCTAAGCGGTTTACATAAAACCTCCCTAAATACAAATTGTAAGGGCATGATGATGTATCATCGTTACCATGGCACTGTATGGCAAAATATGGTTGCTCCCATGGGCAGCCCATAAAGCTAGGGAAGGAATGATCTGTCAATCTCAATTCTCTCAATTTCTCATGTTTCTAATCTTAAATTTGGTTCTCCACATTTCTGCAGCAATTTGCAATGTTTTTAATTTAAAAAATCCTCATTAAAATTCTTCAGCATGTTGGTGCAAATTTCTCCTAATAAATACATTTTGTATGCATTTCTGACTAATGTATACATTTTTGCAAGCAATTGATCCTAATATAATGCACTGCATGCTATTTTCACCAATATATTCATTTTATGAACACTTTCCCTTTGTTTATGCATTTTTGTAAACATTGCTTGGTTGGAGAACTGTCTCACAAAATCTGGATAAGTGTGAATTTTGAAGGATGGCTGTGTTTCATTTCCCATATTGTTTCAGAAAGTGTGAATTTGATACATTTGGCTTTCAATGTGAACTGAATCAAATTTCTTCCCCATGCCTACCTGAAGCTATCCTTTCCACCACCACCACCACCACCACCACCACCCACTTCCATACATTGCCCTGGCAATGATGCTCAGACTTAGAAAGGAAAGACTCGCGTGGGCTGAAAGCAGCAAGAACACTTCCCCACTGCTCTACACATTTAACATCTTCAATTCTCCCAAACTACTCGTCTGTTGCATTTATAGATATAGTCAAGAGGTGCAAGTGAGAGACCATTGCATCCCACATTTAGGTAGGAAATGGAACGTGTGATTGGTAATGAAATTTCACCTCAATGAAAACTTAGCACTCATTTTTCTATTTTATTAATAGCTATATCACTCCCCACTCTCCAAAATGGTTGTCCAGGGTGTCAGTGTTATTCTTTATGTATTTATTTATTTTTAAATGCATATCCCACCCTTCCTCCCAGAAGGATGCAAGGGTGGCAAGTGATAAAACCCTAATAACTTATATGAAATCTTAAAAACAAAACATCTTAAAGGAAACATCTTATTTAAAAGAAAAATATTTTAAAACATCTTTACAAAATTCCAGCACAGATGCAGACTGGGATAAGGTATCTACTTATCTATAGGTGGCGGAGTCGCTCTATACGTGAAAGAAGGCATTGAATCCAGCAAGCTCGAAACCCCAAAAGAGGCAGACTCCTCCACAGAATCGTTGTGGGTGGTGATACCGTGCCCCAGGAGGGACTTAATACTGGGAACGATCTATCGTCCCCCTGATCAAAATGCTCAGGGAGACCTTGAGATGAGATATGAAATTGAGGAAGCATCCAAACTAGGAAATGTGGTAGTAATGGGTGACTTCAACTACCCGGACATAGACTGGCTGCATATGTGTTCCAGTCATGACAAAGAAGCAAAGTTTCTAGATATTCTAAATGACTATGCCCTAGATCAGTTGGTCATGGAACCGACCAGAGGGACGGCAACCCTGGACTTAATCCTCAGTGGGGACCGGGACCTGGTGCGAGATGTAAGTGTTGTTGAACCGATTGGGAGCAGTGACCACAGTGCTATTAAATTAAACATACATGTAACTGGCCAATTGCCAAGAAAATCCAACACGGTCACATTTGACTTCAAAAGAGGAAACTTCACAAAAATGAGGGGATTGGTAAAAAGAAAGCTGAAAAACAAAGTCCAGAGGGTCACATCACTCGAAAATGCTTGGAAGTTGTTTAAAAACACTATATTAGAAGCTCAACTGGAGTGCATACCGCATATCAGAAAAGGTACCGCCAGGGCCGAGAAGATGCCAGCATGGTTAACGAGCAAAGTCAAGGAAGCTCTTAGAGGCAAAAAGTCTTCCTTCAGAAAATGGAAGTCTTGTCCGAATGAAGAAAATAAAAAAGAACACAAACTCTGGCAAAAGAAATGCAAGAAGACAATAAGGGATGCTAAAAAAGAATTTGAGGAGCACATTGCTAAGAACATAAAAACCAACAACAAAAAATTCTATAAATACATTCAAAGCAGGAGACCATCTAGGGAGACGATTGGACCCTTGGATGATAAGGGAGTCAAAGGTGTACTAAAGAACGATAAGGAGATTGCAGAGAAGCTAAATGAATTCTTTGCATCTGTCTTCACAGTGGAAGATATAGGGCAGATCCCTGAACCTGAACTAACATTTGCAGGAAGGGATTCTGAGGAACTAAGACAAATAGTGGTAACGAGAGAGGAAGTTCTAAGCTTAATGGACAATATAAAAACTGACAAATCACCGGGCCCGGATGGCATCCACCCGAGAGTTCTCAAAGAACTCAAAGGTGAAATTGCTGATCTGCTAACTAAAATATGTAACTTGTCCCTCGGGTCCTCCTTCGTGCCTGAGGACTGGAAAGTGGCAAATGTAACGCCAATCTTCAAAAAGGGATCCAGAGGGGATCCCGGAAATTACAGGCCAGTTAGCTTAACTTCTGTCCCTGGAAAACTGGTAGAAAGTATGATTAAAGCTAGATTAACTAAGCACATAGAAGAACAAGCCTTGCTGAAGCAGAGCCAGCATGGCTTCTGCAAGGGAAAGTCCTGTCTCAGTAACCTATTAGAATTCTTTGAGAGTGTCAACAAGCATATAGATAGAGGTGATCCAGTGGACATAGTGTACTTAGACTTTCAAAAAGTGTTTGACAAGGTACCTCACCAAAGGCTTCTGAGGAAGCTTAGCAGTCATGGAATAAGAGGAGAGGTCCTCTTGTGGATAAGGGATTGGTTAAGAAGCAGAAAGCAGAGAGTAGGAATAAACGGACAGTTCTCCCAATGGAGGGCTGTAGAAAGTGGAGTCCCTCAAGGATCGGTATTGGGACCTGTACTTTTCAACTTGTTCATTAATGACCTAGAATTAGGAGTGAGCAGTGAAGTGGCCAAGTTTGCTGACGACACTAAATTGTTCAGGGTTGTTAAAACAAAAAGGGATTGCGAAGAGCTCCAAAAAGACCTCTCCAAACTGAGTGAATGGGCGGAAAAATGGCAAATGCAATTCAATATAAACAAGTGTAAAATTATGCATATTGGAGCAAAAAATCTTAATTTCACATATACACTCATGGGGTCTGAACTGGCGGTGACTGACCAGGAGAGAGACCTCGGGGTTGTAGTGGACAGCACGCTGAAAATGTCGACCCAGTGTGCGGCAGCTGTGAAAAAGGCAAATTCCATGCTAGCAATAATTAGGAAAGGTATTGAAAATAAAACAGCCGATATCATAATGCCGTTGTATAAATCTATGGTGCGGCCACATTTGAAATACTGTGTACAGTTCTGGTCGCCTCATCTCAAAAAGGATATTATAGAGGTGGAAAAGGTTCAGAAGAGGGCAACCAGAATGATCAAGGGGATGGAGCGACTCCCTTACGAGGAAAGGTTGCAGCATTTGGGGCTTTTTAGTTTAGAGAAAAGGCGGGTCAGAGGAGACATGATAGAAGTGTATAAAATTATGCATGGCATTGAGAAAGTGGATAGAGAAAAGTTCTTCTCCCTCTCTCATAATACTAGAACTCGTGGACATTCAAAGAAGCTGAATGTTGGAAGATTCAGGACAGACAAAAGGAAGGACTTCTTTACTCAGCACATAGTTAAACTATGGAATTTGCTCCCACAAGATGTAGTAATGGCCACCAGCTTGGATGGCTTTAAAAGAAGATTAGATAAATTCATGGAGGACAGGGCTATCAATGGCTACTAGCCATGATGGCTGTGCTCTGCCACCCTAGTCAGAGGCAGCATGCTTCTGAAAACCAGTTGCCGGAAGCCTCAGGAGGGGAGAGTGTTCTTGCACTCGGGTCCTGCTTGCTGGCTTCCCCCAGGCACCTGGTTGGCCACTGTGAGAACAGGATGCTGGACTAGATGGGCCACTGGCCTGATCCAGCAGGCTCTTCTTATGTTCTTATGTTCTTAAAAGGCTTGTTGAAAGAGGAAGAACTTCAATAGGTGCCAAAAAGACTATAGGGACGGCGCCTGACTAATATTTAAGGGGAGTGAATTCCAAAATATAGGGGCCACAACACATAAGGTCTGCTTCCTATTTTGTGTGGAATGGACATCCTGATTAGATGGTATCTGCAGGAGGCCCTCACCTGAAGATCATAGTGATTGACTGGGTATATAAGGTGTATGATGATGTTTCATGTAAGGTGTAAGATGATGTTTCATGTATCCTGCTCCCTAGCTGTATAAGGCTTTATACACCAAAACCAGCAACATGAATTTAGCCAGGCAGCTAATGGGCAGCCAGTGCAATTCTTTCAGCAGTGGAGTAACATGTTGGCAATGTCCTGCTCCAGTGAGCACTCACACTGCTACATTTTGCACCAGCTGCATCTTCCGGACCAACCTCAAGGGCAGCCACACATTGAGCGCATTACAGTCATCTAGACTGGAGGTTACCAGTGCATGAACAACAGTGGCTAGGCTATCCCAGTCCAGCAATGGCCACAGCTGTCTTACCAGCCAAAGCTTGTAAAAGTCACTCCTAGCCACTGAGGTCACCTGTGTCTCTAGCAACAAAGATGGATCCAGGTGAACCCCTAGACTATGAACCTGCTGTTTCTGAGGGAGTATGACCCCATCCAAAGCAGGCAATGGACCAGTTATCCCAAATGGGACCACCTACCCACAGCACCTCCATCTTGCTAGGAATCCAGAGTCATCCAGCCCACCACTAAGTCAAGGTATTGGTCCAGGGCTTGTATGACATCTCCTGATTCAGATGTTTTTGAGAAGTAGAGCTGAGTATCATCAGCATACTGCTGACCTCCCCCCAAATCTCCTAATGACCACTCCCAGTGGCCTCACAGATAGGTTTACTAGCACTGGGGACAAGATGGTACCCTAAGACACCCCACAGCACAATTGCCAGGGGGCTGAAAGACAATCACCCAATGCTATTCTCTAAAACTGATCATGGAGATAGGATTGGAACCACTGCAAAACAGTGCCTCTAATACCCATCTCACCAAGTCAGCCAGAAGGATACCACGATCAATGGTATCAAAAGCTGCTGAGAGATCAGGTAAGAATAACAGGGTTGCATTCCCCCCCATCCTTCCCTCAATAAAGGTCATCCTCCAGGGCAAACAAGACCTAGTTAGTCCCATAACCAGGCCTGAACCCAGATTGGAATGGGTCAAGGTACTGTGTTTCATTCGAGAGTTCTTGCTGTGCCACAACCTCTCGATCACCTTCTCTAACAAAGGGATATTTGCAACCAGGTGGAAGTTGTCACAAACAAATGGGTCCAGGGTGGGCTTTTTCAGGAGGGGTTGGATCACTGCCTCTTTCAAGGTGGCTGGGACCACAAAGATGTGTTGACCATACCCTGGATCCACTCAGTCATACCCCCTGGGCAAGCTTTAATAAGCCAAGAAGGGCAAGGATTGAGGAGACACATTGCTGGCTTCACTGTCTCAACCACCTTGTCCACATCATCAAGCCGCATCAACAGAAACTGATTGCAAGAATTTATAGCAGACATTGCACTGGACACCTCACTGGGAACAACAGTGAATGTGCATAGGGTGTCAAGATTGCTTCAGAGAAGCTTTACCCTCAAAGTGCCTTGCAGACAATTCACAGTGAGCTTCCAAAGGGTCTAAAACTCAATTTCCTGGAGTAGATGTTAACAGACCCTGGACAATATGAAAAAATTCCACTGGGCAGCCACTTGAGGATGTGAAGGCGGCAGAGATATGGGCCTTTTTTGTCACCTTCAACACCACACAGTAGGCATGGTTATGTTGTTTTATTAGTATTAGTATTAGTCTTCCAGGGGTTCCAACGCTTACCCAGTATTCGGTTTCCTTGGAATGAAGGTGTCTGGAGATGGTGGTCTTTATGATATATGGTTTTATTTACACATATGTACAACCTGAGCATAAGTATTAACCTGAGCATCAACACTCCAACAGATCTTGCTTCCCAGCTTCCAGTAAGGTACCCCAAAGCCATAGTTCTGGATTCAGACACAGAGAGCAGTCAGGCTTCTCTGTGTCTTCCCGGCTCCCAGCTCCCAGCTCCACTCCAACTAACTGAAAACACAAAAGCTATTTCCTGGCCCTAGCCAGGTGAGGGCAGAGCTTGGAAAAGTTCCTTTTTTGAACTACAACTCCCATCAGCCCAATCCAGTGGCCATGCTGGCTGGGGCTGATGGGAGTTGTAGTTCAAAAAAGTAACTTTTCCAAGCACTGGGTGGGTGGGTGGGGGGGCTATCCTCAAAGAGTATCACTAGCCATTTGTTCCTATGGCAACACCTCTGCTCTTGACCAAGTCTTTAGACAAGTTAATAGGGACACTTGATAGACTAGGCCAAACCTATTGGCATAATGAAGACACTGGCTTAACCAGTTTAGCAGATTCCTTCAAGATACAGAATTACAAGTTTGGAGGATACCCACAGACATCCATACCAACCCTTCAATCCTAGAACAGTATTTTCTAGTTTTCTTCCATTTATACAGGCTAGGAATTGGAACGTTTGAAAAACTTCAGTGCTATTCCATTCCCCTACATATGCATCCTAACTTATATTCAGGTCTGCCAGAAGGTACAACACAAATTTATATACACACATAGACAATCATTTCATATGTAATATTCTCTTTATTTTTTAAAGTAAATAGTCAGATTTTTAAAAAGAAAAATCAAGTTTCTAGTCCTCAAGGGTCCACATTTGGAATTCTTTGTACAGTTTCAAACATGTGTTTCTCTTAGAGGGAAATAGGGTTGCCAGGTCCATGGCCTGAGACTGATCCTGTATCTTTAGGAGAAGAGAAAGTCAGCCAAGTACAGGTGTTCTTGCAACACTGTAATGGGAAAAATCACAAGGTGGAATTCTCCCTCCCCCCTCCACAACTTTTAAAGATACAGAAGACTTTAAGTAGGGCTGGGCAGAGTCCCCATTTTAATTTCCCACAATACCCAGGACTGACTTTGCATCAGGGCCATTGTGGGAAATTAAATCAGTGGTCAGAGCCAGCTTTTCAGTGTTGTTCAGAGCACTGCTGTGGTCACCACTGCCTGTCACTATGTCAGGAAAGGCTGCTGGGGGGCACTGACATAGGAGGGGACAACAAGGGAAGGCACGTTACCAAGGACCCTTCAAACCCACAGTTGGCCCTGCTTGGAGAGGCATTACCAATCAGAGTAAATAATACTGGCCTAGAAAGATCAATGGTGTGGCCCCTCCTTGATTCTCCACCCTTCACCAAATGGCCCCAATGTGCAGATGTGTAACATAAAAACATCAGATCATCAAAACCACTAAATACTATAACGTTACTATAAAATCCCTACAAGGACATTATCAATATACTACGAAAACAGGCAACAAAAACAATGCCTGACTGACAGAATCAAAATCCAAAACTTCACCCTGTCCCTTTGTAAAGAAGTTGCCAACAGAATAATGTTCATGCCAGACATACCTCAGAGAGGAAGTTATTCCAGAGATGGGGAGCCACTGCAGAGAAGGCTCTGCCACATACAACAGCTCCCTGAACTTCCTCCAGCCATGAAATCATTAGCAAGGCCTCCCCCACAGAACTTAATTCACAGGCAGGCTTATATGGGTGGGGGTACTCCTCCACTTATCTAGAGCCCCCAAGTCATTTAGGGCTAGCACAGTGGGGAGGAAAACCTGGCTGGGAGTCCAGAGTCTGTGAGTTCAAATCCCCACTCGTGTCTCCTGGGTGTTAAGGGCCAGCTAAAGATCACCCCCACAGGGAGTGGCTCAGGGGTCACGCGCCCTGCCACCTGTGTAGCCGTGGGCAAGCTGCATAGTCCCAAGGAGCCCAGTTGCCCCCCAGCTGGCAGTTGCGGACAAGGAAGGGGCTGGCTTGTGCAGCTGTGGCAAGCTGAGCAGGCCCTAGCCAGCTGGGGAGGACTAGCCTCAGAGGGAGGCAAGGGTAAACCCCCTCTGACTACCGCTTACCATGAAAACCCTATTCATAGGGTAGCCATAAGTCAGGATCGATGTGAAGGCAGTCCATTTTTTTCATGTCAGCATAACCACCTTGAATTGAGTTCAGAAGCAAATTGTCAACCAATGCAGTTCCTTTGAAACTGGTGTAAGCAGTCAGCCATCAGTACCCATCAGCATGCTGGCTGCATCATTCTGCACCACTTGCAGCTTCCAAACCATTTCCAAGGGCAACCGCATGTAGAGTACATTGCAGTCATCCAGTCTGGAAGTTGCCAATAGCCAGGTTTTCCCAGTCCAAGAACGGTCGTAGCTGGTGAACCAACTGAAGCTGGTAATAGGCACTCCTATCTGCTGAGGCCACCTGGGGCCTCTAATAGCAGTGCTGGATCCAGGAACATCCCCAAGCTACATGTCTGCTCTTTCAAGAGGAATGGAAACCCATCAAGGCTTTGGACAGTTTAGCCTTCTGGCCAGATTTCAAATTGCCATTCACCAGCTAGAAGAGTTCTGCTGAACAGCTACTTGAGAATGCGACGGTGGCAGAGAAGTAATCCTTCTTCACCGTCATCACCACCACATGGCAAGCATGATAATGTGCTCTCACACATGTTTGGTCAGATACATCTCAAGACTGTATTCTTGAATGCCACTTGAATTCTAACCATAGCCCTTCCTGCTTCACAGCCCGCAGTTCCTCAGAGTATCAAGGAGCCCTACAGGCTTTGCAGTGATTGAGAGGGCACTTGGGAGTGATTGTGCTGATGGTCCTTTTCATCTTGTTGTTTCATGAGACTGGGGCCTCGACAGGCACATCATCCATGTCAGTTGGCCCTACATCAATGGCTAAATCATGAGCAGTAGCTGTTTTATTCTGAACCAGCATTTATAGCACCAGCACGAGTCTGAGGGGTCAACAGACATGTCACCCAGACTCTAGTGGTTGGAAAGCAGTCCAGAGGAGGTGACAGTCTTCTTCCATCAATCACCTCTTCTCCTAACCCGTCATGGCCAGCCTCCCTCTCTGAACATCACCACTGAAATGGCAGCTTCCTCCTCTTCCCTCCTTTCCCTTCCATTACCCAGGCACACCCCGCGCAGCACAAGATCTTCAAAGCAGTAAGGTGCTAGATATTAAATGGGCTCGAGGTCTGAATATATTAATAACAAGGTGCAATACAGAAGTGCAAGGCAGGAATCACAATAAAAGGCTGAAATGGAACTCAGTTTTAATTGCATTACAAATGAATAATTGATATTTTGAACCAAACTGGTTCAAAAGGTTTGCACATTTAGATCCTCATAAAGTGCTCTTATGCAGTCCAAGGTTTAGTTTCTCCACAGCATCCAATTCCTCTCCTCCACTGGGACATGGATGATAATAAAACATACTCTGGGCTCAATCTCTTATATCAGGCTCACTCCCCTCTCCTGCTATCCTTTGGCTCTCACCCAAAGGACCTCACTTTTCTACCCTCACCACAGGCTCTCACAGGCCTGGGTGGTGGTGGTGATATGGAGCAGAGAAAAAGGTGGGAGAGTGGGATTTTTAACCCTTTTCCTGCCCACCACTTCTCTGCTCCAAATCACCCTCAAATGTCTCCTCACCTGAAAGGATTCCAGATACACGTTTACCCCCAGTGATTTGTTTCTGTGACTAGTGACAATCAGGAACTTTCTGCCATGGAAGTCACAAGTTGATGTTTCTGAACTGTGTTCAAAGGCAGCCCCTTGTAGATCATGCTACAGTAGTCTAAATCTAGATATTACCAAAGCATGCACGAGAGCGTACATGAGAGTGGCCAGACTGCTGTACTCCAGCAGCAGGAGCAGCTGGTAAACAAACCAAAGCCGATCAAAAGGCATTCCAGGTGGTATCTTTTCAGGAGTAGTTTGGAGCCTAGTAATATCCCTGGACTGTATACCTGATCCTTAGCAAGCAACAAATCTCTCCAGAACAGGGAAAACACCTCTCCCATTGTTGACCTGGTTGGCCATCCGCACCTGCATCCCATGTACCTTAGCTCATTTCTGAATCTTTTCACTGCTGAAGGGATTAGAATAGACTAATGAGTTGAAAGGTAACTGCAATTGTGAATATATCCAGTATTAGAATATGTGCCCTGGTTTTATGATACTTTCTTTTAGCATAGTTTCAAAGGAAGGACTTTTAGATCAACCCCCTCTTACGGATTTCCAAATACTAACTAACTCTGTGATCAGCAGCAGGACCATTGCTAGGTATTTCAAGGACTCAGGCCTGCAGTGACACAAATTGGCATAAAAATTGCGTATGCTAATTTTGGGTGTGTAATGCCTCTGGGTAGGTGGGGTCTCACACCAACACTGTGCTTTGTAGTACACCTAGCCACCTGACAACAAGTGTGGTATAGTGGGTAGAGTGTTGGACTAGGACCTGGGAGACCAAGATTCAGATCCTCACTCAACCATGAAGCACACTGGGGGACCTTGGGCCAGTCACAGTCTCTTAGCTTAGCTTACCTCACAGGGTTGTTGGGAGGATAAAATGGGAAGCAGAGGAACCAGGTCCATCACCTTGGTCTCCTTGGAGGAAAAGTGGGAGATAAATGTAAAAAATAGAGGAGGAGGAGATCTGGGGCCCAGTGCAAAAGACTTAGTGTTCACATGCACACGGCCACTCCCTAACACCACTTCTGATCATCAGGTACATCTTCAGACGTTATTTGATTCCCACACCAGCTGACTAGCCAGAATTTATGTGATTTGGGGTGGATTTGTCTGTTTATACCTTCTGATGCGTTCTTCCTCCTCCACCCACACTCTCTGTCCATCCATCTCCAAACCGCCACCAACCTGTGACAACCGCGAATAGCAAAAGAAAATGAAATTGCAGCTGCTTTATTCCTATGTGTCGTTGCTTGTCTTTCTATCCCCTCTCTACCTTGATTGTTTTGCGAATAGTTCGGGGACCCTGTCTGCTCAGTATTCAATCCTTGTTGTGGGCTGTCAGGCGCAGGAGAGCGTTTGGGGGACAGGTTATAAATTGAATGCATTTCAATCTGCAGGTGAGGGAAAACAATAGCCAAGCCCTCCAGTGAGCAGAGGAATTATGGCCAGTAAGCACATACTGCAATGTATGACCAAAAGAAGTTCTAACTAGCTCGGTTATTAAAGCAGTCTGGCTCTTTTTTTCCCTTGGGCTGCCCTGCAGAATGATGCAGCTTCCTCTCCTGTTTGATGGTGGACCCCACAATGGCCTGTGATGGATGCACAGGCTAGGGACCTCAAACTTTATTTTACCTAGTTTGAGCTTAATACATGGGTGGGTATGCTTTAAGCACTAGGCCCTGCTCTCCCACCACACTTCTTCCCTTCCCCCATATACAATCTCACTCCTAATTGCATCTGGCATTGGCCCAGGATCATAAGCTGCGATGGCCCGGTGGGGTGGGGGCTTCCCTCCATTAAGCAGGGACGCAAGGCGGTAATATCTGCAGCACTTAGACTTAATTGGGTAGAAAATGAAGAAAAAGGAGCAAGTGTGGCGAAGCTGTCAATCTCACTGAATTAGGGCACATAACAGTCTCTCTCACTCACCCTTTCCTTCCTCCTGTCTGAGCTACATACAGTTTAAAATATAGTAGGTAATACAGAAAGTTCCGCAAGAGCAAAGGCTCAGATGGTGGCCATGCCTACCTGTGTCTTCCCATGCCCCTATGATCAGCAAAGCCACGTGGTGCAGCTCTAGCTAGGACTGTAGCATTTGAGAGACTGCAGGTGAAGCTGTCTTTTTGATGCTTTGATATATATGTGCATGTATAATTAACAAAACAGAGGTTTTATTATTTATTTACTTCATTTATACCCCACCTTTCTTTTCATGACAGAAACCCAAGGCGGCTTCCATATGGTTCCCAGGCGGTCTCCCATCCAGGCACTGACCAGACCTGACTCTGCTTAGCTTCAGCAGGGAGCTGGCCTCATGTGCGTTCAGAGCGTAGCCTGGGACTGTAGCCTGGCAATTTATATCCCACTGTTCCTCCCCAGGGGGGCAACCACATTTAGAAAAAAACATTTTAACAACAAGCATTCTAAACACAATCGAAAACATTCTAAAAACAGTTGCAGATTAAAAACATTCCTCCATCTAGTGATCGCTGGGTTGCCAAGAACAGTCTCCTTCAGCCATGAAATGCCTGGGTAAACAGGAATGTTTTACGTGGCTAAACATTTTGACTTCCACCTTCATCAGCTGCTCGGATAAGAATGAAAGGATGCTGGATGGAATGTTCAGAAGGGCTTCATTTGCCAAAGCTAAGAGATGTTGGTACTATCCTCCAGGGCGAGGCCATGAGGTGTTAATGTGCCCAGTGTGTACATCCAGAAGTTCTCCCTATTTGCTGACATAGTAGGATCACTTTGTGTTGCTATTGCAGTTATTTTCGTGTTAGTTCACGTTGATGAATAAGAATCACCTCCACACAGAGAAATGTTCCAGTGTGTATGCTTTCCTTTTGGGGCACATATATATATAGGTTGCCAGATGGGTAAAACATTGAGGGCTAGTAACATGAGGCTAACAGCCAGTGTTATTTTCCAGGCATCTGGCCCCACACCTGACTTCTGATCCCAAGGATCCTAGTGCAGAAGGAACTATCTTGGTAGAGATGGGATTATCCAGAAGCTAAACAAAGAGATAGGTGACAATGACTGAACACAGAGCACAGGCCACGGCAAAGGTCAGGGGATGTTGCATCTGATGTTTCTAATCTGGTTGCCGTGTTTGTGATCCAGAAGGCTGCCAAACAGATTAGCACATGGGGCTTCAATCGATCCAGATCAGACAGACAGCAGATGAGCAGGGATGACGTATTTTATTTCTAACAATGCAGGAGAAGTGGGAGAAGCCAGTGACAGATAAAATGGGCTTTTCACACATTTCTGGCTCACCTTGGAGTCCTCCGCAAGGTTTGAGTGATTCTGAAGGTTGAGCGCAACCTCACATTTTGCAGATTGCATCCCAGGGGCAACAGTGTACTTGGGACAGCATATGCCATTGTCGCTTTCCCGGGGATTGATGTTCCAACATGCAGTTTTACCTTCTCTGGGTTTTATGGCACCAGCATAGCTTGGGGGACGGGGGGGGGACTGTCTTGCAGTTAGCCTGCCTTAAAGCTGTGCATCTGGCATTGCAGAAGACACAACTCTTTCCAAATAAGACTCATTTGGGTCTCAGACTTGAACCCTTATATCTGCCTAAAATTAAGACTCATATAGATCTCACCCCTACTAGGGATGGGGTTCACTCTTTGGTTCTGGTCCGTGTTTTGGTTTTCACAACTGGCTTGTGGTGCCGATCTGCAACATCCCCCATTTTTTTTGCTATTTCCAGTCAGCTTGTAATAGCTAACAAAAATGCTGTTGGCTACCTTTCTACAGACGGTCTCTATTTAAATTTAAATTAAGCAGATCATCACCTGTCAAGTCTTCCTCTTGCCTCAGGTTACTGTGGCGCTGACCAAAGATGTTAATGGCGATTGTTATCACCTCATTGAGACAGAACTTCAAAGGAAAGCTGTTTACATTAATAACGATGTAAAATTAGTCACAGATTATTATTTTTTAAAAGCAGGTGTCGCTGACAGTCACAAGCATTAGTCAAGCCCAGATTCTGACAGAATTCAGTAACAAATCTGAAAATGCCAAAATTCGCCCCCATCTCTCCCCCCTACTCTAGCTGCCACAACCACCACTTGAGTTTGTTGAGGGATCGAGACCGGGTGACTACTATTCCCATCATCGCTGACCATGCTGGCTGGGGTTGATGGAGATTGGGAGTTCAACGATGTCTAAAGGGCTACAGTGTCCCCATTCCTACCTTAGATCTTACTGCAGGGGTGGGAAATGTCAGGTCTGGGGACCAAATGCAACTCTCCAGGCTTCTCTGTCTGGCCCTCAGGACTCTCTTCAGGCTATACCCACTCCATGGCCCACACCCCTCCCTGGCCTTGCATCGCACCCTCCTTGAGCATTTTTGCCTGGCTGGAATGTCTCCTTGAACTCTGAGAATGTCGATCACTTGTCTTAAGGGGGAAGAAGATGGAATGATGACTAGGTAGAAAGTATGCACTGCCAATGTACTTTTGGAGGGGGGGGGGAGAGAACATTTTCCTATCCTTTACATGTGTGTGTGTATATATATTTATATACGTGCAGTGCCATATTATTTATTTATTTATTTATTTAATTTAATTTATATACCGCCCTAAGCCCGAAGGCTCTCTGGGCGGTGTACAAAAAGATAAAATACAATACAATATTGTATAAATACAATAAATACAATAAATCAAGAAAACAAAACAAACAAACAATAAAAGAACCAAACAACATCCAAAATACAAATAATGATGAAAATGCTATTAAAACATTAGAGTGTTGGACTGGGACCTGGGAGACCAGGGTTCAAATCCCCACATGGCCATGAGGCTCACTGGGTGACCTTGGGCTAGTCACTGCCTCTCAGCCTAACCTTCCTCACAGGGTTGTTATAAGGATAACATCAGGAGGGGGGAACCATGTTTGTCCACCACTTTGAGCTCCTTGGAAAAAAGTTGGGATATAATGTAATAAATAAAAATAAATATACAAACATTATATACACATATTTTAATCTAAAGCAGGGTGGCCAAAGTGATGCTCTCCAGATAGGAGTTGTAGTTTGCGACAACTAGAGGGCATCACATTGGCTTCAGTACAAGGCTGGAGCAGTTTACTCGCGGACTGTGCTTCAGAGGCACCTGTAGGGCAAGTTATTGCAGAGTCTCTTTATATAAAGCAAAGCAGGCAGAGAACATTCAGCCAGGTGTGAGCAGGGTGGGGTCACCTCAGCCAGTGATCCTTGGTGTGAGAATAGGGATGTGCTTCACATAAACAAGACCATCTCTCTTTCCATCCGAGAAATGCTAACAGGCATGCTATTAACCACTTGAGGTGGGTCCTTCAGGCTGCGCCACCATCATCATAGGGCCAGCTCTGTGTGAGATAATAGATGTTTGTGTGTCAAGCAGGCAGGCATGGAATGGAAGACAATATGTAATTTAGGGCAGAACAGGTGCATTAAAGGTAAAACCTATTAGCTTAACACTGGTGAGTAATACAAGCATGGTTCGGGAATATTAATAAGCTGACCTTTTGTAATACCGGCTCACCTGTGTGAAATCTGTTGTTCTGCAAGTGTAGAATTTAGGCCGAAATCACATGTGCAGTTTTTCAAACACTTAATGATCAGCTGAGAATATTCCCTTGCTGCAAGGAATGCGCATTTCCCGCATTCACAAGATAAGCATTACACACACACACACACACACACACACACACACACACACACACACACACTTTAAAAGCCAGCATGCTTTCTCCAGATAGAGTGGGAGGAGACTTTATCTGTAGTGCAGTTAGGTAATTTTAGACTCTGGAGTTCATGGTTTTATGGGGGGGGATTCAGGGGTGTCACTACCGGGGTGCGGAGGGTTCAGCCCGCACCCGGGTGTCACCATGAGGGGGGTGACACCCAGAGCCGCCCCGCCCTGCACCATTGCCCGACAAGGCTGCTCCAACTCCTCCTCAGAGGCAGGTGGGCGGGTGAGACCGGGAGCAGCATCGGTGGGGCAAGGGAGGCACGCTGGCATTCCCAGGCCTTCTCCGGCTGGGTGCCCCTCCGGCGCACGTCCTCCCAGGGGCATGGACGGGGTGGCTGGCCTTGAGTGCGCGCGCACGCTCGTGCGCACTCGAGACCAGCCACCCCATCCATGCCCCTGGGAGGGCACGCACCAGAGGTCTGCACCCACTGCCGCACTCCAGCTAGTGATGCCACTGGGGGGATTGTCCCTCTTTAGATGGCAATATGTATTACATCACTTAGCTACTTCAAAAGGTGGTATTCCAGCTTTGCTGCATTTGTTGGCAGTGGCAACTGGTGCCCATTGAGACTAGTAGGGCAAAAGGCAGGGAGTGCAAGCAATAGGTAGAGTCAGAGCAAACGGCTGGTGGAACCAAGTGACTCTGCTTTTGTCCCCATCCTTTAGGGATGGGTGAAAAACTTGATTCAGATTGCATTTAAAGGTGAATTTATCAAATTCGCACTTTCCAAAACAATACAAGAAGTGAAACACAGCCATCCTTCAAAATTCACACTTATCCAAATTTTGCAATGCAGTTCTCCAACTAAGCAATGTTTACAAAAGTACATATATTTGGAGGAAACTGTGCATAAAGATGAATATATTAGCAAAAATAACATACAAAATGTATGAAGAGAACTTGCTTGCAAAAATGTGTGCATTAGTGAAAACTGCATACAAAATGGTGTTTATAAGGAGATATTTGCACTAAAATGCTAACGAATTTTCATGAGTTTTGGGTTTTTTTAAATCACAAATTGCTGCAGAAACTTGGAAAGCTGAATTTCAAGAATGGAAAAATGAGAAATGGAGAGAACAGAAATTGGCAGATCATTCCATCCCTACCATATTCCTTCCTGCTGAGTTCTACCAAGGTGACACTGAGACGGAGGAGGAGGAGGATTATGCCATTGAACTGAACTGAATAAATAGTGCCATTCCATAGACTGATTGTAAATATGGAGGTAGGCAGGTGGGAGCTGGCTAAAGGCAAACAGCTCTTGGTGGGGCAGTGCCCCAGTTGCCCTAAGCAACCAGCCTCCACTGTTTGTGAGCCCTTCTGCTGGTTGAGTGAAGCCCTGGTGTTCTGCCCCCATGTCCTACACTGATAGCATCACTGCTGTCTATCCTAGTTGCTGGACCATATATTGCCCTGCAGCTACATTCTGATGCAGTCCCATATATATCTCCCAGTCCATTCCATCACCATTTCACTGTCTCCCAACTCCATCTGCCATGCTGCTCTCCAGTGAAACCAGCAATGGAAAGGGAAAGTATTATCACTTTCGTGGGAGAACAAATTGGGGGGGGGGGGAAGATACTGAGACAGTGAAAGAAATCAGCTTTGGGTGAAATTGATAATATTTTCTCTCAATCTTGTCAATTTCACCAGACAGTTAAAACCAGGCTTCTACACAGGTAGGAGAGGGTAAAATGTAGAAGAAGAAAATGTTTACAACTCGGTGGGGGGAAAGTAGTGGGTGAAGGCTAAACTGAGTATCAGATAGAATGCATCTATTCACAGGTGACTCAAAAAACTGGAGACTGAAATGTGATTGTAAATTGACCTTCCTACATGACCGCTAAGCAATTTGAAAACCTGATACGAGCACATTTAGAGCTGAAATTCCTATTTTTCACCCATGCACTCCTACAGCAGAAGAGACACTAAAAAAAATGGCTTAGGTGGCTTGTGTGAAATCTGTCAACGTTTGGTGCAGGATTCAGCTTGCTTCCAAGAATAATTTCTAAGTGTGCCAGCATGCTATCATGGACACAGCACTGGACTTTGACAGGGCAGACATGGGTTAAAAGGCCCTGCTCAGCCTGGAAATTGGCTGGGTGCATTATGAGTCATTGTCTCTCAAACAAACCTCCTTCTCACCAGTATTGTGAGGATATAACAGAGAAAGCCTTAAGTGCAGAGGGGAAAAGGAAACACAGCTTTGTGATAAATAAGTGAGAAAGCAATGGGCCATTTGCAGCCCTCAGTCTTTAACCTAATTTCACGTGGGTAGCAAGCGGAAGAAATAAGGGGTAAGGGGGTAGCAGAAAGAGAGATAAATGGTCAAAGAAGGGCGGTCCCACCCAACTTTGGCTTTGGCTCCTCCCACTTTGGACTCCAGCGTGTGGGCCCCAACAGATTATCTCCAGGGAAAAGTGGCTCTCAACAGAAAAAAAAAATGTTGCCCACCCCTTGCTTGCCCAGACCTTTAGACTGCAAATTCAAGTTTGTGTAAGATCTCAGAAGCTCTCAAGAGACTAAGAAGGAGTAAAGGTGTCCTGCCCTGCCTAATCTGAGCTTCCCCTACCCCCTTTCTTGGAGAAGCAAAAAATGAAGCTTCTTCACCTTGTGCTACCGTCAGATACTAAAAAAGTATGTAAAAGCACAAAATGTCTTGGGAGCGCCCTGCCTGGAATAAAACTGGCTTCAGACAATGCCTAAAAAGCTAATGAAGAAAGAGCCATATGAGCCTCCCAAGGGAATGACTTTCACACAGTCAGTGCCCCCACTGACAAGACCTTGCCTTGTGCCACTATACTTCTGATGGAGAGGAAGCACAAAGCAGGATCTCCCCAGATGATCCACGTGCAAAAGTACCTTCAAATGTGGTGGTGGTGGTGGTGGTGATATAATGGTCTCCAAATCCCAGGCTGTTTAGATCCATGAGCGATGTAGACTTGAGAGTCCCACAGCCAGGGCTGGGCCAGGGATAGCAAGTCTTGGATGAGCTAGGAACTATGAGTCAAGCCACCTGCCAGGACTGAAGAGGAAGTCAGGAGGACTAAAGGACAAACCAGGAGGCAGAGTCAAGAAACAAACCAGAAGCCTGGACTGAAGAATCACTAAAGATGCACTAAAGATGAGAAAAACAGAAGGGAGTAGAAAAAGAGGAAAGCCAAACAAGAGATGGATTGATCCCATTAAGGAAGCCACAGACCTGAACTGAACTTACAAGGTCTGAATAGGGTGGTTTATAACAGATGCTATTGGAGGTTGCTGATTCATAGGGTCGCCATAAGTCGTAAGCGACTTGACCATAACAGCATCAAAAAGATGCAGATGCGCACCACTGCTCAGTCTTTGCTGCTCAAGTAAGCCTCAACTAGAACCAGTGATGCAGCTCAGGCTGGACCTTGGGGCTGACGTTTAGGACCCACAACTCAGCTGGGTTGCGGGGACAACCACCCAGAAAATGGCAGATGATAAGGGAGGCAGTGGCAAACAGGCCTGCATCAGCATCCAGGCTATCGAGGATGTCGGCCCAATGGGGCCAATGCTGATCACCACTGCTGATTTTTAAAAACCCTTTTACAATTAGGGGAGGCCAGCCAGGCATGTGTACATGGTTAGAGCAGCTCAGATGATGATGATGTTACTTTAAAATAAGTGTATCCCTTTCTACCAAAACAAAAGAAAATCCCAAGCAAAAGTGCAAGCCTAATTATATCTATTTAGAGAAGAATTCAATGGGGCTTACCTCCAGGGTGAGTGGGGTTTAGGACAGCAGCCTAAATGAGCTTTAGCATCAGGACAGCAGAACCAAACCCCATTTAGTTCCTATAGTCATGATAATGCTATGAGTTTAAAACCATAAACTGCACATGCTTAGACTATTTCTTTTTTTGTTGTCAGAGTTGGCAAAAGGTCTCCAAAACAAAAAGTGTTTGTTTTGTGGGAGGTTTTTGGTTTTTGTTCTAACATAGCAGAAACGCAAAAGTGGTTGCAAAATGTGGAATGGGGGACGGAGGCCACAGAGAAAAGAAATGTCAAGTATCTGCTAAGGTCACATGACTCACACACACATACACACACCCTGCCACCTCCCATTAAGTCCAGGGTCTACAATGACCTAGATTAGTAATCTTCAGCCCTTTCCTACCTGGGATCCACCTTTAACCCAAACATGCCTTTAGGTGGGGGGGCTTTTTTTAAACCATGTATTTCTATGGTGATAATGCTACTGTTGCGACCAAACTGAGATCAGGCCAAGACCTGGTAATGGGTCCCACTCCCACACAGCCCGCCAGCTGCTCCTACTCCTTATCCAGGAGAAGCCAATGGCCAGCCTTGATGGGTGGAGGGAGTCAGTCCACACAGTATGAAAGCACTGTAATGCCTGCTCCTAAGGGCCTTAGAATACAAGCCAGAGAGGGTCAGGGTCAGGCATGGAATGATGAGGAAAGAGTGGGATGTCTGTTAGAGGAGGACTGTTGGAGCGGAGACTGGGAAAAGGGAAGACCAGCAGAGTGGGGGAGCTAACCAGAGATTAGAGGGCAGGTCAGACAGAAAAGAAGGGGAGAAAGAGGATGCAGGAGAGTGAACTCTGATCGACAGAAAGACCTGTGTTGGAAACTGCCACTTAACCAGCAACAGTCAACTGACATTATTATTCATTTCGTCAATAACTTCACCATTGCCAAGTAACCAGCAGTGGATTGGGTTGGGTTACTGTGGAATGTTTGATTTGTGCACGTGTTCATCAACTGATTATGTTAATTGTTTGTTTGTTTGCGTATTCTGATGAGACAAAGAAATATTGTTACATCCCCTTGACTCCAGGGTGATTGCCAGGCTGCCCCCTTCTCATCCTGACCACAGAACCAGCCTGAGGCATTGCGGTACTTCACTGAGAAGGCTGCCACTTGCAGTTCAGTGGTTTGCCACATAGGGCACTGATACATACATGGATCCAGCCATTCCTGACACCCATTAGGGCCACACTTTTCACACAGGAAGAGATTCTCATTTCCAAGAAGTTTCCTCCACCTCTCTCTCCCCAATTTGCTTCCATTCTTCCCAGTAGCAGCACAGAAGGCTCTTTTGAAGCTAGAAGCAGATTGGAAGTGACAATCCGCTGGATGCCCAGGCGAGGCTGCTCGTGATCAAAGGCTTTGAATAGCATAGATCAGTGGCGGCAACACAGGGAGGAGAAAATGGGAAATAGGAGAGAAGAGAAGTGGGGCGGTGTGCGCAAGGGAAGAGGGGAATCATTTGTTTGCTCACAGCCATCTCCATCTGTCCATCGCTCCCCTTGTAATTCCCTCCCTGCATCTTTCTGCAAGGAAATCTCTGGAGGACAGAGAATGAAAGGCTAAAGCCGAGATCAAATTGGTTGCTGTTGAAGAGCAACATGGCTTAGATCATAACAAATTCTAACCATATCTGTGTCATGTCTCAATTCAGTTCAGTACAGTGAAAATTTATTGCAGCTAAGGCCCCACCTATGGCTGGGTTGCAAAAAGTGGAATAGATGAGAAACATGTTTTGCAAGTTTTGAAGCTCAATTTCTGCCTCCTATGCGCACCTCATATAGGCAGCCTCACTTAGGTGACTAATAAATTCTGGAAACTTTGACCCAATTGCCTCTTATATCTACACCATTCAAAATTAACTTCTTTAAGAGAGGATTAGATAAAGTCATGGATGGTATTAAGGATATCAAGGCTACTAGCCATGATGGCTATGTTCTACCTCTACTGTCGGAGGCAATATTTTATTTATTTATTTATTAAATTATTTATTAAATTTATTAGTCGCCCATCTGGCTGGCTGTCCAGCCACTCTGGGTGACGTACAAAGTAAAAACATACAAATACATTAAAACATTAAAAATCTCAACAATAATAATAAAACCTAACCCACCCCAAAAGCCTGCCTGAAGAGCCAGGTCTTCAAGGCCCGGCAGAAGCTCATCATAGAGGGGGCATGGTGGAGATCATTTGGGAGGGAATTCCACAGAGTGGGGGCCACAATTGAAAAAGCCCTCTCCCTAGTTCTCACCAGTCTAGCTGGTGAGATAGCAGTGGCATCACTAGGGGGGTGTGGGGGTTGCAGACCACACCAGGTGACACCATCAGAGGGGGATGACTCTCAGCTTTAATTTTTTTTAAAAAAAGTTTCTAGGTGGTCCGGTTCTCGAGATATACATAAAAATGTCAGCCGCCCCCCAGTGGCATCACTAGGGGGGTGCGGGGGGTACAGACCACACCAGGTGACACCAACAGAGGGGGGTGATTCTCAGCTTTAATTTTTTTAAAAATTAAGTTTCTAGGTGGTCTAGTTCTCGAGATATACATAAAAACGTCAGCCGCCCCCGTTAAATATTTTTTAAACTACTGTATAGCACTTCGTAGCTTTAACCCCGCCCATTCAGGATTGCAGCCAATCAGTGAAGTGTTTGTTTGACCTGTGGCAGTGTCTAGTAAACCTCATTGCAAGGCCAGAAAATGGTGGTTCCCCCCCCCGTTTATCTGAAAATCTCATAAATTGGGTAAGTATATATATTTCAGTTTTTTCCCCTCTTGTGTGTAGGAGTCAGATCCTGGGCAGTGTTTTGAAAACCTTCCCAATACTTGCTTTTGTGGGGGTAAAAGCATTGCTAATCCCATATCTCCAGAATAAATCCCATTGAATTCAATAGGATTTACTTTTGAGTAGACATGGTTATGAATGTGCTGAAAATCAATGGGACTTTGGAGTGAATGTAAAAAAGAATTGTGTTTGTGTTGTCTTTCTGTCCCCCCCTCCTCCAGTCCTATTTTAAAGCAAATAGGCAGGGCTTACTTAGGTATTACAGTTTTTATTCTGTAGGAAACGAATACTGATTTTTTTAAAACTAATACTGATTTTTCTTCAATGACCAACTGGTTTGACAATAAACTATTATATGGGCTGTATGTATTTATACATCTGCAGTGTGTGTGTGTAGTCTTTCCAACAACCCTGTGAGGTAGGGTTGGAAACCAAGGCAGCTCACAACAAGAAATAAAGCCATTTAAAATCCAATAATCATAAAGCAAGAATAAACAGTTGGAAAACAGCCTAAAGAGGCATGATTCTGAATTTTGGGTTGGGTGAATGAAGTTTATTTATTTATTATTTGATTTATATCCCGCCCTTCCTCCCAGTAGGAGCCCAGGGCGGCAAACAAAAGCACTAAAAGCACTTTAAAACATCATAAAAACAGACTTTAAAATATATTAAAACATCTTTGAAAATATTTTTTAAAAGCTTTAAAAAAACATTTTTTAAAAAACAAAGAAAAGGCTTAAAAACATATTAAAAAGCAATTCCAACACAGACTCAGACTTGGATAAGGTCCCAACTTAAAAGAACAAGTTGAAAGAACAAGTTCCTTATCACTTGAGGCTGTAGCTCTCTGCACACTTCCCAGTTTGAGTAAGCCCCATTGGATACATTGGGACTTGCTTCTGAGTAAACAAACATCAGATTGCACTATAAATATATTTACAGATTGTGTAATTCATAAACATATTTGAGAGTCATGTTTATACAAATATTTCTTCATACTGTGTCCCAATAAGTATTTGATTTCACACTATGGTTGTAGATGATTTTTTCCTCTACATTTTAAGTGTGCCCTTCTTCCTGGTGTTGGTCATGGTTCTCCGTTGTTTTCATCCTGAGGGGAGGATAGGCTGAGAGATGGTGAGTAGCACATTTAAGGTCTTTTCACCTCCCCCCCTTTTTTATTTGTATTTATTTTATATTTCTCCGATATCTTCCCCTGGCTGTTTTTATGTATTTTAAATATTTTTAGATTAAATAAATAGGAAATCATAATTGTGAACCTCCCTAAAAGCAATTTACCTATCCTTATGTTTTGGCAAAGTGATGGTGTGAAGGCATGCTGGTAGAACAAGAGACCGTGTTTGAGGCATGTTATAAGGTGTTTGAGGACTTTGTCACACATTACTTTTTGAGACCTGTAGATTCATGTTGGAAAGAACACGTGCATGTATTGAATGGTGGCTTGGGTGCTGTTTTTTCAGTCTACGCTGCATGCGTAGAGAAGGTGATACATCATCTGGCAGCTAGCTTCATAACGTGAGAATGAAAAACATTTGGATCACCATTCACTTGTTTACTTTTCTCACTATTGAGACCACTTCATATATTACTTTTTCATACACAGAAATTTAATCTTTGTATAGGAAAAAGTATTTTGTAAAATGTGAAGGACAGTGGCTGCCCAGTCAGTATAACCACTGTACAAGATCTACTCAGTCACTGTAATTACCTTTTTGTTTTGAGTGCCCTTTTGTCTGGGTCTTGGTTCAGGTGTGTATCCAACTTTGATGTGCTTATGGAAGGGGTGTGCAAGTAGTGCCCCCCCAAGTGTGGAGGCTTGGACAAACATTGTATTATGGAAAACCAAAGTCTGTGTGAAAGTACATATTTGGGAATGCCATCAGTGTAATCCTAAACACACTTAATAAATAATGTCGAACTTGCACATCACAAAATATATTACAGTCATGTCCATAAGCACCAGGAGGGTAGTCGCCCAGGGGATCTTAGTCCCTCTGCTTTTTTGGGATCAGGGTCCCTATGTCTCCAAGCATCCTACAGTCAGCATGAAAAGGGAGTGTGTTAGTCACTGAGAAGAGTCTTCTAATATGTTTCCTTGCCTTTTCTGCAGATTGGAGCCAATCAGAGTGAAAGGAGGTGAGTCAGCCACTGAGAAGACTCTTCTCAGTTGCTAACGCTCTCCACTTTCATGCTGATTGGCTCCTAGAGATGTTTGTTGTTGTGAGAGAATGCATTAACAAAGATCTCATTCTTAATCCAGGAGCAAAAAAGGGTGTACGTGGCTGTAACTATCATGAAGGGACCCTGCAGCTCTGAATTTTCTACTAAACAACTGATAAATACCTATGTAACTTTGTGTCTGGAGACTTATTATTAAGAATCACTTTCCATAATTGTAAGGAGGTGTGTCCACACGCATGCATCCCAGGCACCTAAATGAGGGGAGAGAGCAGCATAGGGACATAAGCAGGTGTCTTATTCCAGGGGTTCCCAAACCTTTCTTCTACATAGACCACTTGAAAATTGCTGAGGGTCTGAAAGTATCTGAAAATTTACTATGGGCATATGCAAGATAATTAACTCCCATTAGTAATAAGAGCAAGAATTTGAGCTGTGCGTATGATATTGTAATTTAAAGGTGTAATTTTAATTTTGCTAGTTGTTTATGTCACTACTATTGTCATTACATTCAGTGATATATGGGAATTACGATTTACGAGTAACATTAGTACAAAAAACATTACTAAGGATTTTGTATGGTCTGATATGGGAGGAGGTCCATGGGGGTGACACCATGAGTTACCACACCGGGTGACACCAACCCTAGTGACGCCACTGTGGAATAGAGAGAAGGCCTTCTGAGGCTGATCTTGTTGAGCGGCATTCCTGATGATGTTGGAGGCGCTCCTTCCGATAGACTGGGCCAAAACTGTATAGGGTTTTAAAGGTCAGAACCAACACCTTGAATTGGGCCTGGAAAACAACCGATAACCAGTGCAACTCCTTCAGCACTGGAGTGATGTGATCTCGCCGGCGGCTGCCTTTAATCAGGCAAGCTGCCGCATTCTGTACCAGTTGCAGCTTCCGGACCGTTTTCAAGGGTAACCCCACATAGAGCGCATTACAGTAGTCTAGGTGAGAGGAGACCAGGGCATGTACCACAGATGGGAGCAGATGGTTGGGAAGGTAGGGGCGCAGCCTCTGTATCAGATGGAGTTGATACAGCTCTGAACGCCAATTGCTGGAAACCGCAGAGGGAGAGAGTGCTCTTGTCTTCAGGTCCTGCTGGCAGGCTTTTCATAGGCATCTGGTTGGCCACTGTGAAAACAGGATGCATGGGACTGATCCAGCAGGGCTCTTCTTAACTTATCCAGCTCCTGTTAAGACTGGAGCTTAACATACCTAAAATACTATGATCACTTCCACATAGGGTTGCCAGGCTCAGGGCCTGAGACTGATCCTGTATCTTTAGGAGAAGAGAAAGTCAGCCAAGTGCAGATGTTCTTGGAACTCTGTAATGGGAAAACCCACAAGGTGGAATTCTCCCTTCCCCCTGCACAATGTTTAAAGATACAGAAGACCTCTTGGTTGGCTCATTCGTTCTTATCCTGATCTCATTTTAGTGTGGTCTGAGATGCTTGTGAGAAGGGTCTGGAAGGGTGCGATTGATAGGTCTAGAAAGTGGGTCAATAGAAAAGTTAGGGAATTGGTTTTGTCTCTTGGGGGGGCTTTCATTCCTCATGATAGGATTAAGTTTCATTCTCCTCACTTGTTTCGAGATGATGAGGTTCATCTCTCAGAGCGTGGGAGTGATTTGTTTCTGGAGGATCTTAGGTTGGGTCTTGGGGGTTTGTTTTTGTTGGGTTGAGGGGATCTAGCTTCAGCTGATCCCCTCTTGTGGCATGGAATTCGGGCAGGTGAGGGTTATTGGGGTTAAAATTGAGGCAGTTGAGGCATTATGGTAAAGGGCACTCGCTAGGGAACCATCAGGGCTTAATGTCTGGTGGGGATCTGGGGAGTGTCCTTGTGGGACCGGCTTGCACATCATGGTGAACGCCTGTATGGCGGGGCCAGGATGCAGAGGTCGGAACCACAAACCTGACTCCAATAGCAAGGAGGGAGGATTTCTCCCACATCCTTGACTGGGGAGTTACAGTCGGAGGAGAATTATTTGCCTCAGGTAGGGAGGGAGTATTCCCTCCCACTTAGGTTTAGCCTCACCTGCCCAAAGTGTTTTATAATTGATAATTGGTTGAATTGGATTTGATTTAGTGTGTTATATTTTAATAAATATAACATTATTCCATGTTTGTGTCACGAGTCTTCTTTGGTGTGGTGGCAAAGTTCCTAAGCAGCACATATAAACATGACCGAAAGCATACCATGGGTAAAATCAATTAAAACTAATCTCAAAAACAGAAAACTTCTTTAAAATGCCTGCTGGAATAGAAATGCCTTTGTCAAGTGCCTGAAGATCAACAGGAATTGGGCTTGTCTAATCTCGCCGGGAGTCCCGCAGTATCAGGCCCACAATACTGAGTGTTTCTCATGGATACAAGTTGAACATTTTCAACTTTTTCTTGACTTTTACTTTTTAATTTGTTTTCTTTTAAACCAAACTAGAGCAGATTGGTGGTGGGGAGAGTGTGTGGTGCATGTCTAGTTCCTGCACAGGGTGAGAGCCTGTGCAGTGAACTGAATGGTAGGAGAAAGTCGCCAGATGCCTTCAGAGTGAGAGTCTGTAACTGGCAGAAGGCTGGCCCTCCCTGGGTGTGAGACAGGAGGGGGAGTAGATGGGCCCTGTGTGAAAAAGTTTGAATGGGTGCGACTGTTCCCAATCCTTGCAGAGGCCTACTGGGATAATTGGCTCCGGCAGGCTTTGTTGGTGGGCTCGTGTTGGGCCCATATCAGGTGTTTAGGAGGAGTCTTAGTACAGAGGAACATGGGTGATGCCACCCCAATTTCAGCGATTACAGGCAGAGGGAAATATAGCCATGGGGAGGTGGTGAATTACCATAGAAGACGAGGGCAAGGCTATCTGCACCTTGTTCCTTGCTGCCACTCCCCTTATGGATGGGTTCCTCATTGCTCATCTGCTGTGCCCACTGGCCTGTGTGTGTTGTTGTTTAATGCCAGATTGGTACACAATAAGACCACTCTCATCCATGATTTGATTGTGGATAAAGGTGCCGATTTGGTGTGCATTACTGGGACCTGGGTGGGTGAGCTGGGAGGCGTTGATCTGACCCAGCTTTGCCCACATGGATACTTGGTGCAACACCAGCACAGGCTGCAGGGACGGAGGGGGGGAGAGGAGTTGCTGTGGTCTACAGAACTTCCATCTCTGTCACCAGGAAACCACTCTGTTTTGGCGCTGGCTATGAGGGCCTGTACCTGATGTTGGGCTGAGGAGACAGTAAACTAGGGTTGCTGCTGCCCAGCAGCTTCTCTGACTGAGCTGGCAGAGGCCATCTCGGCTGTGGTGTTGGAGGAGCCCAGAACCATAGTGCTGGGTGATTTCAGCGTCCATGCTGAGGCTGTCTCTAGTGTTCCAGGACTTCATGGCCTCCATTACAACCATAAGGCAGTCTCAAGTTGTTATTGGCCCAACACACAGGGCAGGGCACACCCTCGACTTGGTTTTTGCTCCAGATGGAGGAAGGGGTGGTCTGGAGATAGGAAGGGTGGATTTCACCCCATTGTCATGGTCAGATCACTTCCTGGTGAAGTTTAGACTTATGGCTCTGATCCTTCCCTGCAGGGGTGGTGGACAGATTAAGATGGTCCGCCCCCGGAGCCTAATGGAATCCACTGGATTCCTGAATGCCCTGGGGTAGATAGAGCAGGTGACCCTGTTGAAGCCCTTGTCACACTGTGGAACTGTGAGGCGCATCGGGCTCTTGACATAGATGCCCCTAAGCGCCGTCTCCAGCACTGTGGAGCCCGGCTTGCACCTTGGTACACCAGTAAGCTAAGGGCAATGAAACAGGCTGGATGACGGCTAGAGCACAAGTGGCAAAAGACGTGCTGTGAGGCTGATCGGGCACGAGTAAAACATGATAACCGTGCCTACTGTGTGGCGGTGAGGGCAGTGAAGAAGGCCCACTTCTCTGCCTCCATCGCATCCTCAAGTAGCTGTCCGGTGGAGCTTTTCCATATTGTTAGGGGTCTGTTGACATCAGCTCCAGGAAATGGAGTTTTAGACCCTTCGGAGGCCCACTGTGAATTGTTTGGAAGGCACTTTGAGGGTAAAGTTGCTCATCTCCGTAGCAGTCTTGATGTCCCATCCACATCTGCTGTAGTCCCTAATGAGGTGTCTGATGCAATATCTGCTGCAACCTCTTGGGAATGGTTTCAGTTGCTGTGGCCTGATGATGTAGACAAGGTGCTTGCGATGATGTGACCAGCAACGTGCCCTCTCAACCCTTGCCCTTCTTGGCTTATTAAAACTTGCTGAGGGGGTCTGACTAAGTGGATCCAGGGTGTGGTCAATGCATAATTGCAGAGGAAGTGGTTCCAGCCACCTTGAAAGAGATGGTGATCCGACTGCTCTTGAAAAAGCCCACCCTGGACCCATTGGTTTGTGACAACTACCAACCGGTTGCAAACCCCACCTTTTTAGGGAATTTGACTAAGATGGTTGTGGCGCAGCAATTGCAAGAACTCTTGGATGAAACAGATAATCCTGACCCATCCCAGTCTGGGTTCAGGCCTGGTTATGGGACTAACTAGGTCTTGTTTGCCTTTATCGGGAGAAGGACAGGGGGAGTGCGACCCTGATTCTTACTTGATCTCTCAGCGGCTTTTGATACCATTGACCATGGTATTCTTCTGGGCCGACTTGGTGAGATGGGTATTGAAAGCACTGTTTTACAATGGTTCCGATCCTATCTCCAAGGTCACTCTCAGAGAATAGCATTGGGTGACTGTCTTTTGGGCCCCTGGCAGTTGTGCTTTAGGGTGCCGCAGGGTATCATCTTGTCCCCCATGCTATTTAACATCTATATGAAGCCATTGGGAGCAGTCATCGGGAGATTTGGGGCGAAGTGTCAGCAGTATGCTGATGATACCTAGATCTATTCCTCCATAAGATCTGAATTGGGAGAGGCCGTGCAAGCCCTGGACTGCTGCCTGGACTCGGTGGTAGGCTGGATGAGGGCCAATAAATTGAGTCTGAATCCTAGCAAGACGGAGGCACTGTGGGTTGGTGGTTCCTGAGTTTGGATAATTGGTCAGTTGCCTGCTTTGGATGGAGTTGTACTCCCTCTGAAAGAGCAGGTCCGTAGTCTGGGGGTGCTCTTGGATCCATCTTTGTTGCTAGAGGCCCAGGTGACTTCAGTGGCTAGGAGTGTCTTTTACCAGCTTCGGTTGGTGAGACAGCTGCAGCCGTTTCTGGACTGGGATAGCCTGACCACTGTTGTCCATGCACCGGTAACCTCCAGGCTGGATTACTGTAATGCACTCTATGTGGGGCTGCCCTTGAGGTTGGTCCGGAAGCTGCAGCTGGAGCAAAATGTGGCAGCGAGACTGCTCACTGCGGCAGGGTATCACCAACATGTCACCCCGCTGCTGAAATAATTGCACTGGCTGTCCATTTGCTACCGGGCCAAGTTCAGGGTTCTAGTCTTGGTGTACAAAGCCCTATACAGCTTGGGACCAGGATACCTGAAAGATAGTCTTATCCCTTATATACCGAGTCTATCACTGCGCTCAGTGAGGGCTTCCTGCAGATACCATCGTATCAGGAGGTTCGTTCTGCACAATATAGGAAATGGACCTTTAGTGTGGCAGCACTTATCCTGTGGAATTTCCTCCCTTTGAATATTAGGCAGGCACCATCTCTGATATCTTTTCAGCGCCTTTTGAAGACTTTCCTCTTTCAACAAGAATTTTAGGTAGAGACCTATCCCAGTCTGTGTCTGTGTTACAATTGCTTGTTAATATGTGTTTTTTAAATAATATGTTTTAACCCTTTTTTAAAAGATGTTTTTAAAGCTTTTTTTAAAAAAAATGTTTTTAACATTGTCTTGTTTTAATGTATTTTAAGGTCTGTTTTTATGATGTTTTAAAGTGTTTTTAGCATTTCTGTTTGCTGCCCTGTGCTCCTGCTGGGAGGAAGGGCGGGATATAAATCAAATAATAAATAAATAAATAAATAAATAAACATCTGAGCTGGGAGGAGGCTACTGACAGAGCCTCCCCCAAAATCTCAGTGATTGGGCAGAGATATAAGGAACCAGATGGTGCTTAAGGTATCCTGGATCCAGGTTGTTAAGGGCCTTGTAAATAAGTACAAGAACATTGAACTTGACTTGGTAACACATAGGCAGCCAGTGCAAGCTTTTAAGCACTGGAGTCATGTGCTGGGGGTAGTCTATCCCCCAACCAACAGTCTAACTGCCATGTTTTACACCAGCTTGAGCTTCCAGACCAGGCCCAAGGATAGCCTTACTATAAAAGGAGCTTGCTATTAGTATATCAAATATTGTTCAGTATGTAGCATAATAATTACTAATTAATTCATTACAAATTTTAAAATGAAATTTTACTATTTCACAATAATAGGTAACTCATTTGGTTTTGTAATTAGAGTTAGGTATCATTCCTGTTGCTTATTAAATCTTTTTGGTGCTCTTAATAAAGTTAATGGTTTAAAAATACCTGATTGTTATTTGATGATATTTTACCAATAATATGGCCATTCAACTGACCAAATATTTTTGGACCATACAAAAGCCCAGGCCTACCCCTGTAGCCAATGCCAGCTGAGGACAGCAATGTAGTGGCGAATTCAGAAGTGCAGGATGCCTTCATGATAGTCACATCACACCCGCTTCTAATATTATACCATAAAATGAGTGTTCAGTCTCTTACTTTATTTAGAGTCCTGTTGAGTGATGAACGCAGGATGAAGGTATGTCTTTGAGGTTCAGCAAGAAGAAGACAATGATAGCTCCCAGAAGACTTTTCTCAGCAGCTAACACACTCCCCATTTATTTATGTATTTATTTATTTATTTATTTATTTATGCTGATCAGCTCTCTGATTCCAAACTGTCACTATTACGATGCAGTCATATACTGGCAAATTTAGATTATGCAGCTAAAGGGGATTTGACATAGGAAACTGCCTTATATGGAGTCAGACCACTGGTCCATCTAGCTTAGTATCGTCCACACTGACTGATAGCAGTTCTGCAGGGTTTCGGGCAGCAGTCTGTTCCCAGCCCTACCTGGAGGGATTGAACCTGAGGCCTTCTGGATGCGAAGTAGATGCTTTACCAGTGACCTAGAGCCCAGCAATGAGACCTGCTTCAGGATGTTCTGATGCCGGATTCTGATACCCATTCTGTCTCCAGGGACTCAGCTAAAGGTCTTTAAATTTCCAGTACCACTGAGCAATGGCCCTCCCTCTCTTACACTCTGGCACAAGAAAACCTGTACCCCCCCCCAAAAAAACCCAGAACTTTTGTGGTTAGAAAAGTGACTAGAAAGTGCACTGGAAAGTGTGGGGTAACTGTGACATCAGGTGACGTCATGTAACAAATCCACGCAAACAAATTGGAATGAATGCTCAATAAACAGCAGTGCTGTATAGCCTCCATGCAAATTTTGTGCAAACCATTCAGGACGGATGCTCAATAAACAGGCCGATTTGCAGCCAAGCCCTCTACGTGATCTGCTAGTGTTCAGTGTGCTGTGCTTTTCTTTTTTGCAGACTGCATTCAATCATGGGAAACCCCCTCCATGATCTGAAATTATACAAATGAGTTGGAAGTGCTGCAAAATTAGTGAAATTAATTTTCTTTCATCTGGTGAAGTTGGGGAACTAGCTCTGCCTTTCTATGTGTCCTCAAATTGCCTACTCAACTTGTATTCTTGTAAATAAATAGATGACTACAAAGACACTATAAATCTTCGGTGCTTTTCCCTCTAAAGAAAATTTACCCTATAAAAGCTATTGCTTATGGAAGGGGACCACAAAACACTATATTTTCCCCCATCTCCAGCCCAGATACATAGTAAGAAGGATTGCAGTGTTTCTGAGAATTTTCTTTCCCATAGCCTGCATACATTTTATATCTCAAGCACTATAAGCTCAGAAAGAATGAACAACCCACACTGAAATCTCTGAAAAATGCCTACATGACTGCGTTCAAAAGGTGTCAGTTTACCAGCAATCCCCTTGAGGATGCTTCAAACCCCCACATGGAAAATGTTGGAGTCGCTTGGAGACTCTGGGAATCTTAATTTCCTTTGAAAATCAATGAGGCCAGTGCAAATAAAATGAAATAAAAGGAAAAATAAAATAAAATAAAATAAATGCAGGAATGGGGAAGGGAGGAGGGAAAAGGGTCTGGCAGTTGCGATTTATAGCTCCGTCTCCATCAAACCGGGCTAGCGTCTCATCTGTATGCAGTGCCAATTTCCCCTCTGGGCCCTCGCCGAGCAAATTTCAGCTGAAACTCATAAATAAGCCCTCTCCCTGCACCAGTTAAAGTTTTATTCATTGCTCATTTTGTGATATGCTGGAATTTTAAAAAAAAGTCCCTCCAGATTTATCTTTTATCTGAAATGTTAAAGATTAAAGCTTCAAATCACCAGTCCACCCCAAAAATAAATAAAATTTGGGGATTAATCTCTGACAGAGCTTCCTGGGGAACAACCCTGGAACTATATCCGAGCTCCATATTTGTTAATGAATTTATATTATTGATATTCACAGTTAAAGAAGAACTATTTCCCCCCAGACCCTCCTGGATCTAAGTTCACTAGGATGATCCAGAGGAACATCATCTTATAGCATCAGTTTCCTGGTGAAGAATGTGAGAGAGGTGTGGGGTGTTTTTGTGTTATGTGTGATGGGCACGGAGGAGCAGGCAAGCTCTTTCAAGCAACATCAGTTCACCCAAAAGCAAACATGCCCTTGGAGATACTGGGTGGTATTCAATGCCAGTCCTACTTAGAGCAAACCCCTTGATGTTAATAGACATGACTGACTGAGGAAGATTCATTTCAGTGAGTCTACTCAGAGTAGGAATCAGTTGATTACAAACCATTCTTTCCCTCTCCACCACCGCCATCCCAAAATGAGTCCTTTCTCTTCCTGGCCAGCTTCGAAACCATTAAAGTGGTATAGTGTGACTTAGTGTAGGATTTATGTCCAGGGAGCACCATGCTAAAGTCCCCCGGGACAGGTGCTCCATAATCTAATCTTGCCATGGGAATCAACTACACTAGTATGAAGGGGTGTGACTCAGTGGTAGAGAACATGCTTTGCATGCAGGAGGTCCCTGGTTCACTTCCTGGCATCTCCGAGCTGTGACAGACTCCTGCCCCAAACCCTAGAGAGCCGCTGCCTTTCAGGGGCATGGGGAATAGATTTCATTCGGTTCCCATTTAAAGGTGAACCTTCCTAATTTGCACTTTCTGACACACTACGTGAGCTGAAACACAACCATCCTGTGAAATTTGCATTTCCCCGAACTTTGCAATGCAGTTCTCTGGTGTGTACAAAAATGCACTTGCTTAGGTAAACTGTGCAAAGAAATACATATATTAATGAATATAACACATGAAAATGCATTATATTTGGAAAATTACTTGGGGTATAATTCAGCAAAGTTGCATACAAACATGCCTATATTCAGAGAAGTTATTTATTCATTTATTTATTTATTTTAAAATATTTCTATCCCGCCCTTCTCCCCTATAACACGGCACTCAGGGCAGCTTACAAAAATAAAATCAAGCACGTACATAATAAAATTGTAAACAGTAAAATCACAAAAACATTAAAATAAATTAAAATACATAAAATACAATTAAAATACATAGAATACTCTCTCTCTCTCTCTCTCTCTCTCTCTCTCTCTCTCTCTCTCTCGGGAGTGGTACTAAAGGGACTACAAAGGTAAAAATTAACATAGAAGGCATAAAATCAGTGTCAGGCTCTACCCTCAGTCCCTCCCAAAGGCTCTCCGGAGCAAGATCGTTTTCAGAAGTCTCCAGAAAACCATCAAGGAGGGAACAGAGCAGGCTTCTTGGGGTAGGGTATTCCAAAGCTTGGGGGCCACAGCTGAAAAGGCTCTCTCCCATGTGCCTGTCACTCTAACATCTTTTATTCCAGGCACACAGAGGAGACCAGAGGCAGATGATCCCGGGCAGGTACATATGGGCGTAAGCGGTCCCTTAGGTATATTGGTCCAAGGCCATTTAGGGCTTTAAAGGTCAGAACCAGCACTTTGAATTGGGCCTGGAAACAAATTGGGAGCCAGTGGAGTCGATAAATCACAGGGGTGATATGCTCCCTGTGCCGTGCTCCAGTTAACATTCTGGCTGCTGCATTTTGAACCAACTGCAATTTCCAAACCATTTTCAAAGGCAGCTCCACATAGAGTGTGTTACAGTAATCAAGCCTCAATGTCACCAATGCATGTGTCACTGTGGCCAAGTCAACTGCCTCCAGGAACAGACGCAGCTGGTAGACAAGTTTGAGTTGGCCAAAATCACTCCAGACTACCACAGCAACCTGATATTCAAGCAGCAGGGCAGGATCCAGGAGGACTCCCAAACTGCGGACCTACTCCTTCAAGGGGAGTGCAACCCCATCCAGAACAGGTTGCAACCCCATCCCTGGTGCAGTTTTTCCCTTGACCAGCAGTACTTCTGTCTTGTCTGGATTAAGTTTCAGTTTGTGTTGAGCCTCTGCTCACCCATGAGGGCTTGGGAGAGGGAAGACATGAGCTTCAGACTCCCCAGCTGCCAGGAGGCGCGGAAGACACAGCAGTGGTGGAGTCTCAACAAGACCTTGGGAGGGAGTGTGAGGCTGAGTTTGGGTCAATTCCCACAGATGGCACGATATCTGAAGAAGAGAGCGCGCCACCCCGAGACAGATCAGAGGAGCTGTCGGAGGTTGCCTCTGAGCATGCGTTAACTCCCTCTTCACCAAGCGGCTTGAGGGAGCCTCCAAGTGCGTCTCCACCCCCGACCTAGAGCCTGTTGCTAAGGAGCCGGTTCTTTCGGATGAGCCGCTGGAGGCATGCCCCCCATCACCCCACTCGTGACGCCATGAGAAACGGACAGGACAGAGGTCGGACTTGCGCAGGAGTCAGAGATTACGATCAAAGACTTTCCCTACTTAAGACTGCAGCTTTCCGGTTTAATCTGCTGAGTCAACTTCCTTCACACGTTGCAGGGCATGTCGAGTGTAGTTAGGGAATTCTAGTGAGCTAGCGTAGAGATTCTTAGGAAGCGCACTGCTTTTGATGTATCCATTACTTTAATAAAACAAGAGTTAATTGCACCTGTGTCTCAGCCTTGTGGATCCCACTCTGAACAGGACAGTTTGTTAGCCCACATCCAGCCCTTCACAGCCTCTAGGCACCGGTTTAGGATGAGCACTCCCTCCCTGCAATCAGGTGGTAGGGAGAGATACAGCTGAGTGTCATCAGCATATTGATGACATTGTACTCCATCTCCTGATGACCTCTCCCAGCAGTTTCATATAAATGTTAAAGAGCATGGGAGTCAGAATGGAATCTTGCGGTTGTTGACGTGTGTGTGTTGTTGCGTGAAACAGCATACATTATGTTGGAGTTAAGTTGAGCAAGAAACTTCTTCAGAGCATTAGAGCATGTTAAGAGTCTTTTATTAAGACATTATGGCCAAAGGCTTAAGAGTAAATACATGTAGAGTTTCTTCACCCCCCTTCTGGTACATCTCTCGTCAAAGGTAAACACAGAAGAGAACCTCTCAGTTCAGAGGCAATACACAGAAGACCAGCCTCACAGTTCAGAGGCAATATTCAGAAGACACAACTTAGACTCTGTTAGAACTTTCCCAGTTGCTATCTCACATTACCATGACAACCGCTGGCCTTGGATGTCTGCTCACTCTCAGTCCAAGAGATAACAGTTACTTCTCCAAACTTGCAGGCTTTATGGAAAACAACTAGAGACAGTAATGCCTATGGGTCACAGCCCAACAGCGGTACCCCACAGGACAACAGCCAGGGGGTCGAGCAGTAGTCTCCCAGCACCACTTTCTGGGTCCTGCCCATCAGGTAGGACCAGAGCCACCGTAAAACCGTGCCTCCCAATCCCATCCCAGCTAGACGGCCCAGAAGGATACCATGGTCGATCGTATCAAAGGCCACTGAGAGATCCAGCAGCACCAACAGGGATGCAATCCCCCTCTCTGATGCCCAGCATAGGTCATCAAGCAGGGTGACCAAGGCAGTCTCTGTCCCATGACCGGGCCTGAAGCCCTATTGAAAAGGGTCTAGATAGTCCAATTCGTCCAGGAAAACTTGGAGCTGAGCAGCCACTACCCTCTCAATCACCTTGCCCAGAAAGGGGAGATTAGAGACTGGGTGGAAGTTGTTAAGATCTGCAGGGTCTAACAAAGGCTTTTTTAACAAAGGTCTTATCACAGCCTCCTTCAACAATGTTGGCATAGAACCTTCCCTTAAGGAGTTGTTAATTAAATATGCCAACCAGTCAGCCACCCCCCCTGGCAGATTTGATTAACCAGGATAGGCAAGGGTCAAGGGAACAAGTAGTGCCCCTCGATTCTCCCAGAATCTTGTCCACATCCTCAGGCTTTACAAGCTGAAATGTATCCATAGAAAAATGACCAGAGGAAGCTTCGGGGACATCTGGCACAACTGTAGTTAATGAGGAGTCCAAGTCAGTCCAAATGCGAGCAATTTTATCTGCAAAGTGCCTCACAAACATGTCACAGCGAGCGACTGAGGGCTCGAGTCTAATGCTGGGCCAGAGCCCATAAGACCCTGGACCACCCAGAAAAGCATCACTGGATGACACTGAGCAGACGCAATGGTGGCAGAGAAGTGCACTTTCTTCGCTGCCATCACTGCCACATGATAGGCTTGAAAATGAGCTCTAGCCTGTGTTCATTCGGAAATGGTCTGAGTTTTTCTCCATCATCGCTCTAGCCATCACGCCTGCTGTTTGGCACTTTGGAGCACTTTGGAGCAATAGTGTCTACCGCCTGGGTCACATCCGTATTCCAGAGATTGACCAGGGCTTCAGCAGTATTGCCAGCCATGCTGGGAATATTCCCCAGAGTGTTCAGGAAACCATCTGGATCCATGAGTCCCAAGGGGCAGACCATCTTAATCAGCCCTTCCCCCTGCAAAGGTTACCGGGGGCACAAAGTCTAAATCTTGTCAGGTGGTGATCTGTCCATGACAACGGAGTCATTAAGAACCCCTCCACCCTCAGATCACCTTCTTCCTGTCCCAAACAGAACACAAGATCAAGTATGTGTCCTGCCACATGCGTTGGTCCACATGATATTAGAGACAGCCCCATGGTTGTCATGGCAGCCATGCAGTCCTGAGCTGGACCTAGGAGTCTAACCTTGGCATTTACGTTGAAGTCAACCAGGACCATCAACCTGGGGAATTGCAACACCAATGCCGAGACCAGCTCCACCAGTTCAGGGAGGGAGACTGTTGGGCAGTGGGGTGGACGGTACACCAACAGAATCCCCACTCTGTCTCCCTGACAGGATACCTGACAGGGGAGATAGATTCCCTGCAGACAATTGTGAACCCATCTCCCCATCCCCTGGATCTAGGCTGCTGGAGTGCCACAAAACCTGGTGGGCAGAGCTGGGAGAGACCTACTCCACCTTGGTCATTTAGCCAGGTTTCGGTAATACAAGCAAGGTCAGCGCATTCATCCAGAATTAAGTCCTGAATTGAAGTGGTTTTCTTAGTCACTGACCTTGCATTCATCAGCAGGACAGTAAGATCCAGGGAGTTCCCAGCATAGCTACCAGTGTCCCGAGGGTTGGAAGGGGGACCAGAAGGGATGCAAGCACGAAGATGTCATATATCCCTTCCCCTGTAATGGCCAGTCTGCCTCCCACCGCTATTACGTCCCCTGCCCAGTATTACCTCAATGGCGGGCCCCTGGCTACTCCTATCCCGGCACATGTTAAAAGAAGCCTGACACTGGGGGGAGGGAAGCCTTGGCTAGAGGTGGTTCTTACGAAGGGGAGTTCTCTTCCCCACCCTCTGGCAGTTGTCTTCTTCCTTGTTAGCCCCAACTGGCTTCAGCTGACACCCAGGCCTTGTAGGGGGTAGCAGTTGACACCTGAGGAAGCCTGCAGATGGAGTTTTGCAGGAGGCAACAGCAGCAAGGTGTAGGTTCTGCTGGATTTCTCTCACCTTCCTCAGGGCTTGCCTTGGCCAGAGGTGGCTCTTATGAATGGGAGATCTCTTCCCCACCCTCTGGCAGTATTTGCACTAAAATGTTGGTGGATTTTCTGGAGGACTTTTTTTGGGGGGGGGGTAAACCATAAACTCAGATGGGTGGCAGTTAGAAAAGGGAGACTTGAAAGCGAAGGCAGGCAGAGGGGAAGAAGAGCAGCAGAGGAGTGGAGAAGACCTGCGGCTCAATGGCTGCTGAGCACCTGCTTTGCATGCAGAAGGCCCCAGGGTCACTCCCTAGCATCTCCAGGTAGGGCTGGGTGCAGCGGAGGATGGCCCGTTAGGGCATATGGAGCACTGCCCCATCATCCTCAGTCTGCTCTCAGCCAGCCCCCAACCTGCCTGTCTTCTTTCTTTCAACCAGTCAGAGGGTGGCTGTGCCTATGATTGACTCTGGCTCCACCTACTGTTGGCCTCCCTGCCTTTTACCCTACCAGTCCCAATGAACACCAGCCACCACTGTCTGGGAGACAGCCCTGCCTGTAACCCTGGAGAGCCACTGTCAGTCCATGTAGAGAATACTGAGGTAGATGGACGAATTGTCTGACTCAGGATGAGGCAGCTTCCTGTGTTCCTAGAAGCCATGGAGGAAGAGGATAAATGGGTAGACACTCAGATCAGCCTTCAGCCACTGAGGAACAGTGAAACTCAACCAGTGCCCAGGAACAACGGACTGGGGGGGGGGCACGGAAGCAACTGTGACTGGTATAACTTCAGAAACACTGTGCTTTGTAACTATCTGTGCTTTAGAGTTTTGAGTTATTAGTATTTGGTTCAAGTTGTTATGCTTGCTATGTAGGTAATATTGTTACTTACTGAAAATCCAGAAGATGAAGCAATATATTTTATATAGTTGGGTCCAGAGAGATTGCTAACCTACTTTCTGTTTGCTTAGTTTCTTTTATAGACAGGCTTTTATATAGAAGGATTTTTAACACATATTTCTTAAGCGTTTGAGATCTTTTAAATGACTTTTTTATTTGCAAGTTTAACAATAAAAGGAAACAGAAAACTAAGGAAAATGAATAAAAATAAATAAAAATTTGAAGATACAAAAGAAGAAAAAATATATGGCTTTTACTAATAACAACCATAAACCACCATCAGTTTACATTATGAATACCGTACCCATCAGTAGATGCATCATGGGTAGGGATGGGGTTTGCTGCATGGTTCTGATCTGCTAAAATTCTGACAGTCTGTTGTTTAATCCCAATCCACCATTTTTTTATTCCCGCTTGCTCTCTCATTTGCCTATTTGATCTGCTGTGCACATTTTTGGGTGATTCGATCCACGGTTTTGGGTTTTTTTCTGGTGGCGCAAATTTTGTAGTTATCAACATCAGGAGCCATGGAGGTCTCAAGGTATTATAATGTATGTCTGTATATGCATTGTTTGTTCATCTATTCTTTACCAAAGAAGGGCGGATCCCAAAGGACCCTCTCGGAAGAGAGGAACAGTTTCCCATTCCTCTCACACATAGGTCACCATTAGCGACAGATACAAAAGGCAAGCCACAAAGCTGGAAATCGCTTGCTACATTGCAGAAGCATCTTTGCATGTATCAGCCTTGTGAAAACTCCAATCAATGTGCTCTCCGTATTTAATAATAAAGAGGAGGTCAATCAGAATTCTGTATTGGCCAATAGGAGCATATTGTAAGCAAACAAGCAAAACAAAATGGACCCACTTGAGGTAGTGATGGACAGCTGGTGCCATCCTGACTACAATTGGACAGACTGAATTCAGACTTTTCAATCTAGTCAGTTACCTCTAAAGAGCTCTGGTAATTGCAACAAGTGCTTTCTGGATTCCAAGGCAAAAGAGGTTACCCGAATGGAGCCAAATAGTGTCAGGTTTATGAACAGGTTGTCCTTTACCCTTAGGACAATCTAGATTCAAAACTGGCTTCACTGGGAACATTTTTGTAAAATACTAAGTTTGCTAAAATTTGGGGAAGTGAATGAGAGCAGCATGAGAGCAGAGAAAAACAGGGCTAAAGGATGAACGCAGGAGGCTTCACAGCCTGGGTATTTGCAAGTACGATGAAATGCGGTTTTAAACTGGCTAATTGAAGCTGCTTTTCCTTGTTAGCTTGGCAAGCAGTTGATTGACAAGTGACGAAGTTCACAAGGGAATGAAATCTGGCTTCTTAATGGAAATGCACCATTTATGGACCATTATGAAAATAACCCAACGTAAAATGGGGGGAATGTTTGAAAGGATAAATCCATGCTGATTACAGCCACAGCCTGCAGCAAGTAATAGGTGCTGGTCTGAAAGAATGGTGAACTGTCGAGTTCAGCTGGAATCCGGTGCCAGGTCCAATTTGGCAGATATTCTCCCCCGTCCCTAATCATGGGTTAAGCATATAAATTAATATAGGTTCTCCAGTTATCCAAATAGATATCTACTCAAAATTGATTCTATACGAAATATGTTCAAATGTAGCCAGGGCAGTGAGGCCTTCAGTCCATTGCGTAATAGATGATGGGTATTTATTAGCTCTGTGCTCCATGTTCAGCCAAGCCCTGAGCCTCTGGGCCTCTTTGGAGGCATTTAAGTCTCAGCTGAATCATGTTCAGACAGCCACAGATTGCTACGGGTTGGGCTGGATGACCCAGAGCAATTCATGGCTATCAAGAAGCAGGACAGGAAGAAGAGGCAGAGAGAGCAGGTAAATCCAGGGCCAGTGCTATCATTAGGCCAACTAGGCAGCCGCCTAGGGAGCGGACCTCAGAGGGGCACAGTACTGACCTTTAAGGGGCACAGTTTTATACAGATTAGTTTTTTTAACCCTTGGAAAAATATGCAACTAAAATAAATTGAGCAGTTTCAAGTTTTGTGCTTTTCATTTTTTCTACAAGACATCTGTTTTTGAAAATTGAAGTTAGCAATTTGGGGGTGTGTGCAAGTAGTTAGCCTTGCCTAGGGTGCAAAATAGCCTGGCACTGGCACTGGGTAAACCGCATGAAGAATCCAAGAGCTACCTCCAATCCCCAGCTAAATAAAGTTTCAATCAATCAAGACTTTTTTATTCCGACAGGCTTTTGGGATAGAAGGTGTTTAGGATTGGGCTTTACAAGGCTTGTTTTATTGTCTTATATTATTATTTGTATTATTTTAAATTGTTTTTAGATTTGTAAGTGCCTTTTAAGGTTGTGCATAGTTTAATTGTATTTTAATTGTATGTTTTTCTATGTTTTTAACTACATGTAGTTCTATTTGTAAGCCGCCCTGAGTTCCAGTTTGGAAAAAGGGCGGGGTAAAAAAAAATAATAATAAAGTTTCAATTCAATCAATCAAGCTGAGTCTTCCAGGAGAAAGTAGACCTAACTTCCTGCCTGCTTGCTGCCTCCCCCAACCCCAGCAGGATCAATCCCTCTGCAATTCTGCATGGTAAGGGGGATGCTGTGCAAGTGGATTTCCTAAAGGAAAGTGGCTTGCTCAGCATCACCAGTGTAGAACAGCCCCCCACTGATCAGCTGCTTAGCAGAGGGGTCAACTCTGCATGGTGCGGATGATGTTCCACAAGCGGCTTTTCTTTGGGACAGCCATTTGCAGAGCTTCATCAGTGCAGGATCGCCCCCTTTGCTGATCAGCTGTTCAGCAAAGGGGCTGATTCTGCATGGTGTGGGTGATGTTCTGCAAAAGGCTTTCCTTTAGGAAAACCATTTGCAGAGCATCACCAGCACAGGATTGCCCCCTCTGTTGATCAGCTGTTCAGCAAAGGGGCTGATTCTGCATGGTGTGGGTGATGTTCTGCAAAAGGCTTTCCTTTAGGAAAACCATTTGCAGAGCATCACCAGCACAGGATTGCCCCCTCTGTTGATCAGCTGTTCAGCAAAGGGGCTGATTCTGCATGGTGTGGGTGATGTTCTGCAAAAGGCTTTCCTTTAGGAAAACCATTTGCAGAGCATCACCAGCACAGGATTGCCCCCTCTGTTGATCAGCTGTTCAGCAAAGGGGCTGATTCTGCATGGTGTGGGTGATGTTCTGCAAAAGGCTTTCCTTTAGGAAAACCATTTGCAGAGCATCACCAGCACAGGATTGCCCCCTCTGTTGATCAGCTGTTAAGCAGAGGGGACAATTCTGCAGGTTGCTGTAATGCCTTCCCCCCCCCCCCAATCACTGCCTCCATGGAGCATCTTGCAGAATTGACCCCTGTCTCGCTCGTGGGGAGGAGAAGGAGACTAGCAATGGGCTCCATTTCTGCAGAAGTCACATTTGCCATCAGGTTATTCATTCTTTCTAATATTCTCTATCTTTGCAGAGAGAATTTTGAAGTTGCAACTCTCTGTGCCTGGTTTCCAATTGGTTTTTTTCCTCCCGATTCAATCTTTTAAAAATTCACTGTGCAATTATCAATAGTGTGAGTGATACTTCTATCAATCTACTTGAGGCACACTCTCCCGCACACAGTGAGCCAAAGGGCTTCCTTTGCAGGGAAGAGGAGGAGGAGCAGGTGGCGAGCAGCAGCAGCCCTGGACATCGCATGGCGATCAGCAACTTGGGATCTTCCACTTGCAACAAGCTGCTAGCGGCAATGGGACAGAGGAATGACAGCCCCCTCCAGCAATAAAGGCCCCCCACTGCGGCTGCAGCTGCCTGCCCAAGATGCTCCCTCTGGACACTTTTGGAGAGAGAGAGACAAATTGCTGTTGCTGCTGCTGCTGCCACTTCACTGCAGTCTCTTCCACCCCCATCTTGACTGAACAGAGTTCCTCTCCCCTTTGCCAACCCATCTATGCCCTCATGTGAACTTTAGCCGCCCGGGGGCTCTGGCTTAGGGAGCCACCCTGAGCACCTGGCTGAGAACATGATTTGAAGCCAGAGAGGCAAGAGGAGAAGACAGCATGCAAGCAAGAGGCGAGTCACACAACTCACTAGGGAAATGCAGAGTGATTTTTTTAAACAACATTTTTATTTTTAAAAAAAATTTATTGATAAAGGGGAAGGGAACAGGGATGTGTGTACAGTGGTAAGGTGCAGGAGCTGCATTTGGCTTGCCCTCCTAGACCTCACGGCTTTTCATTCATCAGACATGCCTCTTTTTGATGGTATTTGTGTGCTGTGTAGCCTGTAGCCTGCGATTCCTCTTCTCAGTTAAGTATTGTGTTTGGGTTCAAGGAGATACGTGGCCGAAATAAATCACAGGATTTGTCTGGGGAGGTGTAGGAATAAAAACATTATATCAAATGATTAATGCCAGCTGGATAATTGGTAATTGATAAGGTGAAGAAAGTGAAGGAGGGGGTGCATTTTTTAAAAAGCAGCGATTGGTTCGCAAGTAGTGAGCAGTTTGCAATGCAGAAAATGGTGTCACCCCAGCTCTGTTATGTTTTTGTTCTGGTAAGAAGGAGTGGCATTTCCCTGAAGTTTAGCTGGCACAGATTATTTTACCAGGTGCTGTCGGCCTATTCTTTGACTGAAATGCAATGGCAGTTACTCTTAAATAACTGTGCATAGGATTTAACATCTCCCCGCTGAAATAATTTGAACTACCTCTTATGCTCCCACACAGATTCAAGGGTTCTTCACTTTTCTCTTAAGCCTAAAGCTATTTAGAGTCCTTGTATGTAACTGCACCTCGCCTAAGCTTGTACCATTGCCCCAGCAGCAAAACAGGAAGACTTAAAGAGGAAACTCCCACCAGAGATTTATTTCAGGATTAGGGATAAATCAGGGTAAAAAAGAACAGAGTTCCACAGCAGAAGGAAGTTATGCTTTTTATTGACTGCACATTTCTATGTGAGTATATATGAGCATACATAGTCTGGCCAAAGCCAGTAAATGAATAAGTCAGCATTAATAATGCAACACAAAACCAAAGGTTATTATATAAATACAATCTATTCTTATACAGTCTAGATATCTTAACACAGATAGAAAAAATGACAATTTAAATCTCACTCACAGGGGCTCAGATAGGACTCAGCAATTAGGCAAACGAGCAGCAGTATGGCCAGTCCATGAGGACTGATAAAAAAAACTGCATTTGTGATCTTTCTTTTATAGTCTCTCATCTAGGTAATCTGATCTGGAATCGCATCACCTTTCCGTTCTCATGGTACTTTCTCACAGACAGTTCTCAGGCATTCTCACAGGTATTTCTCACAGACAGATATTCTTCCCAGTCTCTTCAATGTTTATGTTTAAGCCCAGACTTGTTGATTTAAGAGCTATAATCCGGCTGTACGCCCAGACTTCCTGGAGGGGGAGAATGGGTACAGCAACACTTGTCTTTTCAAAGTACATTTTACAACTCTGAGGGGGGCAAAACACTCTAACTATATAGGCTTGTATGTGCATACATTATTTAAATGGGCCTAATAGACCCCAATGGGAGGTAGCGCTGTGACTGTCCCAGAGCAGCAAAGTTGTTGTGGAATATGTGTGTGTATGCCTAATAGTTTCCTCTCCTACCCTGTCAACAGTAGGTGAGTGAGCCAAGAGCTGCTTCGCAGTCCAATCGTAAACATGATAGCTCTGAAGTAACTCCCTCTTGAGTGACACCCTGCGTTAGTCATACTCAGAATAGAGGGAGAGACTCCGGAAGATGAGCCATGCAAGTAAGGAGGAGCACAACTCTGTTGTGGAGACCTGGCTGCCAGGGGGCAGCGAGGGCAGCTGGATGGGAGAGAGAGAGAGACACTCTGGAGTCAAGAAGGGGCAATTATCTGCCTAATCTGTCTGCACAGGAAATCATTACAGATTTCAGAATAAAGAGACTCATGAATATATTAAATATATTTTCCCCCTCAATATTGGATTCAAAGATTTCGGTACTGCTATACGCGGATGACCTTGCCTTAATTTCCCTCACACAAATAGGCATGAGGAGACTTTTAAGAACCCTGGGTTCCTATTGCATGAAGGAGCACTTAACAATCAATTACTCTCAGAGCTTGGAAAAGTTACTTTTTTTGAACTACAACTTCCATCAGCCCCAGCCAGCTTGGCCACTGGATTGGGCTGATGGGAGTTGTAGTTCAAAAAAGTAACTTTTCCAAGCTCTGATTACTCTAAGACGGTAGTTGTAGTTTTTGGTCAACAACCTAAACTCCATCTATGGAAACTAAATGGTAGACTTATTCATCAACAGCACCATTTTACCTATCTGGGCCTTACTTTTACTTCCACCCTTTCATGGAATTTACACGTTGCAACAGCTAAACTAAAAGCCTCCAATTCCATTCATTCGCTGTTGCGTTTTTTTAAATTTAAGGGAGGCAGCTTGGCACTGAGATCTGGGGTCTCAAAGCCTCTTTGTCTCAAGAAAGTCCAAAATGCCTTCCTTCGAAGGGTCTTGGCAGTCCCTCGTGGAACGCCAATTTCCTTCTTGAGGATTGAGACTGACTTATATTCTTTAGTAGCCCTGGCCCATGTTGCCCTTGCCTCCTTTTGGCTAAGATTAACTACCATGGATCTTTCTCGGCTGCCTAAAAAAATGCCTCCATGAGCAACTACAAAATCCGTTGCAATCTACCTGGTTAATTAGAATTAAATCAATCCTTGCTTTTTATGGGATAAGCATTGAGTCCCCTCCCTCTTTTGTAACCCCACGAGCCAAAAGGATACTGAGGGATAGAATACTTTTTTATGCCAAACAATGGGATTTGCATGCTTCCACCCAGTCTTCCTTTTCCTGCTGGTTCCCTAAGTTTAAAACCACCTTTAATATGGAGCCCTATTTCTCCTTCTTAGAAGTTCCTTGTTTGAGAAGAGTGTTTATAGCTATCCGCTTTCAAACCATGTCCTCTGCACTTCTTGAAGGAAGATATGCAAATATACCGATCCATCTTCGGTACTGTATATGTAATTTGGGTGAGATAGAGGATATTACTCATTACTTGCTGAGGTGTCCCCTTTATAATGATCTGCGGTCCAAGTTTTTTACTCCTATTATCCATCTTCTTGAGAACAGGTCCATTCTGGAAAGAGTTTGTGTTCTCTTAGTGGGCACAGATAATTTTGTTGTGAGGCAAGTGGCTAATTTTGCTTTTGCTGCGGCAAAAATCAGGATTAAGTTTCAAAAACAGGCAAGGTCTTCAGATAAATCTTAACTGGTCTGACCTGGGCCCTGTGTCCAAGGGAGTATGATGTAATTTTACTCGCTGTCCTTAGTTTTAAACTGTTTCTTATGTACTGTGCTTTTTAATTCATAATTTTTTAATATCTGTATTCTATTTTTTTATGTTTTCTATTTGGATTTTATACTTTGTACCCTATATATGACCCTGCGGTGGCCTATGGCCCTAAGCAATAAACTTGACTTGACTTGACTTGATATTAATTATTGATAATTCTCTGCAAAGCAAACAAAAATTATTGGAGGAGATCAGAAAAATTATAAGATAGTGGAGGAAAAGGGAATTGAATTGTTAACAACCACGGGGGGGACAAAATTAAAACTTCAAAAAGGAGAGGATTCTATCCCTAGAGGAGATGCAAAATCTCATTTCCTCACTCCTCTCCCTGCTAATTAAACAGCCCTGACCCCAAACATATTCGGGAGTGAATCTAAGGTGAGACAGGGGGGTGGTTCTGAGGTCAATCCAGGGCGGGTTGGCTTGGTGACCCTCTGGATTGGAGACACAAGGGGGGTAGGGGGGGTAGTATCTATCCTTCCAGGCCCGAAGTAATAGCAACCATAAGGGCTCACAAAGTCCACTTTTGTTGTCTTACTGTTAACCCCCATACTACCAGCATATAATTTGAAAGCACATGAACACCTGCAAATATCAATGATTTCATTAGTACAAAATTAATACAGATAACAACTTCAGACCAGAATGAATATATTACTGATCAAGCCCACATCACACATCTCAATGACACATTCTCAGCGTTAGACCTCAAATATGTATCTGTATTGGACAGTGCCTTCCTGTATAAATGTTGTAGAGTCCAATAGACTTGAAATAATTTTTGCTGAATCAACCTTAAATTCAGGGAATTAGAATTAGAATAAGGAAAGATTCCATATAGATTTTAAAGCAATGTCCCGTTGTTTAGGCAGTATAATACATCCTAATTCCCTATTCCACACTTCTCTGAGTTCCTGAATGTCTATCTTGCAAAGATCCATTAAACACTTATAAACAACTGTTATAGGTTTAGCTTTCTGTAAGGATCCAAACATTCCCTCCAACAGGAGATGCCAAAGCACTCAGAGCAGATGGGCCATGGACAGATAATAGCAAATATTGTAACTAAAGATATTGCCATTCTGCAGTCATCAGTAACTTATATTTAAGCTGTAAAATAGAAAATGATGAAAATTCTCCATCGGAGCCTATCAGCTGATCCAATGTATACATCCCACAACCAATTTCTTCCACAAAAAAGGCTGCCTCTCCATCTTCATATCTGGATTACCCCGCAAAGTTAATTTAAAATGAGCATATGAGTCACATGTGACTGGCGAGGCACTATACACTATGCCTCTCTAGTTGCTAAAATTAAAGGTGGTATCAGTGCTTTCTTTTTATTATACATAGATACTAGGCATCCAAAGAGGGGTGTTAAATAAGCCATTTCTAACATTACCAAAACTGGAGTATTCATAGAAGGAGAAACTTGCCAATCATTTGTGCATGCTGACAATCATGCCTCATGATATAAGCTAATATCTGGAAAATTAAAACCACCTTCTAATATTGGCAGCTGAATTCTCTTAAGTGAAAAGTGTGGTGGAGAATTCTCCCAAATAAACTTCCTGAGCATCCCATTAATATTCTGAAAATATATTTGGGGAATATGTAACAAAATACCATGAAGTATATACATCATCCGTGGCAGAATATTCATCTTAAGTGTATTAACCTTAGCCCAAATACTAAATTTAGTAACATACATCTATCGAAATCACTGGAAACCTCCTTTATCAATTTATTTAAATTCAATTTAATCATTTGAGAAATATCTCTTGGAACCAGAATACCTAAGACCTCTGGGCACCAACAAAACCACCAATTTGTTTGGGATCTTGAAGATCCATGGATTTTATGGTAACATCAATCATTTCCCACCATATGAGTTGAGACAACCATATTGTAAGCTCCCTTTATCCCAGTCCACTTCAATGGTGGTTACAGGCAATGACCAGCCACAACGTGGTGACTCCCCCAACTCACAGTTATGCTGTTCTCAGCATCTGATGATCCCAATTCATGCAGTGAGGATGCACTCCAAAAATGCACTACAAAAATAAAAATAAAAATTAGCATAAACTCACAAGAGTTGCTTTGACTATGTGATGCAAGTCAAGAGGGGAAATTTTAGAAGTAAATGGCTTCTGTTGATTGAATGAATGAAAACCAGATATAATTACTATGGATATTGACCAATATAATAGCTTCTCCACATGGTACAAGTGTCAGAACTGTATTGGTTATTTGTTACTGACTATGGCACAAACTGAGCCAGACTAACATTGACAAAAGGCTGCTCTGGATCATCCAGTCTCTCCACCAGGCTAACACCTTGCAGGTACGGCTTGGCCCGCAGGGTACTCTTTCTCGATCAAGTGAGATCAAGAGAGGAGTAAAGCAAGGTTGCATTTTGGCCCCTTTTTTATTCAATTTTTATATTAATTACATTATTCCAGAGCTGGCTTCCCCCTCCTTTTTCCTGCCATTGGCTGGGAACCGCAAGATCTCGTCCCTGCTTACGCCGACAACCTGGTTTTACTCTCTCTGAATAATATCGGCCTAAAAAGGATGCTTACCAGACTGGGGAATTTTTGTAAAGAGCAGCATCTGACCATTAACCATTTCAAAACCAAGATCACGATTTTTGGCTTAGAAGAGTCCCAAGTCAACTTGGTCTTTGAATGGACACAAATTGGAACAGGCGCACTCATTTAAATATCTGGGCATGCACTTTAGCGAGAAACTCTCATGGAAACACCATCTGGTGGCAACCAAACTCTCTTGCTCCAGGTCAATCGGCCAAATTAGAAGTTTCTTTTACACCAGAGGTGGGCAACTAAATAACCCCGTGCTCAAAATCTACTTGGCAAAAATTCTTCCCCAAATCCTTTATGGGGCCGAACTGTGGGGGGAGTCGGCAAAGCAGGCAGTGGAAGTCCTCCAAAATAAGTTCATGCACCAGATTTTGGGGTTGCCTCAGGGGGTTCTGGCAGCCCATCTGAGAGCGGAGCTTGGTTTACCCTCCCTTGCAGCAAGAATAGACCTAGCATATTTCAGATTTTGGCGGAAACTACTTAGGCTGGACGAATGCTCTTTACCCAAACTCTGTTGGACGGAGCAATAAGACGTGGGGATGGGCGCGTATGATCCAAGTAAAACTAGAGATCTATAATCTCTCCATGGGGAAATAACTGAGCCTTAGCAAGCAGGCGCTCAGAAACTGGGTCTTTGATCATGATGCGAGCCAAGATCGGGCAGTAATTGCAGTAGCTCCTTTCTCCCCCTGGTTCCCCCTAGTCAAACTCAATCACGCTAGACCCTTTTATTTTGAAGTTCTGATGCAAGCCCACCTCTGTAGGGTGTTCACGGAACTTAGGTTCCAACTGATGCCCTCAGCCTTTTTGGACGGGAGATACCTGGGCATCCCGGTCAAGGATCGGAGATGCATCTTTGGATGCAACTGGTTAGAAGACATCATCCACTACTTGCTATTTTGCCCCCTATACGAGGATCACAGAAGGAAATTTCTAGCTTACTATATCCGTCTGTTTATGCACGCAGGGAAAAGCTCCCGAGGCATGATTGTCGAGCTACTGGCTGACAGCAGTAAACAAATAACAGTTGCAGCAGCCAACTTTGCCTTGGCTGCTAGGAAATTACGGGCGAACCACATTAAGACCTATAATATCTTGTGATCATTTTAATCTTGTATAAACTTTTTAGCTTTTTGATGTTTACTTGTGTTATGTTGTATTTTGCAAAGGCCTATGGCTACACGCAATAAAGTTTTTGTACTTTTGTACTGACTATGAGTATGGATGTATATGTATATAATGACACATACACAGAGAGATTTGGTATTAAGATTTATTATTTAATGTATAAATAGGACATTATGCTTTCAGTACTTGATGTGTTGGAAGTTAAAAATTTAGTTAAGCAATGTACTTTTAGGGGGAGTTTTAAATAATTTTTGTTTGTTTTTATTAATGTTTTGTAAATTACAAAGATATTGATAGAGCCGAATTAAAATAACACAGGATAGTTTTCTTTGAAAAGACCAAAATATTATAATGAAATACCTTAAGTTACAACATCTCTTAATCACTATGAAACTAAGATTTCACAACTCTAATTTAAGCAGGTTAAGAGTGGCCTTCAGTGGTGTGGTGGAGCTGAAGTTCTGAAGCTGTTGTCACTACTTGCAAGAAGAGGCTATCACATGGCAAAGAATGATTTCAGTTTGCATGGTCCACTAGTAATTTTAATCTGATGTGTACATTTCCCATGATAAGGTGATTCCCTGGTTTCTTGTCCCAAGATGCCAAACTGAGTTCCATAGGTCCTGTCCAGTTCATGTAATGACTTTGCATGCTATTGCTAGAAAATGATTAGTCAAGGAATATTCCTGGAAGGGCAAGCATGAGATTTTTAACCATAATACTGTGGATTGCCTCAAATACGGTCTCTCAAAAGTTAATAACCGGGGATCAGGGCCACTGCAGATTAGGTTGTCTGTGCTGTGGCACCTTCTCCAACATTTATTGGAGGGCAATTTTTTAAATCTTTTGAGCTTCCTATGGAGTTGGAAGATTTTATATGTTAATTGCTAAAGCGCTGCACTTACTGATTCCATGGGTGGCATTGTAAAACATTAATATCTATCTTTGCTCCCACTGTGAAAGTCTAATAAGCAATTTTACAATAAAGAGACCCATCCCTTAGCTGCCAAGACATCAGAAAGCAGTAACTGATCAAAAGCCAGGTAAGGGCAGATAGTCTTTCAGGATATGTTGGGATGAAGAAAATCCTATATTTGCAAGTGCTGCCACCAACCAATGTTAATATCATCTGTTTTCTCTCTTCCAAGTACTAGTTGTATATAATCTCACATCTCACAGAAATGACAAGAACGTCCATTCTCTTTAGGTGACACACCAGGACATTGGCCCGTGAATTATGGGTAGATGGGAAAGGCTTTGAAAAGCAAAGTGAGATTAGCTATTTCTTTATTCATCTCTTCTATACTGTTCTGTTTCAAAAGTGCAGGATTCCTTGATAACTTATTCACTGATGGCCACAAAAAATAGCAAAAAAGAAAAGGGAAAAAAGGCATCGCTCAAAAATATTTATGGATGGTGGGAACTGAGTCATTAAAGGAACCAAAGGGAACTCCAGGTCCAATACTGTTGTTCTGGCACTTCCAAATCCTGTTTTGAAAATGTAGGCAATCATACCGAAGTCCTGTCATGGTTTGAGTGAATCTTCCATTAGTCACCAATCATGCACAAGGGAATCTCATGACTGTACAAAGAGATTAACAAGCATTTATTTGTTTATTACTCAGATCCCAACTTTCCTCCAAGCAGCTGAAGACAGCATACATGGTTCTTCCCTCCTGCATATTATCTTCACATCACCCTTGTGAGGTAGGTTATGCAGAGAGAGAGAGAGAGAGAGAGAGAGAGAGAGGCCCAAGTTAAGCTTCAGTAGCTTCCATAGGTGAAAGGGGGGTTGAACTCTTTTCTCCACTCTAACCACGGTACTGCACTCGAGATCTCCATTCACAGGCATCTTTGAGAGAGTTTAACCCTTTGTGCCCAGCCATTTCCCATAACTGGGAGAGCCAGTGTGGTGTAATGATTAGAGCATTGGAGTATGACTTGGGAGACTAGGGTTTGGATCCCCGCTCGGGTATAAAGTTTGCTGGGTGATCTTGAGCTAGTCACTGCTTCTGAGCCAAACCTACACCACAGGATTGTTGTGAGGATAAAATGTAGAGGGGGAGAACCACATATACCACATTGAACTCCTTGGAGGAAAGGTAGCATATAAATTTAATAAAATAAATAAATAATCCTACAAGTGCCTTCCGCCTTCTAAGGTTGCAAGGGTTTCCTTCTTTACATGGAAAGGCTGGGCCCTAAAAAGTGGCCTTAAAAATAAAATAAATCAATAAATGTTCAAACTTTACTCCACAAATGTAAAATAGTTTTATAACACTGTCATGACTTTCACCAAGAAATCCTGGGAACTGTAGTTCAGTGAAGCGCTGAAAATTCTCTCTTGGAGAGCCTCAGTCCATATTGTTAAACTGCAATTCCCAGAATTCCCTGGGAAGACAGAACGACTGTTAATCCCATTTAAATCTGTAGTGTGTCACTGAGCAACACCCCTAGGTATATTTCACCCTCAGTGCTGATTGCTAATTGCTCATCCTCACTGCTAAACAACATGTCCCTGCTGTCTGCTCTGCTTGTAGCCACTGAAACTCTGGAGTTTTTTGTATAATTGGACAAGGAATGAAGCCTACACAAGAATGAGGATTAATATGCCACACAATTAAAAGTTTTCTTTGATAATGCCTTTCCATGACCCCTCCTCTCCTTTCTTAAGAGAGAACCATTATTCCCTTCATCTTTAATTAATTAGCCCTGCTAATGAAATCGTTGGCACATTTCTATACCGACCTAAGAATCCCACATTAGTCCTGGTTATCATGGCAATATTTGGAAATTAAACTAATAAATAATAGATGCATGTTCCTAATGAACTAATTTAAAATGGAGGAAGAGATTGAAAATTGAAGAAAAAGAAGAGAGAAGTTTTGTCGCTCTTCAAGAAAGCAATTAGCACCCGCTCTGATCGAGAATTAAGGTGGCAAATGCATAATCAATTTGTTTTATTAGCAAACTTGAGAGGCACACTTAATATTTATTGGCTTATTGTTCAGAGATCAGAATTCCCTTTGCCCCTCCCCCCACTTCTCTGAGCCTCCCCTATGAAACCAACTCCGTTTCAAGAACAAAATTTATTAAGGGCATAAATTTGTAATGGGCCAAGTCGCTACACAGATGGAATATATATTGCTAATGTAATTTTCCAAACCAGTGACGAGCATGTCTCCTGGAGATTTTTATGGCTAAGTAATACAGCCTAATATATCGCTGAACAGCAAAATATATTAAATATGTATATGAAACACATCAGGAAAAAAAGGATGACAGATTGTCCTTTCGCTGTGTTATATATGGCAGCACGGGGGCAGAAATGGAGCTGTTCAATCTGTCAAAGAGAAAGTTGCTTAGCTCTGATGTCTGGATGTGGAACAATCATCTCTCTGTCATTCATCCTCTGTCGGCAACCTCCCCTGCACATCATCCTGTTGCTTCCAAAAAGATGCCGTTTATACCTCAAGACTTTCGGGAGACAGTTTTCCTTTCAAAACAAGTTCTTTAACAGCGCTCGTTTCCAGGGCTGCCAGCTGCAGGGGAAATTCTCAGGCATGTGCAAGAATTGAGGGCCTCCGTACGAGGAACAAATCCTTTGGCACTCTCACAGTGTGGGGACCACCACCACTACCTGAGCACAATGACATGGATGCCTGCTCTTCCAAACTGAAGGAATTCATCACTACTAAGACTGGCTTTCCACACCATACATTTAAAGCACGTTAAAAGTGCATGGCTTCCCACAGAGGATCCTGGGAACTGTAGTTTTACCCTTCACAGAGCTACAATTCCCAGACCCCTTAACAAACTACAGTTCCCAGAATTCTTTGAGGGAAATCCTGTGCTTTAAATGTGCTTTACATACATGGTGTGGATGTGACCTGAGTGAGTGCTATGTTGCCCAGGCAACGGGGGCATGCTCTGTAGTAGCTAGTAGCTCCAACTAGATGTGGTGGCATGGTTGGCCTAGCCAGCATGACCACTGATCAGAGAGTGTAGTCTAGGGTGGCTAATCTTTTTCACACCAAGGGCAGCATTCATTGTTGGCCAACCATCTGTGGGTTAGGCTGCATGGCAGAAGCAGGCATGGCCGTAGTAAATGTGAGTATTTCCAAATTGGACATTGCCACCCTTTTCTCTTTTACACACACACACTCACACAGAGAGCGAGAGCGCACTTGGCATACAGGTCCCACAGGGTCTGCTTTCCTTTCCCCAAGAAAATTGCTTGCTCACAGTTCTAGCGCTACAGGGCTTGAGGGGAGAGCGGGTGTTATCCCCCTGCCCTGGGCATACCCCTTCAGTAGTAACCCCACTTATGGCTGACCCACCGCCCAAGGGCAGCTGGGCTTTTATGCCTCCTGACTCAGCCGGGCACTGATGCAAGAGACTGCAAGATTAACTGCAGCCTCTTTCTGGAGCCCAGGTCAGGCAGGGGTCCCAGTCCTTGCAGCATTTACCAGGGACTTCAGCTGTCTCAAGAGACAGCAACCCAGAGAAATGAGCAAGCAAGCATTCAGGTGCTCAGATACTCACTCCCAGAGCAGATCTTCTCCAGTCTCGCAGTGCTACAGCTGTTCCCCTTGACTTGACCTGTCTAGTGACATACAACAACCAGCATGCTCGACACTCTTTCTAATGAAGGCTGTCATTTTCTCAGATACCAATTCCTATGGAGAGCAGCCAGGGAATTGGGGAATAAGTTTCTGGGCTTGCTCAATTTGTTTCTCGTATTTGCATCTCGCTCTTCCTCTGAGGTCAAGAACTCAGGATGGAGCGCATGGGGTTGTCTTGTTTTATTCTGACAATAAGCCCTGTGAAATAAGTTGCTCAGAGACAGCCTTCCCCAACCTGGTGTCCTCCATATGTTTTGGACTACAGCTCCCATCAACTCCAGCTGATGGAACTGTAGTCCACACATCTGGCAGGCACCAAGCTGGGGAAGGCTGGTCTGAGATATCATGGTTGGCCCAAATGTTCATAGCTGAGCAAAGATCTGTACCCTAGCCTCTCCCCCTTAGCCACTACACTCATGTAGCTTGGAGGGGGAAGTCACAGAACCATTCCTAAAAAGGAAATATTGCAGGGGTGGGGAACCTCCAGATATTGGCTGGACTTCATCTCCCATCATCCCTGACCATTGGCCATACTGGCAGAGGCTGATGGAAATCGAACCCACCAATATCTGGAGGGCCACAGTTTTCCCCCATCCCTTATATGTTGGGTTGGATCCAGAGCAGATGGAGTCCAACTTGACTTGTGCAACAGGGATGTTCTGGCCCGCCCTTAAACCCCCTTGTGTGTCCCTGCCAAAAGCCATTTCTGATTATCTGGAATCAGTGCAGGCTGGTCCATTGGGGTGAATGGAACATTCAGTCTGCTCCTACCAGACCCCTCTTACCTGCTGGCCTTCTTACTTCCATCCAATCCAGGGAATGGCCCTGACTGGCTGTCAGCATCCTCCTCCTCATTGTCAGTTTAGCCCTTGTAGGTCTAAGCAAGGAGGGGAGCAAAACCAGAATTTGTTGGCTTTGCCTGTCATTGGCTGTTGGCCTCCCTACCTTCCACCCTGCTAGTCACAATGTGCACCAGTTGTCACTGGCATGGGGGCTGCGGCAGAACAGACAAATAGGAGGAATTTGTGCAAAAGTACTTTTCTGCTCACACAAGCAAGTCATCTCAGGATCCAAGCAATTATGTGTGGTGTCATGATTCTTGGGTGGGTGGGGCACCTCTCTTTTATGCAATGCAGCCTCAGTATCTGCAATTTGAAGTGGCCTACTGATGTGTGGGCCTTCTTTAGCCAGTCCCATCATGTTGTTTTTTCTGCTAAAAAGCACCGCCTCCAAGTTGCTTTCTCTTACACTGGCAAAAAAAGAAGAGAAACAACTTGAAATGGCCAATTTCAGCAGAAAAAGACCACGCGGGGTAAGGGTTAAGCAGCCCCTCTCCTCCTGTGCTGATTTTCTGCTTCAAATTGCAGCTTCAGCAGCTGAATATAAAAAAGAGCCACAAAACAACACAGAACATGTAGTTCCACTCCAAGACGATATTTTTAGTAATGTCTTCTTGTCTAAAAATACTTTTGCTTCTATAAATTCTCAGAGCTGAGACAGCAAAACCAAAAAACCAAAACAAAAAGTGGCTTATATCACCATCACAGCTCCCACTGCTGAGATTACTGCTGAATTCTTCCTTCTGACTTAACAGGTATCATTCAGAAGACATGCATCATTAACAGGGAAGTTACAGAAGATACATAAACTGTCAGTTGATATCGCTGCATTTATATGTGAAATCAGTGAAGGCCATTTTTCAGCCCCAACAAGTATTGTTGTGCTTTAATACCCAGCTAAATGAAATCAATTTAGCCAGAATTGAGATATATCTAGGGATGCCAGCAATCCAGCATTCTGGTACATGGGCCTTCTCCTTGGGGCAGTCCTCTCTAGCTCAGGGGGCACACAGCCCAGAGTACTTTGGCTGATGTCCCAAACCTGGGGATGGAGGTCAACAGTTTTGTTGGTTTGGGGGTTGTCCCAAAGGGTTATTGCCCACTAAGTTCTACTCACAGTAGTCCTATTGGAATGAATGGACCTGTGTTAGTTATGTCCATTCATTTCAGCAGGGCTACTCTGAATAGGACTAGCATTGGCTACAGCCCAAATGCTCTAGGATGTACTGCTTTTTTTTAAAAAAAGGAATGAAAAGGGTAGGATGAGCCAAGCTTTCTCCGCTGAGAACTTTCAGCTCAGAATTCAATGACAGGGTGAAACATTGGGCTAAATGGACACAATTTGGGTCCTGGAAAGAATTTGCCCCAATTTTGGGGGACTTCTTATCTGCGATGATATGACTTAATACAAGCTTCTTTTTTTAACTTGCTGTTTTTAACAGCAGTTTCTGGACTATGGAGTGAATCGTTCTCTCCCCCCCAAATTCACTGGAAAAAAATGCCCTTATTTTTGTGGCTGCGAATGGGGTGGCAGATCTGAGCAGGGACATTATCATTCAGTGCTAGGGATCACCCTGTTCTTGCTCATTGCTTTATTAGCAAACAGAAAAACCCAATCAATCTCATTCTTTTTTCCCTAGCCCAATTCAAAGTATATCCACAGTTTTCCCTGTCCATTCTTCTTATATGGGGTGCTATAAAGACATCCAGTACCTTCCATCAACTAGTCCAGTCTAAATGATTAAATTTAATGTGATCACTTAAATCCCACTACTTAGGATGTAACAATTTATGTAATTAAGTAAATACTGATATTTTATGGCCACTAGCTTAGGCCCTGAATAGGTTATTGGTTTACTATAGCAGTGGAGACTAGAGGCATCAATGTCAGTGGGGCAGTAAATCCGCTCTGGATTTTAGTCCGACCTTTCAAGGTGGTGTCCAAGGTGCTGAAACCTGAAAACTGCCCCACTGACATCGGAGACACCAATGTCCACTGTCAGGATCATGTCTCCTGGGCTTTTCATATCTATCTATATATCTAGTATCTACTGAAGTAGTAAGTAGCAAGCAGCACGGTGAGGTGGCTGAACTAACCTGACCTCTCAACTGCTCAGTCTCCACTGCTTACCGGAAAGGAGAGGAGCAGCAGCGAGGCAACAGGGAGTTCAACATGTTACAAACAACCAGCAGAGCCAATATGGTCCTCCTGCCAGTGGTCCTTGCGCCATGGCAACCTCCTCCCCCTCCCCCTCCTTTCTGGTAAGCAGCAGTGATGTAGATGCCGGGAGGTGAGTTGAGAGCCACCACCCTACCCCATGCCATTCACTCCTGATTTATATCCAGCAACAGTTAAGGGCAAGGGAGAAACTGGATTTAGACTGTGTCACACATGGCACCTCCCCCTACACTGTTGTCCCACTGAAAATTATGCCCCCCCTATAGCTGTTATTTGCCCCCAAAGGTGTCACTGCAGCAAATGTCAGCTTTGGGATCAAGTAGCAGTGAGAGTGTTGGAAGTGGGACAAGAGCAACTCCTTTGTGGGTTCTTTGGTTTATATTCCAGAAGGAAGATAGAGTCAGGGTCCTCCAGCTGGCTAGGCTTGTCACATGAGACCAGGGTCCATGAAATGGAGTCCCTGACCTAGAGGCCTTTCTTTCTAAACCCAGGCTTTTCAAAGTACATGGCAGATTCTCCAGCAGCGATCCATTTCTGAGAGAGAGAGAGAGAGAGAGAGAGAGAGAGAGAGAGAGAGAATGAGAGAGAGAAGCTTGTTTCAAGCCAGCCCGGAAAAAAATATACCTTCTTCTGACCTGAAAACCCTGGTCTTTTGCTCAATGTTAGATGCTGGAAGTGTGGCAAGAGCAACTCCTGTGTGGGTTCTTTTGTTTGTATTCCAGAAGGAAGATAGAGTTAGGGTCCTCCAACTGGCTAGGCTTGCCCGCCTTTACCTGTGCTCTTCTCTACCTAACTTCCTTCCGTTGTAAACTGATGTGCTCAGGGAAGCTGACCTGACCCTCCTTTGTAATCTTCATTCATTCATTTCATTTCATTTATTACGGTCAAAGACCAGCACTATAAAATATTCAAACAATAGAAACATCAGGGGTGTCACTAGCGGAGGGGGGCGGATCGCACCCAGGTGACGCCATGAGGGGGGTGACACCCAGAGCCGCCCCGCCCCGTGCTGTTGCCTGGCAAAGGAACCGAGAAGCGCTCCGGGTCGGCATTGGTCGGAGCAACCAACTCCTCCTCGGAGGTGGGCAGGCGAGACCGGGAGCAGCGTCAGTGGGTCGAGGGAGGCACGCCGGCATCCCCAGGCCTGGGTGCCCCTCCAGCACGCACCCTCACAGGGGCATGGATTGGGTGGGTGGCCTCGCGTGTATGCACATGCTCAACACAGGATTTGGGGGCTCACCAAGGGCCCCCCGGCACCCTGTCCAGTGGGCGCTGAAAGCAGGTGCCCACTGGCTGGCGGTGAAGCCGGGATGCGCCTTCCACTGTCAGCCTGGAGCGCGTGATGAGTGCACACGTGGCCAGCCACCCCCGTCCATGCACCTGGGAGGGCGTGTGCCGGAGGTCTGCACCCCCCTGCACTCCAGCTAGTGACGGTGCTGAGAAACATATCAACATTATACAGAGAAAGAAACAAACAGCTGCAACATAATATGACTCTAATGGTGATGAATAAATACACCAGTGGGCAAAAAAGCCCCTCCCCCAATGGTTATCTATTCTTCTTATTATTCCATCATCACTCTCCTACAGGCAACAGCTGGTGCCTAAAATCATGCCACATTAAATGTGACCTGCAGGTTCCAGTCTGAGAGTAAATATTTAAATAAAATGCATCAGACCTGCCTGGAATTTTTTGAATAATTGGGGTGATAAGATCAAATGGGGAGTCCCACTTTGTCATCTTCTTCGACTGTCCGAGGAGAGAGGACACATCTTTGTCTTCGTTCTCTCTAATGAACCACCTTAGTTGGCCTCCAACTTCGTTAGTTAGAACTAGGTATGCCTTTCCTATCTACTATGTATTTCTATAAATAAAGGAGCTTTTTCTTATTTTATTAAGTTTTAAGTCTCAGTGATTTAAATGCAGGGTAAAAGATGGCTTCTTAGGTAAATACACACACCTGCACACGGAACTCAGAACACTGAGTTACTCTGCACATGCATAACAAAGAGGAGGGGATTTTAGGCAGAATAATAATGGAAGAGAGGGGTCAACCTCCCCCTCCCAGGTCCCCACACACTGGTCACAATATGGATCAGCTGCTCCCCCAGCTGATCCATATTGCTTTTTAAAAAAATCCTGGAGAGGCAATAGCATGGTAAATGTTAATGTCTTAGTTGGCAGATTCTGTGAGGTATTCTAGGGTTGTTTTTACACAGTTCCTTGCTTTACTCTCAGATCTTTCTCTGTTAATTTTAAAAATCCCTCCCCCTCAAAAAAAGTCATTTGGAGTTGCCTCTCTTTCTCCTCAGACATCTCTTTAGTACTGTCCTATAAAACCCAATATATTTGTTTACCAGACATATATCGAATGCCACAGCATTTAGACACATAGGTCGGCACAGAAGATTGAAATCCAGAGGCAACTTGGAACAGAATGGATGAGAATAGGTTTCTTCTTGGGTAATCAGAATTCAATACATAGAAGAAAATGATATTTCTAAACCTGCGAAAAAGAAAATTTGCTTTTCCCCATGTTGGTGAAGGAAAAGGATGAGGTAAATATATGCGTTCATAGCCCAGTTCCTATGAGTTTGCTTACAGAGCTAGATCCAGGATCCAAAGAGCTGGTGGGCAAATGTCCCCTGCATTGTCTCCAAGCACATTTTTCCCACTGAGAAACAAAAGGACACGAACACAGACATGTACCCTGTAGTAGAATCTTTTCTGCTTAGTTTAGGCCAAATCGTGAGGAATAGGCCTAGCAAAGGCTATTTAATCATGAGAGCTAACTGGAACTTCCATGGCCAGAGGCAGTGTACCACTGAAGACCAGATGCTGAGGACAAACAACATTTGGCTAAGCACTACTGGAAACAGAATTTTCAGCCAGCGAGCAAGGGAGAGGAAGGATGACATAACAGAATTTCAGGACCAACAAAAGGAATTACTTCTTAACACAGCTCAGAGGTAAACTATGGAATTCACTCCCACAGGAGGTAGTGATGGCCACCAAGTCCAATGACTTTAAAAGGCTATCAATGACTACTAGCCACAGTGGTTATGTTCTACCTCCACTGCTGGAAGTAGTATGCTTCTGAATACCAGGCATCTGAAAACAGGATGCTGGACTAGATGGGCAATTGGCCTGATCCAGCAGGGTTCTTCTTATGTTCTATGGAGAAAATAAAGTTTCTTCTAGTGATATTTCTGGGAGGCAATTGGCCTGCTTTTGTGCCCTTAACAGCAACCTTGGTGTGTAGAAACCAGCAGTGAACATTTTCATGGTATGGAGCTAAATTTGATCACCTAGTAATATGTGCATATCAAGCCACTTTTTTAAAAAGCCAAAGTGGCCCTTAAAGATGGCAACACTAATAGATCAGCACATTTTAACTCAAGACCACCCTGTGGGCCATAACAACAAGCATTCAGAGAAGTGAAGGTGTCTTGGGCTACAATCTTTATACACGCTTATCTGATACTAAGCACCACTGAAGTCAATGAGGCTTGTGCCTGAGTTAGATATGCATAGGAATGTGTTGTACATGAGAGAAAACTTAGGATCTTCTATTATAAGATAGTAACCTCTAGGTTAGATTACTGCAATATATTATACATGGGGCTGCATTTGAAAACAGTTTGGAAACTATAGCTGGTGCAGAATTCAGTGGCCATTTATTGACTGGGGCCAGATATTACACCAGTTTTGACTAGACTACACTGGCTAACAGTTTCCAGGCGTTCTGGTTATGACTTATTAAGAGTTATGCAAGTCAAGGCCACAATACCTCAAGGACTGCCTCTGCCCACACGAACCAATCCAGACCCTGCGGTCTTCATCTGAGGCCCTTGTCCATGTGCCTCATCTGAGGGAGGTGCGGAGTATAGTCACACAAGAACAGGCCTTTTCTGTGGAGGTCCCCTGTCTGTGGAATGCTCTCCACAGGAAATCATGCCTGGCGCCATCATCATCAATTTTTAGGTGCTAAGCTAAGAACTTTCTACTCACTCAGGCCTTTGGTAATGAAGTTGGCCTCTAAGGTGGTGCTCACCTTTTAGTGGGGTGGGTAGGACTAGTCCTTGTTATCATGTTATTGGATGAGCATTTCGGGTATTTTGTCATATACATTGCTTTCAATTTTCTAGTTTTAATTGTTCTTATCTGTTGCATTTTATTTAGTTAAGTTGCTTGGAGACTTTTTTTGTAGATAGCAACTAACAAATGTAAATAACAATAAAAACAACAATAATACAAAAGTTTCACAAAATTTTCTTTGCAGCATTCCTGCTTGGGGGGATGAACACTTTGTAATTAAGGGCAACAATTCACCTGGAGTAATTCGCGGTATATGTGTTAATTTCCTTCTTCTGTGTTAAGGTGAGAGTTTGCCTACCTATCTATCAGATGAAAAGTTCAGCATTACTCAAAAGCACGTGTGTTTTTACACCAATAAAAGTTGGCTAAATACTCATTTCATCTCTTTAGAGTTTTTTCTTCATAGGCAGGACATTCTGGCCACTTCTGTTTTAGTAGCACTAAAAGAGGGACAGCAAAACAAATTAAGATACAAACAATTGATATTCACAGCTACATGTTCTTTGCTTGTGAAGGGAGGGGCACAGTTTAGGTGATGATTACCCTTTGAGCCAATGCCTAAAGGGAGTGTAGATTCTCCATCACTAAATGTACATGTACTGCCTTCAAGTCGATTCTGACTTATGGTGACCCTATGAATAGGGTTTCATGAGGCTGAGAGGCAGTGACTGGCCCAAGGTCACCCAGTGAGCTTCATGGCTATGTGGGGATTCGAACCCTGGTCTCCCAGGTCATAGTCCAACACCTTAACCACTATGCCACACTGGCTCTCTTTCTCCATCACTAAGAGGCCCCAAACCAAGGGCACATGGCATTGAGATTGAGATCTCTCCGCCACATGACATGTTAATGGACTTGATCTACTAGTCACTGGAAGGAATTCCAGGCTCTGTGATTGTGGTCAGACAGAGTAAATTATGTTGAAGGGTGAGTCATGGTCTAAATATTCTCAGACATTTTCCATGCAGAAGACAAAGAAAGAAGCAGCCAAGCACTCCCACCAAGGATGAGTGAAATAAAATGACTGAAGATATGTGTCAAAATGAAAATAGACGGACTGTTCCCATATGAACTGTGAAATACAGTGGGATGGGATTCAATCACAAACCAGCAAATTCAGGTTGCACAATTATATTTGATTCAGAAGTCTTGTGTGACAAACCTGCTTCATCGAAAGACCAGACTTTTAGCAATAAGGAAAGATGAAGTAATGCACTAGAAAGTGTGGGATAATGCCTGCTTTGACATGTCATTGGCTAACCCCCCTGTAAATAACTCAGAATGAATGTTCATTAAATAACTAATGACATATTGGCTGCAAACACACTTGTGGTTATATTGGCTTCACTGCTTCTCCATCACTGTTTTGTGAATCCGGGTATACACCGTTTGTCATGCTCCACCCCTTTTTACTTCAAAATCTGGGATTTTTGAGATCAGATGCATTTTCCCTTCAAGCCGGCTTCACACCGACTTGAAAATTGTTTGCTTTATCAACCCATTGTGACTCCAAGGTGTGTCCAGTGGAAACACTTTTCAGTGGATGGTCCTAAAATCTCTGACATCAGCCATGGGACTGGGTGTATTCCACCAAAGAATAAAAATTTGTGCAGATTTGTTTCAAACTGCACTCAGACAAAACAGTCTTGCTGCTTTTTAAGCAACTACTGTGCATGTAGCCCTTGGCTGTGAGCACACTAGTCGCCTACAGCAAAGCATTTCCATTGGCCACATCTGGAGGGGGAAAAGCTTGATCTGCCGATCAGTTGCAAAATCTCTTTAAAGCAATTTTTTAAAAACGCACTCAAGTTGATCCCACCACTTTTTACAGTAAAAAGGGGCTGGCTTTGACTAGCATCATGTGCCCCCTTTTTCTGAAAAGAAAGGTGGAGATGCACAGGAACTGGCAGAACAGTAAGGGTATGTCTACCCCTTATCTCCATGAAAGCAAAGCAGGATGAATGCTCAATAAAAAAAGGCAAGTGGAAGTGTCTTATGTCTTAAGCAACCATGTCACAGTCAGAAATTCAGCAAATATAGTTCCTCCCCACAACATAAAGTTGCAGAAATTCAGAAAGCTTTGCCAATTGAATTTTTGCCTCACACAGAGTTACTAAAACCACTGGATCCCTGATTAGGTGGAAGGGGCAGGGAATAGCTATCCTAGCCATTAATCCAACCTTCAGCTAAGATTGTCCTTGCCATGCAACTACGGATGGGGTTCACTGCATGGTGCTGATCCACATGCATTTCAATAGTTTGTTTCGTTTCTGTCCTTTTTTCTGTTTCCACTTTCTCTGGAGCTTGCCGATTTGATCTACTGCATGCATTTTTGGGTGATTCAATCCACAGGGTTTTTTTCGGGTTGCGAAAATTACATAATTGTTTTCATAGATACTTATGTAAATTACAGCATTCCACGTAGTTTTCTGGTGGCTGAGAAAAACATTGCGTAATTTTTAGGTCGCTGATGTGAATGAATGATTTATTTATTTATTTATGAATGATCACAGTGTTCTACTTTTTTTGGCAGTGGGGAAAACATTGCATAATTTTTAGGTAGCTGTCATGAATGAATGACCAGATCGCAGGGTTCCACGTGGTTTTTTGGCGGTGAGAGAAAACATTGCGTAATTTTTAGGTAGCTGTCATGAATGAATGATCAGATCGCAGGGTTCCACGTGGTTTTTTGGCGGTGAGAGAAAACATTGCGTAATTTTTAGGTAGGTGCTATGAATGATCACAGCTTTCCATGTGGTTTTTTGGTGGTGGGAAAAATATTGCATAATTTTTAGATAGCCACCGTGAATGATCACAGCTTTCCATGTGGTTTTTTGGCAGTGGGAAAAACATTGTATAATTTTTAGGTAGCTGCTATGAATGAATGATCAGATCACAGTGTTCCACATGGATTTTTGGCAGCAGGAAAAAACATTGCATAATTTTTAGGTAGGTGCCATGAATGATCACAGCATTCCATGTGGTTTTTTGGTGGTGGAAAAAACATTGTATAATTTTTAGGTAGCTGCCATGAATGAATGATCACAGTGTTACATGTGGTTTTTTGGCAGCGGGGAAAACATTGCATAATTGACATGGCCACACTTGGATAATGTAATGTACTTAGTAACCCAGACAGCAGAATCATGGTTGTTTGTCCAATGACACCCCCCCAAAAAAAAATTAGTGTAAGTTTCATTATTTACTGTAAAATTCTAGAGATCCAAATTTGTAATGTAATATGGTAAGAAATTCACAAGATGTGTGCAGAAACAGAATAATATTTTTATTTTGAATGAATGAATGAATGAATGAAACTTTATTTTTACCCCGCCCTTTTTCCAAACTGGAACTCAGGGCGGCTTACAAATAAAACTACATGTAATTAAAAACATAGAAAAACATACAATTAAAATACAAAGGTTCAGAAATGAAAAAGGGAAATTTAACAGTTATGGAAAAAAATTGACACTTGTGTCTGTGTCTGTAATGCTTTTAATTACATGTGTAAAAATAAAATTGAAATTGTAAACACATTTTTTCTTTTCTCTGAAGAATTTTAGTGCAACAAATATAAATTAAAAAGTAAACTTGAACATGAAAATTATTGTAAAAAATTGAGCTTGTATAAAAATATAAAGTTGTATAAAAGGGAATGTAAGCAGAATTTTTTTATACAAAAATTAAAAGCAGAGTTGCAGATGGTCTATGTCTTCCCTCATTGTGTCCAGCTTATTGTGGACTGCACTGATTTCAATAACAAGGTGTTGCTCTGTTAAAAGAAAAGAGTTGTCACAGTAAAGTACACTAATCTGAAAATCATTGGTGCATCACATGGTAGAATATATGACTCACAGCTGTAGTTTCACAAACACAAATTTTATAGCACTGCAACCATAAAATTCAACTTAAATTTGGATAAGGTGCTTCCATTCCCTAACTTTTTGGAACGAATATAGTAGCAATTAGGCCCTTGATTTATCAAGCAAGACCATTGCTTAGGGGGTCAAATATTCTTTTATAACATTTAGTGTACAACATTGCTTCTATGTAGTTTGGTCAAGTGAGGACAATACTGTGAAACATTGAAGGCAATATGGATTACAAAGATGTTAGGATAATATAATACATTTTGTTGATGTGCCCTTTACTATGATGCCCATAAAAGCCAAAAATGAAAGCAAGCAACAGAAAATGGTGTTCCCGGTTTTGCGGGAGCGTGTTTGCTGCCTCCTCAATTTTCTAGAAGACTCGTGCAGGTTCTCGATGTTTCTTGATTGAGCCACGTGAGATCTATTCACCAATTAGGGAAGGGTTCAAGCAGCAATATATAAGGCTGCTCCTCCCTTTGCACTTGCCTTTTTTCCTTGTGACATCCTCCCTCCCTCCCTTGTCAGTACGGGCTCTGCTAGTTGCCTAATGGTGCTGAGTAGGATTTTTTGGGGGGGGATCCTGATTTCAGAATCTCTTTGGTTTTGCCAACTCCATACTGCTTGGGTTTAATTCAATTGGCTTGTCGGGTAGGGTTGAGGTGTTTCTGCTTTGGCTGGCATGGAATTCGGGCCGGTGAGGTATATTGGGGTTAAAATTGAGGCATTTGAGGCATTATGGTAAAGGGCACTCCCTAGGGAACCATCAGGGCTTAATGTCTGGTGTGGATCTGGGGAGTGTCCTCGTGGGACTGGCTTGCGCATCATGGTGAACGCCTGTACGGTGGGGCCAGGATGCGGAGGTTGGAACCACATACCTGACTCCAGTAGCAAGGAGGGAGGATTTCTCCCACATCCTTGACTGGGGAGTTACAGTCTGAGGAGAATTACTTGTCTTCAGGAAGGGAGGGAGTATTCCCTCCCACTTAGGTTTAGCCTCAACTGCCTGAAGTATTTTATATTTGATTAATTGGCGGGATTGGATTTGATTTAGTGTGTTATATTTTAATAAATATAACATTATTCCATATTTGTGTCACGAGTCTTCTTTTGTGTGGTGGCAAATGCATGGAATCAGAAAACAGAAAAATACATTATTGTCTTGAATCTGTAGAATATATAAAGAGACTTTCAAAGGGTAGCTGATAGTATTGAGTTTAGTTATATCAGGGACAGGGGAGCAGAAAGGAAAAAATCCTTACGTTTGTCCCTCATCTCTGCGAGGACACTGGTAATGTGCTTCCGCATGTCCAGAACTGCAGGATTCAGTGGTACTCCTCCCTCCCCTTGGTGGATATCATGAGGTGGTGGTGATGCTGCTTCAGGCGCCTCCATCCTCATTTGCTGTGGGCTCTCTTGGGGTGTGGGTGTTGCTGCTGGTGTAGATGGCTCATTATCTTCTTCTAAAGCCTCCTAGTCCATTTCCTCCTCCAGCTCTGCAGAAACATCAGAGTGTTCCTCCCCCTCCTCTTCCTGATGTAGCCTTTGCTCCCTTTGAAGCTGTCTCTGTGTAACTGCATAGGGTAATGGGAAGAAATGGAAGGCTAGCAATGACAGTTATCCATATAATGACTTTGTGTATCATAATTCCAGAGTGTCTATAAATCTCAAAAAATAAAACTGCTTTGAAACAAAAATGTTACATTTCACAATTCATACCTTACTGTAAAGGTACATTTTATATACCCTTTTAATGTTTTTACAGCAAATGAGTACAGTTGCATCCCAGGCACACAGGAAGGGGGGGGGGAGATCTTGTGTCCAAAAAAAATATACATAATAGTAATTAACCACAGGGAAAGGGAATTGTGTGGAAAATTGATCTGAAAGACATGCACCACCACTTTTTTCACATATAGCACATAGCACTGTAGAACTCAGTCACAGCAGAAACAGAAGCCTTAACATACCTGTATGAGTAAGATAGTTTTTACTCAGATCAGATGTGGGATGGATCACTGGCAGTTGCCAATGAAATTGTGATAATCAGGAATTTCAGTTTGCAGGAGCCTGGAAGGAACACTACTTTCATTATTTACCTACTATGTGAACTATTCAAAAAAGGTATAAAGAATCAATTACCTAGAGAGGTAGTGGGCTCTCCCACACTGGAGGCATTCAAGAGGCATCTGGACAGCCATCTGTTGGGAATGCTTTGATTTGGATTCCTGCATTGAGAGGGGGGTTGGACTTGATGGCCTTAATATTCTATGAATATCTTTCTGCTTTGAAGTAAACACACTGACCCAGGTAGGGATGAATGTTATACTGTTACTTATGGAGACAGTTATATTTCTATTAAAGAAAACCAAATACAAAGTTGTTTATGTTTAACAGTTGAATGATCGTGGGACACCTTGGCAAGGATGAACATTGACTACTCTACTGATCTCCAATACTCTGTATCACATGCATTTTAAATTTATTTTCCACCCACCTCCTCAATTATTCCATCCACACAACTTCCCAGTAAGGTAGGCAGCTTATCATCCAGGCAGAAAACAGCCAGTCCTAAAGTTGGGGAAGGTGTGTGTGATGTCCCTGTATATATATAAAACTGTAAATATGGTAAGTGCGGGTTTATTAGAGTATATGTGGTAAGTAGACTGAGTGAGGGGGGGAGTACATGGGTTGGAATGTTGATGAGTGTCGTATGATGATTGGCTGAGCATTTGAGTGTCTGAAGATATAAATGAGAGGATGAGAGTTGAGAGTGGTGGTTCGTTCTGAGGGTTTTGGAGGGTTGGTTGGTTTTGAAGAGGGTTGTTGGATGGATTGGATTAGGCGGGTAGTGAGGCGGGTTATTTATGACTAAGAAATACAAAGAGTAACAATGAAACCACACACTTGTTGACCAAACCTTTAAGTAATCTTGTTATTCCCTGCGTATATAAATAAATAGTTCTTGGTTTACCAAAACACCTGATCCTTGGCTGGGCTTTCACAGACCAGAAGGGTGGGCAGGGCATATACCAAGGTTGGGAAACAGTATCAATGGTGGCAGCGGTGAAGAGATAGTGTAACATCATCAGGTATCCAGAGCAACCCAGGGCTGTAATCTTTATAGGCACAAAGATACGGGGGGATTGAGGCCTGTAAGTGCACCCAGACACAACGTAGCAATAAGCCAGGAGGAACCACAGTCTCAAGGCAATATTGTTTACAGGGAGTGTCTGGTGGTGCGGCCTAGCAGTGGGATCTTGAGATATCTTTGCTAGAGCCGGTGAGAGAACTGTTTTGAGAGCAGGACCCTGAGGTGGGACCGTGACAAGGCGGTGACCACAGGAGGGGTGCTGACCGTGTGCTGATGAGATGCTGAGGTACAAGTCATGCAACAGAAGCACAACAACTTCAGAAATTACTGCTTTAATGGCTGCTCTCTCAAAGTTTGCTTGCACAGACATGACACAAAAGACACTGGAATTATGGAGCAGAAGAAGAAGTCAAAAGTCTATCACAAATATAGCACTATGCTATTAAGGGTGAAAAACCAACCTGGCATGGTCCTCAGCCAAAACTGGGGTCTCCCCACTGCCTCCCATACACATCTCACCCTTGTATCGTAGGTGGGTTTATCCATCAGTGCAACCCTAATCCTACCAAAGGCAGCATTGCGCCCTGCACGGAAGAAAGATAATTTCAGTCTCTTCCAGCGGGATCTCGTTTGCCTGAGGGTTCTGTTGTAACAGAGGTTCAACATTGAAATTCTGACTTCCTCCCAGAACCTTTCATTAGCAGCAGTATAGCTGCCCATGAAAACAGCAGGGCTGTCCTTTAAAATGGTTAGTAATGCCTTTGCAGAGCTTGTTAGTTTTTTTTGAACTACAACTCCCATCAGCCCCAGGCAGCATGGCCACTGGATTGGGCTGATGGGAGTTGTAGTTCAAAAAAGTAACTTTTCCAAGCTCTGCACCTTCGTCTCATCATCCTGCCAGCACTTTCCTTTGATTGATTATGGTGGGGTGGGAGGTAAAGCTGCACAACACATTTTTATATTTTGCACAGACAGCAAGAAAGCACCCACCACCACAGACACACACAAAAAATTACTGCTGTAGTAAAAAAAAAAAAAGGTTAGAGTACCAGAATGCATTGAACGTTAACAGTTACGAGTGGATTGATGAACTCTTGGGGAATGATTGATTGCTCATGGCTGCTGCTCTACAATCAGGTTTAAGCAATGAATTCCCAGTTTATTTAAATCATTTAAAAACTCTCACACTTAGACAGGGCACCAGGAGCTGCGCCAATGATTGAACATTGACAAGGGTTTTGAGAGGGCAGCAATAGAAAGTTAAAAACACAGTCTGAGAGAGTGTGGGAGAGGCGCAGGCAGGCAAGCAGTGGTGGCGCCCCACCGCACTGACACTGTCTGTCGCTGTCAGTCACACAGTGACACACACACACATTTAGCACAGAGAGTGAGTGAGTGAGTGAGTGAGTGAGTGAGAGAGAGAGAGAGAGAGAGAGAGAGACCTTTGTTAGCTCAGGACAGCAGCAACGAAACAGGAGCAGGGTGGAGCAAGGCTGGTAGCATGGGTTAGTTCATCATCGTAATGTTTCCCACGCAAGAAATTCAGAATGCTCTGAGATGTCTTGTTTGAAAAACATGACATTGCAGGATGATTTAACATTGAAGACACATATAGCTAATTTTTTTTTTTTTTGCATTATATTGCAATGAATTTTTTTGGTCATAATATATAATGGACAAGTGAAAATCCTGTGGTTGACACAGCATCTTAATTATGGAAAAATACATAAAATAGGGGGAGGATTTGGGGGGGGGAAATACTTGCCAATTGCAGTGTGACGATTATAGTCACGGCCTGCCGCTTGAGATCAGTGCCGTTCCAAAGGGATAATGAATTAGCGAATTCAGTCGGGATCTGGTACCAGGTTCAATTTTGTCAGATATTGTCCCCCATCTCTACATGCAACAGAGCGAAGTTGCCTGCTTCAGACAGCACTGTGAAGGGGGATAAATGAAGGCAGGAACTGGTGTCCAAATGGTGCAGCAAGATTGTAAAATGCTAGTCATACTGGGAACCACCACTAGGCTTCACTTCAGGCAGTAAAATGTCTCAGGCTGTTATTGCCTTCAAAGGGGATCCTATTTTTATGCTGAGCCTGCAGAGGGAAGGCTATTTCCACGCTCAGATCCCGCTTGCCAGCTTGCAGTTCACTGATTTGTAAGACAAATTGAGCATAGGAGAGATTGGGTAAAAATAATTCAAAATATTTTCAAAAATCCAGTCTCTCTGCCACTCAATAACTAGGTTTCCCCCATCCTTCATACTCCTCACTTTGGTAATGCATCAAGTATGTGCTATGATCAGAAAAATGGAAGGAGCATAGTGCACAAATCAATCAGCTATGGCTTATAGGAAGGCAAGTGAGTCAATAACATGTTGTGGAAGCAAATCTATTAGTAATCGAGCATGGAAGAATTGGCCTCTTCAAGTTTCTAGAAGAGGCAGAGCTTGGAAAAGTTACTTTTTTGAACTACAACTCCCATCAGCCCAATCCAGTGGCCATGCTGGCTGGGACTGATGGGAGTTGTAGTTCAAAAAAGTAACTTTTCCAAGCTCTGAAAGAGGACACTACAGCAGAAAGAGCAAAAGGGGGTTTCTCCATCCTCCAAAGCCTGCTGTCATAGAAAACATCAGGTGCACTTTGTGGCAGGAGGGCAAGCCTAAGTGGGCTTAAGGGTACCTGTGGACTGTCACTATTATGCAGGAGGAATTCAAGCACATACTGGAACTTCAGGTTTGCACAATTCAAGTGCATTAAAGAGCTCTGCCACTCTAGTGCAACAAATCTACACTGTTGTTGTTTTTAAAGGACTTTTTGCAGTTTGAAAAGTGATGGGAATTGTATTGAAAAATGAAGGATAAATGATTAACAGGAGGATGCGTCTGCCCCTGCAAGCAAATCAGGATGGACGAACCAGCCATAGTCTACCCACTGAGTAAGCTTTGTTCAGGCGAATCAGAATGAATGCTGAATAAACAGGTCGTCTGATGGAGCATGAGGTTACAAGAAATAAGATCAGGGTGAAGTGTCGAGGAGGAGGAGGACATTCTGGTTTCCACGGCAAAGAGCTTCCAAACAACATTTAGAGAATTCTGTTCCTTGGGCTTCGTTAAGAAGAAGATGGAACAACTTTCCCCCCTGGGATGCTGTTAGGTGTAATTAACAGTAGAAGCTAACACTAAGCAAAAGGCTCCAAGACTTTTATTTCCCCAGCAATGCTTTCCTTCAGTCATTTCTCAGAGGAGCTGAGGGCTGTGTTTTAAGGGCCACCTAGCTCAGTGACAGAGCGTCTGATTTGCATGCAAAAGGTCCTAGATTCAGTCCCTGGCATCTCCAGGCAGGACTGGGAGTGTCCCCAGTGTGGGATCCTGGAGAGCCACTGCCGGCCAGTGTAGATAATGCTGAGCAAGATGGACCAAAAGTCTGACTTGGTCTAAGGCAGTTCCCTATGCTCCTGTGTTCCTAACCCCTGCATTATTACTTTGTGCTGCTTCAGGCAGAACCAAGAGGGGAGGGCAGATGATGGATGGAATGTGGTGCAGTGGTTAGATCAGTAGTGGGGAACATCCATCCTGTGGGCCTAACTAGGGACTTGTCCATTAATGTCAGTAACTTAATTCATTTCATTGACTCTACTCTGAGTATGACTAACATTCGGTATTAATTTCAGTGGGTCTAACATGACTAATGCTGGATATCGCTCCCTGTGTCCACATCCCCCAGGAGCTCACAATCCAACACTGTGCCCTCAGAAACACCTCTCAGCAAAATCTGCCACCGTGTCCCAGAATGGAAGCCTACCATTTTTACAAAGACTTTGCCCAATAGCCCAATCTGCACATTCCTCATGTGTTGACAGCACAGAAGGGCCACATGTTTTGCCCCAGCCCTGACCTCATTCCCAACTTCATCCCACATCAGCCATCTCCTGCATGCAGTGATCTGCAGAGAGATTCCAACACATGAGCACCTACATGCATGGAGGAGATCAGTACATATGGGACACCTGTGCAACTGGGTGTCCGTACACACCAGAGGTAGAGAACCTGTGGCCCTCAAGATGTTGCAGGACTCCAGCTCCCATCAGCCCCAGCCATTATGGTCAGAGATAATGGGTGTTGGAGTCCAACAACATCTGGAAGGCCACAGGTTCCCCATTCCTGTACTACATGCAAGTGGGTGTTTTGGCAGCATTTCTCTCCATACCATCACATGCAAGATGCAACTGTTGGAGGAAGGAGTCATGCTGTCATGGGTGGGGCTAAAAGTGTGGCCCCTCTTCCCTGTCAATGGAGCTGTGCGCTAGATGCAAGCAACATGTGAATCTGACTAATGACACCTGTTCAAATCCCTGCAGAATCTCAGGTTACCCCAGCCGGGTGGTCTTGGGTAGCCCTATTTTGAAGTTGGGTGGAGAATCCTCAGATCAGTAATGCTAGGGAAAGTGGTGGTGAGAGTTCGTTAGCATAATGGGCCCTAATTTGTTTTCCAATGGCCACTTGTCTCGTGAACATGCAGCTTGCAAATGGTACCTGCAGCATTTGAATGAAGAAGCTTCTGAGGAGGTTTATGGAGCGTGCTTTGACAGCAGCTCCTCATTAATTCACAAGACCAAAAGGAGCAGAATTCAAATGTCAAGATAACACTAGTTTATAGTTGGCCTTGCAGAATGGCATCGGCTAAGGTTGCCACCTTTGGATCCATGTTTTCCCCAGACAGCAGCCTGCAAAAAAAAAAAAAAATCTGGATGAAAAGTGGTATAGGAAGTAGTTTAGGGCAGCCTCAGGAAAAGCACTTGGGCAGGTCCCTCTTTCGCTCCAGAAAGTCACACGTTCAATTCCTGGCATCTCTAATTAAAGGGATCAGGTTGTGTGTTATAGGGAAGATCTCTGTCTGGGACCCTGGAGAGCTTTAGCCAGACAGAGTAGGCGACATAGGGAGGGCTATACAAATAATACAATGGGGTATAATTTGGCATAAGGCCTTTTCCTTGCTGGTTGCCAGAGTCCCTAGTTCTGCCATCCTCAACCTGGTGCCCTCCAGATGTTTTAGATGCCAGGTCCCATCAGTCCCTCCCCCAGCCAGCAAGGCCAATGGTTAAGGATCATGGAAGTTGGAATCCAAAAAACATCTGGAGGACACCACATTCACATGCCCCACCTTACAGCTACCCCCACTCACAGAACTACTATATAGGGAGGAGGAAGAAAATGATCGATCAGCCCATTTGTCTATATTGTAGGCACATGCCAATGCTCTTGGGAAAATCAGACGCAAATTTCCGTTTAATGTGAGTGGGAGCTTCTGCCTAGAGAATTCCTCCCCCTTGCATAAGTTTGTGCTCAAATTTCCCTGCACCAAAGGAAATGTCCTTGTCTGGCATCACAGTGACACAGCAATATCCACAGAAGATGTTTCATTTAATTCAATTCATCACACTGCCGGATACATAATCAGTGATTCATCATTCATGTGATAATTATGTGTTGCCCATTGGGATTTCATTTCTCATAACAAAATATGAACTATGAACAACTATGAAGAGGCGGCAACAGGCAGTTTAATGATGAAAAAGAGCATGCCCCTCTTGCTTCCAGGTTGCTCAGCTTGAGCCCCTGCATGTTGATGCAGAACTACACTCTATTGGTCTCAAAGGGGTTCGATAGTCAGAAAAGCAAGGGGCACTGGCAACTGCTCAAAGATGCTGGGGGCTGATGCTAGTCCTTGTGACCAAAGTGCAAACTCTCACTCAGCAACAAAGCTTACTGGATGACCCTGAGGGTTCAACCTTTCAACCTACCCTACCTTGTAGGGCTGTTGTGAGGATAAAACTGCTGCTCATAAGTCTGAGGCTCTTGAAGGAAAAGCAGTATAACTATGTAATAAAGTAAAAAAAATACACCTTGTTTGAAAGGAGGGAGAGGGTCATTCTAATCACTCCATTTTTTTCTGGAAGGGTGGGGGATCTTTCTCATCAGATAAGACTCTCCACCACCCCCCAGTATGCTACTCTGACAGTCCAGATGTAATTTGTAATTTTTATTTCAGTCAGAGACCAGCAAAGGCAGTCCAAATGCAAACATCTGCTTTATAAATAGATACCATTTCATACCCAAGCTGTGCTTTCTTTGTGAACTAATATCTATAAAGGACTATCAGTTTCATCCCTGATGTTGCTCAGGAATATAAAAAGACAAAACAAAGGGAAACTCAGTGCAGTTTTGAAAGGTTCAGTGCACCATCATGATTCAAAATGGCATCCAATGGTAACCAAAAGATGCTCCTCAATCAGGAAGCATCATGCATCATGCACCAAATGCATAGCCAACAGACATACCACTTTCCAAATATATAGTAGACGATAAGAAAAAACTCTTAAAAAGGGACACCTGTAAGAATTTGGCCTCCACCCTAGTGGGCACTACCCATCCTTTCATGAGTTTGCATGATAAACATTCTCTTTGGGAACAAACTGTTGAATGAAATAACAGCGACTCACTTCCCCTCCTCTTCCTCTCAACTCTGAATCTTTTATTTCCCAATCCATTTTTTTTTGTTATCAGATCTGTTAATGAGCTTGTGCTGTTGCTTTGGCAACCACACTCCTTGCTCTCATCTCGTCCTTCCACCTTCCACCCAATTTTCTTTGCATTGATTTGAGGACCAAGGAAACGCTGTAAAATATTAAACCCTCATCCACATCTGGGGACCCTCGCACGTTTCCTCGACAGTCTTCTTCCATCCTTGTCTCCACCGCTTAATAACTCTCAGAAATTCTCCAAAGGATGCTCAGAAATTAATAGTGAAGCAGGTATCTTGCTTAACTGCATGTTTGGCAAGACTCATAAGAACATAAGAACATAAGAAGAGCCTGCTGGATCAGGCCAGTGGCCCATCTAGTCCAGCATCCTGTTCTCACAGTGGCCAACCAGGTGCCTGGGGGAACCCAGCAAACAGGACCCGAGTGCAAGAACACTCTCCCCTCCTGAGGCTTCCGGCAACTGGTTTTCAGAAGCATGCTGCCTCTGACTAGGGTGGCAGAGCACAGCCATCACGGCTAGTAGCCATTGATAGCCCTGTCCTCCATGAATTTGTCTAATCTTCTTTTAAAGCCATGCAAGCTGGTGGCCATTACTGCATCTTGTGGGAGCAAATTCCATAGTTTAACTATGCGCTGAGTAAAGAAGTCCTTCCTTTTGTCTGTCCTGAATCTTCCAACATTCAGCTTCTTTGAATGTCCACGAGTTCTAGTATTATGAGAGAGGGAGAAGAACTTTTCTCTATCCACTTTCTCAATGCCATGCATAATTTTATACACTTCTATCATGTCTCCTCTGACCCGCCTTTTCTCTAAACTAAAAAGCCCCAAATGCTGCAACCTTTCCTCGTAAGGGAGTCGCTCCATCCCCTTGATCATTCTGGTTGCCCTCTTCTGAACCTTTTCCAACTCTGTAATATCCTTTTTGAGATGAGGCGACCAGAACTGTACACAGTATTCCAAATGCGTCTGCACCATAGATTTATACAACGGCATTATGATATCGGCTGTTTTATTTTCAATACCTTTCCGAATTATCGCTAGCATGGAATTTGCCTTTTTCACAGCTGCCGCACACTGGGTCGACATTTTCAGCGTGCTGTCCACTACAACCCCGAGGTCTCTCTCCTGGTCGGTCACCGCCAGTTCAGACCCCATGAGCGTATATGTGAAATTCAGATTTTTTGCTCCAATATGCATAATTTTACACTTGTTTATATTGAATTGCATTTGCCATTTTTCCGCCCATTCACTCAGTTTGGAGAGGTCTTTTTGGAGCTCTTCGCAATCCCTTTTTGTTTTAACAACCCTGAACAATTCAGTGTCATCAGCAAACTTGGCCACTTCACTGCTCACTCCTAATTCTAGGTCATTAATTAACAAGTTGAAAAGTACAGGTCCCAATACCGATCATTGAGGGACTCCACTTTCTACAGCCCTCTATTGGGAGAACTGTCCGTTTATTCCTACTCTCTGCTTTCTGCTTCTTAACCAATTCCTTATCCACAAGAGAACCTCTCCTCTTATTCCATGACTGCTAAGCTTCCTCAGAAGCCTTTGGTGAGGTACCTTGTCAAACGCTTTTTGAAAGTCTAAGTACACTATGTCCACTGGATCACCTCTATCTATATGCTTGTTGACACTCTCAAAGAATTCTAATAGGTTACTGAGACAGGACTTTCCCTTGCAGAAGCCATGCTGGCTCTGCTTCAGCAAGTCTTGTTCTTCTATGTGCTTGGTTAATCTAGCTTTAATTATACTTTCTACCAGTTTTCCAGGGACAGAAGTTAAGCTAACTGGCCTGTAATTTCCGGGATCCCCTCTGGATCCCTTTTTGAAGATTGGCGTTACATTTGCCACTTTCCAGTCCTCAGGCACGGAGGAGGACCCAAGGGACAAGTTACATATTTTAGTTAGCAGATCAGCAATTTCACCTTTGAGTTCTTTGAGAACTCTCGGGTGGATGCCATCCGGGCCCGGTGATTTGTCAGTTTTTATATTGTCCATTAAGCTTAGAACTTCCTCTCTCGTTACCACTATTTGTCTCAGTTCCTCAGAATCCCTTCCTGCAAATGTTAGTTCAGGTTCAGGGATCTGCCCTATATCTTCCACTGTGAAGACAGATGCAAAGAATTCATTTAGCTTCTCTGCAATCTCCTTATCATTCTTTAGTACACCTTTGACTCCCTTATCATCCAAGGGTCCAATTGTCTCCCTAGATGGTCTCCTGCTTTGAATGTATTTATAGAATTTTTTGTTGTTGGTTTTTATGTTCTTAGCAATGTGCTCCTCAAATTCTTTTTTAGCATCCCTTATTGTCTTCTTGCATTTCTTTTGCCAGAGTTTATGTTCTTTTTTATTTTCTTCATTTGGACAAGACTTCCATTTTCTGAAGGAAGACTTTTTGCCTCTAAGAGCTTCCTTGACTTTGCTCGTTAACCATGCTGGCATCTTCTTGGCCCTGGCGGTACCTTTTCTGATCTGCGGTATGCACTCCAGTTGAGCTTCTAATATAGTGTTTTTAAACAACTTCCAAGCATTTTTGAGTGATGTGACCCTCTGGACTTTGTTTTTCAGCTTTCTTTTTATCAATCCCCTCATTTTTGTGAAGTTTCCTCTTTTGAAGTCAAATGTGACCGTGTTGGATTTTCTTGGCAATTGGCCAGTTACATGTATGTTTAATTTAATAGCACTGTGGTCACTGCTCCCAATTGGTTCAACAACACTTACATCTCGCACCAGGTCCCGGTCCCCACTGAGGATTAAGTCCAGGGTTGCTGCCCCTCTGGTCGGTTCCATGACCAACTGATCTAGGGCATAGTCATTTAGAATATCTAGAAACTTTGCTTCTTTGTCATGACTGGAACACATATGCAGCCAGTCTATGTCCGGGTAGTTGAAGTCACCCATTACTACCACATTTCCTAGTTTGGATGCTTCCTCAATTTCATATCTCATCTCAAGGTCTCCCTGAGCATTTTGATCAGGGGGACGATAGATCGTTCCCAGTATTAAGTCCCTCCTGGGGCACGGTATCACCACCCACAACGATTCTGTGGAGGAGTCTGCCTCTTTTGGGGTTTTGAGCTTGCTGGATTCAATGCCTTCTTTCACGTATAGAGCGACTCTGCCACCAATACGTCCTTCCCTGTCCTTCCGATATAGTTTATATCCAGGGATAACCGTATCCCACTGGTTTTCTCCATTCCACCAGGTCTCGGTTATGCTCACTATATCAATGCTCTTCTCTAAGACCAAGCACTCCAGTTCTCCCATCTTGGTTCGGAGGCTCCTAGCATTAGCGTACAGGCACTTGTAAGCAGTGTCTCTCTTCAAGTGTCTTTGGCACTTGTGGTTAGGCCTGTGGTAATTTTGCTCTTCTGAATTTATATCCTGTGCCCCTGCTCTCACAATGCCTACTTCTAGGCCTACCCCTTTTAAAATTTCATCATTTCTTTGGTTTTTATCCCAGGGGGGAGGTTTATTCCGAACCGGACCTTTCTCAGCTCCTGTCGGGTTTCCCCCCTCAGTCAGTTTAAAAGCTGCTCTGCTACCTTTTTAATTTTAAGTGCCAGCAGTCTGGTTCCATTCTGGTTCAAGTGGAGCCCGTCCCTTTTGTACAGGCCCGGCTTGTCCCAAAATGTTCCCCAGTGCCTAACAAATCCGAACCCTTCCACCCGACACCATCGTCTCATCCACGCATTGAGACTGCGAAGCTGGGCCTGTCTGGCTGGTCCTTCGCGTGGAACTGGTAGCATTTCAGAGAAAGCCACCTTGGAGGTCCTGGCTTTCAGCATCCTACCTAGCAACCTAAATTTTGCTTCCAGGACCTCACGGCTGCATTTCCCCATGTCGTTGGTGCCAACGTGCACCACGACCACTGACTCCTTCCCAGCACTGTCTACCAAACTATCTAAACGACGGGCGATATCCGCAACCTTCGCACCAGGCAGGCAAAACACCTTGCGGTCTACACGCCCATCACACACCCCACTGTCTATGTTCCTAATGATCGAATCACCCACTACAAGGATCCCTCCACCCCCTGGAGATATATCCTCGGCACGAGAGGATAGCTGCTCATCCCCCAAGGAATGGGTCCCTTCTAAGGGATCGTTTCCCTCTTCCTCAGCTGGATGCTCTCCTTCCCCGAGACCATCGTTCTCCATGATAGCAGGAGAGCTATCATCGTTGGAGTGGGACACAGCTATAACATCCCTGAAGGCCTCCTCCACACACCTCTCTGCCTCTGTCAGCTTTTCCAGGTCCGCCACCTTGGCCTCAAGGAAATGAAGTCGTTCCCGGAGAGCCAGGAGCTCATTGCACCGAGAGCACACCCACGACTTCTGTCCAACAGGCAGATAGTCGTACATGCTGCAGGCGGTGCAAAACACTGGAAAGCCCCCACACCCCTGCTGGCTTCTTACCTGCATAGTTTTGTTTAAGGTTTATTACGTCAATGGGTTGGAGACTGCGGTTTAGTAGAGGTCAGGGAACAGACGGGCAGAGTGGGGGGCCCTGTCCTCCTCGCCCTGCTGCCGAACTCGCTCTGCTGCTTAACTCACCTTGACGCTTCGTCAGCTGGGGCTCCCTCTAGCTCGTGGAGCAGGCTCCCTCGCTAGGGTGCTCTGACTTTATATGTGTGGCTGGTTCCTCCCAGCTACTGCTGCTAGCCAATGATGTGTTACTTGAGGCTGATGGCTATGAGCTGGGGCTTAACTCTTTAGTATTCTCTCAGGCTTCCTTCCTTTGAAGGCAGGAAGGCAGGCTTCCTTCCTTCCTGAGTGAGGGGCGGGGCTGTTTAAGCTTTTATTACAGGGAAACCAGGATGCCCCCTTTTGAACTGATTTTAGAACACTATGGAGGGGTCTTTATTTTGGATAAAATGGGGGAGTACCATGAGCTAAAGCAGGGTGAAGACCCTGAGGCCCAGGGGCAGCAGGCAGCTCTCCAGGCAGGCACCTCCATCAGGCTCTTGCAGCTCTCCCAGATCACACCCTTCACTGGTCCTGCTTTGCATCCCGCTTGAGTGTTTTTGCTCAGCTGAAATGTGTCCATGAATTCTGATCCTGCCTGGGGTACTAAGGTAAAATTTACATTAATTGCTCTGCCTTCTGTTGCTTCTGGCCCCGCCCACCCCTGGCATGTGGCCCATGGAGAGTTGTCCAGAAGGAATGGCAGCCCTTGGGCTGGAAAGACTCCCCACCCCTGCGCTAAAGCTTGTGGATTTCATCAAGCTCTCCCTTCTTTTCTCCTTATAACTCAGGCACTGACATTTGGTGAGAGCTTGGCAAGACTCATCCTTCGACATGTCCAGAGGTTTTTGCAGGGTGTGGGCAAGCAGTAGGAAGACCAGCACAGCTGTGTGTTAGGGGCAATCCTATATCCCAGCATGAGTGCAACACTGCACTGATGCAGCCTTCCTTAGCTTGGTGCCCTCCAGATGTTTCAGAAGAGAGCTCCCATGATCATTGACCATTGGCCATGCTGGTTGGGCTAATGGGTGTTGTTGTCCACGACATCTGGTGGGCATGAAGTGGGGAAGGGTGTACTGGTGAAACACAAGTGATCATCAAAATCTAACCCATTTAACCAATGAAACGCCCCTCCATCCTGGAGAGTCAGGTTGGAATGGGAGCACAGGCCTAGGCTACACTGGAAGACAGGGATTTTGCACTAGTTGTAGTAGGATTGTACTGCATGACTTTTGGTTGTGGGATCCCACAGGGGTTGAGTCTGTCTCCTGTGCTATTTAACAGCTATATGAAACGATTGGGAACTGTCATCTGGGGAACTGGACCACAGTGCCATCAGCATGCTGATGACATAACAGCTCTATCTCTTCTTTCCATCTGAATCAGGAGAGGCTGTGAAGGTGATGGACTGGTGCCTGGAGGCAGTGATGAGCTGGATGGAGGCCAATAAACTGAGGCTGAATCCTGAGAAAATGGAGATGCTGTGGGTGGGCCATTCCTGTGGCTGGGAATTAGGAGGACAACGTGTTCTGGGAGGCGTTGCTCTGAAGGAACAAGTTCACAGCCTGGGAGTACACCTGGTTTTCATCATGTCACTGGAGTCTCAAGTGACGTCTGTGGCTAGGAGTGCTTATGCCCAGCTTAGGCTGGTTGACCAGCTACAGCTAATCTTGGATGAGGATAACCTGGTCTCAGTTGTCCATACTCTGGTGACCTCCCACCTTGACTACTGTAATGTGCTCAATGTGGGACTGTCCTTGAAGATGGTCTGGAGGCTGCAGCTAGTGTAGAATGTGACTGCTAGGCTGGTAAGTTGGGTAGCCCGATAAGACTATGTGTCACCAATCATTAAAGTGCTGCACCAGCTGCCAGTGAGCTACTGGACCCAGTTCAAGGTGCTAGTATTAGTGTACAAACCCCTAACAAAGCACCCTTAATATCAACCATCTCAGGCCTTAGACTGGCAAGGGATGCTCTGTTGGGGGTGCTGCTGTTCGGTGTTGCCTAGTTGGTGCTGACCCATGACAGTGGTTCCCCGGTTATGGAAGGCCCTCCCTGGTGAGGCACATCGGTCTTCCTCATTATTAACATTCAGGGGGGATTTTAAAACATTCATGTTCACCCAGGCATTACATAGCTGAAATATACTGTTCCTGGCAACTGTGAAATTATTAGCTGTGGGAATAGTGCTTCTAAATTATTTTAATTGTTCTTGTTTTAATTGGAATTGTTTTCCTGATTTGTTGTTTACCACCCTTGGTTCCTTTAGCAGGACAGGCAAGATAAATATAAAATAATGTACTAAGTCTCATGTATTTAAATTTGGGGCTTAGACACAAGTCTAGTGTTAGTATGGCACCACTGAACATATGGTAATGATTAGCCTGCATTGGCACCAGACCCTTCAACATTTCACAGATGCAAACAGCAATACTTACACATTTGCATCAACTGTTCTCATGCCAAGAGTCACTCATTATACATAGAGTCGTCAAGTCAGAAGCATCTCAAACCCTGAGACTTGGGGATGGGCTCTAGTGATGTCACAGGGAGGGATCTGGAGCCAGCTGCATCCTGTGGGGGGGATGAGGAGGAACATCCTCCTCCTCACCCCCCCAATCAAATGCAGCAGGCTCCAAGGCCACAAGGGTGCATCAACAGGCCTAAATCTACTGAGGGACGGGAGATTTGGGCCCATTATCGTGCCTCCCTGGCTAACCAGAAACCAGAGACTGGGGTGCCTCACCCAGAGAGGACCCCCCAAAAATGGAGACCTGGCAACGCTAATTATATATTACCAAAGACTCTTCTGTGCTTCCTATCCACTGCATCCACTTGCTCTGCAATAGCCTATCCTTCACTAGCTGCTGAAGCTGCAACAGCAAGCACAGGTGTGGGGAGCCTTTGGTCCTCCTGATGTTGCTGAACTCCAACTCCCAGCAAGCCCGGCCAATGGGCAGGGATGACGGGAGTTGTAGTTCAGCAACATCAGGAAGGCCAAAGGTTCTCCACATCTGAACTAGGGCAAAGGTGGGAAACCTTTTTCTTCCTGGGGGCCACATTTCCTTCATGCTAGTGATGGGCAGGGCCAGAGGCAAAAACGGGCAGAGAAACAAATGTAAATTTTACCTTTGCACAGTAGGCCAGTTTCTACACACCCCTCTCTATCCTCCATCCAGGCGAGAAAGAGGCATTGTCAGAGTTTGAGGGCACATTCCAGCCAGGCAAAAACACTCAAGGAGGGTGTGAAGCAGGGCCAGTGAGGAGTGTGGCCTGGAGAGAGGGGATGTGATTGGGGAGAGTGTCAAGGGCCAGACACAGAGGCTTGGAGGGCCACATTTGGCTCTCAGGCTCAAGGGTCCTCACTCTGAGCTAGGGCTTGTTAGTCCTAAAACAATACAAAAATGACCAAGGAGACAGCCCCATGTGCATAGGCTCAGGCTGCAAGGCACTTCTTTAAAAACGCACACAACGTGTGCCTCTGCTATGGTAGCCAGGTGGAAAAGAGTGCACAGCTCCTGTACCCTTAATAGTCCTGCAGAAGTTAAAAAAAAAATGTCAGCAGGTGTAGCCTGTCCTGTAAGCTACACTGGTTGAAATTCCTCTTTTACACAACTATTAAAGGTGCAGGAGCCCTGCCCTCTTTTTCACCTGGCCACTCTGAGCCAGGAACCTTCCCCATCCCATGTTACTGAACTACAGCTCCCATCAGCCCCAGCAAGCATGGCCAAGGATGAGGGGAGTTGTAGTTCAGCAACATCAAGAGGGCCAAAGGTTCATTCACACCTGCCCTAACTTTTGCATACTTCCGCAAATGTTCAGCTGGCCACAGAGTCTGATTGGACTTATTCTCTCATCATTGTGCACAAGGCTACAGCCTTACAGCCCAACCATATGCACAGGTGTTTTTTTTGAAGTACATCCACTTGATTCAAGGGACTTGCTTCTTCCATGTAATTGTGCATAGGACGGAAGAATGAAAATCACACAGATGGATCCAGTTGTACTTACGGCCCAGCGGTTGCAACCTGCAACTCAAACACATTCAACAGCCTGCTCTGTCGGGACTGGCCTTTCTGGGGATTTGTTCAGAAAGTAATGAACACTTGGGCTTCATGTGCATTCATTTATTGGCATGCCTGCTTGCTAGATTCAAGTGAACTGCAAATCCCCCACTCCCACCATTTGAATTCTGGAGACATGAGAAAGAGGGGAAGGCTGATGTTGGAGGAAATCTAGTGGGTATATGAGCCATGCATGCTAGGGAGTTTTTAAAAGGCATCCTCAGCATTTCCCCCAAAGGCAAAATAGGGACAGTGTTTTACCAGAAACAGACACCAGAAAACAGGGGCTGTGTTTGTCATAAAGAAAAAGCCGGCACAGTATCACAGATGTGTGCACAATGTGGGGATGGGTGAGAATTTTGATCCAGTTCACATTTCAAGCAAACGTGCACTTTCCCAAACAATATGAGAACCAAAATACAGCCATCCTTTGAAATTCACACTTTTCTGAATTTTGAGATGCAGTTTGCCAACCAAACTAGGTTTACAAAAATGCATATATTAGGGGAAAGTGTGCACAAAAAGGAATATATGTATATAGTGAAAATAATATGCAAAAAGGCATTATATGATGAGAAATGGCTTGTAAAAATGTGTACATTAGTCAAACATGTCTACAAAAATGTGTTTATTAGGAGAAATTCACACTAAAGTGCTGAAGAATTTTCATGAGGATTTTTAAAAAAACAAACAATTGTAAATTGCTACAGAAATGTGGAGAACTAAATTTAAGATTGGAAAAATGAGACACTGAGAGAACCAAAATTGACAGATCTTTCCATCCCTAGCAAAGACTCTTTACACTACTGTAGGCTTCCCTTGTTTCAGGCTTACTCACCTTTACTACTCAGAGCAGGTGTCTATCATTATATGGGAAGCAGGCAGCTCCACCCCCCACCAGCCTTCTGTTATATGAAGGCAGTGAATGAGGCAAGCTGAAGTGATCTTGTTTGAGTTAGTACTCCAGAGCAGGGGTGGAAAGGTCTAGTGGGGGGGGGGGGAGGAAAGTTCTTTTTTTTTTAAAGATGCTTCGGTACCAGAGTGACAGCTGTCCTTTCAAGCAGAGGAAAAGTTTAGGTAAAAGAGCTGAAGGATGAGATAGGTGATGGGGTGGGGCATGCAACTCTGGATTGTCTATTGGAGCTTCTAATTTGCTGTTTGCATCTTTCTCCTGCTAAGCTCAGTTTTCCTTTTTGTTTTAGTGGTTGGCTTAATAGCCTACTATTCTTTAGCACTGCCTGTTTCTATTTCTGCTTTCATTTCAAATATTTTCTTTTCTCTCACCTTCTAAAGTAGCCTAACTTTGCAGTGTTTCCCCACATCTCTGGGTTGCCTCACCTTTCTTCTATTAGGTCTCTTTAGCTTTTGGCCATCTCATTTCTGGTCTGCTTTTCCTGCAAGAAGCTCAGGTATTGACCTTTAAATCCCTACACGGTTTCGGCCCAGTTTATCTCACGGAGCGCCTTCAACGCCACCAATTATGCCGCCCGACAAGATCGGCCACACAGGACCTTCTCTCAATCCCGCCAATGAAAACAGCCAGATTGGCGGGTACTAGAGAGAGGGCATTCTCAGTGGCAGCCCCCACTCTTTGGAACTCCCTCCCACAAGATCTCCGGCACGCCTCTTCTTTAAATGTGTTTCGGAAAGCCTTAAAGACCTGGCTCTTTCAGCAGGCCTTCGGGGTATCCGGGGAGGGTTAATTGTTATAACTGTAATGCCTCCTGCCCAGTTTTAATATTGTTGCTGCAGATGTATTGTTTTTATATTGTATTATATTTTATCAATTGTATTCTAACAAATTTGTAAGTTGCCTAGAGTGGCCATCGGCAAGATAGGCGACGAAGAAATTAAATTTATTATTATTATTATTATTATTATTATTATTATTATTATTATTATTATTATTATTATTATTATCAGTGGTATTTAGGGTTTTTCACCACCTCTCCCTATCTTTATGCTTGAAGCAACATGGGGGGATTAGGCTGCTAGAGTGATTGGTCCAGGCAGGGCCATCCACTAAGCTTTGTAACATAGTATGGATTTGAACCTGTCTCTTGCTCTGCTCCCTATCCAAACTCTAATTGCTCACTCCTGCAACAGCTGGATGGCAGTCAGAAATTAAATGGAGAAACTTCCTGACCCCAATACTTCTTGTACTGAAAAGAGCTCCTCCTGTTGAATGTCTGCCTCTGACATAAAGCTGTTAAAAGGGTGCAGGAGTCCTACAAGAAAAAAGGTGGCAGTCTAAATTCCTTCTTTAGGGCAAGGATGTGGAACCTTGCCATCCGACTGTTGGTGGGGTCCATCTCCCAAGACAGCATAACCAATAGGCAGGGATGATGGAAGTTGTAGTGCAGTGACATCTGGAGGGCCACAGCTTCCCCCATGTCTGCTTTAACACCCATCTTCTCCCTTTCTGCTATGATCCCCCATGGGTGATGGTTCCTCACATCCCTGTGTCTTGAAAACATAAAACAGGTTGGCTCTGAAGTTTCCTCAGTAAGGGATGCTGGCTGGGACACTCATGAGCTGCTGCAGATGACTACTTGTGGTGACTAAAAGGCAGTTTTCTGGTACCTTTTGAAGTGGGCAAAAGATTTTAGGGGTGTATGTGGTCACATCTGCACCATAAATTTGAAGCACATGGCTTCACTTCAAAGAATCCTGGGAACTATAGTTTACCTCTCACAGAAGCTACAATTCCCAGCACCCTTGACAAACTATAGGATTCTTTGGAGAAAGCCATGTGCTTCAAATCTATGGCGCAGATGTGACCTAAGGGTGATGACCTTCCTCTAAATGTAGTCTATGGGAAGCTGAAATTTCCAAAAGTCTTTCTGACCGCTGTCATGTTTTTTATCTCTCTCCTTTTTTTCTTAGTCATTCGGATGCGTGAAGCAGCTGATATCAGGACAAAGTATCCAAGCAAGATCCCGGTAAATCTCTCTTCTTTTTTTCCTGCCTGGAATCTCTTGGTTTCTTCAAAAGCAGTGTTTGATGCAGTTGTTATAGTACATATACAATTAGCCCAAGACACAACTAGGTTGAGATAATAGAACTGCTTTCAAGAAGTTGTCCAGTTTCTTTTATTTTCTCCAAAGCTGTAGTACAGGGTAGGTTAGGAGATAGTGATGAGCCCAGGCCCCAAGTGACCTTCAAGCTGAATGTGGGTTTGATCCTGCAGTTCCAGTGCTTTATCCACTGCATCGCTCTGCCTCTAAGTCAACCTTCCTCTAGCTGGTACTCTCCAGAAGTTTTCATGAGGCTGAGAGGCAGTGACTGGCCCAAGGTCACCCAGTGAGCTTCATGGCTATGTAGGGATTCAAACCCTGGTCTCCCAGGTCGTAGTCCAACACCTTAACCACTACACCACACTGGCTCTCCTGCATCTGGTTTTACTATACCTTAAAATGCCACAAGAAAAGTCACAATATTCCTCAATCCCTTCAAACTTGGTGTGAAATGTTCAGTCTTGAGCCCAGCAGGAGATGAGAAACTGCTATGACTGCTGGGTTGTTTTTTTTAAGAAAAAGTATTATCTTGGACTCTGTATAGGCATATCTGGCAATTTTGAGCTGATGATTACATATTTCCACCTAATATCTCCTCCCCGAGCTCTGCCTATTTGACTCGCCCACCCCTTGACCAGGTATCCTTTTAAAAATGGCAGAGCTGAAAACCCTTTGTTACACGGAGCAGTGATGCTTGGACCATAACTCTTCTGGTTACTCTTGGAATGACTGTTGTCCTTCCAATGATAAGGCTACAATCTAAAGCAGGAATGGGGGCCTCAGGCCTGGGGGCCAGATGTGGCCCTTCATGCCTCCTTTTCTGGCCCTTGGGACCCTCCCCAGCCACACTCTCTCTCTCCACATGCCATATCCCTTGCTGACCTGCTTAATGCCCTCCTGGGTGTTCTGTTGCCTGGCTGGAATGTGTGCTTGAACTCTGACAATGCCTCTAGATTGCCTTGATGAAGGTGTGTGTAGAAACAACCCTGCTATATAAAGATATAATGTGCATTTGTTGCTCCACCCACTTTTGCCTCTGGCCCTGCCCACCACTGGCATATGGTGCCTGGAAGGGAATGTGGCCCTTGGTCTGAAAAGAGTTCCCTACCCCTGATGTAAAGCATGACTGTTGACCGTGGTTGCTTCCGGATGATCAGTTGGTCGAGCATTCATCCTGATTTCTTTGCACAAAGTTTGTGTGGATGTTGGGACTGCGTTGGCTATTTATTGGGCATTCATTCTGATTTTGTTTGCAGGGAGGTGATAATGATGTTTCATCAAGCAAATGTTATTCTACACTTTCCAGTGCATTTGCCTGCACTTTTCTTTATTGTAAAAAGACCTACTGGGGTGGGGGGGGAGTGGATTTGTTGACAAGATTGCCAAATCAATTTTAATTGTGTATCCTGAATTTGCCAATAGGTGATTGAATCCCACTCAAATAGTCTGGAAGTGCCATTGGTGGGATGTGGACTTAAAACAAGTAAGATTGAGCTGAATGCGATAGGGTTGAATGAGACATGTAGCTTCTCAACCACAGGATGGAAGCTGTGGTGCACACAGATTACTTGGGCAGCCTGGCTCTATGTGTGCCTGCTTGCAAAGAAGCACAATTGAACACAGTAGGACATCTGTGTTGCTTGCAAGTCTGCATTTGAGTGTAGCTTTAAAGTAGTCTTCAGCTGTCATGCCTGCTTCACTCTCTGATAGGCCGACTCTCCTCCATTGCATCTGAACAAAGTTCCTGTATTTTTTTACAGTTCTGTAGAATATGCAGCTGGTCATGCAGAGTCCAAGAAGTTGCACCTGCTGATAATTCTCTTAGCAAAACCCACTCATAAAAGGCACAGCATCTCTCCTGCCTTACTCTACACATGGTCACCCTAAACTCTGAAGCTTAATTTTTTAAATGATCCATATGTCATAGCATCTGCCTGTTGTCATTTTCCATGTTGCCAACACATCTAGCACAATCTTTTCCAAGCATCTCAGTTGTATTTTGAGAGGCTTCAGGGGCTTTTTTCACTTTGCAAGAGTTGATCAGAGCTGCCATAAGGACAGAGAGAAGAATAAACCGTAAATCAGAAAGTACCTGGTCCCAATCTGGTCTCTGCCACAAATCCACTACTGTTGCAAAACCTTATGCACACTTATAGGGGTGGAAAGATCTGTCTGTTCCGGTGCTCTCATTTATCCAACCTTAAATTCTCCACATCTCTGCACATCTTTTTTTAAAAAAACAAAAACCTCATGAAAATTCTTAAGCATTTTAATGCAGATTTCTCCTAATAAACACATCTTTGTATGCTGCTTTGTCTAACGTACACATATTTGCAAGCCATTTCTCATCATATAATGCCTTTTTGTGTGTTATTTTCATTATATATATATATATATATCAATTTTTATGCACTTCCTCCTAATATATGCAGTTTTGCAAACATTGGTTGGCTAGCTGCATTGCAAAATTTGGATTAGTGCGAATTTCAAAGGATGGCTGTTTTTTGGTCTTTTTAGTGTTTTGGAAAGTGCAAATTTGATAGATTCGGCTTGAAATGCGAACTGAATCAAAATTGTCACCCATCCCTACTTTTGAGTCAGTATGTCGAGGACCAGGCTGCACCTCTCCATGAGCAAGCTACCAATTTCAGTCCACCTCCCCACGCAACCTCCGATAAGGGAATCATAGTGTCACTGATCTGTCATACAGGATTGTTATCTGTGTAACTAAAGAACAAGTGAAACACAATGGATATTCCAAAGAACTATGAGTGCTATGGACTGAAGGTTCTTGACTGCCTCTTCTGCTAGTGGTTGATGGTTTTCTAAGTCCTTAGAAACAGTTTTCTCCAGTCTTACTGCCTGACTTACAACAGAGAGTCCAAGATTTAAAACCTGTGCTCTGCCATTGAGCTGTGACTGTTTTCCCACATTGTTCCTTCAGCTTTAAGTTTTAAGCTTTAACTATACCTACCTTGCTGTAACTGGGTATGAAACTCCTGGCTCACTGCATGTTTCTCTTTCTTGAACTTAATGTCCTTCACTGTTCCTGTGAGGAACTTGGAGCAATACATATGTGGTTCCCTTCCTTCCTGGCAGCTTCCAAAGACAGATCTGCTTCTCCAGGAGTGGAGCTTCCATCCTGTCCCTTGAAACTGTTCTATGCTTTCCTACGTACAGGTGGTGGTGGAGCGTTATCAGAAGGAGAAAGCTCTCCCACAGCTGGATCGAATCAAGTTCCTGGTTTCCCAGGATATATCTATGTCTCAATTTATCTTCACTCTGAGGTACGGAGGAATTTTCACATATTGCAGGAATTGGCGGGTGGGAGAACGTTTACCTTAATCTGAACCTGATGGAAAACTTCTTCAGCAATTTATGCACAGTACCATGGCAAAAGAAATATGTTGCCTGTGGGTGTTCTTAACATGGCTTTTGTGGAACAGTGTTTCTGGGGAATGTGAGTTGCTTCAGCGTTCTATGTTAGGAACAGATATTCATGTGGCAGACTGGGCTGGTTTTGGTCAAATCCCATATGCCTTTTGCTCCTGAAGGATATCTACAGTCAGGACCAGCCATCTTGGATTATGGAAGGTGTGCACACACAGTGCATTACTGCATGATGCGCCTGGGCATACTTAAGTCCACGGCAGTGGTAGTGTGGCTGCTGCTGCCCAAGGGCCCACTGCAGGCTGGTGCCGGCCCTGGCTACAGTTACTGCAAAAGCACATGGTGCATTTCTGCTGAATCTTCCTACTCCATGAGGATTAAAAACCTACAGTCTTCTAAAATATGTTGTCTTCATGAAGAAAACCCTGCTAAAGATATAGCAGTATGTGATTCTAGCAACTAGTTATCTTTAGTTAGAAATCTGTCTGGACACACCAAATGTGAAATCCAAGGAACCCCTGTGCCTGCCTGCATTTGGTAATTTGGACTGGGTGGAGAATTTGCATGATGTATGGCATGCATGGGTCACACATGTTTGTTGCCTCTTGATAACTTGCAGCTGAGTTTGGGTACAGACTCATTATACTTCAGGGAAGCCAAAGTCCTTCTATGGTGACACTTGTGGCAGCTTATTCACCTATGCAAGTCACCATGACTTCATGCACCATGATCAAGGCTCCCACGTTTGTAATTAGACTACCATGTGCACAATGTGGCCTCCCAGCTGCTGTGTCATAGCATCAGTATGTTTGACTGCCAATATCAAATAACCTTGCATTCTAGAAAGCCAGTGTCTTGTGGCCATAGTCTAGGGCAGTAGTCTTCAACCTAGGGTCTCCAGATGTTGATGGACTACAGCTGCCATAATCTCTGACCATTAAACCTGCTGCCTGGGGATGATAGGAGTTGTAGCCCAACAACAGCTGGGGACTCAAGGCTGATGAACAGTGGTCTAGGGCAGTGGTTCCCAACCTTTGAGTACAGGATCCACTTTGTAACCTCTAAAAAATTTGTGACCCCCTGCTCCAAATCACATCTCCAAATATCCCTTTCTATAAAAAGCTCCCAGCAGACAGAGAGGTGTTGCTTTCTTTTCTTCATGCAAAGGTCCAATCAAATTGGTATCTCCCCCCACACACACATACACACACAGTCTGAAGATGTACAGTCGTATTTCCCAACATCAGTGGGTTACAGTGTTGGACTAAGATCCAGGTTCAAATCCCCACCCAGCCATGAAGCCCACTGGGTGGCCTTGGACCAGACACAGTCTCCAGTCTGACCAATCTCACAGGGTTGGAGTAAGGATAAAATGGAAAGGGGGGACCATGTGCACCACTTTGAGCAACTTGGAGGAAAGATGGGATATAAATGCAATGATAATTAAATAAATACATTTCTGCTGCAATTCCAGGACCCCAGCCTCAGCCAACCTGCTGAGATTTTTTTTAAAAAAAGATAGTATGGGCATACCCCGCTTTACTCTCCGGTCCCATTGCGAACATTATACTTTAAGCGAAAATAAACTTTAAGTGAAGCAATTGTCTTCACTTGTACTGCATGCAATCACCACTAGATGGCAGCGGCGTCATGCCAATAAAGTGTCCATTATTGCAAAGCCCGCAAACGTTAAGCGGGGTATAGGGATGTATGGAGCATGTACGTTATAGCGAGGTGACGTTAAGTGAAGCGACATTAAGCGGGGTATGCTTGTAATCAAGAAGCAGCAATGGGTGGTGTTGGGGATGCTAGATTGTGCACTGCAGACAATAGGGTTGACCGATTAAGGACAGGGGTTAGTGCCTTTAGGCCTGGGAATGATCATCAGAACTGGTGACTTGGTTAGCATGCACTTGGGGAATGAGAGTGGAGCAGAAGACAGATCAATGTGCGCACACACGCGCACACACGCGCACACACGCGCACACACGCGCACACACGCGCACACACGCGCACACACGCGCACACACGCGCACACACGCGCACACACGCGCACACACGCGCACACACGCGCACACACGCGCACACACGCGCACACACGCGCACACACGCGCACACACGCGCACACACGCGCACACACGCGCACACACGCGCACACACGCGCACACACGCGCACACACGCGCACACACGCGCACACACGCGCACACACGCGCACACACGCGCACACACGCGCACACACGCGCACACACACGCACACACACGCACACACACGCACACACACACACCGCCCCTCCCTCCTACAAGCATCGGCAGGCAGGCAGGCATGCGAGAGGGGGGAAGCCCTCCACTGCCTCAGCATCTTAGACAGAGAGATGAGGGGTCAAAGTGTAGGTGGAAGAAAGGACGCACTAATACATAGTCTCAGAGATGGGGGGCAAGCAAGTTGTGAGCTTCCCCACTGTTCCTTAGGTCTGTCTGGGCTCAAGGCAAGATCTGGGCAGCTGCACAAATAAGTATATTTTTTTAAAGGAGGTGGCAGCAAGTAGGTGCCAAGAAAAGCAGGCAGGCTGGCTGCCAGGAAGGAAGGGGGAAAGCAGCCTTTGGTGCACCTGAAAGACAATCTGCTGCTTCAGCAAAAGACCTCCCCACTTGTTTAGAGCAAGCGGGAGGTGCTATCTGCAGTGGCAGTGCGGAGCAGACCGTGTCCAGGGAGTGAAGACTTTTCTTAAAAAAAAAAAGAATATCATTTCTTTACTGTTTGGGCCCCCCTCTGGATTACTCCTCAGCCCCCTGGGGGGTCATGGCCCTCAGATTGGGAACCACTGGTCTAGAGTGACCATATGTCCTCCTTTAAATTGGACAGCCCTTCAAGTACAGGATGGTGCTCAGTAACAGTAAAGAAGGCCATATGAAGGGAGAGCAGGGGCCTGGATCTTCCATATCAACAGCACACAGACAGCAAACTGAATAGGCACATGGGTCCCCTGGCCACAAGCCTTTACCAATATAGTGAGGTGCATTGTATTTTTGTTTGAATTATAGTAAATTATTTCTAGATCTTCATCAAAACATGCACATTTTATAAAAAAAAACTTGGTCTCTCTTCTGACTGATGACCTTTCCTCTCTTTCGGTGCTGTGTTAAGGGGCCACCCTGTCATAGCCACCAGCTTTTTGTCCTTGCTGATCTTAACCTTGATTACAGTCTCCGCCTGTGGCCCTCTCAGAGGCATCCAGTTGGCTATTGTGAGGATGGAATGCTGGGCTTGATTGGCCTTTGGACTGATCCAGCAGGGCTCTTCCATTCTCTCCATTTCCTTCTCTAGGAGCCGCCTGTCCCTGACGGCCACCCAAGCCTTCTACCTGCTGGTGAACAACAAGAGCCTGCCCTGCTTAAGTCTGACTATATCGGAGGTCTACCATGACAACAAGGATGAAGATGGCTTCCTCTACATGACCTATGCTTCTCAAGAAATGTTTGGCAATAGTGGCTACTGCAATGGCCAATGAAACCATTCCGGGGAAGGCCTCTGCAGCCCATCATTTTGTCCTCCTCCCCCCCCTTTCCTTGCGAGGCATAGTTCTAAAAAGGATTTTAAAACTGCTTTTTGTGCAAGAGTGGCATGGGAGAAGAGTATTCACAATAGGCCAGGATTTGCTTTTGTGACTTTGTCCCTGAATTAACTGCCTTGCATTTTCTATCTGCCTGAAAAGACTCCCGGATGATGTGGTACTTTTAGGGTCATATACTTTCTTAACCAACTCTGCAGGGTCATTACTTTAATCCACTGCCAGCTTATTCTTTTAAACTAGTTTCTTCCCTTATCTCTTTATATATAAAAAGCCTCACTTCTTTTGCACAGAGAACATTTGTCCATTTTTTTATTTTAAACAAAGCTGATTGGCCTAATGGGTATCTGGAGTGTTCCACAAGTGGAAATTTTAACTGCATAGCTGTTTTTGTTACTGAATCTTTCTTCTTTCATTTTAAAAAAAATCTCTTTCTGTCAAGACTGCAATAAAGGAATAAATGGGCACAATTACACTCATCTGATCTGAGTGTGGCTTTTTCTCCCCCCTAGGAGGAGTGAGTGGTCATTAAAGCCATTGAGACATTTAATCATTTTTCCCCCTTTTCAAAAAAGGAGGTGAAGGTGACTTGATTTTTGGTCTCCTTGCTGAGGAAGTGGAAAGTCCATAGTGGAATCTGAACAGGCTCCAAATGGGAAGGGCTGAAACAAAAGAAAAACTTGATCAGACCCCATCACTTGGCCTATGACAGAGAGGGCTTTTGAAGGACAGGTGTACAGCTAGGTCCCAAACCATACAATAGGGGTGAGTATACTACCCATGGCAAGCGTACTCTCCACCCCCATGTCTACCATGAACGTGTGGCAGCAGACTAGTTAGAAGGACAGTTCCTGCAAGGATGGAAGCACTTAACTGTTCCTGTGCCCAACAATCTTCCCCTTGCTTGACTGGCTTCCATTTTTGGAGCCAGGCTTAGTGCTTAAAAAAAAACCTTACAAACTGATAAAAGAAATGTGAAGTGAACTTAAGGTTGGAAATGGAGGATCTTGCACCTGACAAGATTCATCCATCCCTACCTGGGAGAAACATAAGCCTTGTCATCTTGCTTTCATCTTAGTTTGCTTGATCAGACAAAGCCCTACCTAGTGCAGCCTTCTCTTTCCAGCAGCGGATGAGCACATGCTATAGAAGCTGAAAAGCCATGCATGCTGGCAATGGCCTTCTGCTGTTGTTTGTCGCCAGCGACTGGTGCTTGAGAAGAATACTGCTTCTAACTATGGGTGTTCTACTAAACAGCTGCTCCTTTGGTCTCTCCATAAATAAAATAAATAAGGACTGAAAATAAAGAATAAAAAGGTTTAGAAGCCCTCACAATTCCTCACATTGTGATAACTTTACAAAAAAACATAGAGACCGCACAGGTGCAGAACATATAAAATAACTTCTATTCAATCCTGGTTTGAACCATGAAAATATTAAAGTTCATTGGATCGACATCAGGGCTTTTAATACCTATGAGAAATACAAATATACTAGAGTTCTCTGACAAACTGAGTAATTTTGAGTTTCAGCTGCGTCACTACTTATGAGTCCATTTTGTAAACTAACCCCTTGGGAGAGAAGATGGATTTAGGTAACACGTAGTGTAGTCTCCTAACTGTAACCAGGAGTTAATTTTATATTAAAAAGGCCACTAACGCAGATCACTTTTAAAAGGGATCAGAAAACTCCATAAATCATCTGGTTGGCCACTGGGAGACAAGATACTAGACCTAAATGGACTTTTGATGTGATCCAGCAGGGCTGTTCTCAAGTTGCCATGGAAACCTGAGCCAGGCTTTGATCTGAAAGCTCAGCTTTGATGGCCAGGGTATGGCACCTCTTCGGCTTTCTCTGCACATACTCAGAAGAAGTCATTTCTAAGTCTCTGCCCTGCCATGTAAAAAGAGTCCTGCCTCAAATTAAGCTTGCCTGAATGCCCAGTCCTTGCTGGGGGGGGGGCACAAATGAACTCGTGTCCAAAATCATCCATCCATTAGAAAATGCTAAGTGTGAGACATTCATCATGTGCAGGATGAGAACAATTTCCCAAGCTGACAGTGATGTGGCAGAACACCTCCTCAGCGTTTAAGATTTCCATTGCACTTGAATGCCACACCATGCTGAGCAGGGGTAAATATTTCATGTGCTGGAATGCTGAAAACATTCATAAATATTACTCTAAAATTAGCCTGAAGTGTGAAAACTGTTACAGGAAGAGAGGAGGCAGTTGCTGCTGGCATGTCTGGCTGAGAGACAAATTACAGAGAGTGCTAACATTTGTTTAACAGCATAAGCACTGCCTGGTTGGATCAGACTAAGAGTCTATCTAGTCCAGGAACGAGAAACCTGGCGCCCTCCTGATGTTGCTCCCATCATCCCTGATCACTGGTCATGCTGGCTAGGGCTGTTGGGAGTTGGAGTCCAGTGACATGCTCCCTGATTTAGTCCAACACCCTGTTCCAACAGAAACCGCCCAGATGTCCCTGGGAGTTTACAAGCAAGGCCTGGAGGTAATGGCCATATCTTCCTGTTTGTCCCCAGCACCTAGTAATTGGAGATATACTGACCGTAAACATGGAAGCTCTATCTAGCTATTATGGCTAAAGGCTACTGATAGACCTCTCCTCCATGTGAATTCATCTAATCCTTTTAAAAAGCTATCTAAGCTGGTGGTTATACCATATCTTGTGGTACTGAATTCTACTTGTATTGATGATGATGATGATGATTAATGATGATGGTGGTGTTTTGTTTTCTTTTAAAATTTTGTTTATTTGTTAAATTTGTATCCCATCTTTCCACCCAACAGTGCTCAAAGTAACCACCTTGACAATTAAGCAAATGCAATAAAAAAGGTCTTACTGGCTGATTAAATTCCAAGAAATAGACAGCTGATCCTTGTTTTATGATTTATACTCGAGTATAGATACTCACGTACAAAATACATAAGGATGTCATAAAGAATAAAGACTATGTACATATAAAATTGGTGCTAGCCCTTAAAAATACAAAGACCATAACGTAAAAAGAGCCCTGCAGGATCTGGCCAAAGCCCCATCTAGCCCAGCATCCTGTTCTCACAGTGGCCAAACAGATGTCTATGGGAAGCCCACTAGCAGGACAGAAGCACATCAGCAATCTCCCCTCCTGCAGTTTCCAACATCTGGTATTCAGAAATCCCCTATTATTTGTTTGACTGTTATGTGTGTGTGTGTTTTAAAAATACACCTACAGTTTTCTAAGTGCTGTACATAGGTTAAAAAAACAACATGGTCCCTGCCCCACAGGCTTACAATTTGATGTTTTTATTTTATTTTATTTATATGCTGCTTAATCATTTGCATCTCTAAGCAATGTACATAAAAACAAGCCACACAGAAAATAAAACAATAAAATCATCATAAAAACAAATACTACCTTAAAATATCTGCTGGAACAAGACACTCTTAATCATGCACCTGAAGTTCAGCAAGGAGAATGCCTGTCTCATTTCATTCTGGAGGGAGTTCCATAGGCTTGTTGAGCCCCAGCTCTCCCTCGAAGGGCAGGGAGGGGGAAGGCATGAGTTGCAGGTGCTTCAACTGTCCGAAGGCGTGGAAGATCCAGCTGTTGTTGTGTCTACTGCCTTGAGGCAGAGTGCGATTTAGTCACCCTGCCAATTCCCACGGATGGCCCAGCCCCCCTTGGGGACAACGCTCAGCCTTCAAGCACCCGCACGGAGTCGTTAGGGGAGGATTCCGAGAGAGCAATAACTCCTCCTTCACCAAGCCGTGAATTAGCAGTAACTCCCCCATCGACTCGCAGTAACTTAGAGATGCCTGACGCTTCCCAGCCCTCTACTTCCTTGTCTGTTGATAAGGACCTTGTTTCATAAGTCTGCTGTGTTTGAGGGAGGGCATTGAGTCAACTTTCCTTTTACGTCGCAGAGCATGACTAGAGAATAGTTAGGGATTTCTAGTGAGTTATTGTAGGGTTTTCTATGAAGCGCACTTCTTTTGATGTTTCTGTTACTTTAATAAAATGAGATTTAATTGCACCTGTGTCTCAGTTTCGTGGCTCTGACTCTGGACGGGACAGTTTGACTCAACCACCATCCCTACTCACACCTGTTCCCATGGCAGATGACATGGACCTGGACGGAGCAAGAGGGGGAATACCCATAACCATGGAAACCTTGTACGCCGAGATCCAGAACCTCTGAGCCACCACACGAGCCTTGCAAGCCGAGAACGAGAATCTTCGAGGCTTGATTGCCCAAGTCCAAGCTGCGCAGCATGGGACGGTGCCAGCCCCTGTCAAAACTCCGGTGGGGCTCCCCGTTCAGTACGGGGGCCAAAGTGAACAGTTTGCCACGTTTCTAGCCCAGTGTGAGTTGTACATTCATGTGCGCCAAACTGAGTTCCCGACTGATGATGCGAAGGTGGCATTCATCATCAGCCTGCTGGAGGGGGAAGTGGCCAAATGGGCTACCCTGTACTTGATTCGCTGTGATCCTGTACTACGACAGTTTGATGCTTTTAAGAACGCGATGGGGGAGATGTTTTGAGACCCCAGAGGAAGGAGACGGTGGCCTGTCAGCTAGGGACCCTAAGACAGGGTAGAGGCTCTGTGGGAGCATACACCAATGCCTTTCGCATCTTATCTCAAGAAACAGAATACAACAACCCAGCCTTGATGTACTTCTATCAAAATGGACTCAGTTCCAAAGTTTTGGATGAACTGGCATGCTCCACGCCTCCTGGCACCCTACGAGGCCTGATCCAACTGTGTTTGCAGATAGACAGCCGCCTGGAGGGGAGGAAGTTGGAACGTCAGATGGAGACTTCCCGGGCTCAGGCTGCTGCCCCGCTACCTCACGCACGCCCTACACCCAGCACGGGCATCCCTGCTCTCTTGGGAGAGGAGTCTATGCAGATTGGGGGGGACAGACTGCATTTGACAGAGGAGGAACGGGAGAGGTGCCGGAGGGAAGGATTGAGCCTGTATTGCGGGAGGCCAGGCCACCTAGCCCGAAACTGTCCAGCCAAGATAGGGAAACCGCAGCCGCCGGAAAACTCCACATCCCAGCTCTCATAGAGGCCAGAGAGTTGGGGGGTGCTGCAAACACTGAGCCTCCGCCACAACCCCTTCAGTCCCAAGGTGCCCTCCTGTTACCCGTTCGCACTGCCCTGCCCTCAGGTGAGAGTTTCCTAGCCAAAGCTATGATTGATAGCAGAGCATCCTCTTGTTTCATGGACCGAAGTTTGGTGCAACACCATGCTATCCCCACGTGCGAACTGAGTCAGCCATTGGCAGTGGAAACTATCGATGGCCAGCCTCTGAAGTCTGGGGGAGTAACCAGGGCAATGGAGGGGTTAGTAGTGTCAGTCTCTGGGCATCGAGAAGACCTGTTGTTCTATGTGGCATCCTTGCCTCGCTTCCCAGTGGTGCTGGGTATGCCTTGGTTGGTCTGGCACAACCCCACTATATTCTGGGATGAAGCCGTGGTGGCTTTTACCTCCAAATATTGCCATCAATACTGCCAGCCTGTGGAGGAGCCGGCGGTATTGGCAGGAGTGCCTGGCCTCGGGGAAATAACGTTGCCCGCCAAGTACGGTTACTACCGGGACGTATTTGACAAAAAAGAAGCAGATCAACTCCCTCCTCACCTGCCCTATGATTGTGCTATTGACTTGATGCCAGGGGCACACATTCCTGCCGGGCGGATATACTCTCTGTCTGAACCGGAGCTAGCAGCACTAAGAGAGTTTCTGGACACCAATTTGAAGAAAGGCTTCATTCGTCCTTCACAGTCCCCAGCCAGGGCACCACTGCTGTTTGTCAAGAAAAAAGGGGGTGAGCTCCGCCCGTGTAATGATTACCGGACCCTCAACCAGATCACGATCCCCAACAGTTACCCCTTGCCGCTCATCAGGGAGATGCTGGAGCGACTGCGATGCGTGAAAATTTACACGAAATTGGACTTGAGAGGAGCTTACAACTTGGTGCAAATAAAGGAGGGGGATGAGTGGAAGGCTGCTTTTAAGTCCTGTTACGGTCAGTTCGAGTACCTGGTCATGCCTTTTGGATTGTCGGGCGTGGCCAGAGTTTTCCAGAATTTCATGAATGACATCTTCAGGGACTTTGTGGACCATTTTATGATTGTGTATTTGGATGATACCTTGATATACTCAGACACCCCCGAAAAACATGACGCACATGTGCAAGCAGTGTTACAGAAGTTGCGAGAGCACCGCCTTTACACCAAGCTGGAAAAATGTGGGTTTGACCTGACAAATTTTGACTTTTGGGGGTATCGTGTCTCCCCAGCAGGGGTAGAAATGGACCCAGACAAGGTTCGTTGCGTATTCATGTGGCAACCCCCCAAGACAAAGAAAGATTTGCAGCGCTTCCTGGGGATTGCCAGTTACTACCATCAGTTCATAGCCAACTACTCTAAGCAGACTGCACCACTTATGGACTGCCTGAAGGGCTCAGGACCTTTCAGTTGGACGGAAGCCACTCAAGAGGTGTTCAAGAGCCTGAAGCGGAGATTTGCTACCGAGCCCATTTTACAACATGCAGATCCCGCGCTCCCTTTTGTGGTGAAGACTGATGCCTCGGATGTAGCGATCGGAGGAGTTCTTTTGCAACCGTCGCAGAGAGGAGGGGGATTGAAGCCTTGCAAGTATTTCTCAAGAAAGTTGACAGACTCAGAACAAAACTACACCGTGTGGGAGAAAGAGCTGTTACCCATCAGGGATGCCTTTGAAGCCTGGAGGCATCATCTGGAGGGGGTGCAGCATGAAATCAAGGTGTGCATGGACCATCGTAATCTAGAGAGTTTACACACCGCCTGCAAACTAAATCAATGGCAAGTGCACTGGGCCCAGTTTTTTGAACGTTTTCATTTCAAAATCCACTACATCTCCCAAGCGTAGAATAAGAGGGTTGACGCCTTGTCTCGGAAGCCGGAATATATGAGGGACCCCACCCCATGACCACTACAGGTTGTTATTCCTTCCAAGAAGGGTGGTTGGGGCTTGCCAAGACTCCTGGGAGGATGAGGTGCGGGAGGCGCAAAAACAGGACCTTTTTGCCCAGGGGCAGCAGGCTGAAGTGGCCGCACAGTGCAAGGCAGAACAGAAGGACTTCACGTGGAAGGGAGACATACTGCACCATCAGGATGCCATCTACATGCACCCAGGAGAATTGAGAGCCAGAGTGCTATGTCAATGCCATGATTCCCCCACAGCAGGTCACTTTGGGGTCTTTAAGACTATACAAGCTGTCACCAGGGAATTCTGGTGGCCCAAGGTGCGGAAGGACGTAGAACATTATGTCCATTCCTGTCCCACCTGCATGAGAGCCAAGCATGCCACCAGGAAGCCATCAGGGCTGTTGGAGCCCCTTCCTACTCCTTCAGGACCTTGGCGGATGATCACTATGGACTTTATTACAGATCTGCCCCCTTCTCAGGGAAAAAACACAGTTTTGGTGGTGGTTGATGCCTTCTCAAAAATGGCTCACTTCATTCCATGCACCGGGCTCCTGAACGCTCAAGACACAGCCAAGTTGTACATTCAATATGTGTACCGGTTGCACTGACTGCCAGACAGTCTGGTCTCCGACAGAGGAACACAATTTACTGTGCATTTTTGGCAAGCTTTGTGGAAGTTACTACAAAGTGAATTAAGACTGTCGTCTGCTCATCATCCTCAAATGGATGGGCAGACTGAAAGAGTAAATGTGGTTTTAGAACAATATTTACGCTGTTATGTGGGTTACCAGCAGAACAATTGGATGTCTTACTTGCCTTTAGCGGAATTTGCCTACAATAATGCTGTGTATTCGCACACGCAACAGACCCCATTTTCTGCCAACTTCGGCTACCACCCCGGGTGTTCCCCGCCCCACAGGACACTCTCTTTGTTCCCGCCGCTGAGGATTTCATGCAAGAACTTCACGCTATGCAGCAGTTGCTCCAGGAGCAGTTGGAATGAGCCAAAGCAGATTACAAGAGAGTCCCTGATCAGCATCATCAAGAGGGGCCCCTCATAGAAGTGGGAGACAAGGTGTGGGTGTCTACACGTTATTTACCTATGCCTGGTCGGTGCCACAAGTTGCAGGACCGGCGTGTAGGGCCCTTCGAGGTGGAGGCACAGATAAACCCAGTGGCTTACAGGCTCAAGCTACCTACTACTTTCAAAATGCATCCAGTTTTTCATCGTGCATTACTGACGAAAGACTCCCTTCCCGACCCGTACCACCCACGGGTCGAGCCAGTGCCACCGGTGTTAGTTGAGGGGGAAGAGGAATACGAGGTACAACAGATACTGGACTCGAGGAAGCGACACGGGTGCCTCCAATATCTCATTCATTGGAAAGGGTACGATCCATCAGAACATTTGTGGGAAGCAGCAGAGGATGTGCACACCCCAGCTTTGGTGAGAGACTTCCATGAGGCTTATCCCGTAAGACCCATACCTCAGGGGTGGGAAGGGTTAAAGCATGGAGGGGGGGATGATGTTGAGCCCCAGCTCTCCCTCGAAGGGCAGGGAGGAGGAAGGCATGAGTTGCAGGCGCCTCAACTGTCCGAAGGCGTGGAAGATCCAGCTGTTGTTGTGTCTACTGCCTTGAGGCAGAGTGCGATTTAGTCACCCTGCCAATTCCCACGGATGGCCCAGCCCCCCTTGGGGACAATGCTCAGCCTTCAAGCACCCGCACAGAGTTGTTAGGGGAGGATTCCGAGAGAGCAGTAACTCCTCCTTCACCAAGCCGTGAATTAGCAGTAACTCCCCCATCGACTCGCAGTAACTTAGAGATGCCTGACGCTTCCCAGCCCTCTACTTCCTTGTCTGTTGATAAGGACCTTGTTTCATCAGATGAGCCCGTGGAGGCTCGCCCCCCCCCACCGCGCTCCCGACGGTGGGAAAAGCGTACCGGGCAGAGGGCGGGGATGCGAAGGAGTGAGAGATTGTGCTCCAAGACTTTCCCTATTTAAGTCTGCTGTGTTTGAGGGAGGGCGTTGAGTCAACTTTCCTTTTACGTCGCAGAGCATGACTAGAGAATAGTTAGGGATTTCTAGTGAGTTATTGTAGGGTTTTCTATGAAGCATACTTCTTTTGATGTTTCTGTTACTTTAATAAAATGAGATTTAATTGCACCCGTGTCTCAGTTTCGTGGTTCCGACTCTGGACAGGACAAGGCTTGGGTCCACTGTACTGAATGCACAGCTTCTGGTTATTTATTAATTAAATTTATAACCTGCCTTTCCTCCCGAAGGAGTCCAGGGCAGCAAACATAAACAAAAAAATTTAACAAGAAAAAGAAAAGCATACGAAAAACACTTAAAAACCTTCCAAAACACAATTATAATGTAAAACATTCTAAACCGCATTTAGAAACATTCTAAAACACAGTCATGAGCCATGCATCCAAGCCATGGGGGACCACCAACAGGGGCTGCTTTCACACATGGGGGCTAACAGCACTAGTTTAACAGATTAAAAAGGTAGCGCTTTGTTCCGGATTTCAAAAATCCCTTTCACACTGCAGGACCTCTTGCGATAAGGAACAGGACTTTTTCAGCCAATATAGCAGCGTTTCGCACAACTGTCTTTCACACGCTGCAATGAACAGAGCCTCGTTTTCAACCCTCTCCCATTATACACATGCGCACTGCAGGTCAAGTATCTCGTCCCGTCGCCATGAAACCACTCTCCCTTTACCTTCCGCCATATAGTTGAAATGCTGCTATCTGCTATTTGTGTGACAGGGCTGCGCAACAGAAGGGCGGGAACGCACTGCATGCTGGGATGGCTGTTGGTAAGGGTGGGAATGCACTGCATGCTGGGATGGCTGTTGGTAAGGGCAGGAATGCACTGCATGCTGGGATGCCTGTCACGTGAGCAGTGGCAGCTAGCGCAAAAGTCCCATGATCTTCCGTTTTCCCAGCCTTGCTATCGGAATTTTTCTGGTATCATTTATTGTGGAAATTAGCGCTAAACTTCCACTTCATTTCACCAGAATTCCAGAGCTATTCGTTATGTCGTGTGAAAGCTCAAATTTTATGTGCAAATTAACAGGAAATAAATCGTCAGAATAACGGAATAAAGTGCAGTGTGAAAGCACCCAGAGACTCCCCCAGAGATCTCAGCAAGGGGTCAGACAGTCCTTAAGATATCCCAAGCAGCTAAGGACATTGGAAACCTGGCCCAATAACATATGGGCAGCCAGTGCAAGGTTTTAAGCACCGGAGTCATGTGCTGTTAGTAGTCTGTCCTCTCATCTAGTCCAGCATCCTGTTCTCACAGGGGCCAACCAAAGTAAAGCCCAAAAGCAGGACCTCAATGCAAGAGCACTCTTCCCTCCTACAGTTTCCAGCAACTGGCATTCAGAGGCATCCTGTGGAGGTAGAACTTAGCCACTGTGGCTAATTGCCATTGATAGCCTTATCTTCTAATCCTCTTTTAAAGCCATCAAAATTGGTGGACATCACCGCCTTCTGTGGGAGCAAATTCCATAGCTTAACTATGTGCTGTGTGAAGTACTTTCTTTTCTCTGTCCTAAATCGTCCAAGGTTCAGCTTCATCAAATGCCCCCAAGGTCTAGTATTATGAGAGAGGGAGAAAAAACATGCCTTCTCCCTTTCTGTAACAGGTTGCAACCCACCAAGCTGTATGCCGTCCAATAAGCCACTCTTGGCAGCCTATTTGGGGGGTTTGATATATCTGGGAATTGTGAAAATGAGAGGGGGATGGGTTTAGCATCTGGTAGGCTATGTCAGTTCAAGGCCTGTGCTTTTTCACTTGTTCAGAAATGATCTAGAGTTGAGCAATGAGTTTGCTGACGATAGTAAATTGTTCAGAGTTGTTAAAACAAAAAGGGATTGTTAACAGCTCCAAAAGGACCTGTCCAAACTCAGTGCATCGGCTGTAAAACAGCAAATGCAATTCAATGTAAACAAGTGTAAAGTTATGCATATTGGAGCAAAAAATCTGAATTTCACATATTGTATATGTTCACGGTGTCTGAGCTGGCACTGGCAGTGATTGACCAGGAATGAGACCTTGGGGTTGTATCTATTTGGATAGTTCAGTGATGTCAACCCAGTGTGAAGCAGCTGTGAAAAGGGCAAATTCCATGCTAGGGATCATTAGGAAAGTTATTGAAAATAAAACTGCTGATACCATAATGCAGTTATACAAATCTATAGTGTGACCGCATTTGGAATGCATGTATACCGTTCTGGTCACCTCACCTCAAAAAGGATATTGTAAAGCTGGAAAAGGTTCAGAAAAGGGCAACCAAAATGATCAAGGGGATGGAGCGTCTCCCTTATGAGGAAAGGCCGCAGCATTTGGAGCTTTTTTAGTTTCGAGAAAAGGCGAGTAAGAGGTAACATGATATAAGTATAAAAATTATGGATGGCATCGAGAAAGTGGATAGAGAAAAGGTTTCTCCCTCTCTCATGACGCTAGAACTCATGGACATCCAATGAAGCTGAATGTTGGAAGATTAAAGAAAGCACTTCTTCACATAGCACATAGTTAAACTACAGAATTCGCTCCCACAAGAGGCAGTGATGGTTATCAACTTGGATGGCTTTAAAAGAGGGTTAGACAAATTCATGGAGGATAAGGCTATCCATAGCTACTAGCCCTGATGGCTGTGCTCTGCCTCCATAGTTGGAGGCAGTATGCTTCCAAATACCAGCTGCTGGAAACCACAGGAGGGGAGAGTGCTCTTTGCACTCAGGTCCTGCTTGCAGGCTTCCCTAGGGCAACTGGTTGGACACTGTGAGAACAGGATGCTGGACTAGATGAGCCATCAGCCTGATTCAACAAGCTCTTCTTATGTTCTTAACGCCGGCCTGGGTTGTGTTTTGATTTGATGCTCCCAAAGCAATGCAGGCCTGCTGTAATGCCTTGAAATTCAAAAGCAAGTGGAAGACACAAAACTGAGCCCTGCCAAATCTGCATGCAACACACGTGCCTGGCTGGTAGACAGTGGGTGGATTGTGTTGAATTATAGAACTTGTAGGATTTACATCTTTAATTTCCCAAGGGGTCAAATCATGGCCCACCCAGCAACCTCATTCGTTGACCTCTTTGGGGGTGCAGTATATTGTCTGTACATCTAATTCCTCACTGCATTTGCCCCCCCAGGTCTGCATTGGCTCAGCTCTGCTGCCCAACGGCTTTGCCATCTATCATTCTGTCGGCGGTGTTTATTTCAGCAGTTGCTGCCTTCTTTCCCAGGCAGATGTTTGGAGGCTTCCCATGCGGGCATCTGCTTGGTCGGGGTTTTGATAAATATATATTTAACCTGTCAGCCCACAGCTCATCCATTTCTATCTGGAGCTTTTTTCCATCGAATGTTAAAAGTGGGAAAGCATTCATGTTTGGAAAGGTAGTTTTGCCTCTGTCTGTATCTAAAGATTGGGAAACAGAAATAGGAGCCATTTAGGGCCGGTTCCAATAGACTGTTATCAGCTAGAGTTTCCTCCCCTCTTACGTTACATGATATGTGGTTTACTTTGTCTATCTGTTTATTTCTGTTTCATTTTATTTATATCCAGCTCTATCCCTAAGGATTAAAGTTGCTTACATATTTTAAAATGTACATTTCCACCCAGCCACCAAAAAATAATAAGTAGAATTTCCCCAAATATTTCAAGAGTGTCAAACACAAATACAAAAGTGTCCTGTCTGTGAGTCAGACAACAATGAGCAGTTTTAATTCCTGGTGTTGATGGGACGCAAAAGTACATCTTTAAATGCTGGGGTTGTGCTCCACATTTGGCTCCTGGCATCATTTAATGAGGCCCTCTGCAAGGAATCAGGTTAGATCTGAGTTAATGGAGGGGGGAAATGGGTGGAAAGCTGAAATGAATGGAGAGATGAACAAAGAGGGAAGCAAAGAGAGAGAGAGAGAGCAAGAGAGAGAGAACTATACGTTCCTGCAGACTCCACCCATTTTGGTTCTGACTCCACCCACCATAGATGCTGCCACAGACTGACATTTCCCATGGAAAAAGTTTCTCCACCATGCTTTAATGAGTCAACATAGAAATTGTGCCATCTACTGGCCAGTAAAGAAATAAGCACACCATGTACTTTAGTGTGGCAAAATTCTAACTCACTGTTGAGTCATTCATTCTACTTCACTCTTACATGATAAAGCATAAGAAACTGCTAGGTGGTGTGTTAAGGGCCTTTATGTGTGTATGGGATGAGAGCAGGAGGAAACAAAAGAAAATTTATTTTGCCAGAATGAACCCTTCAGTGTATGAAAAATCACCATCAGATGCTCGGGTGAAAGCCCTAATGCTTATGAGCCATCACCAACTAAGTGGCTATGTTCATCCACCATATACAGCAGCATACCCAAATGCTTCCATGGCCCTGTAAGTACATTCCTCAAGTCACCCGGGGAACAATAGTATGAATGAAAGAATGAATGAATAACTGGATCAGGGGGATCAAGGAAGTGTAATTAACCTGTAGCTGAGCAAGGATTGAAGAACAAGGCCGGCCCTTCCATGAGACAGACTGAGGTAGCCACCTCAGGGAGCTAATGCTGAGGGGCAGGATGTGAACTGAATGGTGCATTCTGCACAGCCTGCCCTGCAAACCCAACCTGCCTCCATCAGGTGCACTGGAGGGTGCTGCCCCATTGTCAGTGTCAAAGTAGCTCCAATTACCAGTCTGGTCAGCTTTTGTACATGGAATGGGGGAGGATGCCATCTCATCCTTTGCCTCAGGCAGCAAAATGTCTCAGGATGGCCCTGATGAGGACTAATGCCCCACCGTTAAAGTCAGTTAAGCTAAGGGTAGTCCAGCAAAATCATGGCTCTTGGGGCAAGATGCTACCTGCCTTCTAATCTTGCTGTTCAATAACCTGCTGCCCGAGCTGCAAGATGAGTAGGTGGTTGCGGGGGTGGGGAGAAGAAAGCTTCCAGATTGCAATCAATCAATCCCATCCCTTCTCTACAGCCATAAAATTTAGGCGCCTGAGGATAAATGGAACTGGCATTTGCAAGATGAAAGCACATCCTTCATAAGCCATTCATAGGGCAGGCAGAGCAGTATTTACCATAAAGAATCTATATGTAAAGTGCAGTTTTGAAGGAGGGAGGGGGGAATGTTTTTTTAAAAAATTATCCACTTACTGCTTGGGGTGGAAGCTTTACGTTTGGCTATCATTGTTCTCCCAATATGGACTGTGATTGATCCCAGGACTCCAGCAAAGAATGGGAGGGAGGACTAGGTAGGGATGGATGAAGCTGCCGCTGTTGGTTCCGCTCAGTTTCTTATTTTTCCAGTCTTAAGTTCATTTCTCCACATTTTCACATCCTCATGAAAACTCATCAACATTTTAATGCAAATTTCTCCTAGTATGCACATTTTTGCATGCAGTTTTTGCCTATTATAATGCATGTTTGTATATTGTTCTCACTAATATATGCACTTTATCCTAGCATTGTACAAGCATTGCAAAATTCAGAGAAGTGCAAATTTTGACAGATGGTTGTGTTTTGGTTCACATATTGCTTTGGAAAGGGTAAATTATGTGGGTTCACCTTTAAATACAAATTGAATTGAATTTCTCCCCCATCCCTAAAGAGGAAGGAACAGTGTCTGAAGATCACCTCTCAAGGATTCACAGTACTGAGGTCAGTGCATTTCATAATTCTGCACAAGCATTAAGCAAGAATAGAATATGGCATTGGGGCAGATGGCAGAATTCTGAGAATTTCCATTTTTAATATTTTTTTATTAGTATTATTATTTAATTAATTTACTGCTTAATGTCCAGAGGGCTTCTAAGCTGTTTACAAATCATAAACAGCAATAGCACAACATTGTTAAAATACAGAATAATTTAAAATACACCACAATTAAAATACACAATAGAGCAAACCCATTAAAACATCACAGCAATTAAAAGAGGAGACTAGGGTCAAGAGATTAAGTAATGCCTGTATAAATAGCTGCATTTACAAAAGCCCAATGCAGATGAGGTCTCCCTTATTTCAGCAAGGAGTCTCTATCCCTTAAGGCTAAAAGGGGATCTCTGGTCCCACCAGCTGATAGACTTTGAAGATAAAACATCTCACATCCACCTCAACCTCATGGAGGACAGGGCTATCAATGGCTACTAGCCATGATGGCTGTGCTCTGCCACCCTAGTCAGAGGCAGCATGCTTCTGAAAACCAGTTGCCGGAAGCCTCAGGAGGGGAGAGTGTTCTTGCACTCGGGTCCTGCTTGCGGGCTTCCCCCAGGCACCTGGTTGGCCACTGTGAGAACAGGATGCTGGACTAGATGGACCACTGGCCTGATCCAGCAGGCTCTTCTTATGTTCTTATGTTCTTAACTTTGATGCCATTAGTTCCACAGTTTCACCAGTGAATGTCTCCAGAACATAATTGAGACCAATTTTGTTGGATGAGTTCTAGCTATTGAAATCTAAGGATGTGGACAAGGTGCTTGGAGGAGTATGCCCTCCCACTTGTTTGCTTGCACCTTGAGCCTTCTGATCTATAACATCTAGCAACAGAGGGGCTGACTTTTTACTTGGGGGGGCAGTCACCTTGAAGGACCATCACTCCTAAAGTGGAGCCTAAAGATTGTCCAAACCACTGTCCAGCCCCAATGTTTCCCTTTCTGACCAAGGTGCTCAAGCAAGTGATGGCATATAACTCTAGACACTGTTTGACGACACTAGTGACTAATTATCTATCTGTCATTATTTTTAATTGTTTTTATAGTTAACTTTTAATTTATTATTTATTTATTTATTATTTATTTATTTGTTAAATTTTTATACCGTCCCACTAGCATAGCTCTCTGGGCGGTGTACAACAAAAACACAGATATATACAATAAGTTCCCATAATATAATACAAAAAACATATATAAAAGAACAAGAAATCTAAAATCAGTTACAGCAAATTTTAAAACTAAATTAAAATTAGATTAAAATGCCTTAGAAAAGAGGAAGGTTTTAACTTGGCACCGAAAAGATAGCAATGTCGGCGCCAAGCGCACCTCATCGGGAAGACTATTCCACAGTTCAGGGGCCACCACTGAGAAGGCCCTAGTTCTTGTTACCACCCTCCGAGCTTCTCTGTGAGTTGGAACTCAGAGGAGGGCCTTCAATGTAGAGCGCAGTGCACGGGCAGGTTCATATTGGGAGAGGCGTTCCAGCAGGTATTGTGGTCCCGCGCCATATAAGGCTTTAAAGGTTAAGACCAACGCTTTGAATCTAGCTCAGAAGCATATTGGTAGCCAGTGCAAGCGAGCCAGAACAGGTGTTATGTGCTCAGACCGCTTGGTCCTCGTTATTAATCTGGCTGCCGTGTTTTGCACGAGCTGTAGCTTCCGAACTGTCTTCAGAGGTAGCCCTACGTAGAGCGCATTGCAGTAGTCCAATCTCGAGGTTACCAGAGCATGTACAACTGATGTGAGGTCCTCCCTGCTCAGATAGGGACGTAGCTGGGCTACCAACCGAAGTTGGTAGAACGCATTCCATGCCACTGAGGCTACTTGAGCCTCAAGTGACAGGGAAGGGTCTAAAAAATCTCCCAGACTACGAACCCCTTCCTTGAGGGGGAGTGTAACCCCATCCAGGACAGGGTGTATATCCACCATCTGATCAGAGAAACCACCCACCAACAGCATCTCAGTCTTGTCTGGATTAAGCCTCAGTTTGTTAGCTCTCATCCAGTCCATTATCACAGCCAGGCAACGGTTCAACACATTGACAGCCTCACCTGAAGAAGATGAAAAGGAGAAGTAGAGCTGCGTGTCATCAGCGTACTGATGGCAACGCACTCCAAAACTCCTGATGACCGCACCCAACGGCTTCATGTAGATGTTGAAAAGCATGGGAGACAGAACTGACCCCTGCAGGACTCCACATTGGAGAACCCACGGTGTCGAGCAATGTTCCCCAAGCACTACCTTCTGGAGATGACCCGCCAAGTAGGAGCGGCACCACTGCCAAGCAGTACCTCCAACTCCCAGCTCCGCGAGCCTCTCCAGAAGGATACCATGGTCGATGGTATCAAAAGCCGGTGAGAGATCAAGGAGAATCAACAGAGTTACACTCCCTCCATTCCTCTCCCAACATAGGTCATCATACAGGGCAACCAAGGCTGTCTCGGTGCCGAAACTGGGCCTAAAACCCGATTGAAATGGGTCTAGAAAATCGGTTTCATCCAATAGCACCTGGAGCTGGCCAGCAACCACTCGTTCCAAGATCTTGCCCAGGAATGGAACATTCGCTACTGGTCTGTAGCTGTTGAGATTTTCAGGGTCCAAGGAAGGTTTTTTCAGAAGTGGTCTCACTGCCGCCTCTTTCAGACAGCCAGGGACCACTTCCTCTCGTAAAGAGGCATTTATCACTTCCCTGGCCAAGCCGGCTATTCCATCCCTGCTAGTTTTTATTAGCCAAGAGGGGCAAGGATCCAGTACTGAAGTGGTTGCACGTACTTGTCCAAGCACCTTGTCCACGTCCTCGAGCTGAACCAACTGAAACTCATCCAATAAAACGTGACAAGACTTATTAGCCAACCTTCATTATTCAGGATCCTAGGGTGGCATACAACAGCTGAAACAATAAATACAATAAAAACAACATAAACTCGAATCACAACTTTAAAACCTAATCTCACAACAGCCGAACCAGAGCAGTACATCTGATCCTGAAACATATCAAGCCCTCCCAATCTCTTGAATGAAGGCAAACCTCCATTAGAAGCTCAGCAGTGAGGAAGCCAGTCAAATCGCCAGGGTGAGGGCATTCCATAGGCAGGTGCCACCACCAGGAAGACCTTGTAGTATGTCACCAAACAGGCTTTGCCCTTTGACAGGACCACCCGCAAGTCCTCCCCTCCAGAAGACCTTAAGGTACTGGGAGACACACTTCTTCAAGTATTTGGGCCACAAGTCATTAAGGAATTTATTGGTTAATGTCAGAACTTTGTATTGGGCTCAGGAGCATATTGGCAGCCAATGCAAGTTGCTCATAATTTGTGAAATATGATTCTGGATAGATGCATCGCTCAACACTTCGCTGGTCATATACTACACTAACTGCAGCCATCAGACCATCTTCAAGGGCAGCCCCACATAGAGCACATCATAGCAGTCTGATTCTGGATTTACCTGGGCTCAGAACACCATGGGAAGTCTATCCCAGTTCATGAATGACTATAGCTAGTGTACCAGCCCAAGTGGAAAATAGGCACTCCTCACCACTGATGCTACCTGAGTCTCTTATGACAGAATTGAATCTAGGGGTACACAGACCTGCTTTTTCAGGGGGAGTGCAACTCCATATAAAACAGGCTGCCTCTTCAATTACCAAACATGAAAACCACTTGCTAACTATGCCTCTGTCATGTCAGGATTCAGCTTCAGTGTACTGGCCCTCATCTAGCCTATTACTATCTCCAGGTACTGGTCCAGCACCTCTACAGACTCACCTGTAACGTCTCTTAGTGTAAATATATAGATAACATGGATAAAGAAAGGTTAGAGATTAGTAGAACAGCTCATACAGAAATGGAGATGTATGTATTTGATAATGTATCTTCAAGTCGGTGGTCTAGGGTTCTTGCTGGTATATAACTGGGAATTTTATTTTTCATTTGGTGGCATCAGCACAGCTTTATGACGTGTACCCCGAAGACTTGAAAGCATCTCTAAAGAGCTTTAGAGCCATTAGATTCTGTTATGTCTGCAGGGCCGAAGATCCACATTCTAATGATGTCTCCATTTGGAGACATCTGTACGTAGTGTTCCAAATTTAAGAGTGTCAGAACAGGACAAAAATATAAACTAGGAAAAAGAGTAAGAGACATACCAAGAGATGAAGCAAAACATCAGATAAGAGAAGGAAAAGGATGAGATGAAATATCTTACTCTCAACAAAGGAAGCAAAACCAAAAACAACCCAGAGCCTCAGCCAAAAATCTGAGAAGTAGTGTGTTGCATAGAAAACAGTGCTATGGAACGAGCTTTTCCATTGTGCAAAGTGAAGGGGTGACTTCCTTTATATACAGGTGGGGAACATGCGGCTCTGCAAATGTTGCTGGACTACCACTCCCATCATCCTTTACCATTGGCCATGCTGGCTGAGGCTGATGGGAGTCAGAGTCCAACAACATCTGGAGGGCCGAAGGTTCCATATGGGAAAGATCGCTATGAAAAGCCCACAGGTTCTCCCTGCAAGAAGGCCACAGGTTCCTTATGAGAAGGTTCCCTAGGCTTCTGTGTAGCTTATTGATTGTTGATGGCAGATTCATGTTCCCACAGCCAGGAATGCAAGTTAACCCTGGCTGCCAAGGTAAGAGCTCAGCTGCTGAGACCAGTGTTCTGCCTGGCTGTAATGAAGAAAGGGCCAGCTGGCATATAGCTGGCAAAGGCGGAAGAAGCCCGAGCTTTGTAGATGGTTGGCAAGAAGCAGCTTTAGTAGAGGGACTGCTTTTCCTTTAGGTAGAGCTTGGAAAAGTTACTTTTTTGAACTACAACTCCCATCAGCCCCAGCCAGCACATGCCGGCTGGGGCTGATGGGAGTTGTAGTTCAAAAAAGTAACTTTTCCAAGCTCTGGTAGGACACTAACACTGCCTTAAAGCTAGCATTGGCTGTGCCTGTCTGTTTCTCCCATCACCAAACTGTAGATTTGCAAACAAACTACTGCAAAACTCACCATCAACACTCTCTCCTTTCAAGTGAAATTGCCCTGCAGTGGTTGCTCTTGGGATTTCTTACTGGTTTACAATCCTATTGTAGCTGCTCCCTGCCCCCAGGTTATGCCTTAGGAAAAGCTCAAGCAGTAAGTCCCAGATGTGTTTCTGATTAGGCCTTCATTTTCATAGTCTACTCTGCACTTTATAAAAAGGAAAAAATCTAAATTCTGTGCCACAGCAACCCGAATTTCTCTGAAGTGAAAAGTAAGATTCTGCATCCAGTACAAATTATGCTGCTTAAGCATGATCTCCCTCGTTTTGCATATCTTCCTTTAATGTTTTTATTTCATGTTTACTAAATGTATTCAACTTCTATCCAAAAAGAGCTGTCCAGAGTACTGAACTTTCTGAGCCTGGAACTCTTATTCAGTAGTAATTCTGTATTCTGAGGCTTCTGCAGGCATTCCCCTCACACTTTCAAATATTACTTTACAATCATAAGGGCTGGAAACTTGCTCTTTAAAAAATAAAAGACAGCCAGACAATGCCACACATCCTGTGAGGTTTTCAGTACTCTTGTAGAATCACAACATATACTTGGGTGACACTTTACTGAAGAGATACTTCCTGTTCCTTGAAAAGTCCTTGTTTTATTAATCACCTTGAGGTTTCAGCAGAAAGGCAGGATATAAATTTACCTAGAAACAAATTACATGAATCAATGTCTGAAGAGTGATCTTGAGAAAAAAACCCTCCCTGACAGCAGATTCTCTGATAAAGAGGGCAGCTAACAGATCTAACTATAGGCATGTTCACACACTACATTTAACAAATGTACCTATCTACACAACAGTTGATCTGCACACTTGTACAGTTATTCACATATAATGTTCAATGAGGGTAGAGTGTATCTGTGCACGCTATCGTTAAACTGTACGAATCAACAAGACTATACTCTTTCACATGAAACCTTGTACATATGTGTAACATGGTGAACAAGCCTTACATGATGCAGTGAGACTCACGGATGTGGCCAATCCTTGCCCCCATCCCCTCACACATTTACAAAGCAATATAAAGTTTTTTGTTGAAAGGCACATGACAGCTTCACATTCACAGCTTCCTCGTTCCTTGCAAAGAGCTGGAGTGGGTGGAGAGAAGGAACATGGAATGCTGAATGCAATGACATCATGGCATGCATTTCTTTAACAATCCATTACTAGGAATATGTAGGTTGGCAACAGCTATGTGTCTCCCACAGCATCTAGTTTTTATTGATTTTTTATATTTAAATGTATATGCTTTAAAAAAAAACCATAAATGGCATTCAAAGCAGCTTGCAAAATTAAGTCAAGAAAAGCCTAACAGAATAAGTTAGGCCCTTTGGTTTTGCTGCTTCAAAGCCAAATTGCTGTTCTTCTTTTAAAAAGGTTCCGTGGGGGGGAGAAGAGGAGGCTGCCTCTTCCATGGATCCACTTGAAGGAAAAGTCTGGAGCCAGCCATGTGGAGCTGCAAACTGGAGGGCCCTTCCTCATTGACTCACAAATAATCCCCATGCTGCTCCAGCCCATATGCAGGATAGGAACTGACTAGGACAAGGAAAGATAGTTCCATCCCTCCTTCTCCAATGAGAAATCAGCTGGTACACCCAGGGTGATTGGTAGCTGTCTAAAAATTCTGTCTTGCACAGCAGTTATGTTAATGATTGGCAGTTTGGAGAGGACCAGCAAATAATGGACACAGAGAATCTGATATCGAATCAGTGAGATCTAACAACTAGATATAGAATTTGCTGGACATACAACTGGGTACTGATACCGGCAAGGCCAGCCCTCTTTCCTATGAATGCACAGAACCAAGGGTTCTTGCTTTCTCCCTTTATCCATATCTACTCAGAGTCCTTATATGTTGAACGTTAGTTCACCTAACCTCACAGGTTTTCAACAGCAACCATCATATCAGTAGGCAGATTTTAGATAGAGACCCTGTCAGGACCCTTCCTGTCAGGATCCCACCTCAGGCACCACCTGCTAGGATCCCGCCTGTGGCTACCACCTTGTCACGGTCCCACCTCAGGGAACTGGTCTTTAAATGGTTCTCTCACCGGCTCTAGCAAAGATCTCTCAAGATCCCGCTGCTAGGCTGCACCACCAGCCCTTCCTGTAAAACAATATTGCCTTGAGACTGTGCCTTAGTCTCCTCCTGGCTTATTGCTACTTTGTGTCTGGGTGCACTTACAGGCCACAACCCCCCTGTATCTTTGTGCCTATAAAGAATACAGCCCTGGGTTGCTCTGGATACCTGATGATGTTACACTATCTCTTCACCGCTGCCACCATTGATACTGTTTCCCCACCTTGGTATATGCCCTGCCCACCCTTCTGGTCTGTGTAAACCCAGCCAAGGATCAGGTGTTTTGGTAAACCAAGAAATATTTATTTATATATACAGGGAATAACAAGATTACTTAAAGGTATTGTCAACAAATGTGTGGTTTCATAAGTTACTCTTTATGTTTCTAGCCATCCATAACCTGCCCCACTACCCTCCTAATCCAAACCAACCCACAAAAGCCTCCCAAAACCAACCAACTCCAACCCACTAACAATCAGCCAATCATAATACAACATTCTCCAGCATTCCAGCCCATGCACTCTTACCTCATTTACTCTAATAAACCCACACTTACCATATTTACAGTATTATAAATACAGGGGCATCACAGACCTCACCCAATGATTCTTGGGACTTGGGAGGTACCAGATATTTTCTACTTAGGAGAGACTTCAGATAGTCTTCAGAATAGTCTTATAATATATGCTATTTATTCATATCTTGCACACTACCGCTATTCTAAATGGCTTCATCATAGCAGAAATAGAAAATGAGGATACAAATCATTCATTCATTTAACATCAAAGACCTTGAAGGTACAACATACTTGGTTAGGTTACAACAGATGAAAGGACTGAGTTAAACGCAAAGTCTTGTTACAGAGCCAAAGGTACATAATACATGGAAATACATCTCACATCAGATGGTATTTCATCCCTGCAATCTCCATTCCACCTCCAGCCAGAGATGGGTACTGAGTATAGTGAAGCTTGGATTTTTATACACTTTCTTATCAGAGGAGGTGGGGTGTTTCTCAAGGCTTTATCAGCTGCCTTCTCTCTGGCTGCCTCTCCATGCCATCTGCCAGAGACAGCAAGTGTGACTAGCTACACTTTTTATCAACAACTAGTTGACTTAACTAGGTGTGTCTTTCTGGTGGTTCTGCTACATCTCACTCAGATTCACCAGAAAACAGAACACCTTTTACATAGTGTTCTGATAGTTATCAATGCTGGCGTTTCTTCTCTGAACATTTGGCTGTCTTCCCAGACACCTTATCTCACAGCTGTCTGTTACTAAACTCACTGTTATATACAGGAGGAGGGGTACCCCTTTTTAAAAAGAACTTTTTTGCTCTTTTTCAATATGCATATTATTGATATCATCTGACTACATAGGAATACCAACAATATTAAACATACTTTAAGCCTATATGGGCTGAGCCCATTACAGATGCTGGATGCTCCCCCCATGTAAATTGTTTATGTCAAAAACAGTATTTTTGGAGGGGCAAAAATATTTCTCACAAACCCCTTAATTATGATATTGATTACGTTTTGTAACCTTATTCACAGCCATTGTTTTCTCTACCTACTACTTTCAGTGCCATTTCTTTTCTTCTGATTATTGTGTCTTCTACCTAGATTAGTTATGTGGGTGATGACAGCCAATCAGGGATCACACAACAAGCCCTATCCTCAATTCAGGGTGAGGGTAATGCTTCCTAAACAGGTGTGTACTTTTCAAAACTTAAGAGCAGGAATAGGGAACCTGTGGCCCTCCAGATTCTGTTGGACTGCAGCTCTCATCAGCCCTGACCACTGGCTGATAGGAACTGGAATCCAACAACAGGTTCTCCATCCCTGCTTCTGAAGCAATCATACACAAACATCACCAAAAGTGGGACATCCTTCAAGGCTGCCAAAAATGCTCATGAAAATCAGTGCACCCTTGCAACTCAGTCCTACATGAAATGCAATTTTTCAGAGCTAATTCTTCAAGTCATTCGTAATGTCTGGAGAAAGGCCATGGCTCAGTGGTACAGCATCTGCTTTGCATGCAGAAGGTGCCAGGCTCAATCCATGGCATCTCGAGGTAGGGCTGGGAATGTCCCCTGCCTGGAAGCCTGGAGAGCATCAGTATTGAGCTAGATGGATCAATGGTCTAACTTAGTACAAGGCAGCTTCCTAGGTTCCTAACAGCAAATTAAAATAAAATAAAGGCTCATGTAGCTTTGGCTGACCAATTTCTGAGTGACGCATCAGTGTTTGATCATCTTCCCTTCAGCCTTATAGTGAAGGAATTTCTCAGCAGGGAATGGGAGATTTTTCTTCTTTATTCTTTCTTTTGTTCTTCACTTTCTCTTTTACATGTCCCCCATATCTTTGTTCATTCTTGTCATCAGTTTTGTTGGTCTTTTGATCTATAGCTTTTTTATTTCAACTCCTGCTACTTTTCATTCAGATCATGCTTTGGGAGTTCTTGTTTTTCTGGGGCTTTTATTTCAGTTGTTTTAACTAGACATTTGATGTCAGCTTCCCTTACTTTGTTTGCTCATTTTGTTTTGTCTTGTTTCCCTGGGCCCTTCCTTTCTTTTCTCATTTTCTAAAAAATACATTCTTGTTCATATCTTTTATCTTCTGCTTCTCTTTGCACTTCTCCCTGCAAAAGTTAAAACTCAGATATGGAGCAGGGGTTTTCATTGGACTTGCAAGCAGAAATGTAAATGAACCTTCAGAGTGATGTTTGGTCTTAACGTGATGGCCCAGAATGGGGAAGACTAAGTCTGTTTGCCCTAAATATGGGGTCCAAATCATGGGGATTCAAGAGGGAGAGAATCTGGATGATATAGTGATAGGTTTTTGTGGGAGACTATGGTTTGACTGCTGGAAAGGAGAGGAAGACAGTGGCAGCTAGATGACCTGTCTGGTACCCTGACCATAAAATTATGTACAACTGCACAAAGAATCAACAACATAAGAACACAAGTAGGACCTGCAACAATACCTTACCTCCTAACAGTTCCTGTTCAGTGTTCCTGCTGGCCAGCCATGCCCCCCTCTAGGATACTCCATATCATCACCACCTCTCTGGTTTCCTTTTTTCTCTTCCATATGTCATTCAACATTCCATGGCAACTGAAATTCTCAGTCCTCACTAGGCTGTTTGGAGAGGTTGCCCTCCTTATCATTTCTAAAAATATTCTTTTGCAAATCTCAAGGTTTCTCTGAACATGCTAATACCTTCCTGTTGTTTTGTTCATATGAGAAATTTCTTTGGCCCCTAAAATGATAGGGTTGCCAACTGACTAGAAAACAAATGGCTTGCACTGGTTCATTCAACTTTCACAGCAGTCTGATACAGAAATCAACAAACAAAGCACTTTCACACCTATTTCCACCAATAGCAAACAGGCACTTCTGTCTCTAGTTTCTTTATGCTTAATAGTCACTCCTGAGAAGCTGGAATGCTTATGAACATTCTATGGTATCACAGCAATTCAACAAATACCTCTGTGAAGTCATTCTGACACTTCTAACCTCCATGCTTCTGTTACCTCAGAGCAGCTCTGCCAATAAATATATCTAGACATTTGAAACTTTAATTTGACCCCTTGTTAATATTTCTAGCCTAAAAGAATCGCCACTGCAGAGTGGGCAAGAGAAAGAAAACAGGGTAGAAAACAGGGAGTAGTCAGTTATCTCTGTTTGGAACAAGAGATGAACATTGCCCATAATAATATAGTAGGTTGTGCTGAGTGCCTTCTCACAGTGCCTATGGACAGGAGGGCTGGGAATATATATGATTCATCTACGTGCTGTCATCCATACAAAAAACAGGAAGCAGAAACTGGATGAATTATAACTGAATTATATCTGGTGTACGTGTAATGTTTGTACCCTCTGTTCTTTCTCTTCTCCACTTCCCCATTTAATTCCAAAACATTATTCTTGAACATGTTTACTACAAACACACACATAGGTAATGGTGTATAACTTCACTATAGCATTTAAAGGTGTGGCATATCACTTTAAACAGTCATGGCATCCCCCAAAGAATCCTGGGGACTGTAGTTAACAAGCTACCATTTGTTCAATCCCTCTTCCCAAGGGACTCTGGGAATTATAGCTCTGTGAGAGGAACAGGGGTCTCCTCACAACTCTCTATGCCCTTAACAGAGAATTGTGAGGAGACCCCTATTCCCCTCACAGTCCTACAATTCTCAGAGGTCCCGGGGAAGAGAGATTGATTGATAAACTTCTCTAGGAATTGTAGCTCTGTGTGGGCAAAAGGGGTCTCCTAACAGCTTCCAGCAAACTATAAGTCCCAGGATTCCTTGGGGGAAGTCATGACTATTTAAAGTGGTATCGTAGTGCTTTAAATGTATGGTGTGAATGTGGCCTATGTGAACCTAGGCCCTGATTTGACCTATTTTCCCCCACCTCCAAAATGGTATTCATCTTCTCTCTCCCATTCCACCATCTTGGATAAAGTATGATTAGCATATTTGTATTAATATATACCTATATATATTATAAAATCTATGGAATTCTAGTAGGCGCAGTAATGAAGAGAGAGTTCCAACCACCTGAGGACAAAAATGCTGTCAAGGGTGGAGATTACTTTAAGCGTATTATTCCTGATTAAAATCTCAGCAGGATGCCAATGTGGACTTGAAAGAAAGGTTGGGGGTGGGAGAGAATGAATGTCAAGAATATGGAAAACAAATGTAGTCCTTTATTTGAAAATTAATAAATACATTTCCATGGTGACAGGAAAAGAAAGAACTTCACAAAGCGTGAGGATAACTCTTCAGTCAGTCACCACCAAAAGGTCATGGGAAATCATGAGGAGATCTTGGGGAGTTATGAATGGTGAGGGATAAGGATGCCAGAGGTGTTCTGAAGAATTCTTCTGAGGTGGGAAGGTGAGGGAGTTGTACTGAGGGCCTACTCAAAGAGCATATGAAGGGAGGGGTTGGGTTTGAGTAGGTTGGTCAGACGGCAAGGAAGACTATTTTGGGTCACTGTTTTGGGGGACAGGAGCCCCCACCCACCCCTGGCTTCAGGTCACATGTGATTCTCTGGTCAACTCATGGTTCTACACACTAATTTTCATCTCAAGCAATGAAATGGGGCTATCTATGTGCCAATTTTCCATACCAATGCAAAAAAAAAAAATCTCTTGGTTTCCAAAATTTTAACATCAACAATAACATTACTGTTTGTCTGGATTGATAACATTGCTATAACATAAAAAAAGAGACACTATGATTAATGCTCTATAAAGAAGAAACAAAAACATGCTTTATGCAATTCAGTTTTGAATAACTCTTTGAAAATTGCTTCAAATCTTGTCCCCACAATTGGGATCTTTCCACCTCCCAGCTGCATATCCGATTTTATTCCAAGGGCAGCATGTGTGGTTCTCTTTCTTAACTTTTATTTTACCTGTGGTGGCCCAGGTCACCCAAAGATCTTCAGGAGGGATTCAAACCAGGGTCTCTTCAATCCTAGTCTGACACTCTAGCTCAGTTTTGGGGAGCCAGGAAGTCTTAACTTTGTCAGTAAGAGGGAAGTGGCCGCTTAAGCATTGCCAAAAAAGAGGACATGCATCACCAAAAAACAAGAGGAGAAAGGACGCAGCTCTGCATCAAATGTGCATATGCTCGTTTATAAGTACAGATGTAAATTTAGAAACAAATTCATTAGCATAATTTAAATAGAAATATAATTCATCCCACTGTAGTAGGAAGACTGTGACTAGTGACCTAGGTCTGCCTGCTCAGTCTGCCATCCAGGTACTGATTGTCATTGACGGGCAACTTCAAGGCCCCCTCCCTGCTTTCCTTTCTTAGGGTTCGCTATCTTGAAACAGGATTTGGATCAGATAGCCCTTCAAATAGGATGCCTTTAAAAAGAGGACTGTCATCTGTAAAGTGGGACACATGGCCTCCTCAGGAGGGACCCTGTTCTCACTGACACATTCTGATCTCCTCCCCTTCCTTTGCCCCTCTCATCACCACTGCTGTCTTCTAGGGATGGGTGACCCACGTGTCCTGGAGGACTCCAGTTCTCTTCAGCCCCAGCCAGCATGACTAATGGTCAGTAATTATATAGGAGTTGTAGTCCAGCAACATCTGGAGTGCCACAGGTTCCCCATCCTTGTTCTAGAACTAATTGCTAGCACTGAAAGAGGTTCTGGAGCTGTGCACCCTTGGCTCAAATCAAAAGAAGAAGGGGGATTGAGGGGAGGTGGCTCCCAATTTTACACACAGCAGCACACATGGGAAGTGGAGAAACTTTGTCTACTGTGCTCATTAGCAATCTAAGCACCGATTGCCAGGCCCAGTTTTTAAGTCACCAGTGATGATTAGGTGACTAGACTTGTGCACCCCTGCCACTGAGAGGACACTTGGGTGGAGTTAGAACCCAGCTCAACAGTTTGCATGCAAAAAGTCCCAGGTTTAACTCTTGGTATCTCCCATTTAAAAAATCTCAGACAGCTGGGGCTCAGTAAGACCTTCTGTGCCTGAGATTCTGGAGAACCTCTGCTGGTCAGAATGGACAAGACTGGTTTAGATGGACCAATGGGCTATCAAGGCAGCTTCCCAAGAGGGATTTGCAGTCAGTCAGAGCTATCCGGACAAACATGTGGAGCTCCATGTCACATTTACACTCAACACTTCCACATGTATGTCAGGAATGGGGAAAACCTGTGGCCCCCTAGACATTGCTGGACTTTGACTCCCATCAGCACCAGCCAGCATGGTCAATGCTCAGGGATGATGGGGACTGTAGCATGGCAACACCTGAAAGGCCACAAGTTCCCCACTTCCGGTGTATATATTAAAGTGTTGGAAGTACAACTTTTAAAAAAAGCAGTGTATGAAGTGGCTCTAAGACTTTGGTGAGATTTCAGACCCTTGCTGACCCAAGCCATATGTGTGCCCATCTCTACAGAACGCTCTGAATGATCACTTTCCTCTTGCCAGCTGCCTGCTAAGTGGCTGGGTGAGCTGGTGGCTCCCACCTGCCTGCTTTCTTTTGTGAAGTGCCTTCACAGGCCCACACTCATTAGAGGGATAAATGACCATGCAGGGGCCCTTCTCAGACAAAAGCCCTAGCTTATCTTTGTTGTGCAAATGGTACTTCCCTCTCCCAAAGCCACTGATGGCTTTCTGAACTGCTGGCTCAACACAACTGGATCCTGATTATCTTCATTGCCTTTTGTCTAGGCCCTGAATGATTCGTGTAATGAATCCATCCAGATTGAGGTGATGATAAGGCTCCTGTTTTAATCCTTCTCTCCCCTCGCCCTTCATCTTGCTCCCTTTTCTCTCTCAGACTGGAGAGTCGGCTGGCACTTGTCACAAGAGCTGTCCAGCTTTTATTCTCCTTCTGCCACCATCTGGAAATTTCATCTTCAAGGCTTGTTAAATGATGTGATTAAGAAGGTAGCTAAATGATTTCAATAGCCTGTTTTGCAGGAGCATCATGAAAAGGCACTCAAACTGCCAATTTCCCCTTAATTCATTCCCCGCCAAGTTATATATTTGCCTGCACCTTCTTCTGATAATCACCGCTTCTGTGGTTCAGAGGAGATTTTTTTCCCTCTGTGATGCAAGAACTGAAATGATATCTGATTTGACCCCCCTCTTCCTGGAAATGGATGAAAAGCAACTGTTTTCCATTTCCATGCACTGATTGTAACATTTTCACATCTATAATTGTCTCATTGAGTGGTGCTGAGGGGTTAGTTTTCACAATGAGAACGACGAAAAAAGAAACACCTGGCCACTTGATGAAGGGGTGTGTGTTCCTGGCTCAAAAGGCTCAAATGCATGTTTCACATGAGGAAAAGTCCCTGGTGCAGACTTGAGAAATATTTCAAGGTTTCTGGGGAAAACAAAAAGGATTCTGACATGCACAGGCAGCCACAGATAAGATGAAAGTAAGGCCCTGTTAAGGGTTAATTCCTTTGTAACAGTACAGCTTAACATCTCCATGAAAGTTATCTACTTTTGCAAAAGGTGGGATGACTTGAGGGCTATCTACCGTTGTGGCTTAGCACCTCAATGTTACAACAGATGACGTGCATCCACCGTCGCAGTAGTGTAAGCTGATCACGCACTCAGGGCATGGTCAAGACATGACCGGAAGTATGACCAAAGGAGAAATCAGAGAATGGCCAGAAGCGTGATCAGGGAATGTTGTACTGTTATAAACTGGAAGTTAGCCAATCAGAATGTGCAGTAGTGTAGTGCTGCCTTATTTGGAGTTCCTGTTGTAAAGCTTCCTGTAAGATGCTTACTGAAGGGTATATATGCTTGGGGACAAAGGCAGGTGGTTGTCGACCGCACCCACATTGCTAATTGTTGCCTGTGAGTGCCTTTTTAATAAACTTTTTATATTTTACTTCTAAAACTGCTGTCCAGCAACTTTATTTGACCAGAGCGAGTCAAGAGCATTATTTTTACCTATAACAACCCCATCTGCACTATACATTAAAAGCAGCATCATACCACTTTAAACAGTCATGGCCTCTCACAAAGAAGGATGCTGAGAGATGTTAGGAGTCCCCTTTTCCCCTCACAGAGCTTCAATACCCAGAGTAGTATAACAATCAATCCCTCTTACCAGGGAACTCTGGAATTGTAGCTCTGTGAGGGGAATAGGGATCCCCTAATAATTCTTAGCACCCTTAACAAACGACAGTTACCGGATTCCTTGAGGGAAGCAGCTGGGAAAGAAGTCTGCCCTCCATACCAGTCCTTTCTCCTTCTATAACCTACGACCATTGTTATTAGCAATTTGATAAGTGACATCCCCGTCTGTAGATTTATTAAATTAGAATACCAGGGAAGACTGAGGTAGCAGGAATAATATCTGTAGGCTTTATCCACACAACCCCTCAAAAGATAAAATAATCCATAAAAGATTATGGTAGGTATAGTGCTGCCGGCGGCCTCCTTTAAAAAGAGGCAGTTGCGGCTTTAATGGAAGAAAACATTTTTGTCACTGTTGTGTGCCTCCTTGAAAGATCATTGAAATTTGAAGGGTGATTTTCATTGGGGGGGGGAGGTAGACTGTTTCACAGAAAGTGGACTCCTATTCTGCTTTAGAATCACCCTACAGAATAACAGAAGACATAGTCTTTGTGCGAGTGGTATAATATCTGTCTAAACATCCCCATTCATAATGGCTAATGGTCAGGGATGATGGGAGCTGGAGTTCAACAACATCCAGAGGGCTACAAGTTCCCTATCTCTGATTTAATGCTACAAGCTTTAGCCCTGGGGCATGCTATCTGGTTAGTTACTAGGAATTAAGGAAAGAATTCAAAGATCAGTGACATTTTTTATTTCTGAGCTGGTTTAGCATAGTAGCTAAAAGACTGGGCCACAATTTCAAATCAGGGAGTCCCCAGTTCAAATCTCACCTCTGCCATGTACTCATCAGGTCTTCTTAGACAAACCACTCTTTCTCTGAATCTAACCCCCCTCCCAACAATCTGCATTAGTGGGGTAAATAATACTGACATACCTGACAAGGTCTAGGCCTGCCACTCACAGGTAATGCATGTGACGCAGCCCTCTCACAGATAATGCATGCAAAGTGCTTTGGACATTTGAAAGCACTATACAAATGCAAAGGATTATTTAAGGGCCAGCCCTGCAGTTAGGCAGAGTGAGGCAGCTGCCTCAGTTAGCCAACCTCAGCCATTCCTCCTGAGCCCCCCTGTTGGAGAACAGAGCTGTGTGTGCCACATGGTCTGCCCCTGTTGTCCTCATGTGTAGTGGTAGGATGCCATCCCATCACCAGCATAGCAGCAGCAGTACAATTCAGCTGGCAGCGTGATCCACTTCCCTACATGGAATGGGAATCTTTTTCTTCTCCTTAAGCAGCAAAATGTCAAGGTTGAGACCTGAAGCCACTTTTTCCTCCTTTTCTGAATTATATAAACAGCAGGGGCGCCCTTTGTACGTGATATTATGCTGGCACATGAATGACAAAGTATTTTGAGATGGGTTGAGAACACTGGTAGCAGGGAAAAAAGAGGAAATGAAAAACAGCCTTTTTTAATATAAGTGTGGCTCACCCTTGTGTCACTTTGGTGGCAGGGGGGCAGGATTCCAAACAAGGATCAGCAGCATTGGAACACTCAGTAGCAGCTGAATGGTAGCCACTCCACAAAGGACAAGGGATGAGGTAGATATGGGCAGTTTTTTCTCCTTTTTTTTGTGCTAGAGAATGGTTGCCAAGATTTAAGACCCCTTCTGCACTATACATGTCATATACATGTTATACATAGAAGTGTATAAAATTATGCATGGCATTGAGAAAGTGGGTAGAGAAAAGTTCTTCTCCCTCTCTCATAATACTAGAACTCGTGGACATTCAAAGAAGCTGAATGTTGGAAGATTCAGGACAGACAAAAGGTAGGACTTCTTTACTCAGCGCATAGTTAAACTATGGAATTTGCTCCCACAAGATGCAGTAATGGCCACCAGCTTGGATGGCTTTAAAAGAAGATTAGACAAATTCATGGAGGACAGGGCTATCAATGGCTACTAGCCGTGATGGCTGTGCTCTGCCACCCTAGTTAGAGGCAGTATGTTTCTGAAAACCAGTTGCTGGAAGCCTCAGGAGGGGAGAGTGTTCTTGCACTCGGGTCCTGCTTGCGGGGTTCCCCCAGGCACCTGGTTGGCCGCTGTGAGAACAGGATGCTGGACTAGATGGGCCACTGGCCTGATCCAGCAGGCTCTTCTTATGTTCCTATGTTCTTAAGCGATTTTATGCTACTTTAAACAGTCTGGGGAAATGCAGTTTGTTACGGGATATGAGCATTGTTCTCAGAATGCTTTAACAGAATGGTTTAAGATTTGTGAGAGTGAATAGGGGTTTTGTAACAACAACTAAGCATCCTAACAAACTACAGCTCCCAGGATTCTTGGGGTGAAGCCATGCCTGTTTAAAGTGGTATCTTTCTACTTTAACTGTTTAGTGAAGTTGCCGGCTTCAATTTAAACCAGATGTGATGGGGGCAGCTACATTTGTTGTGGCTGCCCTACTCAGGTATAAAGTGTGGGGGATGCAAGTCTAGCTTTGATCTCAAAAGGGAACTGAACCCTTCCTCATCTCAAACCATACTGTCCAATGTTGTATCACTCCAGGCATGTTTCTCCTGACCTGGTTTTAACACCAAAAGTGAATTAGGCCGGGAAAAAGTAGAAATGTGGTATATGGTTAGGGCCATATATTTTTTCTGGACTTCAGCTCTCATCAGTACCAACCAGCATTGCCAATGGTCAGGGCTGATGGGAGTTGTAGTTCAAAAACACTGGGAAGGTCTCAGGTTGGGGAAGAACCAGGAAGAACCAGGAAGAACCAGGAAGGCCTAAGTTCAGATCCCTGCAAAGCCATGAAGCTCACCGGGCCAAAAGGGCCAAAGCCACATTCTGTCAACCTAGCCTACCTTGCAAGGTTGTTGTGAGAATAAAATGAGCAGGGAGAGAGCCATGTAGGTTGTCCTGAGCTCCTTGGGAGAAAGGTCATGTAAAAATGGAAATAATAATAATAATAAACATAAAAATTACAATTATTTCCTGTGTTTTATCAGTAAATAAATAAATAATAGCAGCCTGAAGTGACAGAGCACAGGGAATTGAGGAGATAAAGAGTTGAGCTCCCCTCATTTATGCACCCTTTTAAATGTAAATATCACACACACAAACAAATTGCTATAAACATGGACTATGCAGGCGCATGAAAAACCAAAAGTGCCTGCTGCTCTGATCTCATCTTCTTTGGCCCTGAGACATGGAAATGTCAGTGAAATTCCAGCAATGACTCCAGTGGTGCTTGAGCTCTGGGAGAACAGGTGTTCTGATGAAGTGCCTGGCTTCTGGAACCATGAAGACTCTGTTGCTGTGGTGATACCATCAATAAAAGGACCCGTCACCATAAAGGCAATTGGGAGAGAACCAATAGAGTCTGGCAGTTTTCACTGACAACAGGCAGGGAAAGATGAAATGTCTAGTGCTACACAGAGGAAAGGAAAGCTCAAGCAATGTGTCAGAGAATCCATTCCAGCTGTTGCAAGAAGGGACAGGTAAGGAATCCAATGGCTGCTGGATGTGAAGATCTTCTCTGTACCGCTATCACCTCAGCTTCAATGCAGCATTCAGTTAGGATATTTCATATTACTGTTAGATGCATCTTGAGGTATTAGTAGCTGTTTTGAATTATTTGTGTGGGTTGTTTCCCCCCCCCATTAAAGCCCTAAATGGCTTGGGTCCAGATATAAGATGCAACCCAAGGAAGTCTGCCTGACTCTCTCCATCCTAAGCTTTTTAAAGGCTCATGAAAACCATCCTTTTGAATAAGGCCTTTGGTCAATAGGGGAGCCCTGCTTCTCTTGCTGTCTTGGCTGTTCCTCTTGGCCACTGGAGTTTAGTAAGAAGCTTATGGTGAAATTCTGTTTTGATTTGTTTTATGATACTAACCTTATACTAGAAGGCACTTTAAGAGCCTGCTACTAAGCAAGTCAAGAGGAGTACAAATGAATCAATGAAATATTAGTTGCGATCCAGGTTGTTTTCTTGATGGCGGGTCAGTCCCAGCACCAGGGGTCGTCCTGGTAGGGAATCTGCCATGGTCCACGCAGCAGAAAGGGGTCTGTCACTGGTCACAGCCCCACCCACTGGCATTAGCCCCATCACTGATTGTGCTGAGCCCAGTCATGCTTCTTCTAACCCTCCCCTTCTTTCTTCTCTGGGAGCAAAGGGGTTACGCCTTCCCAATCCACATGCCTAGAGTGGGGCACACCTTGGGCAACCAAGCCTAGGCTGCAGCAAGGGATGTAGGAGCAACATGGGGTGGGGTGCAGGACCCACAGACAGGATAGGTTGCCTTGCCCTCATTAGGGACATGACTGGGCATGGAGGAGGAGGGAGGTTATCCACCCTTCTTTCTTTCCTTCCTCCCATCCTCGCTTCAGTAGCAAGAGGTGAGTCAAAGCTGCATTGCATGTAGGGGTGTAGTCATCCAGGATCTCAGAGGGTCGTAGTCCCCTTAATGTTTTAGAAGCAGGGTCCCAGCAAGGTGTCTATGTCTCCAGCATCCTACAAGCCAATCATCATGAAAGGACATGAGTCAGTTACTGAGAAGACTCTTCTCAGTAGCTAATACTCTCCCCTTTCATGTTTATTGGCTCCCAGGGACATCTGTTGTTGTGGAAGAAAGCATTAACAAAGATCTCATTCTCAACCCAGTAGCGGGGGGGGGAAGATGGGAGGGGGGGTGTCTGTGACAATCATGAAGGGACCCTGCACTTCTGAATTTGTCACTACGCTACTGATTGCCCATGCCAAGCTAAACCCAGGCATCGGTGGATGGCATAGAGGAAGATCAGGAGCAGCCATCACTGCGCTCCTCCTCCTCCTCCTCAGTGTAGCAGATCAGGGTTGGCTGGCTGGCTCGCCTGGGGTTTTCACACCTGTCCCTTGGCTGTTTCAAAAAAGGGCCTCCCAGAGGAGGAAGGGAACGAGACTCAGTTCAGTCAACATCTGGAGAGCACCAGGATGGAGAAGGCTGCTTTGCTCTAATGAGCCCCAAGCCCTCACTAATGTGGTTGGTATGTACATCTGCCTTTACTTTGCTGAGGGATCCCATGTGCTATTTCTCTAGACACCCACCCACAGGTTGAAACTAGACTGCACGGGAGAGTGAGTTCCTTTCTCAACTGGCAGCAGAAGCTTGAATGTTCCTACTTCCATGCCTATGACTGTTACTTCATATAATGTGGCACTGCAGACTTCAATCAGTTTAATCGGTTCATTAATGAACTAAAAGCTTCCGCTGATGGATTGGCCAGATTGCAATTTCAATCAGCAAGGGACATTTTTAAAGTATTTTTGAAGCTGTTTGGGTTCAGATGTGTAATAACAGGGAAAACAAAAGAAAACATTCCAGGTGGCCTTTTCATGTAACAAAGAGAGGTGCTTTTTGTCTATGAAATGCAAAATTCTCTCATACTTCAATATAGGCAAGCCTTTCTGATGTTGTGCAAACATATTTAAATATGGTCATACAAGCACTGTGACCCACAGAAAGGATGCTAGATATCTTTGCAAACTGCTCTTCCTCACACCTGTCACTCCGCAGCATCCTATACTGAAGAAGTGATAGTCTGAGGACCAGCCAACATCCAAACAGTGCTTTAGAAAATGAGTTAATGGGGTGAGTATGTCAAAAGCAGGTGTCCAAGCAAGATCAGTTGTGCATATGGTGACAAACAAATATGAGTGGATGGTAGAGACGAAGGAAAAATTTGGTTTTGTTGGCATTTTAATGAGAAATCACCTAATATGCATCTCTCAAACTAATACGTGAACTGATACATAGCCATCCTTTGAAATTCGTACCTATCTGACTTTTGTGATGCAGTTCTCCAATCAAACAATATGTACAAAAATGCATATATAAGGAGTCAATGTGTGTTAATGCATATCTGTTGGTGAAAATAGCATACAAAAGTGCATTATATTAGGAAAAATTACTTGCCAAAAAGTGTATATTACTGAAAACTGAATATGTGCAGTATTCAACTAAACACTTGTGCACATACAAGAATTACCTTGAGTGCTATTGGACTTCCCCCCTCTCCCCCTGTGTGTACCCTGTGCCCTCCCCAGATCTATTCCTAAGGGTCAGGGGAACCCCCAGAACAGATTTAGGGGGGCACAGGGGGAGGAGAGGGGGAAAACATGTTGCACAAGGAGAAGTGTTTGCACTGATACAACATTCTCCTTCATGCTAAGTTGAATACAACCCTGTGTTTATTAGGAGAAATTTGCACTCAAAAGCTGACAAATTTTCATTCAATTTTTTTTAAAAAAATAAATAAATCACAAATTGCTCCAGAAATATGGAGAACTGAATTTAAGACTGGAAGCATGAGGAACTTAGAGGACCAAAATTGACAGATTTGTCCATCCCAAGTGGATGTCACATTCAAAAATGTCCTTGAAGTTAATTTTCAAGTCATATATCACTGCCTGACATCAGTTAGGCTCCATTCGGAGAAGCTATCAAAACTCTGAAGGTATGTTTTATTTAAAATATTCTTTAGGTTGCTTCTCTGGACAAATGCCCATCCAAAGCAGTTTACAATAAAAAGAAGAAACAATAATACCAACCATAAAACCATTAAACCTACAATTCAGCAGCACTCCACAAACTTTGTGGTGGTTGTTTTTAACAGAGCCATAACAAACATCATTCAGCCAAGCCAACACCCAGCTAGAAGGCCAATTGAAAAAAGATGGATCTTCAAGGTCTTCCAAAAACTCTGCAAAAGTAGAAAATTGATGCTGGTCCAACGGAAGCGATTTCCATAGTAATGAGCCAATTTGGACATACTATACACTGGAAGGAAGGTAACGAGTTATGCTACCAAACATATATTAGCTATGGAAGGGTGAAGTGCTAAAAGGGCTTGAGTGACAAACACACTGGAACTTATGGACAAGACATGGTTTGAAATGCAGAGCCATTTAGCCATCCCACACAGCTATCTAAAGCATATGAAATATTTGGTAGCCATTTCATTTTTATATATAATTGATATATATCTTGAATGCCCAAATCAGATTGATATTGGCAAAGCTGTAAGTAGAAATAGGAAACATAGCCATACCCCTTAAGACAGCTTTGGAAGATTAAAAGCACGTGCTAAAAACCACATGTAGGTATCAACAAACAGAAATAGGGGTGGTGTACAAGTAATTGTATTCAGTTATGTGAAGTGATACGATTTACAGCAGGGATGAGGAACTTTGTGCCCTCCAGATGTTACTGGAGTACAACTCCCATCATCCCTGATTGGTGGCTGAGGCTCGTGGGAGCTGGAGTCCAACAACACCTGGAAGGCATCACACTGGCTATCCCCCAGGCATTGCAAGGATTTCAGTGTGGCTCCTAAAAGCACTGATGTGAAGGATCACAACATGATGGGGCTGATGCTGCTCCATTTGATGGGTGCTTCTGGGCACTGCAGCATCATGCATATATATTCACTAATAGGCAAAAAAACCCTTGCGGTTTAAGAATGTAGCTATAGCCTACAGATATTTCTATCAAACTTTAAAAAGCAGGGAAATTGGGCAGCTATAGTGAATGCACCAGGGGAGCAGAAGACCTGACCTGCTCTCTGAGATATTGTACTGCCCTACAAATTGGTCAAAATGCAAACACAATTTGGGTTGGTCTTTCACAGTCCAATCCACTTCTTGTGTAGCTTGGAAGAATTTGATAACATGTGCCTCTGAGTATATGATGAGTGGTGGCAACATCTGCCATCTCCAAAGATGGAGAATTACATTTTTGTATGTTTGTCGGTGTTCTTCTTACTTTGCTTCTTTCCTGTGTTACTAATGTTTCTACAGAGAATCTAATCTAGAAAATTTTATTTTGCTCATTATTCATCCTAGAAATCTATGTCAAATTTATTTTTATTAATTTCAAAGCCTTTTTATTGGCCAATGTCATATGATGGTGAAGACAGCCTTTCGTGCTTCAAACTGGAGGTTATGTTCTATTTCTATTTTGGGTGCATTAACAGTTGAATCTGAAACTGCAGTTTGATGTAAAATCAGACTGATTACAATATGTTGCTACTTCAGGAATGACTCTAGCTGTTGGAAAAAAGAGGATGCATGTTTTCAGCCTGCTATGTTTAAACCACTTCATTTAAGGCAAGGTGGGCATGGTCAATTAAAAACACAGAGCACACCTAGAATTTTGCTAGAATATATTTCACCTCTCACTGTTTTATCTTGTGCAAACTGAGACACTCCTAAAGTCCACTGGAGACTATTCTGAAGAATAGTCAGTGCCATTATTCCACAATTATTTTTGGAGTTTATTTAGTGCAAATTATGCAAACTGTTGCTGTATTTCACATATTCACAGAAATAGAAACAAAAGAAAATGATTTCCTATAGGAAACTTCACTAAAATTGCAATGTAAATCAGACATATTTCAAGTGACCATCCGAACGATATCAACTTTCTTAATAATGTTACTTCCTCCCTGCTGAAACAAGATCAGCACAACACATGTCTTCTTTCTATTTGGGCTGATTGCAGGTGTTGCCACAATTCACCATATGCTCAGAGGCACATGTTACCAAATTCTTCCAAGCCACACAGGAAGTGGATTGGACTGTGAAAATGGAAATTGACTGCCTTCAAGTCAATTCCAACTTATGGCGACCCTATGAAGAGGGTTTTCATGGTAAGCGGTATTCAGAGGGGGTTTACCATTGCCTTTCTCTGAGGCTGAGAGGCAGTGACTGGCCCAAGGTCACCCAGTGAGCTTCATGGCTGTGTGGGGATTTGAATCCTGGTCTCCCAGGTCATAGTTCAACACCTTAACCACTACACTACACTGACTGTGAAAGACCTACCCAAATTGTGTTTGCATTTTGCATTTTAAAGTTTGATAGAAATATCTGTTGGCTATAGGTACATTCTTAAATCATAAGGTTTTTTGCCTATTAGTGAATTTCTCTGCTTATTAATCTGGGAGGTAAGAAATGGGATCCTGTGCAAGTTTGCTGAGAATAGATTGATCATTTGCACGCTTATTGAGTTCAGTGGGAAATCCCCCCCTTGCAATCATGCTTAGGATAGGTGAAAGTGACCACAGGGGATGGGGAGGGGGGGAGGAGAAGGAGAGGGGAGGAGGAGGAGGAAGGAGGGGAGTAAGGGCAGAGGGGAGGAGGGGGATGAACGCAGGCAGGAGGGGGAGGGGAGGAGAAGGACAGGTTTGATCATTTGCATGTTTATTGAGTTCAGTGGGATTTACTCCTGTGCAATCATGCTTAGGATAGGTAAAACTGACTGGAGGGGAGGGAGGGCTGGAGTGGGCAGGGTAGGAGGAAAAAGGAAGAGGGAAGGGGAGGAGGAAGGGAGAGGAGAGGGGAAGGAGGGGAAAGGCAGGTCTGATCATTTGCATGATTATAGAGTTCAATGGTATTTACGCCTGTGCAGTCATGCTTAAGATAGGTAAAACTGACCATGGGGAGGAGGAAGGGGAGGGGAGGAGGGGAGGGGAATGGGGAGGGGCAAAGGAAGGGGGAGGTAAGGGGCAAGAGGGAGGGGATAGGAGGGAGGAGGAGGATGGGTTTGATGATTTGCATACTTTTTGAGTTCAATGGGACTTATTTCTGTGCAATCATGTTTGAAAATGGAAATGAACTGCCTTCAAGTCAATCCCGATTTATGGCAACCCTATGAATAGGATTTTCATGGTAACCGGTATTCAGAGGTGCTTTTAACATTGCCTTCTTCTGAGGCTGAAAGGCAGTGACTGGCCTAAGGTCACCCAGTGAGCTTCATAGCTGTGTGGGGATTTGAACTCTGGTCTCCCAGGTCATAGTCCAACACTGACCCGGGGGAGGGAAGGAGGAGGGGAGGAGATTGGGTGGGTGAACAGTATCATTGTTTTTCAGTGTTTCCTCCACCTTTTTATTCTACAGCAGGCACATGTAGCCTCTCACCCAAATTTAAACCAAAGCTGTTGCTGGCCACATCCACACCAGGCCTTTATTTCACTTTGGACAGTCATGGCTTCTCTCAAAGAATCCTGGGAAGTGTAATTAGTGAAGGGTGCTGAGAGTTGCTAGGAGACACCCTGTTCCCCTCACAGAGCTTCAATCAGAGTGGCTGACTGTTAAACCACTCTGGCCACTGGAACTCTGTCAGTGGAATAGGAGTCTCCTCTCAGCACCCTTCACAAACTACACTTCCCAGGATTCTTTGGTGGAAGCCATGACTCTCTCAAGTGAACTCAAAGTCTGGTGTGGGTGTGGCCCCCTCATTAGCCAAGCCAAGCAGCTGTGAGTCTGGATTTTAGAACACTGGCAGTTGGTTCTTACTGAGCATGCCCAACACTATCATTCAGTTCAATGCAAAGTGTCTTAAATTAATTAAAAATCAGTAAGGCATTCTTTAACTTTTAAACTACAGAAGATGAAGGTCAGAGTTTGGGGCAAGGTCATTATTAGGATTACAGGTACTCTGTGAACATGGCTGATTTTTAATGAATTTCAACAGATTATGAGAACTCTGAGAGAGAAAAAGTCCAAAAGGGGTCTGCATTGTTCCCCTCTGTTTTTAGACTTTGAACTCTCTCTGAGTGTTTTGTGTATCACCATGAAAATTTAGAGGGTTGTTAAGCAAGTGTTTCTGAGTTCAGAACTATAAGTTTTGTAAGGTTTTGTTTTGAAATGAGCTTATGGGAAGGATCAGAATGGCATGGGGGCTATTTTCAATTTAACATTGCAGAATGTGAAAAGTCCTCGCTGGCTATAGTATACAGCCAGTCTTGTGGCTGTATAATGCGTGCACAGAAAGGGCTTGGCATGGGGATGCTGCTTTCAGTGGCATTCCCACAAGTCAGAGATTGTGTGTGGATTTGGTGGTGGCTGGATCCTGGTCTTCCTGCCCAGGATGGTTATTCTTCCATTCTGCCACTAGAATACCAGCAAGCCATTAATGTACCTGTCTGGTCCAACACATATGCTGGTGGCCATAGGGATGGGCAAATCTGTTCATTTCGGTTTCTCTCAGATTCTCGTTTTTCCAGTCTTTTCAGTTCTCCACATTTGCACATCCTCATGGAGTCCTCGTGCAAATTCATCTGTATGTTAGATTAAATTTCTCCTAATATGCATGTTTGTATGCAATTTTGCCTAACAGACATGTTTGCAAAGGATGTTTTGTAATCTAAGGCAATTGTGGTAGTTCATTTTCACTAACATACGTATTTTGATGCACGCTTTACCTTACTACATGCATTTTTGTACACGTTACTTGGCTGGAGAACTGCATTGCAAAATTTGAATAAGTGTGAATTGCAAAGGATGGCTGTGTTTCAGTTCGCATTCTGTTTCAGAAAGCATAGATTAGGAAGGTTCACCTTTAAATGCAAACATTCAGATTTCTCCTCCCTCCCTAACTGGCCATTCTGCTTTCCATCACTTACCCAGTATCAGGGTCTCATTCTGAACTCTGCCTTGGCTCCCCACATCATCCATTTCTTTCTGCCAGGTTTGAGCCATAATAACCCAATAAGTGATGCATCAGATATGGTCCTGGCTCAACGAGCCCTTGCTCCACCTCCATAACACATCCCTTGGACATGGGGAAGTCCTTTTTTAAAAATCAAAAGTTGGCAACCTCACCTGCCATGCTGCACGCCGCCACCACCCTAGCAAACATGCTTCACACTCACTGAACTGGCACATATAATGACTACTTTGGCCAGGAAATACGGTTGCAAAAGTTTGCAGCAGCATCAACAGGGATGCCAGGCAACTACCTACACAGAATCCCCTTCAGGTTTAGTACTTGGGACAAATATTCCACCTGCCTACTGGGCAAGCCGTACTGCTTGTCCTTCCTCTTCATCTTCTAAGTGTGCAAATCCCCAACAACACATCCTCCAGCTCCCTTGCAGCTGACATTTTATATGCCTCCTCCCTCTCTCGGGATTCCTTCTCAGTGCTGGTCCAATGAGTATTAATAAACAGCTTTGGAATGAGTCACCTTCCTCCCCACTCCCACCAGGCAATTAACTCCAGATCTGCAGATAATGAGCTCTATGGGGCTGTCATTGCCCAAATACAAAAGACTCTGCATTGTTCACTTCAGATAATTCCCCTCCCCCAGCCTTTGTGACAGTATTAAAAATCCTGGGTTTTGAATTAGGTAGGCAATTGATGGACAGATGCAGAAAAGGGACTGCACAAGACAGCTCATGGATTTTCCGAGAAAAGCATCTGGCCTTTACTTTCTTTGCTATCCGCATCTGCCTGCCACTGGCAGATTCCTAAGGGCCCCAGCCATCACTCTCTCTTACTTTTCTTTGGGGGGGCACCTGTACCATTACTGTTCTGATAATGCAAAGACTACAGCCAAAGATGCAACTAGCAAACTCAAACCAATATGCGATATTCAGGCTCACTGCTGCGTTCTGTACTCTCTGACTGAAAACACACAGCCAATCCACAGAGTCCTCTTCCCTTCCCCCTGCCTTCCAGCCTACATCATTCAGCTCCTCCCTGATCCCCTCGGCCACCTCCAGTTTTACACCAGCTCGTCTTTCTCCTTAGCTTCTCCTTCAGCTTTCAATCTCTTATTATCCTCTTTGCCATCACATATTAAGATTCCCCCCCCAGCCTACCTAGCCTTCGCTGCTGGCTTTACAATGAAGTTAACACAAAACAGATCAGTTCAATGTTCAGCAGCGTCTTCAGACAGTGGCCACTATATTTTCCTGCCTCTAATTGCTCTCTGTGTGTGGCATTTTAACAGCTGAGCTCCAGCTGAGAGTAGTAGGTCATTCTGACTTGTTTGCTTCTGGTCTTGAAATGTTTAAGGAGAATACAGCTTTCTTCCCTTCCAGAAATTGTACTTTGTCAACATTCTATGTTACTGAATGCAGAGCTGGAAATGTTACTTTTTTGAACTACAACTCCCATCAGCCCAATCCAGTGGCCATGCTGGCTGGGGCTGATGGGAGTTGTAGTTTAAAAAAGTAACTTTTCCAAGCTCTGACTGAATGTGTTCCCCACACCACTCCTGGAGCAATTAGAAATGTCATGAACATCCCATGACTCCACAGCAGTACAGCCAATGACTTTGGGAGGAGAGAAGTGGCAAGCAACAGATTAGAGCTCGTGTGTATGCATATGGGCTATGTGCAGGGAGCTTGCCATCTCTTCTGCCAAGACACATGCCTTACTTGAAATCTCCTAATGAAGAAGGAGGCAAGGCAGCCATGACTTCTCCTGTCTCCTCCCTCCCCAGTTGTGTCATCTGTTTCTCTTCCCACCTGCTTGCTGACACAGCTAGAGACCTGGGGTGTTTCCAGTGTGTCACTCTTTCCAGGTGGGATTCAATATCCCATACCAACAATTTCAGGTTAGGCAATTAAAGTTGATTGTGGCATTCTTGCACAACAAACCTGCTTCCCCCCAAAACTGAACTTTTTGTGATAGGGAAAGTGATGGGGAAATATACTTTAAAGTGTATTTATTTACTTTCTCACCCTGTTATAGAAAAAGTTAGAAGTAGTGAAACACTTCGGAGAGCAAGCTATACTTCAGATAATATAGATGGTGGCATATAGATGGTGAGATTCTCTGTCTGGCTGGGGAGAAGACGTCAAAGGAGGTTTAACCCTTATAATGCACCCCATTGTGGTGTTTCAAATAATTCTGGTCCTTGTCTTAATGGCCCTTGTAATATGGATCCGATCTCAAATGGCACAGTTACACCAAATGGAAGTCAGCATTAGAGCCCGGGGCAAGACCGTGACTGAGGTGTGAAAGGATATCTGTATAAGTATGTCTTCACTGGGGGGGGAAGTGTTACGGCTTGGCTAACCCCATTTTGGTTCAAGTGGAATCCAGGAGGTGCAAGGCCAAGAGCTATAACTCCCACCCCCACTCTCACACCCACCCACCTGATGGTATGGCTGGTGATGCGTTCCAGAGGTTTTGTGCGAAGGAAAAAACAAGGGCAGAGTTAAGAAAAGCTACTGAATAAAGGTTCTGCATAAATGTTATCTTATTCTTTGGCAGATTTCCCCCACTCACAGTGAATTCCATTGTTTCATTAGAAAGAGCCTTAGTTTTTTTTCAGGATCAGTTAGAAATATACATGCAGATATATATACACACACATGTATGGGATCTGATTAAATGATTAATGCTTAATGCTACCATGCACCCAGTAATTTTGTAATGCTATTCTTCTCTTTTTTTTCTCTTCACCAAATACTTTAGGATAATAAATTTAAAAAATGTGATATTGTGTGAAGCTAGTATTCTAGCTAGCTTCAGAGGGGGGAGATGATGGGGAATTTTATATATACATACATGTATAGCTAATGGGGAACTCAATATACATAATCAATAAGCAAAAACATTATTTTATAAAGCTATAAAGGTTCGTAGCAGTTTAATAGTTTAGTAGGAAGCCAGATCTTTTTCTTCCTGCAGCTGTATCCCTGACTATGCTGGTCATTTGGAACTACTTGTACTCAAAACAATTGATAACACTGTGCTGAATATCTTGGTACCTCTAAGAAGTAGAAAGAATTGCAGAATAGCTAAAATGCTTAGCTCACTGTGAAAATGTACTTTCATGTGAAATACTGAACATTGCCAAATTCATTAGAACACCAAATTCACTAGAACACGATGCAGAGAAGTACAGTACCTATGCAATGCCTATGCAAAATGCCTGTGTAATACTGTCATGTCTATGTCACTGGAGACCCAGTGCCTGCAGGAGGAAGGGGAACACCACCATCCCTTCCAGAGAAAGAGAGCTGTTTGCTGCTGCTGTCTGCCTGCCTGCTTGCTGTTGCTGCTGCTTGGCTACCACCACCACCACCCTTTCCTGATTGGACTTCTGTTCTGCGGGGGCCACACCTTGCAGGACCAGGCCCCAGGTACTCAGCCAGCTGTGGCTGATTTTTTCCACCTGTCCCTTCTTTGGAGGGGATACATAAGCCAGCTGGCTGAGGTGGCTCCTGCTTTGTTTGCCTTTTTTTTCTGGGTCTTCAGTCATGTGCCTGGGAGAGAGGACTCAGAGCCAAGTGGAGAGATTTGAGGGGGGCCCAATTAGTGTAGTGATGGGTCAAGGGAGATATGGCGTTGTGAGGAGGACTTGCCAGGTAAGGGGAACGCGGCCCAGGCAGTTAACGGCTGTGCCTTGTTCCGGTCCTCCCCACACCCTCAGGTTTGTTGGTTGCCCTATCAGCCAGCTCTCAGGCCTCTAGATGCTGCTGCTAAATGCCAGATCGGTGCATAATAAGATCTCCCTCATTCATGATTTAATTGTGGATGAGGCAGCCGATCTGGCATGTATAACCGAGACCTGGGTGGGTGAGCATGGGGGAGTCAGTCTCTCCCAGCTATGTCCACCAGGGTACCTGGTCCAGCATCAGGGTAGATCTGAGGGTTGGGGAGGGGGGGTTGCTGTGGTCTATAGGAGCTCCATCTTCCTCTGCAGGCACCCTGTCCATGTGACTACTGGTCTGGAGTGTTTGCACCTTATGTTGGGTCAGCGGGACAGACTGGGGATTCTGTTGGTGTACCGCCCATCCCGCTGCCCAACAGACTCCCTAGCTGAGCTGATGGAGGTGGTCTCGGGCGTACTGCTGAAATCCCCCAGACTGTTGGTTCTGGGGGATGTCAACATCCATTCTGAGGTCACCTTATCCGGGGCGGCTCAGGATTTCATGGTCTCCATGACAACCATGGGACTGTCCCAATATGCTGTTGGCCCAACACATGTAGCAGGGCATACTCTAGATTTGGTTTTTGCATCTGGACATGGAGTTGGTGATCTGAATGTGGGGGGCCTTACATCAGTCCCTCTGTCATGGACAGATCACTGCTTGCTGAAGTTTAGACTTACAGAGGCTTTTCCCCTCTGCAAGGGTGGGGGACCTATTAAGTTGGTCCGCCCCCAGAGACTAATGGATCCGGATGGTTTCCAAAGGGCTCTGGGGAGTTTTCTGGCTGATAGGGCTGGCGCTCCTGTCAAAACCCTGGTTGAACTGTGGAATACAGAAATGACCCGGGCGGTTGACATGATTGCTCCTGAGCGCCCTCTCCTGTGTAGAGTTCGTACGGCTCCATGGTATACCCCAGAGCTGAGAGCGATGAAACAATATAGGAGACGGCTTGAGTGTAGATGGAGGCGAACTCCTAGTGGGTGCTATTATACACTAGTAAGTATCTATGGTAAGCTGTATTTAGGAGCATTGAAGGCAGCAAAAAAAACAATATTTTGCTGCCACTATCAAATCATCAATCTGCTGCCCAGCGGAGCTCTTCAGAATTGTCCGGGGGCTATTACACTCTGACCCCAGTGACATGGTAGAACCATCTGAGGCCCGCTGTAATGAATTTGCTAGGCATTTTCAGGATAAAATCTTTAGCATCTGCCAGGACTTAGACTCCAGTGTTATAGAATCAAGCGAGGTATCCAGAGCACAGCCTTGTCCCGATTTCTTGGATGAGTTTCAGTTGGTGCAGCTTGAGGACATTGACAAGGTGCTTGGACAGGTTTGTGCAACCACTTCTGTGCTGGATCCTTGCCCTTCTTGGCTAATAAAAGCTAGCAGAGATGGAACAGCCGGCTGGGCCATGGAAGTGATTAATGCCTCTCTGCAAAAGGGGGTGGTCCCTGGCTGCCTGAAAGAGGCAGTAGTGAGACCACTCCTGAAGAAACCCTCCCTGGACCCAGAAAATCTTAATAACTATAGGCCGGTAGCAAATGTTCCATTCCTGGGCAAGGTCCTGGAACGAGTGGTTGCAGGCCAGCTCCAGACACTCTTGGATGAGACCGATTATCTGGATCCATTTCAGTCGGGTTTCAGGCCTGGTTTTGGCACGGAAACAGCCTTGGTCGCCCTGTATGATGACCTTTGTTGGCAGAGAGACAGGGGGAGTGTGACTGTGTTAATTCTCCTTGATCTCTCAGCGGCTTTCGATACCATCGACCATGGTATCCTTCTGGGGAGACTAGCTGAGTTGGGAGTGGGAGGTACTGCATTGCGGTGGTTCCACTCCTACTTGGCAGGTCGCCTTCAGAAGGTGGTGCTTGGGGAGCATTGCTCGGCACTCTGGACTCTCCAGTATGGGGTTCCGCAGGGGTCAGTTCTGTCCCCCATGCTGTTCAACATCTACATGAAACCGTTGGGTGCGGTCATCTGGAGCTTTGGAGTGCGTTGCCATCAGTATGCTGATGACGTGCAGCTCTATTTCTCCTTTTCATCTTCTTCAGGTGAGGCTGTCAATGTGCTGAACCAGTGCCTGGCTGCGACAATGGACTGGATGAGGGCTAATAAACTGAGGTTCAATCCAGACAAGACTGAGATGCTGCTAGTGGGTGGTTCTTCTGACCAGATGGTGGATGTCCAACCTGTTCTGGATGGGGTTGCACTCCCCCTGAGGGAGCAGGTTCGTAGCTTGGGGGTTCTCCTAGAACCATCTCTGTCACTTGAGGCTCAGGTAGCCTCGGTGGCACGGAGTGCCTTCCACCAACTTCGGTTGGTGGCCCAACTACGTCCCTATCTGGACAGGGATAACCTGGCTTCAGTTGTCCACGCTTTGGTAACCTCCAAATTAGATTACTGCAATGCACTCTATGTGGGGCTACCTTTGAAGACAGTTCGGAAACTGCAGCTTGTGCAAAATGCAGCGGCCAGATTGGTAACAGGGACCAGATGGTCCGAACATATAAAACCGATTCTGGCCCGCTTGCATTGGCTGCCTGTATGTTTCTGAGCTCAATTCAAGGTGCTGGTTTTGACCTATAAAGCCTTACATGGCTTGGGACCACAATACCTGATGGAACACCTCTCCCGATATGAACCCACCCGTACACTATGGTCAAGATCAAAGGCCCTCCTCCGGGTGCCTACTCCAAGCGAAGCTTGGAGGGTGGCAACAAGGGAGAGGGCCTTCTCAGTGGTGGCCCCCAAATTATGGAATGATCTCTCTGACGAGGTGTGCCTGGCACCAACACTGTTATCTTTTTGGCGCCAGGTCAAGACTTGCCTCTTCTCCCAGACATTTTAGCATGTGTTTTAAATTGTTTTTATATTGTTTTATATTTTAAAATTGTGTTTTAAATTGTTTTTAAAATATGTGTTTTAAATTGTATATTTGTTTTAATGTTTTTGATTGCTGTAAACTGCCCAGAGAGCTTCGGCTATGGGGCGGTATACAAGTGCAATAAGTAAATAAAATAAATAAATTCTGATGTGTTAAAGTACAAAGTACCTATGCAAAATGCCTGTGTAATACTATCATGTCTATGTCATTCTGATGTGTTAAATCCTCATTGGTAGATGCTAAAGTATTTGTCCTGAAATGTATAAAAAAAACCCAGGCAAACAGTGCCAATTTACAGTTCTCCACTCACTAGGAGGGAGACTGACCAAGTGTACACTTGTCATCCAGTAAAGGCCTACCTTTTTGCTGCAAGCCTGTGTCTTCAAAATTTTTATTCAAGGACCCCCAATGGAGAAATACAAAATTCTCCAACATTGATACATGTTCACCAGGGGTGTAGACGTCCAGGGTCTCAGGGGGTCTTAGTCCCCTTACTTTTTGGGGAGCAGGGTCTCAACAGGGTCCCTGTCCCCAGAATCCTACAAGCCACTGAGAAGAGTCTTCTAACATCTTCCTTGTCTTTTCCTGCTGACATTACTAGGTAGATCACGAAAAACTATGAAATGCTTTAAAAGAAATGGGGGTGCCACAGCATCTGATTGTGGACAAGAGGTTACTGTAAGGACAGAATATGGAGAAACTGACTGGTTCCCAATAGGAAAGGGTGTGAGACAGGGGTGTATTTTATCACCCTATTTGTTTAATCTATATGCAGAACATACCATACAAAAAGCTGGATTGGACCAAGATGAAGGAGGTGTGAAAATTGGAGGGAGAAATAAAAGGCGATAATAAAACCAATCTTATAAAAGCCCTCCTTGAACCCTCAAGATCTGAACAACTTTCGCCCAGTCTCAAATGTGCCATTCTTAGGCAAGGCAGTTGAGCGGGTGGTGGCTAAACAGCTGCAAGCACACTTGGAAGAAACGGTTTATCTAGATCCATTTCAATCGGGCTTCAGACCAGGACATGGGACTGAAACAGCCTTGGTCGCTTTGGTAGATGATATGAGAAGGGCGTGGGATAGAGGCGAATGTACCTTCCTTGTCCTTCTCAATCTCTCAGCGGCTTTCGATACCGTTGACCACAGTATCCTCTTGGACCGCCTGCAGAGGTTAGGTATTGGGGGCACTGTATTGCAGTGGTTCCATTCCTTCCTCTCTGGGAGGTACCAAAGAGTAGCACTGGAGGAGGAGGTCTCAGATTCCTGGCCCCTCATTTGTGGGGTACCACAGGGGTCTATCCTTTCTCCAATGCTTTTTAACATCTATATAAGCCGCTGGGAGCAATCATCAGGAGATTTGGGCTGCAGTGTCATCAGTATGCGGATGACACACAGCTCTATCTCTCATTTAAATCTTCACCAAAGTTGGCTGTGGAAACCCTGTCCAAATGTCTGGAGTCGGTGAGTGGCTGGATGGGAAGGAATAAGCTGAAGCTGAATCCTGACAAAACCGAGGTGCTGTTTGTGGGAGACAAGGGAAGGTTGGGAGATATAGACCTGGTGCTTAACAGGGAACAATTGCCCCTGAAAGACCAGGTCCGTAGCCTGGGGGTCATTCTTGACCCCCAGCTGTCCATGGACGCTCAAGTTTCGGCTGTGAGTCAGGCAGCTCTGTATCAACTTCATCTGATATGGAGGCTACGCCCCTACCTTCCCAATCATCTGCTCCCACCGGTGGTACATGCCCTGATCACCACTCGCCTAGACTACTGTAATGCGCTCTACGTGGGGTTACCCCTGAAAACGGTTCGGAAGTTACAGCTGGTACAAAATGCAGCGGCGCGTCTGATTACAGGCGGCCGCCGTAGAGATCACATCACTCCTGTGTTGAAGGAGTTGCATTGGTTACCAGTTGTGTACCGAGCCCAATTCAAGGTGTTGGTCTTAACCTTTAAAACCCTATACGGTTGTAGCCCAGCTTATTTGAAGGAGCGCCTCCAGCATCGACAGGGATGCCGCTCAACAAGATCAGCCTCAGAAGACCTTCTCTGGATCCCACCTGTCAAAACAGCTAGACTGGTGAGGACTCAAGAGAGGGCCTTCTCAATTGTGGCCCCCACCCTGTGGAACTCTCTCCCAAATGATCTACGCCATGCCCCGTCTATAATGAGCGTCCGCCAGACCCTGAAGACCTGGTTTTTTAGGCAGGCTTTTGGAATGGGCTAGTTTTACTGTGTTTTTAAATTTTTAACTGTTTTATATACTGTTTTATCGTGTACATCGCCCAGAGTGGCTGGCTATCGAGCCAAATGGGCGACTAACAAATCTCATAATAAATAAATAAATAAAATCTAGAAAAGATCCTCAAAGGCAAAGATATATAACTGAACATCAGAGTCAGGATCATTCAGACCATGATATTCCCGATATGGATGGATGGATGTGAAAGTTGGACAGTGAAAAAAGCGGATAAGAGAAAAATCAACTTATTTGAAATGTGGTGTTGGAGGAGGGTTTGAACATACCATGGACCATGAAAAAGACAAATAATTGGATGTTAGAATAAATTAAACCAGAACTATCACTATAAGCTAAAATGGTGAAACTGGGGTTATCATACTTTGGACACATAAGAAGAAGACATGATTCACTAAATGTAAATGTACTGCCTTCAAGTCAATTCTGACTTATGGCAACCCTATGAATAGGGTTTTCATGAGGCTGAGAGGCAGTGACTGGCCCAAGGTCACCCAGTGAGCTTCATGGCTATGTGGGGATTCGAACCCTGGTCTCCCAGGTCGTAGTCCAATATCTTAACAATAATGCTGGGAAAAACAGAGTAGAAAAAGAGGAAGACCAAGCAAGAGGTATATTGATTCCATAAAGGAAGCCACAGACCTGAACTTACAAGATCTGAACAGGGTGGTTTGCACCAGATGCTACTGGAGGTCACTGATTCATAGGATCGTCATAAGTTGTAATCGACTTGAAGGCACATAACACACACAGTTCCATTTATAACCATGTATACCTTGTCCATGACTTCCTTTTCCCCGTTCAAACCTAAATCTCTCCCCTCCAACGACCCCCGTGCCCAACTGAATGAAGACAAGGATTACATCCCTGATTGCAGGTATTGCCTGAGGCAGACATGCTTTTAGTGGGCCGAACTTTTGGGGCTTTATATGGTATGAGGACTTGCTGGAATTACAAACTATACTGAGAATATCAACAATACCACATGGGTAACCCTTGTCTCCGCCAACCATTGCTTTAACAAAAATAACACAGGCTTACCTTTTGCACCTAAACACGTTTACAAATTGGCATTAAAAAGCAAGCACAATTGGGACTTCCGGGAAGGGTGACTTAGCCTGTGCCTGCTTTTGAGACGGGCTCCTGCCTCAAAAGAAGCTTATTCAGATATATCAGTCAGATTTTTTTTTTTTTTGACTGATTAAACTTCTCCCGGGTAGGGAGAAACGAAGAGATTAACCTCAAAGCCTATTTTTGTTGGGACGACCAGATCTCATTGATTTATGGGACGAGGTCCAGCCGACGAAGGTGGGACGGATTTTTAACAACAAGCTCTATCTGATAAAGCGAACGTTCATCTTGTCTTCTAAGAGAGAACGCACTAACAGGCAAGCACCCTTCTTTCTATATTTTTCTTTTACTTGACTTAAATTGTTGCTGTTTAAAAGAGATTTGCCAGATTGATCGGTTTTTGACATCTCACTGGGGAGCCATAACTTCTCTCTGCTACTCACTAATTAATAGCTTATCTCTGTTTTTGTTGCAAAAAGCTGTCCTGGATTTGCATTCTAAAGATATACACAGAAGAGGGATTTCTATTCCAGATTTTTATTTTGAAGAATATTATATTGTCTGAGACTACTCTCTTTTTGGTCTATTTTATTTTGACGAATCTGTTTCCTGACGACCGCCATTAATTGTTTCGATCCTGGGAACTGCATTTTGTTTACTTAAGCATGGAGAGATAAGGCTGTCTGCTCTGTTTATACTGTGATGTCACCAAGTTTGGAGTATTAACCCAATTGTTGCTGAAATAAGAAGTGGTTTTCCTATATTTTTCTTTTAAAATGGCAATTAAGAAAGTGGCTGAGAATCTGGAAATAACTATGTTTCAGAAAATAATGGATGAGATTGAGATAACGAAACAAAACCTGCGACAGGATTGTAAGGAGCTGAAAATTGAATTGAGTAAAATGAAGCAGGAGATTAAAGATATAGGGGTCCCTGTGAGAGAGGTGACCCTGGAAGGGGTCCCTGTGAGAGAGGAGACCCCGGAGATTGGAACAAACGTGGAACAGGAAAAAGATTTGGAGTCTATGGACTTTAGAAACAAAATCTATTGTTTGGAGACACAGGAGATTAAAGACATAGGGGTCCTTGTGAGAGAGGAGACCCTGGAGACTGGAACAGGGGTCCCTGTGAGAGAGGAGACCCTGGAGACTGGAACAGGGGTCCCTGTGAGAGAGGAGATCCCGGAGATTGGAACAAACGTGGAACAGGAACAAGATTTGGAGTCTATGGACTTTAGAAATAAAATCTATTGTTTGGAACTCAATGTTATCTCTGAAGAAATTAATGAAGATTCTAGAGATAAAGTTATCAATGGCATGGATAATCTTCTGGACTGGAATGATGTGATGGAGCCCAATATAGAGAAAATCTATGGAATTAACTGCAGCCATGTGACAATGGAAAAACTTTCAAGAGATGACCCAGTGTATTTTGAAAAAAAGAACAGAGATATGATTTTACAGCAGTATTTCAGCAACCTATTTAGAATGGATGGCAAGAAAATATTTGGGATAGAGGTAATTCCCATCAGACTCTTACTATATGACTATGGCTTTGACAGCAAGATTATTATGGAATACTGATAATGGAAGATTGGATACTGAAATTACTGGACTTAACAAGACTACTGAAGATGGAAGATGGAAAATGGAACTAATAGGGATAATAGAACAATGGCTACTGAAATTACTGAACCTAACAGATTCTGATGTGATGGATTAATTGAAATGTTTATTTTGACTATGGTTATGACAATAAGATTATCATAATTAGTAATGAGATGGATTAATCGATATGCTTATCTGGAAAAAAAAATTGATAGATATATTTCTTAAAGAATTGAAACCTCTCTTTGACTTTTTGTGGAAAGAATAAAGTAATGTTTATGAGATTTGATGATTAAGTAAGATAACTACTGGAGGAAAGTGATTTTATAACATGACTTAAGAGACAGGATTGTTATATATTATAGACTTATAACTGATTTGATCTTTGACAAATGGGAAGTCAATATTTTACTCTTTTTTTTTTTTGTTTGTTTTTTTTTTCTTTTTTTTTTTTTGTTTGTTTAACTATTTTTGATTTTGTTTTTTGTCTTTGAATGTTTTATGATTTCGTCTTGTATGTTTTATGAAAATCTGAATAAAAATTATTGAAAAAAAAAAAAAAAAAAGCAAGCACAATTGGATCTATAAACCTTTGGGGATTCTATGTTAACTGAGGTACAGTACATAGTTGAACTAATTTCCCACATGTGTATGCCTCTTTGTGTAATATTCACTCACAAAGGCACTCTATTATTACTATACAACTTTAGCAATTATTTCTTTTTTATAAAGGTCGATCTTGTGGTTCTTTGAGGATTGGGAACTGTGGTAGGTAGGTCTCCTTTTGGACATTTTCTGTGTTTGGTAGCTTGAGGAAAAGACTTCCAATCTTGTCCCACCAAGACCATGTTGATTAAGTCATCTGATTCCAGTTCTTCTTCATCCCATGGTGATGTTATATTGAATAATGCTAGCAGACTCACTGCTTCTTTTTTATTTATAACTCTATGTTGGATTCCACTGGCATCAACTATCAGAGCAAATGGGAAGCCCCAGCAATACTTGATGCTTGCCTCCCAGAGCCAATTTGTAGTGGGACGGAATGTTTTACAGCGGTGAAGCATTTCTGCACTTAGATCTTGTAAGAAAAGTATTGGATGTCCATCACATTTTATCTGGCCTTTTTCACGTATAGCTTTAAGGAGTGCTTCTTTTTTAGCAAAATTATAAAATGCCATCACTACATCCCTGGGAGGAACATTATTCTTAGGTCAGGGGCCCAGGCTCCGATGAGCCCGGTCTATATCAGAGTTAGCGATGTCTAAATCCGGGATTATATTTTTCCACCAGTTTTAAGTATTAACAATTGAATAATTTCCCTGTAATCTGGCCATTCTTTAATCTCATGGATATGAAGGTTCCAGTGACTGCCCTGATTCTCCTGATCTAGAAAGTTTAGCAAGTCTCTCTATGTATAATATGTTTATGTACATCCACATATTGAATTCCAATCTCTAGAGCTTCATTTGCTGTTTTGGCCATTTCATCCACCCTGTTTGTTAATGAGGTAATCTTTTCTTCCAATGATTTAAAGCCTTCATCCCATTTCTTTAATAGGTTGGTTTGAAGCACCACAATTTCTGTTGTGACTGGGTCATTTTCTGGTTCTTTTATTTGCATTTGATCTTCTCGAGCAGAATGGCAGTTAGTTCTCACCGCCATCTTGAAGCAGTTTGTCCCTAGGCTTTGATTTTTGGATGTTCAGTAATTGGTTTTTAAAATGCAGTTATTTGATTATCTTTGTTGCTCAAGATGCCTGGGAGCATATCCCAAATTCGATCCGGGTATTATGTTGTCTACCTCACATCTTGGGATGGCACAAAAGGTGTTTAAAGTACGTTGGGTTAGCAGAACCAAGGATCTAGTGTGTTGTTCCCTTGCTTGCGCGCATGTGCCCCCTCGCCACTACACTACTGGTGTTCACAAAGCAGACCCTACAGAGACTACCTGCCTCTCCTCATTCCTTCTAGCACCCAATCACTCTGGGTGGGCCAATCCAACCCACAGTGGTCCAAGGCTGTCTTAACTCGATCAGATCAAAGCCTAGTTTCGCCCAAATCAGGCCAATTTGGGTTTGGGATCTGGGCTTTGGACAGATCTGGTGCACACCCCTAGTATTAACTTTGTTTTGAAAAAACTTTGATATTTGTAGATGTTCAGGCACTTCTAAATTGTATCCCATGATGCAGAGGCTAACAGATGGACAACGAAAATGGATCCTGCAAGTCCTTATGGCTGCAAAGAGATGTATACACCAAGGTTGGAAGGAGTTGTACGACGCACACAGTAGGAACATGGAATGTGAGAAGCATGAACCAGGGAAAGTTAGAAATTGTCAAGCAAGAAATGGAGCGTATCAACATTACAATACTTGGCGTGAGTGAATTAAAATGGACTGGAATGGGACATTTTCTTTTTTCTTTTTTTTATATTTTTTATTCAAAGTTTCAGAAAACAAAACAAAGTCAAAAACAAAAACATAATAGTACAATGAAAATCTTGACTTCTGATTTGTTGCAGATCAGCTATAAGTATATAATATATATCAAATCTGTCCCTTAATACATACAAGATCACTTTTCTCCATAGGCTATCTTAATTAATCGTCAAATCCCATTGTCATCATTTCATTTTGATTCTTCAGCAAAAAGTCTAAGAGAGGCTTCCATTCCTTAAGAAATGTGTCTGTCGATTTTTCTCTAAGTAAGCATGTCAATTTATCCATCTCTACTAAGTCCATTAATTTCAATAACCATTCTTCCGTTGTTGGTGTTGATTCCATTTTCCACTTTTGTGCATATAATAATCTTGCTGCCGTAATCATATATAATATTATTCTTCCATATTTCTTTTCTATTTGTTTATCCATAAAACCCAATAAAAAAAATTATGGCTTTAATTGAATATTTATCTTTAGAATTTTTTGCATCATCCTACCTATCTGTGCTGGAATGGGACATTTTCAATCAGGCAACTACAAAATATTTTATGCAGGAAATGAGAAATCAAGAAGAAATGGGGTTGCTTTAATAGCGAGAAGTGATGTAAAAAAAGCAATTAGGAGCTACAATGCAAGGTCTGAGCGAGTGGTATCAATGAGATTAAATGGGAAACCTATTAACATAACCATCATCCAAGTCTACACTCCAACATCAAACGCAGAAGAAGAAGAACTGGAGAGATTTTACGCAGAAGTACAGGAGGAAATTGATCACACACCAAAACAAGATATGATGATAATCATGGGGGACTGGAATGCAAAAGTAGGGAACAGAGAAGAACTAGGAATGGTGGGGAAATGGGGCTTAGGTGACAAAAATGAAGCAGGAGAAAGACTTATTGAATTCTGTGAAGCCAATGATTTGTTTCTTGCCAACACAGTTTTTGAGCAACCAAAAAGATGACTGTACACATGGACATCACCAGATGGTCAATATAGGAATCAAATTGATTATATAATTGGAAACAGAAGATGGAGAAGTTCCATACTTTCTGCAAAAACAAGACCAGGAGCAGACTGCGGTACAGATCAAGAACTGGTTGTATGGAAAATCAGAGTAAAGCTAAAGAAGAAGAACAAAGCACTCATAATGCCAAAATACAATTTAAATAACATCCCAGAAGCATATAAAGATCAAATAAGGAACAGGTTTGAGGCTTTAAACTTAGTTGACACGAGAACCAGAAGAACTGTGGAGTGAAGTCAGACTCATGATCAGGGAAGAATGCTAAAAGACAATGCCTTTGAGAAAGACCTCAATGGATGACTGAAGAAACTCTTAAAATGGTTAAAGAGAGAAGGAAAACAAAAGCAAAAGGAGATAGAAACACTGTCAGAACCCTAAATGCAACTATACAACAACTAATACGTAGGGACAAAGAAAACTATTACAATAGTTATTGTGTAGAAATAGAAAAGGACAACAAAATGGGAAGAACAAGAGCCCTATTCCAGAAGATTAGAGAAATGAAAGGGAAATTTAAACCAAGAGTAGGGATGTTGAATAATCAACAGGGGAACACACTGACTGAGCGAGATGAAATAAAAGGAAGATGGAAGCAATACACTGAAGAACTCTATAAAAGAGATGACAGGATGACAGATTCATTCATGGAGGAACCATACGATGAAGAACCAGAAATTTTGGAATGTGAGGTGAAAGCTGCTCTTAAAATTCTTGGAAGAAACAAATCACCAGGAATGGATGGCATACCAATAGAGTTGCTACAAGCTACTGAGACTGAATCTGTCCAAATTTTGACAAGAATTTGTCAAGAAATATGGAAAACTAAACAATGGCCCACAGACTGAAAGCATTCAATATATATCCCACTTTGAAAGAAAGGGGATCCCAGAGAATGCAGTAATTACCGAACTATTGCCTTAATATCCCATGCAAGTAAAGTAATGCTCAAGATTCTACAACAAAGGCTCTTACCATATATGGAGCGAGAAATGCCAGACGTCCAAGCTGGATTTAGAAAGGGAAGAGGCACCAGAGATCATATCGCAAACATACGTCGGATAATGGAATGAAGCAAGGAATTTCAGAAGAAAATCACCCTGTGCTTTATAGACTACAGCAAAGCCTTTGACTGTGTAGATCATGAAAAACTATGGAATGCTTTAAAAGAAATGGGGGTGCCACAGCATCTGATGCGCAACCTATACTCTGCACAAGAGGCTACTGTAAGGACAGAATATGGAGAAACTGACTGGTTCCCCATCGGAAAGGGTGTGAGACGGGTGTATTTTATCACCCTATTTGTTTAATCTGTACGCAGAACATATCATACGGAAAGCAGGATTGGACCAAGATGAAGGAGGTGTGAAAATTGGAGGGAGAAACATCAGTAATTGAAGATATGCAGACGATACCATACTCTTAGCAGAAACCAGTAATGATTTGAAACGAATGCTGATGAAAGTTAAAGAGGAAAGCACAAAAGCAGGACTACAGCTGAACGTCAAGAAGACTAAAGTAATGACAACAGAAGATTTATGTAACTTTACAGTTGACAATGAGGACATTGAACTTGTCAAGGATTATCAATAACTCGGCACAGTCATTAACCAAAATGGAGACAATAGTCAAGAAATCAGAAGAAGGCTAGGACTGGGTAGGGCAGCTGTGAGAGAACTGGAAAAGGTCCTCAAATGCAAAGATGTATCACTGAACACCAAAGTCAGGATCATTCAGACCATGGTATTCCCGATCTCTATGTATGGATGTGAAAGTTGGACAGTGAAAAAGGCAGATAAGAGAAAAATCAACTCATTTGAAATGTGGTGCTGGAGGAGAGCTTTGCGCATACCATGGACTGCGAAAAAGACAAATAATTGGGTGTTAGATCAAATTAAACCAGAACTATCACTTGAAGCTAAAATGTTGAAACTAAGGTTATCATACTTTGGACACATCATGAGAAGACATGATTCACTAGAAAAGACAATAATGCTGGGAAAAACAGAAGGGAGTAGAAAAAGAGGAAGGCCAAGCAAAAGATGGATTTATTCCATAAAGGAAGCCACAGACCTGAACTTACAAGATCTGAGCAGGTGGTTCATGACAGATGCTCTTGGAGGTTGCTGATTCATAGGGTCGCCATAAGTCATAATCGACTTGAAGGCATATAACAACAACAACAATTATTCAGTGGTCTGAAGATCTTACTGCCCTTTCCACATTTGAACAGAGATCCTATAACTGACAACCTTGTTAGGATACCTATTTTGATATAAGGACAGCTTATGTTAATATATATTTAAATTAGGTTTGATGTATTTAATCTTATCTTTTTTGATGTATTAGTCTTACTATTAATGAACACTAAGGGGGGGTGTCCTTCTCGCTCCCTTTTTTTCCTCTTTTCTTTCTTATATTTGAACTTTTAAAAAATGTATTTAAAAAAAACCTCTGTGCCATGAAAAGCTTCACATGCAGATCACAGGAACTGTGCAAGCTTTTGTTTGTGTGCTTTTGACAATCAGTTAGGAATCCAAACAAGCACCCATTTACCTGCAATATCAAGTGTATACACTCCTACACACAGAGAGAGGCATATTTGGCTGGCCAGGTGAAAAAGAAGACAAGGCTCCTGCAGCTTTAGTTATTGTGTTACATGACAAGCTACACCAGCTGAAATGCCTTCTTTTTTTACACAATTGTCCAAGGTGCAGAAGCCTGGCCTTTTTTTTCAAATGGCCACACTAAGGCACACACAAGTCACAAAACCACACTCCGTGCACCTATACATGCGGTCACAGTCTCCCACCTTCATGAGCACAGCAACACTAGATGGCTTTTAGGATCATAAGGAAGCTGCCATACTGAGTCAGACCACTGGTCCATCTAGCTCAGTATCGTTCACACTGACTGGCAGCAGCTAAAAGAAACCTTTCCCAGCCCTCCTTGGAGATTTATTTATTTATGTATTTATTTAAGAAAACGTATATACTGTAAAAACCTCTAAGCGGTTTACAAAAAACATTAAAATGATCAATGAAACAGTCAAAAACAAGTAATTAAAACATTTTTAAAACAATCAAAGCAACAAACCGAAAAAACATTAAGCACATCAACATCTATGTATCTGGATAGACTTGCCTAAACATGTCAGGGATCAAACCTGGAACCTTCTGCATGCAAAGCAGATGCTCTGCCATTGAGCTACATGGCCCTTCCCTTTTCACAGTGTGTGCTTGTCGGCGTTAGAACACTGCGGTCCTGTGCCTGCCCTTTTTTCTCTCACACCTCCCATCATTCCACTCTGGGCAAACAGATTAATGGAACAATATCGTGCTGTCTGGGAAGAAGGATAATGTAATGAAAAAGAATCCACTGGTGCCATTACTAAAACAGCAGTATCTTCTAGGGGTCTCCCCTGCTGAGAAAATTAGTTGCCTCCTAATTAATATGAAATTATATTGGTCATTAATGTATCATTATATTTGTACTCGCTATACTCCAGGCACCAGAATCGAATCAGCAAGCTGGTGCCCATCAGCGCTGACGACATGGACAGGCATGGTTGGGCAATGACTGAAGTCCCTGCTCTGAAAGGGCTTCTGCAGACACGTACACCAAGAGCCCCCCTGGATTTGCTCTAGTGCTCCTCATCCTCAGCATTGCCTCTTGGCCTAGAGGCGATGAGTGGCAACAGCAGCAAGAAATACATACATAGGAAACTGCATTATACCAAGTCAGCCTCCTGGTCCATGTAGCTCAGTTTGGTCTATAGTGACTGATTCCCAGAGGGGTTATTTCCAGCATTATAGCCCTACCTGGAGATGCCAGGACTAAACAGAGGACTTTCTGCATTCAAAGCAGATGCCCTACCATTGAGCTGTGTGAGCCTTTCCAAGGAGGAAGGGGGCTGCCCCCTGCTTACTTGAGTTTCTGAGGGTGGCAGACCCAGAGTTTGGAAGTAATTAGTCAGGAAAAATGAATTACTGGTAATTTATTGCTTTTCTGAGGAACGAGTGGGTAATTTTTTCACATGTTGAATGTAATAGAACGAGGAGTATTTTTTTTTTTTACCTTTGAAGTACAATTGTAGCTTCCAGCATTATTTTTGGGCATTACTGGGAGGCAGGAGCAGGGAAAGTCTTCCATGGATGAAACTGGGCTTCTGCGCAGTGTCGCTCTTCCCTCATGCTCTGTGGGTGTTTAGGAGGCGACAAGGGAGGTGGAAAGCAGAGACAAAAAATTGTTTAAAAATGGACTGTGGTGTAGAAGAATGGAGTGGAGGGAGAAAGGAGCTGAAGACATGGATGAAGGAGGAGAAGGAGGCAGCAGCAGAATGGAGATGAAGAACTGTGGAGGTGAGAGACAATAGTATGCTTGTGTGTAATACTGTATTTGCACTTGGCACATGAAGTGGCCTCCGTGCACTCTGTGGCTGCTTTACTGCATTTGCAGTGTTTTAACTTTTTTGCACCACAGGGGGAAATGTTTGCTTGGGCGGGTGTCCATTAGTTGGCGGCAGGGCAGGGTCCGGGAGGTGGTGAAATGAGAGAGACGATGCTTGCTTGCTGAGAGAGTATGCATGGGGGGGTGCACTTAGTTTGACCCACAAAGCTCTGAGCAATAGTCTCTGCCTCCTCCCTGCCTCGCTTATTAGTGAAGAGACCACCACTGCTATCTTATGGATAAAAAGAATTATTCTACTACCTCTGTATGTGTGTGTTTATTTTTAATGTTGTTTTAGGCTACTTTGGTGTGCAGCAGCCAAGACCAGTGCCTTGTAGGCAGTCTAGCTTCTTTATTTTTTAAAAAAAGTATCTTAACTGCAATTGCAGTGATTACTTTTGAGGAATGGTAAAGTAATCAATTCCTTTCAGAACTGTAGTGTATTGGCCCTCCAGGCTTGCCATACCAGGAACTGCTGAGTCAGCCCCAGGCTGTGGCAGTTGCAGTTCCAGGCCTGCCTTACAAGCAGCACAATGCTGGGGCCTTCTTCTCTGTGTATGATTAGTTATAGTAAAGTTCTAGTTGTTTAGATCCTCTGTGTGGCCTCTTCCTTCATGATACTTTTCACTGGCGACGAGGATGAGATTTACTGAGGCACACAGAATGTTTTCTTCATGCATGAAAGGCTGAAAGAGAGACAACATTTCTCCTTAGATTAGGACATCAGCTTGGGCCTTGTAGAAACCACTGCAAAGCGCTCCAGGTCAGTGTGTATCTTGTGGAATATGGCCACCCAAGGGCATCTTGAAGAATTTAACCCTGTATGTCCCAGCAAGTGGGAAAGTTATGCAGCCAGGCTGGAGTTTTACTTGGCAGCAAATGGCATTACAGAGTCAGAGAAGAAGCGTGCTGTGTTACTCAGTGTCTGTGGGCCGGACACCTTTGACCTAGTCCAGGCCCTCCTAACACCAGCAAAACTTGCTAATACATCTTATGAGGATATCCTGAATGTTTTACAAGGACATTTCTCTCCAAAACTGTCTGGAGTAGCACAACGTGATTCTTTCTACAAACGTAATCAGGGCCCAACAGTGTCACTGTATGTTGCTGAACTTAGACACATGGCGAAACACTGCAATTTCCCAAATCTTGAGGAGATGCTGCGTGATCGCCTGGTCTGTGGGTTGCATGATGAGGGCCTGCAAAAGCTTCTGTTTGCAAAAGGACAGCTCACGTTCAAGACTGCATTAGAGGAAGCTCTGGCTACAGAAGCAGCAGCAGCAAGCACCTGAGAAGAAACTCACCCTGTTCAGAAACCCAGCTGGCTAAACATTCAAACCAACAACTTCTAGAAATCACCAGGCTGCAGTGCAAATGCTCATCAACCAGAGTAGGTGCTGCAGGACCTCTGAGATCCAGACAAGTTTCTCCAGTAAAATGTCTGAGCTGTGGCAGATCCCATGAATGGTGTGCCTGCCGTTTCAGAGGTGCATCGTGCCGGTATTGTCAAAAAGATGGGCATATTGAGCGAGTATGCCAAGCCAAAGCGGAAGCAGCCGCCCCCCAGGAGTGTAGTGGTAGGGAAAACACCATCAAGAACACAAAGAAGTACCACACACATTGTACAGAAGTTGTCCACATATGACAACACAGAGGAGGTGATTAACTACATCAAGCCAGGGTTGCAGTAGTCCGCCAATGTGAGGAAGGTGAAGGTGACAGTCACCATCCAGGGCACTCCATGCACCATGGAAGTTGATTCGGGCTCAGGTTATACTATCATCTCATCGGAAACCTACCAGCAAATATTTCCTTGTGGGGGCCCACAAATTGTCCCTTTCCACTCCAAACTTACTGATTATCAGGAAAATCAGGTTCCAGTAAACGGCATCTGTGAAGTTGAAGTGCATTACCAAACTTTCCATGGAACCTTACAGTTATTGGTTGCTCAAGGGCATTGCACCATTCTCCTTGGGCATTGCTCTCATTAATACCCATTAATGACAATTGTAGTTTATCCCATCTTAGCAGATCTTTCTTAATCTCTGTCCATAATTTTTCATAATTATTATGAAACAACTTTGAATTTTTATTTGTCATAATGATACCTAAATATTTCAACTTTTTCTCTATTGTAAAATCTGTAGTATCCATTAACTCTTTCTGTTCCCTTAAAGTTAAATTTTTCACCAACATCTTTGTTTTTTGATTGTTGATCTTAAATCCTGCTAACGGTCCAAATTCTTTTAATTTGTCCATCAATACATTAATTCCTTCCAAAGGGTTTTCTAATACAATTATCAAATCATCAGCAAATGATCTCAGTTTATATTCTTCTTTTTTTATCTTTAATCCCGAAATCCTTTTATCTTGCCTTATATCTCTAAGCAGCACTTCTAAGACCAGAATAAATAGAAGGGGAGATAATGGACATCCCTGTCTTGTACCCTTTTGTATTTCACATGAATCCGTTAAATCTCCATTAACAATTATCTGAGCCTTCTGAGATGTATAAATCGATCTAATCCATTTTATAAAATTGTCTCCAAAATCCATTTGCTCCAAAACCCGAAACATAAATTTCCAATTCAAATTATCAAATGCTTTCTCAGCATCTAAGAAAATCAAAGCTGCTTGTTTATCATTTCGTTGTTCTAAATATTCCAACACATTCAAGACATTCCTGACGTTGTCACGTAATTGTCTTTTAGGTAAAAACCCCGATTGATCTTCCTGGATAAATTGTTGCAATATTATTTTCATTCTTTCTGCCAAGATCATTGTAAAAATTTTATAGTCATTATTCAATAGAGATATCGGCCGATAATTTTTTGTTTTAGTTAAATCTTGCTCCTCTTTAGGTATTAATGTTATGTTAGCATTTTTCCAACTATCCGGTATCTTTCCCTCTTGCAAAATAGAATTCATTGTATACTGTAAAGGTAGCAAGAGTTCTTCCTCCAAACATTTATAGTACATTGCAGATAACCCATCTCGTCCTGGAGCCTTTCCTGATTTAATTTTGTTTATAGCTTCAGATATCTCTCTTGACGTGATAGGGCCATTAATAGCTTGTCTCTGAAAGTCTGTAATTTTAGGCAAATTCTGTTTAGATATATACTCTTCTATTTTTTCAGATGGGATTTTCTGACACTTGTACAATGATGAATAATATTGATGAAAAATCTTTTTGATTTTTACATTATCTGTCAGCATCTCATCTCCTTCTTGTATCTTTAAAATAATATTTTTTGACGTTCTTTTCTTAATTTATATGCTAATAATTTCCCCGGTTTATTTGCAAATTCAAAAGTCCTTTGTTTAGCAAAATTTAGTTTCCTTTCAATTTCTCTAACTGTCAGCATTGATACTTGATTCTGTAACATTTTAATTTGATTTACAATAGAAACTTTAGTTGGATTCTCTTTCAATTCTTCCTCTTTTTGTTTTATTTCTTCCAAAATTAATTGCATTTTCTGTTGTTTCTTTTTTTTAAATTCAGAGTTACATTTAATAAAATATCCCCTCATAAATGCCTTACTTGTATCCCAAACAATATTTTCATTTGTTCCTTTATGTAAATTATATTCAAAAAACTCTTTTAATTTCTTCTTACATTCTTGTACTACTTTGTCATTCTGTAATAAAGATTCATTTAGTTTCCATCTAAATCCAATATTTTTTTTTAAAAAAGTTAATATCACAGGATTGTGGTCCAAAAAAGTTTTTGGTAATATATCCATTTTAAAAATATCTTTCACTAGATTTTTAGACATCCAAATCATATCAATCCTCAAGAATGTTTTATGTCTTTCTGAAAAATAAGTAAATTCCTTTGCGTTATCATTTATATATCTCCAGGTATCCACCAATTCTAAATTTTCCATCAGTTCAAAGCAAATCTTCGGTAATTTACCCTGTGTCTCTTTAATATTTTTTTCAGAAAGTCTATCAATTTTTGGTGAGATTACCCCATTCCAATCACCCATGACACACCAATGATCATATGAAAACTCTGACAATTTTTCCATAAGTCCTGTGTAAAACCTTGTTTTATCTTCATTGGGGGCATAAATACCCACTATCAAAATTTTTATGCCCTGTAAAGTAATTTCAACCCCCACAAATCTACCACTATCATCCAGTAATATCCATTTAGGAAGCAATTGTGGGTTAATGTAAAGAACAACTCCATTTTTTTTTGATCCAGCCAAAATAAATTCTTCACCCAAATTTTTACAGATCAAATATTTGGAATCTTTCTTCTTAATATGAGTTTCTTGTAAACAAATTATATCCAATTTTAATTTTTTCAAATAATGAAACACTTTCTTTCTCTTCTGCGCCGTGTTGGCTCCATTTATATTCCAAGTTAGATATTTGTAATCCATCTTTAAGTGTGTATTTTAAAATGTACCTGATGCTCCCTTTAATCCATCATCTTCCTTCCCCTCCTCTGCATGTTCCTGTTGACTTTGTTTCCCAGGAATTATATCCATATCTTTGAGTTTATCTTCTTCCATGTCTTTTGAAGCTTTTCTCAAGAAATCCCTTGCTTTTTGAACAGTATTCAATCGATATTTCTGTTGTCTGAATGTAAAAATCACTCCTTCTGGAACATCCCATCTAAATTGAATTTTGCATTGCTTAAGTTTTTCTGTAAAGAAAGCATATTCTTTTCTGTTACGTAAAAGTCTAATAGGAATTTCTTTCATCACCAGTATTTCCTTACCATCAATTTTAAAGGTATTGTTGAAGTGTTGTTGTAATACCGTATCTCTGGTCGTCTTTTTTATAAAGTGAACAAGCACATCTCTTGGAATTTTTTTCATTGTTGCATATCTGGAATTAATTCTATAAACTTTGTCTATTTCAAATTTCATCCGATCTTCATTCAAATCCAGAAATTTTACTAAAGCATTAACAATTTTATCTCTGATGTCTTCACCTGTTTCCTCAGGGATTGCACGGAATCTCAAACAATGTTCTTTATTTCTCATGTCAATCACAGCCATGTAGTTCAAATTTTTGTCTAATTCCAGATTTAATATATCTGTTCTATTCTCCAAGATTTGTACCTTTTCTTTAGTATTTTTTGCATCCTCCTTTATTTGCCCAATTGTCCCTTTAATCTCATCCACTTGTGTTTTAATACAGTCTTTTATATCTATCAATTCAGTTTTCATTTCCTGTTTTATATCACTAATCCCTTCCATTATTTTTTGAAACATATCTGGGGGTATAGCCCCTTCCTGTGGATCAATTGAACCTCTTCGCTCCTGAGCCTTAGCTGCTTTTTTAGTTGTCATTCTCAAAAGAAGCCTTTAATTTCTGATATTAACCACTGTTCCAAAACCTAGAGGCAGTCTATTTCTCTTTTTTTTCCTCCACCAACAAAAGAGTTAATATTCCAGGCCTGTTATTATAGTCCGGCCAGCACAGTTCTTATCTATGTCCAAGCATCCTGAATTATTTCAAAGCTGTTTTTATAAAGGTCTTGGGAAATATAAGGGGCCTCCTATTTTGTTGTTCTTGGATCCTACTGTGGCCCCCATCTGTAGGAAACCCCATCATGTTCTGTTCGCACTGCGAGCAAAGATTGATGCTGAACTTGATTGCCTCATTGGCCAAAGCATTTTGGAGCCAGTGATACACCCTACATGGGAGACACCCACTGTCTCTCCATTGAAGGCTAATGGTGACATCCTCATTTGTGTGATTACATGTACACTATCAATAAAGCCCTGCATCAGCATCCATACCCAATCCCAGTGGTGAGTCATCTTTTGGCATCACTTTCACAAGGAAACGTTTTTGCAAAGTTTGACCTGGCCCAGGCCTATCAGCAACTGTCTGTGGATGATGCTACTGCCGATGCTCAGACTATCATCACTCATCGTGGAGCGTTCAGAGTAAGATTTTATTTATTTATTTATTTATTTATTTCATTTTTAAACCGCCCATAGCGAATAGCTCTCTGGGCGGTGAACAAAACAAGCTTAAAATACAATATTACAATAAAATTACAATAAAATCAGCAACAAGTTAAACGAAAAAAAAAATTAAATGAAACACACTGAACATTAAAGTGCCTGGGAGTATAGCCAGGTCTTAACCTGGCGCCTAAAAGAAAGTACCGAAGGCGCCAGGTGTATCTCCACAGGTAGGCTGTTCCACAGTTCGGGGGCCACTACAGAAAAGGCCCTAGATCTAATAACAATCCTCCGGGCATCCTGATGAGTTGGTACCCGGAGGAGGGCCTTGGATATTGAACAAAGTTAACGGGTAGGTTCATAAGATGCCTCCAGTTTGGTGTTTCTGTGGCCCCTGGAATTTTTCAGAGCTTAATGGACAACATTCTCAAAGGAGTACCTGGTGCCATACCATATTTTGATGATGTCTTGGTTGCTGGCAACTCCATTGCTGAACTAGCCTCACAGTTGTGGGATGTACTGCACCATTTTGCTGTTGCTGGTCTCCAGGTCAAGCATGAGAAACATGTATTTGGTGTTTCCCAAATGGAATTCCTTGGCTACAGTATTGATGCCGCTGGCATTCGGCCTACCCCAGCAAAATTTAAAACTGTTCATGAAGCTCCAGTGCCCCGTAATAAACAGGAACTCCAAGCCTTCTTGGGACTCTTTAATTTCTATCACACATTCTTGAAACATAAGGCCACAGTGGCAGAACCATTGCATCGCCTTCTTGACAAGCATGCTACATGGCAGTGGACAGCCCAGCATGATAAGGTTTTCCATGATGTAAAACACCTGATCATCTGACAGTGTCTTGGTGCACTATGATGAACAGAAGCCCTTGATTCTCACGTGTGATGCATCTCCATATGGTATTGGAGCTGTCCTCAACCACCAACTTGAGGACTCTCTTGAGGTGCCTATTGCTTTCTACTCCAGAACAATGTCTTCAACAGAACGGAATTATGCCCAAATTAATAAGGAGGCTTTGGCTATTGTGATTGGCATAAAAAAATTCCATGACTATGTCTATGGTCAACCATTCACTATTGCTACTGACCACAAGCCATTATTGGGATTGTTTGCCCCTAACCAGCAGATACCTCAAATATTCTATCCACGCATGCTGCGGTGGGTGATTTTCCTGAATGCATACGATTACACATTGCAACATCAAGCTGGCAGCAGCATTGCCCATGCTGATGCTTTGAGCTGCCTCCCTCTCCCTTCTGCTGGGGTTGATGAAACCCCCCCGCTAGATGTGCTGTTATTAGAGTCATCACCGGAACTACTCCTCCATGCTGGGAATATTGCCACTGCATTGTCCAAGGACCCAGTTCTTGCCCGTGTTCTCAACTGGGTGTGGAGGGGCCATTAGAGAAGCTTGAGGAGAAATTCAGACTATTTGTATCCAAACAACATGAACTATCAGTGCACAAGGGATGCCTCCTATGGGGAAATAGAGTTGTCATTCCTACTGTGTTGAGACATCGGGTATTGTGCGAATGAAGGCTCTGGGGCGCAGCTATGTATGGTGGCCTGAGATGGACAGTGAGATTGAAGAATGTGTCAAGAGATGTGAGAAGTGTCAGGTTTCAAGACCAGCTCCACCACATGCCCCAGTGCACCCATGGGAATCAACAAAAACGCCATGGTCACAGCTTCATATTGACTTTGTAGGCCCTTTCCAGGGACAAACTTTCTTGATTGTTGTTGATTCATACTCCAAATGGTTAGAAGTGGTTCTGGTATCATAAATGACATCTCGTTTTGTTATCAAGACGTTACTCAGGCTTTTCACAACACATGGGTTACCAAACACCATTGTTTCAGACAATGGGGCCCAGTTCACATCTGCGGAATTCTGCACATTTCTGGATAATGGACTGATTCGGCATGTCACTTCAGCCCCTTTTCATCCAGCAACCAATGGCCAGGCCGAGAGGATGGTCAGGACAACAAAGGATGCATTGAAACAGATTGTTGAAGGTGACGGGGACCAACGCCTTGCAAGTTTTCTCCTGACACAACACATCACACTTTGTGCCACAACTGGAAGGAGCCCAGCTGAGCTATTAATGAACAGACGACTGACAACTCTGCTTGATCGGCTGCATCCTGACTTGACCAAGGACTGACCAAGGGAGTCTATTGTAGTTCAAGAACCTGCACAGGTGGTCACCCCAAGTGACCCTGTGTATGTCAGGAACTACGGTGCTGGTGAAACGTGGATTCCTGCCACTGTGACCCAAGCTATGGGGTCATTGTCCTACAGGGCTCAAACACCAGACAGCCATGTGTTACGTCAACACGTGGACCATATGAGAGGACGAAGCCCAGCTCCATCAGTTCTCTCTGAGGGTGCTGGAAATTCTCAAGTGGAAAGAGAAAATGAGCCAATGACTGCTCCTGATTCCGGACAAGAGCAGTTGCACCTGGACCCCAAATTAAATAAAACCTCGATCGACAAGCGTCTTTTATTTTTAATTAGCAGTTTATATCAATCTACGTCGATTCGGGTTCATTATGGTCCAAAGGGTAACCGGACCAGTCCTATTCCAGTAACAATAGGAGTGCGCCAAGGTTGTGTTTTGGCACCAACATTATTCAACCCTTTTCTTAACGACTTACATGCCATGTGTTGTTTAGAAAATTTACACTCTCCCAAAATTGCGGAAGTAACATGTCCTCTTTTGCTTTATGCTGATGACACTGCCTTGTTGTCTTTTTCGGAAATAGGCCTAAAACGTCTTCTGCGAATTTTTATGATTTATTGCGAAAAAAATCTTCTTAGTATTAATTTCCAAAAATCTAAAATAATGGTTTTCTCACAAAAACAGCGAAAACAAAATTGGAAAGTAAGAGGACAACAAATTGAACAAGTAAAAAAATTCAAATATCTCGGTATAACCTTCTGTTCTTCTTTGTCATGGTCTCCCCATATTTGTGCTGCTGTTTCTACAGCACAAAATATTTCTAAAACCATCATTAGATTTTTTCATTTTAAAGGGGGTAGCTATATCCCGGCAGCCCTAAAAATATTGAATGTCAAAATAATACCACAACTTCTTTATGGCATTCCCATTTGGGTGAAAATTTTTAACGCTAAAGTGGAACAAATACTCTCGATCTTTTTGCGGGCCATATTTGGGTTGCCCTGTTGTGCCTCCTCAGCTGGTCTTCGCCTTGAAGCTGGCATTACCTCATTAGAATGTACAGCATGGGTGTTGACCTTTAGATTTTGGATCAGAATAGCATTTGCTGACCCTTCTCGGGGGTACCTGCACTTATTATGGGCGGACCCTTATGAAAGCTCCTGGTCCAAAATCTTAAATGAAAAACTAAAATATCTAGGATTATCTAAAGAACTTTTGGCTTCTGGAGATTCAAAGGCAGTAAATCACATAATTGGACAACGGTTAAAAGATCAAGATCATCAAATTCTAATGTCCAAAGCTAAAACTTCCTGTTCTCCATTTCACTTGGGTCTGAGCTTCCGTTTTCCCTCCCAAGCCATATATTTAGAAAAATTAAATTTTGTGCAATACAGATTTTTGTTCACTCGTGCAAGATTTAATTGCTTACCCTCTGCTATTTTGACGGGTCGTTTTCAGGGTATCCCGGTGGAAAATCGAATTTGCGTTTGTAAGATGTATTTACCTGAAACTATAAGTCATGTGCTTCTCGTTTGTGAGCTATATTCAGATGCAAGAACACAATCTTCCATTTATTATAGGATTTCCAGGTAGATCTATAACCTGGAAAACTCACTATCTTTTGTCCGATAAAATAAATAATATAACTTTACATGTGGCAAAATTTCTTTATATAGCTCAGTCCATACGAAAAAGGTTGGTTTTTATAAATTTATGTAATTAATCCGTTGCTGTATTAAGCTTGAAATAATTCGTCCTTTTTCATTTGTCCATGTGGGTCTACGAATATAAACAATTAAAGAAGAAGCTTATTCAAAGCCATAGGTAGTTAAAACAGAACTTAGACCTGGAAAATGTGCGTCTACAGTCTATTGTTTGCCTTAAATGGATGGCTGTTAGAACTGGGGTAAAACAGATAAAATGACACCTCTCTGTTAGTCCATTCTAATAGGTTTTCTGTTGCTTACTAGTTGAAGCACAACACAGTTTGTAAATAAATGTGTATATGTATATTAATTGACTGAACTGTTTTTTTATGGATGATGTATTATTAATGAACTCTGTGTACCTTTTGGGTCTTTGACCGTAATAAACTAAACAAACAAACAAACCTGGACCCTGAAGTGGACCAGCATGAACCAGAGCCAAATGGGGAACTAGGGGATGCACTATCAGCTTTAATGCAAAATTGCCGTCGATCGACCCGCACCAGGGCTTGTCCCAAGTATCTTCAGGACTATGAGAGCTAGGGAGGAGGGGTGTAGTGTATTGGCCCTCCAGGCTTGCCATAGCAGAAACTGCTGAGTCAGCCCCAGGCTGTGGCAGTTGCAGTTCCAGGCCTGCCTTATAAGCAGCACCATGCTGAGGCCTTGTTCTCTGTATATGATTAGTTATAGTAAAGTTCTAGTTGTTGTTTAGATCCTCTATGCGGCCTCTTCCTTCATGATACTTTTCAAGAACAATTGTAATTGTAATGGTAATTTATTCCTTTTTGGGGCCATGTAATTGTAATTTATTCTTATTTAAAAGTAATCTTCCAAACTCTGGGCAGAACTACCAAAAGGGCCCCCTCTGCTAATCTCAACACCCGAGAGGGTCTGTAGGGAAGGAGGCAGTCCCTCAGATATTTAGGGCCTAAGTCGTTTAGGGCTTTAAACGCTGGCATCAGCACTGGCCCTGGAAATGAACTGGCAACCAATGTAGCTGTTTTAGAACAGGGGTTATACAAGATCTAAAGGGAATCCCAGCCAGTAATCTGGCTGCTGCATTTTGGATCTGTTGAAGTTTCTGAGTCAGCTTCAAGGCCAGACCCACATAGAGCACATTGCAATAATCCAATCTGTATTTCAAGGCCTCATGGTAGGGTAGAAGAGGGTGGGGATCTCTCACATTGAGGGCATTTTGCCCACCCACTCCTCAAAACCTGAGGCCAGCACTGCTGAGTTGGTTGCATACTGTGTACTTAAATCTAGTTCAGGCAGGTTTGGGATTGGAAAAACTCAGGGCAAAGAGAACTAGAATCTTAAAGTTGGAAACTACCTCAAAGATCATCTAGTCTAACCCCTGATAATGCAGCAAATCCACCGGTACCATATCCCTGACAGATGGCCATCCAACCTCTGCTCAAAGAGTCTGAGGGGCAGCATTCAGGGTTGGTAACAGCTGAAAGAAAAGGAGCCAAGACAAAGGGGAGGGGAGGCAAGGAGAAAAAGAAGTGACAAAAGGAACAGATTGAAGGATACAGGAAAAGCCAAGGAGCTCCTCACACAGAAATAGGCTCATCCTATGCAGAGTTAGCCACACTCTAAACCCATTGAGTGCAGTGGGCTTAGACATGTTTAATTTTGCATGAGATTGACTTTTTTTTTATCAGCCTGCCAGTACTCAAATTGCCAACTGTAAAAAGAGGAATAGGGCTCATCTCAGAGCTGGGTCCAAGTTTGGGGGGAGGGCTGTTAGCATTCCACCTCCCTGCCAACATCGCCATTTAAAATTTCCCACAATGCCTCAGTCCAAGAGTCCATCAGACAGTCCACAATGTTGTTCTAGGAAATTTAAAATGGTGGGTGGCTCCCAGATCCAGTTACCTGCTACAGGGGGGCAGAGGCAGTGTAAGTGAGTAGTAGTCTGTACTAAAGGGCTTGGGCACTGGAAACTACCCAAGGATCCCAAATAGGGATGTCAGAGAACTGTAATAAAATTGCCTGATATTAGCTTATCTGTCCCATGTCTGGAACAGAAATGAATCCAGAGAATACACTCAATATTCACTGTCTGTTGTTGCTGCTTTGAGTCAGCAAATGATACATAATTGATTGTTTTTTCTTCATTTGCATTGTGTTTCCATTGCACTGAAATGAATGGGGTGGAATTATGTAATGACAAGGTAACGTACGTAATGAATTACGTAAATTATGTGTGTTACATACTTTCACCACAGTGCGCAGCAAGACAAATAATGTAGCTTTGAGCTAAAAACAGACTGCAGTGGGATGGAAACAGCGCTGCATGCGACAAATATAGGGTAGAAGGGAAATGATGCCTTCTTACATCCTTAATCCCAAATGCTGACGGCAACTTTGACTTATCTACATATCACCACAGTTGGGCAGGAGAGAACATTCTGGCAAGTAAAGCTTATCATGCAAGGATGTGAAAGGCTGTAGCTTCTGTATATAAAAGACATAGCATTCCTTTGAATCCAGTCTTTGGGTTTTCCTTGTCCCTTTTACAAGAACTGTCAGAAGGCTGGATCCACTAATAGCAGAGAAGCTCAATGTGTCTCAAAGCTGGGCCTGTATTTCAAGGCATCACAGTAGGGTAGAAGAGATAGGGCCAAATGGCACATCATACAATTAACATATTTTAAAGATGCTAGCTTAAACTGACCATTTTTATTTTGGAGAAAAATCAGCCATGGTTCCCCAGTCTAGAACATATTCCCGATCCAGAACAGGTCCTCAGCCCCCAAGCTGGTTTTCTTCTGAAAGACCCAGTTCATCATAACACTAGAGCTGTGTACATACAATCCATTGAAAGTACATTTCAAGCACATGACTTCCCACAAAGAATCCTGAGAACTGTAATTTGTTAAGGGTTCTAGGAATTGTAGCTTTGTGAGGTACAAACTACAATTCCCAGGATTCTTTGAGAAATTCATGTGCTTTAAATATACGGCATTTATGCAACCTATGCCAAAGAGTCTTAGCACAAATACATGGGCATGCGATTTCACAGAGAGGAGATAGTGGCCTCCTGATCCTGATGCTGTCACGCTACCCAGGATAAGCGATGGTTTGGTTTAGCATTATGTACAAGTCAAACCAACATTTTCCCTCTCCCTTGCTGCTTTTTGTCCCTGAAGGTGCTGTTTCCAGTGAACAGAACTCACTTGAACAGTTAGCGGCAGAGTGGCTTTCAGCAGAAAATCAGCACTGGCCCCCGATCTAGATCAGGGATACATTCAGGATTAGGAGCTTGCAGCTGCTTTTTTTCTCCAAAAGAAAAGTGGCCGGGGTTAAGCATACAAACATGTGAATAAAGATTGGCCCACTGCAACCAGCTGAAAAGGTGCCTGGCCTAAGGTTACCTACTGAGCCTCACCATGGCTGAGATCTCACAGGCCCAGAATGAGGAACATCTCTGGACGGTTCTGCCTCTTTCTCCTAACTGTAAACAGGCTAGTTTCCTATGACCAGTGGGACTTTATTATTCCATTATGGAAGGAGACACTAGGAAGGCTCATCTTTAGAAAATCACAAGACAGTGTAAGAGCCAAGCCAAACAGGGCAGGCAACAGCTTCAAGAAAATGAGCAGATGCATGTAATATTCCCCTGGGTTTTCCCCCCCCCTCTGTGTTTGTTTTTAATGAAAAGCAACACTGGGTGGCTGCCAGGAAAGCGGAAGAGCAGTGGGAGGGAGAGGGTCGAACTCGCTCATTCATCTGCAGTGAATGAATCCATTGATAAATTGCATTAAAGAACTGCTTGAGCCATTCAGGTCCACGCTGTATTCCCCGATCCCCACCCCCCCACCCCCCCACGCCACTGCCATGCAGATTTGGACGGGCAGACCTTGGATGTGCTGTATCTATCAGAGGCAGCTGTTACTTTCCAATTTCTACCTGAGTTTAATGCAGTGAACCTTTGCTCCCCATATAGCTCATAATTAACAGAGCTCTTCTAGGAATGCGGGCACATCTTTGAACATTTCATTAATGTTTGATAGCCTGGCTTTTGGAAGTACGGGGCTCTTCATTGTTAGCACTTTCTCCCCACTCTCTCTGTGTCCTCCCCCACCCTGGCCTTGACAGTGAGGGATGATGTGGACAGGAGGCACAAGTCACAGAGACACAGAAAAGGCAGAAGGCTAAAAAGCCAGTTAAAAAGCATCTTTTTTCCCTCGGTCATGAGGCAAAACTGGAGTCCCTTGACCATAAAGAGAGGGGGGTTTTCCTTGGGGAAAAGAGTAAACCAACAATAACTTGTTATTACATTTGTAGCTAAGGATGGGATCTGTTGGCTGGTGCCGGTTTGAAAGCATTCCATTGACCTAACAGGGCAGTATTGATTCAGGTTTGTTCTTTGCCTGCTAGCTGCTGTTTTTACCTGTCTGTGTTTTTCCCCTCCAAAAAAAATATTAATATGAATATCAATGTTTTGAAAGGAAATATCAATAAATTTGTCATTCTCGATATTTTAGAAGCGGATTTTTTTTTCAAAACAAACCCCATCTTCAAAAATAGCAGTGGAAAATTGCTACAGAAAAATCTGACCGGTAACGATAGAGAATAAGCAGATTAATGGAAAATTCAATACCAAATCTGAATTGGGCATAATTCTAGGACATCCCTATTTATAGCCCACATTTCCTCCTAGGAGCTCAGAGCTTAGCCCTAGAGGTTAGCAATTGGAGGCCCCTAGTCCAAAGATCCAGCCCATTGGGGGATTCCAACTGCTTCAGCCAATCCATTGAGTGAACTGGGGGTGGAGGGTCCGTGGGAATGTGGCTAGAAAATGATTCTTGTCCTACCATTTAGGAGCTACTTTCTGTTTGCAGGTTTTGTTTGTACACAGAAGCTCACTAACTCTTAGGCCTGAAACTCCAGCATGTCTAAGTGGTAGGCTAGGCAGAGAGAAATAGAGTGACTAAAAGTAAGTTTCAGTGCTGAGGGAAATGTTAAGGTTGGGTTCCCCACTGCCAGGCCCTAACACTCCTAAGCCACCTTCCCCAACCTGATGCCTCCAGGTGTTGTTGGACCACCACACCCATCATCCTTTACCACTAGCCATGCTGGCTGGGCTGATGGGAGTTGGAGTCCAACAACATCTAGAAGGTACCAGGTTGGAAAAGACTTCTCATGTCTGAGATTTGGTGGGCCGAGAATGAGGAACATCTCTGGACTATTTTATCTCTTTCTCCTAATCCTTATTACGTTCTGCTATTCTGGCCTGCTAGTGCTTTCCAATTGCCCTTCCTTTTGCGCATTCCCTTGCATAATATGATAGCATGCCAGCCCAAACGCCTCACTGTTGTCTGTAGTGGTGTGTCACTAGCATACCACATTTCCAGAAATCTGTATATTCTAGAATGCACACCTGTGCTGCTTGATGTCATTAATGTATCTCTCTATATATATATTGTTGCAACTCCTCTAGATCCCCAAATATTAACATTTTTAACATTTCAAGATCCAATACAACAAGGCTGATGGATCCAGCATCTAAGTCAGTCATGTCAGGTCCAAATGTAGTACCAGAGAATTTAACCTATACCCAGATCTGCCTGGCCTAGTGTGTGCAATATATCTCAAGTCCATAACATCAGAGGTAAGGACCCCCTTCAAGTGTGTAAGCAAAGGAACCATCAGTTCAAGTTAAGCTGAATCAGGCTTGTAACTAATGCTATGAAGGTGGCTTTCTGGGATTTTTTTTTCTCTCTGTCTTCATGAACCATGAATTCCCAATTTGCAACTCTTGTTTTTAGAATTTCTGATTTCTGTATTGCAGCAGCAGCAAGTCACATATAGTACAGCAACTGAACCATCTGGAAGAATGTTTCACTACAAGCATGTCTGACTTGGTGTCCCTTACCTTCTGTTCACTGCTTAGGATGACAGTTCGATCTTGTGGACTCAAATGGGGGGGAGACAGGAAAATGGAGGATCCAGTATCAGTACAAGAGCTAGGAACAGATGACCTTCCAGGCCCTACAGGTCTAAGATATTTATTTTTAAAGAAATATCCTAATTTTCAAAAAGAATTTCAAGGCAGCTAAAATTGGAACAATAATAAGATAAAACTGTCTAACAATCCGAATCAAATCATAAATTTAAAAATTAGCATGTCCTGCTCTGAACCTGCAGAGGAGCCCACAGAGGTTCATCATGTCATAGGTTCTAGCCAAACATTGATTGATTGATTGATTGATTGATTGAGCCCAGAAGGAAGGAAGGATATAAATCTAATATAATCATATATAGAAGTATTTCTATCCTGCCTTTCAATTGAGCTGACAATAACATACACACACACACACACACACACCGGCAATTAACATTATGAAAGATATCATATAACTAAAGCAAACTAAAACCATGAACTAAAAACAAAAATAGATGAATGCCAAAAAAATAAAGAAAATACCAACACTTCAGCAGTCAACTAAGTGGATGAAGAAATCACAACCCAAGATTAAACCCAAAGGCTTGCTGAAAGAGCCAAATCTTGAAACAGCTCAGAGAAAGCTGAGCCAAGAGAGAGTCAAATGGGCCTCTTGGGGGAAGTTCAAAAATGTAGGCACCATGGCCAAAAAGGCCATGCAATTGTCTCATGTGCCCACCCACCATACCTATAACAGTGAAGCGACACAGAGCAGGGCCTCTAATCTTGATTTGAGTGTCTGGGTGGATTCAGATGGGGGGGGCGATCCTTAACCTTCATCCAATGTCAAGGAAAAAATCACACTGAAAACTTCCTCAGACCAAAAGATAGCAAAAGATATCTGTCTGGTTCTGTATGTGGTTCTATAGTTCTATGTTTTGTTCATACCTCTCACAGCAATGAACTTAGGCCTGCCACCAAACAGAAGTTCAAAAACGTTTGCAAAACATCAGCACCAGCAACTGTTCTGGGGAGCCAGGGAGTCTTAAAATGTGTCAGTGCCTCGCACAAGCAGATCATTACCAATGAAGTCCATCCCATTAACAAGAAAAACTGCCAAACTGGACTGTCTATTTTTAACAGCTCACCTTGAAACAGAGGTATATTCATGCTGCAGCAAAACTGCTCTGTGCATAATCTCACAGCATTAGGCTTATACATTCCCTCTAGAATTCTGCTCCAGGAAGAGGCAATAAAAAGACTCCTTCCGTGTCCACTCACCCCCTAGCCCAACTGAGTCCCAGGTTTGAGCAGGACTCAACTACTTCTCACCAGAGCTACTGTTGTCATTTTCACCCCATCTGTTCCTTTTCCCATAGAAGAGGAGTGGGGAAGTTGTGGCCCTCCAGATGTTGTTCAACTCCCATCAGTTCCACCCAGTTAAGCCAGCGATCAGGGATGATGAGCCACAGGTTCCCCATCCCTACCTTAGAAGTGCAAGAGGATAGCATCTGGTGGTTGCTATGCAACCACTATGTGCTGTCTCTCCTCTGTCCAGAAAGGGCAGCAAGCCACCTATCCGCTAGGGCTTGTCATGGAGGCAGCAAACACTAAGGGGAAGGAGAGGCTATCAAGAGAAGTCTTCTGTCAAAGGGTCCTACATGGGAAGTAGACAGCTGCCTTATAGCAGGCCAGGCTATTTGTCCATTCAGCCCATTATTGTCTGCTCTGACTGGAAGCAGCTGTCTAGGGTTCCAGGCAGAGAAAGATTTCCCCACCACCACCTGCTACCTGATCCTTTTAGCTAGAGTTGAACCTGGGAGCTCGAGGATGGCCACTTTCCCATTGCCGAGAGAGAGAGAGAAAGAAGGGAAATGTGTCACCAGAAAAAAAGACCCAGATTTGCACAAAATATGCATATGCCAATTTAAATGTATACATGCACATTTAGAGACCACAGTGATAATTTAAGTAGAAATGTTATACGGCTCCCCATAAGGGGGAGACTGTGACCAGCCAGCCTATGTGCCTGCTCAGTCTGATGCCCCAGTCTGCTAACCTTTGATGGGCAATTTCAAGCCCCTTCCTGGTGTTCTTTTATTTTTAAACAGGCCTTGGAGCAGAAAGCCCTTCATAGAGGGCTGTCCTCTGTAAAGTAGGACACATGGCCTCCCTACCTGCACTGCACTATGGTGGTCCCTGCACTTGCATCAGGGGCAAAGCTCTCAATGCAAGTGCACTTTCCTAAGGCATCCACCACCACAACTCCCCAGTTAATTCATTTGGGCTGAGGTAACACAACCGTGGAAAGCCTTCCTGCGGGCCTGAGCTAGAAGAACAAGCAAAAGCTTTTCTAGGGGAGAAATTTTATGAGATTGATGTGGTCTGCCCAAGTCAGGAGCAACAGCACAGATGTTGGGGGATGTTATTGACAGCTGTGAATTAGAAAGTTCCCATATCAAATCTTGCCTCTCATGAATTTATGAAGGAGGCTTTAAGCAAGTTGCATCCTCTCACTAGCTCGCTCTCAAAGGAGTAGAATACTACCTCCCTCCCTACCTGGCAGGGCTGTTGGAAACATTGCTGAGGCACAAAGCATGCAAAATGATGCACATATCATTCTCACTGTCACTCAGTGGCAGGAGGTGGCAAGCGCACCGTCTTGATGCTGCCAACCAGGATTTGCCGAGAACAGAATATCTAGCTGGATTCCTAAGCATGAAAGGCAGGCAGGCAAGCAGAAGCAATGATGGGTCGAGATCAGATAACCTTGCTCCAGCCTGGGAGAAGACTAGGGAGAAGATGAAGAAGGCTAATTCATCCTAAGAAGTGCAACAGTGGCCCCTTTTGGCTTCTGCATTAACCTTCTGCTGTGCTTCCTTACAGCAGTACAGCTGGCTTTGGATCTGAAGTCTCTAGGAATTCACATAGTCTCCCCATTCTCTAAACTTGGGCTGTTTTGTGCAAATTAGGCTCTTCCTGAAGACAGAATACCTGCCTTTCATTTGCCAGTGTTTGCAACAGTCAGAGGAGGATAAAAATGCTTTTTTAATACCAACTGCTCCCACTTGGAAGCCTTTGTTTTTAATTCCGTTTGGTGACAAGATGGGGGCCATCTCCCTTGCATTTTACATAATAAACAAAACAGTGAGAAGCCAAGATAAAGAAATTATCTTTAGGGATGTCTGAGAATTCTGATGGAATGGAAATGAGAGCAGAAATGGCCAATGTTTGCTTATTCGTCAAATGTCCCAAACAGAAATCAATCCAGCATATACAATCGGTATTTGTTAAAGTTGTTGCTTTCGGTCTGCAAATGATACATAATTGATTATTTTTTTTCTGCCATTTGAGTTGTTTCCTTTGCACTGAAATGAATGGGGTGGAATAATATAATGACAATGTAATGACAATTAATTCTGTAAGTTACATTATTTCACCACAGTGGACAGCAAGATGAAAAGCATAGGTTTAGGTGGAAGATGAACTGCAGCTGAACAGAAACAGTGCTTCATAAGATGAACATACGGCAGAATGGAAAACTGTGCCTTCTTACATTCTTACGTGCCTTTGCTTCTGATGGCTGTCATGGAAATGCCCCACTGAAATGAATGGGGATGCACAAACGCACCACCATGTCAATTAGGGTTGTGCAAGAGAACAGCCCAGCAAATTGTGCCCATGCATCAGATCTTTCTTTCTTTCTTTCTTTCTTTTTCTTTCTTTCTTTCTTTCTTTCTTTCTTTCTTTCTTTCTTTCTTTCTTTCTTTCTTTCTTTCTTTCTTTCTTTCTTTCTTTCTTTCTTTCTTTCTTTCTTATTTAAGGGACTTTGGTCAAGAATTTTTATTGCTTTGATAGAGCCAAGGAAATATAGCTCCACAGGTTTAACATGGCAGCGGCCACCCCACTGCAGCAACACCCGCAGAACGCAGAGCTGGAGGAGCTGCTCGAGACACAACACAAAATGATGCTTGCATGCTCCAATGGGCTTGGAGTGACCCTGCATGGAGCCACGACAAGGATGCATGCCCAGGAGAGGCTAAGGTTGGACTTCTTCCACCACCAGCATCCCCTCCTCTTGCTGCTGCTGCTGGCCGCTCACCTAGCCGGTGCAGACAGAGATGCCGGCGAGGAAGATTCGGAGGGGGCCCCCTTGGAGGCAGGTCCTTCTGGCCACAGGACCAGTCACTGGAGCTATGCAGACAAGGCTGAGTGGGCCTCTGATTTTCCCTATTGTGGGTGTCACATGCAGTCCCCCATCACCATCAACACGACGGCCACCCTCTTTAGCCCCCAGCTAAAGCCCATCCTGCTCTCTGATCACAACCTGCTTCCTGGAGAGATGCTCCACCTTCAGAACAATGAACACACAGGCCCGCCGAGGCTTGAGTCCTGGAGCCTTGCAGCCGGTGGGCACACCCACCGCCCCCCTGGGGAGGAAGGAGAGGCAAGAGAAATGGTGGCAAGCCACACCGGGGGAGCAATAACCTTTTACCTGCTTGTCGCCTTCCTCCATGGTCAACATAATTTCAGTTTTCTGACACTTGCACAGAGCGGGGAGGGTGGCTTATGGGCTTCCCTTGGTGGATTCTGACTTTTATACTGTGTTTATGTATATGTTTATGGATATGGATATTGTTTATTTATTTCCTTTGTAAATTAATTTGATATGTTTTTATTGTACCTTGTGTATTCTATTGTAAACCGCTTTGAGATCTTTTAGATAGTAAGCGGTCTATAAATGGAAATAATTATAATGATAATATAATCTTAATTATATGTATATATATAATCATAATTTTATATATATATATATATATATACTTGTAAAACATCAGGGCAGCATGCATCAATATAAAAACATTTAAAAGCAATATAAAACAATCATTAAAATGACTGGCTACTCAAGAGACATTTTAAACAACTGCATAGGCCGGTCAGCATAAAAAAATCTTCAAGAGATGTCTGAAAGTCAAAAGCAAGGATGCCTGCTGAATCTATGCTGGAGGAGTGCTCCACAGCATGGGACCAGTGATACTAAATACCCAACTTCTGGTTGAGGCCAGTCGGGTCTCTGTAACACAGGGGACAACTAACAGCTTTCCTCTGGATGATCTCAGTGACTGGGCTAGGATATCAGGGCTCAGGTGGTCCTTAAGGTATCCTGGACCCAAGTTGTTCAGGGCTTTGTATATCAATACAAAAGCCTTGAACCTGGCCCAGAAGGATATGGGCAACCAGTGCAGATGTTTTAGCAGAGGTGTCACATACTGTTGCATCAGCAGTCTAGTGGCTGCATTCTGAACCAGCTGCAGGTTCTGGACCAAGCCCAAGGGCAGCCTCACATAGAGTGAATTCTAGCAATCTAGTCTAGAGGTTACTAATGCATGGACTACAATGGTCAAGTTATCCTGATCTGTAGCTGGCATACCAGACGAAGCTGGTAAAAGGCACTTCTAACCACTAAGGTCACTTGGGCCTCTAATGACAAAGATGTATCCAGAAGTACCACCAAGCTACATATCTGCTCATTTAGAGGGAGTGTAACTCCAACCAGGACAGGCAACTGGCCTATCTTCCAGACACAGAACAATCTACCCCCAGAGTCTCAGTCTTCCCAGGATTCAAACTCAGGTTACTGGGCCTCATCCAGTCCACCACTACATTAAGACTCTGGGCCAGAGCTTGCAAAGCCTCTCTTGATTCAGATGTTATGGAGAAGAAGATCTGTGTGTCATTAGTGTACTGATGGCACTGTGCTCCAGAACAGAGCCTTTCACTCTGCCACCCTTGTTTATGCCCCAAATTCCACCCCCCACCTCCCCAGGGAGCTGCTTCTGCTTTCTTCATGGTAAGGCCACCTTCGGGTATAGATGGGTGAGAAATTCAGTTCCACTTGCATTTTAGTGTGAAACTGCTTAATTTACACTTCCTGAAACAATACACGAACTGAAATGCAGCTATCGTTTGAAGTTTGCACTTGCAGTTCTCCATCCAAAGAACGTGTACAAAACTGTACTAGGGGAAAGCATGCATAAAAACGTACATAATCATTAAAAGAATGCTGAGAAATGCATTATGTTAGGGGAAGTTACTTACAAAATGTGCATGTTAAGCAAATTGCATACAAAAAAAGTATGCAAAAGGAGAAACACACACTAAAATGCTGACAAATTTTCATAAGGACTTGTTTTTTTAAAAAAAGTGTAAATGGCAGAAGTTTGGAAAGCTGAACTTACGACTGGAAAAAATGAGAATTGGCAGATTCATCCATCCCTACTTCCAGATAGGAGGCACATCCAAATCCTACTTTACATCACAAACAACCAATCCTTTCTATCATATTCAATTTGTCCTTAAGATGGATCTCTACTGGTAACTGGGGGCAGTATCCAACGAACTCGTTCCAGCAGTACAAGGATATTTACCTGTGCAATGCAATTCCCCCCCCCTCTCGTCTCCCTATGCACGCCCTGTACCCTCCCCAAATCTGTTCTAAAGGGTTGGGGACACTGAAGGGAGGAGAGCAGGGGAGTTCCATTGCACAAGCAGAAATCTTTGCACTGACAGAACAGGTTAGATTGATAGCACCCTGGGCCTTTTTTTAATGGTGGCCCCTGGACTTTGGAATTCCCTCCCAGAAAAGGTGCACCCCATTCACATTGATTTTATTTATTTTATGGATCTATACCTTTCCTTTAGAAAGTCTCACATAATCACCCATTTAGGAGGGCAATAAAATAAAACCTTCCTGTTCATCAGGTAAGCCTGTCCACTGTAGTTCTCTGGGTGCTGTTTCCTAAATATTTTCTCCTTTTCTGTATTACAGTTTAGATTGTTTTAATTCATTTTTAATGTTGGATATTGCACTCCCTTTTTTATTACTCAGTGAACCGCTGCAAGGGTCTTGATCAAGATCAAACATAATAAATAAAAATTTCTGAGGACTGGGGCTTAACTTTGTGCTTTCTAGTCAGAAATAGCTTCTGGGGCTCATTGTTTGCATTATGTTATGCCTTTGTCCTTGCTGCCACTCAAGGGGAAGGCTCCACCACCCACCATGAGCCTCTGCTTGTCCATCCTTTACCCTGAAATAGACAAGGATTAAAAAATCTGCCTCTGTGAATAAATGTATTGTGTTTACAGCCCACCCTTCCTCCAAGGAGCTCATGGTTCTCACCCACTCCACATTATCTTTACGACAGCTCTGTGAAGTAGGTTGGGCTGAAAGAAAATGACTGATGCAAGGCCACCTAGTGAATTTCATGGCTGCATGGTGATTTGAACTTAGCTCTTGCTAGTCCATGCACAACCAAGGTGATGCCCTCCTACAGCTCCCATCATCCTTGACCATTGGCCATGCTGGCTGGGGTTGATGGGAGTTGGGAGTGCAACAGCATCTAGAGGGCACCACATTGGCTACCCTTGTCCTAGTCCTAATATCACACTCATCACTATGTCAGTAAGGGTCTCACAAATGGCATTCTCTCATGGAAACAGTTTTCAGACAAAGCAGACTATCACCCCTGGGCCATGGTCATCAATCTAAGGTAAGCAGGGAACCAGAAGCATTGGACAAGTCAATAGTAACACCCAGAGACCAAATCAGAACCAAAGAAGTGGTTAAGGAGCAAGCCAGAAGTCAGATGTTCAGGAAGACCATATTTTTCAAGCAAAGCTCAGCTATAACAGTAAACCCTACATACTTCTTCCTGTCCAGGAGGATCCAATGGACATCATGGTCTGTGTGGAATCAGTCCGGGCAGAACCTGAAGGTACTTCACTGAGAAGGCTGCTACCTGCAGTTTGGTAGCTCACCACACACGGCAGGTATGCACAGATTCCAGCAATTACCTGGAGACTCCTGTCCTATAGAGCTCATGCAGTCTCCTGGCTTAGACTTCAGGAGCTTTTATCATGATCAGTATAGCCTGCTTGAGTTGGGCCAGCACTGTCCTTCACCCACAGCTTGGAAAAGTTACTTTTTTTGAACTACAACTCCCATCAGGCCCAGCCAGCATGGCCACTGGATTGGACTGATGGAAGTTGTAGTTCAAACAAGTAACTTTTTCAAGCTCTGCCTTCACCACAAGCAGACAATAGGTAAGCCAACCCAACAAGGTCAACAGATTTGGAAGTGCCTCGCTCTGTCTCAAATCCTCTGCTGATTGTGAGGCCATTACATTGTGGAGGCTTCCTCCCTTTCTGATAAATAAGCTGCCATAAATAGGCCTTGATTAATCATGTTTGCACCTGACAGGCTCTGAACTACATTGTTTGCCAACACCAGCCCAGAGAAGGCTCCTCATTTGCCTCTGATCTAATCAGCAAGAATGGAGGCTCAGAATGCACTGCTAGGAGAAGCCAGGTGGTTGCCTCTGAATCCCAAGCTGCCAGCTTACAATGTACAACAAAGGACATCAGCTCTTCATCCGCAGGAGCTAATTTCATGCTATTTTCTTCTGGCTGGTAGTTCCGGATCATTCGTCCTCACCAATTAGAGAGGAAACAGAGAGATGCGGTTGGACAGGGAGGCAGAGGCAGCAATTGTCCTTCAGGAAAGAGTCAGACACCCGGACTTCACAAGGCTTCAGAAGAAGAAAACTCATTTGCTCAGTGGAGGGGAAATGCAGAAGGAATTTTATGTAGGAAATTGCAGGTTTAGGGGAGGATGGACAGGATTGTACATATTCAGCACTTTTACAGGATGTACAAAGAGGTGCCTTCAGTGGATATCCCATGCCTATGGAACTCCTCCTTGGAAAGTCACCAAAGCACAGCACAGGCAGTTTGGAAGCATTAAGTCCATTTCATGTAGTCTTTGGAGGTTTCAGTGAAGCTAGTGTAGTGCTAGGGCAGGTGTGGGAAACCTTTGGTTCTCCAGGTATTGCAGGACTCCAGCTCCCATCTGCCCCAGACAGAATGGACAATGGCCAAGGATGATGGGCGTTGTAGTTCAGCAACATCTGGAGGGCAAAAGATCCCTCATCCCTGGGTTATGGCTTTAATGATATCTTTCTGGCCTTCAGTTGGGTTTTATGGAATTTGAATAATTTTGTCTGATGGAATATAGAGGGGAAAAATGAATGAGTGAGCAAGTGAACAACTGGTGTGCTTGGAATCCAGGATCTGATCCAAATTTCAGTGATTTCCATCCTGTCCTGTGTTCATCACAATCAGCACTGTTTCTGTTTCACTTCAGTTAAGCTTCTGCTAAAACCTATGTTATTTGTTGCAGTATCCACAGTGGCCGAAACTAATGTAATTAATTACATAATTAATTTCAATGCATTTCAGTGGCTGGAAAACATAAAAAAATGGTGCGGAAAATAAGTTGTATTTAACTAAGTCCTACTCAGAGCAGACCCATTGAAATTGATGAATCTAAGTTTATTAACTTCAATGGGTCTACTCTGCCTAGGACTAACATTGAATACCACCCAAGATAATTATTTCCATAATGTTTACAGACTAAAAAAAAACAGGTAGCTTGTGTTCACTTGTGTGATTTCCATTCCTGGTCTTGAACAAAGTCAACAAACATGCAAAGTGTGGCAATTTCCATACCTGTTTCTTAGAGTTACCAGATCTCCGGACTTTGGCCAGAGTCTCTGGTTTTTGGGGGGCCCTCCGGCTCTCCAGCTAGCACCCCTTAATCTCCGGACTCTCAGCTTCAATTTTAAAAAAAATTAAGTTTCTAGGTGGTCTGGTTCCCGAGATATACACCAAAACGTCAGCCGCCTGCCCCCGCGACTGTTTAATCTATTTAACTGATACGACACTGAAGTTCCCAGTTCCTTATTTGCTTGAAAGTTCAAAACACTAAAGAAGAAGAGGACAACTACAGCAACTTCAAACCAAACTTAACATGTCTCTGAACCCCAAAATATATCTTGGGGTACCCTGTATGATACATCACTGTGATCGGGGGACTCTCCCCGTCAAGAATAACAATACATTTATGCAATCAAAATCATCAGGCTTCTGATATTATCATAAATACATAATGATGTCATAAAATCATAAAAAATAAGTAACTGGGGGTGCCCACCCCAAACTTTGCTCTGGGACAGGAAAATCATATACCCCAGGAAAGGGGAGGGTGTCCTCTATGGGATGCCACTGCATCCCACCTGGCCCAGAGCTTCTGCTGGGCTCAGAGCACGGACGAGAGCATCTATGCAAAATCAAAGCAGACCAAAACATACAGGAAAAAATAAGTAACTGGGGGTGCCCACCCCAAAATCTGCTCTGGGCCAGGATAAATCATATACCCCATGAAAGGGGAGGGTGTCCTCTACGAGATGCCAGTGCATCCCATCTGGCCCAGAGCTTCTGCTGGGCGCAGGGGAAGGATGAGGACATATATGCAGACAGAAAGGGTAGAGAATCTTCTTACTCTTACTCATTTCTCAGACCTCTTTCTGAAGTGGTCAAATCTGTAAAGATGTTTGGAGGGGCCACATTAAAAGATAAGGGCAGGGCATTCCAGGCAGGGGGTTGCCAACCCTGCTTGGATATGGATGTCTTTGCAGAGGATCCCTAGTCAAGCTTTACCAACAGCACAATTCAAACTATAATAATAATAATAATAAAATTTTATTTCTGAGTTGCCTATCTGGCCGAATTAACGGCCACTCTAGGCGACGTAAATTAATACACTAAAATACAATATAAAATAGATAAGACCATCAATCATCTAACCCACTCTTCCAGTTAATAACATGTTAACAACTAACCCATCCCAGAAATCCCATAGGCTTGCCTGAATAGCCAGGTCTTCAAGGCTCGGCGGAAACCAGTTAAGGAGGGGGCATGACGAAGATCAAACGGGAGGGAATTCCAGAGGGTGGGGGCCACAACTGAAAATGCCCTCTCTCTGGTCCATACCAACCTTGCTGTTTTAGTTGGTGGAACCGAGAGGAGGTCCTGTGTGGCTGATCTCGTCAGGCGGCATAATTGGTGATGCTGGAGGCACTCCTTCAGATAAACTATATCTACTCAGAAGTAAGTCCTGTTGAGTTCTATGGGGGCTTAGTCCCTTAGTACGTGTGTTTACAATTGCAGCCTTCAGGGGCATCCATCTTTACTGCCGAATGCTCCCATCTAACAACTCACAACACTAAGCTCCTTTCTTCCTACAGTGACCTTCTGGTGACTGGCCTGGCCTGAAGGCACTTAAACCCTTCTTGCCGAAAGCAAGTAGGCTAGATTAAATGTTCCCTGCCCAGCCTCCATCATTTAGCTAAATTTCCAGTCAGATATTTTTTTAATTGCATGCTCCAAGCAACTGTGTTTGATGCTTAATGTATCATGCTTAATGACATCACTTGGGCCCGCCCCATGACATCACTCGGGCCCGCCCCTAAAATCTTAGGTTTTGGGATGCTTCTGACCTGGCAACCCTACTGTTTCTGTTTCCAATGAAATCCTCTGGCATCCCTAGCCACAGAAAGGTCTGCTGACTTGTGAATGCAAAAAAGCATGGGAGAGCTAATGGGTGTGTGAATCCATCTGATGAGCTTAGAAAAAGAGGTAAGCGATGGCCTATTTAGAAAAAGGCAGCCCTGACCACCCTACTGCACAGGATGATGCATGCATGCACTCTGCCCCACCCATTCCTAACCTGAGCCTCTGTCACACATCTGCTGCTGGACCCTTCTCTTATCGATTGTAGGTTCTCCAGATTCACATCATCTGCATTGGCTGCCTGTATGTTTCTGAGCTCGATCCAAAGTGCTGGTTTTAACCTATAAAGCCTTACACAGCTTGGGACCACAATACCTGATGGAACGCCTCTCCCGACATGAACCCACCCGTACACTACGCTCAACATCAAAGGCCCTCATCCGGGTGCCTACACCAAGGGAAACTCAGAGGAGGGCAACAAGGGAGAGGGATTTCTCAGTGGTGGCCCCCAAATTATGGAATATCTTTGACGAGGTGTGCCTGGCACCAACACTATTATCTTTTCGGTGCCAGGTCAAGACTTTCTTCTTCTCCCAAGCATTTTAGCATGTGTTTTTAAATTGTTTTTTTAAGTGTTTTAAATTTATATATTTGTTTTTAATGTTTTTAATTGTTGTAACTGCCCAGAGAGCTTCGACTATGGGGCGGTACACAAATTTAATTAATTAATTAATTAATTAATTAATTAATTAATTAATAATATGCTCCCCTGTTGTTCCCAAACATGAGTCAAGTTAGCACTATTATCATCTGCCTTGTTGAATTTTTTAAAAAATGTCTTTCTCTTAACTTTGTTGCGAGATCCAGTGTGGTGTTGTGATTAAGGTGCTGGACTACAACCTGGGAGACCAGGGTTTGAATCCCCACACAGCCATGAAGCTCACTGCATGACCTTGGGCCAGTCACTGCCTCTCAGCCTCAGAGGAAGGCAATGGTAAACCACCTCTGAATACCGCTTACCATGAAAACCCTATTCATAGGGTCTCCATAAGTCGGGATCGACTTGAAGGCAGTCCATTTCCATTTTTTAAACTTCATTATGCATGTTCTATATTAATGACCATAATAAAACAAAGGACTGATGGGACAAAAGGGGGGTAGGAGAGACCTATGAACTAGCTATGACAAAAAGTTGTGAGAAGAAGCCATTTCTTTCCTGGAGAAGATTGATGAGATTTGGTCTGATACGTTTTAAAACAATTTCTTTTCTAGCTGAAGCCAACGATCGAGCCACTTGACATCTGACTATTGAAGCAATGGTTTAAACAGTCCACTTAGCAGGTAAGTGCCTGTAAGACAACATGCAGAAGGTTCACAGACAGGGTTTTCCTCCATGGCGGAAGACATCGCAAATGCAATAACAGATCGTGACCAAAATGGATTGCCCCCAAAAGCAGACAGGGCATCACTTAGATTTTCTTAATACGTATAGATTTCTTCTTCAGTGCTGGTGACCTGCTGCCACACTGAGGAGCATCAATACATCCCAAAATGGGTAACAGCCAAGGCCAGCCTTTTTCCTGAGACACCCAATTACTTTCCTGTCTGTCTGTTCTTCCTTCCTCTCCCTGCCACTCTGTGGGCCAAACCAGATGTGATCTTACTTGCACCTTTGTGTGAGTTTTGGTGGGGGAGGGTTTAACAAATGAGTAGGGCGGGGAGCCAAATTGAGTATATGGTGTAAGGAGGGGGGGTGGTATTAACACTTTGCTTCTGCCATGGCCCTGATCAGAATCACCCCCACCCCCAGGGCTTGCTATTTAAAATAGGTCTCCCAGTGGTGGCTGGTGGCCATTGGGACTGGTGGGGTGGAAGGCAGGGAGCCCAACAGTAGGTGGAGCTAGAGCCAACGAGAGGCAGAGCCAATTAATTCTAGTTTTGTTCCCTTCCTCTTCTCTGCTGAGTTCCACAAAGGGAACACTAAGGAGACTCAGGAGAAGGAAGCTGACGGGCAGTGCTACCTCCTGCCCAGGACTGGTTGCAAGTAAGAAGGCAGGCAGGTGGGCGTTGGCTGAGGGGAGACTGAGATTGGTGGGGCTCTGTCCCATTCGCCCTAATACAACAGTCTCCGCTGCTCCCTCCCCACCAGCTGTTGGTTAAAACACACATGCGCACACAAGGCCAGAAGACATGAATTACATCGTGCCTGGTTTGTTGTTGTTATGTGCCTTCAAGCCGATTACGACCCTATGAATCAGTGATGTCCAGTAGCATCTGTCGTGAACCACCCTGTTCAGATCTTGGAAGTTCAGGTCTGTGGCTTCCTTTATGGAATCCATCGCTTGTTTGGCCTTCCTCTTTTTCTACTCCCTTCTGTTTTCCCCAGCATTATTGTCTTCTCTAGTGAATCATGTCTTCTTATTATGTTTCCCAAGTATGATAAACTCAGCTTCATCATTTTAGCTTCTAGTGACAGTTCTGGTTTAATTTGTTCTAACACCCAATTATTGGTCTTTTTTGCAGTCCATGGTATGCGCAAAGCTCTCCTCCAACACCACATTTCAAATGAGTTAATTTTTCTCTTATCCTCTTTCTTCACTGTCCAACTTTCACATCCATACATAGAGATTGGGAATACCATGGTATGAATGATCCTGACTTTAGTGTTCAGTGATACACTGCCTCACTCTGAATTACTGTTAAAAGCCTTCTGGAGTAGCAGACGAGAAGGAAAGGCTGATACTACAGTGGCTCGTCGTTGCTGTGGCTGGTGTCTCTGGGCTGGTTCGTGTCTTGGCTTCTTCGGCTTGTTTCTTCACCGCGGCCTGTGTCCCCCCCCCCCGCTGCTGTCGGTTGTGCCCCTTTGGTGATCTTGGGGCGCCGTTCTGTTTGGCCGGGGAGGCAGTCGGCAGCAGGTGTGATGCAGTAGCCTGGGATCATGGCCCTGCTGCTTCGTCTGTCGAGGTCTCTGCCTGTGGTGGAGCAGGGGAGAGGCTCTAACATCGGCGACGCCTCCCATTGTGACGGAGAAACAGAAACTGAGAAGAACAGAAGAGGACGAGGTGCCCTGATTGATTTGGCTGTGATTGGGAGATGGAGTTGCTTGGCACGCTGGAAGGCGTTGCCGCTGTGGCTTGTGTTTTTCGTTCCGGCCTGTATTCGTTCTGTGGCCTCGTCGCCGCCATTACGGTTGGTTTTCCCCGCTGCGGCTGGCATTTTTTGTCCATCTGCCTGCCCTGCAGAGACTATCTGACACTTTTTCATCCTCATAATATCATCAGACGACGAGGTTTTGATAGGCAAAGAGACGTTTTGGTGCTGGTACCTGTTGGTATAGTGTGTGGGATTGCGTTGGTATGTGTGAAGGAATGTTGATGTATGTTTGTAAGTGTCTTTGATGTGTGTGTGAGTGTTTATATATAGTTTTATCATGTGCCTGGGAAAGAGGCTCTCTCACCAATCGGGGGGACTTGAGGGGCCCCCAATTAGTGTAGTGACGGGCAGAGGGAGGTATGGCGTTGTGCGTAGGACATGCCAGGTAAGGGGAACGCGACCCAGACATGTAGTGGCTGTGCCTTGTTCCGGTCCTTCTCACACCCGCAGGGTTGTTGGTCGTCCTTTCAGCCAACTCTCGGATCTCCAGTTGCTGCTTTTAAATGCCAGATCGGTACATAATAAAACCTCCCTCGTCCATGACTTGATTATGGATGAGGCAGCCGATCTGGCATGTATAACCAAGACCTGGGTGGGTGAGCAGGGAGGAGCTAGTCTTTCCCAGCTTTGCCCACCGGGCTACTTCGTGCAGCATCATGGTAGATCCAAGGGTCGGGGAGGTGGGGTCGCTGTGGTCTATATCCTTATCACTTGAGGCTGCAGTTTTCCCTGGTTGAGTAAGCCCCATTGAATACATTGGGACTTGCTTCTGAGTAAACAAACATAGGATTGCACTATAAATATCTTTACAGGTTATATAAATAAATATATTTGATAGTCATGCTTATATAAATATTTTCATAGAATCATAGAATAGTAGAGTTGGAAGGGGCCTATAAGGCCATCAAGTCCAACCCCCTGCTCAATGCAGGAATCCAAATCAAAGCATTCCTGACAGATGGCTGTCCAGCTGCCTCTTGAATGCCTCCAGTGTCGGAGATCCCACTACCTCTCTAGTAATTAGTTCCATTGTTGTATGGCTCTAACAGTTTGGAAGCTTTTCCTCATGTCCAGTCGAAATCTGGCTTCTTGCAACTTGAGCCCATTATTCTGTGTCCTGCACTCTGGGATCATCGAGAAGAGATCCCGGCCCTCCTCTGTGTGGCAACCTTTCAAGTACTTGAAGAGTGCTATCATATCTCCCCTCATTCTTCTCTTCTCCAGGTTAAATATGCCCAGTTCCTTCAGTCTCTCCTCATAGGGCGTTGTTTCCAATCCCCTGATCATCCTTGTTGCCCTCTTTTGAACCTGTTCCAGTTTGTCTGCATCCTTCTTGAAGTACAGAGACCAGAACTGGACACAGCACTCAAGATGAGGCCTAACCAGTGCTGAATAGAGGGGAACTAATACTTCACGTGATTTGGAAACTATACTTCTGTTAATGCAGCCTGATATAGCATTTGCCTTTTTTGCAGCGACATCACACTGTTGGCTCATATTCAGCTTGTGATCAACAACAATTCCAAGATCCTTCTGCATGTCGTACTGCTGAGCCAAGTATCCCCCATCTTATAACTGTGCATTTGGTTTCTTTTTCCTAAGCGTAGAACTTTGCATTTATCCCTGTTGAATTTCATTCTGTTGTTTTCAGCCCAATGCTCCAGCCTATCAAGGTCCCTTTGAATTTTCTTTCTGTCTTCCACGGTATTAGCTATGCCCCCCAATTTTGTATCATCTGCAAATTTGATAAGCATGCTCTGTACCTCCTCATCCAAGTAGTTAATAAAAATGTTGAAGAGCACTGGGCCCAGGACCGAGCCCTGTGGTACCCCACTCATTACTTCCACCCAGTTTTGTCATGCTGTGTCCCTATAAGTATCCAATTGCATACTATGGTTGTACAATACTTCCTTTACATTTTAAGTATGCCTTGGGGTAGTCATGGTTCTCCATTGTTTTCATCCTGAGGGGCAGATAGGCTGAGAAATGGTGAGTAGCCCATGGTCACCCACTACACTTTATAGCTTATTTCCATTTTGAAAAATTAATTAAAACAATTTACATGCAGGCAAAATTTATTAAGCGGATTCACACAATATGTGTAAAGCACATCCAACTCGCATTTAAAGCGCATGACTTCCCCTAAAGAATTCTGGGAAGTGTCATTTCCCCCTCACAGTTATAGTTCTCACCACTCTTAACAAACTGCAGTTCCCATGATTCTGTGGTGGGATTCATGTGCTTCAAATGGGTGTTGAATGTGCTTTAAAGGAATGGTGTGGATCTGCCCTAGGTATGATGTTCATTCAAGAGTGAATTGAAAAGAACAATTTTAAAAGATACTTCTTACTCTTACTCATTTTTCAGACCTCTTTCTGAAGTAAAGGGTCAAATCTGTAAAAACATTTGGAGCAGCCACATTAAAAGATAAGGGCAGGGTATTCCAGGCAGGGGGTTGCCAACCCTGCTTGTATATGGATGTCTTTGCAGAAGAACCCTAGTCAAGGTTTACCAACAGCACAGTCCAAACTATATCTACTTAGAAGTCAGTCCTGTTGAGTTCTATGGGGCTTAATCCCTTAGTAAGTGTGTTTAGAATTGCAGCCTTCAGGAGCCTCCATCTTTACTCCCCAAAGCTCCCATCTAACATCTCCACAACACTAGGCTCCTTTGTCTCTGCTGTGACCTTCTGGTGACTGCCGTAGCCTGAAGGCACTTAACCCTTCTTGCTGAAAGCAAGTAGGCTAGATTAAATGTTCCCTACCCAGGCTCATATATATATAATATAAAAGATAAAAGATAAACGGCATTTTGTCAAAAGTATTTTTGTCTACATTTTATACCTCATCCTTGGTTTTCCAAGCTTGGCATGGAATGCTTCTCATACAGAATTAATTTGAAATGCTGCATATTTATTATCATAATCATCATATTCAAAATAAAAAATATATGTACCGCCTTCAAGTTGATTCCAACTTATGGTGACCCTATGAATAGGGTTTTCATGAGGCTGAGAGGCAGTGACTGGCCCATCACTCAGTGAGCTTCATGGCTATGTGGGGATTTGAACCCTAGTCTCATTTTGTTCTCACAACAACCCTGTGAGATAGTAGGTTAGACTGGCCCAGGCAGGGTTATTTAGTGAGCAAAAATGATACAAATAGGATCTCTTTTAATTGTGCTATCGACCTGCTTACTTCCACTCTGACTGGGGGATCTTGCAGCATGGGGAAGAGATGGGGGCACATCACAGCTGAAGTTCACCCATATAGGAGCATTATCTCTTGTTTATTACAGAGATGCCTGTTGCAGGTTTTGCTGCTGAGAGCAGCAGTCAGTTAGTGCGGCCACTTGAGTCACAGCTTGTTGATCCTGAGGAGGCAAAACTAGAAAGTGAGGTTCAGAAAGGAAGTCCTGTGCACGAGGAGGAGGAGAGCATGAAGCAGTGCCAGTTGCCCACAGCCACATCTGCAGAACAGCAAGTACCATGGTTTGGCTTTGAGAAAGCTTGTACATTTGTGAGCCAGAGTGGGAAAAATGTTGTTGTACGATGCAATTACTGCCTTCCAAGGATCAAAAATCTGAGATCAGCTGTTTCCTCCTCATCCAATGTGAAGAAACATTTTGAGGTAAGCCTTTGTCATGCTGGTCCTCAAAGAGTGTCCATTGTCTATTTATGTTTAAATTGTGAAGTTCCTCTTCCATTTTTTCTTGGATTCATGCTTTCTTCTTCTTCCTCAGAGGGCACACCCTGAGAAGCTGAGAGCAATTGAAGAAGCAATAAAGGCAAGGAGACGTGGCCTTCCTGAACCAATGCATGACACCCCTCCTCCCAAAACGCTGAAGCAGCAGCAGACAACCCTTGAGAGGTGGGGATCTGGCGGGGAGCCTGTCACCCAGAGCAATCTCGACAGGAGAATCATTGATTTCATTGCAGAGGAGACATTACCACTTCAGACTGTGGACAAACCATCATTCATTAATCTGGTTCGCATTGGACTCCCCAAAGATCTCACCGTCATATGTGCCAAGACTCTGAGAGACAGAATTGAGAAGAGAGCATGCCACATGAGAGAAACTCTTGCAAACCGAATGGGTGCTGTGGCATACATAGCAACCACTGCAGATTGTTGGACCAATGGCAAGAAGAGTTACTTTGGGGTAACAGCCCACTGGATCAACCCAACTACCCTGAAACGTGAGGTCAGGGCCTTGGCTTGTAAGCGTCTGAAGGGGCGCCATACATACGATGTCCTTTCAAAAGCACTGCATGATGTACATGTGCAGTACAGGATCCACAACAAAGTTATGTGCACTACTACAGACAATGGCTCCAACTTTGTGAAAGCGTTCAGAGTTTTCATGGCCAAAGAACCAGTGGAAGCTGCAGGCACCAGTGACGATGATGGTGATAACCAGGAGGAGGAGGAGGCTGAGGTGGAGTTTGTGCCTATCTGTGAGATCCTGGACACAGGACCTGAGGCAGAGGAAGAAGCTGCAGACTCAGGAGAGGATTTTGTTTTACCACCACACCAGAGATGTGCTAGCCACACCCTCAACCTTGTGGCAACACAAGACATAGAGGCCATGCTTTCTGACTCCTCCAAAAGTAGTCTTCTTGGTCCTTTCAAGAAACAGTTTCGTTCCTTGATGGGAAAGTGCAGCAAGTTATGGTCCAAGCAGAACCAGTCAGCCCAGATTGCTGAGTATATCCATGCGCAATGTGGTGTGTATCTGAAGGTACCGAATAAGACCAGGTGGAATTCCACCTTTGATGCGTTGAAGCAACTACATGAGCTCCTGTCAACTGTGCCACTAAAAATGCATGCCATAATGGACCGCTGCTCCTTGTCCAGGATCACAGCTGCCGAGATTGAAGGGGTACAGGAATACACAGAGATTATGGAGCCACTAGCCCAGTCCCTAGATATCCTGCAACGGGAGAACGGCATGTTCATGGGGTATTTGCTACCAACGCTCTGCAATCTGGACCGCAAGTTAGAAGGACTGGAAAACAAACCTGAGAGGTACACATACTGTTTTCAGCTGCTGAGAGGTGTGCGCGAAGCCCTAAGAAAGCGGTTTGCAGCTATCTGGGAGGACAAGAGGCTTCTTCTGGCGGCCTGCCTACACCCTCGCTTCAAACTAGATTGGCTGGAATCGTGTCAGGCCACCACCCATACCAACAAGTAAGAACATTAGGGAAGCCCTTTGGGTGGATTACTCCAAGGGAAATGTTGTCTCAAGGGAGGCATCAGAGGGCTTAAGGTGGTAGGCAGGGGCTGGTCCTTTTCTTCCTGGGGCTCCTCATCACAACCTTGGGTTGCTGCAGGTAATCCTTAAGGGTCTGCTGTGCTGCCCCATGAGTGTGGTGACTTGGTCACCTTCCTACCTTCCATGTCATCATCCACAGGCTCAGGCTGGACCCTGAACCAGGGGACATGACAAGCATCAGGAAATGAAGAGCAGATGATGGTTTCCTAACATATATGTGTTAACATATCCTCTCTCTTTCTTAGATACACAATGGAAGCCTTGCTGAAAGCTGAAATAAAGATGGGTGTACTTAATGAGGACAGTGATCAGTCTTCAGATAAAGACCAGGAAGGAGATGACTTAGCAGATGACTTCTTTAACTTTCTGCCCCAGGGCAAGAAGTCAGCAGTGGACACTGCTGAGGAGGAACTGGGGAGGTACCTGAGGTCTCCCAGCAGGGAAGTGTCATCACTCCATGGCTTTCCACGTGTGCTGCGGTGTTTTTTGCAGCACAACACAGGCATGCCTTCAAGCGCCGCAGTAGAACGCCTGTTCAGTACTGGTGGCAACGTAATGACTGTAAAAAGACATTCCTTGTCTGACATGCTCTTTGAGCATCTTGTTCTTTTGAGACATAACAGAAACATATTATAAAAGCATTTCAAGTGTAAAATTTGATTTCAAGAGTTGGGGTATCTTCATTGCTTGGGGGGGATGTGAGATTCTGTTATGCCATTATGTCAATCTTACGGATAAAATGTTTTATTCTACTACCCCCTGTGTGTGTGTGTTTATTTTTAATATTGTTTTAGGCTTCTTAGATGTGTAGCAGCCAAGGCCAGCACCTTGTAGGAGTTTTTTTAAAAAAGTAACTGAAATGTAATTGTAGTGATTACTTTTGAGAAAAAGTAAAGTAATCAGTTACTTTCAGAGCAATTGTAACTGTAACGGTAATTACTACTTTTTGGGCCAAGTAATTGTAACTGTAATTTATTACTTTTTAAAAGTAATCTTCCAAGCTCTGAGCACAGGGTAATTTCCTTCTGAAATTCCTTGGTCTGTTCCATTATCCAACGTATGTTTGCGATATGATCTCTGGTACCTCTTCCCTTTCTAAATCCAGCTTGGATGTCTGGCATTTCTCACTCCATATATGGTAAGAGCCTTTGTTGTAGAATCTTGAGCATTACTTTACTTGCATGGGATATTAAGGCAATAGTTTGATAATTACTGCATTCCCTAGGATCCCCTTTCTTTGGAATTGGGATGTATATTGAATGCTTCCAGTCTGTGGGCCATTGTTTAGTTTTCCATATTTCTTGACGAATTTTAGTCAAAATTTGGAGAGATTCGGTCTCAGTAGCTTGTAGCAACTCTATTGGGATGCCATCTGTTCCTGGTGATTTGTTTCTTCCAAGTAAGAGCAGCTTCCACCTCACATTCTAAAATTTCTGATTCTTCATCATACGGTTCTTCCGTGAATGAATCTGTCATCCTGGCATCTCTTTTATAGAGTTCTTCAGTGTATTGCTTCCATCTTCCTTTTATTTCATCTCGGTCAGTCAGTGTGTTTCCCTGTTGATTATTGAACATCCCTACTCGTGGTTTAAATTTCTCGTACTTGTCCTGTGTTCTTCCTCAGTAGCTCAGTGAGTGCCTTCTGACCTGGGGGTCTCATCTTCCAGCACTATCTTGTGTTGCATTTCGGATACACTGTTCATAGGGTTTTTATGGTAAGAGGTATTCAGAGGTGGTTTACCATTGTCTTCCTCTGAGTTTGGATGCATCTTAATCTGGTGTCTCAGCTTTGACCATTCCGTCTTGGGTGCCCCTGCTAGGAGTCTAGCCTCTTACTCTAGACTCCTGACGGCATTGCTCTCAGCTTCTTCAACACTCTCAACCCCCCTCACCATGTTAAGGTGTGCATCCTAGAGGGGGATGCCTAGTTTAGCCCTGACTGTTCTCCTCCTGTCCACCTCCATTCCTTCCCACCACCTGCTTCTTGGTCCCTCTTTGTTCATGTCTCTCCTCCTACATTTGGGGGAAGGGCCTTAGGCTCAGTGGCACAGAACATCTGCTTTGCATGCAGAAGGTCCCAGGTTGAGTCCATAGAATCTCGAGGTAGGGCTGGGACAGAGCTCTGCCCGAAATCCTGGAGAGCCTTTGCCGGTCAGTGTAGGCAATACTGAACTAGATGGACCAATAGTCTGACTCATTTCCTCTGTTCCTCACCTGGCTACTCACCTGGCTACTTCCTCCTCCTCCTTCTCCTCCTCCTTTTTCTTCTTCTTCTTCATTGTTGTTGTTGTTGTTGTCATTGTTGTTCTCGTTGCATGTCTGGCTGGATGATCCAAAGCCTGCATTATGTTTCAGAGCTCTTGTATTTAAGTGCTTGATTAAGGCCATAGTAACTATGGGTCAGATTGTTAACTGAGAGTTACTTATTCAGAGAACTGCTTCACTATGAGCCTCTCACTATTCATGAATGTCATTTACGTGTAGGGCTAGTCTATACATGGAGCAGAATGAGATGGCAATTGGGAATGGGGTGTGGCAGAACCCAGAGATGGTAGAAAGGACTATAGCAACATATGGGGGTGTGTGGCATTTTTTAATGTTCTCTTGCATAATATAATAATTTAAAAAATACTCCTGGCAAGCAGCAAACTAGCAAAGAAGGTTGCAGGCTAGGTCAGACGCCTTCTCTATGATACACTAGGAGGATTTGTGGGGGTGATTACTTGGAGTTTTTTTCATAGAACAGCATTTAAAAAGGGGGCATATCCTGAAATGTACAAACTACCCTACTACCTACCCTACAGAATTCAGTCATCTTATTCTGCTGCATGTAGGCTATGCTACATTCTCAATACAAGAGATGATGGGCACCCTCTCAACAAATTGCAAGCTACAATTTATATATATGCATTTACATAGGTGGTGCTGCCCATTTGGCATTGACCCACGACAGGACCTTCTTGGTGGCGGTTCCCCTCTTATGGAACACCCTCCCTGGTGAGATGCATTTATCTACTTCATTATTGACATTTAGGCGGAAGTTAAAGGCAATTCTGTTCACCAGGCATTTGATGGGTGAAAGAGGCAGCTTCTGGCAACCTTGAAATTATTAGCTGTGAGAGTATGTGATTGTTTTTAAATGTTTTTAATATGTTTGTGATTTTTTAAAATTGTTAAATGTAGTTTAAATTGTATTGTTTTACTGCTTGGTTCTTTGAGAAGAATGTAGGCATAGAAATTTAATAAATAATTCAAAATAGATCATGGATAGAGATCCAAAGCAATGATTAACATTGAAAGTAAAAAAAGATCCTCCCAAACATACTGAAATATTCCCCAATTGGTTTCCCCTCCTCTAATTTCTTTTGGCACTTTTAGTAGGCTAATTTCATCCTGACAATATGGCCTTGATGTTGCATATTTCACTATGTTGAGGTAGCCTGGCAGCAGACAAGGTAAAATGTGCAAGATACTAGATTAGACCCACAGGCCCATGTAGCATTTATAGCAAAGACATCACTTTCTGTTTCTTTTGGAGTGTTTGTTGTGAGGTAGCCTCTCAGGACACTTTGGAGCATAGGTTAGGAATAGCTCAGCCTGAATTTAGATTGACCTCCAGAGTGACATTTTAATTGGTGGTTTTAGCAACTTGCAACATGGTGCAAATTGAATTCTTTGCACCGCTACCCATTTAGTCTAGGCCGCTGTGATGAAAGGTAAGATGAGGCTGTAATTTGATTTTGTTTCTTTTACACTGGAGTTGGCACTGCAAGAAGTCTTGCCAGCTTTGATTAATCTGACACCACAACCTAAACACTGAAACAGAAAACTCAGATTGCATATTTCAAGACAAAAGGGAATAATATATTGCTTGTATCTGTGTTCATGCAAATGGGTGATGATGCCAATCCAGGTCTAAAACCATTTTATTCTAGGTTGCTATACACAGTATAGCTGTCCTAACTTTGGCATGAAACAGCAATGAAATAGTAATAATCTCTCATACACATATATCCAAGCAGTCTTCCCACCACCACCGCCATCACAGCACAGATCTGATCCCCAAAACTTGCACATTTCCCTCTTCACATTGAGTAGCTGATCCCAAGAACCTCAGAACAGCAGGCTGGATCAGGCCCATGGCCCATCTAGTCCAGCATCCTGTTTCACAGTGGCCAACCAGATGCCTCCGGGACCTGAGCGCAAGAGCACTCTCCCCTCCTGCGGTTTCCAGCAACTAGTATTCAGAAGCATGCTGTCACACACATGCACATTTTTCCCGCCACAGTGTAGATCTGATCCCCCAAACAGTCACAGCCCCCATTGCCTCCCCATCACCTCCATCCCTCACCAGAGAAATGCTTTTGACATGGCTGAGTGGGCATACAAAGTTGCAACTTTGCTCCCAGCTTTCAAAAGGAGCTGGGAGTGCAGCACAGCTCCTGTTGCTCCTCCGCTGCCACCCGCTCCTGCCAGCTCTATGGCCAGTGCTTGCTAAGCAATGCAAAAGGGGCACTCAGAACAGTCCCAGTTGCAACTGAGTAGTTCCGATTAGCACTGAAGGCTTCGGCACACTGTTTCCAATGTCTGGTAATAATGCCCAGATTCGAAGAGTGCCTTGCACCAGCCAATTGAGAACAGGCAGCACACGGCTTCAATCAGTTGTGGCAATCGTTATTGCTGCAATGTAGTGGCTGCATGCCAACGTTGCTTAGGCGTAATTAGGTAGAAAAAATGCCAAAAAGTTGTCATGGGAATTAACAAACATCTTTTTTTTAAAATAATTTTTATTCAAATTTTTCAAAAGACAAACAAAACAAAGTAAAAAAACATAACAATACAACAAAAAAATAAAAATAAAATAGTTGACTTCCGATTTGTCGCAGATCAGCTATAAGTATATAATATACATCAAACCTGTCCCTTAATATATACATACAGGATCACTTTTCTCCATAGGCTATCTTAGTTAATCGTCAAATCCCAATATCATCATTTTATTTTGATCTTTCAACAAAAAGTCTAAGAGAGGCTTCCATTCCTTAAGAAATGTGTCTGTCGATTTTTCTCTAAGTAGACATGTCAATTTATCCATCTCTACTAAGTCCATTAATTTCAATAGCCATTCTTCCGTTGTTGGTGTTGATTCCATTTTCCACTTTTGTGCATATAATAATCTTGCTGCCGTAATCATATATAATATTATTCTTCCATATTTCTTTTCTATTTGTTTATCCATAAAACCCAATAAAAAAAATTCTGGTTTTGACTGAATATTTATCTTTAGAATTTTTTGCATCATCCTACCTATCTGTGCCCAAAATGATTTTGCCTTTTTACACAGCCACCACATATGATAAAATGATCCTTCTTGTTGTTTACATTTCCAACAAACATTAGAAACATTACTATACATTTTTGACAACTTTTCTGGAGTCATGTACCAACGGTACATCATTTTATAGAAATTTTCTTTAAGATTATAGCATAATGTAAATCTCAAGCCTTTTTTCCACATATTTTCCCATTGATCCATTTGTATGTTATAACCAATTTTTTTTGCCCACTTTACCATACGCTATTTTACTTGTTCTTCTTCCATATCCATTTTCAGTAAGAGTTTATACATTTTCGCAATTATATTTTCATCATTTGTACACAAACCTATTTCAAAATCAGATTTACTTATTTCAAACCCATACATTTTCTTGTCCATTTTATATCTTTCTAACAATTGTAAATAGGCAAACCATTGAGAACTATATCCTTCATTTATCAGATGTTCTCTCTCTTTCATTATATATTCTCCATGTACATTTTCTAATAGTTCTTGATAAGTTAACCATTTCTCTTTTCCAGCCATTTCTCTTCTGTAAAACGCTTCTTGACTTGAGACACATAATGGTATTTTCGAATAGAACCTTGGTTTATATCTATTCCATATTTTCAACAGAGGACGTCTTATAAAATGATTATTAAAGTCTACATTTACTTTTACTTTGTCATACCATAGATATCCATGCCATCCCCACTTCAGGTTATGGCCCTCCAAATCCAATAGTCTTTTATTCCTCAATAAAATATATTCCTTTATCCAGACTAAACAGCAGGCAGCAAAATAAAGTCTCAGATTTGGTAATCCCAGTCCTCCTCTTTCTTTGGCGTCTTGTAGTAATTTAAATTTAACTCTTGGTTTTTTTCCTTGCCATACAAATTTAGAGATATCTTTTTGCCATTGTTTAAAAGGTAAATCAGAGGATATTACAGGTATTGTTTGAAACAAAAACATCATTCTCGGTAATACATTCATTTTTATCACAGATATTCTACCCATTAATGATAATTGTTGTTTATCCCATCTTAGCAGATCTTTCTTAATCTCTGTCCATAATTTTTCATAATTATTATGAAACAACTTTGAATTTTTATTTGTCATAATGATACCTAAATATTTCAACTTTTTCTCTATTGTAAAATCTGTCTTGTCCATTAACTCTTTCTGTTCCCTTAAAGTTAAATTTTTCACCAACATCTTTGTTTTTTGATTGTTGATCTTAAATCCTGCTAACGGTCCAAATTCTTTTAATTTGTCCATCAATATATTAATTCCTTCCAAAGGGTTTATCAAATCATCAGCAAATGCTCTCAGTTTATATTCTTCTTTTTTTATCTTTAATCCCGAAATCCTTTTATCTTGCCTTATATCTCTAAGCAGCACTTCTAAGACCAGAATAAATAGAAGGGGAGATAATGGACATCCCTGTCTTGTACCCTTTTGTATTTCACATGAATCCGTTAAATCTCCATTAACAATTATCTGAGCCTTCTGAGATGTATAAATCGATCTAATCCATTTTATAAAATTGTCTCCAAAATCCATTTGCTCCAAAACCTGAAACATAAATTTCCAATTCAAATTATCAAATGCTTTCTCAGCATCTAAGAAAATCAAAGCTGCTTGTTTATCATTTTGTTGTTCTAAATATTCCAACACATTCAAGACATTCCTGACGTTGTCACGTAATTGTCTTTTAGGTAAAAACCCCGATTGATCTTCCTGGATAAATTGTTGCAATATTATTTTCATTCTTTCTGCCAAGATCATTGTAAAAATTTTATACTCATTATTCAATAGAGATATCGGCCGATAATTTTTTGTTTTAGTTAAATCTTGCTCCTCTTTAGGTATTAATGTTATGTTAGCATTTTTCCAACTATCCGGTATCTTTCCCTCTTGCAAAATAGAATTCATTGTATACTGTAAAGGTAGCAAGAGTTCTTCCTCCAAACATTTATAGTACATTGCAGATAACCCATCTGGTCCTGGCGCCTTTCCTGATTTAATTTTATTTATAGCTTCAGATATCTCTCTTGACGTGATAGGGCCATTAATAGCTTGTCTCTGAAAGTCTGTAATTTTAGGCAAATTCTGTTTAGATATATATTCTTCTATTTTTTCAGATGGGATTTCCTGACACTTGTACAATGATGAATAATATTGATGAAAAATCTTTTTGATTTTTACATTATCTGTCAGCATCTCATCTCCTTCTTGTATCTTTAAAATAATATTTTTTGACGTTCTTTTCTTAATTTATACGCTAACCATTTCCCCGGTTTATTTGCAAATTCAAAAGTCCTTTGTTTAGCAAAATTTAGTTCCCTTTCAATTTCTCTAACTGTCAGCATTGATACTTGATTCTGTAACATTTTAAGTTGATTTACAATAGAAACTTTAGTTGGATTCTTTTTCAATTCTTCCTCTTTTTGTTTTATTTCTTCCAAAATTAATTGCATTTTCTGTTGTTTCTTTTTTTTTAATTCAGAGTTACATTTAATAAAATATCCCCTCATAAATGCCTTACTTGTATCCCAAACAATATTTTCATTTGTTCCTTTATGTAAATTATATTCAAAAAACTCTTTTAATTTCTTCTTACATTCTTGTACTACTTTGTCATTCTGTAATAAAGATTCATTTAGTCTCCATCTAAATCCAAGATTTTTTTTTTTTAATGTTAATATCACAGGATTGTGGTCCAAAAAAGTTTTTGGTAATATATCCATTTTAAAAATATCTTTCACTAGATTTTTAGACATCCAAATCATATCAATCCTCAAGAATGTTTTATGTCTTTCTGAAAAATAAGTAAATTCCTTTGCGTTATCATTTATATATCTCCAGGTATCCACCAATTCTAAATTTTCCATCAATTCAAAGCAAATCTTCGGTAATTTACCCTGTGTCTCTTTAATATTTTTTTCAGAAAGTCTATCAATTTTTGGTGAGATTACCCCATTCCAATCACCCATGACACACCAATGATCATATGAAAACTCTGACAATTTTTCCATAAGTCCTGTGTAAAACCTTGTTTTATCTTCATTGGGGGCATAAATACCCACTATCAAAATTTTTATGCCCTGTAAAGTAATTTCAACCCCCACAAATCTACCACTATCATCCAGTAATATCAATTTAGGAAGCAATTGTGGGTTAATGTAAAGAACAACTCCATTTTTTTTTTGATCCAGCCAAAATAAATTCTTCACCCAAATTTTTACAGATCAAATATTTGGAATCTTTCTTCTTAATATGAGTTTCTTGTAAACAAATTATATCCAATTTTAATTTTTTCAAATAATGAAACACTTTCTTTCTCTTCTGCGCCATGTTGGCTCCATTTATATTCCAAGTTAGATATTTGTAATCCATCTTTAAGCGTGTATTTTAAAATGTACCTGATGCTCCCTTTAATCCATCATCTTCCTTCCCCTCCTCTGCATGTTCCTGTTGACTTTGTTTCCCAGGAATTATATCCATATCTTTGAGTTTATCTTCTTCCATGTCTTTTGAAGCTTTTCTCAAGAAATCCCTTGCTTTTTGAACAGTATTCAATCGATATTTCTGTTGTCTGAATGTAAAAATCACTCCTTCTGGAACATCCCATCTAAATTGAATTTTGCATTGCTTAAGTTTTTCTGTAAAGAAAGCATATTCTTTTCTGTTACGTAAAAGTCTAATAGGAATTTCTTTCATCACCAGTATTTCCTTACCATCAATTTTAAAGGTATTGTTGAAGTGTTGTTGTAATACCATATCTCTGGTCGTCTTTTTTATAAAGTGAACAAGCACATCTCTTGGAATTTTTTTCATTGTTGCATATCTGGAATTAATTCTATAAACTTTGTCTATTTCAAATTTCATCCGATCTTCATTCAAATCCAGAAATTTTACTAAAGCATTAACAATTTTATCTCTGATGTCTTCACCTGTTTCCTCAGGGATTGCACGGAATCTCAAACAATGTTCTTTATTTTTCATTTCAATCACAGCCATGTAGTCCAAATTTTTTTCTAATTCCAGATTTAATATATCTGTTCTATTCTCCAAGATTTGTACCTTTTCTTTAGTATTTTTTGCATCCTCCTTTATTTGCCCAATTGTCCCTTTAATCTCATCCACTTGTGTTTTAATATAGTCTTTTATATCTATCAATTCAGTTTTCATTTCCTGTTTTATATCACTAATCCCTTCCATTATTTTTTGAAACATATCTGGGGGTAAAGCCCCTTCCTGTGGATCAATTGAACCTCTTCGCTCCTGAGCCTTAGCTGCTTTTCTAGTTGTCATTCTCAAAAGAAGCCTTTAATTTCTGATATTAACCACTGTTCCAAAACCTAGAGGCAGTCTATTTCTTTTTTTTTCCTCCACCAACAAAAGAGTTAATATTCCAGGCCTGTTATTATAGTCCGGCCAGCACAGTTCTTATCTACGTCCAGGAATGCAAAACAATTCTGGTTCACAACACCAAGCGATTAGTAACATATACGAACAGCAGATTCGTCCAAAAAGAAATAATCCAAGGAGAAAAATAGTCCACAATATATTTCCATCAAACAATAATTACCTCTCATCCGTTTTTAATCTTTAAAACTCCAAATTCAGGCCAGCTTGTTGTCGTAAAAAATATATATATATAAATTGTTTACATTTTCTTTCTTCCTTAATTATATTTAAAAGAGAAAAAGTATGACTCACCCAGATTTCTCAGTTGCTGATTCGTTAACAAATCCCTTTTATTGTAGTAATTTAAGCCAAATGATAAGATTTAGACAGAAGGAGGCTCGCTAGTTAAGAACGTTTTTAAGAAGGAAAAAAACGCTTCGCTTTTTTTCAGTACAGCTTGTTGGAAGTCCTGACTCCGTCTTCAGCCAATCGGTATGCCTTCTTATCTCAGGGAATTCCTGATCAATTCCAGCAGCCGACAGCTCAACGAAGTCCTGTGGAAAATCTGATCGGTTCACCTATACCTTGGAGAACATTTAAGCCAGTCAAAGTTTCCTCTTGGCTGGCTTTTAAACTGAAAAAAGCTTCCTCTGAGGCAGAGATCTCTCAGAGACAACCACCAGCTGGGCACTCACTTCCGGGAAGTTGGGAATTAACAAACATCATAAATAACATATAGAGATTGGCATCTCGACACAGGATGCAGGCATTAACTGAGCTGGAGCAGCCCCCAGTTGCAAGGCTGTCACAGTGTTCCCAAGCTGGTCACTTGGAGTTGCAGGTTCTGGTTCTCCAGCAGATTCTGGGTCTCACTGCGGAGTTGCTGGAGCTTGGCTGTCAAAGACTCTAGGGTACTCTGAAGCCGTCTTCCATCCCCCAGCTTGCTTCCATCTCCATCATGGTGTCATCGGGTAGAGGAAGTAGGGGCTGCAACAAACTGTCCTGCCCGAACACCCTGAACTCAGTCATAAATGAGGAGATGTGCTTTTCTTTAATAGGTTTATTAAAAGATTTCATTTCAGAGTACTTCATGAATCAGTTTACAGATTACACAGGGTTCAGCATCATTACTAGGCTGGACTAGACATGACTACACTGCACTTAGACGTTTTCACAGCAACTAGACCTGCCCCCTCACCCAGCTTAAGTAAGGTTGGGTGGGCACCCTACTTGCATGAACTGAGTGTCACTATTGGAAGCACGTGTGCACCCAAGAGTTTGAATTGCTTGTAGCTCCTCCTCTGACTATTGACCCTGGTGGCATAGGAAGTACGTAAGTAGTGTCTGATGCACAGGGCTCCTAGTTTGAGACTTGCAATGCTTAATAAGTAGGGATGAAGGAGAAATTCTAATCAGTTCACATGTAAATGCAAACCTATGTAAATCTCCTTTTCTGAAACAATTCAAGAACCAAAACACAGCTGATCTTAGAAATTCACCCTTCTCCGAATTTCGCAATGCTGTTCTCCAGCCAAGTAATATCTACAGAAATGTAAAGGGTGCATATAAATGCAGATATTAGTGAAAATAACATACAAAAACACATTATACTATGAAAACTGTGTATATATTAGAATGAAATCACATATAAAAAGGTTTATATTTATTTTATTTTATTTATTCAATTTATATCCTGCCCTTCCTCCCAGAAGGAGCCCAGGGCAGCAATTGTAACAGGAGAAATTTGCACTAAAAGGGTGATAATTTTAATGAGGACTTAAAAAAAAACAACGAATTGCAAACTGATGTAAAAATGGGGCGAACCAAACTTAAGCGTCGAAAAATGAGCAGCTTTGAGTAACTAAAACTGACATATTCGCCCATCCCTACTGAAAAGTACTATGAGGGTGACACAATAGCTATCTTCTACCTTCTATTGTTGGGAGATAGTATGCCTCTGAAAACCAGTTCCTGGAAACTGCGGGAGGGGAGAGTACTGTTGCACTCAAGTCCTGCCTGCGGGCTTCCCATAGGCATCTAGTTGGCCACTGTGAGAATGTGATGCCGGACTACATGGGCCACTGGCCTGATCCAGCAGGGCTCTTATGATCTAATTTGTGTGCATGTACCATGGAAACCTGTGACAGTGGATGTGTGCATCTTTCATTTGTTTGTTTGACACATTATTTAGTGATTTACCACTTTAAAATATTCATAATATCAAGGATTAAAAAACAACCTATAAGCAGATCTTCTCATTTACACTTTAATTTTACAGACCAAAAGAGAATCAAGCAAAAACAAGACACATACATATACACAAAACCTGTTGGCAAGACAGGACACAGACACATTATTCTAATATGCTATAAGTTGTTAACGAGGGGAGCTGGGAGTCACTAGCTTATTTTGATGGCCTAGATTATTTCTCACAAATCACCCTCCCCCATCCAAGGGACCAGTCTTCATGCTTAAATTCCGACAATTCCATCAGGCATGTTTTACCTTGAAACACACTGCTATCTTAGTAATCATGTCAGTAAGTAAACACATTCTATCCATCCCTGCTGATGATATTTTCCCCTGATCTCTAAGAACACATATTTATTTGCAGCCAGTCTAGAGGGGCATGGCCTCCTTTCCCGATAAACTGCCGTCATTTGCGATGCTGAATTATTTGTTTGAAGGCTGCCCGAGTTTAATGAGCCAATTGAAAACTTATAAGAAGGGGTGCTAATTGGCTTAGCAGAAAGCACCAAAATAAAATAAAAAAGGCAGGGTTTTCAGTGCTGGGCCTCATCATTCTTATCAATTTGCTGGAGCTGACAACAAAGGATGATTTGAGACACGGTGGCTATTAATCATAGCACTTGCTGCATTCACAAACGCCAGGAAGAGTCCAGCAGAAAGATCTGCATAAAGCCGAGAAACATTATGACTTATTTTTCTGTAAATGAAGGTGCCATATAACCTTCTCTACTCAAACGTCTGTGGGGAGGTGGAATAGGGGGATGGAGTTTTTTTTTTCTAGCACGTGAATGATCCCAGTTTTTTGCTGCTGATCCTGCTCTGTAGACAGAAACATGGGGGGAAAGAGCAGAAGTCGATCAGCTCCCCCTATGGAGGTGACCAGTTTAGCATTCTCAGCGGTGTCATCTGGGTAGGACTTTTGGGCAGAAGTCAAGGGCCCCACATAGCAGAATAAGCAGGAGGGCCCCCAAACACAGCAAGGGTAGCTTTAGTATGTTTCCTTCTTTATCAGGAAGAGACATAGCTCAGGTCAGGATTCCAAAAACACCCAAGATCGTGACCTCTGGAAAAAATGAGCAAGCACGTGTCCATGGGTCAGGATTCCAAAAACACCCAAAAAATGGTGATTGAGAAAGATGCCAAAATTGCTGAAAAATACAGAAAAACACTCCAAAATGTGACCTGCGGGTTAGGATTCCAAAAACACCAAAAAAGTGCACAACCAGAAAATATGCTGAAACACATCTAAAAATGTGACTCGTGTCAGGATTGCAAAACCAATCAAACATTTAATTTCCAGGAATGATGCCAAAAAGTGCCCAAACTTGTGACCCATGGGTCAGGAATCAAAATACACCAAAAAAAAAAAGTGCACCTTGAAAAGGTGCCAGAAAACTCTCAAAAACATTTCTCTGAGTCAGGATTCCAGAAACCCCACAAAAGTGCACCCCTGGAAAAGATGTCAAAAAAGACTAAAAATGTGACCAGGTATCAGGATTCCAAAACCTGGATTATCCAGATAACATCCCAGCATAAGGCATGTGAAGAAAGCTAAAGCCATAGCTTAGCAGTAGAGCTAGGGATGGTAGAAAAGTGCACCTCCAGAAAAGAGACTCATGCTGAAAACATTGATTGTTTGTCAGGATTCCAAAAAGGCCCCAAAACTTGACCCACAGGTCAGAATTCCAAAGCCATCAAAAAAGTCAGCTCTGGAAAAGTTGCTGCAAAATACAGACGAATGCCAAAACACTTCCCCCAAAATGACCCGTATGTCAGGATTCCCAAACCACCTGAAAAACATGACCTCTGGAAAAGATGCCCCCAAAATGCTGGAAAATGCCCCCAAACACCACCAAACATGATCCATAGGTGAGAATTCCAAAAACACCCCAAAATGTGGCCTCTGGAGAAGATGCCCCCAAACATCCAAAAATGTGACCTCCGGAAAAGATGGTGAAAAACACCCCCCAAAATGACCTCTGGAATAGAACAGCTGCAGGACAGGTCAATTAAAAGATCAAAAATGTGACCTCACATCAGGACTCCAAAAACACCAAAAAAGTGACCTCCGGAATATATGCAATCCCCCCCCCCAAAAAAAGTCATGACCCATGGGTCAGGATTTCAAAAATACCAAAAAATGTGCACCTTTAGAAAAGATGCCTAAAAATGTGATCCATGGGTCAGAATTCCAAAAACACCCCCAAACATGCACCTCTGGAAAAGATGCCAAAACCCACCCAAAAACATGACCTGCAAATCAGGATTCCAAATACACCAAAAAAGACATTCTGCAGAAAAGATGCTAAACAATGCCCAAAAACATGCCCAAAAATTGTTACCTCAGGGGAAAAAAGCCCCAAAATGTGACTCACTGCTCTGGATTCCAGAAGCACCAAAAAAGTGACCTCAGGAAAAGATTCCCAAAAATGTGACCCATAGTCTAGATTCCAGAAACACAAAAAAAGAAAGAAAGAAAAAAAGACATGCACCTCCTAAATAGATTCTGGGGGGAAAACCCCAAAACATGACTTGTGGGTCAGGAGTCCAAACACACCAAAAAAGCACATGTCAGGATGCACCACAATGCCCAAAAACATGACCCATGAGTCAGGATTCCAGAAGCACCAAAAAAAAAGTGCAGCCCCGGAAAAGATGTCCCCAAACACCCAAAAGCTGGACCTGCAGTTCAGGAACCCAAAAAGTGGATTGTCCAGGTAACATCCCAGCATGAGGCATTTGAAGAAAGCTAAAGCCATAGCTCAGCAGTAGAGATGGGATGGTAGAGAAGAACACCTCCAGAAAAGATGCTGATCCTGGAAACATTGACTGCTCGTCAGGATTCCACCCCCCACCAAAAAAACTATAACATTAACTGGCTGCCCTCTTCCAATTCCCAACATTACTTTTGTGAGCTGACAGGGCTCTGAATCAATCTCTCTCTCTCTCTCCACACACACACACACACACACAGAGAGAGAGAGAGAGAGAGAGAGAGAGCACTTTGCAGTGCAGTTCTCCAGCCAAGCGTGTGTACAAAAACACACATACTTGGGTAAAGTGTGCACAAAACGCATATAAAATGCCTAAGTTGGTGAAAATAACATAGGGCAGCATCCAACGAATGCATCCCATCAATGCAAGGATTTCCGCTTGTGCAATGGGACTTTTCCCCATTGGGTTTAGGAGGTGCACAGGGGGAGGGGAGTGAGAAAAGTCCCATTGCGGAACCAGAAATCCTTGCACTGATGCTTTAGTGCTACAGCTTGTACAAAAATGCCTTACATTTGGGGAAATGGCTGACAAAAAATGTGTTTATTGGACAAAATTGCATACAAAAATGTGTAGATTAGGATAAATTTTCACTAAAACTCTGACGGCTGCTCATGAGGGCTTAAAAAAAAACTAAGGTGGAAATGTGGAGAACTGACCTTAAGACTGGAAAAATGAGAAACAGAGATAATTCAAAACTGGTAGTTAGGATACAAAGGAGTTAGAGTCTCTCCTAGCTTGGCAGAAATGCAGTATCTATGCAGAACGTTGGTGTGATTTTGCTGCATATGTGAGTCAAAGACTCAAAAGGTAAGGACAATTGTCACTTTGCAGCACACGTCATAAGCTATGTCCCAGGCTATGGTCTGAAGGCACATGAGGCCACCACCTTGCTGAAGCTAAGCAGGTCTGGGTCTGGTCAGTGCCTGGACGGGAGACCGCCTGGGAACCACGTGTATGCCTCCTTGGGTTCCACGATGGAAGAAAGGCGGGCTTTAAATGTAACAAATAAATAATAAGCAGCATTTTCATGGATAATGGATGGGGAGGGAGACTGCCTGAATAAGCTTGCCAAAATGGTTGAACAATCCTGCCAAACAAACACCAAACACGCTGAAGTACAACTTCCTGTGGGTTGTTACATTAAAACCTTGCCAGCTCATGCAAAGGCGCATCACAATTTTTCCAGAGATGAATCAGTGCCAATAAAAGAAAGGAAAATGTCAGAGAAGTTGTCAAGAGAGCCACAGAGAAACCTCAAACAGATCTGAAATGGAAATGCTGTTCACGCTCTGGAAGGAAAAAAAAGACAAGCAAGTAGTCCCTGCTCTCGAAAATAAACTTAAATCAACAAAACCCACCCGTAGTGTTTGCACAATTCATTTGGCTTTGGCAAGCTTCTAAATACGTTTGTTCAGCATTCATTGCCTTGTATCTCCTTCAAATTCTATTACTAATGGGTTTTTTTCTCATCAGTTCGTGTGTGTGGAAATCGACACTTACTGATCAAAAATCTAATTATCAGACATGACAGCCTAGCTTTCTACTAGGGAAGACACTGAATTAATTATGTAAAGTATTGCTTTTTTGCCGCGATCTTGCAGCTGCAAGGGAGGATTAATGCAAGGGCTGGGCTCCCTGGACATAGCTGGAGGTACCAGGCTTTTGGGCAGGGACAGTATGAATGACTCGTACCCCTGTTGACTCAGCAATTTTGACTTCCTGCTTCAGCCTCTGTGCCAGTGTTGGGCTATGGGCAGAATCTGCTTTCTTGGTGGAAATAAAACCAACAGAATCAGGTGCAAGCATTCCCTGGAGGTGGGGGCAGGGGCAGGGGACTCCAGGAGAAATTGGCTGGGAAGGCCAAATCTAAAGCTTGCAGTGGGCCCACACAAGTGTTGCGTAGAAAGGATCACCTAAATGAAAGTCATGCACTGACCGAGGTCAACGTCAAGATGTTCATCCAACAGGTTGCCTCTGCGATACAGGAAGACGGCAGGCAGATAAACAGCAAGATTGAAGCCAAATACCACACAGAGCAGGGGGTCAGGCAGGAATGAGCAAAGCTAGGAGCTGCTTAGGGAAAGACCCAAGCCTAAACTGGAAGTATATACTGGACAATGCAGAACATGATTGCAGTATAGTTCTCTCTTAGGATGCAAGATGTTCTGTGTTCAGATCCCAGACATGCCCCATTCAGGCTGTTAAGGGGTCTTTACCTTGATCATACCATAGATCAGTGGTACAGCATATGCTGTGAATGCAGAAAGGTCCACGGTCCTGCGGACAGGACTCTGAAGTGAACAGCCACTGCCTGTCAGAGTAAATAGTTTAATGGTCTGACACAGTATAGGGCAACTTCATATGTATGCAACAGGTCTTTTCACAGCATGGAAATTTATTTCAACATAGACAAATTGTCATGTGTGTGAAGAGCCTCTCAAACGCATCCTTTTTGATTCTTGGGCTGTTTATTGTTTTAACAAAGTCTTTGACTGGCAACCACTTTCCCTCCCTTTGGCCCCTGCATCTAAAGGAGTGATAGGAAAGAAATTAGAGATTCCCGGTACTGATGCTGCTTTTCTTTGTCATGGTTTCAGCTCTCCATCACATTGCCAGTTTCTCCCAGCTCTCAGACCTCTTGCAGAAATGCTAAATTAAATCCAAATGCATTTTTAAGCAACCTTATCTGTTTCATTTACACTCCCACCTTTCCTCCAAGCAGCCGAAGGTAGCGTACTTAGTTCTCCCACCCTATCGTTTTATCTTCACAACAACCCTGTGAAGTAGATTAGACTGAAAAATAGTAATTGGCCCAAAGTCATCCACTAAGTTTTGCAGCTGAGTGAGGATTTGATGCTTCATGAGGTTCTTCCCCATTCCAAAGGGTGGATGCAGTGCTGGATTTTGGAACAAGCCAAGTAAGCCATGCCATGGCTTAGGGCCTCACATTATGGGAATATGTTGGGGAAAACTAAGAAGTTTTATTGTAAATGAATTTGCTTTGGCTTAAATAACCTTTCATATAAAATCTGCGACCAAAATTCTGAACTTTGACCTCCCCATCCCAATCCCATCAACTTTCCTTCCATGGTTGCTGGACTACTTGCATCATGCAAGATTGCCCAACCTCATCTAAGATTTCAAGAGGAGACAATGGGAGATAACCAACAACACGTTCTGAAATCCTGCTCCATACCAGGCATCATTTCCACTAATCCCCTCCTTGCCACTTTCCCACCACGACTTTCTCTTTATTTTTTTATGGTATGAGGCTTCTGAATCTTGACATGGCTTAGGCCCTCTGCATGTCTTAATCTGGCTCCAGGTGGATGCATTCAACACTTGCCACTCTCTATCATTCCTTCTTTTTCTAATGTTCAGGCTATGAGTGCCCTTGCTGATGTGATCGAATCAGCACCACCTATGCACAAGAGGGAGAGATCAGCAGGCTCCAAAGTTTGCAGAAATATAAAAAGTCTTTAGGGGGCAAACATTAAAAGGGGGCGGGGCGGGAGACTGTGCTCGGTGGCCATAGGAGGATGACTTTTGGCCGGGGAAAGTGGGAAACTGAGGGGAGGGAAGGGGAATGAAATGGCTGGAATCCTAAACAGCAGCATTCCTCCACACTGCAGCATTTTGTTGCAGGTCCCATTTGTTGCAGGCCTGGATGGCAAAATTTCTCTCACTGAGGAGGCTGGACTTGGAGATGCTGTGCAGCTCATGTACACCCGGGCTGCACACTGAAACAGTGGGCAGGAATATCATCTTGATATTTGTTCAACACTTCCAAATGCAGACTTGATTCCTTGTTGTTGTTGTTATGTGCCTTCAAGTCAACTAAGACTTATGGCAACCCTATGAATCAGCGACCTCCAAGAGCATCTCTCATGGACCACCCTGTTCAGATCTTGTAAGTTCAGGTCTGTGGCTTCCTTTATGGAATCAGTCCATCTCTTGTTTGGCCTTCCTCTTTTTCTACTCCCTTCTGTTTTTCCCAGCATTATTGTCTTTTCTAGTGAATCGTGTCTTCTCATTATGTGTCCATTATGTGTCCATTATGTGTCCATTATGTGTCAGTTTCATCATTCAGATGTTATTTATTTAATTAATTTATGTTGGCAAACATCACAAAGTTGCTGGACTCCAAGTTCCATCAACCCTGGTCCTGATTACTGGCCATGCTGGCTGAGGCTGACGGAGGGTGGAGTCCAACAACATCTGGGGGGCACCAAGTTGGAGGAAGGCTGATGAAGACAGTCCAGCACGAGAAGAGTCAATGGTCAGGCTCAGTATGAGGCCGCTTCTGCTGCTCCGATGTCCCCAAGGTTCAAGGGGCTTTCTGGCTGGAAAAGTTGTGAAAGTCATGTGAAAACATGGGACACTTTTATGTCTTCTCTGGTTTGTTGTACCTTACAAAGCAAACGTTCCCCTCGAGAGTCGTGTGTGAGCCCAATTGCAGCCATGCAGGGGAGAGAGAGAGAGAGAGAGAGAGAGAGAGAGAGAGAGAGAGAGAGATGGTCAGAGAGACACTGCTGAGCCTGGTAGAAACGAATATAAATAAAATGAACTGCCTGCCCCCCCCTAGCGTGAAAGGCAATATGATCCCAGAGACACAACATATTAGCAGCCTGCCTCTGATGCAGCCCCTCCCATGATCAATGGGGCTACGAGTGCAGAGACTGAAATGCAGCATCAATAAGAGAGGCACAGGCAGGGGGTCCTTTGAAGGCAAGGAGGGCTGAGGCTGAGAAGGTGACCTTGAATCAGGGCACGGCTGTCCCGGTGCTGCAATGTCCTCATGGTTCATTGTAGCCTAATCCATTGGTTACTGATCAAAATACCAAGGCGCCAGCCAGATTTTTTTATGCTCTCCCCCTTCTCAATATTCAACATATTATTTCTTTATTCAGGCAATCCTTCACTGCTATACAGATAAGAGGTATATGACCTATTCCTCCTGTGCCTGTTTACTCAAAAGGAAGCCCCGCTGATCTTCAGTGCAACAGCCCTTAAAGTAAATATGGTTAGGATTGCAAGCTTAATTGTGGTTCTTCCATCTCAGCTGGTCCCAAACTGCGCCTCGGGTCAGGCTAACACAGCACCGGGGGACTGCGAGTGTAGTGCAATAAATACATTAATTAAATGATCTGAAAGGCTTCTGAGAGTCCCAAGCACTTAGAGGGTGCTGCCCCTGGTGCTCCTGTAATAAGTAGCTGCAGCCAATCACAGTTCCCTGATGAGTCTCTACCCATGCAATTCACATTGCACACTTTACACTGTGAGATGTACAAGTGAAAACTGAAACACAGTGTTACAGTGTACCTAAGAACAATGCTCCAGCCAGCCTGGAACAGGAGCCTTTCAGAAAAGGTGTCTCCTAACCTTTCCTGGAGATGCTGGGGGCTGAACCTGGGACTTTCTGCATGCAAAGCAGCTGCTCAACCCCTGAGCTACAGCCTCCCTCCCTTCCTAGTTGGAAGGAGATTGGCCCAGAGCACAAATGCAACAGCTAGCCCAGCCAGGTAATTCTGCCACTTCATGTTTTTGCTCCTTACTTACTTTTCTGAGTCTCTTGCCTTCCTCCCTCCCCAGTACCTCCATGCTCATCTATGGAAATAGTGATGACCACCACAACTCCCCGTCAGAAAGATTTACAAAGGCTGAGCTGGCATGAAGAAAACAGAGGAACTGATACAAAATAATTAGCAACCAAGTTCATTACAGATGAGCCCGGTGCTCTGCAGTCCAGCTGGCTGATCTAGGCACTGTCCTTAATGAACCACACAGGGAGAAGCCAATGGTAAATCAGACCCGGCTGATGATCCAATTAAGGCTGTGTTTGCAGAGGCACGGGAACCCACCGACGGTATTAAGAATGGGCAGGTCTGTGTTACAAAATCCCTCGTATATATGGGCAACAGAGCAAGATGTTCTTCCATCTCTGGTGTGTGTTGTGTTGTGTACACAGGGTGTGCTTCCTAAATGTTAGATGTGCACCGATGAGCATCCAGCTAGTGAGATTTGCACTGTGCCAAATATTGTTCCCCACGCTCCCCTGTAATGAAATCAGAGTATAGTGTAGGGGTGTCAGAGAATTCCAATGAAAACAGTAACGGGAGCAGCAATTGCCAATGTTCGCATGTCCAGAATGGAAATCAATCCAGCAAATACAATTGGTATTCATTGCTGTTGTTGTTGCTTTCAGTCTGCAAAGATACATAATTATGTTTTTTCCCATTTACACTGGGTTTCCTTTGCATTGAAATGAATGGGGTGGAATAATGAAAAAACACCATAACTTACGTTATGTAATTAATTTTGTCATGGTGGACACTGAGATGAACAACCAAGTTATAGGCAGAAGGTAAACTGCAGCAGAATGGAAACAGTGCTGCATGCAACGAATACAGGGTGAAATGGATAGCAATGCCTTCTTGCATCCCTAGCATAACGTCAGTTACATTTGTCTCCTCCAGCAAATCATGAGCAGTAAACCAAAAACAAATTATGGTTACAGTCCATGGTTTGTCTGGAGCAAGTCAAACCATGAGCCCTGGTTCAAACATAATGCTAAACCAAACTGTGGCTTAACCCTGGGTAGCATGACAAACCCAGGCTGGCAGAGGAGTGCAGAGGTTGTGATCTTCACTCTGGGAACCTGCACCTTTGCTCATTCAGTCTAAGCCATGGTTCGGCTTAGTGTTGCATGTAAAGCAGAATGGAATTAAGCAGCTGGGGAGACACTGAGGAAGAAGGAGTTAAAGATCCTTTTGCCTTGCTATGTGCAAGATTAAATCCAGTGGATGGAGCCAAAGCCATGCTCCTTCAGCCCTTGCTCAATTCAAAACATGGCCCTTGGTTTGTTGGGTTTTATTAAAGTCCATAGCTGACAACCAGGGGATGATGGCCTTTGACTGCCCTGCTTGCAAGCACAGGAGAAAGGGGTGCCTTATTGAAATGATTAAAGGGAGTCAGATAGGATCATTGCAGCTGAAGGGAACACACAGAGGGCTGGGCTGACATCACGCATACCTTCACCGATCTTTAAGGCAGTATGTCCTCTCTGCCGCAGCTCAGAGGAAGATGTTCTGTTCCCGGAACAAAGCAAACTCTTTTAATTGCCTATCGCGGCATTTTGGCTACAGCGTCACCTGCACAACCCTCAGAAGCTCAGTGAAACCATGAGAACATGTCTGCAGTGATGAGACTGCAATGAGATCACGCCCACCCACCCCTCTCTTCCTTGTTTGCAATCTCCAAAACCTCCCTAGGAACTTGGGGGAAATGATGGGCAGGGAGACACAGAGAGAGAGACGTATAAAGCTATGAGACATATAAAGCTGTTTGCATGGATGGTGCAGAGGTGACTCAGCTTGATGTTTATACCTTCAGAAGCCCTATTTGCTTGCAGTAGCAATCCTCCGCCTGCTGTGATGACTCAAGCAGAGTTTTGTATGCAGGCTTCCCTCCCCGGTAGAAAGTGGCATGGCTGAAAGAGGCTTTTTTATTATTATCATCTGCAGTTGCCTTTCCCAAACCACAGTACAGCTTAATGGACAGAGAGGTTCCCTGCCTGCGCAAATCCAGCCCTCCTCTAGGAAACACAGCTTCGAAGGCTGGGAAGGCAGGCAGTGAGTGGCCCACCTCAGGAGAAGGCTCATTGTCGCTTACAGGCCATCCAGACAGGCTGTCTGAACTGTTACCCTGCTGCCAGAGGCTGTCTGGTCAGGCCCGTAGCCAGCCTAACAGTTCTGGAGGAGCACCCAAAAAAGAAAAAGTATGGAGGAGGAGAAAAAAGTCTGTAATCAATGTAATTATTTATTGCAAAAAAAAAAAAAAAATTAGGGGGGCAGAAAATTTTAGGGGGACCACCCCTAGCCCCCCAGGCTATGGTCCTGTGTCCGATCCCTCCCCCCTGCCCAAGGCAATGTTTTGTTAAATGACAGGGATGGCCAAGCCACGCACCCAAACGTACCATTTAACTATAATCTGCCAATGTTTCCCAGGTGGACATAGGTACGTTTGACTTATATAGGTGTTAACATCCTTAGCTTGGCCCAAAGGATCACTGCTGGAGAAGCCTCCACTGTTACATAGCGCCAAAAGCTCTTCACCACCTGTGGTACGATGCATAGTCACTTACATGGAAATGTAGCCTGTGTTCTGAAGCTGGTATGATAGGAAGCGGACTCTGAACAGTGGCTCAATTTGTTCCTTTGCTTTCTGAATGGAGAACCCAGGTTTTCAGACCCCTTAAGCAGGGGTGGGCAGTCTGAGGCCTGAAGGCTGCAGGTGGCCCTCAGCCTAACTTCAGGTGGCCCTCAGGCTGATTTTTCTGCAGGTGAGGGAACCTGGAAGGAGACAAGGAGGGCGAGGGAAAGGAGGGAACTGGAGGAGAAGCTGAAATGTGTGAAGGAGATTTCAAAAAATCTCTGCAAGTGTCAGTTCAGGAGGGATCTGAGCCTCCTCTAGCAGCCTGCTGGGTGTAGCAGAGGAAGATGGAGCGGGAGAGGGAAAGAAAGGGGTGGCAGAAAGAGAGAAAAAGAGCGAAGGAGTGGCAGAGGCAGAGGGGGACAAAACAGGGTGGTCCCACTCACCTGTGGCTTTGGCCCTGTCCGCCAGTGGCTTTGGCCTGCCCATTGCCAGCACTGACCCCCAACAGATTACTACCAAGGGAATACAGCCTCAGCATTCCCTTAAGCATTTACATCTTTAAAACTCTAGAATACAAGCAGCCCCTATAACAAAAAGGTTGTGGTGTCCCAGCCAGCCAGCCATGCCTCCTTTCAGGATACCCCATTAAATTTCTCCCATCCACCCCCACCACTCAGTCATCATTCTGCATCCACCAAGCATGCCTTAGTCCTCACTAGGATATGGGGGGGTCATCCCTCCCATTAGAAAATCTTTTTTCCTGCAAGTCCTGGAGTTCCCCCAAGCCTGCTGGTACCCCCTGATGTGAGTGGATTGGTGCTGTGTTGGCTGCCTAATGTTCCACGCTCCAAGAATGAGTCCATGATAGATCTGGTAGTTGTTACTGTGGGAGGGAGAGTAGCTTAGTGCCATGGTAGAGATCTGCACTCAGGGCCAGTGTTAGATCAAAGGTACTCCAGGCAAGGAGAGTCTTGAACAGCACCCCCCCTCCACATATTCAACATTTGAATCCCTTATCTAGCTGTTAAGAAATCCAGGATGTGTGTGTATTTATTTGTCTGTTTCATGGCCTGTGGCAGTTTTCTCCTCCTGCTCCATGCTGCTCCAAAAAGAGTGATGTATTTATAGATGTGCTTGTTTCCCTTTTTCTTTTATACCAGCTAATAAATTCCGTTATACACTCAGTCTGTGTTTTGATAGCTCGTGTCTCCATATCTGAACTCAAAAGGAATTAATTGGATGTCATACATTTCCTTGGCTACTGAAGGCTCTGCTGACTGAAAGTTAAAGAAATAATAACCTCAAAGTACATCTTAATGTTGTTCATTTCAGCCTCTAAGATGGCTCCATTAATTACAACACATATTTTGGAGTGAAGTTAGTGGGTGGCTGTACTGACAGTAACAGTGAACTGAGAACGGTTTCCAAAGGTTTGTAAATGTCTGTGAAGTGGGTTAAATGGCAGCATCACAACTGCCACAATGCAAAACAGAAGGAAGAGGAGCAAAAATAAACTTCCAAAAAAAATCCAGCCACAATAACTGAAGAAAAACTTTCATTTTGCATGGAAACTTCTGGGCAGAAGGATATTACAAAGAGAAAGAATATTAAGGCTCTTCCCCCTCCAAGAGGAATGGGGGAGAAATTTGATTCAGTTTGCATTTAAAGGCAAGCTTACATAATTCATACTTTCTGAAACAATACACGAGAATCAAAACGCAGCCATCCTTCGCAATTCTCCAAATTTTGCAGTGTAGTTTGCTAGCCAAGTAATATGTACCAAAATGCATATATTCGTGTTAAGTGTGCATATAAATGTGTATGTTAGTGAATATAACGCCTCATTGGAGACTGCAGTAAATATGGCATCAAAATTGCTACAGAAATGAATGGCATTACCCCCAAAGTGCCGTGCAAACATGTCACAGTGGACTTAAAACTTCTTTACCCAGAGTAGAAGGACAGAGATATGGCAGGAGCCGTGTGTGTGTGTGTGTGCGTGCGTGCATGGTTGTGTATTTGAGAGCCAGACTCTTCTCATCCACAAATTGTTCCCACAAATGCATCTGCCCATGTGAGATCCAACCCAGTCAAGCAGACACTGTAGCATCTATCCAATGTACATGACCCAATGTGACATTACGATGGGAGAGAGACCTCAAACCAGGATGCCATGTCACATTGCAAGCATGATGGCACCACAGACTTTACTTTTTCTTTCAGCTGTGCTTCCAGGGCCTTGATGAGGCTGGAGACTAACATGGGAACAATATCAAGTAATATCAACATTTCCTCCATGAGTTAAGAATGTAAGAGCCCTGCTGGATCAGGTCAAAGGCCCATCCGGTCCAACATCCTGCAAGCAGGACCTGCATGCAGCAGCACTTTCCCCAGCTCTGATTCCCAGCAACTGGCATTTCAAGACATTCTGCCTCCATCAGTGGAGCTGTAACATAGGCTTGTGGTTAGTAGCCATAGCCTTATATGCCATGGATTTGTCCAAACCTCTTTAGAAGCCATCCAAGTTGGTGGCTGCCACCACCTCTTGTGGGAGCAGATTAGATAGTTTAACTGTGTGCTGTGTGAAGAAGTGCTTTCTTTTAACTGGCCTGAATCTTCCAACAGTCTGACTGTCCTAGGGCCATGAGAGAGGGATTGGCTTCAGTCTCAAGAGTTACTGGGTTCAGGTCCAACAAATGGTATTTCTCTGGCTCCTGAACCTGTGTTTGCCAGAGATGCTTGGGTACACTACTTTGACTTGTATATCCAACAAAATTTTACTTAGAGTAGAACTATTGATATTAATGAATCTAAGTTAGCCATGTCTTTAATTTCAGTGGGTTTACTCTGAGTATGACTAATGTTGGATACAACCTATAATATTGAAATTATTGGCTACATAGGGTTAAGGACAACCCAAGATATTTTGCTGCCTGAGGCAAAGATGGCACCTCCCCTTGTTCCATGTATATAATCTGGCCAGACTGGCAGTTGAGTCTTGTTTCATCTCTGGTGATGGAACAGTGCCCTCAACCACACTTGGTGGCAGCAGGCTAGTCGAGGGGGTTCAGTTAGGCTGGGTGTGGCACATACAATTCTGTCCTCCAAGTTATACCTTGCTACCATTCTCCTCCCCTCTGAATTTGCTGCCTGAGGCGGCTGCCTCACTCTGCCTAATTATAGGGCCAGCCCTGTAGAGGGCACAGGAAACCATTAATCAGTGTGGGATTTCAGAAAACCCTTTACCAAGCCTAAAGTTTTTGCAGGCTGTCAATTTTTAAACAAAGAAGTCGGGTAAGTCTGGATTGATTATCCCCACCCCCACTTTCATGGACAATTTGTCCCCCACCAAAGTAAGAACAGGGGATATCAACAACTTTCTGTGTTGAGTGAATTCAACTTCTGGGTGGACAATGGGCTTATCTGAATATGAGGTGGCTAAGGTTTTTACTGTGAGTGCATTGGGGAGGGGGGATACACAGACTAACCATTGACACTTGGGAATGATGCTGCCCTGAACACTAGGACTGGGTTAGTTTTCAAGGGTTGTAGATTCTCTCCTCAATATGCCCTGCTGAGTTTGATTTCACGTTCTTACTTTGATTGATTGATTGACTAATTGGTTTTTTTTAACAATACCACATCATAAAAGGGCACTTTTAAGCTGCTAGACTTTCATTGGAGACTGTCAGGGGGAACAACCCAATATTCATTTTTCTGTCTAAGTGACAACCTATGAGACATGTCTGTGTCTTGTGGATCTCTGAATTCATAGCTGGTGTCTCTCATTTTCTACTCTATTGCTCGTTGTCAATCACTCTTGAGAATTGCTTGTTCCAGCCTCTCCAGAATAAGAAAGCAGGTCATGAGTTAACCATCAGGAAACTGATGATGATTGCTTATTTTTATTATAAAGACTTGGAAAATCAGGGAGATGGAGGCTCTGTGCCATAATGAGGCATTTTAGAAATTTGAGCTAGTACAGGCATTTTAGGCCAGGGTGGGTGGCCAAAATTATTTTACTGAGTGTTTGTTTTGTGATATTTCTCTTGTTAGTTTCTGTTTTACTCATATTCGCTTTGGTAGTGGCTATGGCCCTTATAGGCCAGCCTTTTAAGAAATAAATTGAAATGAAAACTTCATTTACAAAAAAAAAGAGCCTAATTTACTTTGGGACCAACCCTGGAAGATCATTGAACTTTTCCTGTGTTTAATTAAGGTAACACACTGAAGCCAAAACAAAATTCACCACATCAAGTTTCTGCAGCAGCCTTGGCTCAGGGTTCTGTCTGTACCAATTAAGCTGTACACAAAGCAAACACCAAAGAACCAAATCAGGGTTCATTTCCTAAGCCCGCCTGCTGCTACTTGTCAGACAAGCTAGGTATATGACATCACTTCCTCTCAGCTGGTCTCTGGGCTTCTTCCAATAGCCACAGTCAGGCTTCACTGAGCTGTAGGGCTATGCAGTGTAGCGATAACATACTAGCACAAGGATCACAGAAAGGCTCTGAATTTCAGTTTGTTGACAGCAACAGTAACGCTTTCTGATCACATCATATCCACAGCCTTCACTTCTCTGGAAGGATCATTAACAGAATTTCTTCTGGATTTTATCCAAGCCCCCCAGGAACACACTGTCATATCCTGAGAGATCAATCATTGGGCTGCAGATGGTCACAAGCCATTAGACAAGAAAACTTTTGCTTGGTGAAGAGCAAGACCTTGGCTCTCACATATTTCTGAAAATGTGGGCATAGAGCCTAGAAATGTGGGCATGTGCATTGATTGACCACCATCCAGTATGCCTATATTTTAATGTTAATCCCAGAGCAGGGGGTGGGGGTGGCTCTAGAAATCTGTATGGTTAAGACTACACCACAGAGCTTGTGGGGAAAACATCCAATGCACAATTTGCTACCTGAACTTGCATTTTTTAAAAAAACAAATAATGTAGGTTGGTAGTTCTTACTAAAAAGCTAAGGGCACTTCCCCTGTGTTTGAAATCAGATGAACAGTGCTTAGGGCTTGCACTAGTCCAATAATATCAGAACTGTGGTCACACTCTTCCCTGAAGAATCCAAAACAATTGGGGCTAAACAAAATGTGGCATGCTTGTGATGAAATAAGTGTACAAGTGTGTGTGTGCACGCGCACATATATTTTCCAAGGAGAAAACCGTGCAAGCTACCACAAATCAATGTATACACCAAGAGGGCCAGCCCTACCATTAAGTAGAAAGAAGGGGCTACCTCAAGTGACAGATGCTAGGGAGTAGGTGGGAGCATCAACCCCCCTGCCGAATTCCCCCCTCTCTCACCCCCCACAGCCATTCACATTCTCCTGAGCTAACACTTACATAAGAAAAGCCCTGCTGGATCAGGCCAAAGGCCCATCTAGTCTAGTATCATATCCTCACATTGCCCACGGAAAGCCTGCAAGCAGGACCTGAATGTAACAGCAGTTCTCATCTGTGATTCTCAGGAAATGGTATTCAGGGGCATATAGCCTCCAACAATAGAGGCAGGCCATAGCCACTGTGACTAGTAGCCAGTGATAGTCTTATTCTCCAATAATTTGTCTAATTCTATTTTAAAGCCATCCAAGTTGGTGGCCATCACTGCCTCCCATGGGAGAAACTTCCATAGTTTAACAATGCATGCACTGTGTAAAGAAATATTTCCTTTTGTTGGTCTTGAATCTTCCAACATTCAGCTTCATTAATAAGTCCGCCTGCATGTCCCACCTACATCTCCCATCCCTGGAATGACCTGTATGCTGGGCATGCATGCCTGCCATCGACCAAGATGGCAGCAGGGGCATTAGCTCCTTAGGGAAGCTCCTGCCGCCATCTTGGTTAATGGCAGGTATGCACGGCTAGCATACACATCATTCATAGGGATGGGAGAGGTAGGTGGGGTGTTCTTATAGGCTTATTGAAGCATGTACTGACTGTATTAGGGGTGCCTAGGAGTTCCCTATGTGAGATCCACAGCAGGATCAGGAGCCAACACAGCCGTAGATGATGGAATGGGAGCACTACCCTCCCACCCTAAGGAGGGGCCCTTGAGGGGCCCATCTGAGCTTCAGGAGCCCTTGGCCAGGGCCCAACCTGGCAGACCTCTGGTACCGGCCCTGAATAAGATCCAAATGTCACTCCAGTCAGTTTCTGTATGTGGAGGGGGGAGCCAGAGTGTCATCTTGTCCTTCACCTCAGAAAGCTGAGAGAACACAAACCCTCGCATGTCAAGCAGAAACTGTTTACCTCAGCCCACTTTCTGCTGTGTCAGTTCTATTCTTCGAAAGGAGCACATGCAAAAACTGTGGTTCTCACCATCTGCAGCTTGAAGTGGCACAGACCGCTCTACCATCTCATGAGGAAGAATTATTGAATGTGTTCAGGCATTTGCTCAATGTGTATGAGGGCTGGGGCTTGCTGAAGGTCCAACCCCCCAATGTCCAGTCCCACTCACTCAGTTCCCAACCTTTCTGTGCTGAGTGGAGTCTGAAGGAGGCTTTTATCTGCATTCACTTAAACACAAATAAACCCCCCCCTTCAGAGGTCCCCCACGAAACATGGGAAGGTTTGAGACTGGTCAGGTGGGGCCATGGATGGGTTCCTGTTTAGGTACAACACCTAAACAGGATATGGACACCTAAATATGGACATTTGGCAAAGCAGATGACGGGACCCAGGTGCCCACTGGGACTGGTGGGGCAGGAAGACCAAGAGTAAATGAAAGCAATGACAGGCAGAGCCAACTGATTCTAATTTTGTCTCCATCCTCCTCCTTGCTGAGTTCTACAAGGAGTAACTCTGAGACCAAAGAGGAGGAAGCTGACAGACAGGACCACTCCCTGGACTGGTTGTCAGACCAAAGGCAGACTAATGTGGGAGCAATGTTCCATGTGCCCTGATGGATTAGCCTCCACTGACTGGACTGCTGTGCTACTGAAGCAGTCAAGTTATCTTAGCAGCTGTGAAATTTGAGCTAGTACAGAATGAACTGAAGACCATCTTCCATTTCACTCCGAACAGAAGCAGACCTGCAAAGGTCTGGGCTCAAAAGTGTGTAGCAGCCATCCCTTAGTGGAGCTTTATGACTAAAGATATTGAATCCTCAATAAGGTAAAAGCTGTTTCTCAAAAACGGATGTGATCGTACAGACAAATAATTTCCTTTCAAGATGTATGGGTTTTCTTTAAAGCGATACTGGGGATGGGAGATATATCCTGAGTGTTGCCCAGTCAAGCGGAATATCAATAGTCCATGGTCTAGAATCCCCAAGCATGTGGGATTTAAAGGCAGTAAATCAAGTAAATCGGATTCCAAAAATGCCACAGGATGCATGCAAGTTCTTGAGTGCACCGATAGCTCTTCAGAACCCTCTTGTTGTATTAGTCTAAAAACTCATTTTACATCTCATTATATAGAAAAGGTGAATCACATATATTATCCTTGCCACAACCCTCTAAGGTAGGCCAGTATTATTACCTCTATTTTGCCTATGTAAGGATGGGGGCAGAGGCTGGGAGATAGTGGCTTGCCTAAGATAACCTAGGAACTTTACGGCAGAGGAGAGATTTGAACCTAGCCTTGCTTACCCATAAATCCTCCTAATAGAGAACATTGGACTGAAGAGTGGTCCTGGCCCCAAAAGGTCTTTGGTTGTGATAGCAACCTATTGATGCCTGTTCTATTGTAATTATGGGCACTGGTTTTCTTAGCAGCAAAAAACTGAAAATCACCCAGAAACGTGTTTGTGATCTAAAAAATGGCATGTAAGGATATAATCAAATATTTAATTTCTGACTTTACTTTATGTTCTGTTATTCAGATCCTAACTGGCTGACTACATACAATTGAAAAATGCAGATGAACACATATATTTCACCATTGGGATTAATGTTAGCAAAATGAGGCAAAAAATTTCTCCGATATTCAGGAGTTACCTGTTATGAGCCTGGATATATATCCATTTGCCAACTATTTATATTATGACTGATATCAAAGTCTGTGACCTAAAACCTGACAAAAAGCTTCAAGTTCCTGGTTTTGTTATCAGGAACAGCTTACAAGAAACTGGAAATCAGAAGTTTCAAAGAAACAAGGTTCTAATGTCTTGTCTAACCAAGTCATTTTTAGGTGGGAATACAATTTGCAAAAGAAAGATTGTTCCAGCTGCTTTGGCAAAAGGTACGGGGCCCGCTAAAAGGATTCCTTGGGCCAGTGTTTCCCATATTTCTGATACCTGGAACATTTTTTTCTTACATCAAAATTATTTAGAAAAACATTTATCTCTTATACTCATATAATCAAATGATTATTCTTTTAGGTCTGTACAAGATTTCATGGGCGTGGCATTACATCCCCTCAAAATGGGGTGTTGTTTCAGGGTGGCGGTTACCACAGTGGCAATTTCTTCCCCCGCTCCCGCTTTAACTGTCTGAAAGCTAACTTTGAAGGCAGAGTGAAGCTCTCTGGCCTCTCCCCCTAAAACCATGAGGACAGGTAGACACAACTTTAGCTTAAAACAAAGGGAGAAGAAACTAGGGATGGGTGAATATGTCAATTTTGGTTTACCTCCATTTCTCATTTTTCTAGTCTTAAGATCACCTTTCTATATCAGTTTCCAATTTATTTATTTTTTACATTCTCAAGAAAATCCATCAGCATTTTTGTGTGAATTTCTCCTACTATACACATTTTTATGTCCAATTTTGCCAAATATACACATTTACAAAGCAATTTCCCCTATTATAACATTTAATTTTGTATGTTTTCACAGATATGCCTTTATATTTAATTAATTAATTAATGGATGGATGGATTGCTTGATTTATATCCTGCCCTTCCTCCCAGCAGGAGCCCAGGGCTGCAAACAAAAGCACTAAAAACACTTTAAAATAATAAAAACAGACTTTAAAAGACATTAAAACAAAACACCTTTAAAAACATTTTTAAAAGCTATTTGTCAAGTTCACCTTTATATGTGAACTGAATCAAATTTCTCCCCCGTCATAACCAGTGAACCTCACCAGGGTGGCTTTAAAGGATCAAAAGGGGGAAAGCTCCTCCTCCTTCTGTGGTAGGCACCCATCCTCTCCCCTCCAAAAATATTCAGAACAGCCTCTAAAATTCGCCACTTTCCAAAATGTGGTGGTGGTGGGGATTTGGGGGAGCTGTTTCGTCTCAGCCCTAAAAATCAAGTAAGAATGACTTGCCCACAAGGCAACCTGCCACCTATGTTTTTATATCAATTGCTGTCCTGGACATGCACTTCTGACTCATGCAGAGACACAATGAGCAACTTCCTTGGAGAACTGCTCATTCTGCCACCTCTCCCTGTAACAGGGCTGATTTGATAGATACCCAATGCAGAGCTGCAGCTCTATCTCCCAACACCACCCAAAATGCCAACTGGAAGGAGGCAAGGCAGGAGCAGCCAATTACCCTGAGTTGTAAATGGCTCCTTCCTCTGTGGGTAGAGACTTTGGGCTCACAGGAGACTTTAATTATTTAAAGACACACTAAAAGTCTGCTCGGGGCACCCAGTTTGGGAATTTCTGCCTTAGGCCAGGCTCTGACCCATTTGCGAGAAAACAGTGTGAAATTGTACTACTCTTCTAAAACAGTTCTTTCTGTTCATTAAAGATGGTTCTCCGGGAGTTAGCTTGAGCAAAGAACATATTTTTCATCTGTGTTTAATTATTGTTCTCCCGGATAGCTAGTTCAATTTGTTTCTCGTAGCCTAGCAGAGACACAGATTATATGTATGGCTGTTTAATTTATAACCTAAACACTGACTTGTCTTGTTCTAAAGATATATAAGTCTTTAAGAATATCTGCCTTCTCTCTCTCTCTCAGGCAAACGCCTTTGAAATTACAACTTACCACTTCCATCCTCTTAACCACTTGGAAGTTTCTTTGTGGAGGCTGCCAACTTTGTTACTAGTCCCTGCCCCTAAGAAGCCTTTACAGCAGCATGAAGTGCTGACATGATGATGTGCCCCTCTAATATGTGTTCACTTCAGCAGGTGACACATGGCTCATTTCCATGCTCTGAAAAGCCACACCTGATGATTTCCACAGGTCAAGCTGGTGTTAAAGGCTCAAAAGCAGGCCAGGCCAATTTTATCCTGATCAGTTTGAAACTTTGTTTTGCATGCGTGTGCATGCACATGGGAAATGCTTAGGGGGCTGAAGTCAGGCAGCCAGAGAACGCCGGATTAGAAGAAACCAACAGAATGGCTGAACATTCTGAAAGTAGCACATGCAAAACGCTAATTCATCAGGCAACATAGGAAGCCACCTTATACTATGTCAGACTATTTATCCATCTAGCACAGGGAAGGGGAACCTGTGGCCCTCCAGATATTGTTAAGACTCCAACTCCGGTTAGCCCTAGCCAGCATAGCCAATGGTCAGGGATGATGGGAGTTGCAGTCCAGCAACGTCTGGAGGGTGACTAGATTCTAGCCCATTGTCTACACAGCATATTACTTGCTCCTCAGTCCACTAAAAAAAAAACCCTAGAACTACTAGGGATCAAATATGTGATCTTCTGCATGAAAAACATGCATTCCACTGAGCTACAACCCCTTCTCTTTAACATCTATTGTTTACTGCCATTACATCTCCCAAAATCTAAATAAATTAAGAGAGCCCCAGTACTTTCAGTGCATCTAAAACCAAAACCATAGGACCAGGTTGCCATTTCCTCAAAACACAGCCCTTTTATGCATTATAAGAAGATGAAAGCATAAATGAAGATCCATCTTAATTCTGTAGACAGTGGTCACAATCCTAAAATAATTCCCAGGTGGCAGTTATACATCTTCTGGCCTTGTTCAATGTGGATTCAATATGTGATGGATAACCCTTTTGATGGAAGTGACTGTGATGATCCTGTATTAGTGTAAATAGGGTAAGTGCTGTTTGTTTAGAAGATACATGGTAAGTGGAGTGAAAGAGGAGGGGGAGTGACTGGGCAGTAGAATGCTGGATGATTGGCTGAATGTTTAAAATGGCTGAGAGTATAAAAGGAAGAATGTCAGGTAAATCTGGGTGGATGTGGTGTGGACGTGGGTGGACTTGAGAGGGTTGTTTTGGTGGGTTTTGAGAGGAGAGGGTGGAGTTCGGATTAATACTAAGACCAGTACCTCAGGAATAGATGTAACCATATGCTTAAGTGCCTTTTAAAGAAATCTTGTTATCTCTGTTATATAATAAAATACTTATTTGGTTTACCAAAGGCCTGATCCTTGGCTGGGGTTTCACAGACCAGAAGGGAGGGTGAGGTAAATAACCAAGGCTGAAGAGTGACAAATGGTGGCAGCGGGTGAAGGGTAGAATAACACCACAAGTATTCAGAGCAAACCAGAATTATAAGCAGTCTGAGTAAATCAAAGGGATTGGGACAGCTTTAGCACTCAGTCACAGAGGTAACCAGATAGAGAGACTTAGGCAGAGTCTCTGGGACTACTGGTTATAGGATGTGACTGGTGGTGCTGCCTAGCAGGGGGATCTGTTGAGATCTGTGCTAGAGCGGGGAAACCATAAGAAAGGACAGTCCGGACTGGTGGAGTCCCTGGTGGTGCCTAGAGACAGGCAGTAACCACGAGCAGGTAGGAACCTGACAGGGAGAGCCAGGGAAGGGCGTCACAGTGACCTAGAAAATAGTTGTGCAGAAAACAATACTCTTTCGCTACTATTCTGCTAGAAATGCAGAAATTATCCGCCGGTAAATTCCTCTTGATGCATATTGGAGATGTTGACTATAATGAAGTATGGGATTCCTCTGTTGGTTTCCAGATGACCTTCCCACAGTCCTAATACAAGGGTAGGCACTCCACTGCAAGAAATTATGAACAGCTGCCAGCAAGTTGTCCAACAGTTGTAGGAAGAGTCAGAAACGTTTTTGGGCAAAGGCAGACTGCAAATGTTTTTTATCCTGTCCTACAGTTAAAATTAGGCCCAGTTCCCACTGCTCTGCTCCTGGAGCATCATGACATCCTCTGGAGCCAAAACCACTGTGGATTGCATGTTTTCACTCAAAACAAGCCAGATTTAAAATTTGCACATTGCTATCTGAAGTTTGAAGCTATTTGATAGTAGCTTTTGAATTCTGAATGAGTATTTAAGGTGTGTATGTGTGGAAGGTGAATTCTGATCATTGGCAAGCTACACAACACTTTAAAAAATAACAGGGAAAATTAACCAGAGAACTAAGCTGCTGTATACATAGACCACTGGTCCATTTAGCCCAGTATTGTCTGCTCTGACAGGCAGCAGCTTACTAAAGTCTCATACTACCTTGGACAGCCCTACGACATGAGAGTTCTCTGACTGAAGCTAAGCAGGTCTGTGCCTATACGCTGCCCAAATGAGAAAAAGAGAAGACACTGGGGCGGTTTGCATGTAAAGCTAAGCCAAACCATGGTTAGCACAAATGAGCAGGTTCCTGGAAAAGAGATCATAGCCACTTTGTTGCTCCTCCTCTAGTTATTTTGCTACCGTGCTGCACCAAGCCATGGTTTGGCTTAGTGTATCATCGGGTTCAGGATTTGCTCTTTCTTGACAAACCATGAGTTGTAAACCAAGGTTTACTGCTCACAGTTTGCCAGGAGAGTGCTAATCCATCAGCCCATGTTCAAATGGCACATTAACCAACCCACAGTTTAGCTCAGCACAGGACAACAGCAAAATGACTGCAAAGGAACAAAGCAGCTGCAGTCTCCTCTCGGGAATCCTGCACAATTGCTTCTTCATGGCTTGGCATAGGATTATGTGAAAATGCAGGCACTGCATGTAATATGTTCGAGAGGTTTTCTGCCCTTTAGAGTGACACCAGCCACCATTTAGGATTGCATTCATAAATAAAGCATGTTCTCCTACCTAACCTCCACTGAAATCTGAGTTACAGAAAAAGCACAGCTCTCCCCCCCCGCCCCATTTCAAAGGGGATTGTGTCTTCTATTTGATACAGAGGAAGGATTGACCAGTTATCTTTGCCCAAGGGAAGGTTAGTCTGATTTTCAGCACTGGATGAAGAACCCCATATCCTTCCAGAAAGGAAGGCTGTGTTCAAAAGCTACTTCAAAAGCTACCCATCTGCCAATATTTAATCTAACAGTTCAACACTTTTTTTAATGAAGATATTACATCAATTTCCCTTTCTCATCCATCCTGTGCTCCTCAGGGTTATTTGGGACAAATTTCCTTTCTCCCCTCCTCAAATATCACCTGTTGGTCACCCTGCAGGTGGGAGATTTAAACAAAGAAATCCATGTGCTGTCATGGAGATAAATTTTCATCCAATGCTCCAGTCTCGTTTCACCAGAAGAGTTACATCAAGAGAGACAGCACAGAAGTAAAAAAGACAGCGTACATGCACCCCTAGTTTTTGGGTAACTGCCCAATCCCTGGAATATTGCAGATGTATCTGCTCTGAAAGGCACATGTTTTGCTCCAAAGTGAGAGCCCTTTTGATGTGATGAACAGACACTGGGAATTTACCTCGAACAAACGTTTGGAAAGGCACACATAGGTTCAGTTGCTCCTGTAAAACAGTAGTATCTGCTATATATTTTGGAAAGTTGTTTTGTCTATTTGCTATGCATTTGGACATCTCTTAAGGTATCATAACCAAATTTTGCATGATGGTTCTTGAGATTTTGAATTAATATGGTGGACCGAACTTTTCAAATCTGCACTTTTTTTATTTGTGGGAAGGAGGATGGGGAAGGCTGCTACAGAGTTAGCTTCTACATGGCAACTAGCCTGCTGGTCCTCTGAATCCACCGTGCCACTGCTGTGCAAACATTCTATCATAGTGTAGAAATCAGTCTGGACTGCCTTCAAGTCGATCCCGACTTATGGAGACCCTATGAATAGGGTTTTCATGGTAAGTGGTATTCAGAGGTTTACCATTGCCTTCCTCTGAGGCTGAGAGGCAGTGACTGGCCCAAGGTCACCCAGTGAGCTTCATGGCTATGTGGGGATTTGAACCCTGGTCTCCCAGGTCATAGTCCAACTGAGCCTCATTTTAATGGCCTATTTCTATTGATGAAAGTAGTATATAAATTTTTGAGTACCATGCAAGTTTTTGTTCAAGATACTATCCATTTATCAATTCCTGGATTACTGATAAATATCATCATCATCATTATTTAATAAATTTCTATCCTGCCCTTCCTCCCAGGAGTCCAAGACAGCAAGTAAGTGATAAACCCTAAAAACATATTAAAATACCTTAAAAATAAAACATCTTAAAAACATTTTTTTAAAAAACTTTAGAAAAAACTTAAAAAGCAGTTCCAACACACACAGACTGGAATAAGGTCTCTACTTAAAAGTATTATTGACAGAGGAAGGTTTTCTGCAGGCACCAAAAAGATAACAGAGACAGTGCCTGTCTGATATTTAAGGGGAGGGAACTCCAAAGGGTAGGTGTCACAATACTAAAGGCCCAATTCCTATGTTGTATGGAATGGGCCTCCCGATGAGATGGTATCTGCGAAGCCCTCCCCTGCAGAGGGCAGCGATCGACTGGATATATAAGGGGCAAGATAATCTTTCAAGTGGTTCAGATCCTTCAAACATATATTTATGTCATAGAGAATATACAAAAATGATTTTTTCTTCACTTGAATTGAAACAGAATGATGCACAATGTAAAAATGGCTAATTGGCCAAAATTAGGGATAGAAAGATCTGTCAATTTTGGTTCTCTGTTTCTCATTTTTTCCAATCTTAAATTTAATTCTTTTTTTAAAAAAAAAAATCAGTTTCAGACAGATTTTGCAACTCCAGGTGTGGCCAATGGAAACACTTTGCTGCAGAGACAGTGATTGGTCCAGCACTTTCGTGTGGGCAGTCCTGAAAGATCTGAAATCATCAGTGGGGAAGGCAGGTGTGTCCAGCCAAGGTCATTTCAAAATGCAGCCAGAAAAACCATTCTTGCTGCTTTTGAAGCGACTAGTGTGCTCACAGCCTAAGTCTCTGCTTGACAATTTGGAAATGGAACGTATCTCTTACACACAAAATTAGTTTGATTTACCACCAACTTCTGAATGTATAGGACTAGCAGTGGCTGAGTTCATCTCAGGTTGATTTGGACAAAGCCTAGGTAAAACGATTTACTTAAGAGGAGAAAAAATATTTTAACCAAGCCATACTCTTTCTGATGTTCAGTCTCATCACACTGCTAATAAAATTAATTGGAATGTGGCAAGCCCTAGACCACTACCCCCTTCCTCAAAGCCCATTTACACTGCGGTACAAAATATGACTAGTCCAAGGCATTTGGTCACCTTGGAAAACATTACCTTTCACTGACTGTTCATACTATCTCCCTCTCAGCAATCCTCTCCAGCAATATCAACATACATCCTCCAGTAAACTGGGTACTTGACACCTGGAACGAACACTGAATTTATTCCATGGACCCCTCCAGCTCTGCCTACACAGAGCCCTATGATGAGAAATTCCACCAAATTATTTTGTTCCAATAATTTCAAGTTTTCAAGAAAAGCCTGCACAGCTGTGACCAAACTGAACACAGCCCAGCAGATACCAATGGTGTCCCTTGACAAACCTGCCCACCCACCTACCCTGCCTGCTCAACTCAACAAATCAAACAAAAACGAGAGGCTTGTCAAGCACTTAGTAAGGCATAATTAACGGCTGGGTAAGCTCTATTTGGGCCTGGTGTATCACAAGCTGAGCAGGCTCGGTCTAACAGTTAAGGAGATGAGTCCTATTTCAACCTGAAGGGTTCTAATTTATGCTTAACCGTGCAAGAAAAACAGCAAAGCAATGTGTTAAGAAAAAAGGACAAGGTCAAATCTATGATAATATTTGATTGGCGAGGCTTTTTTATTTTTCTTGCATAAGAGAACTGTAACACTCACTCTCTATACATATATATATATATATATATACACACACACACACACAAAGCTTGCTTGCATCAAACCCAAAGTGAGGAACTTGGTAGAAATCTTATTGATTTTACTAAACAAAAAGCAATGTAGCGTAACTGAAAGTGTGAGTTTACAGTTTTCTTAAACCACAAATGGATCATGACCTGCCTCTTTAGAAAAAAACCCTGGAAGTCTACTTCTCATGGCCCTCCCTTGGGATAGCATTTCAACATCAAGAACCACACACAGGAATGGTTGACATAGTTTTTCCTAATATAACTTTACATATGTATAAATTGGGGGAAGGTGAGAGGAAGGAGATGAATGGGAAGGGTAACAATGGTTAATGTCTTTGCTTATCCTAAAAAGGCATCTCCAAGTCAATGTGGAAGCATACTGAAAGCCAACACACGGCAGGTTAAAAGTCAGGGCTCTGGATCCAGAGTCCTATGCTCGGGTGCCTACACTGAATTTCTGCCCAAGCAGGTCTCCCCCATTCACTTCTATGGAGGAGGCAATGCAACCTACATGTCTCTTAACAAGTATGGAAAACATCCCCTCTGTGGAAGCAAATGAGAATGTCCAATGGGCTGCATGTGTGCACTCTCATGGCTCAGTTTGGGCACTGTGTATTTTTTTTTTTGGTTCTCAAATTTAAAGGGAATCTACCAGGCCATCTAAAAGTATGGCTTTCATTATGTATCCAAGAGCAATTTATCAATGATTGGTCAACTGGAAAACAAAATGCCACTGAATTCTGAGCAAGAAAAATTGATTGGGGTGGGGAGGAGATAATACTTTTTAACCTAAACAATGATGGACACCAGCTGAAGAGATTTTCTTTCTATCTAAAACACCAAGAGCTAAGTTTTGCCACTGTCGGTGAAGCCCTGTAATAAATAACTCTATTATAAGTTGGATATGGAGCGAAAGCGTTGAAGTATGACCCTGTAGCACAGACATGTCTCCTGAACTGGAGAAATCGTCAATATCAGACTCAAGCGGCTGTGGATTTATTTATTTATTTATTTATTTTCTTTAAAACATCCTCCTTGCCATGCCTGTGAAAGATGGTACTGTCTCTTGGTTTTGATTGCGTTTTCAGCCTCAGCTAACCATACATCTCTACAGGTGGGGAAAGGCATTGTGTTAAGGTGCCAAAGAAGGTACTGAGATATGAAACCAGGGGAGGGGGATAAAATAATAAAAAGACTAGATATGAAGTTTGTTTGGGGATAGAGAGCGCAAAGAGAGGTTGGAAGAAAGGTTCTCTTTTTCCTTTTTCCCGCCACCCTTTCCTTTCCAAGTGTGTCGCGCCAAGGCACTTTCACTCCGTACGTAGGATGATATGAATCCCTGAATCTGTGAATACTGGTCCACTCATCTCACCAGTCCTCAGAGCAAATGAGGCATCTTCAAAAGGTTTCTGCATTTGACCTGTCAGATGGAAGAGAGATTACAATGAAATACCAAGAGGATAAAAGACACCAGATCAAGTGAACCAAGCCATAAAAACACATGTTAAGGACTATTGTTATGGTTGTTTATTAAATTTATATACCGCCCATCCTTCTAAAGGAGCCCAGGGTAGCAAACACAGCAAAACAATTAAATAGCTACAAAGAGAAAAAACATTCTAAAAGCAGTTTAAAACATTCTAAAAGACAGTTACAGTTTAAAAACATTGTTCCATCCAGTGATCTCCTTCAGCCATCAGAAGTCTGGGTAAACAGGAATGTTTTTAACTTCCTCCTGAAAATCATCAGTGATAGACACAGATGCACCTAAGGAGGTCATACCACAAGCGGGAAGCCACCACTGAAAATGCCCTGTCACAGCTCAGTGCCAGGCAGCCCCCAGTGGTGGCACCAAATAAATATACTAGAAGATTTTGTCCTCGCTGGTTCATAGAAACACAAGAAAACAAATCAGACATGCAAGTACTCAAGGGCAAGTAATTGGGTGACCACATTGGCAAGCAGACAATGTCCAACATATGGGATTTTATACTCATAGTTTGGATGTGTGTATTCATGTGCATACCTTTGCTCTAATCATACAAAGGGGTGTATGATTGGGGACAACCATCTGCTGGACAGAAGGGGCATTTGAGTGAGAAAGCCACTCTGCTCTGTCTCACCCGGAGTCTGCTAAATGGCCCTAACTATGACAGCTACTTAGCAGATTCCGGGACAAAAACAGTCTTCTTGAAGTTAGCAAGGCATGCCTGAGATTCTCCCCTCCCAGCTTGTCTGGGCCTCATTGGTCCCCCATCAGACAGAAGGGGGGAAAAAGCAGGAAAAGGCTATTTCTGGGTTGGTCCACAGGACTAACAATTGCCTTAGAGATAGCTCTTGCTCCCTACGCCTCCCCTCTCTTTACAACTGCTCCTTCCTTACCCTATTCCTTCTGTGAGCCTCTCTACAACCTGGGGCAGGTCCACCTCCTCAATCATGCCTCAGCCTTGTTCCCTCTCACCTGTCTGGACCTAATTTCAGCCTAGACTGGGACTGTGCTACAAATGCCACTCATGCCTTAGCTGTCCCCCACAACCCAGATGCTGGGGGATTCATTTTGGAACCATAGGCAAAGCTAAAGAAATGCTTGGGGAAAGGCAGTTTTCAAGCTGCTGAGGCACCCCAAAAGAACAAATGGCATCTGTGTTGGAATTGCTTTTTAATATATTTTTAAACCTTTTAAAAATGTTTTTAAAGCTTTTTTCCCCCAAAATGTTTTAAAAGATGTTTTGTTTTTATATGTTTTTAATGGTTATTGTGTTTTAATATATTCTGAACTCTGTTTTTATGATGTTTTAAAGTGTTTTTAGTGCTTTTGTTTGCCACCCTGGGCTCCTACTGGGAGAAATAGCTGGATATAAATCAAATAAATAAATACATTTAAGATGGTTCAGGAGTCTACAGCTCCCAGATCAAAACAATGAAGGTTTTAACTACTGAAAAAGGCCACCACCTCCACAGGAGACTCGAGTGCCAGGAAGTCCAAAGGAAGGAGAGAACAGGGAAGCAGCTCTGTTGCCTGACCTCAGCACCAAAAGTCTTCACAAGCACTTGCTACCTTGAGATACCCAACACAACAGGGATCAGGTGAGAAGAGACCAAATAAATCTCATGTAAGTTTATGACCTTGTCTAGGAGTTGCAAGCCACTGCTGAAGGAGACGAGTATGGAAAGCTGAAAGACAGCGTGACAAATGAATATTTGGCAGGACTTTTTTCTTTTTTGCCTTTTAAAAAGGGAGACATTTGAGTGATATACTAATCTCTTTGCAGGCTCTGCACAGGCAGTGCATCGCAGATGCAGCGTACCTCTGAGGCGGCTGGGTAGAATTTATATATTTTACTTTAGGCTTTAAATCCATTTGTGTCTTTTTTTCCAGCTGCAGCTCTAAACTTCCTCTTCCAGGACCAGTCATTATGACTTCAGCCTATTGTTTCCCACAAGCATTATGTTTGAGAGGGCTGCAGGGGGAGAGGGACAGCTATCCAAGGCTGTAAAACTCCAAGGCACATACTTACCTTGGTGATTAAAAATGGGTACATGGAATGGAGAGCACCCCAAAAAATGATTTCCCACCAACAGTGATCAAGAACACGGGTGGGCAGAAGATAGATAGGGATCCACTGGTAGGGTAATTTGGAATAAACTAGCCAGAATTTCTAACTCCCAATTGTTTAACAACAGCAGCAACCAAGAGTCCTCACCACCATCAGCCCACAAATTATTCAACCGAAATTTAAAAAGTTGGGGAAGAATGATAACCAAGTGTGGATTTTCAAATGGAACCATTTAGTTCTGGTACTCAACACATATTCCTGGCCTCAGAATTCTTTAATCCTAAATTTATACTTTTGGCACCAGATTGTGGTTGGTGGATCTCAGGATTCTAGTTAAAAAAAGGTAGATCCTACAAGCCTGAAGTCTGCCCATCTCTGATATTAGAGGATATGTGTGCATATGCAGTAAGAAATCATTTCAGTGCTTTGCTGCCAAAGCACAACCCTGCTTGTTTTATCTGGGCAAGGGTAGCCAAGGGTGATTTCTGCTAACTCTATACCACACTGAGGTGGTCTGGTGTTGTGGGCTGAGTATAGGAAGGGGGGTGGGGGGATATGGAGGACTACAGTTTCCACATCCCTCACAAAAGCATTTGAGGCTTTTAGTTTAGAAAACGACTAAATGGGGACATGAGAAAGCTTTATAAAATTATAAACCGTATAAGCAGAAACAGAGAAAGCCCTCTCTGCCTCTTTCAGTGCTGCAGCTCTCTTTCGCTATTTCTTCACACAAAACGGCACTTCTAGGATTCACTGCCATATGATGTGACAATTGCCACTGGCTCAGATGGCTTTGAAAAAGGAGATTAGACCAATTCATGGAGAATGGGTCCAGGATGAATTAATTTAAATTACCACCACCCACAAAAGAAAGACCAATTTAAATCAATAATTTAAATTGTTTCTCATTTTGTAATTGAGCTTATCATTAATTGTAATTACGTTTCTCATTCTGCAATACACATACTTCCTGAACAAATATGGATACTAATTAGTTGCTGTAACACACACAAAAATATTACTTGGCCATAAATAATTGGATTTCTCTGGACACATGCACTCAGCAAGATAACTAAAGTATTCAAACAAGCATCCACAACTTTCTGGGATGCACAGTTATTTGGCAAGAACAGTATTTCTCCATGAAAATAAGCATCCATGCTGTTTGGTTAGCCGAATCACAAACGAGCACATGACTCAAGTAATTAGATAATATCAAATAAGGATTCAAGACAAATTAATACCAACCAGACAGGTTTCAGGAATTATCCTGGTGGGAAGTTGAATTACATATCACAGCTAATACATTTATAAAAACTGCCAATTGTAGCCACCATCTTAGAAGCAGCTTTTGTCCTTTTCTCTCACAAAGGACGGAATGCCTCTTAAGATGCCGCCCGCCACATACCTGCATGATCTAAAAATGCACACTGCTTGGGACTGATGGGAGTTTTGGTCCAAAACATCTGGAGAATGTTGGGTTGCAAAGGCAGCTATTGTGAAATCCCCCTAAATCAACTGGGGATGGGGGATGAGAAGAATCCCAAATTAAAACCAGCAGGATGACAACAGTACAAACTGTTCCAGTTGTCATGAATGCCCACAATACCCTGAAAAACTGTAGCTCTGCCAGGGAGTGATGGATATCAAATAGGATTCTCAGCAGCTTCAGAAATTCACAATTCCCAGGGTTCCCTGGGAGAAGCTATGACAGCTGTAGCAGTATAAGTTTCTACGTTATTGGTTATTCTTTGGAAACTAAACAATATTGCAAAGAATTCTCAGACATGACCTTTATTTACAAAGCATAGCTCAGCAGTTTCAGCATTGCTGTTTCCCCTAATTGTGTATACATAATATGGAGACCCATGATTACCACATTGATCAACCACAAGCACGGTAGCTCACCTGGGAAAGGTTAAAAAGTCCATATCTGAGAGGCCCTCAACAAGATATTAGAAAGACAAACCACAGAACTAAAATGAAATCTCTCACACTACAAATCCAGCATTTGGCATACCCGGGGATGGGGATGAGATGGGAGTCTAGGATGGCATGGAATACCACAAGGGAAGGTTAGAAGCAATTACAATGTGCTTTATTGGCAACAGACTTATTAAAAAGCTATATTGCAAGGCTTCTCTCAAGCTATGAGTCATTGGGGTATTGGATTGCCATGGGCCCAGAGATCTCAGGCTGGAGATAAAGAATCACAGTCTAAGGATGTCAGAGAGAAATGATGTTCCAAAACATCAGGTGAGCAGAGAGGAGCCAAAGGCAGGGCCGGCTCTAAAGGGCGGCCAGGTGGGGCCCTGGCTGAGGGTCCCTGGGGCTACAAGGGCCCTGCACTCCCCTTCTGCAATTTGCAGGACAGGAGCTTCCGAGCAACCCGCCATTCCCCCGCTTCACCTACCTTTCTCTCTGCTGTTTATTGCAGCTGCGCGCACAGGGTTGCCATCAGTCAAGATGGCGGCCAAGGTTTCCCTAAGGGGCTAAAGCCTCTGCCGCCATCCTGGTTGATGGCAGCAATGGCATGCCATCAACCAAGATGGCAGCAGAGGCTTCAGCCTCTTAGGGAAACCTTGGCCACCATCTTGATTGATGGCAACCTTGCGCGCGCAGTGCGCACAGCCGAAAAGACAACAGAGAGAAAGGTAAGTAGAGCGGGAGAATGGTGGATGGCTTGGGAGCTCCCGCTCTGTGATCTGCGGTACCAATCTTGCCACGAATCGCAGAAGGGGAGTGCCGGGGGCCAGGGCAGGCTGGTGCCCAAGGGCCCCGGCATGCCTGGGGCCAGCCCTGGCCAAAGGGCACAGGGGTGTGGGATTTTGGTAGGTAGGTTCTAGGGTGACACATTCATCTATACAAACAAGTTTGGAGTGTGTGCGCGTGTGTGTGACCAACTATTCCATCAAATTTGAGACACAATCTCTTAGATAGGTATGGGGAATCTTTGTCCCTCCAGATGATATAAACTACGACTCCCATTTTCCCTGGCCATTGGCCATGTTTGCTGGAGCTAATAGGAGTTGTAGTACAGTAGCATCTGGAGAGCTAAAGGTTCCCCATACCTGCTCTCAGAATACACATCCCTCCACCCCATTCCACCACTTGATCTTTCTGAAAGCCAATTTCACTCTCACACTGAGAGATCTTCATTTCAGAATGAGGAAAAACAGGTTTAGCCTCCCAGCCCAGGCTTCACTAAAGCCAAAAGAGGAAACGTCAATTACTTAGAATATTTTTTGAAGAAGATAGATTGGAATGTTTGAGCCGTTCCATTTCTAAATGTAACCAGGATTCATAGTTCTCATAAATTATGATTTGCAGCCTCCCGCCATGAGTAAGAAGCGATTGAAGGTGTTGCCTCAGAAGAGCCAAGCAGCTGCTTGTGCCACTAGTGCCATCCAGTGGACAGAAGAGATTCTTGCAGCTTGGCTACATACTATTCATCTATCTAAAACAATCTCCTTCAGTAAGTCACCCAGGATCATGGCTGAGCTGACAGTTTCTAAATGAGATCAAACTACTAGTCACCGGCAGCCCAAGATTAATGGTCGTTTCATTACTTCCCAATCTATAAAGTGCCAGTATTAGCAACCATCCTTTTTTTAAAAAAAACAAACAAGCAGGAAATATTTGACTCAGGACAAAATTGCTGCCATTTGTCGGCAAGATGATGCTGTGCATGGAAATGAAGACAAGGAATAATTAAAATGGTGTCTCTATGCAAATCAAGACTTGGATTCCTGACAAAAAGTTTTGGGTGGATAAAGATATCAGCATCTTGGCTAGCAGCTGAACAAACACATCCAAAGGTCTTTCTAAGAGTTGCAGTGTTGGGAAGTGTCCACAAGAGCTATGGTTATACTGTATACTGGGTGAAATTGCGTGCTCCACCTGTCCTGCAAACTGACATTCTGTATGCCAGGACCAACTTAGAGATGGGCTCATTACAACATAAGAGAAGCCTAGTAGCTTAGTATTTTTTTTCTCCTAACTTTTTTTAAAAAGCCCAGCCCCTCTTCTTAACTACTGCTGGGGCCTCTGTTTTAGAGTCTGCATGAAAGGTGCAGATTCCAAAATGGGGCTGAGGGAGATTCCAAAGCGGGCTAAAATGACCTCTGGGCCTTGGAGGACACCCACAAATGACATCAGAAGCACACAGGGAGATCTCATAACTTGCCATGCCACTCAGCATACAGATCAGGCTCTCCACAGCAACCCACCCACTCCCTCTTCTGGCAAGTCATATGAAGTGAGAGCATACGATGAGTCTATCCAAGTCAGGAGGGGCGTTGGCTACTGAGCAGCTTTTAAGCCCCAGTATGCTCCTGAAAGATATCACATGGTGTGCCAAAGTCTACTTGACTCATTAATCTGGACTTGATCATTTAAAATAAAGATGTCTGCTAAATTAAACTGGCTTTTATGGGATCCAAACTGGACACAAGGGGGGCAACTGGAATGTCATCACTGATAATGAACAAATTCTAAAACTAGTCTGATAAATGCTTGCAGTCCAAGTCCAGATTTGCACCCCAGAGGCATCCAAAAGGAAAGAACCCATCTTACAAAAGAGAGTGCAGCCAAAAAGAAACTTGTTCATTGCCTCAGAGCAAGATGATGCCTAACTCAAGTTGGAGGCAAAACAGCAGCTACTTTTGCAGGGGATAGAGTTTTACCGGAGAACCTCAAATCATGCATCCCAGTATCAGCATCATCCCTCCTCACAAATGAGACAAAAACAGCAAAAGAAAGGGCACCATGGAGTTGGTGGCTCTGTGGCCCCTTGAGACAAGCGGTTAGGTGGTATCCCTTTATGTCCTGTGGGAAGGCTAGCCTTGCTCATTAAGAAATGCAGAAAATGGCATCAGGCACAACACTCAGCATCCTGAAAATTTCAGCTTTTGTTTTCAAAACAAAAGCCAGTTTCTGGCCTTTAGGTTTGAAAGTGTATTACACTTTATTTATTTTATTTAACAACATTTATATACTGCTTGATTGTAAAAACAAACAAACAAGCAATCTCTAAGTCTAAGCAATTTACAATTTCTGGAGAATTCAGAAGCTCAAAGGTGGGACAGGACTGGCAAACTGGAAAGTCTTCAGCACTCTGGATTGCTCTTTGCTGCTCCCCATGATGAACAGAAGCCAAACAGATAATTTAAAATAAACAAATAAATGGGTACATGCTTCATTTATTCTTGGTGCGCCCATGATGCTGCTGATACTAAGAGGGACAATGGGCCCATCCAGCTCCGTCTTTACTCTGACTGGCAGCAGGTCCCTAGGTGTCAGGCTTCACCTGCTACCTGCAATCTTTTTTACTGGAAAATGATGGAGACTGCACTGGAAGACCTTCCCCATGGAAACAGGGTGCACTCTCACTGAGCTACAACCTCTGTTAATTTTAAACACAAGAGAGTGACTGAAGGCACTTTGATCCAGTGGAGGCTTCCATCAGGACAGTGCGAAGGGAAGGCTATTTTTTGTCAATCCCCCTTGTAGTCCCCCATGCCCCCCCCCGCCCAATCTATTTAAGAGGGCTGAGGCACTCTTCAGAACAGTATGGGAGATGGTGCAGAGGGCAGCAGAGGTGGGGTAAAATCAGCAAAACTATTACCTCCCTTCCTGTTCCACTGATGGAAGCCACTGAACTACTGTTCCTTTTGTCAGCACAGGGGCACCACTGGATACAACCAATGCCATGCTGTGATTTGAAAGTAATGCAAACCATGGAAGATTGGAGAGCGGCCCAAGGCACTGAAGCTCTACCCTTAAGCAACAGAAACCCTGCCTAGCCACCTCTGGACACTTCACTGTTTTCCCAAGCTTCTCTCTGCAAACTTGGACTTAACAAAGGCAATGAGTACCAGTACATTCAGGACATCAGGATGAAACCACAGAAATGCATGATCCAATACATCTAGCTCACATATCTTGGAGCAAAGTTAGATAACCCACAGTACTCCTTCCAGCTCTATTGTGCTATGTCAAGGGCTAGGACAGATGATTAATCAAATGTATAAAGCAGCAGGGGGAGCAGCCTCCACATGGTGAAATCGTTCAAGGGCAGGTATCCTTTAATACAAAACACACAGTGGAAGCCAACTGAAGGGAGGAAGCCGTGCCTCAGCTGGTGCAATACTATAGACAGAAAACTTAATCATATGGAATGAAGCACAGAAAGGCCTTAAGTTGAAACAGATGGAAAAGACCAGTCAATTCCCCATGATCCTTTTGGGAGCAAGAATGCCGACGGTGCAGTACTACGCCTACAACGCCCTAGAACACATCAACAACTGAACTTCTGTGACCACTTTGTTCAAGAGCAAAGACCACAATGTCCATGGACTTTGTTCACCCAGCAAGGGTCTTTTTCTTTTGAAACTCCTTTCAGTTTCAAGAGCACACTGTGATGTTCCTGTATTAATGTAAATATGGTAAGTGCTGTTTGTATAGAAGATATATGGTAAGTGGAGTGAAAGAGGAGGGGGCAGTAGATGAGCAGTAGAATGCTGGATGATTGGCTGAGCGTTTGAATGGCTGGGAGTATAAATGGAAGAATGACAGTTGAATCGAGGTGGGTGTTAGTTGGTGGATGTGAGAGGAAGACGGTGTTTGGTAGTGGATGTTAGGAGAGTGTGGAGAAAGAGGGAACTGGAGTTCTAGTTAATAATAAGACAAGTATCACAGGAATAGATGAAACCATATGCTTATGTACCATTATAAAAGTAATCTTGTTATTTCTGATATTTAATAAATACTATTTTGGTTTACCGAAGGCCTGATCCTTGGCTGGGGTTTTCACAGACCAGAAGGGAGGGCAAGGTAATTACCAAGGCTGAAGGGAAACAGTAACGAATGGTGGCAGCGGTGAAGAGAAGAAGAATAACATTACAAGTATCCAGCGCAACCCAGAGTTATATGAGTTATCTATATAGATACAAAGGCGCTGGGAACAGCATAAGCACGCAGTCACAAAAGTAACCAGATAGAGAGAGACTCAGGAAAAGTCTCTGGGAATATTGGTTACAGGACGTGACTGGTGGTGCTGCCTAGCAGGGGGATCTAGTGAGATCTGTGCTAGAGCGGAGAGAGAAACCATATAAAGGACAGTCCGGACTGGGGGAGTCCCTGGTGGTGCCTAGTGAAAGGCAGTAGCCACAAGCAGGTAGGAACGTGACAGGGAGACAGGGAAGGGCGTCACACACACAAACACAACAAGACCACACAGTCCAGATAGACTTAGAGCAATGCACATACGCACACCCAACAGTGCATGCTCAGAACAACTCTGCATTGCTTTTTATTTTGGTCACTGTGAGTCAAACACAGCCAAGAAGAGGATGTCACAACCTTGCAATGTCCAAGTTGTTGAGTCCTTGGCTTTGGAGAAGCATGCTTAGCTGTGTGTGTGATGCAAGAGATCCTTTTGCTCACCACTCTGAGAACACTCAAGCCAAAGAGAGCAACAGCATTCCCTCACAGTATCACCCACAAGCAACAGTTGCCATCTGACAAGACGGCACTCAATCCTGGGAAATCCCAAGAAGCATAGCTTCTTAAGGGAGCCACATTGCAGGGGGCTTTGCTTTGTTATCCTGGCACTGCTGGTTGTCTGGAAGTGATGCAATGCTGCTGACATTGGTGCATGCACATTCCAATGCTCCCCTCTCTATAAGTGAGCTATAAGGAGACAAGGTCAGCCACGGCCCAGGGCAACCACTGCACCTGTTAACTCAGACAGGGAGTGGGAAGACACAGACCAAGGTGGGGCACCCATCTAGAGAACTTGTGACTGATGATGAGGAAAGTCTCTCCCTGTCAGTGTGGGAGGAGTCTCAGGACACCCCAAGAGCTATCATCAGACTTGGGCTGTGTCCTCCAAGACAGAGAGTGGACAGGGGCCCTAACATTTCATACAAGAAAAATAAGGAGATGCTAGCCCTTCTCTCTACGATGCTATTGTCAATACCACTTAAACTGTGCCGAGGATTCTGTTCCATAATGCACCATCTGTCCAGCAATGCCTGCACTGTTATGAACCATGAATAATCCATTGAGTCTGGGGCTCAGAACAGAGCTATTTTCAATCCATGTATACTTCTTCAAACAGGAGAACCTAAAGTTTAAAGGCTTGCTTACAATATGAAAGAATGATTCTGAACACTGAATTTATGATTCATTGTATTCCAAGGTATCCAGTTGACTTAGTTTCTTAAGTAACACAATTTCTCATAAGGTGTCTGAAAAAAAGAAACTTCTCACCAGAGAGGGACAAGCTCAGCATCCCTCCCTTTTATAATCTTCCTCTGCTTGGGGAGCAGTAGAATCACCCCCGCGTAAACCCCTGGCTCTACTCACCCCTTCCAAAAGTACCCAGGTCTCCTCCAGCCTTGGCGGAGCTGCAGTCGCTGAACTGTGATGCTAAGGATTCAAAGTCTTCCCCGGATTTAATCTTCTGGATGTAGCCTGTTGACAACAAGAGAGCAATATGAGGTTAAGGCAAAATAGCTAAGAGTTGGAGAGCTCTGCCAGGGAGAGAGAGTCAGAGTGGAGAGGCCGTGCCTCCATAGGAAAGCAAACGTGTCATGTGCAAAAGGTCCCAGGTTCAATCCCGGGCAATTCAAGGTAGGGCTGGACAACAGAGACCCTGGAGAGCTGCTGCCTTTCAGTGTAGGCAGTCCTGAGCTCAATGGGCCAACGGTTTCACTTGGTATAAGGCAGCTTCCTATGACATTTTAATTACACATCTGAGGGTAGAATTCCCTCATGGGCAACCTTCCAGGGAACCACATGCCAGTGGTGGGTGGGACCAGAGGCAACAGTGGGTGGAGCAGCAGATGTGACACTTGGTATAGTAGGCTAAGCAGACGTCTGAGGGTTCTAGACACACCACTATGACAGGCAAAAGGCATTATCACAGATCAAGGACACATTCCAGCCAGGCAAAAGCACTCAAGGAGGTTGATGAGGGACGTAGCCTAGGGATAGTCTCAAGCCAAGACAGAGAGATCAGAAGAGCCACATTTTGCTCCCAAACCTGAGGTTCCCCACCCATTTAGGAAGTAGACCCTGTTCTCACTGAGATGGCAATCCTTGATCTGGATTGTACCACTTTAGCCTGCAAAAGGGTAGGGGTGGCTCACTGGAATGAATGCTCCTTCCTAGAAAAAATATTATCTTCACAAAGAAAACTAGATGTCAGAGAAGGCTTCTAACCTAGCCTTTCCTCTGACATGCTCATTTTCTGTATGTAGGAGGGGCGGTTGAAGGGGAAGCACTGCTACAGACCCCAACCACAGCTATATCTGAAGTGGCAGATCTTGCATACTGTTTTACCATCTCAGTAAGAACATGTGCAAATACTTAGTGCCAGAACCTCTCCCCTTCTGCTCCTCCAGCTAGTCACATCTTCAATGGTACTACTACCTCTACCACAAACTGTCTGGTTTCCAGACATGTTATGCATATGGAGAGTAACTCAGTGGTCAGAGCTGCATGTGCCAATGTGTGCATTTACCTAAGAAGCAGGCTTTACCTTGCATCTAGATCACTGAGACTTAAGACTTAGTAAAATAAGAAAAGCTACTTTATTTATAGAAATACATAGTAGATAGGAAAGGCACACCTAGTTCTAACTACGTTGGAGGTGCAATGCCCAGACTTGGGTATTGCCCTCATGGCTCAGGAGAAAGAACAAAGACAGAGATGTCTCCTCTCTCCTCGGACAGTGGAAGAAGAAGACAAAGGAAGGGGGGCAGGTCAGCTTCCCTGAGCATATCAGTTTACAACGGAAGGAAGTGAGGCAGAGAACCAGGGCTGTGGAGTCGGAAGCAATTTTGGGTGGAGTCGGAAGAAATGTACCAACTCCGACTTAAAAATAAATTTTGACTGACAATTTAAAAAAAATATAAATTCGCAACATCAAAGAAGCTTCCCATGAAGTCAGCTGTAGTTGAGCATTTCACCATAACTCAAGATGGAAAACATTTTGTGTCAGTGTATGACACAGGACCCAGATGAAGACAAATGCTGTGATGCCAAGATCAGCGCATATTCAGGCAGTGATAAAAATGTTCCTATGAGAGCTTCCAATTTAAAAAGACATTTGCAGCACTTTCCAGGAGTCGGAAGCAATTTTGGGTGGAGTCTGAGTCGGACAGTAGAAAAATAGAGGAGTCGGAGTCGAAGGTTTGGCGTACCGACTCCACAGCCCTGCAGAGAACAGCACAGGTAAAGGTAGGCAACCCTAGCCAGCCGAAAGACCCTAACTCTGTCTTCCTTCTGGAACTCAAACGAGAATTGCTCTTGTCCCACTTCCAACAAGACATTCCCCTCTCCTCTAACCCTGTCTTCAAAATCTACAAAGCATTTCTGCACACCTTCTGCTAACAGCTTAACCTTAACATGTGACCCATGTAGCCGGTCATGCTCTCGACCTTGTATTTGTCCTGGGAGAGGAGTGGTCTGAAGTTGGGAGTGGTTCATTCCACCCCTGTGTCATGGTCAGATCACTACCTGGTAAACATGGACTTCTCGATGCCATGCCCCCTCCGCAGGGGTGAAGGACCTATTAGAATGGTCCGCCCCAGGCGCCTGATGGATCCGGATGGATTCCTGACTGCGCTAGGGGAATTGGAACCTGCTGAAGGTCGCCTGGTCGAAACCCAGGTGAAGGAGTGGAATGATGGGATCACCAGGGCATTAGACCGGGTGGCTCTGAAACGTCCTCTCCCCCTGAATAGAACTCAACTAGCACCATGGTATACACTGCGGTTGCGTAGTTTGAGACAGGAGGTGAGACGACTAGAGCGCCGGTGGCGGAAATCTCGCTCCGAAGATGTCCGGACACAGGTTAGAGCAGCAGTAGCTGCCTACCAAGTGGCAATAAAGGCAGGAAAGAAGGCTTTCTTTGCTGCCTCTATTGCATCTGCGGAGTGCTGTCCCAGGAGGCTGTTCCAGGTGGTCCGAAGCCTGGTCGGTCCAGTTGCTCAGGAACCCTTGGAACAGTCAAAGGCCTCCTGTGATATATTAGCAAAGCACTTCGCTGACAAAATCGAACACTTACAGAGCTCGATCCCGTGCGCCGTGGATACAGTGGATGAACCAGAGTTGGCCAGTTGCATGCCGGTAAGTTGGGATCGGTTTCAGCTTCTCCCTTCTGAGGATGTGGACAAGGTGGTGAAGCCTACCACTTGTCTAACTGATCCTTGCCCATCGTGGCTCCTTATGAGCTGCAGAGAGAAATTGGGCGAGGGGATCAAGGCGGTGGTAAACGCTTCCTTGAAAGAGGGTGTGATGCCATCAGCCTTCAAGGAGGCAATTGTAAAGCCCATCCTGAAGAAGCCCTCCTTGGATCCCCAAGTTTTCAATAACTTCCGCCCAATTTCGAACCTACCATTTTTGGGCAAGGTCATTGAGCGAGTGGTGGCCAACCAGTTGTCAACATACTTGGATGAAACGGATTACTTGGATCCATACCAATCGGGTTTCAGGACTGCTCACGGAACTGAAACAGCCTTGGTCGCTCTGGTAGATGATTTGAGGAGGGCATTAGATAGGGGAGAATTCACCTTTCTTGTCCTCCTCGATCTCTCAGCGGCTTTTGATACTGTCGACCACGGTATCCTTTTACATCGCCTGGAGGGATTGGGAATTGGAGGCACTGTATTACAGTGGTTCCGTTCCTTTCTCTCCGATAGATACCAACAAGTAGCATTGGGGGAGGAGGTTTCAGACCCTTGGCCTCTCAATTGTGGTGTGCCACAGGGCTCTATCCTCTCTTCCATGCTATTTATTATTTATATGAAGCCGCTGGGGACAATCATCAGGAGATTTGGGCTGCAGTGTCACCAATATGCAGATGACACTCAGCTCTATCTTTCGTTTAAATCTTCACCAGAGTTGGCTGTGGAGACCTTGTCCAAGTGCCTGGAATCCGTGAGTGGATGGATGGGAAGGAACAAGCTGAAGCTGAACCCCGATAAGACCGTGGTGCTACTTGTGGGGGACAAAAGAAGGTTGGGAGATGTTGACCTGAAGTTCAATGGGGTGAGTTTACCCCTGAAGGACCAGGTCCGCAGCCTTGGGGTTGTACTTGACTCCAGGCTGTCCATGGAGGCTCAGATTTCGGCGGTGAGCCGGGCAGCCTGGTATCAACTACACCTCATACGAAGGCTGCAACCCTACCTTCCTGCTCATCAGCTCCCCCTGGTAGTACACGCCCTGGTCACCTCTCGTTTGGACTACTGTAATGCACTCTACGTGGGGTTACCCTTGAAAACAGTCCGGAAATTACAACTTATACAAAATGCGGCGGCTCGACTACTTACGAATAGTCGCCGCCGGGATCACATCACACCAGTGTTGTTCGATCTACACTGGCTTCCAGTTGTTTTCCAGGCCCAATTCAAGGTGCTGGTATTAACCTTTAAATCCCTATACGGTCTCGGCCCAGTTTATCTTACGGAGCGCCTTCAACGCCACCAATTATGCCGCCCGACAAGATCAGCCACTCAAGGCCTTCTCTCAATCCCGCCGACAAAAACAGCTAGATTGGCAGGTACAAGAGAGAGGGCATTCTCAGTGGCGGCCCCCTCTCTGGAACTCCCTCCCACAAGATCTCCGGCACGCCTCTTCCCTAAATGTATTCCGTAAAGCCTTAAAGACCTGGCTCTTTCAACAGGCCTTTGGGATCTCCGGGGAGGGTTAATTACTGTGACTGAAATGCCTCCTACCCTGTTTTAATATTGTTGCTGCTGTATTATTCTCATACTGTTTTTTATTGTATTATTGTATTTTATCTCATTGTGTTTTAACTGTTTTGTACGTCGCCTAGAGTGGCCTTTGGCCAGATAGGCGACACAGAAATTAAATTTATTATTTATTATTATTATTATTATTATTATTTACCACAGTCAAACTTTCTTCTCCTGCATCACCTTCATCCTGTCCATTTCTGGCTAGACACATTGTGCACCCATGTATCTTCAAGTCTGGACTTTCCCCCCAACATGCTGGTTTTCTACATGCAGGGATTTTAAAAATTAATGTTATCAATCCACCTGCTATCCAAAAGGGGTAGAGGCCAGACAGAGGCTTATCATTTCAGTGTGACTTATACCAGAGTTAGTATCCAAATGTTCCTGTGAGGCAGTTAATACAGTTAAAATTGATTCCAGTGGTTCCCAAGCATTTTTCCCCACAGACCACTTAAAATTGCCGAGGGTCTTGACATACCATTTAATAATTTTTCTGCCTCTTGTAATGTGCTGTGCTGGATGCCATATGATTTTTCACTGCATTTTTACAGACGTGCCATGGACCACTTGAATGAACCACTGGTGGTCCGCGGTTTGTGAACCCCCAGATTAGGCTTTGCATGATTCACTGACAGTTTGTTGTGTTTTTAAATTTTGCTCTTAGCTTACATGTAAGCATAATTTGTCTTATATTGACAACATCCTTAGTTTCTGTTGATTTTCTTTTGTATTTCCATCCAATGGTGTTCAAGCTTTGTTAGCCAATATAAAGGACATACAAAGATAAGATTGAAAGAGGGACTTCAGACATGCCCAAGGCCTCCTTATGTCCTTGGAGATTCCCCTTCCCTTTGAACAGCAGATGTATACACTTTAGGTTTCAAAAGCAATTTGCCATGCAGCAGCAAAATCTTTCAAGAAACACAATTCTCCTTGGGAGCATAAAAGCTGTTGGGTGATTTTTGGATACTGGCCTCAGTATTTTTCTACGTATTGATAATACTAGTATACACCACCCTTCCTCAACCTGGTATCCTCCAGATGTTTTGGGCTTCAACTCCCATCATCCCCAGCCAGGATGGCTAGTGGTCAAGGATGATGGCAGTGGTACTCCAACAACATCTGAAGGACATCAGACTGGGGAAGGCTACATTCACTGGCAGTGGTTCTCCAAGGACTGAATCTGGGGCCTGTGGCAGGCAATGCATGGGCTCTACCACTGCACAGCTTTGCTGTGGCTATGAGGAGCCATAAGCAGAGCACAGGACTGCTTCCTCAGGGGCTCTGAATCTTGACAGAACAGCCCAGATCCAAGACTGAGATGGGGGGGAACTGAGTCACCTCCATGTGAGGACCTGCTGAGGCTAGGACCATGCTGGCGAACACCAGGTGGCAAAGTCTGCTACACGCTATTACCTGGTAGTAAGCACCACTGAACTCAGTGGGACTGATTTCCATGAAGAGATGTCCAGGATTGTGATGCAGAAAGAGAAAACCTACACTACAATAGAACATCTGTGGCCCTGCTCACACTACCAGCCTTCGATAAATCACGGACAGGGCTTGCTACAAAAGTGAACAGAACTCCACTTTATCATCTATTTATGCCAGGGGTTGCCAACCATTTTGGATCAGGGGGCACATTTTCTATTTTATGAGAGTGCTGAGGGCACCAGTCATAAAAAGGCTGCCATGAGGGCATGGCATAACACAAATGTAAAGAGTACAGTAAGTGCTGCTTCTCCCCACCACCCCAACCAACCTCATGTTTATCATGGGAAGTCAGCTATGTCCTGCGTGTGGAGATACAGCTGTTAAAGACACAAGAATCCAGTTTTCCCCAAGGCCAATCCTAAAACAAAGCCTAGGCTGCCACTATATACTCACTGACATGAAAGTAAGCACCACACAAAGACATCACAGTGCAGAAGGATGTGCACATACAGGCCTCTCCAATTCCTCCCTAAGAATCTTCAAACATCACCCTGCTGCTCACACATTACAAGGGAGCTGAGAAGATGTTACCAGAGCATAATTTGCAAAATAATACACAAAAGAAAAGTGAAAACACAAAATATGCCACTGCCCCAAAAGATGAATCAAGGTTTTCTAACTGGATTTGCAAACACAGACTCCAGAAGCTAGAGCCCGGGAGCATTCCCCAGTTTTACGTATATCAACAGCACCTGCATAGAAAGCAAATGCCACTGTGATATTTTGGGTTGACTAAAAACACTTGTTTAGAAGGAGGGAGAGAGGAGACATTTAGTAACTCTGTGCCAATTCAAGCAGGTCACATGTACAAGGGCTGAGGAGCCACCTGTTTTTCCTCTGCAGCAAATCTGAAATTGATCTAGGATAGGCTTTTAGGCAAGAGAAGCTTAGAGACAACCAAATTAACCCCGGTGGGGGCAGAGTCACATCCCTGGGTTTGATTCCACTTAACATCAAGCTGGTGACTGTCCAGCAGCACTAGCAGGCTACTCTGGTGCAGGTCTACTGCACAGATCTGCTCCTTCCACTGGTGACAGAATCATCGGAGTCCTACCCACAGAGTCATCCATGCCCCAGACACTCCTGAGATCATCTTCAGTTCTAACTTGGGATCTCCTGGAGATCCTCAGCTCATGCCACCTGCAGTGCTTTCCTCATCCACAGATCCCGTAAATCAGGAGCCTGAATAAGAAGGGCAGGAGAAATAAAAGGTCCCAGGAAATCTCCTATTTTCCTCCCTTGTTGCACCATTCTCCGGTCTGCCTGGTGCTGGTGTCCTTCACCGAAATACAACTTGCCCAATGGAGGAATTCTCCTCCCCTTCCCTGTCCCATTTACTAATGGGGAGACAAGAAGAATCCTTCACTCATTGTCACTTCCTGTTGTGTCCTAGAGGCGAGACAAGAAGTACGTAATGAAACAACTTTGTGTATATTTAGGCCTAGACATAATTCACTATGCTTCCCACCTCTTTTTAATGAGCTACATCCCTTCAGCTGGCCATTACTCTCAGCTGACTCAAAGAGGTCTTGAAGGGGAACTCCACATTTCTCCTTCTCATCAGAAACCCACATACTCTCACACCCCATAATATAACCCTTAGTCCATAAGTGGTCGTCTCAGACAGGCCGTCTTTCTGGTTCACTCTGTGGTTGATCTGTGATAGCTTCTGATACAGTCTGCAATGCTGGCAACATGGAAAAATCATCTAACACGGACTACTCATCCACCTCACTTCTATACTCTACGGGAGCCAAATAAGAAGCATTCCACACGGCCATCAAAAAGTTTATAAGGGCTTCTTCTTTCAACTTTATGAGGAGATCTAAATCTATATTCTCCCTTCCATAACATTCCAGGTTTCTTAATTCGAACAAAAGAACAGCATTCAAATTGTTGTTCCTTAGCACCCCGATGATAGTCTGTATATACTTCAGATTTCTTTTGTTTTTCCTCAACAGCCTCCTTCATAACGAGTTTGGAGGGTCTATCTGGGTTAGATTTTAAAACTCCAGCCACATTCAATTTAGTACGCATCTCCCTCCCATGTAATAATTCTCCTGATTTCTGTGCTGTTGCATGCCGTGTAGCTCTATATACCTGCAAAAATTCAGTGACAAACTCTTTTGCTTTTCCTTCTAACTTAGCTGTCTGCAAACTGTCTTTCAATCTTCTATTAAGCCTTTCAATCTCCCCATTTGCTTGGGGGTAATACACTGATGATCTCCTATGTGTGACATTTTGCTCTGCTAAAAAGGTTTCAGATTCCAATGAAATAAACTGAGAGCCATGTTCAGAAATCAGTTTTTTAGGATTACCCTCCCTACTTAAAACAAGGAATTTAATCACAGTAGCAGAAGAGACTTGTGATGTAAAAGCTACTTCAGGCCACTTACTATAATAATCAATTAAGGTAATAGCATAATGGCAATCAATTGGGGCAGCATCAGAGGGTCCTACAATATCAATTGCAATCTTTTCCCATGCAGAGTCTGGGAATGGAACAGCCTGTAGTGGTGATGCATGAGATATTCCTGTCTTATGTAATTGGCAAGTAATGCATGATTTTACAGCTGCCTCAGTTTGGGAGTCCATCCTTGGCCACCAATACAAATCTCTCAGTCTCTGTTCAGTTCTAACAATCTCTTGATGGGTATCGTGTGCCAGACGTTTGAACATCGATTGTAATTCCTCTGGGACAAGTAGCTGGTGTGTTCCCCATAATAAGTAACCCCCTTGCAAAGAGACATATTCTAAAATAAGGCAGCGAAGCAGGGTCAAGATTTTTTGGATTATTTGGCAATCTGCTTGTCAAGAATTCCCGTAACTTTTGTTGGACTGGGTATGCCAGACATATAGCTAAAAACTGCTTTGTGTAACTGTAGTGGCAATAATTGCAACTACTTCATCACCTTCCTATGGGATTTCAGATGACGGTAAAGGCAACCGAGATAAACAATCAGCTGTCAGATTTTGGGACCCTGGTCTATACTCCATTTCATATGTAAGAGAAAGTAATTTTGCTGACCATCTGGCAATACGGTTTCCTACTCGTGACACTCTTTTTGTAGTTAATAATGATGTTAAAGGCCTGTGATCAGTACATAATTTAAAAACATGGCCCCAGAAATACGTCCTCCACTTTTCTGTAGCCCATACAAGCAAGTGCTTCTTTTTCAATAGTCAAATATTTCCTCTCAGCCTCAGTAAGTGTTCTTGATGCAAATGCCACAGTCCTTTCAGTATTATCCCCATGAAGTTGGGTAAGTACAGCTCCCAGTCCATAATCAGGAGCATCTGTTGTCACAATTACAGGTAATGCAGGATTAAATAATGCAAGTGCAGGACTACTGACAGTCAGGCCCTTCACTTTCTCAAAACTGACTTCTGCAGCTGCTGTCCAAATCAAACTTGAAGTTCCTCATAACAATTCCCAAAGAGGCTCCACAACAGATGCATAATTTGGAATAAATGTGGCATACCACGAAGTAAGACCCAAAAAGGAATGAAAGGTTTGCATATCCCTAGGAACAGGTGCCTCTAGCACTGCTAACACATTATCTGGGTCAGGCTTCAACCTGTTTAGTTTGTCTAAGCCAGTGAGTGGTTCGCAAACTTTTTTGGTTTGCGGCGCACTGTAAAACATAAAAAATTTCTGGCGCGCTTCGTGTACAAAATTAAAAATATATTAATATACTTTAAACTATGAATAAAAATAACTATACAAATGGGTTTCTTCCCATTTTTAAAATATACTTTCATAATATTCGCGGCACACCTAGTCACCTCTTGCGGCGCACCGTTTGAGAATCACTGGTCTAAGCTTACATTTTTCCAAATTAAGCTTCAAGCCCGCTGCACTAATACAGTATAATACAGATTTTAAATTACTCTCATGTGGTTTAAGAGTATTACCATGCACAATAACATCATCCAAATAACAATGAACACTCTTCTCATTCTTGGGAATTGATGACATCTTTTTTTGAAAGGCACTAGGTGCTGATGTCAATCCATAGGGGACACATTTAAAATGAAATAATTCATCATGTGTAATAAATGCTACAAGATCTCTACTATCTCTATGCAGCATGACTTGATGATATGCACTCTGCAAGTCAAGAGTAGAACACATCTTTGCTTCTCGAAATTCTACAAAGACTTCTTCTAAACAGTAGGGCCCCGCTTACCGGCGCTTTGCTTCCCAGCATTCCGCTAATGCGGCAGCTTTCATTCCCCGTTTTAAAGCCGATTTTGCGGCATTTTCGTGTCATTTTCGCGCAATGCACCCCATTATAGTCAATGGGGTTCCGCTTTACGGCAATTTCCGCTTTACGGCGGGGGTCCGGAACGGAACCTGCCGTGTAAGCGGGTCCCGCCTGTACATGGAAGAGGGTGTCTATCAATCACAATGGCTTTATTTGGCTCCCTCAAATCCATACAAAGGTGGATACCACCATTTTTCTTCCTTGCCACTGCTATAGGTGAAACCCATTCTGAGGAATCAATCTTCTCAATAATATCCTTGTGTACTAAGTTCTTAATCTCTTCTGATACTGCATCTCTCACTGCAAATGGTAAACATCGCAACCTTTGGTGTACAGGTACCACATTCTGTTTCATTTTAACTTTATAAATAAATCCATATCCACAACCCAGTTTGCCTTTCCCTTGACCTTCCAAACGCATGGGAATTTGTGTTTGCACTGCAGTAACACTTAACTGAGGAGGAACAACTTGTCCATCAATTATTCTAAGATTCAATGCAGCAAATACTTCCCTGCCCAGGTTAGGAGTGCCCTTATGCACAATATAAAACTCTACAGGTGCACAACGTGGCCCAAAAGTCACATTTACAGGCAGACATCCACATACAAGAATTTGGTTATTCAAATAACACACCAACTGCAATTTTGATTTTGTAAGTGGCACATTCCCAAAGTAATTCAAATAAACTGTTTCAGGTAATACAGAAACTGATGAACCAGAATCCAGCATTAATTCAATGTTCTTTGACACCCCTGTAGGTATAGCAGAAATATTAACAGTACACATAATTTTTTCAGCAATATGTGTGGGTCTAATCCTGTCCACCCTCAAAACAGTAACATCTGGCACTGTAACTTCATGTACTTGTTGGTTATTCCTACATACTTTGGCAAAGTGTCCCATCTTTTTGCAGTAATTACAACGAGCCATCCTAGCAGGACATCCTGTATGACTTGCAAGATGTTGTGATGACCCACAACGAAAACAACATTTTATTGCACTTTCACTTTGATGCATCAGCTGTTTCCAGCTGGCTCTCTCTTTGGGGTCCTCTGTCTTGTAAAAGAACTCCACACTTCCCCTGTGCCACCTTTAACTTGTTCCAGTGTGGGGTTCCAGTAAGGCCATCTACCACAATGGCTTGGGACAGGTAGTGCCCAATTCTAAAATGGGAAATGTCAACTGAAACGGCTTAGGTGCCGAGCATCTTGCCTCGCACACACTTTCCTGCAGTATGCCAAGTCTGATGACTTCACAAGCTTCAGCCTTATCCTGACACAGGCCAATTTTATCTAGCATAGCAGATGAGGGTGTGGGATTAAGCCAGCCACTGTGGAACAGGCCTGCTGTCCATCAGAAACACCATTGTATACTTTGGCAGGGGGAGAGCCAGGCTGAAGAGATAACAACGAGCCCCTAGTTCACTGCTGATCCACATGTTTTGATTTTACCTTCCACTTAACAAGGAGTGGGAGTCAGAGATGGTGCATAGCGGAAAAAAGAGGCAGCTCTTGCACATACAAATGATGAAGCAAGGTAGGGAAGAGGCCAGCTGTTACTGAGATTAATGGTTTCTTAGTTTCTCTTGTGGTAGCTAAGCTGGTTGTTGCTCTGTTAGGCAGGAATCACTCCAAAGCCCTGCTGTCTTTCAGGACACACCCTCTTTCTCAGAAAGGGTATCAAGTTTGCCAGCCCACCACCTAAGTAGAAGGTCAATTTCTCTAGCCTGATTGCCATAGTTAAAGTGATGGAATTTGCTCCCACTGGAGCCCTGGGGTCCAACACAGTCCCCACTTGTCACATATACAGAAACCGCTACTGGCCTGTGGTGAATTGGTGCTTTACTTCTAACATCTTTTTTGGGGGGGAAAGTTAAACAAAATTCTTTTATACATTTACCAGCGTTTTTTTTAAAAAAGAGTCCACCCTCTGCCCTTCAACCATCACAGATTTGTCCTTGGGTTCTTCCTATATGCTACAAAATGCATTGCTCTGTGGGCATCATCCACGCACAGCCATTGTTTTCAAATGCTGCATTGTAACCTGATTTAATGCCTGACCCCCGGACTACTCAGTGAAAATATATGTCAGATTTCCCACTAATTCTATCAATAAATAATTCAAAACATTATTGTGTATTTTTCTACGCTCAAAAACCATAATTTATTTGGTTTTTTTTATGTGGCAAAAATGTTAACACATTTGCCACAATTTGGGCAAGTATGAAAAAACTGCTCAGCATCACTACACTAGAAGCAGTGATGGCACCAACTTGGATTACTTTAAAAGAGGACTGGCCAAATTCATGGAGGATAAGGGGGAACATAACCCTGTTGGCTATGTTCTACCTCCATAGTCAGGAGGCAGTATACTTCTGAATACTAGTTGCTGGAAACTGCAGGAGGGGACAGTACTCTGGCAATCAGATCCTGCTTGTGGGCTTCCCATAGGTGTCTGGTTGGCTGCTGGGAGAACAAGATACTGAAGTAGATGGGCCACTGGCCTGATCCAGTAGGCCCTCCTTATGTCTTCCTGTGGAGATTTTTGCTTTTTTTTCTGGCTCATTCAGGCTTGTTTCTAAACATACTCCCATCTTGCATGTTTGGGTCAAAGCAAACACTACTAAGAGCTCAATGCAACCATTAAAAAAAAATGAGCAGAGGAAGAAGCTGCCTTATACCAAGTCAGGCCATTTGTCCATCTAACCCAACTGATTATCTTTAAGATCTCCAGCAGACATCTTTTCTAAAGGTGCATACAATACTGGATGTTATATTGAAATAAAGTTCTCTCATACTGGCTTAATTCCAGAGACAAAAAAAAAACCCCACATAAATGTACTTCTATGAGGAAATTCATTCTGTAAGCAGAGGCAGGGAACTCTTCTACTGTTGACAGCCATATTCCCTCAGGGGTAATAGGTCGAGATCTGCATGCTGGTGGTGGACAGGACCACTCTCCACACCCACCCCCAGCCAAGCAGGCTGCTAAGACAGAACAGACCACTTTTGTTAGAGTGAACTGATTACTTGCAGAGGGTTTCTGTCCTCCCAACACTCTATTCATTTTGATTTTTTCCTGTCCCCCCCCCTTCCACCTTGACTCCCTAGGAATAGCACATTAATATTAATCTGCCCAGTGGTAAACAGCTTTGGAAAAAAGTCCACCAAATACAAAATTGCTAGCCTGTAAACATTTTCTAAACCAGCTTACGCACATCTAAGTTAGCCATTGTAACAACTTAGAACACTAAAAAAAAAACTTCTGTGCCTGGTTGCCTGCACCAGATTTCTGCTCCCCACAGGAAATCACGTTAACAGGCTTACAAGTCCAAATAGAAATACCATAAAAATGTAAGACACTCTCATAAGCGCATTGACAACTCCCAACTCTCATAACAAAAACACGGTAATACCAGAGTTAAATTCTCTAAACAAAAACGTGAAAGACGGTGATGATACACCTGTCAAACTGATGCTTCCCAAGAGATCTATTTAAATAATTCTGGGCTATAATTATGTTCATCAGGTATGGTATGTCTGTTCAGAGAAATTCAATGAGGCTCAGCTGTTTGATTGTGGCTAAGGTGGGCACTCATGCAATAAATTCTTTAGTGGGATTTTTGTTGTTTATAATTTCACTTGCTCATTTTTAGGAAGATAACAATAGACTACTCTCACCAAGTCAACAGTATCAATCTCCCTTTATATCCTTATTGAGCCAAAGTGCATGCTACTGTTTTTAAATAATTATATGCAAGCTCCTACGACCTTTATAGGAAATGGTGTTTATCAAGGACAGATGGAGGTGTTGACAGGAAATAGATTTTATCCCCCCTTCCTGATCATGGCATTTCATACTTGGGAGAATAAAAACAAACCAATGATAATAAAAGTGATAGATGAATAAATTCCTAACGGGTTTTATCAACCTCAGAGCAGGATAGTTAGATGAAACAAGTTTTAATCACGTCTTTCCCTCTGTTTTTAAGGTGACAGAGAAGATTGCTGTAACACAAAAATTATCTGATAGCAAAAGGACTTTCGTCTCTGGGGCTATCAAACGGGTACTTTAATACATTTTAAACATCGGTTGAATATAAGAATTACATCTGGATCTCATACAAAACAAGATTAAAATGTCTCTCTCCATAACATTATCAGATGGTGGAGGCCTTCTATTGCTGCACCCAGCAGCAACTTTTCATTTACTTGGGCCTTCTATCCGAGAAAGATAATACGCAGACAAAAAGGTGGTTATCAGAACTTCTAATTGAAGATGCAGTTCTGGGACATCAGTCGGCATATAAATACTCTTGTGGCCTGCATTCACATTGAACCTAATGATCTCAAAGTTTGCTCAGTGTAAACAATGACAATATGTTTATCCTGTATAACATGTCATTTTCTACACTCGAGTTCACAAAAAGCCAAATTCTGTAACTGTCCAACACTACAAGGAAGGCTGCTCCAGATTTTGGGAGCAGTGATGAGTCTTGGCACATCTTAGGTATGATTGGTAATACCGAGTCCACTGTGGTTGACGTAACTGTCATTTTAGAAGTTTAATTCCCTATCCTTTGTTTCAAGAAAGGGTGGAGAGAGAATCCCCTCTTACTTGGAAAGCAAAAGATTTCTGTTTGCCCATCCTGGTTACACCAAATGGTTGAAAACTACCATTCACCCTTAAGTACCATTTTAAATGTTGCTTGGGATCATCACACTGGTTAGTCAGACTACTGTGAAAAGATACCATTCATTGTCACTTTCCTGCACTTACTAATAGGACAAAATTTAAGATAACCAAATCTGAAATAGCGTCCATTACCACAAGATATGAAAAACTCATCCTATGAGTTTCCCCAACTGACCTTTCACAAGCCTTGATTCTTGATATTACTATGACTTGCAAGGCATTCGTTGGCCCATGTCATAAGCAACCCTTTCAACCTATTAAAGCCAAGTGAATTCTCATCACCTGGAAGGGCAAAAAAGAAAGAAATTGTCTATTATACTGGAGGGTTTTAAAATGGGATTTTTTTTTTACATAAATCCTTTTGAATTTTATAACTGGAAATACATATCAAGAGGTACAAGGGGGGATGATTAATTTTTAAAAGTCCTGATTAGCCACAGATTTTTACAGGGAGCCTGTAGCCACTTGGCCTAGAACTATCTTAATGGCCAGAATGGGGCAAAGCAAATGTGTGACCAGTGAAGAAGAGAAGGCAGCAGGGCATTCAATCTGAAAGAATTTCCACTGGGCGAGGGATGTGTGTCTCCAATCAGAGCTTCCTGTAGCCAAGTTCTGTCATCTTACCTCCTTTACCATCAGTACTGTGTGTTGAATACAAACCCTGAACACTGAGCTCTATGGTTTAAAGATGCAATCCAGGCTACAGTACTAGCCTCAACACCTGGTTGAGTAAGCCATCAGCTGACACCAATCCCTGTTCAGAGAGCTCTATCCTCTGGATTTGTGTTCCCCAGTCTGAGAAGCTCTCACCAATGAAGACCTTGTTTGGGTAAGATCCCACGCCCTTCCAGAACCTGATCTCTTGGCCTATGTCTTTTGGGTTATGCTACCTGCCTCTTGGCTTTTGTTGTTGCCTTTGGGATTACATCTGTTGCCTACGCAGAGCATCTCTGGATGCTCTGATCTTTAGCTGCTGCTTCTGGAATTTAGACTCATAACCACCGTGAACCACACTACTTGTCTCTGGTGCCCTTGGACTCAGGACCACTCCCCACCATAGATTCCCAAGCTTGACTGCTTGGGGGTCTAGTTTCCGACACTAAGAACTTTGAACCACCCAGTTCTTTGCACTTACGATCAGGTGTTATTTGAAAATAAAAGCTGAAATCTTAGGACGATGTATCAGTATGAAGTATAATTCTTCACAAAACCAATTCCTAAACTCATCCCATATCTATTTATACTATCACCAATAGCCAATCTTGTACATTGAAGGTAGGAAACTTAGAAGTTGCCTTTCAGAGTCAAGCCACTGGCCTTTCTAATTCAGTATTGTCTACAGTGACTGGCACTGGCTCCCGCTCTCCCAGGTTTTGGACAGCAGTCTTTCCCAGCCATAACTGAAGAAGCCAGGGAATGAACCTGGAATCTTTTGCATGCAAAACATGTGCCCTGCCATGGTTGGTCTTTAGCACCCCTCTTGTAAAGCTATGACTTCACATGGCAAATTATTTTGCTGCATGGAACCTGAGCCCTTCATATTGCTTAGCTATGTGCAGACTTGGTGAACTATTTTCTCAACATGCAAATGTAACAAGAGCAGTGTGATGGTGGTGGAGAGACTGCTGAAACACACTACCTACCCACAGGGCTCATTCCCCTCCCACATGTCCAAACCATGAAAATGCTGATGAGCTGTAAGATTTCTAAAGATTAAGGTAAAGGTGTCCCCGCACTTCTAGTGCGAGTCGTTTCTGACTCTTAGGGTGACGTCTTGTGACATTTACTAGGCAGACCGTATATATCGGGTGGGATTGCCAGTTCCTTCCCCGGCCTTTCTTTACCCCGCAGCGTATGCCGGGTACTCATTTTACCGACCACGGATGGATGGAAGGCTGAGTGGACCTCGACCCCTTTTACCGGAGGTTTGACTTCCTCCTTCCGCTGGAATTGAACTCCAGCCGTGAGCAGAGCTTCGGCTGCATTACCACCGCTTACCACTCTGCACCACGGAGATTATCAATGCATTATAAGGTATGCTCACGCTACAAAAAAAGTAACTAAACCATTATGTGCATGGAATGACTTGCAAGAGCACAACCAAACTTTCCCTCCTTTTCCCTTTGCCATGTGTCCCCCCCCATACCACCGCCACCAATCTGCTCCAGAGGGCTGGAGAAAACCCAGAGCAGACTGGGGGGGGGGGTACAGGGAGGAAGGAGAGGGATGGGAAGTTCAACTGTACTAACAGAAGTCATTCCACACGCAAAATGATTTTGTCGGATATAAAACCAAAGAGTACTTTCATATGCTGTAGAATGCGTAAAAAAAAAAATACCCATGTGGAAAATAGTGTGGGGATGTTTATTTTTCCTTAAAATCAAATTGTAGTGTTCATTGCTTAACATATCAAACAGAACATCAAGTTTTATTATAGAAGCTGGCAGCTCAATTTGTGAACAGGGTTGTGTGCATGCTGTAATGCAGTGCCTTGTATAGCTTTCTGCATATGTCTAGTAAAAAATAAAACAATGCAGAACTATGCAAGAGGCCATGCAAATTTGCTTGATTTGCATATCTACACAGATAATGGAATTCAGCTTTTCTTTTCACAGAATTCAGGTGCAAGGCTTCAGTTCTTCCTAGTACAGAGTGCACACAACCCTGTCTGTAAGAGTCCACAGGAATTGAAAGCTTCTTCTAAAAGCGACTTTGGCACTACCAAATAAGTGCTAGCAGCCAAATGCATAGCTACTTCTCTATTCAACTTCCAAGCCTCTTTTTAATGCTTAGAGAGGCTTACGAACAAGTTGTACCTCTATCTGCAGCCTGTCCATTTCTCTGTTGCGTGCTCTGGTGCAAAGCATTAGAAGCAGACTTACTTTTTAAAAAGTCATTACAGGAAAAAAGACAGTGATTTTAACAGCTGATTTAAACCCAACTTTCCTGCTTTGTGATTAATTTATTTCCTGAGCAGATATGATTAGCTGATGTTACAATTAGCACGTATTGCTTTGCACCTTCACCTACAGCCCTGCCCTAAGAAATAAGTCTCACCAAGTTTTATGGGCCTGAAAAGCAAAATTTAAAGTGCTCAAGTGGCCAAATGCTTCTCGCACTATAGAATTACATCTGCTTAGAGACAACGGTGATGGTGATAGAGTTTGTTTGGGGTGGGTTTTTATTTCCAAAATCAATGTTTTTTGTTTGATCCTCTGTACATATTAGGGTTGCCAGGTTCCTGGCCTAAGACTGATCCTGTATCCAAGAGGTCTTCTGTATCTTTAAAAGTTGTGCAGGGGGAAGGGAGAATTCCACCTTGTGGTTTTTCTCATTACAGTGTTGCAAGAACACCTGCACTTGTCTGACTTTCTCTTCTCCTAAAGATACAGGATCAGTCTCAGACCAGGAACCTGGCAACCTTAGTATATATGCAAGGACAATAATCAAAATCACTTACTTGAAGACTATATGCCTTAAACTTTTAGGAACCATTAGCTACTAATTACAGATGGAACAGTGTTTCTCCATAAGATGGAAAGTAAATTTCCATACAGTTTGTTTGTCAGAGTAAAATATGCATTAATTTAAGGACATAACTACAGAACTTTGTCACAGGACATAAACATGTAAGGTTACCCAGGTGAGTTCAGTTGATGAACTCAGTGGGTTACAGGACACCTCATGGATCCTAACCCTCTCAAAGCCTATAATACCTGACCCACAATGCTTACCTCAAAAATATTTCCCCACCCACGTTTGCTCTTTATTAAAAAAGCTATCTTTAGTGCTGTGTTGTACAAGCCAATGGATTCAATTAGAAGGCATGTGTAGACTTTTAATATGTTTGTATTAAAATCAGATTGGTTTTAAAGCAGTTTATGATGAACATACTTGCTTCCACTCAATTTTTATATCCAAGTTTAAATGTTTAAAAACCTAAGTTTCGTCATCAATTTTTATCTATCCCGGTTTCATGTAGCTTTGCCAGTTGACTGCGCATTTGGCTGGCAACATTTTGATAACATCTGAAGCTAATTAAGTTATAATGACATTTTCCCCTTTATTACTTGCAGGGCTAAACTAAATATGCAGAGATGAGGGTCTCACATGTAAGAATGCTGTTCACATTTTTCTCTCTTAAAGTATACTCATGGAAAGCATGTATGTCAAGGAGAAGGCATCAAGTCTGGCTTTCTCCTTAACATGCAACCTTTTCACACAGAAGAAAGTCTAACCTAAAGCTCACCACCAGACCATAAGACGCAGTGATAAACTGCTCAGCTGAAGGGGGGTTGAGTCAATGCCAGAAACACTGAAGTAATTTTTAAAAAGTTAAGTCATGACAGTGGAAAAAGTAATTAACTACACACATCCTGTTTTTTCCCCCAAGGGACAAGTCCAATTTTTCCACATTCCGATTTCAACAGCTATGCACAATGCATCCAACTGAGGAAAGGCATCTGCTACATTTATGAAAAGTGTGCAAATGATTCTGAACAGATACACAGGTCCACTGCAACCTTTCAACCCATCTTATATTTCTAATGCAATCCTAGGGCAGATGGTGCCTGCCCCAGAAGTTTTTCACCCCATGTTTCTGGAAATCACAAACCAAGTGATTTATTTATTTATTTATTTGGCCATCGATTCTTCCTACCTGATGTTAAGATATTTCATATTATAGACTAGAGGAAGGGAGTTACCCCTTCTAATGAAGAAAACAAAGCTTGTCAATATTGTAAAGACTTACTTAGTAAATAGTACCACTGTAGTTCAGTAGTAAACACTGTCCATGCAGAAGGTCTCAAGTTCAGTCCCTGGCATCTCCAAGCCATTCCTTGGCATCTCCAGTTACCCAGAGACTGGGGAAAGACCTCAACCTGAGACCTTGGGGGAACTGTTGCCAGTTAGAGCAGACAACACTGGGCTAGATGCACCAGTGGTCTGATTCAGTATAAGGTAACTCCAGATGTTCAAGGGAAGGAGTTTAATCAGTCTCTAGTGCTTCACAATGGTAGCCAGAAAAGCAAGTCCTTGTTATTCATGTCTAAAAGGAGCTGATCCACATGGAGTAAAATAACATGCATCACTGATTTTATCTAGTGTTGTGAATCTGACACCTGGACATGATTTTTGGATGCATTATAAAAAAGCAGGTAAGATAGCAGTTTGAATGGTACAGTAACAACTGCACCATATTGTTATAGACTAAAAGCTAATCTCAAAAAAATTATTTATTTATTTATTTATTTATTTTATACCCTGCCTTATGGCTAAAAGGCCCTCAAGGCGGCTTATAAAAAAACCCACCCAAAAACCAGAAAAGTGAAGGGGTTTTTTTGCAGGATGAAAGACTTGAGATATTAGCCAGTCTGTTTTAAAAACTACAGGATGCCACAGACTAATGCAGTCCCAAAATTATTTTCTGTGGGAAGCTATTCTCTTTTTTTTTACTCCAGCAATGTTCATAGCTTCAAGACAAAGAGGTTAAAGCCCGCCATTTATTGTGGAATCACAGGAAGTCTGTTGGCAACAATTGTCTTCCTCTGAACCGCCACACTTTGGCTCCCATTGTTGGGTATGGAAGAGCCAAGCAGGGCCATGGCAACTGAGTCTCAGTGTCCAGCTGATGGAGAGGAAGAATCATACCTACGTAAGAGCACAGATACAGTCTGTGCAGATTGACAACAGCTGAAATGTTGAGGCTTCTACCCCCACCCCTTTCCCCACCCTAAAAGCTTGGGAAAGGCTGTACTGTAATGGGTCTAAAGCCACCATTCCCTGAGACAGCCTTCGCCAAGCTGGTGCCCTCCAGAAGATTTGGACTACAACTCCCACCAGTGCTGGTTGGAGCTGATGGGAGTTGTAATCCAAAACATCTAGAGAGCACTAGGTTGACAAAGACTTTCCTAGGAAAAGGAGCTATAACAGTTGAAACAAGTTTAATGCATTTTTTACCATCGGCTCCTGAAAATTTGACTGGCACTGTTAGTTTTTCTGATGTCACACTGAGCTTCTAACCTCCAGCACAGAATCAAGAGCAAGATGCAAGAAAAGATACAGCTGACACTAATGACCTGGTAAATACCTTTGGGAGACCCCTGGCTAGAATTATGAATTATCTTGAGATATAACAGCCATGCATCTTTTTTTAAGGCTATATTTTTCAGGATGAGAAAGTGTTAAGAAGATTCTACTCAAACCATAAATGTATATGTTCCTTTAATCCCAGACTGAATTATTCAGGGTCTGGGACCTGTCCTCAAAATAAAATTAAAAATACAGGTACAATCTAGCCAAAGTTCACTTCTCGGTTTCAGTGCTGGGCCTATGCACACTAACAAGCTTGGCTTAGTGTCATGCTCTATATTACTGGATCCGATTGCTCTATAGGGAACCTGTGGACTCATATGTTCATCTGACACTGAAGGACTCATACATCTCCCTATGGAAAAAAGCTGTGTCACAAAATATTTCTTCACATGCCCTTTCCACTGCAGAACTGTGCAGGCTTAACAGCTTGCATGCTAAATTTTTGGTCAAGCAGAAAATTCTGGATATTGACAGGGTATGATGGCCTTGTCAAACAGCTCCTGCTCCCCTATAGCCCTAGGACTAAATGTTCCCCCTAGCAAAGACTATGCCCTTTATTTTGGCAAATTATCTGTGCCAAAGTATAGGAGACCATTTATTCTGGCCAGGGTCAATGCCATACCCTCTATGATATTGGAAAGGTGCTTCCAAAGCACACCCTGCAATCAGAGACTGTGTCCATGTGGTTGTGGTGTTGTGGCATCTATAGTACAGATGCTTTTGTATCGTAATTTTTATAAGAGTGAACAGTTTAAAAGGGTGGAATCGTTTCCTGGTAGAGCTGATGAAGTTCTTTTGAAAGTATGTTTAAACTGTAATAGTCCCTATGTCATTTTAAATGTTGCCAAATTTTTAAGCATTGTTATTGACACCAGGGCTAAAATGCTTGCTGATTAGTAGTTTATAGAGTAACCAGTTTTGTAATGTTTGTTCAATTGCCTGTAATGTTCTCTGGATCAATAAACAAATGTATTATTATTATTATTTCTTCAGTGGGAGAATTAAGCATATGTTTAAACTCTCCCCCACTGGGATCAGCTTCTTTCTGCTACTGTCCAAATTCCACCTGCCCCTCTTGTGGGCTAGTGTGAGAAGGGAAGCTTAGCAGCTGTTAACATGGGAACTGCACCTGTTGTGCCACCTATGCTACAAATCCAAAAGCTCTGGCAATGAGCTCCTCCTGTGCCTCCATAACATGAAACCCACATGGAATTTTATCAGAAGTGCCAGAGCCATGATTACTCCAATTCCAAAATGAGAAAACTCCCAAAGAGCACTGAAAAAACGAGACATTCCATGCAAGGCATATTTCTCCCCCATCCTTTTTCTAAACCCTGCCAAGCCAGTCCTGATACAAAATACTATTAACTTGGAGACGAAACCATGTGAAAGAGCTTGCTTCCTGGCAACTTGCCATTTACATGCAAGCCACAGTGTATGTCCCAGGACCACAAACACAAGATGCTGCTGCTTCAGGGAGACCATGCCTGGAAGCAAAGAACTCAAGCCCTCACAGAGAATGGTACTATTGTTGCCACCACTAGGGCTCAAAGAGTGAAGTAAGAGCCTCTGAGCAATGCAAGGGGTCAAACTCTTCACTTTCTCCAAAGGTTTCTGTTTGCCTCTTGCAATATCAAACACTGAAGAACATCTAACTAGGTATCCCTATTTAGTCCCCTCTACAATAGAAGGTATCATGGATGCTAGGAAACATGTAGATTGGAGGCCAGAGATAGGATTCCTAGGCCCTAACATTATTCTTCCCTTACTTACTGTCTCCTAGGATTTCTCCAACCCTGTTAGGAGCTGAAGTTTTAATACTGCTGTCAAGTACAAAAATCAGGAGTCCAGTGTTTCCAGAAGAACATATTAGTATTTTCAAACCAGCTCAATCCAATTCTGCTGAAGCCAAGATGGTTAACTAGCATGCATTGCACCAGATTTTATGTGGAAGATACACAGGCCTGTGGTATCTTATCCTCCCATGCTACCACCCAGTTATGTTACCCCCTTGCTTCCCACCCACCAGTGAAATGAGTATTCAACATAAACGAAAATGTGTTAAAGAACATTGGTTTTGGCTTCAAATGCAAATTTTATTTTCAATATAAAAATACACATTTTTACAAAGAAAATACAAGCAACCCTCTTGAGTGGCTTTACAAAATGAAGTGCTAAAGGGGAGAGTGGATGACAGAAACACACTCAGCATTGTGATAACTGAAGTCTCAGACATCAAATCACTCAACAGTGACTTGAGACCTTTTTCCAAGTCTCTGTGCTATATGAGAATCCACATTCAAAATCCTCAGCTCCAAGATCATTCAAAATACTACCAACTCAGGGGCTCCCTCCCCTTTTCTTTGATGAACTGAGTCTGGCATCCTCAACAATAGTTGTCCTTTTCCGGAGCTCTGCAGGCTCTAGAATAGAGGCAGCCCTGCTTCCCACTCTCCTACCAAGCATCATACATGGTTGGGAGGTTTGCAAAAGTTTTGATACAGCTCTGTCCATTTTCTGCTGACTCCACCCACAGTGTAATACTCTGACCACAGTCTAGAACTAACACTTGATTCCCAGAATACAATATAATAGGGAGTGCTGGGCAGTGTTTTCCCCCAATATATTTTGCCCATGTCTGTTCTTAACCTTTGCTATTTTTATAAACATTTTAAATCACTATCATTTTGGGCACAGATCGTAGACACAAGATGAGATGGTCAAGCGTTCCTGGACAGTGTCATTTCAGACTGCAGTTGGCTGGGGAGAACTTGCAGGGCTGAACACTCCTCCATATAACTTTATGCACATAAAAAATAGTTGTTAGGGGAACGCGTTCTCACCTAGACTTTATACACACACATTTACTTTTTTATGTATGTGCAAAGAACATATAAATTTGGAATAGCAGGGAATTAAACTATTACACTCCCCATCTGCAGTATGAAATACTGTAGTCCAGGAGAAGGTACCACCTTATCTGCTGTTTGCACAAAACAGGCCTTAAGACCCTAGATAAATATTTACCTAGAAGACTAACTAGTCTCTTTACAGGTAATACTGTTCACGCTTCAGACTAAAAGCTATCTATAGCTCATGTCACTAATCTCCATATTATGCAAATTTATTTTGCATATTCTCATTCAGTTAGCATACTTTATGCTGGACATGATAGTTAAGGAATGTTTCATAGCGTTTCTGAGATTCTTGGCACGGGTTGATAGATGAGGTGGCCATGTTGTATGGGCTAGACATATATAGACGGCAATGAAGAAAGAACAGGTAGCTGTAAAGGGCTTGAAAAGGATATCCTTTCACAGACACTGCCCATTTCCAAATGTATCTCCACAAAGGGCTAAGACACAAGATATTTAGGAATCCAAATTCTCTGTTATAATTTAGAATCAATATGATATGGTGCACAGACAATTTGTAGAAAAACAAATGGCCCTAACAGGCAACTGAAAGGCCCAGTGCAAGAGGAGTGAAGAGGGAGGCAACCCTTCCCTCTTGTCTAAAGGCTCCTGGCTCCACCTGAAATTTGAAAGGAAATCATTGCATAGGGTGCTGGACTGTCTGATGTGGAAAGGAGGGTCTCAGTGCATTATGCTCTCACTTTCCTTTGCTTTTACTTGCCATTAATTAGCTCCAGGGCCTCCTCCTTGCTTCGGGTGATCTTATCCTCCCTCCATGATGAGGGTCTCCTTGACTGGTTATGTTTCACCAAAAGGTGAGAGCATCGCACTTTAGTCGGCTCTCCCTGTCCATTCTTGCTGTTTCCAGTGGGGCGCTCCCACTGGCTGGCATTTGTAATGTGGTTGAAATAATAGACACGTCCTGCAAGATAAAGAGGAGAGAAAGATTTTAGTTATAGGGCAGAGCAGATTCTCAACATGACAGTTTCTTTCTAAGACATTCTTTAAGACCTACCCATCCCACCCTGTTATTTTAGCTTACAGCCTAACTACCTGAAATTTTAGCCCACTTCCCATTCACTCTCCTTCTTCAGGCTGATTGGTCTGTTGTATTTCCTTTTAATCCCCAACTCCTACAACTAAGCCAACAGCAAGCACCTCCCAGGACTGTATATCAATCCAGGCACAGAACTACCATAGTTACTTTGTGACATCAGTGACATGCAAATGTGAATGGCTATGACAGAACAATATATGCCTGATCAGTTTCAGTGGCAAGTCCTCCTTTGTACATTTCACTGCAAGGTTTCAGGCCATACCATAGAGAGAAGAATTCCAACGAAAATCAGCAGAGCTCTATCAAACTGATATGGCTAGCCCAATTTCTGGAATAACCCTGACTTCATATTTATTCCTTGGACACAGCAAAAGCACGTATGATATGAAACTCTACACATGAAAAATCTGAGTACTTTTTCCTTTACAGTGGCTACCAGCACACCAAGAAGACTCAGTCCTCCCTCCACTTAACACCCTTTTTTTAAAAAAATGCTATAAATCATCAGGGTGGATACAAGTAATTGGGAAAAAACTGGTTTGATTTTCTCCTTCACATTTCAGTTACTATAATCAAATAGATATTACACTCACACACACTAAACCATTTTTAATTTAAAGTCACTATTTTAAAACAGCCTGCTTTAAAATGAAAATGCAAAACCTAATGGCAAGTAAAAGCAAAGCCTACATTTACAATCTCCTAAAAGTGAACAAATCTCTGTAAGACACAGTTAAAACCTAATTTTCCTATGTAAAAGAACCACCAAAAAGATTGACTGTGATGAAGTATCACAAACAGGAGCCAAACTGCAATCATTAAACACACTTACTCAGAAGTTAAGCCCCACTTAATTCAGTGGGGCTTATTTATTAATTTATTTGATTTATATCCTGCCCTTCCTCCCAGCAGGAGCCCAGGGCGGCAACTTCAAAGTAAACATGTTTAGGATTGGTCAAGGCTTGCTTTGTTTTGTTTGTCTTTACTTCTGTGGGGACTTTGGCTCTGACAAGTCATCACAAGGATCATGGTATCTCACCAGGATCATTCATTCAGCCCACATGGGTAATCTTGTACTCCTATTTCTAGTTTATGTGAAAACGTATAACCCACTTCTCAGCTGCTTCCGTTCTTAAAAGTATCAGGTAACAAAACAAGTCAATTCATAAAAATATAATAATTTTTTAAAGGTCGACAAAGGTCTCCTTAAAGTCCTAGGAGGTTGGTATAACTGAAAGGTACCTATAAATACTAGTTTTATTTCCAATGGTGGTGGTACCCACGAGGAGATCTCATCATTAGTCCTTGTATGGAGAGATACATATAGGGGAAGGTGCTCCCTCAAATGCCTCAAACCCAGTTTGTACTGAGCTCTAAAGGTCAAACATTGTGCCTTGCCTTTAGCCCAGAAACAGAATGGCCGCCAACAAGGTTCATGCAATATTAGGTTACATGCTCCACACAACTAGCACTGGTTCACTGACTGGGCTGCCATATTCTGGATCAGTTGAAGTTTCCAAACTGTCTTTAAAGGGAACCCCATCTATAGCACACTACAGTAGTTCATAGTCTCTCTCAAGTGCACAAGCTTTACAGCATGTTTTATTCTCAAATATTTAGGATTCTGCCAACCAAACCATGAACATTAACTTTTTATCTCATAGAAACACACTGTTCTGCCAAAAGCTACAAACCCTCATTTCTGAAATATTCTGGGCAATTTGTTTTCAAGAAAATGATCTTGCTGCATGTCTTTGTGTAGGGACAGAGAAAGCCAAAGAAAAATGCAGTAGTTTTACAATTGCCCCTCACGTTACCAAATGGATACAATTATATAATGCAAAATAGCATGTGGGCTACATGACCAAACTGTCAAAATAACCAATAATAAAGTTTTAGTTGCAAATCTATGTTTAATTATTGTATCAATTTGTACTTTCTGAACAAAGATGCATACATGAGTCACAAATTAGAAATCTTAATTTAAACTTTTAGGTGTGGGATTTAAACTATTCCACCCTGCCAAGACCAGTGATTCTCAATGTGTGTTTCGGAGAGCACTGAGTTTTGTTAGAAGCTTACCAGGATTGGGGGGGAGGAGAGTCGTGGTCCTCATCAAGATAAGCAGACAAGCTTCCCTGAAAGGCTGCCTAGTCATTAATATTCCCCCACAATATGCAGCCACAAAAGAGCATGGGGTGTGTTCCAGAGCAACACCCAGTTCACACATGGCAAGAGTAGCACCGAACAGCTTGTGTAGCACCCCATGCAAACTGGGCACTCTAGAATTCTCAACAATGCACAGGAGTTTTGTGAGAGGCAATTCATTGAAAATATTTATTAAATTTTGAAAGCAGAAAGTATAAAACTCACTGGACCAGAAGTGTGTATTTCTAACTCTTTCAATGAGAACAGTTATGTTAAACCAAAGTAAACACTCATGAAGTATGGCTACAATTTTATTCAAGGCTATTCATCTTGATCAGACAGTCTCTTCTGGCCTCTTGCTTATTCCAGCAAATCTGGGATTCCACAGCATGCAAGTAGAAGAGGCTACAACTGTCAGCTCAAAATCTAAAGTGCTGCGGAATCTGGAAGCAATTCTGTCAGACAGCAAGGTCATGGCAGTGTCCGTGTGCATTCTATACATACACACACACACACACACACACAGCTTCTTCCCCTGCCCAGTTACAAGAAAGCACACACATCTCTGCCCTTGGCACAACTACTTCTCGGTCCAGGACAAGGCCTAATGTTCTCTGACTTAGCCCAAGTTACTGTTTGCAGGTAAATTACTGTTTGCTGGGCAGCTGCTAGAAACATAACATGTGCATCAGCTTATGCAAGGCAGGAGAGCCACTCAAATGTGGTTGTTATAAGAAACCGTAAGGTTGTTCTGAAGCAAGTGTGCTGTGCTTGAGAGCCCTAATAAATGATTAGCAGTCAGAGATGGCTGGAAAAACAGCCTTGTCCTACCCTATACTCTTGATATCAACAGCTCTCCTCGTACTCAACCAGCATTAATCTACAAACAGGAGGATCATGGCACAACTGAGGAAAAAAATTGTTTATTTGTGTGATCACAGTCCATTTTTCAGAATACATCACTTGGAAAAGACTGTTTTAGGCCTGTACTGAAGGATGAAGGATGCAGAGTCTTCTTGGCACAAAGCAGAGGGAGATTGCATCTCCTTTCACCCCAAGAAATCAGTCACCGAGAAATCCATATGGAGGATGAAAAGCCTAGACATTGCAGGGACCAACACTGTTTTTTAAACGCATTGCAGTCATCTGCAGATCTTGGAAGTAAAAGACTGAATAGCCTTATAGATGCCAGCGACATCCAAAGTATCTGGGTCCCTAAGACTTTAAAGCGAATTCACCAGGAATTTTAAGTACTTTTCCACTGCTGGCTTCCTTCTTAAAGCTGTTTTTAAAAGAATTCTTAAGTGAATTATTAAAATCAGATCATGGAGCTCCTGAGCCTGCCTCTTCTTCCACCTCAACACACAAATCTTCAATATGGGTTCCATCCCCTTATATTCACAGCTGCCCTCTTACCACCATCTCCCATGAAAACGGGTTGAGTAGGCTACTTATTCATATATATGTCCAGAGCCCACTGAACAACTCACATGCTCTGCTCTTGGGATTGTTTCCCAAGCCTATCCCACCCATCCTATAATATCCATCCTTCCCTCAGCACTTCCTGTTCTGGAAGCAGGAGAAACATGCTGCTTTAAAAACTTTGCTGCCTCAAATACACCTCCTTATAGTTTCTTAGGAAGGCTAAGCCAGATCTGTAATAAACTAGGCTTATAAACAGTAACATGCCTGACCACTTGTGGCAGGTAGAAGTTTTCCTCAGGCAAGGGAGCATCTGTACACTGGAAGAGCAGTTGGAAAGTTTTTTTTAATGTGCTATAAATGACTGTTTTTGTGAACAGATGGCTATTAATAATGTGTGAGCTAGTAACTTGTCTGGAATTTAAAGAATTGTATTAAGCCTTTGTTAGAAAAAAGTTCTAACTGAGGCAGAAAATATCAAAATACTAGCTTCCTCTTAAATGCAAAGCCACTGCCTCTAGCAGTCATATAACCTGCCACTTGCTTGAAGCAAAAAGAAACTGACACTTGGCAAGCAGGCTAAGTATAGAATGACAGCCTGGCCACCTCCTCATATTCAGAGATATTCATCAAAGGCCAGCTCACCGGATTTGTGGCTGGGATAAAAACTGAGCTACGGTCTGCACTCTACATTCTATCTTGGACAACACTACCTGTCAAAAAAAGTAATCAGCACAACACAAAGGGCAACAGTAGGCTATGTGGCCTTAGTAAACCCAGCTAGAAAAAACCAAAGCATAACAGCTTTGGGGGGGGTAACCCAAACTTCTGAATTCCTCAGGAGAAAGCCATACATTTCTGTGGCACATACTATATGAATCATTCTCTCAAATGTGTCAAGAACTTCCTTAAGCTAAAACCTTACATGTTGTTTCACAGGAAGCTCAAGACTGTTCGTTAACAGAGTTCTTCCCTATCAAGACCCTTTCAACCTGATTAGCGATACAACAGTTAAGAGCCATTTAACCAGGATAAAAACTCACAGTAGTCTGGACTAGAACTAACTTTGGTTGCCAGTTACATTGGAATTATCAAAAAAATTAGGTAGCCACCAGGACTGTAGAGTCGGAAGCAATTTTGGGTGGAGTCGGAGTTGGAGTCGGTAGAAATGTACCGACTCCGACTCCAGCTTCAAAATAAAATTTGATTGACAAATTTTTTAAAATATAAATTCAAAATGTCAAAGAAGCTTCCCATGAAGTCAGCTGTAGTTGAGTATTTCACCATAACTCAAGATGGAAAACATTTTGTGTGTCAGTGCATGACACAGGACCCAGATGAAGACAAATGCTGTGATGCCAAGATCAGCGCATATTCAGGCAGTGATAAAAATGCTCCTGTGAGAGCTTACAATTTAAAAAGACATTTACAGCCCTTTCCAGGGCTGTGGAGTCGGAAGCAATTTTGGGTGGAGTCGGACAGTAGAAAAATAGAGGAGTCGGAGTTGAAGGTTTGGCGTACCGACTCCACAGCCCTGGTAGCCACAGTTAACATGCAAAGACAAGATACCTTCCAAGTGGCGTCTATTAGTGGCTAAACATTTCCCATCTACCATGAAGAAACATTTTGCACAAAGTGAAATTTGAGTGTGACAAGGAGAAGAGTCGGAGAGAATCATAGCGCAGGCCACCCAATTTCAACCACAGCTTTCCCCAACCTGGTGCTCTCCTGGTGTTTTTGACCACAACTGCCATAATCCAACATTTGGCCATGCTGGCTGAGGCTGATGGGAGCTGGAGTCCAACAACACCTGCAGGATATCAGATTGGGTAAAGCTGTTCTACCATGTGAACCATCCCATGACTTGATCACATCTTATAATGTAGGAAAGGACTGCTATCAAAAGCCAGTGGAGCTATACTGTTATAGCCCTCCTAACACAGGGCAGAAAAGCCTATCCTCTTTGCATGATGTAATACCATGTCTTTCATCATCAGCCAGTGTCTTATGCCACATGTTGGGAATGGTTACAGAGCCTTTGTTTTTCCATGGTTGATTTCCACAACACCAACCACTAACATTTAAAAGCATACACTGTTTATACCAAGAAGCAAAGAAACAAGGAGCAGAAGACATCCTTGAACCTGACTGCAGTCCCCAAACATCTTACATACATTCAAGGCAGCTGCACATACTATTTTAAGCCAAAACACCAAGTACAGGATTCCTTGTGCTCACTGGGACATTAGCCATTCTTTCTGCAAGGCTCCTCTACAAATGCAAGAGAGGATGAAAAAGGTGATCAAACAGAAGGTTTCACACTTTTCTATGCAAAACTGTAAGATTATAGAAATGTAGTTCTTGGCAAAACAACACTTCTCTATGCAAACAACTCCTACCCACCCAGAAAGCTTGGCATTTTAAGAACACACACATAGCTCTTCAACTTTTCCTTCTAACAACCAGTAGCACCATAATGATTTTTCCCATCTGGAGGAGACAACTCTATACTAGGTCATCCATACCTCCACCAGCTTTTTAAAGACAAACCCCCTTGCCAAAAGAAATGGTGACTAGCTGCAATATATTTAGGGAAGTCTAGGGGAACTCACCTCTGCAAGTACAAGAAGTACTCCCAGCAACAAGAAATCGAGAATCGAGATAAGGAGAGTCACAAGTTAATGTACCTATATTAATTTGTCAAGGGCATAGAGGCCAAAACCCCACCACCACAGTAAAGAACAAACCTCTTAACACATGACTTAGCTTTAACAAGCCTTAACAGTAAAGCTAGTTATGAAACTAGGAAGCCAGCAAGGAGGACTATCCAACATTTTCCAGTCTCACATGTATAAGTGTCTGCCTGCTCGCAGAAGTCATGGATGCATGCTCCATGCAGTGAGCTCGGGGCTCTTTGGAAACTTTGTTCTCTTGAGGCCAAGGTGGAAGATCTTGGAGAAGCACTTCGGTACACAGACAAGATCGTAAGGAAAATAGCAGACAAGCACCCCCATGCTGACAGTTCCTTTGAGCATGAAAGGTAAGATGGCATTATACAGAGGACGCAGTACACAATCAGAAGGAACAAATTTCTCAGGTGATTAACATTGTCTTATGCCAAAGACAAGGCTCCAAGATTGGAGGTGGAGGGTGTCTTGGCAATGAGCGATACAATGATTAGGAACAGAGAGCGCCAAATTTGTGTCTGGTATCATGACTCTTACCCTGCCCAATATAATAACTGTGGATATCACGTTATCTAGATAAGGTAACAGTTGGTACAGAAGAGAAGTGTGTGGTCATGGTACAAACTGGCACCAACGACATTAGGAAACACAGCTATGAGGTATGAAAACCAGCATAGGTTGCTATATAAGAAGATTAAGTTAAGGACCTCCTAAGAGAGCGATTTCAGAAATGATACCTATTCCACACACAGAGCCAGCTAAGCAGGAAGGGTTACAGGGTCTCAATGAGCGGATGAAATTGGTTTAAAAGTTATAAGGAATTGAGGAACATTTTGGACAAGCCAAAGCTGTACACCTGAACTGTAGTGGAACCAGGCTGCTGGCTCCAGAGCTAAAATTTAAGCCAACTCCTAGGGTAAAGACAATACGAGACGTGGACTTCCGCATTCAAGATAACTCACATGGCTTGAGGGATGGTGATGTAAAGGCTTCAGGTTCTCAATATGGGGAACAGGGTAGAACTTGAAAACAAGCATACAGAAGGATATAACAGCCAAACAATCATAGGAAAAATGGCGTATAAACCATGGTATTTAGAAAGGCATGCAACAAATAGGTGTTTTAAGACGGAAAAATTGGCACGCTGGACACTAAATCAGAATGCAGATATAGTGGGCATATAAGAAAGCTCATGGTACGGTAAGAATTCATGGGCCATAGTTGTCCACAGATATTAAGTCTGTAAGAAACTGGGAAGGGCACATCAGGAATGTATGGGGGGTGTAACAGAGGATGGAGCCCAAAACCTAAAAACAAACTCCTCCCCAGAATCAGAGTGAGTAAAATACCAGGCTCAAGAAGTATGCTCCCTGCACTATATTCCTCCACAGCTAAAACTAAAGGTCAAGAGTTGGTGAAAAATCAGGCTGTCAACCAAAGGAGAAAATGCTAGTGTTGGGTGGCTTCAACTAAATGTAAATGTACTGCCTTCAAGTCGATTCCGACTTATGGCTACCCTATGAATAGGGTTTTCATGAGGCTGAGAGGCAGTGACTGGCCCAAGGTCACCCAGTAAGCTTCATGGCTATGTGGGGATTCGAACTCTGGTCAAAGACACAGCATGTCTAGATATGTTAGGGGACTGTGCCTTGGTGCAGTAAAGAAAACAAGGAACACTGACCATTAACTCAGTCACTAGTGGTACTCATGGATATTGTGCAAAATGTAAAGGCTGTTGAACTCTTGGGAACAGCAACCACAGTACTATTGTATTCTCTATATAAGTGCTTTCATATTTGCTGGAGAAGCCCTTCTTGGGATCCTAACAAGTGCTGTTTGTTAGGCAGTGATGCAGGAAAGGGCCTTCTAGGCTATGGCAGCCAGTTTGTGGAACTTGCTCCCCCCCCAGAAGTGGAGTTGTTTCATCCACTTTGCGTTTTTAGGCAATGTTTGCAGGTACGGACTAAGTAAGCTGTTTATGTTTAACAAAATTATGTTCTCCATTGTGCTTGTTGCTTTATTTATGCAGGGTTAACTGCTTTAACTGTGAACTTTGTATTGGATAGGGTTTTCTTTACTGTGAAATTATCTATGCTATTTTAGTTTTACATATTTGGAAACTGCCTTGGGATCTCATGCAATAAATGACAGTTTAAAAATTGGGTAGACAGATAAACTTAGATCTATTTAGACAGATAGATCAACTTTTAGCTGCACAGAAAGTGCAGCACAGGCACTTACTAAACACTGTAATACTAGCCCAGCTAAAATGTATACACAGATTAGGGAAGATACAGACAAGTTCAGGATGCCTGCGGTTGACAAACAGTCACAGAAGCTCTATGAGGCAGGAAGGCTTCCTTTAAAAAGTGGAAGTTTAACCCAAGTGAGAAGAACAAAACAGAGCATAAACTCTAGCAAAATAAATATGGGTCGACTATAAGGCAAATGAAAAAAGAATAAGAATGCAAGTCAGATCTGCAACAAAATGTTTAGTAAATGCGTAATTCCCTGTGGTTCAGGGTTCTAGCGAGCCCGTACTACCACTTTCCAAACTCACCCTTCAATTTTCTGTTTCTCATTTCCAATGGGCAGTCAATATTTTCAGCATGACCACTCCTATCTGGCTGTTTCTATGGGATACTGCCCATTAGGCTTCTCTTTTAAGATAGCCCACACACTCACTTCCTCCATGGTATTGGTCCTTGTTCATTCCTCCTTCACCCTCTCTTTTTTGCTTTCTTCCCCCATCCTCCATCTCTTCCTACCTTTTCCTTCCTCCTCTGCCATCAGCCAGCACAATCTTTCACCTTTACAGTTTGAATTCTGCTTGTGATCTTAGCGGACTTAGTAGTCTTACACTTCTGGATTCAAGCTCTGCTTCTTCCCCCTCCCCTTTCCTCCACATGACCACACGCATGTGTAATCTTGCAGCTTTCTGCTTGAGGAGGGTTTTATCTCCCTAAGACTTTATTTCCTGAAGATTTATTTTTCCTACTTCCACAAACTTTGCAGTTCTTCCAAGCGTGCCAATACTTTCCTCTGCTTCCTGGCTGGTGCAGTTTGGGCTACAAAATCAAAGGCATACACCCACCCACCCCAGCACTTTGCTGTCAACAGGAATGACACTGGCAAAAATATAGAATCAGCCAAAAACAATGGGCTATCTCCAATGTCAGTAACACACAGAGCAGACATGTTTAAATTAATGGACATGACTAACTTGGGTACATTAATTTCATTGGGTGGTATTCAACTAACTTGTCTTGTTGGCATAAGGATTTCCACTTGCACAATGGGACTTGCCCTCCTTCCCCCATCTGTCCTCCCCAAATCTGATCCAGAGGGTTGTGAGAACCTCTAGAACAGTTTTAGGGGTCATGCAGGGGGATGAGAGGGAGAGAATGTTCTGTTACACAAGCAGAAATCCTTGTGCTGGTGGAACATTCAAGTAGAGCTACATTAGACATAACTCACTGGGTCTGCTCTGAGTGAAGTTTAGCTGGATACACCCAATGTGTTTAGATACATTAGAAGCAGAAAAGAAAACCAGGGAGATGGCTGAACAGCTAGATGACAAAAAAGGAAAAGAATTGCTAAAGGAGGGTAAGGAGAGAAGCAGAATGCATTATTTGCACTGGTCCTCACTGTGAAACACGCTGCACATATAGCTATGCACTCAACACACACCATCCATTTTTAGGACCCACCCTATTCTGATGATGCAAATTGTTTGAACTGTTTCTAATAATGGTCTATAATTTTGGTCTAACCTACCCTGAGATCTTATGATGAAGGGCAAGAAATCCTGTATGTACCTATAAGTAAATAAATAATGATGCAGAAGGGAAAGGGATACAGGAAATTACAAGCTGGTTAGCCTAACATCTGACCAATATAAATAGATCAAAAATATTATTCAAGTTAGAATTAAACATACAGAAGAACAAACCTTGCTAAGGAAGAATCAGTATGGCTTCTGCAGTGACATCTTGCCTCACCAACCTTTTATTATCCCACCTTCTAGAATTCTCTGAGTGCCGGCAATTAGGTAGACAGAGTAATTATACCTGGACTTCCAAAAAAGGTTTTGACAAAGTCCCTTACCAAAAGCTCCAGAGAAAAAAACTTAGGAGCCATTGGGTAAAAGGACAGGTCCTCTTAAAGACCAAAAACGTGTTAAAACAGGAAGCAGAGGACAGGAACAAGCAAGTATTCACAATAGTGGGAAATAAGCAGTGAGGATCTGTATTGGGGCTGATGCTTCTTGAGGATCTTCGTGACCTGGAATCAGAGTTGAACAAATGTAGCCAAGTCTGTAGACAGACTATTTAGGACTGCAAAGACTCAAACAGACTGGAGTGATTCTTTTGGAGGTCTTCACAAATGGGTGAAAGGCAAGAAAATGGCAAATGAGATTTAATGTAATAATAATACCCAAATTTCAAATATACAGTAATGTGAATATCCAGGAAAGATGTCATGGTATCATGGTGATGAACTAAAAACAAAAACCAACTCTATGTACAACAGTGGGAAAACAGTGAATGTCATGTTAGGATTAGGAAAGGTACAGAACATAAAAAGCCAGTATCAAACCTTCATAATTCATGGAGGATAAGGCTATCAGCAACTACTGGCCATGATACCAATGTCCTACCTCCACTATCGAAGGCAGTATACCTCTGAATACCAGTTGCTGGAAATCACAGGCTGCACTCAAGTCTTATTTGCAGGCTTCCCATAGACATCTGAGAACAGGATGCTGGACTAGACAGGCTTTTGGCCTGATCCAGCCGGGCTTCTCTTATGTTCCTTTATATAACCCTACAGTGCAAAGACATACAAAATACGGTATACCAGTCTTCCTTCAACCTGGTAACCTCCAGCAAACTGCACTGGCTGCAATGTATAGAAGTTGTAACCCAAAGCATCTGGAGGACACCAGATTAGGGGGAGGCTGCAATACAGTCACCTTATCTAGTTCTAATCCATCCATCCCAAAAGAGATGAAGATGGCAATCAAGGAAACTCAATCAAATGACTGGAGTACTTTATGAGAAAAAGCTACAAGTGGGGCTTCCACTTTTAGAAACAAATTAACTGGGGTTAACAGAATTATGAAGAAAACAGATACAGGGTGGGGGTTGTGTATGTGTTTCTCCTAACACTAGAGCTTGCAGTCCCCAATGATGGCGATTTGCTGTAGACCCAAGACAAAAGCAAACACTTTACACAATGCTTAACTTTTGGAATTCACGATCACAAGATATGGCGATGTCACTGGCTCAGAATAGCTTTAGAAGAGAATCTGACAAACTAATGGAAGATAGCTCCTAATAAATACAGGGCATACCCCACTTTAACATACGCAATGGGACCGGAGCGTGTATGTAAAGTGAAAATGTACTTAAAGTGAAGCAATTATCTATGCATGTACTGCACTGCAATCGCCACTAGATGGCAGCGGCGTCATGCCATTAAGTGTCCGTAATTGCAAAGCGCGCGTACATTAAGCGGGGTATGGTGGCGTATGGAGCATGTACGTTATAGCGAGGCGACGTTAAGTGAAGCAACGTTAAGCGGGGTATGCCTGTATAATAACTACACTACTTAATTATAACCCATGTTCAAGACAATATGCTTCTGAACACTAATCCCAGCAGTGGAGGGGCAGGCTAAGTGACTGCCTTCATGCCCAGCTGAGTAGCTTCTAGGCCACATCTCACTGCCCACTATTGGAAACAGAGTATTGGACTAGATCAGCCTTTCCCAACTAGTGGGCCACCAGATGTTGTTGGACCACAATTCCCATCTTTCCTGACCATTGGCAATGCTGGCTGAGGCTGATGGGAGTTATGGTCCAACAACATCTGGTGGCCCAGTAGTTGGGAAAGGCTGGACTAGATGGACCAGCCTTTCCCAACCAGTGTCTCCAGATGTTGTTGGACCACAATTCCCATCAGCCTCAGCCAGCATTGCCAATGGCCAAGGCTGATGGGAGTTGTGGTCCAACAATATCTGGAGGCACAGCGGTTGGGAAAGGCTGACCCTTGATCTAACACAGTATAACTGACACGAATATTCTGCAGATGGCTATCTCGCCCATGGACCATAAATTCCTACATCTGATTTATAGGAAGGGATAGGCAGGTAGGCATAGTATACTTCATTTGACCTGAATAAGCAAAAAAAATGGGAAAAAGAACACTTAATTGGAAGTTTGTCTTTATTGCACATATCTTTTTAAAAGTAAGTAGCTACTGGGAGTGTAAGGAAAGGGATGGAACAAGATGAGAAGGGGGAAATGTAAAACATCATAATCTCTTCTGGCTCTTCAGGATTTGGGGGTGGAAAGAAAGAGAGAACAAATGGGAATAAATATGGCAGTAGGAAGGAAGAAAGGCATTGAGAAACTATCGTCGTTTCCCGTAGGATTGCATTATTATTATTGGGGGGGGAGCAGTCGCAGCATCGAAGCATCTGGCAAACCGGCTCCACCACCTTTTCTCACAATCCTGCAGACAGAATGCCCTCCAAAAGCCCCAAACGCCTTGCGTTCCCTACAGCCCTGCCCACACACCCCAATACCCCATAAGCTCTTCCCTCAGAAACTCTTTCCCCGTCCAAAAGGGCGGCTGCCACTCCCTTAGGCGAAAGGGCCTCACAGACTCCCACCCCACCCCCGCATACAAGCCCCCTATAAGGCTCCCCATCTCTCTTTCCTCCACCTCCCGGGCCAGCCTCACCTCACCAGCCAGGCACACACATATATTTCGCCCCCTTGAACTCCCACCGCCACCACCCGTCCCTTTCCCTCCACGGCGGTACCGGAGCTGCGGCTCATGCGCTTCTCCCAGCCCGCGGGGAGCTTCTCCTCCTCCGCCATCTTTCCTCTTCTCGCAAAGCAGCAAGCGCAAAGCCAGCCACGCCCACTTCTCACGGCAACACCGCACGCGCACAATGGCTTCACCGGTCATTCTCGCGCGCGGCAACAGCGCTCCTCTCCCGCTATTGGTCGCTGAGGTGAAGCCGCGTTCCTATTGGCTACTCTTGTGAGGAGCTAAAAAGTCCCGCCCAGAGAAGAGGCATCCAAAGCCGTCCGAGTCTCATTGAAGCTATTGGCAAAGAGGAGTGGGATGGTGGCTGTGGAAGGACCAACAAATAAAGGCTAGAGATGATAGTTTTTTAAACAATATTGTTTCAAAATACACACTATATATTATTTCAAATATATATACGCACACTTATGTACGTCGACAGTAGCGCTCGGAGAACGTCGCCTTTCATATCCGCCGTGCATACGGCAAAAGCGAATGACCTGCCGCGATTCAGAGTCTAGGTTAGATCACGGAGTCAAAGCGTGCAGCTGCAGTGCAGGTGCAATGGAATCCCCCGCAGTTCAGGCTGCAATCCTATGCACTCTTGCATAGGAGCAATGTTTTATGGGGGGGGGGAGAAGAGGTGCTGGAACTCGTATCTTGATAAATTAAGTCTTTCCCATCCTTCCCCTCATCTGGCACCCCCTCCTTGGTGGTGGCTGATAGTCATTGGACCTCGTGGGGCTGCTAGGAAGTCATAGAGGTGTGGACGAGTCACAGGGATGTAGCCAGTTGTCCGACTTTTCTCCCCATCTTCCTCACTTGCAAAGATACCACGGACACTTAATCACTGCACTTGTACAAATACTGAGCACCTAAGTAAACTGAGAAGTGTCTTGCCAACTGAAACGGAAACGTGTTTAGAAGGGGTCACTACTGGCAGGGTTGCTTCCTGCTGGAAGATAACCTGGCCGCCCTTTAGAGCCAGCCCTGCCAGTCACCAGAAGGCCATTGTAGGAAGAAAGGAGCCTAGTGTTGTGCAGATGTTAGATGTGAGCACTCAGGAGTAAAGATAGATGCCCCTGAAGACTGCAATTCTAAGCACACATACTAAGGGAACAGGGCCAGTTCTAAAGGGCGGCCAGGTGAGGCACTGGCCAAGGGCCCCTGGGGCTACAGGAGCCACTGCACTCCCTTTCCGCAATCCGCAGCAGGATTGCTGCCGCAGATAGCAGGGCAGGAGCTTCAGAGCCACCCACCATTCCCCCGCTTCACCTACCTTTCTCTCTGCTGTTTTTTGCGGCTGCGCGCACAGGGTTGCCATTAATCAAGATGGCGGCCAAGGTTTCCCTAAAGGGCTGAAGCCTCTGCCCCCATCTTGGTTGATGGCAGCAATGTGCACGTGTAGCACGCATGCGTGCCATCAACCAAGATGTCGCCAGAGGTTTCAGCCCCTTAGGGAAACCTCGGCTGCCATCTTGATTGATGGCAACCCCACGCATGCAGGCACGCCACCAAAAAAACAGCACAGAGAAAGGTAAGTAGAGCGCGGGAATGGGGGATGGCTTGGGATCTCCCACCTTGTGCTCCGTGGTACCAATCCTGCCGTGAATCACAGAAGGGGAGTGCCAGGGCCCAAGGCAGGCTGGGGCCCAAGGGCCCAAGGGCCCCAGCATGCGTGGGTCTTGCCCTGGGCTAGGCTCTCCTTCAGAGGAGCAAAAGACTTTCATGGGGGGACATGAAGGATGGTCAACTTAGCCATCAGTGGCTAAGAATATTAAGAGCTCTGCTGGATCAGGCCAGTGGTCCATCTAGTCCAGCATCCTACTCTCACAGTGGCCAACCAGATGCCTAAGGGAAGCCCCCAAGCAGGACCTGAACACAAAAGCAATCTTCCTGCTTGTGATAAAACTTATAACCAGAGACATGCTGCCTCTGACAGTGGAGGTAGTGTATAGCCATCCTGACTAGAGAGAAAGAAGCTGCATGGAGTTTGTTTCCCTGCTGCCCTGTCAAAAAGAACACCCAGCTCCAGCTGCCAGATGCCCTGGGAGAGTGGAGCTGAAGAGAAGCACACTCTTGACCTCTGCCATCAGCCAGGGTTGCAATGATGTCTCGTTTGCCTGATTGGAGGATAAAGGCATGCATGGCTGGAATGTAGCCTATTCTACAAACATGGAGTGACATCCATTGCTCTGCTCCCTTTTGAATCTATGTGTGCAAATATTATTGTAATATATTGCAAGCCACCTTGAGGATCTTTGATAGAAAGACAGGATATAAACCTTCTAAACTAATAATTAAATAATAAATATGGAAATGTTCAAAAAAGGAAAGTTTCAACTCTAACCACACTTACTAGGAAATCATTTCAAATTCATTAGGACCTATTTCTGAGTAAGCGTGCTTAGGTTGCAACTGGGCCAGCAGTGAAGGTCAGCAGCTCCACTAGGATGAACCTGGGATGTTCTGCATGGAAAGCATATGCTCTACCACGGAGCTGTAGCTGCTCCCCAGAGTTAAACACCACATTGTGTTCAGAAGTACTTCTTGGGTCAGCCCCGACAATAACAATAGCACTTGTACTTTCTAAAAGGTCAGTTTACATGCCTTCCAAATGAGCTAAAGCCAGGGGTTCCCAAACTGTGGTCCACAAGCTTCATTCAGGGGGTCTGCCGCATGTCTGTGGAGTTGTGACAGGAGACAGCAATCCATCATATTAAATGTTCATACTGATTTTTAATTGTATTGTTACTGGTTCTTTTATTTCTTACGGTTTTGGGTATTACAATTTGAATTCCATAGAATGAATCCCACTTGCTGCAACAGGCAGAAAAACCATTAAGTGGCCACCTGGACTCTCAGCAATTTTCAAACTGTCCATGGAAAAAATACTTTGGGATCCACCGAGCTAAAGCAAACTTGTGGCTTGCCACTCCCCTTCAAGGACTAAGAATTCTTTCTTCAACCAAGCAGCAAGAGAGGCTTTTGTAAATTCAGACTTGTTCCACCACCCCATTTAAGCCAAGGTGGGGAACCTCCGTCGTATCTGGCCCTCGGGACTCTTCCCCGTATCACAACCCTCACCAGCCCTGCTCTGTGCCCTCTTCCAGTGCTTTCTCCTGGCGAGAATGTGTCCTTTAACTGTGATGATGCCTCTTGCTTGCCTGGATGAAGGATGAAAAGCATTTGTGTGTGTGTGAACCTCTTACTTGGGTGTGACTGAAATGTACCCTATTCTACAAACAGAGCTACATCCGCTGCTCTGCTCACTTGTGCCTCTGGCCCTGTCCAACACTGGTATGCCATCCCCAGAAGATTGCCCATAAAAGGAATGCAGTCCTTGGAATGAAAAATATTCCCCACCACTGATTTAAAGTGTTGATGAGCAACAAATGACTAATATGTCTATGTATAGGCAGGTGGGCTAGTACAGTAGAGGTTTGGTGGTGGAGGGGGGGATCATGACTTCTGTGGACTTATTTGCAAAGCTGCACTACAATATTCTACCTCATTTTCACAGATACTACGCTTAAGATTTCCGAGTCTTAAAGACACACTGGACACATGTCAGGTCACACATGCTGTCAGGTCACATTTATTTTAAAAAACAAGAAAAGGCAGCCAGAATACAAGTTTTCCAGTTTATTGCAATCAGTGATAAAATACTTCTAACAAAACTTCATACAGTCAAATGAGAAATTAAGAACAAAAAAAAAGACATAGAAAAGGTAGCATCTGCCGTGATGAAACTACTGATAATATAGTTCTAGGTTCATACCATCATGGATTTCATCTGGAAGTGAGTAATTAAGGTGAAATCCCACTGGAAAGCATTTGTGTATAACGATTATAAAGTGAGCTTCATGGGCACGTTGGGAAAAATATACCACGATGCCAGAATAATGATACTTTTGAAAATGATCACAGGTGCTGAAATTCGTATCTCAAGTCTGAATTGTTCAGGCGCATATAAATGTACCAACACACTAAATGCAGAACAACTGCATTGAGTAGACATATTGTTTTTACATATGGAATGTTTTTTATTGATGTTTTTACTGTGAAATCACTTCAAAATATTTATGGAAAGCAATTGATAAATTGAAACAAATCTGCTATATATTTTGGAAAGTTGTTTGTTTGCTATGCATATGGATATCTCTTAAGATATAACAAAATTATGCATGATTGTTCCCAAGATCCATGAGCAGATTTTAGTCTATATTTGGACATAACTGAATGCCATTTTGAATCAAAATGCCAACCTGAACCTTTCAAAACTCCACTGATTTTAATCAAAGTTTGCATGATGATTCTTGAGATCAAGGAGCAGATTTTAGTCTATATTTGGATACAATTAGACACCATTTTGAATCAGGATGGCAGATTGAATCTTTCAATATTGCCCTGATCTTAACCACAGAGTTCAAAACTGCACTGATTCTTTGGTTGCTTAGAATTCCTAAGCAACATTAAGTATGAGTGTGCTAATAAATGTACTAAGGGGGCAGTTTCAGGGCCATTTCACACAAGATCACGTTAGGTATAGATGTAAAATTTCTTATGCAAATCTCTACAGCACAATATGTGCATAATTTTCAGCCACCTGTCTCAAGTATGTTCATACATAGACATTCTCATCCACTTTATAAACCTCTTTTATAAAATACATTTTTTCATTGAAAATTCTCAAATGTTTAGGACTTGGCAGTCAAGGTCTGGATTTACAGATTCAATTTGGATTTAGGGTTTTCATAACTTGGAACTGCTCTTTCATGAACCAGGGAGAGATTTTGCATGGTCAAAAACCAGAGTTCTGTTGTTAGACGTTAAAAAGCCCCCCCCCTTTCCCTGCGTGCGTGCGTGTGTGCGTGTGAGAGAGAGAGAGAGAGAGTGGTAAACAAAAATTACTCTCAGGGCCATTAAGACTGATAATGTCAAATTTTCTCTCAGCATCCATTTGCATGGTGGGAAAGAGTTGTGCAGCAAACAAGCAAGAGAGGTAGACAAGACATGAAAGTGACCTAAACATGGGAAGGCAGAAACATCATACAAATGATTTGCATCTCAAGGGACTATCAATTTAAAAGAAAATGTTTTAACAGAATACTCAGTTTTCCCATTTATTATGCTGCTTCAAATGTGGGTCTTTATTGTATTTAGTATTTGATTTTCATTTTTAATATTTCATTTAATGTTTTAAGATCTGTTGTAAACCACTTAGAGATGTATTTATTTCAGGAATGTAAAGCAGTACAGAAATGTACGTGTAATAAAATAAATGACTCTAAGCTGTTCTGCTCAAGCTACAGCAAAACACAACACTTTGTACTGCTGAGGATTCTAACACTCGAGAAACAAAGTCTTCCTACCCCCGATCCCCAAGGGCATTGAGTGATGTGTATAGAAGCTGAGAGCATTTGGCAATGGATCCAGGTGAGAAAGGATGACCCTTACACTACATTGTATGAATCAGATGAGGCTTTGAAATTCTGCTGTGCCCTACATGCCTTCCAGGTAACTAAATCAACTATCCAAGCATAAAAATTGGAGCAGATATGGATTCTGAATATGAGGACAGTTTTAAATCAGTACTGCCCACTTCTTTCCTCTTTCCCATCCCATGACCCACCTGGTTAGCCCATTATTTTACTGCAAATCACCAGGATTGTTTAAGGATACAGTCTGCCAGCGACACGTGGTCCTTAAAAATTGTGTACCTACAACATTAAAAAAAAGGTAAGTCAACTACAATTTGTTACACAACTCAATAAAAGGTGGCAATTAATGCACTGTTAAACATATCTGCAACTAACATGATTATTACCCCAAAAAAATGCAGTGACCAATGAGCTTTTCTATGGAGATGTCCTTAAAGTTGGCCTAGAAACTTCACCTGGTGCAGAATGTGACTGCCCATTTGTAACATGAGTAAGATTCTGCAATCACATTATGCCCATTTTGAGATAACTATATTGGTTATCAGTCTGTTTCTCGGTGCAACTCAAGCCGCTGGATTTGGCCTTATACCTTGTATAGAAAAAGATATTCAGAACCCAAGTCCCACTCACCCCAGACATTATTTATTTATTATTTATTTATTTTCATTTCTAGACCGCCCATAGCTAATAGCTCTCTGGGCGGTGTACAAAATGAGATTAAAATACAATATAGAATAAAATCAGTAACAAAGGAACACATTAAACTAAAAACATTAAACATAAAGCATTAAACATTAAAATGCCTGGGAGTATAGCCAGGTCTTAACCTGGCGCCTAAAAGAAAGAACCGTAGGCGCCAGGCGTATTTCCTCCGGTAAGCTGTTCCATAATTCGGGGGCCACCATAGAAAAGGCCCTAGATCTAGTAACAGTCCTCCGGGCATCCTGGTGAGTTGGTACCCGGAGGAGGGCCTTAGATACTGAACGAAGTGAACCGGTAGGTTCATAGCGGGAGAGGCGTTCCACAAGGTATTGCGGTCCCACACCGTGTAAGGCTTTATAGGTCAACACCAGCACCTTGAATCTAGCTCGGAAACAAATAGGTAGCCAGTGCAAGCGAGCCAGGACAGGTGTTATATGCGCAGACCGATTGGTCCTCGTCAACAGCCTGGCTGCCGCATTTTGCACTAGCTGAAGTTTCCGAACAGTCTTCAAGGGCAGCCCTACGTAGAGCGCGTTACAGTAATCCAGTCTAGAAGTTACCAGAGCGTGAACAACCGAGGTGAGATCATCACTGTCCAGATAGGGCCGTAGATGGGCTACTAAGTGCAGGTGGTAAAACGCATTCCGTGCCACCGAGGCCACTTGAGCCTCGAGCGACAAGGAAGGGTCAAAAAGGACCCCCAAACTACGAACCTGTTCCTTCAAGGGGAGTGTAACCCCATCTAGAACAGGATAAGCATCCACCATCTGAGCAGGGAAAGAGCTCACCAACAGTGTCTCAGTCTTGTCTGGATTGAGTTTCAGTTTATTAGCTCTCATCCAGTCCATTATCGCGGTCAGGCAACGGTTCAGCACATCAACAGTCTCACCTGTGGAAGGTGAAAAGGAGAAGTAGAGCTGCGTGTCATCAGCGTACTGATGGCAACGCACTCCAAAACTCCTGATGACATTAAGATCTATTTATCTACTCAGGCCCTTCTCTACGCTGCACCAACTAGGGAGTTTAGACCACCATCAGTAAGGAACAAAGCCTTTTCAATGCTGATCCCCAAGCTGTGAGATTTCTCCTTCAGGTACAATTGACACACTCCTTTCTTGGAGAGGGCAGGAAAACCCTACTTACTTTGTCAAGACTCTTCTGTTTGATTTTTATCTGACAATTTTGGAACTTTGACATTGCCCTACTGTTACAACCTTATTTTCTTTGATTTTGTCATTGCTGATTATAATTTAAAATTAATTGCTGTTTTAGATTATATTATTTTAAATTACTATTTTGTTATTATTATGAATTGTTCTGAAGAACCATTCTGGTTGAAAAGCAGGATACAAATACTGTAAATAAATAAAAATGGGACAGAAAGGGAATTTTAAAAGATCAATACTAAGCAGTGCAGCATGCACCCTGGTTTGTAGCTATGGGTGGTGAGCTGGGGACTGTCCACAATATGGATCAAATCTGGGGCCTCTTGTAATGAAAGCATACACTATCTCATTGAGTTACAGGCACTATGACCAAGCTGAGGGGATGCCTGAGGGGTCCTGCTGCCATATAAAATCCTGCCAGGGGTGGACACATCCTTCACTTATTTCTACTCACCATTTCTTTAGCACGATCTTGTCCCACCGAGTGCCAGTCTGGGCAGCAATGAGCTTTTTCAGGTCCCTAATGGTGTCATCAGGGCTGAGTAGTACCAGTTAAGGAAAAAAATGTTTCATACCTTAACCAATAAGCAGAATATGTCTTCATGGTGTAATTTTCACATCTACCCATACCAAGCAATTTAATATCTGGGTGCCTGATGTAATTGGGGTTGTGCACACATGTACATCAAACACACTGGCTTGGACCCTGCTACTTGTGCTGCCAAGACTTGGGAGAAGTTTGTACATATTTGGATGTTACAACTTACCTCTACCCCCAAAAGCTCAGGGTGGATACCATTTGAATAAGAAGTGGCTAACCTGTGGCCCTCCAGATGGTTCAACTTTTGTCCACCCCAGCCAGCATAGCCAATCCTTGGGGATGATGGGAAGGACCTGGAGGGCCACAGCTTCCCCACCTGTGATTTACACTTACATAATCTAAACACTTATAAAAGAACTCTTTCCCTCATCTCCGACCATAAAAATGTTTGCCACAATTAAAGAAAGAACATACTTGTGCTTCTTCAGCCATCCAAGAATCTCCTACACTCTGAAACAATTGTACCCATTCTCCGTTGCTTCCCTTTGGACCTCAAATTCCCTCCCTAAATACCCATGCAATACCACCTCTCCCTTTTTCTTTACCCCTCCCCCAGCTCAGTACCTATCTCTTCTGTGAGATCTTGGTCCTCAATCCCCGGCTGAACTGAAGCCTAAGTACTTGCTCACATCCATCCTTTGTTACCCATTGCCTTTTCCATCCTACCACTATGTCCATTTGTTACTGTAGTTTCTTCCCACCTGGGCACCAGGTTGGAGAAGGCTAGTCTACGGAATGCAAAGATTTTTTTTCCAGATTATAACAGCAATCCATGCAAAGGACCATTGGACACTAAATCCTGACAAAAGGAGCAGTCTGATGGATGCACCAATCCTCTAAAGAATTCCAACATTTCCTCAGCCACCCCCAAAAGAGCATGCAATAGCACTCACATCTCTTAAGATGGTGAATAACAGAGAGACTGTAACTCCCCAAATCCTCTCTATGGAACATTCAATGGAAGACATTTGTGAGTAACAGTTCTCTGCCTATTACCTGCCCCCCCCTTGGGCTGTACTCATGATAAGAAATAGCAGGAAGATGGAGCCCAAAAAGCTATCTACACAGTGAAAAAATGAGAGATCCTACTTTCAAAACATAATCACATCCCAAGTGATCAGTACCCTGTCCCCCCATCAACTAACCCCTTTTCATATATCAGAGGCTTCACAGACAAAACACAACAGCTGAATATAGGGCAGAAAGATGCCATCCAGTCTCCCACTGGTGAGCAGAAGCTAAATCTTTTAAACTTCGGATACTTGCACTTCACTCTCACTTTCTTGCCCAGTCGATCGTTGCAAACCACTTCAATCATCCCGAACTGACGACAGCATAAACCAGTGCCCAAGAAACTGCTGAACAAGGAGACCTGCAGCCTCCTGCCTTCTGAGGTACTGCTGGGAAAAGAACACAGGAAGAATAATTTGTTTAAAAGTGTATGTCTTGTGCCACTTGGTCATAAAACACTTTGGGTATTCAGTTTTTTTAAGAGCACTTTCAAAATAAAGGGGCAATGGGCTTTCTCAAACCAATAAGCGACACTATCGCTTACAGAAAATTAAGACAAAAGTACAACTTCTCCCTTTAGAGCTCTGTCATAATGGGAAAAGTTGTCTTACTTCAGAGCTCTCACAGAAGCTGTATAAAACACAGTCATCCCATTTCAGGATGTCCCAAAATAGTTTAATTACATCTTAGCATATCTTAACCGCTCTTTCAACAATCTTACTGCTTAAGAGTAGCAAAGAGATGGATTCACATTCTGTGCATTTATAGGTAAAATGCAATTTTAAGCAGCATTAATTATAAATAGAGCTCTCAATTTTACTCAGATGAAATCCTGATTGTACCAAGTCAGCCTTCCCTAATCCCTGTGTTTGGATTACAACTCCCATCATCCCTGGCCAATGATCAGGGATGTTGGGAGTTGTTGTCCAGAAGATCTGGAAGGCATCAGGATAGGGAAGGCTGCAGAAAGTAGTCTGGAAAGCCTGAGTAGTCCTGTGGCTACTTAAGAGTCTTATATTTGGCTCTATTGTGAGAAATAATAATAATAATAATAATAATTTATTTATTAGTCGCCCATCTGTCCGAGTTAATGGACACTCTGGGCGACGTACAACAATACAATACAACAATTCAAGTACAGTATAAAATAATATATAAATCAGCAAAAAAAAAAAGACTTTAATGTTCAAAATTAAATGGGTTACACCATTTATAGACTAGCAATCTGCTTTGTGCATAGCCTCCAACAATTTACAGGGGAAAATAGCGATCCTATTGTGTATTTGTAACACCTAGACTCGAGCACCACCATCCTCCGCATGTCAGGCTGCTGAAGACTCACTGCCATCTGCTAAAAGCTGTACTCATTTACTCTGCAATGGCTTGTCCTACAGTTTCCAAAACAGATATTAGTAAACTGATCACTTTTCCTGCTTTGCTTTTTTTAAGTAGATAACATTCATTAATGTTTAATTGTTTTATTTCTTGCAGAATCGCTACAGCTCCAACATATTCAGCCAGAGTTAGTATCTTGATAGGTCAGCCTCATTAATTAGCTGAGACAAATTACTAGGCTGCTAAAACTTCTATTACCCTGCTGGGGGCTGGCAAAGAAGGGACAATAAGGTCTATCCATCCTTCAGCCATCTACATTATTTTTATACTGGGGGTAGAGGAGGATGTTTTGGTCCTCTAGGCAGCCTACTTGATTTCTATGCTGAGTGTGGAGAAAGGATCAAGCATTCCATCTTCCTCTTCCTACTCGGCTCATCCTGCATGTAATTCTTTGCCACACATGACTACCAGGGAACGCTGCGTGCTCAACCATTGTCTATGGGACAGATAAATTGCACTAGCAATTTGTTTACCAAGAAAGGGGCAACTCAGCCAGAGCCTGAGTCATTCACATGATTAAAAACAAAAGGATCCTACAGTAGAAAAAAACATAATCATGCTATAATACGTAAACATATCATATTATTCCAAATATTATAACATACCAAACAGTTCAAAACGAACCCACTCCACCCAAAACTTCCAAAATAACAGTTGTATTTTAGTATTTCTGCATTTACATGCATGTGCACTAGTGGGGCGGGTGAACAAGGAACGAACCTACCTGAAAGCTCAATATTGATAGCGTGAGAACAGATGGTGCGGAAACAGAAGTAGCGAGTGACCCCGGAACAGGAAGCTCCACGAAATTTGTCCGAAAGATTCTTTCCCAGAGAAGGCGGAAGAAACCCCTGACAATAGAATGGAGGGACAAACGCTCTCCGCTCTCCCGGACTCGCTTCTGCTCCAGATTCTGGAGTGGCTGCCGCCACGTGACCGACTGGGTGGGGCCAGGTGCGTATTTTTGACTCCTCCTTTCGGTTTCACGATTCCCACCCTCCCTTTTTCCATATAGTGGTTCGGTCCATTGCGTGATTCTCCTTCCTTGGCCGTGCACCAGCTGTATGACTGGGGTCACCTGTTGGTGCGAAGCTGCATCTGCTGGTTGTGTTGGTGGTGCAGCAATACACATACATACATACATATGGGTGGGTCGGTGGGAGTCCAATCCCTTGTTAAAGGCGCAGAAGCAAAGGGGAGGAAGGTATTACTTATTTATTTATTGTATTTGTTAGTCGCTTGATACCTGAGGGTTCCCAAGTTTTAACACAACGAAGTTTTAAACAAAAACAAAACACATTATAAAAACATAATAAACAACAACAAAACAATAGCAATACCACCCCCACGCAGCCACAGGAAGGTTCAGCATCATATTAAAACAAAACATCATCTCAATCTATCAAATGTTACGCTCAGTCTATACAAATGTGTTACACCTCTGCAAGTGTTCTTTATACACACACATATCTCCCATCTAGTTTTCAAAGGAAATTCAGAGTGGTTAACAATTCTAAACATACAACATTAAAACCTATCCTGTAAGACCAAAATATTAATGTAAAAAACCTAAACGACCATATCAAATTTCAATTTAATGTCAGTGTTTTGAGAAGCTGTATTCTATTGGAATATTTGTACAGCAGCCTGGGAACCTTTAGGTTGAAGGGTGGTTTATAAATGTGGTTAATGATCATATTTCTATAGCTTTTTTTCTAATTTGCAAAAACCTTTATTTGCCCTTGTGTGTACTACAACAACACTGAGATGGAGGGGCTTTCCAACAATAAGATTTTGTGCTTGCAGATCAGTCATTTATATCTCTCTTAAGCTAGTCCCATCAAGTTCAGTATTATTCCCAAGGAAGTATGTATAGGATTGCAACCATTAAGATCAAAATAAGCTGAGAAACAGCTATATGTGTATGTACAAACACACACAATCCTTGTAATGTCAGATAATTGACAACAGGCCTGCCCTGTTCACTCGCTTTTGATTCTGTAGCACTTTTAATTTGCTGTTTTTTGTAATCAGCAATATAATTGGCAAACAGCTGTTGTATGTTTTTACTTATTGCATCGGCATCCCATTTTAAGAACTAAGCAGTGTTTTATCGTCATGACGACAGTGAGGTTGTGAGAGAGTAACACATCCAGGACTAGTTTGCTTTTTATCTTCTTATCAGGAAACAATCGGTATTCATGTCTTCTCAAGTACTTGTGTCCATCTCTTCCCCACATGTTGATGCAATATGGCCTGGATATCGATTATTATTATTATTAAATTTTATTTATACCCTGCCTTTTGGCCAAAGGTCCTCAAGGCAACTTACAAGAAAAATAAACACAGGTATAAAAATACAATAAAAGCAATACAATTTACAAAAATTAATTTAAATAACAAATAACATTATCATTATCGGCACTGCCAAGAAAGAGGAGGTGGTGTTAGCGGGGGCGGCAGTTCCTGAGGAAGAAGGGCGACAGGCATTTGTTACAGCGAAGCTGTTTGCTGCTTCAATGTTGTCTTCGTCTCCATGTCCTCAGGCTCGCTCAGCTGCTACTCCCCAGGCTTCTGCTGGTGATGGTGGTGATGATTTATGTCGGGAGGCGGCTGCGGGAGCTGGGGCTCGGGGACCTGGGCCTTGCCTGTCAATTCAACACCATGGAAATCTGCTTCTTCATGACTTCCAGCACCAACCCCGATTGTGCATCGGGCCTGCTCTGCAGCCTTTTTGATGTTTTTTGGTCTGCTGAAATATGTCCTTGCAGTCTGACCATGCCTCTTCTTTGCCTCCATGGAAGACAGAGAGGGGTGTGCGAGTGTGTGTTGAAACCTGCCAAGTATGCTGTAGCTAGGAGAACAGATAAAATACAGGATCTGCAGTCTCAGTAAACATGGTGAAATTATTATTATTTATTACATTTTTATACCGCCCCATAGCTGAAGCTCTCTGGGCAGTTTACAACAATTAAAAACGTTAAAAACAAATATACACATTTAAAAACACTTAAAAAAAAACAATTTGGGGGAGATTCCTGCCTAGCCAGCTCTGCACCTTGAACACAAGCCCAGCTGTCCGTTCAAGAACATGAAGGACAGTCTAGCAGCAAAAGTGGGTAGCTCTTTTCCCTCCAGCCTCAAAGGCAGCACTCTTCCTCGTCCATTTCAACCAGAGGCTGGTGGTGAGGCTCCCCTTCAGAGCCTTCCTCTGCAGCCACCTCCTGTGGGGCAGCTGCCTGAAGCTGGAAAGGAAGAAGCAAAAAGAAGTGTTTCAACTGAGGACAGAGCAGGGAGCCAGAGGGCAGTCTGGGGCGCAGGGCTGCCTCCAGCTAGGAGAACAGGCTGCAGAAAAGGGCTGCCCAGGAATGTGCCATAAACTTCAGGAAGCCTGCCTCACATAGATACACCATTAATGTGACATTGCCCCCACAGATGTCTCCTAACTACCTCTGTGCAGGACCCTTCCTTTGCTAGCATCGTTTGATTCATCCTTCCCTTTGCAGGGCCCTCTTCTCTTCCCTTTGTAGAGGAGGAATATTTGCTGCTGATGGTATCAAAGGTTCACTGGAACTTGATAAGATCCCCCAATAAAGCAAGGGTTTCACAGTGTGGTGTAGTGGTTAGAGCAGCCTTTCCCAACCAGTGTGCCTCCAGATGTTGCTGGACCACAACTCCCATCTTTCCTGACCATTGGCAATGCTGGCTGAGGCTGATGGGAGTTGTGGTCCAACAACATCTGGAGGCACACTGGCTGGGAAAGGCTTAGAGTGTTGGACTAGGACCTGGGAGACCAGGGTTCGAATCCCCACACAGCCATGAAGCTCACTGGGTGAACTTGGGCCAGTCACTGCCTCTCAGCCTCAGAGGGAGGCAATGGTAAACCCCCTCTGAATACCGCTTACCATGAAAACCCTATTCATAGGGTCGCCATAAGTCGGGATCGACTTGAAGGCAGTCCATCATCATCATCATCATACACATTTCATCAAAGCTATAAAGATTCTACTCACTAAGATGGCTCTTTGCACAGCATACCTGAACAAAATAAGGTTTTGTTTTGTTTGTTTTATATCCTGCCTTCCTCCTAGAAGGAGCTCCCAGGGTTTGGGGGTTCTTCAGGTTTTGCTTTTGTATTATTGCTACATAGACATATTAGTAAGTGACAGGGATAATTAAAAATATCAAGAAAAGTTCTCCAGATCAAAAATCAGCTATTATTAAAGTTCATTTCTCTTTCTGTTCAACTATCCCCCCAGTCCATCTCCTCTGCCTCTCCATAACTGGCAAGTAGGTGCTAACTCCCAGTTCAAACCACAGTTCTTATCGTTCTGCCTGCTCAGCTCTAACCCCACCTTTTTTTCCTGTCTTCTTCAGTCTCTCTCCATTATCACAAGTCTGTTGTCCCATCAGGGCCACACTAGGGCCTCTCCAGAGAAGGAGCCAGAACATCAGTCAGCTTCTATGGTTCATAGCTAGCCATTCTGTACAGATTTCATAACAAGTAAATGGCAATATGGTTATCCAAGCAAAACGGTTGTCCTTCTGTATGGCATGGCAGGATACAAGATGATCAAATTAACCACTTCCTCTCAGGTCAGTGACAGCTGAACTTCATCTTTCTGCAGGGTCTGCAGACGGTGGCGTCGCTTGGTGCGGGACAAGTTTCTGTGGAGACACTTAGACCTGACCCCTTACAAAGTAAGAATGCCTGCCCTCAGTCTGGAGATTTGTGGTGATAGGCACTGGTAGGTAGGAACATACGGAGCTGCTTTATACCAAGCCAGACCATTGGCCATCTAGCTTAGTATTGTGTACACTGACTGGCAGCAGCTCCCCAGTTCACATTGGAAGTCTTCCCTTGCCCTACTGGGCATTAAACCTGGGACCTTCTACATGCAAAGCAGATGCTCCACTTCTAAGCTGTGGCCCTTTCGCTAGGTGAGGAGCAGGATATGCCAGGCCAGATTTACTACAAAAGCACTAGAGGATAGTTTTAACCGGAGATCCAGTATGCTGGAGCAAAATGATCTGATGGGCAGGCAAGAGATTTTCTGGCAGTCTGAAAATTATACACATTCAAATGACGTAAAACTGCTTGTTTTACAAAATTCTGTAAATTGGGAAAAATATTTGCCTAATTTATTTTCCGTTTATGACTCCAGGCAGGGCGAGGACAACAAGGGGCTAGGCAAGAGACTGAGGTTCTTCTCAGTCACTAGAAGTTTAGTCTATAATCTTAAGCTCTCTAGGAAGCAAGACTCATTAAACACAGTGTGACTTGCTTCTGAGTAAGCATCTGTATGATTGATATCCAGTCGCCTCTCACGCTTCTAAAACGCATTACCGACACACCTTCAAGCATGTATGTGTGGCTATAAGGGCTGGAGCCATGGTGAGCCCTTTTGCTGTTGCTTTAATGAAGGCTAAGAATTTCAGGGAGCTGAATTCTGGCTAAGACCTCATTATTCTTTCTAGGAGGATTTCAGATGAGACCTGAATTTGGGGCTCCCAGATTGTAGCAGATGTAGAGCTATCTCCAGAGTTGAATGTAACCCTGTCATAGGAATATAGGAAGGTGCCTTATACTAAGTCCATTGGTCCATTTAGTTACACAGAGTTACAATTCCCAGTAGCCTTAACAAACTACAGTTCCCAGGATTCTTTGGGGAAAACAAGGTGGTTTAAATGTATGGTGTGGATGTGACCTTAAAAAATTGACCTTGAACTTTGATTGCTGGGCAGCCTGTTTCCATTTATGTTTCTTCAAGATGCAAGTCTCACAGAGTTCAGGTCTCATTCCAAGCTCACAGAAATGACCGCAGGCTTGCAGGCTTAGCTTAATTGGTCTGACATTGATTTAGGATTCTCTTCAACATAGTGCTGAGGCAATTGTTCTGTCAGCGCAAGAATGGGCACCCCCTAAATTTTGTTCCCGGTTTTTCCCTACCCTCCAGAACAGATTTGGGGGTGGATAGGAGAGGGGGGTGGCAGATGCTCTTGCAGGTCCCTGATCCATAGGGTCGCCATAAGTCGTAGTCGACTTGGAGGCACATAAGAACAACAAAAGAAGAGGGGAGAAGCTAACTCTAGTGCTAGCACAAAACGTTAGTTAAGTGTCACCCTTAGCAACTGTACTGCTCCCTTCCTCATACACCTACATGACTTTCATGGCTTTTAATATGCGTGTCCACTTCACTTCCCTATACTCAGATGTCTTCCAAGGCCCTATGGCACCTGTTGCGTAACCATCTCCGAGGCAGCCTGCGGACTCTGAAGGCACGGGGATCGCTGCACTCCACTCGCAAACAAGAAGTGTTTACCCCAGCATTAATGAAGGCCTTGGGCAAGCAGTGCCCCACTCTCCATCACCTGTGCCTGATGGAGACGGACCTCCGCTCACTCTCCTATGACAGCCTCCCCTCCTCTCTCACAACCCTGGAACTGAGCTGCTGCGAGATCTCTTCTCTGTGGTTCAAAGTGCCTGAAACCTCTCAGACCCATACAGCCTTCCCGAGGATCCAGCACCTTGTTATCCGGAATGTCCCTTCCTTCTCCAACCAGCACCTGTTGAACATCTCAGTCCAGGGCACTCTCAAGACTCTTGTCCTGTCCGAAGCCTACCGGGTCACAGATGCAGGGATCCAGGCAGCAGCGCCGCATCTGGGAGACCTCGAGCACCTTGCCCTGCGTCGCTGTAGCATTGGCAACTTAGTCACACACTTCATCGGGCCCCACATGAAGCGTCTGCGCCGTTTAGACCTCGGGGGCAGTTCCTCTTTGGAGAACATAGGTCTTCCTTGCTTAACCAGCTTGGTAGGCTTGGAGGATCTCTGCCTGGAGTCCTGCCACAGGCTTTCCCCTGAGGCCATTGTGGCCGTTTGCCAGAAATTGCCCCAGCTAAGGCATCTTGATTTAAGCGGGATAGAGGTTGAAGACCTGATGATCCACAAAATCCGGGCGGGTTTGCCAAGCTGTGTTGTGACAAATGCTGTCTCTGCTGCAGATTCCAGTGTGGAGTCTGCACAGTGAGTCTGTGCATATTGTGGTCAAAAGATGGCAGCACTGAGGTGCGTCTGCTCCACCGCTTCCTGCCCTATAAAGTAGTGCTTCTGTGCTAATCTGGAAACGCAGGAGGTAGGGAAAGGCAAGTACCTTCCAAAGCAGGCTTTCGGAAGCAGATAGTTTAACTCCTGTTGCACAGAGTGCATGGCCAATGTTGGCGTCACAGTTTCCCCTGGCTTTGGTGTGGATAGAGGGGGTAGGAGGGGAGACGAACCAGTAAGGGCTGCACAAGTAATTTTGTGGGCTCCAGGCATTTAGATGTATATCAGATGCATATAACAGTGCTTTTTGGAAACAACTGTGTAACCCCAACTCTGAATTCCTGGTTTTGATATTAAAAGCTCCTCTCTCCCAATACAATCCATCCCTTCCCATCTTTTGAATGATTCAGGTCAAGTGTGGGCTTTTTTTAATAGGCAAGATGATTGCTCCTCTAAAATGACACGTTTGAACTTCAAGAGCTTTATCATATTTGGTTGTTTGTAACACCAGTCTCTGTTAGTGTTTTAATGTTAGCATTTTAATAAAAGTAAGTTACTAGTTCTCATGATTGCAGCCTCCATTCAATGTCCTTCAGTTTCAGAAATGAGAAAGATACAGGAGGGGGATAGGGAATGAAGGGTCCAGATATGATGGTGGGGCACATAACCATAGTTCTTGTTAATTTTAACTGGCTTTATGCAGCAGCCCATTTTGTTCTATTGTGTGACCCAAAAGGTGTCCACAGAGCTAAGAAGGAGAAGTTATAGCACAACAAATCACAAGCTGTTTATAAACCTTAAACAGAGATCTATTCTGTTTACCTATCTAAAAAAATATATTTGTTATACAGCATGCTGTTAACTGATGTTCCTTGACTTTCCAGTCAATCATTTGCTTTTCCAATGTAAGTCATACTCAGAGTAGACTCATTTCAATTAGTGGACATGGCTAACTTAGGTCCATTCATTTCAATGAGTCTATTTTGAGGAAAATTTAATAAGATATAATCCACAGACTTTTGCCACCGTTTTGGCAAAATTGGCTACTCTTTAATACTTGGGAAACGTATCACATCTGTCGAACAGAAATTTAAGCTGAAATAATGCAGTCATTTTTAATAGGACCAAGAACATGATTGAGGCTAAAGGTGACTTCACCAAGGTAGACTATGGTTCTTTGGCAGAGGTGGGATTTGAACTCAGGTTGGAAAAATTCAAGTCCAACTTGTTATCCGTTGGATACTTGCTGTGTAAAGCAAGACATAAAATTGCCAAGAAAGTTCACAAGAAAAATAACCTCATGTTGTTTGGGGGAAAAGTTAATGGTAATCCACTTAGAAGATGCCCCAGACTCCTGGTTAGAGCAGGAGCCTAATATTCATCAGGTATGTAACTAGATAGCAACTCTGCCGTTGCTTTATTCTCTCCTATATGTTGCCATAATACCAATAAAACAAACGGGTGTTATGGTCAATGGTGAAAGTAAACAGGTAAGGGGAGGAATGCAAGAGACCATTAGGTTGAATTGAGTAGTGGCAATGGAGTGTAACATTAAATGACAACTTTCAAAAGAACGAGTCCCTGTAGTTTGTGCTGCTGCCACTTTCCCCCAACCCCAATTCATGCTACTCCTTCATTCTAAGTGTAATAGTTCAGTAGCAAGGGAAAGGCCCTCTCATGCTTAGAGCTACTCTTTATTACGGACAAGGGGGGACCCACAACAAATTGCAGGAGGGGAGCAAAAGATAGCTTTTTATTTTTTTCCCCGTTTCCCCCAACCAACTGATCCTTGGAAGGGCACGGGGGGGTGGACTGTAAAAAACTGAGCCCACTTTATAGGAGGGAAGAGAGCTCCGAGGCAACATGTCAAGAGGATGTACTGTCTTCCTCCCCAATTCCTCACTGCTCAGCAATCATTTTTGAGGCAAAGGAGAGAGCTCAGATTCCCCTCTTTCTTTGAATCGGCCACCAGATGTACTTTGGGAGCGAGGACCCCGAGGAGACCACTGTGTGTGTGTGTGTGTGTGTGTCTTTATTTAGATGAGTTATACAGTATACACTGCAGCCTCCTCCCCAAACTTGTCCTGTGCAGGACTTCTTGGAGGTCATTCTAGAAAGAGGCGTGGCCAAGGGTGGGGTTGGTGGGGATAAATCAGGATTGGGGAACCTCAGGCCCAGGGGGCAATTGTGGCCTCTCTATCTGGCCCTTAGGATTCTTCTGAAGCCACCTCCTCTCCCAGGGCACACCCCATATCAGCCCTATCTCATACTCTCCTTGAGTGTTTTTGCCAGGCTGGAATGTGCCCTTGAACTCTGATCATGCACCTGGCTTTCCTAGAAGAAGAATGGTATGAATGTGTGTAGGTTCTAGCTGTAGAAACTAGCCTACTGTACATTTCTGCCCACTTTTGCTTCTGGCCTCATCCACCCCTGGCACGTGGACACCAGAGAGCTGCCCAGATGGGAATGCGGCCCTCAAGCTGAAAACGGTTCCACCCCTGGGATAACTGGATTTGGTGAAAAGGAATGGGATAGGCCTAATAGGAGTAAGAACAACAACACCTGAAGCAGACTTTGTTTCCTGCTCACCCTACTATAAAGTAGTCTAGAATTCAGCAGACCATATTATTGTACATTCCAAATAACAGACAGAAAGTGCAAACCATCGGACTGTTTAGATACAGGAAGGGCCAAGAAAAAAGAATCAAATGTATGATCTATATTCACTAATTGGCAAAAAAAAACCTCGTGGTTTAAGAACATACCAATAGCCAACAGATATTTCTATCAAACTTTAAAAAGAAAGGAAATTGGGCAGCTATAGTGAATGCACCGTGGGAGCAGGAGACCTGACCTCCTCTCTGAGATATTGTACTGCCCTACACATTTGTAAAAATTCAAACACAATTTGGGTTGGTCTTTCATAGTCCAGTCCACTTCCTGTGTAGTTTTGAAGAATTTGGTAACGTGCCTCTTAGCATATGGTGAGTGGTGGCAACACCTGACATCTTCAAAGATGGAGAATTACATTTTTGTATGTTTGTTGATGTGCTTCTTTTCTGTCACTACTGTTTCTACAGAGAATCTAACCTAGAAAATTATATTTCATTATTCATCCTAGAAATCTGTGTCAAATTTATTTTTATTAATGTCAAACCATTTTATTGGTCAATGTCATATGATGGTGAAGGTAGCCTTTTGTGTTTCAAACAGGAGGTTATGTTCCATTATGGGTGCATTAACAGTTGAATCTGAAATTTCAGTTTGATGTAAAATCAGACTGATTACAATATGTTATGTTATGCTAATGTTGATTTATACCCCGCCTTTCGGCTGCAAGGCCCTCAAGTTGGCTTACAGAAAAAGTAAACACAAATATACACAAATACATCAACAAGGCAATACATCAAAAAAGCAATATATCAATAAGCAATACAGTGTGCAAAAAAATTAAATTAAATAGCAAATAACATTATATTAAGAAAATATAAGTCTCACCTGAACTTACAACTATTTCAAGGAGAGGTACACCAGTCCGAAACGGCGATGGCCTGCGGCTCAGGCCAAGAGTAGTACAGCTTAACACTGAAGGTCACCATCTGCATGCCCTGGCCCATGACGACGACAACAATGCCGCTGGTAGAGTGGAAGCAGGGCGGCAGCAATCAGCAGGCCGACAACTGGTCTGGCCCATGCGCCCTCTGACACCAATGTTGCTACTTAAACAATGACTCTAGCTGTTGGAAAAGCAAATGTGGCCTGCCCAAGATGCATGTTTTCAGCCTGCTATGCTTAAACCACTCCACTTAAGGAAAAGTGGGCAAGGTCAATTAAAAACATAGAGCACACCTAGAATTTTGCTAGAATATATTCCACCTACCACTGTTTTGTCTTGTGCAAACTGAGACACTCCTTCTGTCCATTGGAGCTTTTTCTGCAGAATAGTCAGTGCCATTATTCCACAATTGTTTTTGGAGGTTTTTTAGTGTTGCAAAGTGTTGCTGTAGTTCACATATTCAGAGAAACAGAAGCAAAAGAAATTGTATACTATATGAAACGTCACTAAAATTGCAAAGTAAATCAAACATATTTCAAGTGACTATCTGAACTATATCAACTGGCTTAATATTGTTGCTTCCTTCCTGCTAAAACAAGATCAGCAGAGCACATGTCTTGTTTTTCTTATTTGGGCTGATTGCAGGTGTTGCCACCACTCACCATATGCTCAGAGGCACATGTTACCAAATTCGTCCAAACTACACAAGAAGTGGAATGAACTGTAAGAGACCAACCCAAATTGTGTTTGCATTTTGACAAATTTGTAGGGCAGTACAATATCTCAGAGAGGAGTTCAGGTCTCCTCCTCCCCTGGTACATTCACTATAGATGCTCAATTTCCCTGCTTTTTAAGGTTTAATAGAAATATCTGTTGGCTATAGGTAAGTTCTTAAAACGCAAGGTTGTTTTGCCTGTTAGTGAATTTTCTCTGCTTTTTAATCCGGGAGGTAAGAAATGAGATCCTGTGCAAGTTTGCTGAGAATGGATTGATAATTTGCATACTTATTGAGTTGAATGGGATTTACTCCTCTGCAATCATGCTCAGGATGGGTAAAACTGACCACAGTGGATGGGGAGGCGAGGAGGAGGAGGAGGGAAGGGAGGAAAGGCAGAGGAGAGGAGGGGGATGGGAGCAGGGAGGGGGAGGGGGAGGAGGGCAGGTTTGATCATTTGCATGCTTATTGAATTCAGTGGGATTTACTCCTGTGAGTAGTAATAAAAGACCACCTCCTGTCAAACTGCTAAGCCCCACCCCTTTTGAGTTTGATTGATGATGTCAGCAGAGGCCCCTCCCTGGAAGTCCCACACTGGAAATCCCACCTCTCTATTTCTGGTTCCCCTGATGACCTCACCAGATATCCTGTCCCCCAGAAGCCCCATCCCTCATGTCCCACCCTGGAAACAGTAGCTGTGTGACACCCCATGAGAACATGGCCCCCACTGGACTAATAGGCATATTTTTACTCAAAATGGGGTCCTGGATTGGTCCCTATAGGGGCATGTGACCCCTCTACAAGCACGTGGTCTCCAGGGGACCAATCTGAAGAGATTTAAAACCCATAGGTCAAAATAGGGTGTTGGAAATGGACCCCTTCGGGGTCCATTTCCGCTCCCCTCTCCAGATCAGCCCAATAGGGATAAGAAACCCCTCTACAGCTACGTCACCCAATAGGGGGAGGTTTTGAAGGCCTGTCCAATCAGGAGAGGGGATGGAGACACCTGGTACAGAAGTGCTTTTTGCATGCACAGACACATTCTGAGGATTGAACATGGAACCAGCCAGCACCCCTTTGAGTCCTACTGAATTAACTACACCACCACCAGTAGAGAGACCTAATCCTCGAAAGTGCTTTATTAGCACAAGTTCTGATGAAGATGAATGTTTTTCACCAACTAAACTGCTAAAAGAGGAAGAGAACAGCCAAATGTGGAACAGCATGTTGCAGGCCATTGTAACAGATAACGTAATGCAGGTAAGCTTTTATGTGTAAACTACTTGCATGGAGAGCTGCAAAATATAGGAGGGGTAAAAATGTGAAAACATGCCCTTACTTTTCTAGGGATCTTCAGTAACTGAAAACTGCTGAAGCTAGCTCCCTGCCATGTCCAACAGCCCTGTGGAAGACAGCATCAATAGGAAACATTCAAATACAGGTTTGTAGAGTGATTATTTTCATGGTGTATTATAAAAACAAAGAAAAATCTGTGTTTGATTTTTTCTAAATCTTTTTTTGGGACTCTGCAGATCTGACAACAAATCATCCCAACCATCTCATCCTTAGAAGCATTCTAGGCATTCAAACCAATGAAACAGACAATAGTTTACCAATAAAATGGAAGGTAGCAATGAAATGCATTGTCAGAGCAGCTGTGTATGCCATTTTGAAGCACTGTTTAATGCAAAATATGTATGAAGCTTGTGTGGGTTGCATAATTCAGGCCCCATGTTAAAATTCACATGAATGACTGAACTGGACAAAGCCTGTCCTTTCTAGAATGTTGAGAATTATATGTGGGAAAATCTGTTTTAAAAGTGTGTTTCATGTTGTTATCTTAACAGCTCAGTCTGAATTGTCTTGTTCTAACACAAGAAAATGTTGATGAAGTATTAAATCTGGTGACCAAAGTAGGCCGTTCCCAGAAGTCTGTTAAACTTGTTGAAAAGATACTGAGAGACACTGACCAGTCATATCTAAGCCACATTTTAAGTGTTATTAAGAACAGAAGTTACAAAACATTTCTTACATCTCAATGAAACTTCTGTATAAAATGCTCTATTTGGAAACATAGTGTCTTTTTCTTTCTTTCTTTCTTGTTTAAATAAAGGTGTAAATACATGACTCCTCTAATGGAACACCGGAATGATTAAATTAGGACTGGTCTTACCAGGGGCGGGGGACGGGTGAGCTAGTCATTCTCACCATTCTGGCTTTAATCCCAAAAGTAAATAAAATATATTGGATGCTGACCATGAGCAGCTTCCTAGGGTTTAATCCTATCTGGATAGCTTCTCCTAGGCCTTAATTCAATCAGGGGAGATCACAGTTTAAACAGAATAAATGTACAGGCTCTTTTACATTAAATAAAATACATAGGTTCCCAATACCCAATAATGCACATTATATTGAAGAGGATACTGTAAATGAGATTGTTATAAACATTCTCAGAATAAATGTACAGGATCTGTTTTTTATTTCCCATTAGGTAAATCTTTGAAAAAACTATAATATAAGGTTACCTGAGAGCTACAGCTAAAGCACTCCCCACCCCATGCAGCATGCCTGTAAGATGCAGGGTTTTTATACTGTATAATCTGAATGAACTGTGTTAAATACAGGGTTACCAGAGAGCTACAGCTAAAGCAGCCCCCCCACAACAAAAAAGTGCCCCTTTGCAACATACCTGTAATATTTTGGAACCAAACACATATCAAAGATACCCAGTTCAGCAGTGTTCTTCAGGATGCAGTTATCCATGGTTATTTTTGTAAAACACGTGGTTTTGCAACGCACCCTAGAAATTAGCCAACCACACAGTGTAAGGTCTAGGGAGAAAATGGCTGTGACCACATGGACCAGGGGAAAAAATGGCTGTGACCACATGGTATGGTCATATGATTCTAGATGAGATCACATGGTATTGGATGGGCCAATACTGGATGCGATCTATAGGTAAAAAAATTAACAGTTTTCCAGGGGTGGCGAATATGTTAGCGTAAACCAATCACAGAGCCTTGGTCTGCATACAATAGGTGTGGTGATATATAACAGCCTATACAGCGCAGGATCTTTCTCTTTTACCTGGCAACGGTAAGTACCCTCTACTGTTTTCCTAGCATGATTTAAAAAGTTTGAGGCCATGTGCCTGTTTCTGACCCTTTTTAAAAATATTTTTTCCTGCAGAGGCTGTTTCTCTCAGCAAACACTCTCTAATCTTCTAGAAGGTAATTGTTTATTTCATTAATGTGATACATAGTTTAAACTTAGTATAGAGAAGTCCTCAGAATTTATTTGCAAGTATGTACTTTTTTCCTAGCATGATTTAAAAAGTTTGAGGCCATGTGGCTGTTTCTAGCTCTTTTTAAAAATATTTTTTCCTGCAGAGGCTGTTTCTCTCAGCAAACACTCTCTAAGCTTCTAGAAGGCAATTGTTTATTTCATTAATGTGATACATAGTTTTGTTTCATTAATGTGATACATAGTTTAAACTTAGTATAGAAAAGTCCTCAGTAATTATTTGCAAGTATGTACATTTTCCTAGCGTGATTTAAAAAGTTTGAGGCCATGTGTCTGTTTGCGCTCTGCTGCAATAACAAGGTTTAAAATTTGTTTTCTTTTTTAAATTTAGTATAGAAAAAGCCCCCAGCGTCATAAAGAGAATGTCTGCAAGTAAGCTCTTTTTTTCCCTTCAAGTTTGCAGCATGTAGTTTATTTCTGGTCCCATGTGAAGAATATTTTTTCCATTTTCCCACAGATTCTGTTCTTCAGGGTGGGAAAGCATCGAAGACAATGCAGCAAAATTTATCTAATCTGAAGGTAATTAATGCATGTTTATATAAAGAAATCCTCAAAAGGCACATGGTCTAAAGAGAACTGCATAAATTATAGGAGACCTTCTGAATGTTATGGGGCTTGTACTTTTATTTCTCAGCTAGAAATTTAAACAGGGAATATTAACCATAGCATAGAGTAATGAGTCTTGAATAAGTCCATGACTCTCAAATTGCTTAACAAAGCCATATTCCTGCAATAAAGATAGAGAGCAATTATTGTTATGGCTGATGTCAGCTAATTTTCTCAAACTTAAGAGCAATATATTTTTTGTCATACTCACCCAGCCTCCATTTTCCAAGATCCATCCTGATTTTGTACTCGTGACGTATGCTATGATATAATGTGTAAGCTGATCCTCATTGCTTGTGTCAGAGGAACTCCACACAACTGTAATTTTTTAGCAATAATACCACCAAACAGCAGGGCTGTTAAAAAACGCCCCCAATTTGTTTTTCCATCAGCATATACTGATTCTGCCACTCTGCCAAGAGTTTTGCATGCTGCCTCTGTAGATTTAATTTCAAGAGAGTTCAAAAATGGGGCTATTTTTTCTTCAAGCTCATCTTGAATTGGGCGGGCAATATTTTCAAAAACTAGGACCGGTTTGAATTGCTGTATCTTAGGTACTGTTCTCCGGCAAACAAAATTCAACGAGCTTTGAACCATGGTGAACGTATGACTCTCCATCTTTTCTGAATGTGCTGTTAAACCCTTGTTATGCTATGTAGTGGTTCCTGGGGGCAGGTCTCAACATGTATTCCTTATCTTCAGAATCTCCAGGTCCAAGCTTTTGACATGTTTCTAAACTGAAGAGAAAGATAACCGCCACACCTTCTAGGATCTCAAATAATGATGACATTATCGGTAAGATAAATGGACTATGTAAAGAAACATTTTCTAATTTCAGCAAAATTCTCTTGCTTGTAACGCTGATATGTTTCCTGGCTTTAGGTAACAGGGTTTAGGAATTTGAGGTGGCAGGTCCGTCCCTTAAAAAAACAAAGAAAACACACCATGTAGAGGGACCTCAGATGATATAGGTAAATAAGATATTTTAAGTTGCAGAGGGGTCATTTTAAGTTCAATAAGGATGCCAACAAAAGAGCTAATATGTCTGTTATTCCTCACAGTGTACATCAGCGACAAGCCATCCCCATCAGCTGAAGTTACAAGGGCACAAGGATGGGTAAGAAGTGTGCGTGTGTGTGTGTGTGTGTGTGTGTGTGTGTGTGTGTGTGTGTGTGTGTAAACACAGCCGTAACCATAGCTGCACATGACACCGTTCTTTTGTATTTTAGAATCTGTACTTGGCAATGCAGATAAAAAGTGTGGTGGCTCAGAGATCCAAGCTATTCCTGACCCAGAGCCTGAGCAGAGAAAGTGTGACAGCCCTCTACAGTCATCACCAGGATCCCAAAAGTTTTGGATTCCCACACAAGGGCCTGAGGAGCAAGATTTACATAATTGTGCTGAGCTGTATAGTATATATGGAAAGATATGAAGCTATCGAGAATATGGTTAAAAAAGCTAAGAATATGGTTAAAAACGCTAACATGATGGTTAAAAATGCTAACATGATGATGATGAACGCCAACCAGTATCAAACATCCATAAAGCAGATTTGTAGTGGTGGGTGTATTGATTCATCTGCCCTGATAACTCTTCTTAAAGAGATTAAAAAACACCAGCAGTGTCATGGCTGTGCTAATGGTATTGCTAAGTATGTACAGAGGGGTGGTGGTAAACCCAAAAAAAGGTTCAGGAACAGCAAACCAACCCAGTCCCAGATGTACTGGAGTGGGAGGGTTAAAAAAATACTATGCATGGCTAAAAAAACACTCTCAGCCTCTAAAAACCAAAAGCTTTCTGGTAAAAAAAAGGCCCTAAAAATACTCCTCCTCTAGGTACAGCAGTTCTAAAGCATTTCCAACCACCACAGGATGCTGAGTCTTCAGGCTCACATATGTCTACACCTTCTCAGGATGTTGAGCCTATAGGGGCTGTCTCACATTCATCTACACCATCCCCAGATAGTGAAGGTGAATGTGCACCCAATGATCATGAGGGGCTGGTATGTGTAGAACGTGTTGCCACATACCAGAGACAGTTTGAGGGCTTCCAGGCTTTGCACATTACTGAGGTATTCTGATTTATTAATCTAGACCATATGAGATCATATGCACACGCTGTATCTGAATTATACAATGCCATCCAAATGGTTCTACAAGATATTAATAGTAGAATTGCTCCTGAGGATTATGTTCAAATAAGGTTAGAGGGTGGGGGCCTATCAGATCCACTCTTTTCAATCAGAAGGAATCGGGGTGCCCTGAATGCTGAAGACTTTCTAACACATATGAGCAACCTCCTGCAGAGCAATGCACAAATACTTGCAGATGTCTCTCTGCGTTTGATTGTTACAATTGTGAGGTCACCAAATGGTGGAGGCCATAGGTCAATAGGTTCTATACCCAACAGCGCAATCATCAGTAAAAAAAAGACAGTACTTGGTAGATTTCAATTCCATAGGTAACAATCTCTGCTTTGCTGGGGGGCTCTTAGCTGTTATGGCTGAGAAGACCCATACAGATACTGAGTTGTTGACTGCAGCTGGGGAATTGCATAAGGAACTAGGGTGGAGTGATCAAAAGAAAGATGCCTTTAATGATGTTTCCTTTTTTGAAGACCTTTTAAAGGTCAACATCCAAGTAGGCCACTTCAATAAGAAGGGCTGGAGTCTACTTCACACAGTAGGACCAAAGTACCCAAAAACCTATACTATACTTCTCCATGATGAACGTTACTATGGAGTACTCAACGTAAAAGCTGTTTTTGGATCTAAAAACTATTGTGAGTATTGCAATACATTATACACTGCCACCCCCACCGGCACCCCCACACCAAGAGGAGTCCTGTGCCTCTGCTGTCCCTCCACCGTCCCTCTGGGCCACTGGGAAGAACTAGGGTGGCATCTGATGGAGACTGGTGGAGGCTAAGTTGAAGCTGCTTTAATTTTTCTACTTTTGCAGTACTGACTGGATGTGTAATGTTGCCTTTTATTATATGTTATATTTATAGTGTGGTATTAATTCTTGTATTGTTGTCATATTTGCTATTTTTCATTATGGTTGTATTATTTTGTTTGAAAATGTTTTGCAATTGTTTGCTCTTGTTATAAGTTATTTCAATTATTGTGTTTTTTTCTTGTAAGTTGCTTTGAGTTTTACTGTTAAAAAAAGCGACTAACAAATGCAATAAATAAATAAATAAATAAATACACTCACATGCATAATTGTACATATCGCTGCAGGCTTTGTTTGAGTACAGAGTGTGCTAGTAATGTTGGTACACTGCAGAGATGAAATAATTGTAAGATGGTTTGCAGATCTGCAGCCTGCTTATTTAGACATAGACAGCTGGTCTCTAAGAAAGGTGTAAAATGTGAGTGCAGAATCTATTGTGTAAACTGCTCCGCTCTCCAGAAACCAGGGCATGATGACCAAAAATGTAAAGGAAGACAATGTACTGTTTGTTGGGGGTTTATCACAAAGGACAAGAATCATCAATGTTACATGGCACCTATTAAGCAACCTAAAGTGTCTGTAAAATATGTGTTTTATAATTTTTTGTGTCACCAGTCAACAGGCATTCACATTCCAAATTATTGTTTCGCACAAGCGTTTGCAGGGGAAACTGTGGAATGTTTTAAGGATAGGCCCAGGGATTGCAAAAAGAAGGGGGGGGAGAAACAGAAGACAAGCCAGAAAGAGAATGAATAGCTCCCTGCAGGCAAATCCTGGGAGTTTAAGGGTGAGTCATGCCTCGCTGAGTTTATAAACACCTTCACTAAGGATAGGCAGTTCAGCAACTGCACATTTATAGCTCACAACTCAAAAGGTTACAACTGCTATTTTATAATTAGTCAGCTGATCAAATAAAATTTGGACGTGATATTGCTGCTCAAGGGGGGAAATTGTTCTGTGTGACAGTAAACAGGCTAGGTATCAAATTCATTGATTCCCTTAGTCATTTACCCATGGCTCTCTCTAGGTTTCCATCTGCTTTGGGTTTTGAGGGCTGTAAGGGCTATTTCCCCCATTATTTTAATACTCTAGAGAACTGGAATTATGTGAGACCCGTGCCCAGAGTCGAGGATTATGGTGTACATCAGATGATGCCTGAGGAAAGGGAGAATTTTTTAAAATGGTATGAGAAGAACAAATCAAACATTTTTAACAGGCAGAAAGAGTTGGCATTTTATTGCAAGCAAGATGTAGCAATATTGGTGCAGGGCTGCACCAAGTACAGACATGAAATCATAGAAATGACCAAGGCTCGGAAAGCTGTAAAGGATGGTAAGAAGTCTGTCACTGAATGGTGTGCTATAGATCCATTCCAGTACCTCACTTTGGCTAGTATGAGTCTAGCAATGTACAGGTTTAAGTTTCTGAAGGAGGATACCCCAGCCAGACAACTATCACAGGCAATGTAAGAGATTCCTTTGTATGTCGCCTAGAGTGACAGGTTGTCCTGTCAGATAGGCGTCGAATAAATTTTAGATAATAATAATAATAATAATAATTCTCTATCTCTTCAGTCCAATGGCTATCATACATAGAACATAAAGAAAATATTCAGATTCATCATGCCCTAAAGGGTGGTGGATTCAAAGCTGGTGATTATTTTCTTGATGGCTATGCAGTCATAGACAATAAGAAAATGGCCTTTGCATTTAATGGCTGTTTTTGGCACGGCTGTGTCCTATGTTATCCTCCAGAAAAAAGGAATCCTTTGCTGGGTAAATCTTATTACAACTCTACAGAGAAAAAAACTGCTGAACTTAGAGGGTTGGGGTATGAGGTCAGGAGCATTTGGAAGCATGAATGGAAGCAAATACTGAAATCAGATGAGGAGCTTAAAAACTTTCTGACTTCAGCGGGGTTTCCTGAGCCTCTAGAACCTAGAGATGCTCTCTATGGTGGACACACTAATGCTACCAGTCTTTAATATAAATCAAATGCTGAAGAACAGAAACAGTGTTATGATTTTTGCAGTTTGTATCTGTTCGTACTCAAACAAAAAACCTTCCCTTTAACACAACCTTTCCCAACCAGTGTGCCTCCAGATGTTGTTGGACCACAATTCCCATCTTTCCTGACCATTGGCAATGCTGGCTGAGGCTGATGGGAGTTGTGGTCCAACAACATCTGGAGGCACACTGGTTGGGAAAGGCTGCCTTAGCACATCCAAAGGTAATATATGAGAACTTTGAACCCATCTCTAATTATTTTGGGATTGCAAAGGTAAAAGTGTACCCTCCCAGGGGTCTTTTCTTTCCAGTACTACCTGTCAAGATGAATGGAAAACTCATGTTTCCCCTTTGTGCAGTCTGTGCAAAAGCACACTTGGAAACATGCAACCATTCTGATGAGGAGAGGGCACTGATAGGAACATGTACAGTGGAACTGAATGTTGCTATAGAGAAGGGATACAGGGTGGCAGAAATCTGTGAAGTGTGGCATTTTGCAAGGACATCTATGCAGCTGTTTTCAGACTATATAGACATGCACCTTCATCAGAAACAGGAGGCATCAGGGTACCCTGAATGGTGTGTCAGTGGAGACGATAAACAGAAATATGTAGACAATTTTCTCAAAACAGGGGGGTGCTCTTGCATCATGAACAGATCTCTGTAAACAAAGTGAAGCGGAATATTGCCAAACTGTTTTTAAATTCTTTGTGGGGGAAATTTGTGGGGGACGCAATATTACCATCAATGGCCCGCTGTAATGAGTTTGCGAGGCATTTTCAAGACAAGATCATAAACATCCGTCGGGACCTTGACTCCAATATTGTAACAGTTGAATCTAATGAGGTGTCCAGAACACAGTCTTGTCCTGTTTTATTGGATGAGTTTCAGTTGGTACAGCTCGAGGATGTGGACAAGGTGCTTGGACAGATATGGGCGACCACTTCCGCTCTGGACCCTTGCCCCTCGTGGCTAATAAAAGCTAGCAGAAATGGAACGGCCGGCTGGGCCAAGGAGGTGATTAATGCCTTGTTACGAGAGGGAGTGGTACCACCTTGCCTGAAACAGGCAATAGTGAGACCGCTCCTAAAAAAGCCCTCCTTGGACCCTGATAACTTTAACAACTATAGGCCGGTAGCAAATGTTCCATTTCTGGGCAAGGTTCTAGAGCGCGTGGTCGCTCGCCAACTCCAGGCTCTCTTGGATGAAACTGATTATCTGGATCCATTTCAATCCGGCTTTCGGCCGGGGTTTGGTACAGAAACAGCCTTGGTCGCCCTGTATGATGACCTCTGTCGGGAGAAAGACAGAGGGAGTGTAACTCTGTTGGTTCTCCTTGATCTCTCGGAGGCTTTTGATACTGCTTGGCGGTGGCTGTGCTCCTATATTGGGAATTGTCTCCAGAAGGTGATGCTTGGGGAACATTACTCGAGTCCCTGGGTGCTCCAGTATGGGGTCCCGCAGGGCTCAGTTCTGTCCCCCATGCTTTTTAATATCTATATGAAGCCGCTGGGTGAGGTCATCAGGAGTTATGGAGTGCGTTTCCAGCAATATGCTGATGATACGCAGCTCTATTTCTCCTTTTCATCTTCTTCAGGTGAGGCTGTTGCTGTACTGAACCGCTGCCTGGCCGCGATAATGGACTGGATGAGAGCGAACAAACTAAAACTCAATCCTGACAAGACTGAGATGCTGTTAGTTGGAGGGCCCTCTGCTCAGATGGTTGATGTCAGACCTGCCCTAGATGGGGTTACACTCCCCCTAAAGGAACAGGTCTGTAGTTTGGGGATCTTATTAGATCCGCTCCTGTCACTTGAGGCTCAGGTAGCCTCGGTGGCACGAAATGCGTTTTACCAGCTTCGGCTGGTAGCCCAACTATGACCTTATCTGGACAGGGAGAACCTAGCCTCAGTTATTCATGCTCTGGTAACCTCTAGATTGGATTACTGTAATGCTATCTACGTAGGGTTACCTTTGAAAACGATTCGGAAACTTCAGCTAGTGCAGAATGCTGCAGCCAGAGTTCTTACTGGGACGAAGAAATTCGACCACATAACACCTATTCTGGCCCAACTGCACTGGCTACCAATATGTTTCCGGGCCAGATTCAAAGTGTTGGTCCTTACCTATAAAGCCCTTAACGGCACTGGACCGCAATATCTGATGGAATGCCTCTCTTGCTATGTTCCTACCCGTTCACTCCACTCAACGTCTAAGGCCTTTCTCCGGGTCCCAACCCATACAGAGGCCCGGAGAACAGTAACAAGATCTAGGGCCTTTTCGGTGGTGGCCCCCGAATTATGGAATGCCCTTCCAGATGAGATACGCCTGGCGCCTTCCCTGTCATCTTTCCGGCACCAGGTAAAAACCCACCTCTTCACCCAGGCATTTTAATGCATTTTATGCTTTTAATCTTACTTATTTTATTTCTAGTTTTCTTTTACTTTGTTTATATAATGTTTTATATTGTTTGCGCAATACACACTTGCTGTATTTTAAATATTGTGGTTTTATCATGTTGTACACTGCCCTGGGAGCTGCTAGCTATAGGGCGGTTTAGAAATGCAACTAAATAAATAATAAATAAATAAATAAAATTTGCACAGAAACCCAATCTGGCTAACACCCAGGTGGTGAGAGATCCTGATGACTTGTTTAACATTCTGTTTTCTAATGCTTATGAGGTTTCGATGTGTGAATTTATTGATGATGAAGCTGCATGTGTGACTTGGAAACATTCAAAAGATTGTGTGACAGTCTCAGGTGGGAAGAATGTGTTCATAGCATGCTTTACAACTACATATGCTCGCCTAGAGCTCTACAGCCTGCTTGACAATCTGCAGGAGTGCTGTCTGTATCATTACACAGACTCTGTTATATTTGTGAGTCGGGAAGGACAATGGGTTCAACCTCTAGGTGATTTTTTAGGGGAACTCACAAGTGAAATCTCAGCAGGCCAATATATCACAGACTATCTGTCAGCAGGCCCTAAAACATATGGTTACAAATTGTCAGGTGGGACTGCATGCATGAAGGTCAAAGGAATAACCTTGACATCTGATAACTGTACAAAAATTAATTTCAATAGTCTGAAGGACTTAGTTTTTGCCCATGTCTCAGACAGTAAAGAGTTGCCACAGCGTGAGATAGTAGTGCAGCAACAGGGTATTGTTCAAAACAAAAGGTGCTAGACTCTTGAAACAAAAACTCTCAAGAAAACCCAGAAAGCTGTCTATAACAAAAGAGTGGTTACCAAAGGGTTTAAAACCATTCCTTACGGGTTTTAAAATGGATACAAGGTGGCACCACCCCTTCTCAGCCATTCTAGCAGGACCTAGTAACTGCAGAAAAAGATTTTTTTTATAAAAAAAAACACGATGGACAATGCTCACAGTGTACTTTCAGCTATGCCTGATAATATTGTTGGTTTTACAATGTTTGGCAACCATTGTACCAGGAATTACTATGTAAATACCCTTTTATTAATTTTGTGAAGGGCTTGCCAAAGAAATTTGATGATGACAATTTGCTGCCTCCTAATAAAATAAATTATGTTATGTTATTATTGATGATTTAATGAATTGTGCGTCACAGAATCAAGAAGTGGAAAAAGCTTTTATTCAGTATGTACATCATAGAAATCTGAGTATTTTTTTCATTACCCAGAATATTTTCTGCAAGGGAAAAAGCAACAGCACCATCAGCCTAACACACAAAATATATGGTGTTGTTTAAGAATCCCAGAGATAAATTACAGATTGCAACTTTAGCACAGCAGATGTATCCCAGAAATGCACAGTTCTTCATGTAAGCTTTTGCAGATGCAACACAAAAACCTTATGGTTACCTGGTTGTTGATTTAAATGCATCCACACCTGAATCTTACAGATTAAGAGGGGGGCTTTTCCCGCCAGACTGGCCTGTGGTATACACTATGAAAAAGGCCACTCGTGCTACAAAAGGCAGTAGCTTAATCGCTCTATGTTCTTTGAGCCTGGCTATCCAGCTGGTCAATATGTCCAGCCGTGTAAAAAGAATCCTCCCTCTCTTAAATCTTCTTATTAAGGTTCCTCAACACCAGAGGAAAGCCATTTTATGTGCAGCATCAGATGATCTCATTGCTGCAATCTCAGAGATAGCCCTCAACACTTTAAAAGGCAATATTCCTCTGTCTCCCCACCAGGTGCATATATTAAGAAAAAAACACAGCCTTATCGAAAGCCTCAGCAACAAAAGAGTCTCAATAAGAAGGAAGAAACAATTAGTGAAACAGTCTGGGGGTTTTCTTGCACCACTACTAAGTTTTGCCATCCCTCTAATAACTGGACTGTTAACTAAACAGTGATGGAATATGTTGAAAAGATGTACCTGGTTCCCAGCCATTAGCTAGAACAATTGAAGGGAACCCCTGCTAAGGAGGAAGACATCATAAAAACCACATTCACTTGATACTGAAATGAAGGGAATTCTTCACAGAACTGATTTAACTCAATATGAAAAAGCCAAGCATTATGATGCTCTGCTTCAAAGGTATCTAATTCATGTAAGACAGAGGGAGGCAGAGAAAGAAAAACTAAACCTGTTTCTACCACAGCTCCAGCAGACCTCTGCAGAAACCCCTGTAAATTCTGATGCAATCATTCAAGAAATACTGGACAGTCTGCCTGTTAGATGTAAGAATCATGTGGGGGTGTTGTTAAACAAACTGCTACAGAACAAGAGTGTTTCCATGTGGAATGTCAACAGCGTCTTTGTGTATAAGGGCAATGCTATAGACAGATCCAATATGTTGGATCTGATTAAAGGAATCACGCAGTCCCGTGCCCTGTCTGTAAAACACACCCCTATAGGTTGGGATGTTTTTATGACAGCCCTAGCTGAACTAAACATTCCTACATATGTTGTGGGCAATGCTGCCAACAGGAAAGCTTTAGACAAGTTAAAGAACCCCTCTATCTCTTCTAAAAAACATGTTGCTGTGTGGCTTGACCTGTAGTATCTCTGCTGAACGTTTTATAAAGAAATAAAACTTTCAAAAGTGTGCTTAACCTTATATGCTGACTGTGTCTGATTGCTTTACAGGTATAAAAAACAACAACAGTATAAATTATTTAAACCCTTGGGGGTGCTTTATTGGGAAACACGGCTATGAAAATCCTTGCAGGATATACAGTAGGGCCCCGCTTTCCGGCGTTCTGCTTTCCGGCGTTCTGCTGATGCGGCGGCTTTCAATAGGGAAATCCCCTGTTTTAAAGCCGATTTTGCCATTTTGCAGCATTTTGCGGCATTTTGCGGCATTTTGCGGCATTTTGCGGCATTTTTGCGTGATGCGACCTATTAAAGTCAATGGGTTCTGCTTTACGGTTGTGGCCTGGTCCCTAACCTGCCGTATAAGCAGGGCCCTACTGGCTTTGGGTTGGTTGAAACACAACTGAGGAAGGTCTGGGCATATTTCTCTTGTTTACAATTTGTTTCACCATCTGATCATTTCTCTCTAAATCATAAGAATACAGTTCTTGAACCTGTTTAAATGTTAAACCCTTACAACGCTGTTGTAGAAAAAACACACAATAGTAGCCACAGGCAACAGAATCTGGGGCTTGTAATTGTCGGGGTTGAAAAGCAATCCTGCTGGTATTTTTCCTTAGAAATTTTACAATGGTCTTGGGAATCACTAGGTAGTCTGGAGGATGTCCATAGGAATCAAAAAAATCCACCACTCTTATCTTCTGTCAAGTAGATGGCTAGCCAGTGTTCTCCAGGCATGTTGTGTGGGTGGGTATTGACTACTAGCCCCACAGGTCTTTGTAGTAATCTGTCTTTGGGGAGTCTGTCACAGGGAAACACACCGTAGAAAGTCTTTTGCATGTAGGGGTTTGAAGAGAGGATGCGTGTTAACTGCACGCTGTCCATGTTTACATATAGTCATACAATACATTTCTTCTGTGATTTATCTCAATCACGCTCTCAAAAACTCCATACACTATCATGTTGACTGTAGTTGGAAGAGTCCTAGCAAATCGAACTTCTGCTCTCAGATTCCGTGTTTTGATCAAAGAATAGTGATCCCCACATTCTTGGTCTGGAGACAGGTCAAAAGCAAAAAGAGTGTAGCTTCTTAAAAACTCCTCATGGTTAATTAAAAGAGCCCTGTCTTTCATATGCTTGCCAGCTGTCTGCACCAGGCTCATGTATTCTCGAACATGGTTTCCTGTTTCAAATTCTAGCTGATGAGGCTTTGTGGGAATTTGGAAACCATCGACATACAGAGATACAAAACTGATGTCATAATGCTTAAAAGGGTTTTTATTGTAAATTCCACTGAAGGAATCATTATCAACCAACCCTATAACTACTTGCTTGGGTAGCTGGCCCAAAAACAGATTCTCCTGATTGCTGACACGGCTTCCTCCAGGGATACTAAAAACTTTCATGCTGACACGATCCACAGGGTATTTGGCGTTGGATGTCAACAATGCCTCTGCATGTCCTAACCGAGCACCTGGTGCCACTCTCACCTTCTTTACAAAAAGTGAGGCTGATAAAATTTGCAATTTGTGGCAGCTGTTTGCATCATTGGTCATCAAGTAGAAAGCGTCTTTGTTGTGTGTCAGTTTAATTTTCACATCAGCACCATTTAAAAGCAGCTTTTCTTGAAAAACCAGATCAGCATGGAGATGTCCTAGGAGGTCTATTTTCCAGCTTTCAGCTGTCAGGGCAGCCCTTCTAACAAAGCCTAAATTATCCCCAGCCAGGGTTGCTGTTTCGTGTTCTCCAGGTGTGTCTTTGTAAAATAGCCCTGCAGAGAATTGTGTGGCTAGGGTATCATCACTGTAGTTCAGCACAGATTCTATAAGGGTAGCAGTTATTGCTCTGGCTGATGAGTCGGTCTCCTAGGGTCACATCCAGTTGACTAAAGATGGAGGCCAATGGATAATTCACCGGAGCCACATTAGCATCTCTGGCCAGGTTTGTTCCATCATGATTCACAATTTTGCAGCATATAGCAATGTATTGTTTAAATCCATATAATCTTCACCATTTCCAGCGATGTAGAATTCTAGTGGTGCAGTTTCCGTCAGCGCTGCCAAGGGAGGCACTTTGATAAACAGGCTTCCCTCAATACTGGTCTGTGTAGGCCCAATCTGGAATAAATCTAATTCAGATTTAGTGCATTCCTCAGAACTGCAATGGATGAAAGCCATGCTGGTTTAAAATATATCTCTTTTTCGGGCTGGTACTGTATGCCTCTTCTTTCTTGCAGCTTTCTGCTTCTGAGGCTTTTTCCTCATTAGTGGTGCTCTTTTAAAAGGTCAGGGAGGGCCTGTTAATTGTACCCATGATGCTTTTCTTTTCAAGGCCTTTTTCCTTTTAATATACGTCAGCCCTGAGCCCTCTTGTAGGGGTTATGGATTAACTCTATTCAAAACTGCCTGAGTAACCTGCCCAACCACATCTTTAGCGATATTCCGAGCAGCTGTTTTAGCATGTGGTTTAATAATCTCTAGGCCTCTTCTTGAAAGTGGAACGGCTTTTCAAAAAAGGCTCCTGAATATCCCCCTGATTCCTGCCCCATACATAACAGGCATGCCATGGTACCCCGGAAGAGCATTTCCAGCCTGGGCCCTGTAATAATCACGGTAAAGGATTGGGTCACCATAGGTTTTCAGTATCACCATTTTTAAAACAGCAAACCTCTGCAAGGGTGAAAGTGTACCTTCACAATCACCTTTCCAAAATGAAATGGTACATTTTTGTTCTGATCCGTCTTTATTTCAACATTAATGGTGTCAATATGATGCTTACTCACAGGAATATAGTGTGGTTTGTCATAAAGAATGTTGACACACTCGTTATTCTGACCACGCACCGGTACAGAGTGCAATAAGGGTACATAGAAGTCCCCAGCTATCTGGTGCTCTACGATGTCTGTGTAAATGTACAGTGTGTTGAAGCCTCCTATAATGTCTGCTGTAAAAGGCAGCTGTTGTACACGGTTGTTGGGAAACAACCCTAATATGTGGGCTAGTTCTTAGCTGGTTTTAAATGTGTAAGCATCATCTGATTTAAGTCTAACCATTCTAGTCACTTGGTCATAGTGTAGGACCACATCGGAGTGCTCACTGCTCTAGTCTAGTATAATGCTGTTCATATCTTCCAGCAGTTCAGGGATGCTTGAGTAATAACCATGTCGCAGACGGTAGGACCATGTTTTTTCTCCATTACCAATTTCAAATAGGGAATCAGATGTTAGATTGTTCCAGCTGTGTGCGTACTGTATCTCAACTAGCCCTACTTCCCATGCCCCTGGCAGATCCAGGGGCCTTGCTAGGCGAATAGTAAAGGCTGAGCTAGTGTTCTGTGGGAAAACAGTTACATAGGCATTGCTAGGCAGGGTAATGTAAAAACCGCTATCCACCATTCTTCTGTGCAGGTTCATGAAGATCAGAAGCAAGTACCCAACTGTTGAACTTACTGGGCCAGCCTAACCATTTCACTAAACTATACTTTTTCCTACCCCTGCCTTTTGTTGATAGAATTTATTCAATCCTCTACAACTTGTCGTATTTGGCATTAACCTTCTACAATTCTTCAGCATAGAACGAACCAACTACAGGCTCCCCCGCATAATCTTTTAATAGGAAGACAGGTCTCCTTCTTTTGATGACCTGATCCACTATAAACAGCTCTGTGGTGAGATTTTGTTCATAGCCCTTGACAAATACCCGCTTGCTTTTAGAAATCCTCACGTGGTCTCCTTTCCTGAACAGCGGTGATACCTCTTTTCTGTAAATAGAATCTCCATAAATTGTTTTCCATACCGACAGGGCATTAGAACAGTTAATATCAACAGGCCTTGCTCTGATAGTTCTGTGAAAACTATGATTATAACTTTTTAAGAGTTGTGGCAGGATATCGATATAACTATAGGTATTGTTAGCTGTAAAATACCTCCACATCTTTGATTTCAGAGTTTGGTTAAATCTTTCAATAGCAGCTTTTACTTCATTATTGGTGACAAAGTGGTGAACTCCATGCTGTTTTAACATTCCATTTATGGCTCTGTGTAGAAATTCTTTGCCACAGTCCATTTGGAGCTTTCTCGGCTTTCTTCCACTCTGACTGAATATAACATTAAAAGCTTTAGAGACCTCTTTGCCTGTCTTGTCTTTTAAAGGCAATGCCCATGCATACTTAGACAGAATATCTATGACTGTTAAAATGTACCTATAGTTCTTGTTGTGCTTAGAAAATTGTTGCATATCTACTAAACCTGCCTACCATTGGGCATCGATATCAGACACAATAGTCTTGTTTCTTTTAAAGTGGATTCTGGCTGGCTTATGCAATGTGTAAGCATCTTGGTCTGAAAGCCATGTCATAACATGTTTCCTTCTTAGTGTTTTACTCTGCTTTTTTGCCTCCTGAAATAGAGGGTTCACTTCCCCAAAGCTCCGAACCTCCTCAGGTGTGTAATATGTGTTTTTTATAATTTCATCATGTTTTCCCATATTGCTGGTTGATACAGGTATGGACACAGAGGGCTAAAGCAAACTATTTTTATTGGTACAAAAACTCCAGGTTCAAGGGTTCAGGCTTGGGACAGAGACATGAAATGCAGGAAATGTTAACAGCCTGCAAACTCTCAATGTGTAGATTATCCAAATCACCATCATGCATCACATCTTCCTGTAGAAAAAAAGAGAGGCACTTTAACATTGAGGTTGCACCAAACTGGGAAAAACAACACACTAATAAAAATACAGCTCAGAAACAAAACACCTACCTGTGGACACGCTTGCTCCATGCCCTCATTTAAATCTTCCAGCCACTCATTCAGCCCCCATTTCGCCCAAGGGCTTAAAAAGTACATTTCCATCCACAACCTCTGTGAATTTCATAAGTTCTTCTTCCTTCAGGAAATGAGCCTTCAGTACACACCCACATTCATACTCTGTGTCGGACCAGGGATCACTAGAATTTGCCTGGAATGAGGTTTCAGGGTCTGGATCTTGTCCAGCATTAAACACCGCCACAGGTAAGTTTGTTGTTGAAACAGAACCTTTTTGTCTGAAATGCGCTGGTTCTTCCTTTCCATGGTTAATTTTCATACTCGCTGGTAGGAACAATAATCTCCTAGGCTTTACCCGCCTTTTTGAGCACATTTTCAAAGGTGCTAGAGGATAGGAAAAACCTACTAGCCCCATTGCTGATTCTCTGGCTGGTTCCATGTTCAATCCTCAGAACGTGTCTGGGCATGCAAAATGCACTTCTGTACTAGGTCTCTCCAGCCCCTCTCCTGATTGGTTAGGTCTTCAAAACCTCCCCCTATTGGGTGACGTAGCTGTAGAGGGGTTACTTATCCCTATTTTTTTTATTTTTTTCGATTTCTATACCGCCCACAGCCAAAAGGCTCTCAGGGCGGTGCACAACATAGAGTAAAATACAATAAAATTACAAAGGTCAGTAAAAAGCATACATATTAAACAGTAAAACAGCCTGGTATAAATTGAAAGCTAAAAAATAAATTAAGTTAAAATGCCTGGGAGAATAAAAAGGTTTTAACCTGGCGCCGAAAAGGTAAAAGTGTAGGCGCCAGGCGTACCTCATCGGGGAGACTGTTCCATAATTCAGGGGCCACTACTGAAAAGGCCCTGGATCTTGTTACAATCCTCCGAGCCTCTCTGTGGGTCGGGACTCGGAGGAGGGCCTTTGATGTTGAACGTAGTGAGCGGGTAGGTTCATATCGGGAGAGGCGTTCCGCTAGGTACTGTGGTCCTGCGCCGTGTAAGGCTTTATAAGTCAAAACTAGCACTTTGAATTTAGCCTGGAAACAAATAGGTAGCCAGTGCAAACGAACCAGGACAGGTGTTATATGTGCGGACCGCCTGGTCCTCGTCAACAGTCTAGCAGCTGCGTTTTGCACTAGCTGTAGTTTCCGAACTGTCTTCAAAGGCAGCCCCACGTAGAGCGCATTGCAGTAATCCAATCTAGAGGTTACCAGAGCACGCACGACTGAAGTGAGGTCATCGCTTTCCAGATAGGGGCGTAGCTGGGCTACCAAACGAAGGTGGTAGAACGCATTCCGTGCCACCGAGACCACCTGAGCCTTGAGAGACAGGAATGGATCAAAAAGAACCCTCAAGCTACGAACCTGTTCCTTCAGGGGGAGTGTAACCCCATCCAGAACAGGTTGAACATCCACCATCTGGGCGGAGAAGGCACTCACCAACAGCGTCTCAGTCTTGTCAGGATTGAGCCTCAGTTTATTAGCTCTCATCCAGTCCATTATCGCGGCCAGGCAATGGTTCAGCACATTAACAGCCTCACCTGATGAAGATGAAAAGGAGAAATAGAGCTGCGTGTCATCAGCATACTGGTGACAACACACTCCAAAACTCCTGATGACCGCACCCAGCGGCTTCATGTAGATGTTAAAAAGCATAGGGGACAGAACCGATCCCTGCGGGACTCCACAATGGAGAGTCCAGGGTATCGAACAATGCTCCCCAAGCACTACCTTGTGGAGGCGGTCCACCAAGTAGGAGCGGAGCCACTGCCAAGCAGTACCTCCAACTCCCAACTCTGTGAGTCTCCCCAGAAGGATACCATGGTCGATGGTATCAAAAGCAGCTGAGAGATCAAGGAGAATCAACAGAGTTACACTCCACCTGTCCTTCTCCCGACATAGGTCATCATACAGGGCGACCAAGGCTGTTTCGGTGCCAAAACCGGGCCTAAAACCAGATTGAAATGGATCTAGATAATCGGTTTCATCCAAGAGCACCTGGAGCTGGCTGGCTACCACACGTTCTAAGACCTTGCCCAGGAATGGAACATTCGCTACTGGTCTATAGTTGTTCAAATTATCTGGATCCAGGGAAGGTTTCTTCAGGAGTGGTCTCACTACCGCCTCTTTCAAACAACTAGGGACCACTCCCTCTCTCAAGGAGGCATTTATCACTTCCCTGGCCCAGCCAGCTGTTCCAGTCCTGCCAGCTTTCACTAGCCAAGAGGGGCAAGGATCCAGTACAGAAGTGGTTGCACGCACCAGTCCAAGCACCTTGTCAATGTCCTCGAGCTGTACCAACTGAAACTCATCCAATAAATGAGGACAAGACCATGCTCCAGATACCTCATTAGGTTCAACTGCCATAATATTGGAGTCTAAGTCCCGGCGGATGCATGAGATTTTGTCTTGGAAGTGCCCAGCGAACTCGTTACAGCGGGTTTCCGAAGATTCTATAATATCCTGAGGACTAGAGTGTAAAAGCCCTCGGACAATTTTAAAAAGCTCCGCTGGACGGTTGAGGGATGATTTAATGGTGGCAGCGAAGTGTCGCTTTTTCGCTGCCCTCACCGCTTCTGTATACAACTTAGTGGAGGCACTTACCAAGGCATAATTGCATCCGTCAGGAGTACGCCTCCATCTGCACTCGAGCCTTCTCCTCTCTTGCTTCATCGCTCTCAGTTCCGGGGTATACCACGGGGCTGCATGAGCTCTGCATGGGAATGGGCGTGCAGGAGTGATCGTGTCCACAGCCCGGGTCATTTCCGCATTCCACAGTGCGACCAAGGCTTCGACAGGACTGCCTGTCTTATCAGCCGGAAAATCCCCCAGAGCCCTTTGAAAACCCTGAGGATCCACTAGTCTCCGAGGTCGGACCAACTTAATAGGTCCCCCACCCTTGCGGAGGGAAAGGGTGGCTGTAAGCCTAAACTTCAGCAAGCGGTGATCTGTCCATGACAATGGGGTCGATGAAAAACTCCCCTCCTCCAGATCACCATCTCCGTGTCCAGTGGCAAAGATCAAATCAAGAGTATGTCCCGACACATGCGTTGGGCCAGTAGCAAATTGAGACAGCCCCATGGTTGCCATGGAGGCCATGAAGTCCTGAGCCGCCCCAGATAAAGCAGCCTCGGTATGGATGTTGAAGTCCCCCAGTACCAATAGTCTGGGGGACTTCAACAAAACCTCCGAGACTACCTCTGTCAGCTCAGTTAGGGAAGCTGTTGGGCAGCAGGGTGGTCGGTACACCAACAAGATTCCCAGTCTGTCTCCTTGACCCAGCACAAGGTGGAGGCACTCCAAGCCAGTCGTTACCTGGACAGGGTGCTTGATGAGCGAGAGAGAACTCCTATAGGCCACAGCCACTCCACCTCCCCGACCCTCAGATCTACCACAGTGTTGAACCATATACCCAGGTGGGCAAAGCTGGGAAAGAGTAACTCCTCCCTGATCACCCACCCAGGTCTCAGTTATACATGCCAGGTTGGCACCCTCATTGACAATTAAATCGTGGACGAGGGAGATTTTATTATGTACCGACCTGGCGTTTAGGAGCAACACTTGGAGATCCGAGAGCTGGCTGATAGGACAACCAACAGTCCTGCGGATGTGAGGAGGACCGGAACAAGGTACAGACACAACTTGTCTGGGACGAGTTCCCCTTATCTGGCATGTTCTCCTCACAACACCATACCTCCCATTACCCGTCACTACATTAATTGGGGCCCCCGAAAGTCCCCCCGCTCGGAGCGAAGTCCTCTCTCCCAGGCACATAGTAAAATACACATAAATTCACACTCACGTACTCATACACTCACTCAGTCTCATTCACACAAAACACAATCCACAAATTAACTACACAAAGATTCAAACTAATACATTCGAATAAAGACTCAAACTCCTTCACACTAACACACTAAACACAGTCCACAATTAAACAATAACAACAGGCGTTTAAACATTCAACACTCAATCAGATGGGACTGCAGCGGCCGACTTGGCCAAGATAGTGGGTCTCCCAAGCAGGCAATGGGTCTCCCAAGCCCCCTCAGCCAACCGGCTTATATATCCCCTCCAAAGAAGGGACAGATGGAACGGTATCAGGCACAGCTGGCTGAGTACCTGGGGCCTGGTCCTGCAAGGCCGATCTGGAGAGGGAGGTGGAAACCTCTTCAGATTGGAGACCACGTGCTAATAGAGGGGTCACATGCCCCTATAGAGACCAATCCAGGACCCCGTTTTGAGTAAAAATACACCCATTGGTCCAGTGGGGGGCATGTGCTCATGGGGGGTCACATGGATACCGTTTCCAGGGGCTTTTGGTGGACAGGATATCCGGTGAGGTCATCAGGGGAACTGGAAATAGAAGGGTGGGATTTCCGGCATGGGACTTCCGCTGATGTCATCAATCAAACTCAAAAGGGGTGGGGCTTAGCAGTTTGACATGAGGTGGTCTTGTATTACTACTCCTGTGCAATCATGCTTAGGATAGGTAAAACTGACCATGGGGGGAAGGGGAAGGGGAGACGAGAGGGGAAGGAGGAGGAGGGGGAAGGAGGGGATTGGAAGGGGAGGGGAAGGGGCAAAGGAATAGGCAGGGAAGGGGCAAAGGGGAGGTGATGGAAGGATGGGAGGAGGAGGGGAGAGCAGGCTTGATCATTTACATGTTAACTGAGTTCAATGGGATTTACTCCCATGCAATCATGCTTAAGATAAGTAAAGCTGACCATGTGGGAGGAGGAGGGAGAGGGGAGGGGGAGGGAGAGGGGAAAGGAGGGGATTGGAAGGGGATAGGGCAGGGGAGGAAGGAGTGAAGGAAGGGGGAGGGAAGAGGGAAGAGGGAAGGGATAGGAGGGAGGAGGAGGGGAGGGCAGGTTTGATCATTTGCATGCTTTTAGTTCAGTGGGATTTACTCCTGTAAAATCATGCTTGTTGTTGTTATGTGCCTTCATGTCGATTACGACTTATGGCAACCCTATGAATCAGTGGCCTCCAAGAGTATCTGTCATGAACCACCCTGCTCAGATCTTGTAAGTTCAGGTCTGTGGCTTCCTTTACGGAATAAATCCATCTCTTGTTTGGCCTTCCTCTTTTTCTACTCCCTGCTGTTTTCCCCAGCATTATTGTCTTTTCTAGTGATTCATGTCTTCGCATGATGTGTCCAAAGTAGGATAACCTCAGTTTCATCATTTTGGTTTCTAGTGACAGTTCTGGTTTAATTTGTTCTAACACCCAATTATTTGTCTTTTTCGCAGTCCATGGTATGCGCAAAGCTCTCCTCCCGCACCACACTTCAAATAAGTTGATTTTTCTCTTATCCGCCTTTTTCACTGTCCAGCTTTCACATCCATACATAAAGATTGGGAATACCATGGCCTGAATGATCCTTACTTTGGTGTTCAGTGATACATCTTTGCATTTGAGGACCTTTTCTAGTTCTCTCACAGCTGCCTACCCAGTCCTAGCCTTCTTCTGATTTCTTGACTATTGTATCCATTTTGGTTAATAACTGTGCCAAGGTATTGATAATCCTTGACAAGTTGAATGTCCTCATTGTCAACTTTAAAGTTACATAAATCTTCTGTTGTCATTACTTTAGTCTTCTTGACGTTCAGCTGTAGTCCTGCTTTTGTGCTTTCCTCTTTAACTTTCATCAGCATTTGTTTCAAATCATTACTGGTTTCTGCTAAGAGTATGGTATCGTCTGCATATCTTAAATTATTGATGTTTCTCCCTCCAATTTTCACACCTCCTTCATCTTGGTCCAATCCCACTTTCCGTATGATATGTTCTGCGTACAGATTAAACAAATAGGGTGATAAAATACACCCCTGTCTCACACCCTTTCCGATGGGGAACCAATCGGTTTCTCCATATTCTGTTCTTACAGTAGCCTCTTGTGCAGTGTATAGGTTGCGCATCAGGACAATCAGATGCTGTGGCACCCCCATTTCTTTTAAAGCATTCCATAGTTTTTCATGATCTACACAGTCAAAGGCTTTGCTGTAATCTATAAAGCACAGGGTGATTTTCTTCTGAAATTCCTTGCTCCGTTCCATTATCCAACGTATGTTTGCCATATGATCTCTGGTACCTCTTCCCTTTCTAAATCCAGCTTGGACGTCTAGCATTTCTCACTCCATATATGGTAAGAGCCTTTGTTGTAGAATCTTGAGCATTACTTTACTTGCATGGGATATTAAGGCAATAGTTCAGTAATTACTGCATTCCCTGGGACCCCCTTTCTTTGGAAGTGGGATATATATTGAACGCTTCCAGTCTGTGGGCCATTGTTTAGTTTTCCATATTTCTTGACAAATGTTTGTCAACATTTGGACAGATTCAGTCTCAGTAGCTTGTAGCAACTCTATTGGCATGCCGTCTATTCCTGGTGATTTGTTTCTTCCAAAAATTTTAAGAGCAGCTTTCACCTCACATTCTAAAATTTCTGGTTCTTCATCATATGGTTCCTCCGTGAATGAATCTGTCATCCTGTCATCTCTTTTATAGAGTTCTTCAGTGTATTGCTTCCATCTTCCTTTTATTTCATTTCGGTCAGTCAGTGTGTTCCCCTGTTGATTATTCAACATCCCTACTGTTGGTTTAAATTTCCCTTTCATTTCTCTAATCTTTTGGAATAGGGCTCTTGTTCTTCCCATTTTGTTGACCTTTTCTATTTCTATACAATAACTATTGTAATAGTTTCCTTTGTCCCTACGTATTAGTCGTTGTATAGTTGCATTGAGGGTTCTGACCGTGTTTCTATCTCCTTTTGCTTTTGTTTTCCTTCTCTCTTTAACAATTTTAAGAGTTTCTTCAGTCATCCATTGAGGTCTTTCTCTCTTTTTAACTAGAGGTATTTTCTTTTTGCATTCTTCCCTGATAATGTCCCTGACTTCAGTCCATAGTTCTTCTGGTTCTCTAAGTTTAAAGCCTCAAACCTGTTCCTTATTTGATCTTTATATTCTTCTGGGGTGTTATTTAAATTGTATTTTGGCATTATGAGTGCTTTGTTGTTCTTCTTTAGCTTTACTCTGATTTTCGATACGATCAGTTCATGATTTGTACCGCAGTCTGCTCCTGGTCTTGTTTTTTCAGAAAGTATGGAACTTCTCCATCTTCTGTTTCCAATTATATAATCAATTTGATTCCTATATTGACCATCTGGTGATGTCCACGTATACAGTCATCTTTTTGGTTGCTCAAAAGATGTGTTGGCAAGAAACAAATCATTGGCTTCACAGAATTCAGTAAGTCTTTCTCCTGCTTCATTTCTGTCACCTAAGCCCCATTTCCCCACAATTCCTAGTTCTTCTCCATTCCCTACTTTTGCATTCCAGTCCCCCATGATTATCAGCACATCTTGTTTTGGTGTGTGATCAATTTCCTCCTGTACTTCTGCGTAAAATCTCTCCAATTCTTCTTCTTCTGTGTTTGATGTTGGAGCGTAGACTTGGATGATGGTTAGGTTTCCCGTTTAATCTCATTGATATCACTCGCTCAGACCTTGCATTGTAGCTCCTAATTGCTTTTGCTACATCACTTCTCACTATTAAAGCAACTCCATTTCTTCTTGATTTCTCATTTCCTGCATAAAATATTTTGTAGTTGCCTGATTGAAAATGTCCCATTCCAGTCTATTCTAGACCATTCCGCCATGGGTGCCCCTGCTAGGAGTCTAGCCTCTTGGTCTAGACTCCTGACGGCATTGCTCTCAGCTTCTTCAACACTCTCAAACCCCCTCACCATGTTAAGGTGTGCATCCTAAAGGGGGCAATCATGCTTAGGATATATGAAATTGACCTGGGGGAGGCACAGGGAGGGGGGAAGAGGGAAGGAGGGGAGGGGGAGGGGAAGAGATTGGCTGGGAGGGTGGGTGGGCACTGGGCAGAGGGAAGCCTTTTTCCTTTCAAAAAGGAAAACATTGTGAACAGTATCATTCTTTTTCAGTGTTTCCCCCACCTTTTTATTCTACAGCAGGCACATGTAGTCTCCCACCCAAATGTAAACCATAGCTGTCCCTGGTCACATCCACACCAGACCTTTATTTCACTTTAGACAGTTATTGCTTCCCCCTGAGAATCCTGGGAAGTGTAAGTGAAAGATGTTAAGAGTTGCTAGGAGACACCCTGTTTCCCTCACAGAGCTTCAATCAGAGTGGCTGACTGTTAAACCACTGTGGCCACTGGAGCTCTGTCAGGGGAATGGGAGTCTCCTCTCAGCATCCTTCACAAACTACACTTCCCAGGGGAAAGCCATGACTGTCTAAAGTGAAATAAAAGTCTGCGTGGGTGTGCCCCCCTGATTAGCCAAGCCAAGCAGCTGTGAGACTGGCTTTTAGAACACTGACAGCTGGTTCTCACTGAGCATGCCCGGGCTCATCATAAACTTTAATGCTACATTTCTTACATTAATTAAAAATCAGTCAGGCTTTTTTTAACTTTTAAACTCCAGAAGATGAAGGTCAGAGTATGGGGCAAGATCAGTAACAGGATTACAGGTTCTCTGTGAACATGGCTGATTTTTAATTAATTTCAACAAATTATGAGAACACGGACAGAAAAAAGTCCAACAGGGGTCTGGTTTTTTCTCTCTCTTTTTACACTTTGAACTCTCAATTCTTTCTGACTGTTTTGTGTATTACCATGAAAACTTAGAGGGTTGTTAAGCAAGCATTTCTGAGTTCAAGACTATAAGTTTTATAATGTTTTGTTTTGAATGAGCTTATGGGAAGCAGCAGTATGGCATGGGGTTATTTTCAATTTAACATTATGGAATGCAAAAAATCCATGCTGACTATAGTACTGTATACTGTATAAAAGATTATTCTTGGTAATGGCATGACAGAATCTCTCTATCCCAGGAAAAAATGTTCAACATCTTATGTTATATACCAACATGTATTTATGTTCAGTTAAATTATTGCAGGATACTCTATACCTAGGTAGCCAATGTAGTGCCCTCCAAATGTTGGAGACTCCAACTCGCATAATCCCTAACCATTTAGCCATATTGGCTGGGGCAGATGCAAGTTGTAGTTCAGAACATCTGGTGGGCTCAACATTGGCTATCCCTTGCTCTATACATATCCTATTGGCTGAGTTCTCCATGTTTGGTTAAATGCATTTTGGGAGCTTCTTTTTCCCTCCCTGGTTTTTTCTCTCTGGATTGGGCAAAAGCTGGTTGTAACGGGGAGGGTTGACTTCAAATTGAACACTGTCATGGAGTCACTCTGTGACCTTGGGAAAGCCTCATACACTGTCAGGTCAAGGCAGCATACAACTAAAGGAGATTCTGTTGAGATATATTTGAGTGGTATAAATCCAGAATCAAAAGGATGCACCAAGTCTCAGGAATCAGCAGCATAAAAAAATGTTAAAGAAAGGCAGGCTAGAACAGATGCATCTTCAGGGCACTTTTGAAGGCCTGCCCTGAAAGGGCCTTTCGTAGTTTCATAGGGAGAGACTTCCACAACTGTGAAGCCACCACCAAGAATGTCCTGTCTGTTGTGCTTGCCAACCTAGTTGACCATATATGGCAGAATTTTCCTTCTTGCAAATCTTGGCTTAAAATTTTTAACGAACACACTAGTTTCTCACCTTTTCAAGATATGCTTGAAGTGTGTGATGCTGTGTCTGAATTTTTCAGCACAAGTGCCTTGTGGAAGAATGGTTCATGCCAGCACTGCAGTTTCTATACCAGCGTTACGGCTCTTTGTGGTTGTAGATAACAGCTGCATGTGGACATAATGATAAACAATGGTTTGCCATGATGAGAATGAGCTTCATGGACTTCTCCTTTGGCATGACGGAGGAAATGGAAAGCTTTTGCTTCCATTTTTGTTATAACTGCAGTTACATCCACATCCTAAACTGTGGTTAATTTTAACTATGGTTTATTGAAAGAAGCTGGTGTGACGCCCTTCCCTGGCTCTCCCTGTCAGGTTCCTACATGCGCGTGGCTACTGCCTGTCACTAGGCACCACCAGGGACTCCACCAGTCCGGACTGTCCTTTTTTATTGTTTCTCTCCCCACTCTAGCACAGATCTCAACAGATCCCCCTGCTAGGCAACCACCAGTCACGTCCTAATACTAGTATTCCCAGAGACTCTGAATACTGGTATTGTTATTCTCTTCACCGCTGCCACCATTTGTTACAGTTTCCCTTCAGCCTTGGTCATTACCTTACCCTCCCTTCTGGTCTGTGAAACCCCAGCCAAGGATCAGGCCTTTGGTAAACCAAATTAAGTATTTATTAAAGATAACAAAGCTAACAAGATTAACAAGATTTCTTCTTAAGGCACATAAGCATATGGTTTTACTCAATACTAATCCGAACTCCACCCCCCTCCTTCTCCACTCTCTCCTGGCAAACAACTCTCTAAACCCCACCAAGCAACCCACTCAGTTTCACCTCATCCACCTCCCAGATTCCACTCTCACTCTTTCTTTTATACGTTCAGCCATTTTAAACACTCAGCCAATCATCTAGCATTCTACTGCCCATTCACTCCCCCTCCTCTTTCACTCCACTTACCATGTATCTTCTAAACAACCAACACTTACCATATATACATTAATATAGGAACATCACAGCTGGCTTCATAACCCATGGTTTGACACTGATTTGCTTCAAACAAGCCATAGTTGATATTTGAGTTCAGCTGATACAACAAGCTGCACTTAATCAAAAAAGGAAGCAAAAGCCACCAAACTCCTTGATGGCAAGGAGGGGGAACACATTCAAGACTGAATTAGATTTCCAGTTATTAAGGGTTGTTAAAAACAACAATAGCTTCTTCTGTGCATAAGAAGAAAAAATGAAGGAAATTTGCATAAGAAAGTGCTGTATCCAGGCATCCCTTTATAACCACTGGAAGTTAGCTCAGCTTCCAGGAATTCTTCCAGACTCTGCCCAGGTGTTCTCAAATGTCTCATCCATCAGGGCTAGAAACAGAGCTTGGAAGATTACTTTTAAAAATTACATCGCCCAAAAAGTAGTAATTACCATTACAATTACAATGGCTCTGAAAGTAACTTTACTTTTTCTCAAAAGTAATCACTACAATTACATTTCAGTTGCTTTTTAAAATAAATTGCCTGCAAGGTGCTGGCTTTGTCTGCTGCACATCTAAGTAGCCTAAAACAACATTAAAAATAAACACACACATACAGAGGTAGTAGAATAATTCTTTTTATCTATAAGATAGCAATGCTGGTCTCTCCGCTGGTAAGGGAGGTGAGGAGGGAGGCAGAGGCCACTACTCAGATCTCTGCATGCCAAACCAAGTGCTAACCCCCACCCCCAGCCAGCAAGCATAATCTCTCTCACTTAACCACCTCCCGGACCCTGCCCTGCCACCAACTAAAGGACACTCACCCCAGCATACATTTTCCCGAGATGCAAAAAAGTTAAAATACTGCAAATGCAGCACAGTAGCCAGAGAGGGTGGTGGAGGCCACTTTGTGTGCCAAGTGCAAACACAGTACACACACACACACACACTGATGTTGTCATCTTTCACCTCCACAGTTCTTTATCTCCATTCTGCTGCTGCCTCCTTCTCCTTTATCCATGTTCTTGCCCTCCAGCTCCTTTTCCCCTCCACTCCATTCCTCACAACCACCATCCATTTTTTTAAACAATTGTTTTCTCCACTCCACCCCTTCTCACTCTCCACCTCCTCCCTCGTCGCCTCCTACCAACCCACAGAGCATGAGGGAAGAGTGACTCTGCACAGAAGCTCAGTTTCAGGCACATGATTTTCATCCACAAATCAGAGGAGCAGAAACCGTCCCCTGCTCCCCCCGCAATTAGTGCCCAAAAGTAAGGCTGGAAACATTACAATTACTCCACAAAAGTAATAAAATTACTCCTAGTTCTATTACAATCATAATGTAAAGGAATTACCCACTCGTTCCTCAAAAAAGTAATGAATTGCAAATAATTCATAACTTGTAACGAATTACTTCCAAGCTCTGGCTAGAAACATTCATTTTAATACAAATGCTACCATTAATATAAATGCTACCATTGTTGAACTCCATGCCATAGGCAAGGTTGTATTCTTTTGAAAAAGTTCCATAGACACAGAACAAGTATTATTGTGGGAACTGTCTCCTTAACTGTTCTGAAAGCAATGTAATATTTGCATGTAGCCTAAACCAACAAGAGCTACTGATTTTTTTATTCTGCTGTTGCTGCCTGCTAGCTGTTGGAAGGCCAAAAACAGAGGAAGATTTAAGCTCCTTCTGAGCTTGAAATCTCCACCTCCTGCCCTTGCTGCTCATATGTAAAATAAAGGCAAGAAAAGCTGCCTTATCCCCCAAGTTATTTAATTTCTACCTGAATTTGGTGGGAGACCACCAGAGCTTTGAGAGTGAAAGGTCATCATTATGCTGGTGACACACAGCTCATTCTCTTTTTGATCTCCTTCAGGAGCTTTAGAGATTCTGAACAGAAGTCTGGAGTCAGAAATTGAGTGGATCAGAACCAATAAAGGGATGGTCAGTCTGGATAAGACTGGGCACTGTTGCTTGGTCTTATTGTTGACCAGGGAATTCAGATCTGACCTTTCTAAATGCGTTACAACCCCTCACTGTCCCTGCTCTGTGCCCTCCTGCACGGAGTTGGAAGGGGCCTATAAGGCCATCAAGTCCAACCCCCTGCTCAATGCAGGAATCCAAGTTAAAGAATACCTAAGTATGCCTCTTGAATGCCTCCAGTGCTGGACAGCCAACCGCCTCCCTAGATAATAGGTTCCATTATTGTACCCCTCTAACAGCTAGGAAGTTTTTTCTGATGCTCAGGCCAGCTATAACTCAAGCCCATCAAGTTACATCATTGAGCACGTCTAGGAATGTATCTTTGAATTGTGATGAGGCCTCTCACTTGTCTGGATGGTGGACAGAGGTATGTGAAGAAACAGCTTGAATCTAGCCTGCCATTCAGAGGCAAGAGTTGTATCTGTTGCTCCACCCACTTTTTGCCTTTGGACCCACCTAACACCACCACCCCGCCGGAGGTTGTCCACAAGGCAACAAAGCCCTCAGCCTGAAAAAGTTTCCCTACCCCTGCCTTCGAAGTATTATAAGATCCAGCCTTGCAGACAAATGTTTCAATATCCTCTGTAGTTCATAACACCTTTGCATCAGTTTCTGCTGAGTTGTCCGCTGTGTCCTTTCCTGGAAAAATTAGAGCTGACCAAAGGCATAAATGTCCTAATAACACCTAGATTGGATTATTGCAATGCAGCCTATGTGGGGCAGCCATTGAAGACAGTTCAGAAATTACACTTGGTGTAAAGCAGAGTAACAAGGCTGCTAACTGCAGGAAACATATCTTTCCTATATGATGTCGACTACAGTTTTCTTCCCAGGCACAATTCAAAGTGCTGCTCTTAACATTCAAATCCTAACAGCTTGAGACCAGGGGAAATGTGTGGGACTGCCTGCTTCTACATGAACTTCTGCAAACTAACCAGTAAGATCTTCTTCAGAGGGCCTGCTCAGCATGACCCCACTTTCCAAAATTAGGTAGATGGAAACAAAAAATGAGGTTTTGGGGGCAATGACAGGACTTCCATTAATCTGGTACAATTGCAAGATTCTGCTACTGATTCATCAAAAGATGAGTTGCCTATGAACCTTGCTGGATTTGTGTGCAATGGGCAACCTTTCAACGGTGGCCATGTTCCAGAAAGAGGTGGTCTGAGGACAGAAGAACAGGGATGAGGTCTGGACTCTCCCAAGTTAATCATTAGCCTTCTATGTAGAGCAACCCCAGAGAAATGACAAAAGTCCCTATTTTTGAAAAGTGTTTCAAAACAGTGCCAAAGGTGGTGGCAGACCCTTCCCCACACACAGCTTTCCAAGATGGATGAAGACAAGTCTCCAGATGAGTTTCGAACTTATAAAGGTAAAGATTATCTCCCATTTTCATTGTTTAGTTTTTGCCAAAGGGTTTTTTTTGCCAGAGATTTCTCCTGAAGAATCCCCACCCCACCCCGTTTTCTCTCCCTGCCTGCCTGCCTGCTCAATAATTGAGATCAACTCTACAGGTGACTAAGTTGACTTGAAGCGTGGCAAGTCCAAGGAAAGGACCTTCTCCATGATGGCACCACCATTTGTGCAGCATTCTCCCTAGCAATACTTGCTTGGTGCCTATATTGTTGCTTTCTCAGCCCCAAGCAATCATCTTTTAATTTTCACTGTTAAATACTTTTAACCCTGGATATAAATGAGTTTGTGCTGCTTTTATCTGGCATTTTTAATGTTTCTTGTATTTTGAATTTTAAATTGACTATTGCTATATTGATTTTTTTGTAAGACCTGTGACATTTATTTCTGCAGAGTGACAAGTCAATTGTCTTAATACATTTAAATAAATAAATGAGCATTTGCAGTTAGGCTTGCTAATTATTCCTTGCCTAAAATAATTTGTCCAGTTTGGCAGGATATAATAAATTCATGGGATATAGTTATACACCATAGCAGGAAAGCATCTGAAGCAAGAAGTGCAATTTGTGCAATTAGCAGTTGTGTGGATCATTATGTAAACTGTAACTTGTAGACCAGATCAGCTGTAAGCCTTCACCCCCTGCTGTGCTCTCCAGTCTAGATCAGAGCAATTGTGTCTGCTCTTTGCATTGCAGGAGAAACTCCCATTCACACCAACAGGTTTTCTCTCAATGCAAATAGCAGGCAAGTGTGTGATCCAGATCACAACCACAGCTGGAGGCAAAGGTTAAAGTCCTAATAAAGTCCCCACCCCGCAAGAGTCTGGATCAGGGCCCCCACATTTGAAAGTCATTCATGCCATAGCTGATTGCATGAATGATGTCAAGTCTACTCGAGGCTAGGCAATTGTTCCTGTTTTCTTATGTACATAAAAAAACTCCAACTAGTTAAAGATATATTCATATATCTTTGGTGGGACCAATTTCTCTTGGTATAGCACAACAGAAAATGTTTTGCTCTGAGCTCTTTGGTAGAGCCAAAACAAATATACAAAAATCAAATTCAACATTTAGTTCAGTTGCTGAAAATCAAATCCAAAACCTTGATTTTCATATACAGTGTATAAGGTTGTATCCAACACTATGCAGAATTCCACCAGCACAAGAAGACTTCTTCCTCTCCTCTTCCCATGCACCCCCTAAATCTGTTCTAGAAGGTCCCCCGAGTCGAGATGGATCTGCTACCTGCAAATCCCAAACCTTGGAATTCCCTTAAGGTATCTCCAAGTGCATATAGCAATAGATGGATTCATCTGTTTCCATTCTGGGTCAATCCATGTATGTTCATGCATAAGTCCCTTCTGTCCCATTTCTGCATTAATCTTGTGTTGTTTTTTAATCCATACAAAAATTGTATTTAAATATATGTTTTATCAAAAGACAATAAATACATATTTTTTCTAAATGTATTTTGCACTAAAAGTTTGCAATTTTGATGGTTTTTGGTCAAGAATTGTTATCACAAAATTCAGAGAAGTGAAAACTTGTGTTCTGATTAGTGATAAAGGAGAAATTTTGTCCAGTTCACATTTTAATGCAAGCCTACTGAAGTTGTACTTCCTGAAATAATTTGCGAACTGAAACTCAGCTATCCTTCAGAATTTGCACTTCTCTGAATTTGCAACACAGTTCTCCCAACAAATAACATGTTAGAAATGTGTATATTAGAAGGTATACCACATGTTAGTGAAAACAGCATACAAAAATGCATTATATTAGGGGAGATGTCTTACCAAAATGTATATATATGAGGAGAAATATGCACTAAAATGCTGGCAAAATTTTGTGAGGACTTTTTTTTAAAAAAAACCTTGCAAACTGATACAATGTGAAATGTGACAAAGTCATTGTAAGATGAAGAAACTGAACTTGTTAGATTTGTCCATCCCTAGTTCTGATCTGGGTATTTGTCCAAGAGGTGCCGATTAGGTTGGTTAGCTTTAAAATACAGACCTAACCAAATTCTCTCCCATCCCTGTATACATGTAAAATTGATTAGAAGCCACTGCTAAGGGGGAAGCTATATCAGCCAGCATTCTTTCTTTAAGGCAAATGAGGAGACCTGTACAGAATCTAGCAACCCAGTTGAAAACGGACGTATTATTGAGTTCTTCATTCCTTAAGCAGCTGGAAAAGATGCAATGCAACATAGAGTGGGACGAATGGATAGATCTGCTCAGAATTTGTCCCCATGTTTTCACTGCAAAGAACTCTGCATGATTCCTAGCAGAAATGGAATAAGGTCTCATTCTTCTCTTTCGTATAAAGGGCGAAATCTTATTCAGAGGCCGTTCTTCCTAATCTACGCACTCTTGGGTGTCTCTTACTTGCTGATTATCATTGGCTTTGTGGTGGCCCTCTCCAAAGGTACATTTTCTCTATTATTGCCTAAAGCGTTTCATCTGGAAAATAAAGAACTGTTTAGGGTAGAGCGGATGGACTCAGGTGGCAGCAGAGCCTATAGCAAGCCCTTTCCATATACTGTGTAGGGACCAGCTATGCAAAGACATGGGATATAACAGCTGCCCCAGCCAAACTCCTACAGTGTAAATACATTTGGGAAAGGGCTGTTGCTCAGCAGTAGAGCATGCTCTTTGCATGCAAAAGGTCCCAAGTTCAATCTGTGGCATCTCCAGGTAGGGCTGGGAATGTTCCATCTGAAATCCTGCTGCTGTCACTCAGTGTAGACAATACTGGACTAGATGGACCAATGGTCTAGCTTGTTATAAGGCACCTTCCTGTGTTAGGGCATAATCCAACCTGCATTTGCGCCGGGCTGAGGGGAATTGGATGCGGCAGATCTCCAGCTGAGCCAACTGGGTCCTGGCTCAGCTAGGCTATGCTAAACTGGGAGCTGAGACTGACACAAGTGGAGCTGCTGTAAGCCAGCATAAGCCTCAAAAAGGGGTGTGTGTCAGGGGAGGGGATTTAGGCCACGTCAAACATGTTTGGAGCACTCCTGCAGGTCCCAATCCAGGCAAAGGTTAAGCTGGGAAAAAGGTCAGTGAAAGAAAATAATTACAAAAGAAGTCAATGGAGAGGGTTTACTCTCCAGTAGGGGTATTTGGGAGAGCAGGCTTTTACCTTCTGGTCCCTGTGCAAAGCTCCTGGTTGAGCCAGCATTCAGCCAACCCAGAGGCTCCAGAATGGCAGATGGATGCGGCGGAACTTTACGCCAGCTTCTTTTGCTCCAGCACAATTTATGCCAGATTCCCCTGAGTTGGTATCCATCCTGCCTCCCTTGGCTCTATAAATCACAGCTTGGAAAAGTTACTTCTTTGAACTACAACTCCCATCAGCCCCAGCCAGCACATGCATGGGAGTTGTAGTTCAAAAAAGTAACTTTTCCAAGCTCTGCTCTATATACTGTAACTCTCAACAGGAGCACAGACAGGGAGAGGTGGCTATCAAGGAATCACACACACACATTCTTGTGTGGTTAGGTAAAGATAAAAACTATGGCACCTGAGTACATATATGTGGGGTACAGGTTCAAATATGCACACTAAATGAAAATGATGTTTGACTGTTTTACCTTTTCTTTTCTTTTTTAAAAAAATCCCATTTTACTCTTCAAATTCTGGCAACCAGCCCAGCATTTTTGGTGGCCTCCAGTTGATCCAGCACAGCCTTTCCCAACCTGATGCCCTCCAAATTTTTTGGGACTACAATTCCTGTCAGCAACAACTAGCATTGCCAATGATCAGAGATTATGGGAGATGACCTATAGTCACAACCACACCATACATGTAAAGCACATTTAACACACATGGTTTCCCCAAAGAATCCTGGGAAGTGTAGCTTGTTAAGGGTGCTGGAATGATAGCTCTGTGCTGGGTGAAATACAGTTTCTTTGGAGGAAGTCATGTGCTTTAAATGTACATCCAGCTGATGTCTCCAGTGTCAACTCGTGGAAAAAGAGGGGAAACTATTTCTGCATTTCTATTGATTCCCGTTCTCTCCTGCAACCTGCAGTGCCCCCCAGAATCGACTCCAAAGAAGTGGAAGGTAGTGTGAGGGTTGTGGGGGGAAAGAAAGTTAGCAAAAATCACCTTCCTTTTTGGTTAGCAAAGGCATCTACTGGATCAAAAGCCATTCTGTGAGTGCAAGAGCACCAGTTTGATTCTGCCTTTTATACACAAAAAGTGTGCCAACAGGTTTAAAGGTTAAAAAAACAATCACCAACTTGTTTCATGGTTCAACCTGTCTCTTACATGATTGCAGATGGGTAGCAGGATGATAGAAGATCCTGATATATCTTATTCTCCCTTGCTTTATATAATTCCAGTAGCGACAGTTTCATCAGAAATCAGCAAGATGCGCACCACACTTGCAAAGGATCCCTTCCAGCATGATCTACATTGTAAGTTTCTAATGTTTCCTTAGCAGGGAGGGACTGGCTTCCCAGTCTCCATTCCAATTTTGCTATGTTCTTTTAGGTAACTCCTGCAAGTCAAGGTCAAAGTAAGGGATTAAGCCACTTTATTTGTAAAAAATAATTTCTCCTTTATTTAAATAAAATTTTATCCTCTCCTTGGAAAATTCTGTAATTTATTAACTTGTTTATTTAACCATTTATAAATATGAATGTATTAATATTTAGTGGGGGGGAAAGGAAATTATACACATATTTTTAAACGCTCTATTATTCTGAGGTTTGTATGATTACATGTTCATATATGGAGGGACATTTGTAATGTAAATACATTGTAGAATGAATTTTGCAAGTTAAAAAAGAGAGATGAGAGCCAGTGTGGTATACTGGTTAGAGTGTTGGGCTATGACCTGGTAGACCGGGGTTCAAATCCCCACTCAGACAGGAAGCTCAAAGGGTATGATCTTGGGCCTAACCAACCGCAAAGGGTTGGTAAGAGGATAAAATTGGGGAGAGGGAGAACCATGTTTTCCAACACCTTGGAGGAAAGGCGGGATATAAATGTAATAATATAAAGAAGGAGAGAGAGAGAGGGTGCTTTCACACTGCACTTTATTCCGTTATTCTGACGATTTATTTACTGTTAATTTGTGCATAAAATTTGAGCTTTCACATGACATAATGGGTAGCTCTGGAATTCTGGTGGAATGTAGTGGAAGTTTTGCACTAAATTCCACAATAAATGATACCGGGAAAATTCCGATAGCAGGCTGGGAACCTGGAAGATTGCGGGAGTTTTGCGCTACTGCCGCTGCTCACGTGACAGCCGTCCCAGCATGCAGTGCGTTCCCGCCCTTACCAACTGCCACCACGGCGCCTCCTAGCCGATCCCAGCTGCTCCTGGAGAGCAGCCTATGCTGCTGCTGCTTAACCAGAGCCTCTGCTGCTGTGCTGGCCCGCCTCTCAGCTGATCATGATTGCGCCTCCTTCAAACCCCCCCCACGCACCGAAAGAACAGGCCTCAAACCGGTAGGTGAAGACCTGTGTGAAAGACTGTTGCGCAAAATGCCAGTATAACAGGTACTGCAGTCTGAAAGGGATTTTTGAAATCCGGAATGAAGCGCTACCTTATTATTCCATTAAACTAGCGCTATTAGCCCCATGTGTGAAAGCACCCAGAGAGAGAGAGATTAGGGGAGCAATCCAACTCAGGGGAAATTGGCGTAAGTTGTACTGGTGCAAGAGAAGCCAGCATAAAGTTCCGCCATATCCATCTGCCATTCAGGAGCCTCTTGGTTGGCTGAACACCAGCTCAGCCAGGAGCTGTGTGCAGGGACCAGAAAGTAAAAGTCTGCTCTCCCAAATACCCCTACTGGGAGTATGTCCTCTCCATTGACTTCTATGGCAATTATTTTCTTAGACCGACCTTTTTCCCAGCTTAACTTTTGCCTGTATTGAAACCTGCAGGAGCCCTCTGAACATTTGGATGCGGCCTAAATCCCCTCACCTCAGCCCCTCCCCTGACACCCTCCCAACACGCCCTTTTTTCAGGCCTTACAGCAGCTCCACTTGCACTGGACTTGGCTGAGCTGACTGGTTCCTGGCTGAGCCAGGCTGGCCCAGCTGAGGGACGTACACCAGCATAGCCTGGCTGAGCTGGGCCCAGCCAGCTCAGCTGGAGATCCACAACATCCAGCTCCCCTCAGCCCAGCATAAATGCAAGTTGGATTTTGCCCTAAGCCACTTTAGTGCACACTGCAGCTTGCAGTGCATCTGCAGTGTTGAACATGCAACGGGTATCACTTGCCAACTTCCTAGAACAGTCCTTTCACACAGCATTTGTTCTTCCCCAGCACTTTTTAGTCCCTGCTAAATCGACAAGCCGGACTAGCATTGAATTTGACTCTCTTCTCTTTCTCCTTTACTCAGTATTCCCGTGTGGTGCCGACACCAGACAATGGGAATATTTTAGTGGGAAATGCTATTACTTCTCCCTGAAGGCAGTCTCCTGGCACATGGCCAAGGCTCAGTGCGAACAGCAACATTCGCAGCTGGTCATCATTGATGGTTTTGCCAAACAGGTAACAAGATGGGAAACGTGAGGCCTTTGTGAGGCCACAGCAAGGCAAGAGTGAGGAAGGGCAAGGTGCAATTTATCACTTGCTTGCTGGTCTCTGGCTGGCAAGTGGCCATTGCCCATAGGTTGCAGCCGAGTGACACTCACTTACATCTGTCTCCCCATGTGTAACCATTAGGCACAGCAGCATTTTTTCCCCAAGAGGTGCAGTCTGACTAGTTCTCTTAGAGAAAGAAAGCTACCAACCCCCAAACATACCTTTTGCACTACCAGAATCTCCCTCCTTAATTGGTTGCCAAAGAGACTTGGGTCCCCAAACCCACTTCTGGAAGAAGTAGCGGCTGGTGTCCATTGGGAATGGTGGGGCCCAACAGCAGGTGGAGCCAGAGCCAATGGCAGGTGAAGCCAATTAATTCCACTGTTGTCTCCATCCTCCTCCATGTTGAGTTCTACTGAAGAGGAAGCTAACAGCCAGTATCACCACCATCACCACCACCCCTGGGCTGGTTGTAAGAAAGAAGGCAGGCAGGAGGGGAATGGCTGGAGGCAGACTGAGGTTGGTGGGGGCCCATATTCCCAAATAGATCAGCCTCCACTGCCTGGAAGCATCTTGGCTTTAATTGACAGTCCTGGGCAGCCAGAGTGCAATGTTAAGCTTCAAGGGAGCAAGAACAATAATAAGGAACTAAGGCCTTTGGGAAGGGGTTCAGGATAGAAGTTGCTGCAGAGGAAAGTCTTTCAATTTAAAAGGTATAAGCACAGAGAGAGAGAGAGAGAGAGAGAGAGAGAGAGAGAGTAAATACCACACCCAGCTGCCTCTCCTGAATCTCTAACATTAGGAGAAACTATAAATAATTTTAGGGAAATGCTTTCCAGTCTGTGAGTAGTATTCAATGTTATTCCTACTTAAAGTAGACCCACTGAATAGACATAACTAACTTAGGTTCATTAATTTCAGTAGGTATACTACTCTGATTGGACTTAGTAGAATTCAGCCCTGAGTGCTGAAGGCAATCCCAGCTCCTTCTCCCACATTTTAAAACTGAAAAAGGCCATCAAAATCCTTCCATGCTCTCTCCCCCCCCCCCCGTTGAAAGACCATCATTCCAGGTGGCACCACCCATGTGTTTATATTCACTAATAGGCAAAAAACCTTGCGGTTTAAGAACATACCTATAGCCCACAGCTATTCTATCAAACTTTAAAAAGCAAGGAAATTGGGCAGCTATAGTGAATGCACCAGGGGAGCAGGAGACCTGAACTCCTCTCTGAGATATTGTACTGCCCTACAAATTGGTCAAAATGCAAACACCATTTGGGTTGGTCTTTCACAGTTCAATCCACTTCCTGTGTAGCTTGAAAGAATTTGGTAACATGTGCCTCTGAGCAAATGGTGAGTGGTGGCAACACTTGCCATCTCCAAAGACAGAGAATTATATTTTTGTATGTTTGCTGGTGTTCTTCTTATTTTGCTTCTTTCCTGTGTTATTAATGTTTCTACAGAGAATCTACACTAGAAAATTTTATTTCCCTCATTATTCATCCCAGAAATCTGTGTCAAATTTATTTTTATTAATTTCAAAGCCTTTTTATTGGTCAAAGTCATATGATGGTAAAGACAGCCTTTTGTGTTTCAAATTGGAGGTTATGTTCTATTTCTATTTTGGGTGCATTAACAGTGGAATTTGGACCTGCAGTTTGATGAAAAATCAGACTGATTCCAATATGTTGCTACTTCAGCAACGACTCTAGCTGTTGGAAAAAAGAGGATGCATATTTTCAGCCTGCTATGTTTAAACCACTTCATTTAAGGGAAGGTGGGCACAGTCAATTAAAAACATAGAGCACACCTAGCATTTTGCTAGAATATATTTCATCTCCCACTGTTTTATCTTGTGCAAATTGAGACACTCCTGAGGTCCACTGGAGACTATTCTGCAGAAGTCAGTGCCATTATTCCACAATTACGTTTGCAAAGAGTTGCTGTACTTCACATATTCACAGAAATAGAAACAAAAGAAAATGATTTATAGGAAACTTCACTAAAATTGCAAAGGAAATCAGACATATTCAAAGTGACCATCTGAACTATATCAACTGTCTTAATAATGTTGCTTCCTCCCTGCTAAAACAAGATCAGCACAGCACATGTCTCCTTTCTATTATTTGGGCTGATTGCAGGTGTTGCCACCACTCACCATATGCTCAGAGGCACATGTTACCAAATTCTTCCAAGCTACACAGGAAGTGGATTGGACTGTGAAAGACCAACCCAAATGGTGTTTGCATTTTGACCAATTTGTAGGGCAGTACAATATCTCAGAGAGGAGTTCAGGTCTCCTGCTCCCCTGGTGCATTCAGTATAGCTGCCCAAATTCCCTGCTTTTTAAAGTTTGATAGAATAGCTGTGGGCTATAGGTATGTTCTTAAACCGCAAGGTTTTTTTGCCTATTAGTGAATTTCCCTGCTTTTTAATCCGGGAGGTAAGAAATGGGATCCTGTCCAAGTTTGCTGACAGTGGATGGATCATTTGCATGCTTATTGAGTTCAATGGGATTTACTCCCCTGCAATCATGCTTAGGATAGGTGAAACTGACCACAGAGGATGGGGAGGGGAGGAGGAGGAGGAGGAGGAGGAGGGGGGAGGAAATGCAGAGGGGAGGACTGGGAGGGGAGGAAGCAGGATGGAGAGGGGAGGAGAAGGACAGGTTTGATCATTTGCATGTTTATTAAATTCAGTGCAATTTACTCCCGTGCAATCATGCTTAGGATAGGTAAAACTGACTGGGGGGGAGGGAGGGGGGAGGGCTGGAGTGGGTAGGGGAGGAGGAAGGGAAGGGAGAGGAGAGGAGAGGAGAGGGGAAAAGCAGGTCTGATCATTTGCATGCTTATTTTTAATGGGATTTACTCCTATGCAATCTTGGTTAGGATAGGAAACACTGACCATGGGGGAGGAGGAGGGAGAGTGGGAAAGAGTGTATTGGAGGGGGGCAAAGGAAGGTGGAGGGGAGAGCAGGTTTGATCATTTGCATGCTTATAGAGTTCGATGGTATTTACTTCCATGCAATCATATTTAAGATAGGTAAAACTGACCATGGTGAGAAGGGGAAAGAGTGGATTGGAAGGGGATGGGGAGTGAGGGGCAATGGAAGGGGGAGGGAAGGGGCAAGAGGAGGGGATAGGAGGAAAGAGAAGGGAGGGTGGGTTTGATCATTTGCATATATTTTGAGTTCAGTGGGATTTATTTCTATGCAATCATGTTTGAAAATGAAAATGGACTGCCTTCAAGTCAATCCCCACCTATTGTGACCCTATGAATAGGTTTTTCATGGCAAACGGTATTCAGAGGTGATTTCATCATTGCCTTCCTCTGAGGCTAAGAGGCAGTGGCTGGCCCAAGGTCACCCAGTCAGCTTCATGGCTGTGTGGGGATTCGAACCCTGGTCTCCCAGGTCGTAGTCCAACACTGACCCAGGGAAGGGGCAGGGAGTGGGAGGGGAGGAGATTGGGTGGGTGAGCACTGGGCAGAAGGGAAACCCCTTCCTTTCCAAAAGGAAAACATTGTGAACAGAATCATTCTTTTTCAGGCTTTCCCCCATCTTTTTATTCTACAGCAGACACATGTAGCCTCCCACCCAAATTTAAACCAAAGGTGTCCCTGGCCACATCCACACCAGGCCTTTATTTCACTTTGGACAGTCATGGCTTCTCTCAAAGAATCCTGGGAAGTGTAGTTAGTGAAGGGTGCTGAGAGTTGCTAGGAGACGCCCTGTTCCCCTCACAGACCTTCAATCAGAGTGGCTGACTGTTAAGCCATTCTCTCAGGGGAATAGGAGTCTCTTAGCACCCTTCACAAACTACACTTCCCAGGATTCTTTGAGGGAAACCATGACTGTCTCACATGAAAACAAAGTCTGGTGTGGGTGTGGCCCTCTTATTAGCCAAGCCCAGCAGCTGTGAGGCTTTTAGAACTCTGACAGTTGGTTCTTACTGAGCATGGTCCGCGCTATCATTGGGTCCCAGCCAAAAATTATTAAATTAGTTAAAAATCAGGCAGGCATTTTTTAAACTTTTAAACTGCAGCAGATGAAGGTCAGAGTATGGGGCAACGTCAGTATTAGGATTACAGGTACTCTGTGAACATGGCTGATTTTTAATGAATTTCAACAGATTATGAGAACAGAGAAAAAAGTCCAAAAGGGCTCGGAGGTTTTTCTCTCTCTTTTTACACTTTGAACTGTCTATTCTCTCTGACTGTTTTGTGTATTGCCATGAGAATTGACAGGGTTGTTAAGCAAGCATTTCTGAGTTCAGGACTATAAGTTATGTAAGGTTTTGTTTTGAAATGAGCTTATGGGAAGCATCAGAATGGCATGGGGGGTATTTTCAATTTAACATTGCGGAATGTGAAAAATCCCCGCTGGCTATAGTATACAGCCACTCTTGTGGCTGTATAATTTGGCCCAGGGGCTGACAATCAGTGAACTCTCATCCAAAACTCTGCAGTAAAACTGCTATAAAAATAAGATTCTCAAATCCCACACCCTCAATAATAATAATAATAAAAAGCCTTGCAGCAAATTTCTGGACTGTCCAGTGAACCAAACAACTTTTGTTGGGGGAATGTGCTATTGCCCTGCAGGATCTGCAACCAAATAAGCAATGTATCTCCTCTCCTACATAAAAGTGCTCTTATCCACAGTTCCAGTAAAGCAGTCCTGCTCTCCTCTAGGATGCTCCATTATACACACCCACACACACATGCACGCACACACTGTTCCAGATTTTTTTTTCAACTGACACTCAACATTTGAGGGAGGAAACTGAGCATGCTCAGTCCCCAAAGTGCTGTTTCTTGGGTGGGGGAGGGTTCTACTTTAGGTCTTTTTTTTTAAAAAAATCAGTGTCTGTATTTATCCATCTATCTATCCTCTTATCTATTTATACTTCTGCAAACATCAGGATCCCCCAAAGCGTGTTGCTACTTCCCTCTTGTTTCTCAATAGCTCTATTATCCCCAGAACCTTCATCTTCACACAGCCATGGGAGTGATGGGTTGCATCCAATGAAGTTTTCCTGTTATCACAAGGGCTTCCATCTACGCAACAGACTTCCTCTCCCTCTCCTCTCCCTGCACTCGCCCCACCCCAAGGTGATCCTTAATGTTTAGGGAACCCCAGGACAGATTTAGCAGTGGGTACAGAGACAAGAGAGGAGGAGGAAGGCCTGTTGCACAGGAGGACGTCTTTGCACTAACAGGACGACTTCATTTGGATGCAACCCTACATTTCCATATTTTGGATTTGTCTCTTGCAGAATTTCATACAGACCCGGACCAGGAATGAACGCTTTTGGATCGGACTCCATGACCTACGGACTGAAGGCGAATGGAAATGGCTGGATGGCAGTAATTACAGAACAGGCTTCCAGTAAGCCCTGGGCAACTCTTTTATGGTCATAAGAACAGGAGATAAGCCCTGCTGGATTAGACCAAAGGCCTACCTGGTCCTGCAGCCCCCACAGTGGCCAACCCAATGCCTACAGGAAGGCCACAGCCCTCTCCCACTGTTGTTCTTCGGCGACTGGAGGTCATGAGGGGTGACTTTGCTACTCCTGACCAAGTCCAGCCTTTCTCAAACTCTTTGAAATTGCACCCCTCCCTTCTGAGCATTCTCAGCCTTCCAAAACTGTCCCCCTTCCTTCCAACCCCATGCCAGTTTTCTGTATGGGAAACAAGTCTGTTACACCAGCCCTGTGTTTGCAAAGCAAGGTCCTTGCGCACAGCTACAAATCAGAACTTTTACATTTACATTATTGGGGTGATTTATTATTAAAGATGATCTCATCATCTTTCCTTTTTTCCCTCCACTGTCGTCCCCTAGTGCTATGCCTGGTGACAGGACCCATCTGACTGCTTTAGGTATTGACCTGAAATAACCAAACTGAGAAGTTCCTTTCAGGAATAGGGAAGCTTTTTCAGCCCAAGGGCCACAATCCCTTCTGGACAACCTTTTGAGGGCCACAGGCCAGTGCTGGCAGAGCTAGAGGTAAAAGTGGGTAGAGCAATGAATATGCATGTTACCTTTATATAGGAGTCTAGTTTGTACACACTGGCCCTGTCTGTACCATACACTTAAAGCAGTACCACATCACTTTAAAATAATCATAGCTTCGTCCCCCAAATCCTGGGGCCTGGAGACTGGGAAGGGTGCTGAGAGTTGTTAGGAGACCCCTATTTCCCCATCACAGAGCTACAATTATCAGAGTTCTCTGGGAAGAGGGATAGAATTTTAAACTATTCTGAGAAACCTCTTGCTTATTGGGATGGAAGATAGAGAGGGGTGCATGAGCATGTGCAGAAACTAGCCTACTGTACAGAAGTAAAATGTACACCTGCTTTCGCTTCTGGTCCTGCCCACCACTGGCATATGGCCCTCAGAAGGTAGTCCAGAAGGGAATGTGGCCCTCATAGCTGAAAAGGGTTCCCAGCTCATGTGTTATAGAAACAGTTTAGGAACAGTGGCCTAGACTTCTTACTGGGTAAACTTTTAAACGTCTAGTGAATTCTAGATGATGATGATGATGATGATGGGTTTTTTTAAAAAAGAACACAGAGATCTTGCTTTCATCATAGGAACTGGAAGCAAGGAGAACCCAACAGTTATCAAAGCCGTGATGAGGACTGTGGCCAAGTTTGGATCAATGGGGAATGGAACGACTACACCTGCAATTCCGAATCCTACTATGTCTGTGAGAAACCATTACCAGTCAAACCTACAGCTGCATCAAAGAGGACCTGAGCACCTGCCTTGATTTTCCCTTGATCTACATACCTGGCGCTTTTCTGATAAATAACGAGGTGCCAGTACTCATGTCTTGATAATAGTGCTGTGGGTGCCAGCACCCAATGGTTGCCACAAGCAGCCAACAAAGAGGTGCCAGTACTCTGTACCGGTGAGTACCATCACACACAAAAAACCTTGTTCATGCCTAATACAAGCAGCTTCAAACCCCCAACCCTGTGACAGATCCCAAAACATGTCAATTTTGGACAAACCACACAATGTACTTTTGCCAGGAAAACTTTTTTTTTAAATCAAACAGACATTTAAGGTTAAAATCTAATCATTTGGGAAACTGGTAGATTTACTGGCTTCAGATTATTTGGCACTTCTGCAGCTAAATCAAATTAAGTGACGTCTCATACCATTTCTTAAGCAATTGTTTCATGCAACCTTACAGGGTTCCTGAGATTGTGTATGGAAAATACTTTCAGCACTATAAAATATTATATGAATGCTGCTGCTACAGTTGTTTTTAATAATTTTAGTGATTGAACCTTGTGAAAATGCCCCACATGACATTTAACAAAAAAGATATCCTCCAGTGACAATCCATATTTGCACAGTAGGCATGGTACCAACTCAAAGAAGTAGAAGCATCTGGGATTTAGTTCAGTCTGCTTCTGAACTCTAGAATTCCACCAGATGTTCCCCAGTAGTGCTCAGACTTCTGATACATACAAGCTAGAAAAGTCTTCTTAAAAAATAAAAGCTAACATTCATGAAGTCTGTGCCTGTCACAGCCCCAGCCTTGAGCTATAGGGCTGCTGTACCACCAGTCAGGGAAATGGACCATGCTCCTGATGCTGAGCCCTGGGGCTGGTGGTCAGAAGTTCCCTGAGCCTCAGGCAGGACTTTCATGTTTGTCTCCCCACTGAGACCAAATCACTGGAGTGCCACCCACACTACAGTACCTTTTGACCAACACAGGGAGTGTGCCAGCCTGGCGGCTAAGGCAAACAAGTGCTCCTCTGCAGGCCAGAGGGTTGGCCCTTTAAGAAGCACATTCTTCCGGCAAGTGGGTGGAGCTTGGGAAGGAGCTTGGAGCAGAAGAGGAGGCTCATAAGAGAAGGCTTCAATTCACCTCCAGCCTTTGTCAGAGCAAGTTGCTCACTTGGAGTTGACATCGCCTCTCGTACGTGCTACAAAGTGAATCAAATTATTGACTTACTTACGGCTTCTGTATGCTACCCCATAACACAACATTCTCTGAGTGATTTACTATATAACACACACACCCTCCAGTGTAAATATAAAATAAAATATAAGATGCAACATAAAACACAAATACTACTGTAGATATTTCACACTTCTGCAAATTTTCATGTTAGCATCCAGGAAACTATGTCTTTCAGCAGAGAAATCACAGTACACTGGTGGGAGGGGAGAGTTGCCATTGCTGTGCTGGGGGAATGGCCATAGTAGGTGCCCGGCTTGGGAACAGAGAAGGAAAAAACGCACAAAATACAAAAAGGTAAAAACAAAAGACATGGGCACAGCATCCCTGGAAACACAACCAGTCCCAATCAATCAGGGACTGTGCATGCATCAAACACCCAGATGCCACCTACAAATGGAGGAAGCCAGTGATCTGAAGAGGGCAAGGACACACCTCCAGCACATACCCCTATATCACCACACATAAAATGGCACCACAACGCCCCCAGTCCATCGTCTCTCATGGTGGCATAGCCAGCAATATCTCTGCTACTGCCAATCCTTACAGGCAGGGGTTCTTATCCTCCTATGATTCTCACACTCACTGGTTTAGAGTATAATATATAAAGGGAAAGAAAAAGAGCCCATCCTAGATGGCACCTACATAGTTCCCTGGGCAGAAAACCTGCAGGGAGCACAGACAACCTTCCTAGGACAAGGGTTTGAGGGACCCAAATAAGGGAGGAAAAAGTAGCCAAGGAATGGGTCCAGGACATAGAGTAAATAACCATGAGCAACACCACCCCTACAATTTGGTCTGAGAGGCTGGCTCTGCCAAACAGATCCCAGCAGGAATCAGTGTCCATCCCTCCCTCATCCTTCCTTCTCTCCTCCCCTTCCCCCCCCCCACTATATGGTCTATGCGTCTTCCTCCCCCATCCTTACCTTGTTTTTTCCAGTTGTACTGGCAAAGTGGGTCATCCACATACCCGAGGAGTTCTGCTGGTGTTATCTTTCAGTTCTTCTAGAATAGCAGGATTTCTGCCACATCTGAAATGTAGGATCACACCCTTAATTTATTACTTGTTTATTTTCAGTATTTATTATATCCCACCTTTCAAATAAATATTCACAGTGATTTACCAATAAGAGAAAAAAATACAGTCAGAATACAACAAATAAATCATTATCACCACCATCGTCATCATCATATTTTAAAAATCAGTGTAATGGTTCTTGGGATTATCTCTTCCCAGATTAGGAAGTATTGTAATATTTACATACAGCGTAAACTAAGAAGAACTATTGATTTCTACTCCATTCACCCTCCAGTGTTGATGTCTGCCAATAGCTAGAAATCCGGGAGAGCGAGAGAGGAAGCTTCTCCTCCTGATCTTGAAATTTCCATCTCCTACAATTACTACACCCTACCCACAAGTAAAGGAAGGCCACAAAAACCAGGGCTCAAATCTTAGTCTTGGCATTTATACCTGTTCTTAAATAAGGACTGGGGAACCGCTGGCCTTCCAGGCCCCTCTAACCAGCCCCTGACACTCTCCACAGGCCAGCCCTCACCAGCTCTGGTCCACGTTAGCCTAGAGTGTGACCTTGGTGTGATAATTTCTCACGATCACCTGGATTAAGCGATCTGGGGCTCTAGAAACCTCTTGACTTTTACATGGCTGGAATAGTATGTTGTCCCACCCACTATTGCCTCTGGCCCACCCATCACTGGGGACGCACTGCTAAACAGACTAAAGCAGAATCAGTCCACCACTACTGCACTGCTATTGTGTCAAGAGTAGGTATGAGGTTCGCTAGCTGATTCCTACCCGTTGTAATTCCTACAGTCTGGCTTTCAGTGCCGATCTGCCTTTTTTTTTGTTCCTGTTTTCACAACTATCAATCCACTAGGTTTTTTAAAGCTAAAAATAGTGTAATTTCAAACAAAAATGCTTATGAAAATGCTTATGCTGTAGACACTTGTTCCACCTTCCCCCCCATTTACATATCAGTTAGGCAGATAGTCACCCATTAAGTCTGTCTCTTGCCTTAAGCTAACTGATGTGCTGCTTAAAGATGACTCCCCCCATTTCACTATTTTTGCAGTATTGTTGATCTTTACTTGAAAATTTGACTACCACTGCTTATTTTAACTTTTTTTTTTTAGGGAATTTATAACTAAGTCACTCACTCACACACAACACAATCAGTCATGCACACATACACAGTGGCAGCAGAGATTCAAAAGCCTGGGGGCGGAATCCTATTCAAGTCTACTCTGTACTATAATTTCATGAGCGGAGGGGGGGAAAGGATGGGTTATTGGCCATTTCTGAGAATTAACAAAACAAAGAGAAAATTGGAGGGAGGTTAATGGATGTAAATGAAGATTGTTATCATCTGGACAGCACTTAAGAATGCATCAGCTTAAAGGAAAGCCAATTATGAAGACAATAATGTAAAATTCAGAGCGGATTTTTTTTAAAGTGCCAATGACAGCCGCAACCCACCGCAAGAAATCAATGCCAATCTGCAAACACAGCAGATTGTTGGATTATGTAAAAATCCAGTAATAAATCCGATTTAGCGGATATTGTCCCTCATCTCTAGTCAAGAGAACATGTTGCAGAATATAGCTTCAAGAAAACACCATTCTGGAGGGGCCCATCTGCTACTCTGAACTCCTTGGAAGAAGGGTATGATTAAAACGTACAAATAAGATAAAAAAATAAAGTTCTTATATTGTCAACCATTGACAACAAGCGGATTAGCCTCAGGGCCAAATGATACATGGCCTTTAATGCATTTAACATGAATTTTATTCTTTAAATGTCAGCCACAGGGGAGAAGGAGAGCAGATCAGGATCATGCCACACAAGGGAGGAAGGGTTTAACCTTCTATCAGTTCAACCTTCTATCAGCCTCCAATGGAAGTTTCCTTCTTGAGGCTAATATCAGCGGGGAGGAGGAGGACCAGGATGTATGAGGAAAGGATTAAATGCTATTTGCCTTGGCCCCAGTCATGTACAGCCCCTGCCATCTTTGCCTACTATCTTTCATATGATCTTAAACTCTTTGAAACAGCCCGAGTCTGACAGCTTTGCTATCGTTCCTTCACTGGCTTCCCCTACCCATCAGAGAGAGAGAGTTACAGCATGACACTTGTGGGTGCCATTTTACTCTGTGGTTTGGAGTTATATAAAGATAATAAATGATATTGGATGGAAGTTAAATATTTTGTTTCTGTAATTATGGAGCCCTACCAGAAATAATAAATGGCTTGAAATTATGTGGGTGTAGTAGGGTAGGGATGTAAGGAGGCACCTTTTCCCATTCCACCCTATATTCATCCCATGCAGCACTTTTTCTGTTCCACTGCAGTTCATTTTCCACCAAAACCTACATTATTCATCTCACTGTCTGCTGTGGCAAAATTACGTAAATTATGTAAATAACATTGTCACTATGGTATTCCACCCCACTCATTTCTATGCAAAAGAAACAATGCAAATGGGGGGCATAATATGCAAATTCATAATTACATATTATTTGCTGACTGAAAGCAACAACAGTGAATACAGACTGTATTCAATGGATTGGTTTCCATTCCCGATATAGGATGAATAAGAAAATATCAGCAATATTCACTCCCGTTTTTGACAGACTTCTCCAACTCCAACAGTGCAGGATGGCCAAGTCTCATCAAGTTATGGTACAAGTTTTAGGGTTCATCCTCATAGCAGTGAGTTAAATCTCAAGGCCAACATGCAGGTGTGCTAGATTGACTCTCACATCATAGTTATGTGTGGTTAACTAGTCATGCATCACTTGGACATGCAGAACCAGCAGCTGCATAAATAAGCAATGCCAAGGGATAGTGGATTGCCTGGTTACAATGTGGCTAATTTGTTGGGCTAAGAAGCATGTGGACTTGGAGAAAGTGCTTTAAAAAGTACCTCGCTTTTTAAATTCATAAGAGGTTTTCAAATTCCTCCATAATAAAGGGGGTCTTTTCCTTGATTCCCATCCCCCCATTTTTCTAGGCGGGGGTGGGGAAACTGTGGCCATCCATGTGTTGTTGGACTCCATCTCCCATCAGCCCCAGCCCATGTGTCCAACGGTCAGGGGAAAAAAGAATTGTAATCCAGCAACGAATTCCCCATCCTTGTTCTAGGCCAACACACACACCTGCTCTTTAACCCTAGGTCCTGCTCCTTTACCACAGTGGCATGCCATGCTCCCAGGCTCAACCTATATATCAGATGTTTGATTTTCAAGAGTTAACAAGCCTATGACATCACAAGGCCCACTTTGTGACATTATCAAGCTTCACCTTATAGGCCACAGGCTTTGGGATGTTTGGAACTGTGGCTACTTTAAATGACTGGCACCATTTGAGGGGGCACAGATACATGAAGGCATGAATTAGTGTCTGAATGGTGCAGCAAAATTTTTCAAAGAGCTGGCTCCAGTAAAGAGGGGGGACATTTGGGCTCCAGCTCAGGCAGTAAAATGTCTTTGGCTACATGTCCTGCAAGTGTGTCCAAGATATCCCTCCAAGACACACACTACTTAAACTGTTCCTGATGCCACCTGTTTCCATGACTGTGAGAAGATGCTTTTGTCAATTAAAATGTTGTGAACAAATAATATGGGTCCATTTACAATACTGCTTAGCAGCAAGGTTAATGTTACATGCTAGGAGGCTATACTATTGATTTCACCCATGAAGATTTTGAATGAGCAAAACATTCATTACCATATTGCCCAAGAACTCTTTTTGGACCAGAGTTCAATTAATGAGGTTGTAGGAGTGGCCATTTCCCAAAAACTAGCAGCCTGAGAGCAGAAGGGCAGGGATGTCATCTGTTCTACCCCTGCCAGTTATAGATTAATCTTTCTCATGGAAAAGCCAAGGCAAACAGCAAAGTCCTGATTTCATAAAGTTAAAATCTGCAACAACAACAACAAAAGGATTTCTGCAGTCACCTCCCACTCATTTTTGCTCCCTACAAGATGGAGGAAGAAAAAATGCAAGATGACTTCTGGACTTACAAAGGTAAAGATCTTCTTCTCCTCCTTGGCAACTTCAGCTGAAACTGACATTTTCAAATCTACATTTATGAATCTGTCTGTGGTGGAAATTAAAACAAAAAACAGAACCTACACTTTAGCTTTTATGTTTAGAGCAAGAATAGTGTAGTTAATGCTAGAGCTAGTGTAATAAGACAGAGGTTAAGAGAAGGAATCGTGAGGCAGGATGTCTGGCTCAAATCTCTATTTGACACTATGTATTTTTATTTAGTTATTTATTCTATTCTAGTTTACATCCCATTTTCAGCCAACTTCTCACAAAGTGAGTCATAACACACAAAAGTGTGTGCTGCAACAAATGTGTTTGTCTAATGCTGCAAGATACCTTAGTTGTTTGTTCAACCAACAGGCTTCCAGAAAAGTTTATTAGATCTTTGTTGAAACTAAGTAGCAATGTTCGAGAATTCCATGAGAAACTGAAATGGGAATGGAAATTGCCACAATTTGCATGTTTGTTGGACGTCAGGAATGGAAACCACACAAGTGAATACAAGAGGGATTCACACTTTTTTTTGTCCACAAATGTTATGCAAATAATTACATTATTTTCTGCATTGTTTTTGCCATTTCCCTTCTAGTGAAATGCATTGAAATTATGTAATTAATTAATTATATAATTAATTAATATAATTAATTACATTTGTTTTGGCGATAGTGGATAGTAAGACAAAGAACATAGTTTTAGCTGAAGCTGAAATGTAGCAAAATGGAAGCAGCGCTGACTGCGGTGAACAACAGAAATCATTGCCTCCTTACATCCTTAGTTGAAAGTTTACGGGGGCGGATGGGTGTTAGACAGAATGCAATTAACAGGGCCAAATGATTGCAAATGGTGCCTCCAGACAGCCACTATTTTGTGGGAGGGATTCCAGTGCACCAGAAATATAGGTTTGCATAATTAAAATGGATTAAAACAATCTGTCACCCTGCTGCAACAAAGCCACTTTTTAAAGAAATTGATCTCTGATACATAGGAAAGCGATGGATGGAAATGCACTGAAAACTTTGGAATAAATGAATGATTAAAAGAAACATAATCAGGATGGGTGCTCATTGTCATATGACCTCCCTGCAAACAAATCAGAATGAATGCTCAATAAAGCCTAGGGATAGTCTAACCTCCGTGTAAACTTTGTGCACGCAAATCAGGATGAATTTTCTGAAGAAGCCCTAATGTTCTTTTAATGGTCATCAGGCCAAGTTGCCAGGCACATCAGTTGTTATTTGGCATTATGTGGTTTTTTTAAAAAAATGTTTTTTGTAAACTGCCTAGAGGTTCTTCACAATCAGGTGATATATAAATTTTGTTTCAGAAAATCAGTTGTTAAGGAAATTAGAGGCAGAGATGGGCCACAATGAAAGTAGGAAATAAATGGCAGACACTACTGGAAGGTGAAGCCTGTTTTTAGCTAAAGTCATACCTTTCTCTTCCTTCCCCCTCTAGCAAGATCTAGTGAATTTAAAATAATAATAATAATTTTATTTACTGGTCGCCTATCTGTCCAGGTTAGTGGACACTCTAGGCGACTTACAATAGCAAAAGCTATACATAATGTACAATATACAAAACAACCACAGTCCTAAACAATTTAAAACGAATTTCCAATTGAAACATCATAAAATTAACCTTCCTCAATTCCATAGGCCTGCCTGAATAGCCAGGTTTTTAAGGCTCGACGAAAACCTATCAGGGAGGGAGCATGTCAGAGATCATACGGAAGAGAATTCCAAAGGGTGGGGGCCACAACCGAGAATGCCCTCTCTCTGGTCCGTACCAGCCTAGCTGTTCTAGCCGGTGGGACCGAGAGAAGGTCTTGAGAGGCTGATCTTGTCAGGTGGCATAATTGGTGATTCTGGAGGCATTCCTTCAGATAAACTGAATGATGGCATAAGGTTTTGTTGACTAGAGTCCACTTCAACAAATGCATCAAATGTCATTCCAGGTTGGCAGGTATATTGGGATAATAGCCCATGCATGAAATCAGCTGTAGTCCATGAATGCTTATGCCATAATGTGAGGCTTTAAGGTGCCCCAAGAGACTCTTTTGTTGTTTTTGCTACAGCAGACTAACAGAGCTAGTCTGTTCCAGAGGGGTCTCTGGAAAGGGGCAAAGTTCATGCCTGTGAGAGAAACCAATGTCACATCTACACCACACATTCAAAACACTCTTATACCACATGACAGTCATGGCTTGCCCAAAGAATTATGAGAACTGTAGTTTGTTAAGGTTCTTCTAACAACTCTCAACACCCTTAACAAACTACAGGTCCCAGGATTCTTGGGGGGAAGCCATGACCGCTAAGGTGGAATAAGAGTGCTTTAAATATATGGTGTAGATGTGACCAAATACTGCAGTTTTTGACTGGGACGGAGAAAGAGACTGAGGGCTAACTCTAAGCTCTGGAAAGCACCTATTGGGGCCTGCCTCTCTTTAGAGATCTGATGTGGTAGAGTGAATTTGTTGGAGTGTTTACACTATCTGCCTTTAACTGTGATCAGCTTGTATATTTGTAAACAGAAACTCAAATATCACAAAACAAAAAGGGGTTCAGTCTCTAGTGATCCCCCTTCCAAAGTAAACTGAACCTGGGTAAGGGCTGCACCCCCCCCCCCGGAACATCCACACCTCTTGAAGAAGTGCGATGAGTGTAACAACTGCAATCCTACACAGCAAACTTAGAAACAAATCCTCTTGAACTCAGTGATACCCAAGCCTGATTAAACATACATAAGGTGAGGCAGCTTGTATCCCAATTCAAATGCACTAAAACCACAGTTATAACACCATTTGCTGAGATCCTTGGTAGCAGCTTTTGGAACACCCTGACCAGGGTGCCTTGCCTTGCCATCCTGCGGTGCAATCGTATGTAACTGCATTCAATGGAACTTTTTTTTTTAATGTAGTTGATGTAGAAAAATCTTTAGTACTTAAATAATAAACGTTGCACTTTTACAGATCACTGCCTGCATCTATCAGAATGAAGCATTCATGTCGTATAACCTTATGGTAAACCAGTGAGCTATGTTTTATTATTATCATCAGCTCCTCAATGGAAATTGTGCATAGGATTTTGAGTAGCCAGGTGAAAAAGAAGAAAGGGCTCTTGAACATTTAATAGCTGGTTAGAAAAGAGAATTTCAGTATGTGTCGCTTGACCATCCTCTTTTCTATACAACTATGAAAGGTTGTTTCATAGTTCATGAAAAGGAGCCCTGTCGACTTTTTCACCTGGCCACTCTAATAGCATTACAGAGCACTGTTGTCTTTTAGGAGCCTGGTAAAGGCTGCTCATTTTCAGAGGGCCTTTCCCTCCTGGTCTCTTCTAGGTCAATCTAGAGCTAAGGACTGAAACTGTGATTATATTATTCTCTGCATTTTATTTGGGTAGATTTAAGCCAAGGGCCATCAACTTTCTTAGGCCCATGAGTACATTTTTAATTTTTGAGAGAGTGCCAAGGGTGCTACCCGCTCTGATCACTTCTCCCCCTGCCCGAGACACAAACAGTGAGAGTTTGACAGATACACATTTTGCTTTTTCAACAGATCTGGATAAAAATCCGATTCAGTAGAATTTGTCTGAAAACCACATAGCGCTGAAAGAGGAAGTGGGTAAGAGCATCACTCTTCCAGCTTCCTCCTTCACCTTTAGGTATTTTCCAAGAAAGAAAAAAGGAACCACACTAACCACCTCATGACATCATGCATTCAGAGGCTTTGTAGACACCAGAGGAAGACATCAAGGATGTCATCGTAGTCACGGGCATCATCCTGGCACCCCCTGGTTTAAGCACTAGGATGTCTGGGGTTAAATCTTGCACATGTATTGAATTCAGCTTTATTTCTGCAGTAAGCCTATGAGGGAGCTATTCGTGCCAGTCATATATGGAGCCTACCATGGCCATCTCCTATTTTGGCATCCTTCTTGGGTCTGCAGAATCAGGGGAGATGATTTCAGAAGAACATAACACAGGGAAGGGTTATTCTCCCTCCTCCCACATCACAGTTCCAATCCAGATTAGGTGCCCATGGCTGCTGTTCTGGGGAAAAAAACATTATGGATCTACATAATCTCTTCTCCAATCATTTGCTTTTAAGCCATCAATTGAATCACTGATTAAATTTAAATATACATGTAGATATGGGTAGTTTGCCCAAAGATAAATATGAGATGTTGAGGTTTACTGCCCTGGGCTCCTACTGGGAGGAAGGGTGGGATATAAATAAATAAATAAATAAATACAATTTATTTACTAAATTGTAAATTAAACTGCCTCTCATTGTTAAAAAGAAAGGCCAACTGTAATGTTTCCATCTCTTTCTTTTTTGTTCCCTCTTTAGAGTAAGGTTCTCTAAACAGCAAGAAAAAATAGCAGCAAACCCATGTTTTAGAATGCAAATCACCATCAAAGAGCTATAAGCAGGAGGGGAAGGGTTTAATGCAGATGAGAGATGGATGGGAGAGGCATGGGGATGGGAAACACCTCCCCTACCTATTCCCAGCTAAGCTCTGAGACTGGAGGTATACTGTGCTGGAAGAAAAACAGCAGAGAGGGGGTTTTGAGGAGAAGGGGTGGGTGGAAGGGGAAGGGTTCAGCACCACTTCCTACTTGCTGCTTCACACCCACCTCTACTTAATACTATGGTTTTTGTTGAAAATTATTATTATTATTACTACTACTACTACCCACCCTTCGCCCTGAGGTCTCAGGGTAGGTTGCAACAGTTTAAAACGCATCCTGAAAAACAATGTAAAGCAACCTACAATTATAAACATCACAAATATATGATAGGTCAAAAAATACATATCTCTATATACAGATTGTGCCACTATTTTGTCATGCCCGTGCAAAGGGAACATCAAGAAAATGCTTTGTTCGTATAAGGCAGGGCTAGGAAACCTGTGGTCTTCCAGATGGTGTTGTACTCCATTCCCATCATCCCAGACCATTGGCCATGCTGGCTGGGGCTGATGGAGTCCAACAACATCTGGAGGGCCACAGATTCCCCATCCCCGAAATGAGTACAGCTCCTGCATGTCATAAGAGATTATGTAAGACCCCCACAAATCAACATGATGGAGGGTATGATTGTGCAGGGAACAGTAAATAATCTTCATGCACAGCAGATACTTCAAGAAAGTGAACCACAAACATTCCATGACTTCATGCAAACATAGCCAGTAAACAAGAAATATAACCAATATAATACAACAGTAATAGATGCATAACCTCAGCTCAAAGTATATACTGGCTAGAATAAAGATGCCTGAAAATTCTCAGTGGTAATGAAACAGATGGATTTTACCTCTTTCTCTTCTCTTACTTTTTTTAAAGAAAGAAATTTCCCTCATTTCACCCAGAGGCCCACCTTTCACATCTATGTGCTGCTGACTATCTCTTCTCTGCTGACTGCAGTTTTCTTCATCGTTGCTCTTTCCAAAGGTACTTTCATATTTTTCCACTTTATTGTTCAAAATGTCTCATCTGTAAAAGGGAGAATTTAATGGCTTGGGCTCTGCAAGGGAGGAAGATATATGTTTTTGTTTATTATCATTTAATAAATATTAATGAATTCATATATTTGTTGTATAGATTTGTAGATGGCCCTTCAATATGAATTGTTCTTGGGTGATTGACAAAAAAATAATCAACCCTGTTCCAACAGCACAGGTGTGAATTAATCTTACTAAACTAGAAACCAAGAAAATTATACATGGAATTTTAAAAATGTAAAATAATAACCAACCCAATGCACATAGCAGCTCAGGGTGTGAATCAATCTCACTAGACTACAGAAATACCCCGCATTAACGTACGCAATGGGTCCAGAGCAAATACGTAAAAATCTGTGTGAGTTTCTGCAAGACCTGCTCCCTGCATTTCTGGCTGATTTCCACCTGGCCTGGAAGGGTGGGGCCCTGTCTCTCTCCAGCTACAAAAGCAGCAGCTGCTGAAGGGGCCAGAGACCATCTACCTGTGTGAGTTTCTGCAAGACCTGCTCCCTGCATTTCTGGCTGATTTCCACCTGGCCTGGAAGGGCGGGGCCCTGTCTCTCTCCAGCTACAAAAGCAGCAACTGCTGAAGGGGCCAGAGACCATCTACCTGTGTGAGTTTCTGCAAGACCTGCTCCCTGCATTTCTGGCTGATTTCCACCTGGCCTGGAAGGGCGCGGCCCTGTCTCTCTCCAGCTACAAAAGCAGCAACTGCTGAAGGGGCCAGAGACCATCTACCTGTGTGAGTTTCTGCAAGACCTGCTCCCTGCATTTCTGGCTGATTTCCACCTGGCCTGGAAGGGCAGGGCCCTGTCTCTCTCCAGCTACAAAAGCAGCAACTGCTGAAGGGGCCAGAGACCATCTACCTGTGTGAGTTTCTGCAAGACCTGCTCCCTGCATTTCTGGCTGATTTCCACCTGGCCTGGAAGGGTGGGGCCCTGTCTCTCTCCAGCTACAAAAGCAGCAACTGCTAAAGAAGCCAGAGACCATCTACCTGTGTGAGTTTCTGCAAGACCTGCTCCCTGCATTTCTGGCTGATTTCCACCTGGCCTGGAAGGGTGGGGCCCTGTCTCTCTCCAGCTACAAAAGCAGCAACTGCTGAAGGGGCCAGAGACCATCTACCTGTGTGAGTTTCTGCAAGACCTGCTCCCTGCATTTCTGGCTGATTTCCACCTGGCCTGGAAGGGTGGGGCCCTGTCTCTCTCCAGCTACAAAAGCAGCAACTGCTGAAGGGGCCAAAGACCATCTACCTGTGTGAGTTTCTGCAAGACCTGCTCCCTGCATTTCTGGCTGATTTCCACCTGGCCTGGAAGGGTGGGGCCCTGTCTCTCTCCAGCTACAAAAGCAGCAACTGCTGAAGGGGCCAGAGACCGTATGTGTGTATGTGTGCGTGAACCTGCTGCTCGGGATGTCTATAGACTACTGGGGTTTTGTTTAGTATTATATGTTATATTTTACTCTATGTTATATTTTAGTCTATGTACGCTGCCTAGAGTGGCCGTTAATTCGGCCAGATAGGCGGCCTAGAAATAAAATTTTATTATTATTATTATGTCTGTACATGCGAGTGTCTGTAAATTGAAGGTCCGTATAGCGGGGTATTCCTGTACGTAACAAAAAAGTTACAAATAGTATTTTAAAAAACATGACTTGAAATAGACCTCTAAAATCACCTTCTCCAGCCACCTAATGTCTGCTTGAACAAAAAGGACCAAAAACAATAAATGAAATAAAATGACATTTGATTCATACTCACCATTAGTAGTGTTGCCAGCTCTTGGGTTTGACCTGAAGTTTCAAGATATTAGCCTTTGCCTTAGTCTCCAGGGAAGAAATAAATAAATTCTAGTACTGAAATAAAGTGCTCCTCTACACATTTGCCACCCCTTTCAGAGGTGGCGGTTTGGGAGGGGTCCATTTTGGCAACTGGTTTTTTTTTTAAAGGTTCGTGGGGGCAGACTTCCCATTGGCAGTAAGTGGGAGTGGCAGTTTTTTTCTTTTTTTAACAATAATGGAGATCCACCAGTTAGTGAATGCTACTTTTCTCTGCAGAATGTCCCAATTAGGGTTGCCAGGTGTCCAGTTTTCACCTGAAGACTCTGGATTTTTGGGGTCCTCTCCAGGTCTTTGGGTAAATTACCTTAATCTCTGGACTCTCAGCTTTCATTAAAAAACAAAATAAGTTTCTAGGTGGTCTGGTTCTCAAAATATACACCAAAATGACAGCCCCCTGCAACTTCTGTTGAATGAGCTTATAGCTGGCTACTCTAACCCCGCCCTTTCAGGTTTGTAGCCAATAAGTGTTGACCTCCAGGCAGTACCGAGACCACATTGCAAGGACTGAAAATTGTTGTTTCATAAATTGAGTAAGTATATAGTATATAGCTTTCAGTCTTTTTCTCTCTTGTATGCAGGAGTCAAACAAGCTTAAATTTTGCTGGACTGCTGAAGGGGGCGGCGTTTTGAAAACCTTCCCAATATGAAGCTTTAATCCAATACTTTCCTCAGAGTAAAGCTACAATGCTAATCTCACATACCCAGATTTACTTTTGAACAGAGCTTGGAAGATTACTTTTAAAAAGTAATAAATTACCATTACAATTACATGGCCCCAAAAAAGTAGTAATTACTGTTACAATTACAATTGCTCTGAAAGTAACTGATTACTTTACTTTTTCTCAAAAGTAATCACTACAATTACATTTCAGTTATTTTTTTTAAAAAAAACGCCTACAAGGTGCTGGCCTTGGCTGCTGCACATCTAAGTAGCCTAAAACAATTTTAAAAATAAACACACACAGACAGAGGGAGTAGAATAATTCTTTTTATCCATAAGATAGCAATGGTGGTCTCTTCGCTGGTGAGAGAGGTGGGGAGGGAGGCAGAGGCCACTACTTAGATCTTTGCACATCAAACCAAGTGCAAACCCCCCTCAGCCACCCAGCATAATCTCTCTCACATAACCACCTCCCGGACCCCGCCCTGCCACCAACTAAGGGACACTCACCCAAGTAAACATTTTCCTGAGATGCAATAAAGTTAAAATACTGCAAATGTAGCACAGAGCCAGAGAGGGTGGTGGAGGCCACTTTGTGTGCCAAGTGCAAACACAGTATACACACACATGTCATCTTTCACCTCCACAGTTCTTTATCTCCATTCTGCTGCTGCCTTCTTCTCCTCTTTTAACCATGTTCTTGCCCTTTGGCTCCTTTTCCCCTCCATTCTTCACCACCACCATCCATTTTTTAAAAACAATTGTTTTCTCCACTCCACCCTGTCTCACTCTCCACCTCCTCCCTCATTGCTTCCTACCCACCCCTAGAGCAGGAGAGAAGAGTGATGCTGCACAGAACCCCAATGAGGCACATGATTTTCATCCACAAATCAGAGGAGTAGAAGACGTCCCCTGCTTCCTCCACAAAAGTAATGCCGGAAACATTACAATTACTCCACAAAAGTAATAAAATTACTCCTAGTTCTGTTATAATCAAAATGTAAAGGAATTACCCACTCGTTCCTCAAAAAGTAATGAATTACAAGTAATTCGTTACTTGTAACAAATTAGTTCCAAGCTCTGCTTTTGAATAGACATGGTTAGGATGTACTGTAAATTAATGGGACTTTTGAGTGAATATAGCAAAGAGTTGTGTTTGTGTTATAAATCTGTCTCTCCCCCTCCAATCCTATTTTTAAACCAATTAGGCAAGGCTTACATAGGTATTACTGCTTTTATTATGTAGGAAACTAATACTGATTTTATTTTTTTATTTTTTAAACGTTCTGCAATGACCAACTGGTTTTGACAATAAACTATTATATGGGGTGCATGTATTTTTACATCTCCAGTGTGTGTATATATATGGAGTCTTTCCATCAATCCTGTGAGGTATGGTTAGTGATTGGAAACCAAGGCAGCTCACAACAAGAAATAAATCTCTTTAAAATCCAATAACCATAAAACAAGTATAAACAGTTGCAAAACAGCTTAAAGTGGCATGATTCTGAATTTTGGGATGGGTGAGTGAAGTTTCTTATCACTTGATATTGCAGTTCTGTGCATGCTTCCCTGTTTGAGTAAGCCCCATTGCTTACATTGGGACTTGCTTCTGAGTAAACAAACAGGATTGCACTACAAATACCTTTACAGGTTGTGTAAATAATAAACATCTTTGACAGTCATCCTTATATAAATATTTCTTCATTTAAAGCATATGACTTCCCCTAAAGAATCCTGGGAAGTTTAGTTTCCCCCTCACAGTTATAGTTCCCACCACCCTTTACAAATTACAGTTCCTATGATTCTGTCAAGTGATTCATGTGCTTCAAATGTGTGTTGAATGTGCTTTGAATGAATAGTGAGTATCTGCACTAGGCATGATGTGCATTCATTAGTGAATTGAAAAGAACGATTTTAAAAGATACTTTTTTAAAAAACAGAGGAAAGGCTGTAGCTTAGTGGTAGGTCATATGCTTTGCATGCAAAGGTCCAACATTCAATTTTTGAAAAAGGCTATTGCCTGGAATCATGGAGAGCCAATGCTAGTCCATATCATCAGTACTGAACTAGATGGTACCAAATGGCCTGAGTCGGTATAAGGCAGATTCCTTTGTTCCTAAAAGTGGAAAGAGACCCAAAGGCCACAGTGACTCCAAAAGTTATTTATGTATTTTATTTACAACATTTATATACTGCTTTATTATATACTGCTTTATTACAAAAAATCTCAAAGCAGTTTACAGAAACAATAAAATTATTAGCAAAAACAGTTAAAGACACGTATTTAAAAACATTCAATATAATAAAACCAACAATGGGATAAAAACAGATAAAAATGCAATAGCTTCTACATGTCTGGGTAGGCTTGTCTAAACAAAAATGTTTTTAGCATGTGCTGAAAAGAATACAATGAAGGCTGCTGCCTAATAGCAATGGGCAGGGAGTTCCAAAGCATAGGTGACCTGACTGGTTGAATGTTGCCGAGTGGGATGCTGCGTGTTCTGCCTTACTCATAGGAATTGTGTTGTGGTTGGTATGGTATACCAAGAGACTAGACTCCTAGCAGGGGCACCCATGGCGGAATGGTCAAAGCTGAGACTCCAGACTAAGATGCATCCAAACTCAGAGGAAGGCAATGGTAAACCACCCCTGAATACCTCTTACCATGAAAACCCTATGAACAGAGTATCCAAAATGCAACACGAGATACTGCTGGAAGATGAGACCCCCAGGTCAGAAGGCACCCACCGAGCTACTGGGGAAGAACAAAGGACAAGTACGAGTAGCGCTGTGACTAATGATGCAGCTGCGTCAAAGCTGAAAGGAAGCCCAGAGGCTGATGCACACAGATGCAAAAGGAGAGTCCGGAGTTGTATGATGTACACAATGGGAACATGGAATGTGAGAAGCATGAACCAGGGAAAGTTAGAAATTGTCAAGCAAGAAGTGGAGCATACTAACATTACAATACTTGGCGTGAGTGAATTAAAATGGACTGGAATGGGAGATTTTCAATCAGGCAACTACAAAATATTTTATGCAGGAAATGAGAAATCAGGAAGAAACAGGGTTGCTTTGATAGTGAGAAGTGATGTAGCAAAAGCAATTAGGAGCTATAACGCAAGGTCTGAATGAGTGATATCAATGAGATTAAACGGGAAACCTATTAACATAACCATCATCCAAGTCTACGCTCCAACATCAAACGCAGAAGAAGAAGAATTGGAGAGATTTTACACAGAAGTACAGCAGGAAATTGATCACACACCAAAACAAGATGTGCTGATAATCATGGGGGACTGGAATGCAAAAGTAGGGAACAGAGAAGAACTAGGAATTGTGGGGTAATGGGGCTTAGGTGACAGAAATGAAGCAGGAGAAAGACTTACTGAATTCTGTGAAGCCAATTATTTGTTTCTTGCCAACACATTTTTTGAGCAACCAAAAAGATGACTGTATGCATGGACATCACCAGATGGTCAATATAGGAATCAAATTGATTATATAATTGGAAACAGAAGATGGAGAAGTTCCATACTTTCTGAAAAAACAAGACCAGGAGGAGACTGCGGTACAGATCATGAACTGATCATATCGAAAATCAGAGTAAAGCTAAAGAAGAACCCCGTTCCGTGCCCGGGACTTACCGGGCGAAGGGGCGTGTTTGTGGCTGCAGCTGAAGTGAGGTGCCATCTTGGGAAGGTGTGCATGCGCGTAGCGCACTGGTGCGCTGACATAGCATGCAGGAGGGGGGCGGGGCGGCAGATGGCCATTTAAGGCCGCACCGCCAGCTGCCCACCCTCACTCTGAATTTGGCGGCCTTTTCGAAAGCGGTGGCTCCAGCGTCGGCGGCGCAACTCGCTCGCCTACGCACGAGACTTCTCCAGACTCTTTCGGGCCAGGCCTGGTGCGGCAGGGACAACGCGAGGCGCGGTTGGCGAGGCTCGGGTGCAGCGTGGTGTGGTGAGGGCGGCGGCAGCAGCAGCAAGGCCCTGGCTCTGTGGCGTTGCAGCAGAGAGCCTTAGGCCACGGGAGGCCCTCCATCGGCGGCAGCAACTCTGCACGGCGGCAGCATGGCCTAGAGGCAGCAGCAGCAGCAGCGATGGATCACAGGTGAGGCGGCCGGGAGGCCCTCCATCGGCGGCAGCAACTCTGCACAGTGGCAGCACAGCCTAGCGGCAGCGGCAGCTGCACCCACGGATCACAGGTGAGGCGGCCCTGTGGCCGCATTCTTTTTTGAGATTTCACCGGGGGGATCCCTGTGGGAGGGTGGGAAGGTTCTCCGCCCCTCACCCACCCCATAGCAAGGGAATAGGGTTCCAGCCCCAGCACACACACCCCCATTGGTCACTTGGGGGCCCAGGTAGCCGGGATTGTGCGGCTAGACAAAGGGGCCTATCGGCAGGGGATTGGGGTGTGTAGTATGAGCAGGGGGCACAGTCTGGCTGGGCTGCGAGGGTGCTGGTCCCCCTTTTAGGCCAACCACCTCTCATTTCTGCAGGAGGCACTCCCATCTTGCTTCTGCAACGGGCATAGGCCTTGGGGGGTCGTTAGTCGTAGGATAGACCCGGCTACGCTCTAGCTTGGGATGCCACCCAAAAAAGGTCAAGGTGGGCCAAAAGGGAAGGGAAGGGCCCCCAGGGCGGAGGGCAGATGCCCACCCCCAGCTGCGGAGGATGGGGTACAGGGGGAAGGCATACCATGGACCGCTATACTGGCTAGGTTAGAAGCCCTAGAGAGGGGCTCAGTCCAGCCTGGGGGGTTGCAGGCCCAGCCAGCACCTGGGAGAACAAAGGAACCACCCCCCAAGCGGCCCCGGGAGAAAGCTCAACATCCAGTCACCGGGGCTAATGCTGCGGCTATTACTTCCATCCTAGCGTCACTGGCCTTTCACCTGCTGCCCGCTACAAAGGAAAGAATATGGAAAGGGGAGTACGTCGACTTATTCTCGCTTCTATACAGGGAGCCAGTCAGGAGGGAGAAGAATAAGGGTGAAGAGGCAGAACCTGACAAGCCCAAGAGGCGGCGCATAGAGCGCACTTGGGCTAATTGGTTGCCTGCACTTCTGACATACATGGCGGTGGTGATCCAGAAGCAGCCACAGCAGGGCCCTATACTTATTAAATACCTCGATATCATATATCGAGGCTATTCCGAGTTCCAAGGGGCAGCATGGCTCGCCTACGACAAGGCGTTCCGTATGAGGGCAGCCTTTGATACTTCCCTCCCCTGGGACAAGAAGGAGGCGGACCTGTGGCTACGGTTTATGTCACACTCCAAGCCCATAGCCGGGGATAGAACAGACAGCGGCTACCTCTTGGCCCGTCAGGCAGCAGCAGTTCCTTCCCGCGGGCCTGCGGAGCAGGGGGTTCAACCCCGCCTGCTCTGCTGGGAGTTCAGCTCCTGAGGCCACTGTGGTCGTAGCCCCTGCAGGTTCCAACATGAGTGCGCAATATGCGGGGGTCCGCACTCCTGCGCTGCCTGCCCCAAGGGCCGCCCCTTCGGGGGGGAACAGAGAATCAGCTGGCGCAAGGAGACCAGGAGCTGCTGGCGCAGCTCAAGGAAAGGGGCCCCAGTCCAGTTAAACTCTCTGAACTCCAGCACTTGCTCTGCCTTTACCCCCGAGTCCAAGATGCCCAGTTTTTGCTCCAGGGCTTTACAGAGGGTTTTCGGATCCCTTATTCGGGTCCCAGGCAGCCCTTCATGTCCTGCAACCTCAAGTCTGTGGCGGGCATGGAATCGGTTGTGGGGGGAAAAATTGGAAAGGAGGTTAAGGCAGGCAGCGTGCTGGGCCCCTTTGCGGCACCACCCATCCTTTCACTCAGAGTTTCCCCCCTGGGCCTCGTTCCCAAGAAGGCACCAGGCAAATTTCGCCTTATACACCACCTGTCCTTTCCCCAGGGTGGGTCAGTAAACAACTTCATCCCATCAGACCTCTGCTCTGTCCGCTACACATCATTTGACTGTGTGGTGCATATGGTTAGGGACTGCGGGATTGGTGCCCTTATGGGAAAATGTGACATCAAATCAGCCTTCCGTCTCCTCTCTGTGCACCCACGGGACTTTGAGCTGTTAGGCTTTGCTTTCAAGGGTGAATATTATGTGGATAGGGCATTGCCTATGGGCTGCTCCATCTGATACTCGGTTTTTGAGCGCTTCAGCTCTTTCTTGGAGTGGGCAGTCAGGAGACGGGCTGGCCAGCAATCAGTGGTCCACTATTTGGATGACTTCCTGTTTGCGGGCCCTGCAGACTCGGGCTCCTGTCAGGCATTTATGGAGCATTTCGCAGGGATGGCGGGGGAACTGGGTGTTCCCCTTGCAGCTGAGAAAACTGAGGGCCCGTCCACCACCCTCACTTTTCTGGGCATAGAGATCGATACGGTGGCCCAATGCTGCAGGCTCCCGCTGGACAAGCTGGTGGCCCTTAAGGGGAAAATCTCAGAAGTGGTTGGGGCAAAGAAGGTGACATTGGCCACGCTTCAACAGCTGGCTGGCCATATGAACTTTGCGTGCAGGGTTGTAGCGCCCAGGCGCGCATTCTTGCGGCGCGTGTATGATGCCATGGCTGGCCTATCACGCTCCCATCACCACACGCGTGTTACGGCTGCTCTCAGGGCCGACCTGGTGGTTTGGTCCACCTTCCTGTGGGAATTTAATGGGGTCTCCTTATAGAGAAGGGACCGCCTGTTGGAAGCAGAGCTACAGGTGAGCTCTGACACCTCAGGTTCCTGGGGTTTTGGGGTCATTTTCCATGACTCATGGTGTCATGGCAGCTGGCCACAGAACTGGGCACAGGCTGGCCTAACCAGAGACCTTACCTTTTTGGAGTTCTTCCCCATTGTCATGGCCGTACACCTTTGGCCCGACAAGCTAGGCAATTCCTCAGTCCACTTTTGGTGCGACAACCTCCCTACGGTGCATGTCATCAACACCCTGTCTTCTAGAAACCCCAACGTTATGCATCTGGTGCGAGTGTTCGTGCTCCAATGTCTTCGCTATAATATCCGGTTCCTTGCACGCCATGTTCCGGGTATTGACAATAGTGTTGCTGATGCTCTATCACGGAACCAGATGGAGAGATTTCGCCAGCTGGCACCGTGGGCAAGGGCTCAGCCGGACGTGGTACCCCCAATGCTATGGAAGATTGGAGGACCAAATCAGAATGGGCCATAAGCCTGTCTATGGCACCCAGCACTTTGGCCAGCTACCAGGGGGCAGGTAGGGACCTGGCAAGCTTCAGGGAGTCCAGAGGCTACACCCAGGAGTGGCCCATCCCCGTGGAGCATCTTATGGAGTTCTGCGTGGAAGGGAAGTGGAGGGGCCTTTCAGTCAGGACCATCAGAGGTAAGCTCTCAGGTCTATCCTTCCTAGCGAAAGCACGGGGCTTTCAGGACTACTCCGGTGACTTTAGGGTCCGCCGGATGCTGGAGGGGTGGTCCCGTGAGTGCCCACACATGCCTGATGCCTGCTCCCCCTTTTCCCCAGAGCTACTGTTGGGTCTGCGGGGACAGTGGAGGGTGTTATGTTCTTCCCATTTTGAGGCACTGTTATACCATGCTGCGGGACTCACCCTGTTCTTCGGGGCCTTCCGAATAGGGGAGGTGGTGGTGGGTTCTAAGACGGATAGCTCCTTCTGGGCACTTCTGGTTTCTGACCTCAACTGGGTGTCAGAGGGGGTCCGACTGAGACTCGGGCGGTCAAAGATGGACCAACACCAAAAGGGTCGTCTGATTGTGTTATCCCCATGCCAACAGGAGGAGCTTTGCCCAGTGAGGGCCCTACACACCTTTCTGGCAGCCCGGGGGCTGCAGCCAGGGTACCTATTCAGGCACAGGGACCTCCTGCCCCTTACCAAGTATCAGTTTTGGTCGGTGACAAAGGCAGCACTCCTGAAACTAGGTGTGGATGCCCGCAAGTTCGGACACACTCCTTCCGAATAGGCGCAGCCTCCACCGCTACCCACCTGGGTTTTTCCAAGGGACAGCTACAGGCAGTGGGCAGGTGGTCCTCGGATGCATACAAGACTTACGTTAGACCACTCACAGAGATACATGAGGCCAGCGGCTAATGGTTTCCCCTTACCCTGATGGCAATTGTTGTCATTTTTGGCAGGCTGCTGGGAAAGATCGGAGCAAGTGAGCACCCTCCTCTGCAGCCACAGCATGATTTTCTGGGCAGGCCACAGGGTGGTGAAGTCTCGCATTGGAACGCAGCTGGGGCTCAGTCAGTGGGCCTCAGTGCGGTGGCTGGGACACCGGGGGATGCGTTGGAATGGTCTCCTGCCCACCTTGTTCCAGCTGGCGGTGGACCGGGCGGTGCCCCAGGTGCTGGTCATCCACCTGGGAGGTAACGACTTGGGTCTGTTGAAGGGCAAGGCCCTAATCGAACAGGCGTGTAGTGACCTCCAGGCCATTGCGTGGTGCTGGCCGGGGGTGCACTTGGTATGGTCAGACATCCTGCCGCACAGGAAGTGGAATTGTGCCGGTGACCCACGGGGAATGGACAGGGCTCAGAAAAAGGTTAATAGACAGATTCAGAGGGCCATCAAGGGCCTGGGGGGTTCTGTCATCCACCACCCAGAGATCAAGCACGATAGGCTGGAGCTGTTTAGGCCAGATGGCGTGCACTTGACTGACGGTGGCAATGACATCTTCCTGATGGACCTGCAGAGGGGTTTGCACCGGATTCTTATCGGGTGTGGGGTAAAGGGAGACTAAGCAGAGGCTTGTCCCCCTTTGGTGGCAAGGAAGTGCGGGGGAAAGGTTAAAAGGGAAAGGGCAGCTAGGTGACACCTTTAGGCACCTTTGGGGGTGATTGGCGGCCCGGGGGCCTGCAGCTCAGGGCTATACGGCCCAGGGGCAGAACACGGGCCACTTTTGGGGCCAACGTGCCTCATCCGCTCGGAGTTTCAGGGCTCCGGGGGGTGGTGATGCGGGTTGGACCCCCTACACATCTTCAGGGTGTGGCCGGAGCTGGGGCCTGGCACAGGGCAGCCCCAGGCTCAGGCAAGGTTTTGGTTGCCCTATAGCTGCAAGCAGGCTTTGCCTGGATCAGCAGAATTCTCCCGCACTTGATTTTCCCTCTGCAGGTTCATTTATTATAATTGACTCTGCTTTAATAAAGTGGCCCATTATTTAACCCAGTCAACGGTGTCTGTGTTTATTTCGGCAGTAGGCCACAACAACAAAGCACTCATAATGCCAAAATACAATTTAAATAACATCCCAGAAGAATATAAAGATCAAATAAGGAACAGGTTTGAGGCTTTAAACTTAGTTGACAGAGAACCAGAAGAACTATGGACTGAAGTCAGGGACATTATCAGGGAAGAATGCAAAAAGAAAATACCTCTTGTTAAAAAGAGAGAAAGACCTCAATGGATGACTGACGAAACTCTTAAAATGGTTAAAGAGAGAAGGAAAGCAAAAGCAAAAGGAGATAGAAACACAGTCAGAACCCTAAATGCAACTATACAACGACTAGTACGTAGGGACAAAGGAAACTATTACAATAGTTATTGTATAGAAATAGAAAAGGACAACAAAATGGGAAGAACAAGAACCCTATTCCAAAAGATTAGAGAAATGAAAGGGAAATTTAAACCACAAGTAGGGATGTTGAATAATCAACAGGGGAACACACTGACTGACCAAGATGAAATAAAAGGAAGATGGAAACAATACACTGAAGAACTCTATAAGAGATTACAGGATGACAGATTCATTCATGGAAGAACCGTATGATGAAGAATCAGAAATTTTGGAATGTGAGGTGGAAGCTGCTCTTAAAATTCTTGGAAGAAACGAATCACCAGGAATAGATGGCATACCAATAGAGTTGCTACAAGCTACTGAGACTGAATCTGTCCAAATGTTGACAAACATTTGTCAAGAAATATGGAAAACTAAACAATGGCCCACAGACTATAAGCGTTCAATATGTATCCCACTTTGAAAGAAAGGGGATCCCAGAGAATACAGTAATTACCGAACTATTGCCTTAATATCCCATGCAAGTAAAGCAATGCTCAAGATTCTACAACAAAGGCTCTTACCATATATAGAGCAAGAAATGCCAGACATCCAAGCTGGATTTAGAAAGGAAAGAGGCACCAGAGATCATATCGCAAACATACATTGGATAATGGAACGGACCAAGGAATTTCAGAAGAAAATCACCCTGTGCTTTATAGATTATAGCAAAGTCTTTGACTGTGTGGATCATGAAAAACTATGGAATGCTTTAAAAGAAAAGTGGGTGCTACAGCATCTGATTGTCCTGATGCGCAACCTATACTCTGCACAAGAGGCTACTGTAAGGACAGAATATGGAGAAACCGATTAGTTCCCCATCGGAAAGGGTGTGAGACAGGGGTGTATTTTATCACCCCATTTGTTTAATCTGTATGCAGAACATATCATACGGAGAGCGGGATTTGACCAAGATGGAGGAGGTGTGAAAATTGGAGGGAGAAACATCAATAATTTAAGATATGCAGACGATACCATACTCTTAGCAGAAACCAGTAATGATTTGAAACGAATGCTGATGAAAGTTAAAGAGGAAAGCACAAAAGCAGGACTACAGCTGAACGTCAAGAAGACTAAAGTAATGACAACAGAAGATTTATGTAACTTTAAAGTTGACAATGAGGACATTCAACTTCTCAAGGATTATTAATACCTCGGCACAGTCATTAACCAAAATGGAGACAATAGTCAAGAAATCAGAAGAAGGATAGGACTGGGTAGGGCAGCTGTGAGAGAACTAGAAAAGGTCCTCAAATGCAAAGATGTATTTGATCACTGAACACCAAAGTCAGGATCATTCAGGCCATGGTATTCCCAGTCTGTATGTATGGATGTGAAAGTTGGACAGTGAAAAATGCGTATAAGAGAAAAATCAACCCATTTGAAATGTGGTGCTGGAGGAGAGCTTTGCGCATACCATGGACTGCAAAAGAGACAAATAATTGGGTGTTAGAACAAATTAAACCAGAACTGTCACTAGAAGCTAAAATGATGAAACTGAGATTATCCTACTTTGGACACATCATGAGAAGACATGATTCACTAGAAAAGACAATAATGCTGGGGAAAACAGCAGGGAGTAGAAAAAGAGGAAGGCCAAACAAGAGATGGATTGATTCCATAAAGAGACCTGAACTTACAAGATCTGAACAGGGTGGTTCATGATAGATGCTCTTGGAGGTCGCTGATTAATAGGGTCGCCATAAGTCGTAGTCGACTTGGAGGCACATAACAACAACAACATGGTATTGCGTTTAGGAAATCATCACTGTCTTTTGTTTTTCTCTTTGCATTTCATTTACCTTTAACCTCACTCCCTTACATCCATAGAAACAACAACAGTGGTTCTATGCGCTCAGCATAACCCCCTTAAACCCACTGACGATGTATCTTGTTGGTTGCATGATGGTTTGTTTCTTGCCCAATAGTGGTAAAAGAGAATTCATGTACTGGGAAGTGTGTCTACAATTGTTGTCATTCCCAAGTTGCTGCCTGTGAAGGTAGACCAAACCATGTGTGTTTTCTCTGTCAATTATTACTCACTAGAATTGTCTTGGCTGTCAAAGTGAGTTTATAGCAGCCCACAGGATAGACAGAAAAGGGTTGGGAATCTTCTTACCCTTACTCATTTCTCAGACCTCTTTCTGAAGTGAAGTCAAATCTGTAAAGACGTTTGGTGCAGCCACATTAAAAGATAGGGGCAGGGCATTCCAGGCAGGGGGTTGGCAACCCTGCTTGGATATGGATATCTTTGCAGAGGATCCCTAGTCAGGCTTTACCACCAGCACAATCCAAAACATATCTATTCAGAAGTAAGTCCTATTGAGTTCTATGGGGCTTATTACGTTTTTTTACTCTTGAGTGCTCCCATCTATCACCTCCACACTAGGTTCCTTTCTTCCTACAATGGTCTTCTGGTGACTGGCCTGGCCTAAGGGCACTTAAACCCTTTTTGCCAGAAGCAAGTAAGCTAGGTTAAATTTTCCCTACCCAGGCTCCATCTTTTAGCTAAGATTTCTTAATTTCCAGTTGGAGAAATGTTTTTGCTTGAATTGTATGCTCCAAGCAACTGTGGTTGATGCTTAATGTATCATGCTTTATGATATCACCCAGGCCAGCCCCTGTGACATCACTCAGGCCTTCCCCTGTAACATCACTAGAGCCCACCCCTGAAAACTCAGGTTTGGGATGCTTCCGACCTGGTAACCCTACTGTCAATGCAGTATCATTTTGAGATGGGGGGGCAGAGGAGGAATGTTGCTTGACCTCAAAAAAATGGCAACCTTCCACTAGGACACTGGTTTTCAACCTTGGGTTCTCAGATATATTATTGGACTCCAACTCTCATCACCCCCAGCCAGCTAGCCAATGGTCAGGGATGAGGGTGGTTATCACCCAACAACATCTGGGGACCCAACAATGGGACTAGTAAATTCTTATGGTGAGAGGGCAGAATCAAAGGGGCAGGTTATATCCTGCTGTGCTTAAGAGGTTTTGCTATCAGATGGAAAGGGCAGGCAAAGACAGGCTAATGTACAGAGGGGAAACCGGTAAGAAATTGCCCAGACCGAGAAAGCAAGCCTGAGAGTCTTTATACTTGCAGGTGGTGTGCTATTGGCTTCTTCTGATCACCTGACTTCCCAGGCCAGGACGCAGAGCTTGGAAAAGTTACTTTTTTGAACTACAGTTCCCATCAGCCCAATCCAGTGGCCATGCTGGCTGGGGCTGATGGGAGTTGTAGTTTAAAAAGTAACTTTTCCAAGCTCAGGATGATAGGTTGTTATGCAAGTCTCCTGCCTGGAAAGGTCTATGAAGCAGGCCACTCACTCCTTTATGAAGTATCCACCCCCTCTCATCAAGTTGCTAAGCAACACCTTGGGGGAGTAAAAGTCAGTGGTCAGCCTGGTTGGAGAGGAGAGAGTAGGGATGCTGAGGGAGAATCCTTCAGCTTGTGCCAGAAAGTGTGCTTGGGGAGAGAAAGAGAGAGAGAGAGAGATCCAGGATCCGCAATTAAAACTGTTCATTGGAGAAAGTGGCTGAGAAAGGGCCAGATTCCTGAGCCCTGAGGGCCTGTCCAAGAGGCACTGGGACAACTCTTGTGTGAGGGAGAATCATGGCAGCGGGAGTGGGAGAGGCCCCAAAAGACAGAGCTGTGCAGTTCCAGGATGTACAGAGCAGAAGCAGACATCTGAAAAAGAAAGGCCATCTCATCCCAATAAATCCTGTTAGTGAAGCACAACTGGTCTGTATTGAGGCCCAGGGCACTGTAAGAGTTCTAATATGCATTTTTAACTTGCAGAGGTGGGGAACCTCCAGATGTTATTCATCATCATCATCATCATCATTTCATCATTTTATTTGTATGCCGCCTTTCCACATAAAATTGTGCTCAAGGCGGCTTACAACAAAAATACATGTCAAAAACAATTGCAAAAACAATTTCCTAATAACAAAAAATAATAAAACAGTGACATAACAAATATAATAACCAAAAACAACTTTTCAACATTATGAACATAATAAAACAATTATTTAAAAACAAAAAGTAACCATTAACACCCCAAACCCCTAAAGAAAACCATTTACTGTATCTCCTACAAAACTTCATTATTCAGAGGGGAGGCTTGTTTTGTATCAGCACATGTCTACTCAGAAGTACTTCTCACTGAGTTCGCTGGGGCTTACTCCCAATAAATTGGTGATAGGATTGCAGTAATCCTATCCCCTTATTTGAGAGTAAGCCCCATTAAACTCAATGAGACTTATTGTTGAGTAGACAGCATATAGGATTGCACTGTAACTCTTCTATTTGGCCAACAGTTACAGCATTTTCTTTGAAGGCGCACTTCATGTTGCAATCACATTTGAAATATACAATGCACAGTATGTACTACTGCAGATTTGCTGCTTTCCATAAGAGATGGTCAGGATTTTCTCCCTTTTCGTTTCTCTTCATTACAATGTCTTAGGTTGGGTTGGCTCCATCAACCCCATCCAGCTAGGCCAATGGTCAGGGATGAGGGGAGTTGTATTCCAGCAACAGGGTTCCCTACCCCTGTGTTAGGAGATATATATTTGACTTCATGCTGACTTCAAACCGGAAAAGGGAAAGGGGACATTGTTTCAAAGTTGACTTATTCACTAGCACTATGCTGACATTCAAAAGTTATCCAGTCTGTGTCAGTGTTGGAATTGCTTTTTAAGATGTTTTTAAAGCTTTTTTTAAAAAATGTTTTTAAAGATTTTTTTAAAAAAATTATCTCTAAGTCTGTTTTTATGACGTTTTAAAGTGTTTTTTAGTGTTTTTGTTTACTGCCCTGGGCTCCTACTGGGAGGAAGGGCAGGATATAAATTTTATAAATAGATGATAAATAATTACTATTTCATATCTAAACCTCACTTGATATGAGGCATTTCCCCAATCTGATTATATATAAACCATATAATACACTTTTGTTTACACTATTTTATCCCCGTTTTACAGTGGGCCTCACTGCCGAGATGCTGCCAAGGTTGGCAATGTGGTCAGCTATAGACCCCATAAAGGTGGGAGACAGTTACACCTGCTGTTCCCACATCTGGCTAGAAGCCCTGGTGGCGCTGTACATAGCAGGGAGCCTGTGCCTGGTCTGCAGGATTTCTGGATGAAGCCCTGAGTGGTCCAATATGGAGAAGCTGAGCTCTCTGCGCTGTATGAAGGACATTTTATATCAGGGCTTAGTATTAAGCAAGAGACTCTGAATTTTCTGCAATACTCACTGAATTGAGCAGGGAGGGGTGTCCTTTGTTTAGGGGAGTGCTTCCCATACTTCTTTTCCCATAGAACATTTCAAAATTGCTGCTGGTCTTTGGTGACAGCTGATTTTTTTTTCCCGTCTGTTGTAGCAACTGTAATCTGCTATGCTAGGTACTGTTTGATTTTTCATTGTATATGTACATTTATTCATTTATTCCATAGAATTCAATAGAAGAAATAAAAGAAGCAGGAAAAATACAATGAAAAACCAATATGAATATTTTATATGGCTATGCCGCAGACCACCTGAATGAGGTTCACAGACCACTGCTGATCCAAGGACCAGTTTGGGAACCTCTAGCTTAGGGACAGTGACCTCAGTATTGAAAGAGATGAGTGTACTGCAGAAAGGGGCAGGCACAGGCATTATATTAGCTTTCTCCCTATCCTTGAGGGCATCGTGCCTTTGGTCTCCCCCTCCCCACAACAAACCTGGAACTAGCACTAGCTTCTGAATAAGATTCCCAGCTGTCAGAGGAAGGTGGAGCCTCTGGGCCATGTATAGTACTTTGCCCCCTCTATCTTTTTTTCAGGCAGTATGCCTCAAGCAATCAGATCTGCATAAGAGGAAGAACAGGCCTACACTTGTTGACCCCACCCCTCCATCATGTCCCTGGTGTCCAGTCTCACCATTGGCCAGCTTGGCCAATGATCAGAAATGATAGAAGTTGGAGTCCACCAATATATGGAGGGGCACATGTTGGTGTGGGGGGGGCGAGATCTGAAGCAGGGAACCTGCTCTATGGATGTAGGTCCCCTATGGAATTTAGAATCTATCATGATCTACCATTCAGTACTGATAATGGAAGATTGGATATTGAAATTACTGGACTTAACAAGACTACTGAAGATGGAAGATGGAAAATGGAACTAATAGAGATAATAGAACAATGGCTACTGAAATTATTGAACCTAACAGATTCTGATGTGATGGATTAATTGAAATGTTTATTTTGACTATGGTTATGACAATAAGATTATCATAATTAGTAATGAGATGGATTAATTGATATGCTTATCTGGAAAAAAAAATTGATAGATATATTTCTTAAAGAATTGAAACCTCTCTTTGACTTTTTGTGGAAAGAATAAAGTAATGTTTATGAGATTTGATGATTAAGTAAGATAACTACTGGAGGAAAGTGATTTTATAATATGACTTAAGAGACAGGATTGTTATATATTATAGACTTATAACTGATTTGATCTTTGACAAATGGGAAGTCAATATTTTACTCTTTATTTTTTATTTTTGTTTTTTTTTTTTTCTTTTTTTTTCTTTTTGTTTAACTATTTTTGATTTTGTTTTTTGTCTTTGAATGTTTTATGATTTTGTCTTGTATGTTTTATGAAAATCTGAATAAAAATTATTGAAAAAAAAAAAAATGATCTACCATTCAGCTACAGTTCCCTCCTCTCACAATCATCATTTAAGTCAGTGTTTGCTAGTTTGGTGCCGTGCATATAGTGGTGGCTGGCACCCATTGGGATTGGTAGGACAGAAGCCAGGGAGCTCAACAGGAGGTGGAGCCAGAGCCAATTACAGGAGAAGCCAACCAATTCTAGTTTTGTCCCCTTCCTCCTTTCTGCTGAATTCTGCAAGGGCAACACTGAGACTAAAGAAGAGGAAACAGCCAGGACCACTGTCTGGACTGGTTGTAAGCAAGAATACAGGTGGGTTTGGAGGAATCAAGATTGACGTTGGTAGGGCAGTGCCCCATTTGCCCTAATAGACCAGCCACTGCTGCCTGCAGATATCATGGCCATGCTGGCTAAGGCTCACAGGAGTTGTAGTCCAAAACATCTACAGGTCTCCAGGTTGGCAAAGGCTGACTTGATAAATTGCAAATTAGCAAAGGCAATGTATTTGAAGCAGTCAACATTTGGCAGAACCTAACAGTGTCTCATAGGCAACTTGCATTATGAAGTGAAGTGAAAAATGTTATTTCAGTTCCAAAATTTTGTCATTTCCCCCTTTTAAATTTTTCAGCGACTGTACTTTCTTCAGAACTGAGTGAATTGGATGCTGAGATTCCAAAGCCAAAATCTGGACATGATTTTTATTGTAAGTCTCATAATATATTCTTCTCTCGGGTAACCGTTTCTCCTGAGTCTTCGACTCTAAAACTCAGGGAGCACAGCTTGGGAGCTAAGGGGTAGTGCCTAGCAGAGCGGGGAGTATAGCCTGGTGGCACTCACTGATTTTATTTTATGAGCTTTTGAACCTCTCCTAATTGATCTCAAATAGAACAGAAGAGCCCTGCTGGATCAGGCCAAAGGTCCATCTAATGCAGCATTCTTTTCTCCCAGTGGCCAGCCAGATGACCATGGGAAGCCCACAGGCAGAACCTGAGCACAGTAGCACTCTCCCCATCTGAGTTTCCCAGCAACTAGTATTCAGAGAAGGGATGGAAAGATCACCTCTCTTCCTCTTCATCATTCCATCACTTTCTCTTTATCTGCAGAAAGAGAAAGAGAACATGCTGGAAAAGGGTGCAGCTTAACCGTTAGAAAGGGAGGAGGCTGACAGTGGGTGCTATGGAAGATAGGCTCCTCACCCTTGCTTCTGGTTCCTCATCCCTAGATGTAGCTCTTTCTACTGGAGAGCTTGAGAAGCAGGCTAAACCCTTGAAATGATGGGTTAGTCTCTCTTGTTAAGCCGCCTAGAGGGATTGGGAATAGGAGGCACTGTTTTACGGTGGTTCCGTTCCTATCTCTCAGGCAGGTACCAACGGGTGGCATTGGGGGATGAGGTTTCAGACCCTTGGCCTCTTAATTGCGGAGTGCCACAGGGTTCTATCCTCTCCCCCATGCTATTCAACATCTATGTGAAGCCGCTGGGAGCCATCATCAGGAGTTTTGGGCTGCAGTGTCACCAATATGCGGATGACACTCAGCTCTATCTCTCATTTAAGTCCTCACCAGAGTTGGCTGTGAAGACCATGTCCAAGTGCCTGGAGTCCGTTAGTGGATGGATGGGCGAGAACAGGCTGAAGCTCAATCCTGACAAGACCGAGGTGTTGCTCGTGGGTGATAAGAGAAGGTTGGGAGACATCGACTTGGTGTTTAACGGGGTGAGATTACCCCTGAAGGAGCAGGTCCGCAGCCTAGGGGTCATTCTTGACTCCCAGCTGTCCATGGAGGCTCAGGTTTCGGCAGTGAGCCGGGCAGCTTGGTATCAATTACATCTGATACAGAGGCTGCGACCCTACCTTCCTGTACAGCTACTCCCATGAGTAATACATGCCCTGGTCTCTTCTCGCTTAGACTATTGTAATGCGCTCTACGTGGGGTTACCCCTGAAAATGGTCTGGAAACTCCAGCTGGTACAGAATGCGGCGGCACGCTTGATTACGCGTAGCCATCGCCGGGAACATATCACCCCGGTGTTGATAGATCTTCACTGGCTACCAGTGGTTTACCGGGCCCAATTCAAGGTGTTGGTATTGACCTTTAAAACCCTATACGGTTTCGGCCTGGTTTATCTAAAGGACCGCCTCCAGTATCACCAATTAAGCCGCCTTACAAGATCAGCCATGCAGGATCTCCTCTCGGTCCCACCGGTGAAAACAGCTCGGCTGGTGTGGACCAGAGAGAGGGTGTTCTCGGTAGTGGCTCCCACCCTCTGGAATTCTCTCCCCTACGACCTCCGACATGCCTCCTCCCTGATGAGTTTTCGCCGAGCTTTAAAGACCTGGCTATTCAGGCAGGCCTACAGGAACTTCGAGCTAGATTAGTTTTTGATGTATTAAGTGATGTTTTGATGTTAGCTTAATTGATGATGTGGTTGAATTGTGTATTGTATTTTATTATGCTGCTGTAAGTCGCCTAGAGTGTCCGTTAATTCGGACAGATAGGCGGCTAACAAATAAAATTTTATTATTTTATTATTATATATTATATCTTGACACTAGGGAGGGTGGGGGGAGTTCAATTCTATTTACATTTTAATAAGAAACTACTTAATTCAAACTTCTAGACAGGGCTGGCACTGGCCTGCCCCCAGGCCCACAGCACCTTACAGCCCAACGCCCCCGTCCAATACAGGTGGTGTGGGACTTCAATAAGCCTACCTGACCCGCCTAACTCCTGCATCAGTGTGCACGCTCTGAATGCTGTGTGTGCACACCTGCCATTACCCATGATGGTGGTGGGGGCATCAACCCCTTAGGGGCACTCCTGCTGCTATCTTGGGTGATAGCAGGTATGCATGCACACCGTGCGGGGTATGCACACTGGTGCACAAATGCGACAAGCTGCTGAGGTGCGCCACCTGTATCGAGGGGGTGCCTGGGAGCCCCTGCTCGGAAATCCATGGTAGCATCAGGTCTCATGATTCGAGACAGCCGCAGCTTGCAGAACAGGAGCGCTGCCCTCCCACCCTAAGGAGGAGCCCCTCTGGACTGTAGCGGCCCTCAACCAGGGCCCAACCTGGCTGCGCACAGGCACCAGACCTGTTTCTAGAACCAATGGAGGAACCAAAACACAATTATCCTTTGAAACTCATATTTCTCCCTGGACGATAGTCCATCAAGTGTGTATTGATAATCACCTAGCATCCAGAGGCAGGAACTGCAGCAAAATCATGGGGCGTAAGTCGCCCCGGTCATGCGACTTCCCCAATCCTTTCCTGCCTCATCTTCCTAGATGGTTGCTTTTTTCCTTGCTCCATACCAATTTCTCGGTCTTGGTCCCTATTTCTTCTGTTTTTTCTTGTGTAAAAATCCTCTTCTCCAAATTTTGCAATACAGTTCTCCAACTAAATAATCTCTACAAAAATGCATGAAAATGCATACATGGATATAACATTAAAATGCATTATATTAGGGAAAATTGCATGCAGGAAATATATTCGCACCAAAATGTGAAAAAGTTTCATGAGGATTTTTTTTTAAAAAACTGCTGCTTTGGAGAACTGGATTTCACGTTGGAAAAATGAGAAACTGAACTAGACAAATTCATCCATCTCTACTTGACTCCCTAACAAATCTATTTATCCTCTCTGTAGGGGGGGTATATTCCATGTCTATAGGGAAATTAGTTGTACTTTACAACCCAGGATAGTCCTATTTCATTCCTTACCTTACTGGGTGAAAATGCACCTTCGAATGTCCATTTCAAGCCCACCCAGATCTTTTTCTAAGATACCTGAAATATCATCTTACCCGTTATATCAGCCTTTCCCAACCAGTGTGCCTCCAGATGTTGTTGGACCACAACTCCCATCAGCCTCAGCCAGCATTGCCAATGGTCAGGAAAGATGGGAATTGTGGTCCAACAACATCTGGAGGCACACTGGTTAGGAAAGGCTGCCTTATATTATACCCAGTCGATCGCTGTGCTTTGCAGGTGATGATGTCCTGCAGATACCATCTCATCAGGAGGTCCGTTCTGCACAACATAGGAAGTGGACCTTTAGTGCTATGGCACCTACCTTTGGGAATTCCCTTCCCTTAAATATTAGAGAGGCACAGTCTCTGTTGTCTTTCAAACAGATTTGGGATTGAGTGGATTCACAGGTCAAGTCTGCCTCAACCAGAAGCCAGGAATCTGTCCTGAAATCCAGATGTGGAGGATGTTGATATGTTTAACTTTTATAAAACTTTTCAAGCTGCTGCCACCAGCAGCACCAATTTCCCTCCTTGGTCACAGCTTCCCTAATTCTTCTCCTTTGATGCAGCCAGTCCAACAGACTCCCTTAATGGGAGAGATGGGAAGCAGGGCCCATTTCCATCAGCTCTGCTGAAGATCAGCTCTATCACGCCCCTCTTGTCCCTGAAGTGATCCTATTCCAGCTGGTTACTACATGCATTGCTATTTAACTTTAAAAAGGGAGGCATTTGTTTTCCTTTTCCCTCCCTATCCCTTTCATATCATGTTGTCTTTTAGACTGCACACTTATGGGCAGGGACTATCTTGTTTTAACTGATTGTACGTAAGCCATTCTGGTAGCTTTGTCAGCTAAAGAGCGGGGTATAAATGCTCTAAATCAGAGATAGCCAACATGGTGCCCTCCAGATGTTGTTGGACTTTAACTCCCCTCAACCCCAGCCTGCACGCCCCATGGTCAGGTATCATAGGAGCTGTAGACAGACATCTTCTGGAGGGCACCATGTTGGCTATCCCTTCTCTAAATAAATGAGTACATGCATATTCTATGGACAATCCTCCTGTGCTCTCATACATCTCTGAGCTGACTTTCCAAGCGTTGGCTAATATTGCCTCTTTTCTTTTGCCCAGTGTTTCCATGTGGTCCTGACACAAGACAATGGGAGTACTTCAATGGAAAATGCTACTATTTCTCCCTGGAGAAAACTTCCTGGATGCGGGCCAAGGATCAATGCAATTACAGAAATTCAAAGCTGGTTGTCGTCGATAGTATGGCTGAACAGGTAAAAAGATGGGAAACTGACTAGATGACCAGCCAGGATTGGTGTGACAAAGTTGGAGGTATCAGGGAATGTGGCGAAAACCATTGCGCAGAGAGATGGAGGGGAGGCATAGCTACCTTGCTCCAACCTTCTCGGCATGCATCTCCTGATGACAGCCTGGAAAAAATCCATGAGGTAAGACTCAGGGGTAGAGTGTACAAGAAGCTGAGGAACAGAAGAGCCGCAAAGTCTCTGTGTGGACCTATCTTTTGTGAGAGGTGCCACCAACATATTCATAACTCAACACTCCAAAGTTTCACATAGGCTACAGTTTTAAAACTTTGCTCCAGAGTACAAAACTTTGCTCCAGAGTACCCTGAATCTTCCTGAAAGCTTATTGGGTTAATGGTGGATAAACGTCCTGGAAAGCAATTTGACCATCACTGCTGATGTCCCCCTGTATCAAAGTACCACCTATGGATATGGTTCTATACATCCTCTGTTCCTGGCTCTGAATGCCTTCAAGATTTTCCAATGAATCAGCTTGGGAGGGCTCGCCTCATCCTTGGTCACTCCATCTACTGTCTCCTAGTGCTCTGTGCTCTATCTTGAGCTTTAAGTCATAAGAACAGAGGAAGCCACCTTATGCTAAGTTAGATCAATGTTCCATTTAGCTTAGTATGGTCTACATTGACTGGTAGGCCGCACTCCATGATTTAAAACAGGAATATTTCTCCAACCCTACCTGGAGAATCAATTCTATCAGTTTCCAATTTTTCCACTCAGATCTTCACATTTCAACAGCAGTTTGCAATTTAAAAGAAAAAATCCTCAGCACTGTATTGCAAATTTCTCCTAATAAACACATTTTAATGCAGTTTTGACTAATGTACATATTTCTGCAGTAATTTTACCTAATACAATGCATTTTTGTATGTTATACTCACTAACACAGTACAACCTTGTTATAATGTGGGAGTTGGGGTACAAAGGATGAGCCCGTGTTACAGGGCTTCTGCGTTATAACAAAAGTCATTTTCTGTAAACATTTTACTTGGGTGACATTGTCATACCTTTAATATATCTGAATCCACAGTTCAGTGAGCCACATTATAGTGAGGTTCTACGGTATAATCATTTTTATGTACACTTTCCCTTAATATTTGCATTCTTTCAACAAGCCTTTTAAGTTGAGACCTATCCCAGTCTGCATCTGTGTCAGAATTGTTTAATATGTTTTTTAATAATGTTTTTAACCCTTTTTTAAAGTTGTTGTTTAAAAAAATGTTTTTAATGCTGTCTTGTTTTAATGTATTTTAAGATCTGTTTTTATGATGTTTTAAAGCGTTTTAGTGCTTTGTTTGCTGCCCTAGGCTCCTGCTAGGAGGAAGGGCGGGATGCAAATTAAATAAATAAATAAATAATTTTTGTAAACATTGGCTGGAGAACTGCATCTCAGAATTCAGCTAAGGGCAAATTCTGAAGCATAGCTGTGTTTCTGTTCAGGTATTGCTTCAGAATTTTATGGGTTCATCTTTAAATATGAACTGAACTGAATTTCTGCCCCATCCCTGCTGGAGATGCTGGGGACTGATCTTAGGACCTTCTGCATGCACAACAGATGCTCTACCACTGAGCTATGGCTATTCCCCTGTCTGTTTCTGTGCTGGTCTGTTCTACGGTGGCTTTTAGTGGCCAACCAGACTCACCACAGACCTCAGGAAAGCTCCCTAACCAACTCTGACTGAGCTCAATGTCACCAATCACATGGAGACACAAGGCTTTGGGATCAATCCCTATGAGGGCTAGGAGCAAGAGAAGCTCTCCCTCCATTCTACGGATGGGTGAGAAATTCAATTCAGTTTGCATTTAAAGCTGAATCTATCAAATTCGGACTATCCAAAACAATATGACAACCAAAACACAGCCATCCTCTGAAATTTACACTTCTGAGAATTTTGTAATGTGTTTCTCCAACAAAATAATTATAACAAAATGCATAGGGGAAAATGGGCATAAAAATGAATATTATGAGTAAAAAATACAAAATGCACAATTTTGGGAGAAATCACTTGCAAAAATGTGTAAATTTGTCAAAACTGCCTACAAAAATAAGTTTATTAGGAGAAATTCACACTAAAATGCTGGAGAATTTTCATGAGGAATTTTTTTAAAAAAACATTGCACATTGCTGGAGAAATGTGGAGAACTGAATTTAAGGCTGGAAAAATGAGAAACTGAGAGAACCAAAAGTGACAGGTCTTTCCACCCCTTCTCTTCACCTGCACTCGTTCTGGCTCCTTCTGCTTCTCCTTCACTCTCATGTTGGGAGCAGCTTATATAGGAGCAGAACATCCAAGCCGCTGCACTAGCAGCCCTGCATCACTTCTGGAACTGGATGGACTGGCCAGACAAATCTTGATAATCAAAAAATACAAGGTGTGGACATTCGTTGATAATAAGAAAAAAAAGGAGGGGGAAACCCCAGAATGTAAAAAAGAGGGAAATTCCAAATTATGTAGATTTTTTTATTGATTTCTATAAAAGAGAATAAATTTCTTTCAAATACCCAACGCGTTTCAGCCGTACACAAGGGCTTTCATCAGGGGCTATAAACAAATAGAAAAACATCATTTTGACAGACATATATAAATTTCAATCTCTATTAAAAATTTTCTATAAAAACATTCTTCATTTTGTATATTCTCAGACATTTCATATACACAAATACAGAAATGATTTTCTGTAGCTTCTAAAGAATTTTTCTTCTTATGTTTCTGTACATAATATAGGTAAGCAAATTCATGTATAGCATTTATTTGTAATATTTAAAAGATACTTACATTTAAGTTGTTAAAGCGCTTTATTCAATAGAGTTTTCTGTCTCACTTTTGCTATGAATGGCATCAATGTCTTTACGATTATTTAAAACTGGTGAGAGCTTTTATTATTATTTTTTATTTGTCTGGAGAATAATTATTCTGACCTTTAGATATAGGATTAAGAACACCTGTCGAATACTTGTGAGTAAAAAATGTTTTTGGACCCGAGGAACCCTTTACATCAGGGGAAGAAATGAACATTCCTCATTTAGACCACTAGGTGTCATTGTTTTGAGTCTTAAAATCCATTCTATTTCTTTTTTATATAAAAGAAAACTAGAAAATGATCATGTATTTGTTGTAGGACCCAAAATTTTAAACCTGTACCAATATATTTAGGGCATTGAAGACAATGAGAAACCAAAGGAGCTCCTGTTTTTTTGTTTTTTATATTACTTAGATGTTCTCCTATCCGTATCTTAATTTTCCTTGATGTTTGTCCTACATATAATTTCAAACATCCGCACTGTATAACATAGATTACTTGTGCAGTGTTGCAATTGGAAAAGTGATGTATCAAATATTTTCTTTGATCAATCGGATTTATAAAATGTTGAATTTTGAGAGTGTATTTACAAAAGGAACAATGTCCACAGGGGTAATGTCCTATTGGTGGGCTTGCACCAATAAGGTTACAATTGGAAGAAAGTGTGTGTTTCTTGAAGTCACTATGGACTAATAAGTCTTTCAAGTTTTTTGTTCTTTTATATGAAAAAAGTGGTAAATCCTGACATCCAGAAATATGTTGTATTATGTGCCAATTCTTTTTGATACTACCTTGTAATTTGTTTGACACATGGTTGTAAGTAAGATTGCAATAAATTCTCTGAGATGAGTTTTTTTTTAGTTTTTTTCATTAAATCTGTCCGTTCTTTATATAAAACTTTTTCAAAATTATGTTCTATAATTTGTGAGGGATATCCTCTATGAATGAATTGTTGTTTTAAAATTTCTGAGTGAAAAAGAAAATCCTTCTCTAGTGTGCAATTTCGTTTTATCCTCAGAAATTGACTATGTGGTAAATTACATCTTAATGGTATTGGATGAGAACTGTCAAAACAGAGATAGGTGTTTCTATCTGTTGGTTTTTTATACATTGTGGTGTAAAGATGGTTATCCTTTTTCTTAATTATTAAATCTAGGAAATTTATTTCTGTTATATTATGTTGATGGTCAAATTGTATGTTAGGATCTTTATTATTTATCCATTCTATAAATTCTTCCAATAATTTAGGTGTACCTTTCCAAATACAAAAGATATCATCAATAAATCTCCACCAACATCGTAATTGTTTCACATAAATGTTAGACGATATGTGTATTTCTTTCTCAAAATTTTCCATAAAGAGGTTAGCTACCTCTGGAGCCATTGCATCTGAAGTCAGTTCGGAAACTACAGCTAGTGCAAAACGCGGCAGCCAGACTGCTAACAAGAACAAAGCGGTCTGAGCATATAACACCTGTCCTGGCCCACCTGCACTGGCTGCCAATATGTTTCCGGGCTAGATTCAAAGTGTTGGTATTAACCTATAAAGCCTTATACGGTGCGGGACCACGTTACCTTGCGGAACGCCTCTTCCGATATGAACCCTCCCGTACACTACGTTCAGCTACGAAGGCCCTCCTCCGGGTTCCAACCCATAGGGATGCCCGGAGGGTGATGACAAGATCTAGGGCCTTCTCGGTGGTGGCCCCCAACCTGTGGAACGGTCTCCCCGAGGAAGTGCGCCTGGCGCCGACACTGCTTTCCTTTCGGCACCAGGTTAAAACCTTTTTATTCTCCGAAGCATTTTAATCTAAATTGATTTAAATTTAAAATGTTACTGCATTGATTTAGATTGTGTTATTTTGTATCATATTGTATTATTTATTGTATTTTTTATGCTTTGTATTTCTATGTTCACCGCCCAGAGAGCTATTGCTAGTCGGGCGGTATATAAATTTAATAAATAATAATAAATAATTGGACATCCCATTGCTACCCCTTTAATCTGCCAATAGTAAATTTGATCAAACTTAAAATAATTTTTTCTCATGGCTATGTCTGCTAGTTCTCCTAAAAAATGTGTTGGGCGGTTGTTATCAATACATTTATCAAGTGTAGAATAGATAATGTCAAGAGCTTCCTGTTGAGGTATACTCGTGTATAACGATCTTACGTCCATAGTAACTAACAAATCCGTTGCTGATACCTGAATGGGTTCAATTTTATTGATAAAATCTGTAGAATCTCTAATATATGATGGTATTTGGGGTACAAAGGGTTGGACATTGTTCCTTTTGTAAATACACTCTCAAAATTCAACATTTTATAAATCCGATTGATCAAAGAAAATATTTGATACATCACTTTTCCAATTGCAACACTGCACAAGTAATCTATGTTATACAGTGCGGATGTTTGAAATTATATGTAGGACAAACATCAAGGAAAATTAAGATACGGATAGGAGAACATCTAAGTAATATAAAAAACAAAAAAACAGGAGCTCCTTTGGTTTCTCATTGTCTTCAATGCCCTAAATATATTGGTACAGGTTTAAAATTTTGGGTCCTACAACAAATACATGATCATTTTCTAGTTTTCTTTTATATAAAAAAGAAATAGAATGGATTTTAAGACTCAAAACAATGACACCTAGTGGTCTAAATGAGGAATGTTCATTTCTTCCCCTGATGTAAAGGGTTCCTCAGGTCCAAAAACATTTTTTACTCACAAGTATTCGACAGGTGTTCTTAATCCTATATCTAAAGGTCAGAATAATTATTCTCCAGACAAATAAATAATAATAATAAAAGCTCTCACCAGTTTTAAATAATCGTAAAGACATTGATGCCATTCACAGCAAAAGTGAGACAGAAAACTCTATTGAATAAACCACTTTAACAACTTAAATGTAAGTATCTTTTAAATATTACAAATAAATGCTATACATGAATTTGCTTACCTATGTACAGAAACATAAGAAGAAAAATTCTTTAGAAGCTACAAAAAATCATTTCTGTATTTGTGTATATGAAATGTCTGAGAATATACAAAATGAAGAATGTTTTTATAGAAAATTTTTAATAGAGATTGAAATTTATATATGTCTGTCAAAATGATGTTTTTCTATTTGTTTATAGCCCCTGATGAAAGCCCTTGTGTACGGCTGAAACGCGTTGGGTATTTGAAAGAAATTTATTCTCTTTTATAGAAATCAATAAAAAAATCTACATAATTTGGAATTTCCCTCTTTTTTACATTCTGGGGTTTCCCCCTCCTTTTTTTCTTATTACAGACAAATCTTGCCACAGAGCAGCTAGAGGGCCCCTACCAGCCTGACTGCTGGCACCCTGTACCATGTAACTGCAGAAAGTATTGGGGCATTCTAGGGTGCAGATTTCATGCTGGATATAATAAAGAGGCCCATCTGAAGCCTAGGGCAGTTGTTTGATTCCTCTGGAATGTACCAGATTTCTATGGCAGATAGGCAGGGCTCCTCAGTAGACACTTCAACGAAGAAAGGTTTTCCTGAAGGTAGAAGTTTGAAAAAAAAAATCAGCATGGATTTTAAACAATACACTTGGGGCCTGCAACAAAATGTTGCAATGCGGAGTACTTTTCAGAATGCCAGTCAGTTAGCCATGCCCTCTTCCATGATATTCCATTCCAGCTCCCCAGCCCACACGTTTCCATTTTCTCTCCTGCCTGCAAGCAGCCAGCATTCCATGGCCACTGGGCACACTCAGACCTCATTGGTGTTTCACACACACACACACACACACACATTAAAAATGTGTTTCTGCAAACCATAGGGTTCCTCCAGGCCTGCTGGTGCTTCCTCGTTGTGTGTAAATGGTGCCATTTTAGCCATATAGAGATCCACACTCATATAGCACTGGTGACAGAACCAAACCCCATGGAACCCTACATAGCAGTGGCCATAAGCTGGATTCCAAATTCTCCCTGCCTCTACCTTCCAACAAAAATGGAAGTCGATGTACCCTCAGCTTTGTTTGTCTGATTTTTTTTCTCTTGCAGAATTTCCTTCAGACCCGAACCAGGAATGACCGTTATTGGATGGGACTCAATGACAGAGATATGGAAGGACAGTGGCAATGGATTGATGGCAGCAATTACAATGAGGGCTTCATGTAAGCATCGAGCACTCCCCCTCCCCATTGATCTACCAGCCATAATGTCAAGTAAAGAAACAAATTGGAAAAGGCAATATCTTCTCATTCAAGCTCTCATATTTTGCCAATAGAAATGCTCACATTCTCTCATTTTTGATTCGTGTCTATTCCAAAATCCAAGCAGGCAACCATAACTGACAAACCTCCAAGCATAATCTCACCAAAAGCTTCATTCTGCAATGGCCATTCCTAACCATAAATCCCCAGATGTTGGATTACAATCCCATCGGCCCCAGGTAGCACAGATAAACAGTCAGGGCTGATGGGAGTTGTAGTCCAACAACATATGGGGGCCCAAGGTTGGGAAAGGTGTTCTAAAGGGTCAAACTCCACATCACGTTAAATATGTCTTTGGCTCCTGAACTTGTGTGCACCTCTTTTTCATTTTTCACCAAAAGCAGCCACAGGTGCCCCAATCCAGATCAGTATCACGAGCCAACTGAAAATTACTCTCAACACAGCAATAGGAATTTCAGGGAGATTATTTTCAGTGAGAAAGTGAAAGTGCCGCAGTCCTGATAAACCATAGATACATCATACTGATGCCCATATATTTTCCCCTTTGTGGCTTAATAGTAGTTGTGGAGGTTGGAGGGATTTGGATCAGGGCTATGAATAGGGGTAGGGATGGATCTGTCAGCTTTGGGTCTCTTGGTTTCTCATTGTTCCAATCTTAAATTCAGTTCTCAACATTTCTGCTGGAGTTTGTGATTTTTAAAAAAATCCTCATGAAAGTTTTGCAGCATTTCAGTGTAAATTTCTCCTAATAATCACATTTTTGTATGCAGTTTTTGACTAATGTTCACATTTTTGCAAGCAATTTCTCCTAATATGCATTTTATTTGTGATTTTCACTCATATATTTATTTCTATGCACTCTTTCCCCAATATATGTATGCATTTTTGTCAATATTGATTGGTTAGAGAATTGCATTACAAAAATTGAATAAGTGTGAATTTCACAGGTTAGATGTGTTTTGGAGCTCATATCATTTTGGAAATGTGAACCAAATCAAATTTTTCCTCCATGAGGGAAAATGACTAGACCATGCACTATGGCCCCAATCAAAGTCTCTCTTCCCCACCACCCAAGCTATTTTGGGGGCAATAAAAATATATCAAAGGGAAGTTTGTGAAATTCTGGATATATTCGACTATTTTCAAAAAGTATTTTACTTTCCACACAGGTACTGGAAGCCAGGGGAACCCAATAATGATCAGAGCAATGAACACTGTGCACACCTTTGGTCCAGTGGGGAATGGAACGATGTCTACTGCACCTATCTATGCTACTACGTCTGTGAGAAGCCCTTGCTGGGTGCAAGGCCAGCTCATGAAAGGGGAACTTTCTCTTTGAACTTCACTGATGCACAGAGATACTGATGACTTAATTGCCAGATTCCTGCATGCTTTACCTTAAGGTGCCCACACTGGAAGAGCAATGTTGCCTGATAGAATCGTGTCAATTCCAAAGGGATTCAATGTCTTTAAAGCATATATTTTTAAAGGCCATAATTTTAAAATTATTTGACCTTTTTTTGGTGAAATCATGGCTTATTTTGAAAATCTCTGCTGACTACTGTTTTAAAGATTTCTGGTGTTTAATTATTTTGCAACCAGCAGCTAAAACAAATGGATTTGATGGGCCAGCATTTTATACACCTTGAATTTTGGGTTGAAACTTAAATGATATTCCAAGCTTTCCTTTTCACTAGTATTTCTCATTTTCATATTTGAAGCAATCAGTCTGAACTAGAGGTCATGAGTGCTGGCAAGTGCACTTAGTGCTCCAGCTCATGCAGGTAGCTTGCCTTATTCACTTCAAAAGGAGAGGAAATGCCCCACAAGTCCATACAAACTAAGTAACATACACATCTAGAACTGTATCTCCATTTACAAATACATACGTACCTGCAGCAAATTGCAGAATTACACAAAATAGGTTTAACAAAAAAAGTGTGTTGCACCCAATTCTAGCCGCGGCCAACAGTCATGATTCTAGTCTCTTCTAACCAGAACCTTAAATTAAGCACTTCTCTCTCTCCTACTTCTGCTGTAAATGTTTCCTGTTCTTTGGCTTCCTGCGCATCTCTTTAATGGGGAATTTTATATATCCATACTTGTATGATCATAATTATTAAAAGGGGTATATGTTTTACAATCATGGGGACCTGAGATTCAGGCTAACAGGGAGTCCTGAATCTTAGCATTTTATTCAGGCTAACAGCAAAAACCTGTTGTGATGGAAACAGGTCACAGCGATCTCCTGTTTTCTTGCCAAATCAGCCAGGTACATGACTAGGCTGAGATTAATTACTTTATTGTTCGGAATCAAGGAGCGTTCATATTGTGAGAAGAAGTAGGGATTGCCAATGTTTGATTCTTGAATGCCAATCTAAAGGAGAAAAGTTTTATAGCATCAGGAAATGTTTTAATGAAGAGAAATAGTAATGATTTTTTAAAAATCAGTGTATTAAATTTACAACTTTATAAGTGCGTTTTCATTAAGAAAAGGGTACATCTGGGGTGACCTGCTTGCCTGCCTCTATATTTCTGAGGCTGAAAAAGATGCCAGTTAGCCAGAGTCATCCAGCTTTTTTCCCTTAGTCTGTGTGGTTTCACAAGGTAGCTCAGGGGTTTAAATAAAATCCTCTTTCATGAGCTATGTATTTTATAAGTAAGGAAATGAGATTTCTGAGAAAGTATAAGGACATAAGTACCCCTATGGCAAAGGAATAGAACTGGGGGTGCTCATACATTCACAAACACCCTGAGTTAAGTTCCCAAACTTAACTCAAGGGAACTTGTCCAAATTTCTCAGATGTACCTGGGTCAGCCTGACTGATCAGAAACAATGAAACAATGGCATATGGAATGCACTGGGTATGCTTGAAAACATTCACAGTAGTAACTGTTCCAACTAGTCCCAAAATGCATTAGTCTTGAAGAGACAGTAGGACAATGGTAACAATTATGATATGGACAGAATCTTGGAATCACCACTGGAGTTAGCTAATGCTTTCTGATTGGTTTGGAATGATGTTGTGTGGGCAAGGACTCATAAGATTGGTGAAATCATTGTCACATGCTGTAACTGTACTCTATAAAAGAGCTTGCACACAGTGCCTCAGTGCAGTCTCTCCTGGATGTTTCTGGAGGCTGACCCTGCATGTGCATATGCTTGTAAAGAATAAAGGCCTACCTTTTTGCTTCAAGTCTGTGTCTTCAAATTTATTTAAGGACCCCCAGCAAAAGAGCCCAATGGAGAAAAATTCGCCTATACCTTCACACAGAAATCAAGTTATACTTTTATTTTCTAAAATCCATTCTTTCCTCTTATGTCATTGCCATCAAATCACCATATCTGTAGTAGTCATCAGATAGCTTCTTTTTCTGTTTTTACCATTAAATCAGCTCTTCCTTTCTATAGCAGCTATCAAATTATTTTGCTCCTGTTCCCATTTCTCTGGGCTGGTTCACATGGTGACTTAATGTGAGATCAGTGCTACTTCCATCCCTGCTTGTTTCACAGGGTTCACATGATGTTGCAGGCAAAGAGAAGGTATGTTGCTGCTTTCCCCTTTAAAAGCAAAGAAAATCAATCCGGGGATAATGCGAAAAGTGAAGGAAAAACCATCTCCACCGCAGCATTACTGCATGTAGGTGCTTTGCTCCGATGTTTTTTGCTGGAGGGTGGATCATCACTTTCAGACACTCCCCTTTCTCCACTCACTAAACTCTCCATGAATTCCATTTTCTTTCCGGCAGCTCAAACAGCCATTTCTGACTCGCTCTGTCCTCCTGCATCGGGAGTAAGTGATTTGTTACTGGTGCTTACTCCTCCTCCTCCCTTGGGCTTTGCAAAAGCAAAGCTGAACTACCTCCATGACTTTTCCACACAGCGCCACCAATCTGCAGGAAGGAAGGAAATGTTGGGCTGTGAAGCGTGTGGAGTCAGTGTCTATGCTCTGATGCGATAGAAATGGGGCAGCCCAGAGTGCATAACAACTAACAACTTCAGCAGCTGCACACAAGCATGCACATATGCATAACCCATGCTGATCTCTCTCTTGTCCCCCCATCACCCACAGTTAAGACTTTATTTTCTGGGTAAGGCAGAGGGGAAAGAGAGTGGGCAGAACAGGAGAAAGGGGGAATAATCATTGGCTTTACATGGCGAAAGAGAAAGGCAAGTTCTGGCTCCAAATGGAGCAACTGTGCCAAAGATAACTAGAAAATAATCCTGTGCACTGTGCGAGCAATGTGACAGAAGGTGTGCACACATGCACACACACACACTTCCACTAAAAATTGCATTTCATATGTAAATAAAAAAAGGGGTTGCTATAAATATGTCAGGATGAACTGAAACTGACAGAAAAATGTTTTGTGTCAGTTGCACCCCTCATGCTCTGCCGGTTTCAGTGTGCAATTGACAAGGAACAATGAAACAAAAAAACCCCTCCCCTTCTCCATTAGCAATACTCTGGAGGGAGTAAACATGTAAATTTGGAGGCGGGGCCGCAAGGAAACACCAATACTAAACCTTTCCGTATGTGAATGGAAAACAGCAGATTGGAAGGTAGTGTGAATCTTGCAAATCTATTGCAATGGATAAAGCTGTGTCTTTAAGCCGAAGTTCATCCCTCTGTCTCTCCCAAGCTGCCATCCTGTCTTCCATCACATGCACCTTTTCCTTGTAACTCTCCTTCACATTCATGAAACATATCCTTAGTGTCCACTAAGGTACCCAAAAGTCTCCATGAAACAGAGTTGGACTTCTTCATTTTGTTGGGTTTAAATTCTGTACAGTATGCTTCAAATTGATCTCTGGCAATAACAAACAGGTTTGGATCTCTAAAAATAGGAACATAAGATGCTGCCTTATACCCCAAACCATTGGTCTAGCTAGCTCAGTAGTGCCTGCGCTGACTGGCAGTGACTCTCCCAGCCATTCCTCAAGATGCCAGGAATTGAACCTGAGACTTTCTGCATGCAAACCAGCTGCTCTGAGCTACAGTCCTTCCCCAAATGCATTCTGCCAGATTCTCCATGGCATTTTACCCATTTGTCCAATATAGAAATTTCATCATTTGGCTTCAATGCAGCTTTAAATAAAACCATTTGGGTGCACAGGAATATATAAACCAGGATCAATAATAATAAATAATAAAATTTTATTTATGAGTCACCTATCTGGCCGAATGAACGGGAATGAATGGGGAATTAGCTTTGATCTACAGTGCAATCTTATGCCTGCTTAATCTCAAGAAAACACAGTAGCCGATAAAAAGGAAATCTTAGAGTTGACATTTGTACAAAAAAACACACACAAATAAAATAGGCAAAATACCTTGCAATATCCTTTTTCAGTGCTCAGCTACCAACTCAGTCCCTTCCCAGCTCACCTTTCAACCAAGCACAAATTCCACAGAATGCCCGGCAGTCCCAAAACTCTTAACTTCAGTGTCACTGACCTAGACTGATTGGACTGCTTGAGCATGTGAGCCAGTTTTTGCATTATGCACCAAAAGTTCTCAAAAATCCCAAATCTGCATGATTTTCCTCTCAGCACCAGTTCCAAAGGAAGGGCAGCACTGTACCTCAAGGGGGCTGCTTACAGCACACAGGGCACTCAACCTAAATGTAGCCACTAATTCCTGTTCCAAAACCAGATTCATTTTCCTCGGAGCTGTTCAGTTCAATTGGTATTTAAACCAGAATTTTGGAAGCCACAAATAGGGACAGGGTGTGGGGGAGGGGATTCCACACTATTTGACCAATGTCAAATCCTGAAGTTCTAAACTGCTTGTTAAACCAGATCCCTATCCCAGAAGAGCTGTCTACCACTTCCAGTCCAGTTTGAGATAGTTCTCAGAGTGTGCAGTGGGGACGGAATAAGGTTCATAACTTTTTTTTTTCAAATCTGCAAAATTACTTCAGACTAGCAAAAGCTATTTACCATTGTTGGGCACACACGATAATATTCCCAACTAGATGAAGGACTCAAAATAAGTCTAAGGATAAGCCTCCTTCAAACTGGATGGGCCTTTTGAAACTTGGGTGTGGCATCTTCCTGTAACTCTTATTTTACCTTTGATGTGCCTTAGTGTGCCAATGTCAGCTTGGAACACAGGTGTAGCACCATCCAACACCTTTTTCAGCTTACTTTCAGTCGACTCCAACATGGGGAATGCTGTGTGCAGACTGTTTATGGCACTCCAATCCAGCTGCAGCTTCCTCAGCCAATCATGACCCCAGAGTGCTGGTCCACCTGTTTTCAAAACATAAATGTCCAACAACTTTTGTTGGTTATTATATCTCACAGGTGTCATTCCAATGGGAATTATCTTTCCCCAGTTTGCAACTGTAGTTCTGAAGCCTTTAGTTAAGGATGTCTGAAATGCTGCTCAAATTCATGCTGTGATATAACTGATACAGCTGAACCAGTGTCCAGTTGCATTTATATTGTTTTGCCATTCATTTCTGATGTAAGCCATATTGCCTGTCATATTCCACCCTTTATTTTATAGATTTCTAGGCTAGCTACCCTATTTCACCTCCATTATCAGGTTTTCCCTCTACAAAATGCACCTCTGCACCTTTGTGGTGGCTCAATCTATTATCTTTGTCTCTGTTGTTAGCAAATGGTTGCCTTTTACCTGAGCGACTCTCTGAATATGTCCCATTTTATTCCATTTTCTGCACATTTCACTTCTAAATCTTCATTGAGCTGGAGTGTGTGAACCCTTGCCACAACGATAGCACAGTTCATTTGAACCTGCTGTCCTCTGTTTACACGTTATTGCAAGGTTGTTCATGTTTGCTTTCATTCCTGACTGCAACTCTATTGCACCTTTGGCAGCAGTTTCCATAGATATAGCAATTGCAATTACTCTCTTAAATGTTAAATCTGCCTCTGTTAAGAGTCTTTTCTGAATGCTTTCTTTCCAAATTCCACAGACCAGCCAGTCTCTCAATACATCAATCAGCCCCTCACGAAATTGGCAATGCTCAGATAATCTTTTAAGTTCAGCTACATGTTGCAATGGACTCTCCCTCTTTCTGGTGTCATTTATGGAATCTGAAACGCTCAGTAATGGTTTTGGTGCCAAATGCTCCTGCATTATTTTCACTAATTCTGCAAAGCTAAATAGTGAAGGTTTTTGTGGAGCAATCAAACTTCTAAGCAAACTATGCTTTGCCTCCCAGAGCATTCAGCAAAAGTGGCACTTTTTTTCAGCAGCAATCTCATTTGCTTCAAAATACTGTTCAGTTCTCTGTGTATAGTGTCCAATAATATGTTGCACAATCAAATATATTTTATTTATTTATTATTTGATTTATATCCTGCCCTTCCTCCCAGCAGGAGCCCAGGGCAGCAAACAAAAGCACCAAAAACACTTTAAAACATCATAAAACAGACTTTAAAATACATTAAAACAAAACATCTTTAAAAACATTTTTAAAACAGCAACAGCTTTCAAAACATGTTTTTTAAAAAAAAGATGAAAAACATTTTTTTTAAAAGAGAGATTTAAAAACATAAAATAAAATAATTTTTAAAACTACTCCCCCACATTGTAGTCCCAATCCAGTCTCCCCCCCATGATTGCTTTTTATAAGGACAACAGATTTTGAATCTCCTTTTTTGTCCAGGTTATCCCAGGGGTGGGGTGGGATGGGGGGATTCAGGAGAGAACCCAATTTGAGCCAGGTGCCTTTCCTGGCTCGCTCTCTCCATTCTAGCAATAGCATTGTAACATGTGATGCTGATTGACGTTCCTCATTTTAAATACCAAAGTTAGAGTTTCTTCTGACCCTCTCACCACTGCTGAATCTGTAATAACAACTTCCTCTTTACATTGTGAGCATCAAGATTTTCAGAACTGAGCAGATTGTGCAAGGAGCTGAATAGGTCAAAACCCAGTAATTCCCAGGAAGTTTGAAACTCTTACTCATATCACAGCTTGCTCTCATAAAATGCCACTCCTCCTCATTGCCTGCAGAAAGTTTGATTTTGTCCTTCATTTCAAGATTGCCACATTCTCGTGGTAGGGATGAAAGGAGTGGTTGATTATGGTTCTGTCAGGTGTTTTTTCCAGTCTTAAATTCAGTTCCCCATATTCCTGCAGCAATTTGCAATTAAATGTTTTTCATTTGCAATGAAAATTCTTCAGCATTGTAGTGCAAATTTCTCCTAATAAACACGTTTGCAAGGAATTTTCCCCTAATATGCAGCATTTTTGTATGTTGTTTCACAAATGTATGCATTTTACCCCTAATATATGCATTTATAGGATCCTCTGTGGCGCAGAGAGGTAAGAGGTGGTAACGCAGCCGAAGCTCTGCTCAAGGCCAGAGTTCGATTCCAACGGAAGGAGGAAGTCGAATCTCCAGTAAAAGGGGTCGAGGTCCACTCAGCCTTCCATCCATCCGTGGTCAGTAAAATGAGTACCCGGCATACGCTGGGGGGTAAAGAAAGGCCGGGGAAGGAACTGGCAATCCCACCCATATATACGGTCTGCCTGGTAAACGTTGCAAGACGTCACCCTAAGAGTCGGAAACGACTCGCACTACAAGTGCAGGACACCTTTACCTTTTATATGCATTTATGCCAGCATTGGTAGGCTGGAGAACTGAATTGCAAAATTCAGATAACTGTGAATTTTGAAGGGTGGCTGTATTTCACTTCTCATGTTGTTTTGAAAAGTGCAAATTTGATAGATTCAGCTTTACATGTGAAATAAACCCCCATCCTTATCACCCCTGTGCTTCCCCCTTCAGACTGGAATTCTTTCAGGAGGATCACATGTTCCATTTTGGGTGTACATCCTAGATGTTTTAAATAGACCCTTGTAAATAGTGGTTAAGGTGTTGGACTACGACCTGGGAGACCCCAGTTCAAATCCCTACACAGCCATGAAAACTCACTGGGTGACTTTGGGCCAGTCACTGCCTCTCAGCCTCATGAAAACCCTATTCATAGGGTCGCCATAAGTCAGAATACCGATCCTTGAGGGACTCCACTTTCTACAGCCCTCCATTGGGAGAACTGTCCGTTGATTCCTACTCTCTGCTTTCTGCTTCTTAACCAATTCCTTATCCACAAGAGGACCTCTCCTCTTATTCCATGACTGCTAAGCTTCCTCAGAAGTCTTTGGTGAGGTACCTTGTCAAACGCTTTTTGAAAGTCTAAGTACACTACGTCCACTGGATCACCTCTATCTATATGCTTGTTGACACTCTCAAAGAATTCTAATAGGTTACTGAGACAGGACTTTCCCTTGCAGAAGCCATGCTGGCTCTGCTTCAGCAAGGCTTGTTCTTCTATGTGCTTAGTTAATCTAGCTTTAATAATACTTTCTACCAGTTTTCCAGGGACAGAAGTTAAGCTAACTGGCCTATAATTTCCGGGATCCCCTTTGGATCCCTTTTTGAAGATTGGCGTTACATTTGCCACTTTCCAGTCCTCAGGCACGGAGGAGGACCCGAGGGACAAGTTACATATTTTAGTTAGCAGATCAGCAATTTCACATTTGAGTTCTTTGAGAACTCTCGGGTGGATGCCATCTGGGCCCGGTGATTTGTCAGTTTTTATATTGTCCATTAAGCCTAGAACTTCCTCTCTCATTACCACTATTTGTCTCAGTTCCTCAGAATCCCTTCCTGCAAATGCAAATGCCATCTGTTTCAGTGACCCTAATTCACACACATATCATCATCACTCACCTCCACAGCTCTTCATCTCCATTCTACTGCTGCCTTCTCCACAACCGTCATTTAATAATAAATAATAAAATGTATTTCTGAGTCACCTATCTGGCCTATCTGGCCGAATCAACGGCCACTCTGAGAATCAACGGCCATTTTTTCTGAGAAGTCCTTGGCTCTGATATGGGCTGCATACACACCATACATTTAAGGCACATAGTTTCCCCCAAAGAATCCTGGGAACTGTTGTTTGTTCAAGGTGCCGGGAATTGTGACAGGTAAATTACAGCTCCAAGCAGCAGAGGCTGGCCTTTTGAGGCTAGAGGCGCGCTGCCTCATCAGCCTGAGTCTTCCCTCAGCGAGCCCACTCCTGCCTACCTTCTTATAACCAGTCCAGGGGACAGCTCTGGCTGTCAGCTTCCTCCTCCACCTTCATCTCAGTGTTCCCCTTGCAGAACTCAGCAGGAAAGAAGTTGGGGGCAAAACTAGAATTAGTTGGCTCTGGCTCCACCTGCTCTTTCGCTCCTGGTCTTTTTTATGAATTATTTATCTACTAAATTTAAATCCTGCCCTTCCAGAAGGAGCCCAGGGTGACAAACAGCACCAAAAGCACTCTAAAACATATTAAAACATTTTAAAAACATCTCAAAAAGCAATTCCATCACAGATGCAGGCTGAGATAAGGTCTCTATTTAAAAGGCTTGTTGAAAGAGGAAGGGCTTCAGTAGGTGCTGAAAAGATAAAAGAGACAGCACCTGTCTAATATTTAAGGGGAGGGAATTCCAAGGTGTTGGTGCCATCTCTGTTATCTTCTGCCCCACCAGTTCCAATGGGCACCAGCCACCACTGGTTCCTAGAATTCTTTGGGGGAAACCATGTGCTTTAAAGGTATGGCACATGGAAAACAATCCAGGCCAGCCCCTAAGACATTTTGTTGCCTGAGGTGGACAAGATGGTGTCCCTTCCCCATTCCAAGGGTAGAAACTCTGGACTGACTCTATATTGCTTCCAGGGATGGCTGACAACATTTGCTGCGTAAGACAAAGGATCAGACAGTGCCCTTCCCCTTCCAAGTACAGAGGCTTTGGGCTGTATCCAGCAAGGTACTTCTGCTCGTGCAAGAACACTTAGCTGTGCAATGGAACTTTCCCTCCCTCTCCTTGCTTCCTGTGCTCCCATGCCCCCCCCCAAATCTGATCTGGAGGTTCCCCTAACACTCTAGAGCAGATTTCGGGAGAGTGTGAAGGGCAACCAGAGAGAAAAGAGGGGGAGGAGTTTCCATCATGCTAGTGGAAATCTTTGTGCTAATGGAAGCACTCTATTGGATACAACCTTCCAATCTAGATTTATATTTCCTGCAAGACTGGTCCAAAGTATTGTGCTGCCTGAGGCGAAGGATGACATAGTGCCCCCTCCACCATCCTACTATAGAAGCCAGAACAGACTGGCACTTTAATCATAGGCTGCTTAGTGTGTATACTCTATCCCTTTAATTTTAACGCATATGATTTCCCCCAAAGAATCCTGGGAGCTGTAGTATACCCTTCACAGAGCTACAATGCCCTGGCCCCTTAAGTTACAGTTCCCAAGATTCTTTGAGGGAGGTAATGTGCTTTAAAGGTATGATGTGTACACACTGCTGATTCAACACTGGTGATCAGATAGTGTCCTCCACAGCACCTGAGGCAAGAGGGAGGCAAAGACAGCCATGCTGGGTAGCATTCTGTGTAGCATAAGCTGCTCTGTCCTCCCAGAGGGGAATGGCCAGGGAGCAATGAACTCAAGGTAGAAACACACTCACTGTTCTGCTGGTTCCAGTGCATCTCCACCTCTGTTGTGGAAATGTTAAGAACTGAACTTAAGTCTGGAAGAAAATAAGAAATGGAGAGAAACTAAAATGAACATACTCAAACATCCCACAAAGCTCACTGATTTGTTTTTAAAGGAAGTTCCACCTTTTACCCTTTAACCCACCCCACTAGTCAAATCGAAAGAATGAAAAAGTTGTAAGAATAGTGTTGAATCAGGTGATTAGAGAGTAGATGGAGAAGGTTCCAGCCTATGTGCCGCATCTTGAAGTGTTTCCAGGGCAGGCATGGGCACCTTCAGAGGCCACTCTGCCTGGTCCAAGAAGCTCTCCCCAAGCCAGCTGTTTGCTATTTTTTAAACTGAAGTCTCTAAAATTAAGGAGACTTTCCTGCACATGCAGTGGGGACATCAGAGGGTATTTAGGCAGCACAGGCACTCAGGAAGCCTAGAGAGTGTAGACCATCTGAGAGATTATTTTCTAGAATGAAAGAAAGGACACTCCTCAAATTCCCCAGCCATCGCCTAAACAGGAAGTCAAGCACAACAAAAAGCTCTACCCCACCCATGAGAACTTCACCAAAATTACTCTCTCCCTTTGATATCTTTCAAATGCAATTTCTTTTTCTCATTTACTGATGAACAATGGTTACCACAAGTGGAGTAAACTTTTGGCACAACAGTAGCTGATACCCCTCTCTCTTGCGTTTTTGTTCCAGCTCTATGAGCATGGGAAGACTTGCATCGCTATTTGTAGAGATAAGGGCAGTAGCACAAGTTCTGTCGTAGCAACCAGGAGTGATGCTTTCTTGGATGTTTACGCTCAAAACGGTTGCTTGTTTTAGACTGAGCAATTCGTGGAAAGAGCTGCCTCTGTTCCAACAAATTCTTCATGCTACGGTTCTGAGGTGCATACAAGAGTCCTGTGCAGGCAGAATGAGAAAACACGTGAGGGGAGGGAGTCAGTGCGGACAAGCACACTATCTCCACCTTTGTCATTGTTCCCCTCACTTTGTGGAGGGTGACTGTGTGAAGAGAAGAACCTCCTATAGTCAAACAGAGCTTCCACAAATATAGGAGGCTCCCCGATACACAAGGTGATAGGAATGGTGGCAGAGGGTGGCAGAGCTGCCATGCTCACCCCACTGCCCTCCCATGTGTTCCTCTTCACTTCATTGCATAGGCTTAAGAATTCTAAGGAGGAAAGAAGTGAACACAAGAACGCTATGTCATGAGGCGGCCACACCTATCAGCTCTTGGATTTAAAGATCATGCAGGCAGTTCCCACTCACCATGTCATCTCTGAATATACCCCTTCATTGCCTTTATTCTAAAACCACATTCTAAAACACGTATTTGAGAAACGTTTCTGGCTGTAATGTCTACTTCTGTCAAAGGAACCCAGGAAATTGCCAGACCATTGATCCATCTAGTCCTGCATGGTCTTCACCGATTGGCAGTGACCTGAACAATAGGGAGTCCTTCATACTCTTACCTGAAGATGCCCAGGAATGAACTTGGGCCCTTTTCCATGTAAAGCAGATTTTCTACCACTAAGCTATTATTCTTCCTGATCTTGCAATCTATCTGGTTGCTTGTCTGGGTTTTATTCTAGACCACAGGGATGTTCAAATTACTTTCTCTGGTTAACCAACTAAAACAAACAAGCCACTCTCTAGCGACCTTGGCGTTGGGCTTTTGGGGTTGTATTTAACATAGCACTAAGACTAAGGTTCCATCACTTGTGGGGTGCCTCAGGGTTCCATCCTCTCCCCAATGCTGTTTAACATCTATGTAAAGCCGCTGGGAGCAATCATTAGGAGATTTGGGCTGCGGTGTCATCAGTATGCGGATGACACACAACTCTATCTCCCATTTAAATCTCTACCGAGGTTGGCTGTAGAAACCCTGTCCAAGAGCCTGGAGTCGGTGAGTGGCTGGATGGGAAGGAATAAGCTGAAGCTGAATCTGGACAAAACCGAGGTACTGTTCGTGGGAGACAAGGGAAGGTTAGGGGATATAGACCTGGTGCTCAATGGGGTACGTTTGCCCCTGAAAGACCAGGTCCGCAGCCTGGGGGTCATTCTTGATTCCCAGCTGTCCATGGAGGCTCAGGTTTCGGCTGTGAGCCGGGCGGCGCTGTATCAACTCCATCTGATACGGAGGCTGCGCCCCTACATTCCAAACCATCTGCTCCCACTGGTAGTACATGCCCTGGTCACCTCTCGCCTAGACTACTGTAATGCACTCTACGTGGGGTTACCCTTGAAAACGGTCCGGAAACTGCAACTGGTACAGAATGCAGTGGCTCATCTGATTAAAGGCAGCCGCCGGCAGGATCACATCACTCCAGTGCTACAGGAGCTGCACTGGTTACCGGTTGCTTACCGAGCCCAATTCAAGGTGGACTAGTCTATCTGAAGGAGCGCCTCCAGCATCGGCAGGGATGCCACTCAACAAGATCAGCCTCAGAAGACCTTCTCCTGATCCCACCGGTTAAAACAGCTAGACTGGTGAGGACCAGGGGGAGGGTCTTTTCAACAGTGGCCCCCACCCTGTGGAACTCTCTCCCAAATGACCTCCGCCATGCCCCCTCTATGATAAGCTTCCGCCGGACTTTGAAGACCTGGTTTTTCAGGCAGGCCTTTGGGATGGGTTAAGTTTTTACTGTTGGGTTTTAATTTTTAATGTTTTAATGTTTATGTATTTTTCTTGTACGTCGCCCAGAGTGGCTGGACAACCAGCCAGATGGGCGACTAATAAATATAATATAATATAATAATAATAATAATAATAATAATAATAATAATAATAATAATAATAATAATAATCAGTGCAAGGATTTCTTTTTGCATAACAAAGTGATCTCCCCTTCTCCTCACTCTCAGATCCCCTAAATCTGTCCCAATCCTCCGGAGCGCATTTGAGGATGGCACAGGCTGAGGAGGGGGGAATCCTGTTGCTAATCCTTCTGCTAGCACAAAATGTTGGTTGAATACCTCATAAGGAAGAAAAGATCTGTCAGTTTCAGTTCTCTCCGTTTCATTTTTCCAATCTTAAATTCAGCTCACCACATTTCTGCAGCCATTTCTGGGTATTTTTCCTCATGAAAATTCTCCCACGTTTTAGTGTGAATTTCTCCTAATAAATATAGTTTGACCACTGGATACATTTTTACAAGCATTTTCTCATCATATAATGCATTTTTGTATGTTATTTTCACTCATATTTTCATTTTTATGTACACCTTTCTGTAACACCCATTTTTGTAAACTGGTTGGCAAACTGCACTGCAAAATTCAGAGTAGTGCAAATGTTGACGGATGGTTGTGTTTTGGTTTGCATATCATTTTGGAAAATGTGAATTTAATAGATTCAGCTTGAAATGTGAACTGAGTCGAAGCTGGATGGACCTGTTGGCTGAGTCAGCATGTAAGGTAATCATCACAGATAGGATGGCACAATGCAAAGGACAGGACCCCTGCATCTTTAGTAGCTGTGCAATACAAAATTCTGTTCGGTATTATAAAAATACACACACAGAAATAGGAATTAATTTGGTTGGTCCTATTTCTTAGCAGAGTTGTAAAAATACAAGCAGCGGAATGAGAATGTAAACCAGCCCACCTTTCTCTATATAAATAACAACAGACACAATCCTTTAAGTAAAAAAAAAAGAATGTTTACTTACAACCTTTCATATGTTTAGAAAAACATAGGCTTCAGCTTAGAAGAAAGAAAATATAGGTCTCAGTCCATCTTGGTGTTGGTAGTGGATGCTCTTAGAGAGAGCGTCATGCCATGCAGCCTCTCTCAAAGGTAGGAAGATCAGCAAGTATGGAGATTACTCAAAAATCCCCCAGGACAAAGGAGAAGGTGTTGACCCATAGGCAATACTACCTCTGGTTATTTTCCATCAAGCCTGAAAGCCTGGAGCAAGGAGGAGCATTAGCAGGGGTTAAGTTACATGAAGATCCTTGCACAGCCTTGGCACGGCCCGTCAAGGCCAACACCTGCTGGTGCCAAGGCAACCAGAGATAAAGGCTTGAGAAGCCTTGCCAGTCTTCTGTGGGGGTTTGATGTCTGTGGGGTTTTTGCTCAAGGAGAAGAAGCAGCTTTCTGTGGAGTTCTGTTACTGAGTGTTTCTTGCGAGGAAGAAAGCGAAACTGCTTTGTAAGCGTGCATGCCTTAATGTCCGAGTAAAGGCTCTTAAACTATCTCTTGCCTCTGGAGTTTCTTGACCGTCTCAATCTCAAGTGTAAGCTGCGCTGATCACACAAACATCCGCAAACACCAACAGAAGGAAGTCAGGTAACTAAGCCACACCCATTAGGAAGTTACATTATGGTAAACAGGTACATGGGATATTTCCCAAATATCCCTTACAGTGAACATGCAATATTAGCCTATTCCAACAAATTCCTCTGTATTAAAAGTACAGGAGCCCTGACCTAGTTTGTATCTGGCCACCCTAATCACGGAAGTCACAAAGCTAACTCATTCAGCTAGACCCATTCTCCCACTTGCAGAGTTTCTGATTGACTGGGCTGTACAAGATGTACAGTCAGCCTTGTAACAAAATCAGATAAAATATTTTGTGGAGATTATATAGGCTTGCCAGGTTCAATCCCTGAGACTGATCCTGTATCTTTAGGAGAAGAGAAAGTCAGCCAAGTGCAGGTGTTCTGGCAACACTGTAATGGGAAAAACCACAAGGTGGAATGCTCCCTTCCTCCTCCACAACTTTTAAAGATATAGAAGACCTCTTGGTTGCCAGGCCAAGCCTCCAAGATGTCTTTCGTATCTTTAAAAGTTGTGCAGGGAGGAGGGAGAATACAGGATTAGTCTCAGGGATTGAACCTGGCAACCCTATGGAGATACCATGCTACAGCATCTGGTTTTCTCAGAGGAAAGGACATTTTTTATGATGCCATTGTAAAAGTCTAAAAGTTCCTCCTAAAGGGAACTTAATCCCTGAACTGAGGGGGTGGGGACTTCCCTGGAGTTCCCCCAGCCTTTCTAGGAACCATGAGTAGCAACAGCAGAAAGGGGGCAAGAGCAGATGTTCACATGTTTATTTCCTGATAAGGTTCCTCAATTTGTTGGGCATATTATAAACTCACCAAGATGAGAAATTTGAACACAAGAGTATGATGGCTTCATTCGGTGCTCATAAGCAAGAGGAAGACCTAGTCTATCCGGCAGAGACTGGAACAGCAAGCAAGGGGGTCTGGTTGCCTCTGGGCAGGTGAGTTCTAGAGCTGCAGGTGATGTATTTCATTTTATTTACCTATTGAAAGTATTTATATACTACTTAATTACTATTGGGTTTTTTTGCATTTATTTATATGTGTTTTTATATGATTATATTGATTGAAATGTTGTTTGCTAAATTTTAATGCTATTGTTATTATTGTGAGCCACTTTGAGCTCAGTGTTCTTGGAAAAAGTGGCATACAGATATTAAATCAAACCAAACCTTTTTCTGGCTCTACTGCTTCCTGAAAAGCAGGCAGATGGCACACCTAAGATCTGCTAACAATGGAAAGTGATCCTAGACTATGCTCTGCCTATTGCTCCCACCACTGGTGCTACCAGCCTCAGAGCTGGGGTGCAGACCTTTTGATGCTGCATATCACTCCTTCTGCCTGCAACAACGAAGGTGTGTTTTGAGTATGGAGCAGGGAAAGCTCAGTGCTCTGATACCAATAACTTTGTCATTACCACAGCCAAATCCTTGCTCACCCTGGGAGCTGGGGTACCACAAGGTTTGGCAGCAGCAGTACGCATGTGTCTCATGATCACACAATGTAGGACAGGTAGGGCAGATTGTTTTTCCTGCTTAAACACTGAGTGCAATAATAAATTAGTACAGGGTGCGATTAAGCAGTTTACTTTGGCTGAGTCAGAGAGCCACAACCGGGGGCTAACTTTAATGTCTGAGAGAACTAGAATGAGGAATTATGATCCCGAACCACAAAATTTAACATTTTTCTCCATCTTTCTATTATTTTGAGGACTGTATATTCTCTGGCTTGGCTCTGGTCAAACCACTCATCTTGTTGAGATTAGCACTGAGATCTTCAATGGGCAAGAAAATACGAATTTCAGCAACATCACTGTCCAACATACAGTGGTGTTTGAATGAAAGTAGTAAGTAAGGGCTGTGTATAAATCTTGCCTTTTTCCAGTTCTAGGTGACAGCATCATAGTTCTTTGTTGGCCTGGAAAAAGTTGCCCAGCTAGCATGGTAAGCTGCACCACATGCTCTCTGTGTAATAGCAGCTACAAAAGAGCACTCTTCATGTGGTGGCCGCTTTGTTTTATACATCAGCTTTCAAAACTGCAAATGCTGGAGAGAATCTCCAAGCAAGATTTTACCTTCTTTTTTCCCTCTTTCTCTCTTTTGAAAGACAGATCCTTCCCCCAACGGAAATGGAGATCCCCTTTCCTGGTTTACTTGCTGCTGGCATTTGCTTACCTGCTGATCATCATATTGTTTGGACTTCTGCTCTACAATGGTAATTAAGTTACTCACATGCTTCAGCAGTATTAAAACAAAATCCAAAACTGTAGTCCATCAATATCAGCATATATGCTTTGTAGAAAATAACCTGTAGAGGTCACAGGTTCTACATCATGTTCAAGAATCTAAATGTGTGCTGAAAATCCAATAAATAGTGTTTTTCAGTGCTGCATGAATGTCCATGTATTTACATGTACAGCTCTAGGGTCTAGCTGGAGGTTTCTTGCTGACATCAGGCATGGGCAACCAATCAGCATAGTGCACTGCTGTAAAGTTGAAGAGACATTTTTCAGAGCCTGATCTGGCAGAGGAGAGCTATTTTTTCACTTAATGCAGTGAGCACCTGCTAAATCAGACCAATTACTGTAAAAAACAAAAGTCTCTATCTATGCTCCAAGTGGGAGGTATTCTACTCAGTGTAGACTGATTGAAGTGAATATATATGACTAAGTGGGGGTAAGTTCGAGATGCTGGTTTTGTTGTACAAAGCCCTAGACAGCTTGGAATCAGGATACCTGGAAGATCAACTTACCCCTTATATACCCAGTTGATCACTGTGCTCTGTAGGTGAGGGCCTCCTGCTCATACCATCTAATCAGGAGGTCCATTCCACACAACATAGGAAGCGGACCTTTAGTGTTGTGGCACTGACACTTTGGAATTCCCTCCCCTTGAATGTTAGGCACGCACAATCTCTATTGTCTTTTCGGTGCCTGTTGAAGACCTTCCTCTTTCAACAAGCGTTTTAAGTAGGGACTTCATCCCAGTCTGCATCTGTGTTGAAATTGCTTTTTAAGATGTTTTATAGATGTGTTGCCTGTTTCCTGCCCTGGGCTCCTTTTGGCCACTGTGAGAACAGGATGCTGGACTAGATGGGCCACTGGCCTGATCCAGCAGGCTCTTCTTATGGGATGAAGGGTGGGATGTAAATTTAATACACAAATAACCTGTGTTCATTAATTTCAGTAGGTCTAGCCTGAGTAGGACTTAGTTGAATACAACCTACTAGTCCACTATAGATAATCACTCTTATAGTTATTCTGGTGATCTGGGAAATCGGGAGAGTTAATTTAAGCAGGATCAGCTCTGAAATCTCTTCTGCATATCAGAGTATCAACTCAGAGCATATGAATTAAGGCCAAAGAGGACAGTGACCAGCCTTTCCCAGCCAGTGTGGCTCCAGATGTTGTTGGACCACAACTCCCATCTTTCCTGACCATTGGCAATGCTGGCTGAGGCTGATGGGAGTTGTGGTCCAACAACATCTGGAGGTATACTGGTTGGGAAAGGCTGACAGTGTCTCTAAGTCTAAGTATGTACAGAGTGCTTTCCCCTCAAATCTCCTTGCAGTTTGAGTACCCAGTGGTACTTGTCAAGGATATGGAATTCCAAGCTGTGCTGACGTTCTTATAAACATGGCTCCAGGCCTGCCAGAGAGTGGCTTATTCTGGGTTAGTTCAAATGGATTGAGAGAACTGGTCTCCTGAGAACATCTCTCCTTATCACATTTTACCTCTTCTGAACCTGTGATATTGTGTGTGTGTGTGTTGTATCTCTTCTTACAATTTTAGGATCAAGGCTTTCTTCAGAAGTGAGCAAGTTGCTTAAACAGGTTAAAATGAAGGAGTGTAAGTGTCTCTCCAAAATCGATGAGGGCGTTTGGACCCAATTTTCTGGGAAGGGGAGGAGAACTAAATTGGAGATGGATCTCACCAGGGCTTACGTCAGAGACTATGTTTCTACTACCACAGGAGAGTAAGTAATTATTCACAACCAGTCTAGTGTCTGGGCTTAGAAGGAAAGTCTTCCCCATCAAAGCTGCATTTTCCAGGTGAGCTTGGACTCTAGCCTCTCATTGGTAAGGAGCTCTGTGGGTCACTGGAGCTGGAGGGACAGAGAAAAGTCCTCCCTCATGTCCCAGGCTTTGCATATGCAGAACTGCAGAAGTAGTGGGTGGTATTCAGTTAGGTCCTACTCAGAGTAGACCACTTAAAATTAATGAACTGAAGTTAGCCATGTTCATTAACTTTAATGGATCTACCTTGAGTAGGACTAGATTGAATGCTACTCAGTTCTTCCAGTACTTTAGCTAGATAATTTTAGACTCTGGAATCTGGACTTGATTGGAGTGGGGGGATCTCTAAACAGCTATGTGTATAACTTCATTTGTGAATCACACAATTAATATTTCTCTTTTCTCTCCCCACTACCATGCCTTGTTTCACAACGGCTTCTACGTTCCTAATTTGTTTCATTTTTTGCTCTAACCTCAGTTTGCCTATCCTGATCGTAAAAAACAAACAAACTCTTGAGCATGTCACATTGTAAACTACATAACTATAGCACCATCATGCCTATGGGAATAAAGTGGATTTTGCTTCCACTACCCTCATACGAAACTCATTTACTTAGGAATAAGAACCATGTTGTTGTAGGCAAGGACACACATTTTTTAAACTCGATTATTATATTAAAGGACAGAATAAAAGACATCATCATAGGAATAATGAGTTGTTATTCTTATTTGTAAGCTAACTCTGTTTTAAAGCAATTGCAGAGCTTGGAAAAGTTTTTTTTGGAACTATAACTCCCATCAGCCCAATCCAGTGGCCATGCTGGCTGGGGCTGATGGGAGCTGTAGTTTAAAAAAGTAACTTTTCCAAGCTCTGAGTAATTGTGTTATGCTTAATTAAAAGTGGGGTGAAATCTCAGGAGCCAGAAGAGATGCCCAATGCAATTCCCAGTAATGAGAGGCTTGGTGCTTCAGTGTTTCCCATGGCTCCTTCTCTCTCCCTGGAGGAAGGGCCATAGCTCAATGGCACAGTATCTGCTTTGCATGCAGAAGATCCCAGGTTTGGTCCCCAGCATCTCCAGGTAATACTCGGAGGAAACCCTGCCTGAAAACCCAGGACAGCTGCTACAAGTCATTGCAGACAATAATCAGCCAGATATACCAGTGGCCTGAATGACTGTAAGGCAGCTTTCATTGCTGCTTTATAACTAGTGGACACAGAATAAATTCCATTGAAAAAGTCAACAATGCAGAAAGTCATCCTCCAAGATGTCTAATTTCATTGCACGTATTGCACTTAGTTACAGACTTAAAACAGTAGCAGAATGCATGCGTTCTGTGCACAAGGTCCCAGGTTCGGTCCTTGGCATCTCCAGTTAAAAGGATCTCAGTCAACTTGGGAAATGCTTTTGCTTGGCAAACTGGAGAGATGCAGCTGGTCAGAAGAGAATGCACTGGGACAGAAAGATTCGTGGTCTGTGGCAATAAAAGGCCACTTTACATGTTCAATATATTACTGCAAAATAAGAGAGAGAATAATACAAATGGGATTAATGTGCACATATAGGGCACAGAACTCAAGCTGGTGCAGCATTTGTTGTAGAGCACTGTAATATTTTTAAAACTGCAGGCAGAGTACACACACAGCCCTGCCCAAGTCCACCACTGGCACCATATTTGATCTACTTCGGGATAATAAAGGGGTACACTATATGTTACACTTCAGCCCCATGTAATGATGCCCCAGCAGCTTCTTGTTCTTTGGAAAGCACCAGTGGGAGGAGGGGCTTTCAAGTGGAGAATGAACAAAAGGGAAGAGAGTTCTTAATCCTTTCTCCACCAGCCCACATCCCCCCCAACTGCTCTCCATAGGCTGCAGGTTCCAGGCTATATGTTTATATATGCAAGCTGAACAGAGATCCACAAGTACTCTAGCTTGGAGCTGTGCACCATAGCTTCACTGCATATCTCAGGCATGGGATTTCAAAAGAACAAGAATCTTTAGGCTAGGTGTGGAGAAACTTTGGCCTTCCAGATATTGCTGAACTACAACTCATATCATCCCCAGCAAGCATGACCAATGGCCAAGGATGATGGAAGTTGCAGTTCAGCAACATCTGGATGGCCAAAGGTTCCCCACACCTGCTCTAGGCAGCTGGTGTATAGATTGACCAAAAAAGGAGTGAGATTCCAGCTAGAGATATCTAAGTCACTGTCTTCAGAATTAAATTCCAGTATCAGATCTGCTTGCTCAGGAGACAGTGGTGGTTTGCTTCCTCTCAGGTTGCGGTTCAACCTTGTTTGTGGTGTGTATGGCTTCCCTCACTTTTGTATCTCTTTAAATTCTCTCTTTCTTGTTTCAGTGTTACTCTGAAGTCCATTTCTGGCAGTGAGCAACCGAGAGCCTCTCCAAAAGTGTCTTGAGAGTGAATAATTCTTCTCCTATCCATTCTCTCTGCATCATTTAAGATGCTCAGTCAGATCCCCTGCCTCAACAAGACCAGAATATATTACAACCAAGTCGGCTTTCTGCCTTTCTACCACAGGCCAATCACAAATTTTCAGTAATGGTTGGAAGACATATTTGTGTCTGAAAACATAAGAAACTTGTGACCAGGAGCTAAGCAAAGGTTCACAATAATGTTTTACCATTAAAAAAGCTCTGCAATTGACCTGATGTAGAATCTCAAAGACTGTAATGGATGGATAAGGTGGCCACTTATGCATTTTCCAAAAAGGAAATGCAACACCAAAACTCAGGCAAAAGATTAGACATGATTGGCGCATTAACATTTTATTTTTGTTGATGAAAGTTTAGAATAATGGCTGTCATTTAAATAGAAAAAATGATATATCTCATCATACTGAGGAAGGCTGTGACCAGGTGACCTGTGTGTGAGCCTGCTCAGTCTGCAGTTCAAGGGCTGCTAAGTGTTGATGGACAAGTTCAAGGCTCCTGCTTACAGTTCTTCAACTCTCAACTGGACTTGGACTGGAAAGCCCTTGAAACAGAAGATTGTCCTCTGTACACACGGCCACCCTATGGGTGAAGCAATTGTCAGGCTATTTATTCTGTCCCTTTTCTTCTTTGCCAGCATTCCCATGTGGATCCAGAAGCAGGGAATGGGAATACTTTGATGGTGAATGTTATCACTTCTCTGTCCAGAGGGCGACTTGGCACACAGCTAAGTCTCATTGTGAGGAACGTAATTCAAGCCTGGTGGTTGTTAATGATGAGGCTGAGCAGGTAAAGATGGTGGCATACTGGGGGAAGGGGTGGATTTGTTGGCTCTTCAATGAGTTCTTACCCCCAAACTACATTTTCCATGATTATTTGAGGGAGAAACCATGACATTTAATCTGGTACAAAACTGATCCAAATGTGCAGTTGAGACAAGTCCCCAACAGTCTATAGACAACAGTGGTGAGCAATATCAGGATCTCAGACTCAGCTCCTCCTGTGGGCAGCACAGAGAATAGCACACAGCACAGCCACAGCACTGTGATGTTTCCGCTGATGGTGATTCTCAGCAATATTAGTTCTGACCAAACAGAGAGCCCAACTAGGTATTTAGGGTGGCCACTTACACATCGCCTGAGAAAATGAAATGTAACATCAAAAAAGAGGACATATGAAAGAGGATATATGAAAATTTTAGAAATAAAGACTATAATTTTAATAGAAAGGCAATAGATTTCATCAGAGTGGGGAATGCTGTGAGTGACCTAGCACCTTGTGTGTGCTTGCTCAGTCTGCTTTCCAAGTGCTGCTAACTGTTGGGCAACTTGAAGACTTCTGCTCTCCCTTCTCAAGGTTTGTTATATTTTATTATTATTATTATTATTATTTATTAAATTTATTAGTCGCCCATCTGGCTGGTTGTCCAGCCACGCTGGGCGACGTACAAGATAAAAAAACAATACATTAAAAGGTTAAAATTTAAAACCATAACAGTAAAAACCTAACCCACCCCAAAAGCCTGCCTGAAGAGCCAGGTCTTCAAGGCCTGGTGGAAGCACATCATAGAAGGGGCATGGCGGAGATCATTTGGGAGAGAGTTCCACAGGGTGGGGGCCACTATTGAAAAAGCCCTCTCTCTAGTCCTCACCAGTCTAGCTGTTTTAACCGGTGGGATCGAGAGAAGGTCTTCTGAGGCTGATCTTGTTGAGCGGCATCGCTGACGATGCTGGAGGCGCTCCTTCAGATAGACTGGGCTAAAACCGTGTAGGGTTTTAAAGGTCAAAACCAACACCTTGAATTGGGCCCGGTAAACAACCGGTAGCCAGTGCAACTCCTTCAGCACTGGAGTGATGTGATCTTGCCGGCGGCTGCCTTTAATCAGACGAGCCGCTGCATTCTGTACCAGTTGCAGCTTCCGGACCGTTTTCAAGGGTAACCCTACGTAGAGCGCATTACAGTAGTCTAGGCGAGAGGTGACCAGGGCATGTACCACCGGTGGGAGCAGATGGTTTGGAATGTAGGGGCGCAGCCTCCGTATCAGATGGAGTTGATACAGCGCCACCCGGCTCACAGCCGAGACTTGAGCCTCCAGGGACAGCTGGGAGTCAAGAATGACCCCCAGGCTGCGGACCTGGTCTTTCAGGGGCAATTGTACCCCGTTGAGCACCAGGTCCACATCCCCCAGCCTTCCCTTGTCTCCCACAAACAGTACCTCGGTTTTGTCAGGGTTCAGCTTCAGCTTATTCCTTCCCATCCAGCCACTCACCGACTCCAGGCACTTGGACAAGGTTTCTACAGCCAACCTCGATGAAGATTTAAATGAGAGATAGAGCTGTGTGTCATCCGCATACTGATGACATTGCAGCCCAAATCTCCTGATGATTGCCCCCAGCGGCTTTATATAGATGTTGAACAGCATCGGGGAGAGGATGGAACCCTGTGGCACCCCACAAGTGAGAGGCCAAGGATCCGAGACCTCATCCTCCAATGCCACTCTTTGGTACCTACCAGAGAGGAAGGAATGGAACCACTGCAATACAGTGCCCCCCATGCCTAACCTCTTCAGGCGGTCCAGGAGGATAACGTGGTCAATGGTATTGAAAGCCGCTGAGAGATCAAGGAGGACAAGGAAGGTGCATTCGCCCCTATCCCACGCCCTCCTCATATCATCTACCAAGGCGACCAAGGCTGTTTCAGTCCCATGTCCAGGCCTGAAGCCCGATTGAAATGGATCCAGATAATCCGCTTCCTCCAAGTGCGCTTGCAACTGCTTTGCCACCACCCGCTCAACCGCCTTGCCTAAGAATGGCAAATTTGAGACTGGGCGAAAGTTGTTCAGATCTTGGGGATCCAAGGAGGGCTTCTTTAAGATTGGTTTTATTACTGCCTCCTTGAGCGCTGATGGCATTACTCCCTCTTTGAGAGATGTATTTACCACCATCTTGATCCCCTCACCCAGTCTATCTTTGCAGCTCATAATGAGCCACGATGGGCAAGGATCGAGTAAGCAAGTGGTCGGCTTTAAGGTTGAAAGCACCTTGTCCACTTCATCAGATGGAAGAAGCTGGAACCGATCCCACACCACCAGAGCACCACTGGTCACCTCTGGCTCGCTCACTGTGTCCACAGCGCACGGAATAGCACTCTTAATATGATCGATTTTCTCCGCAAAGTGTTTAGCAAACTCGTCACAGGAGGCCTTAGCATGTTCCATTGGTTCCGGAGCAACTGGACTGACCAGGCTCCTGACCACTTGGAACAGTCTCCTGGGAGAGCACTCTGCAGATGCAATAGAGTCAGCATAAAAATCTTTTTTTGCTGCCCTTATTGCCACATGATAGGCTGCCGCAGCTGCTCTACCATGTGTCCGATTGTCGTCAGAGCGAGATTTCCGCCACCGGCGCTCTAGCCGTCTCACCTCCCTCCTCAGAATTCGCAATCGTGGGGTGAACCACGGTGCCGTCTGAGCTCTATTCAAGGGGAGAGGGCGTTTCGGAGCCACCCGGTCTAATGCCCCAGTGATTGTGGCATTCCACCCCTCCACCAGGGTCTCAGCCAAGTGGCTGTGTGCATGCTCCAGAGAGTCCCCAAGCGCATTCAGGAATCCATCAGGGTCCATCAGACGCCTGGGGCGGACCATCTTAATAGGTCCTCCACCCCCACAGAGGGTTTGTGGCACCGAAAAGTCCATCCTCACCAAGTAGTGGTCTGACCATGACAAGGGGGTGATGGATGTACCCCCAATTTTCAGATCACTCCCCTCCTCTCCCGAGACAAACACAAGGTCGAGTGCATGACCGGCTACATGGGTGGGCCCCATTGTAATAAGGTGCAGCTCCCAGGAAGCCATGGTTTCCATGAAGTCCCGAGGCTCCCCAGTAAGGATGGCCTCTGAATGTACATTGAAGTCCCCTAATACCAGCAGGTTTGGGGACTGTACACGCACAGCCAAGGCCACCTCCAGCACCTCAGCCAGGGAGTCCGTCGTGCAGTGGGGTGGACTGTATACGAGCAGAATCCCTAGACTGCCCTTTGGGCCCAACCTCCAGTACATGCAGTCTGCCACCTTGGTCTCACAGAGAGGAGGTCTGGTGAGAACCAGGGACCTTCGGTAAATAACCACCACTCCCCCTCCCCGACTACCGACCCTCGGCTGCTGTGCATACGAGAACCCAGCTGGACACATGGCCACAAGGATAGGAGCAGCAGCCTCATCCAGCCAGGTTTCCGTAATACATGCCAGGTCCGCGCCCTCATCCAATATCATATCATGGATGAGGGATGTTTTTTGGGCAACAGACCTGGCATTGCACAGCAGCAGTCGAAGGCCAGAGTATGGAGTCAAGCATCCCCCAGCTGTCTGTTGGCTCTGGACAGGCCCGGAACAGGGACAGATATTATGCATCTCTCCCTAGTTCCTCTTACCTGACGTGACCTGCCCCTAGCTTTCCACCAGCATCTATTTAAACTAGACTTCAACTAACCAGACCTTAAAACAGAGAACTGCTTCAAATAAAGGACAGTCCTTTGACAGCCCTTCAAATAGAGAACTGTAATCTGTAAAGTAGGACACCTGACCATCCTGAAGATATTTAGTGGCACTGATTGTTCTGGGGATCCAGGTTTGCTGTTCAACATGCTTCCTGATTAGAGGGCAAGTCTAGAGCAGTGACTCATGCATAGGTACAGCAGGCAGGTTCCTCAGAGGGGGGGGAGGGGGAGAGAGAGGGAGAGAGAGAGAGGGAGAGAGAGAGAGGGAGAGAGAGAGAGGGAGAGAGAGAGAGGGAGAGAGAGAGAGGGAGAGAGAGAGAGGGAGAGAGAGAGAGGGAGAGGGAGAGGGAGAGAGGGAGAGGGAGAGGGGGAGAGGGAGAGGGGGAGAGGGAGAGAGAGCACGTGAGAGAGCGTGAGCGTGAGAGAGCGTGAGCGTGAGAGAGCGTGAGCGTGAGAGTGAGCGTGAGCGTGAGAGTGAGCGAGCGTGAGAGTGAGCGAGCGTGAGAGTGAGCGTGAGAGAGCGTGAGCGTGAGAGAGAGAGCGTGAGTGAGCGTGAGAGAGCGTGAGAGAGCGTGAGAGAGCGTGAGAGAGCGAGAGCGAGCGAGAGCGAGCGAGAGTGAGCGTGAGAGAGCGAGAGCGAGAGTGAGCGTGAGAGAGCGTGAGAGAGCGAGAGCGAGAGTGAGCGTGAGAGAGTGAGAGAGAGTGAGCGTGAGAGAGAGTGAGAGAGAGTGAGCGAGAGTGAGCGTGAGAGAGAGTGAGAGTGAGCGAGAGTGAGTGTGTGTGAGAGTGTGTGTGTGTGTGTGAGAGTGTGTGTGTGTGTGTGTGAGAGAGAGAGAGAGAGAGACAGAGACAGAGACAGAGAGAGATCTTAAGTCACTCCTGGTTGCCCTATTTTCCTTTCCTTTCTTTTTTTGGCTTGCAGAATTTCCTTGAGTCTCAAGCCAGGACTGAAAACTTTTGGATTGGACTCACTGATGCTGACAACGAAGGGGAATGGAGATGGATTGATGGCACCAATTACAGAAATGGCTACAAGTGAGACAGGACTCTGGAAGTTGTGACAGCACCCATCAAGACCATGCAGTGCGCTTGCTGTACCCTGTGACCTGGCAGGTGCTTGATAAGCCTCCTGTTTTTGTCTTCCTGGGGAGGAAACAAAACTGGAGGCTTGCTGAGTCCCTGATCTGGAACATATTAGGCGACACCCCAGTTTAACATAATCCAAGATTAGGGATGTGCTATCATTCCACCCAGTTTGGAGTTAGTACTAAATTAATTCAGTACTAAATTAAAATTGATTAATTTACTTATTCACCATAGTTGCAGATCGGATTTTTATGTAGTGTTTTTCTGAGGCTATTTTCAGAAACAGATTTTAAAAATCAATGTCTAAAATATTGATATTAATATCAATATTTTTACCAATATTTCCTTCAATTTATTGACATTTTCTTTCAAAATATCAATGGTTCCTTTACAAATATTGGTATTTTCCTTTACAAATATTGATACTAATATCAATACATTTTCTGAGGGCAAAAAATGGATCAGTAAAAGTAGCAGCTTGCAGACAAAGAACAAACTCAAATCAATACCAGCCTGTTAGGTCAAGGGCAGGCGTTCAAACTGGCACTGGCCAATAAATCCCATCCTTATCCCAGATGCAAGCATAAACACCACAACCACAACAACAATATTTGGAATCCCAAACAGCAATCATTTTGGACTAATGTGAAGCCTTGCTTAAGCACACCTTTAATACGGAAGCCTTTCCGTACTGATCATGCTCACTTTTTATACCAGGAATAGATAACTTTTTTTGGCCCGAGGGCCACACTGACAGCCAGGTGTGGCCAGAAAGTGGGATGACCACGCCCCTCACTCACAATGCCACTGACACTGTTGTCAGCAAATTAGGTCAGGAGCTGAAAGGCCTTTAAAAAAGGCTTGGCAGGCCGGCTGAGGCCCACAGACCTGCAGCTCATCATCCCTGCTTTATGCCACCCTTTAACCAACTTCAAAGATTATTTGGTCCAAATTTTTGCTCTTAATCAGGATTCCCCCATCTTCTAAACGTCTCTAACATACGTGTTCATATACAGGAATATAAAGTCATAAGAACTTACAAGGCTCAGGTGAATTGTTTGGGGTTTATTTTAACTGACTATTGTTTTTAAAGTTATATTTATACTAGTTTAACTATATTACAAGCCACTCTGTGAAGGCTTGTATTTTTTGCCTTCAAATGTGGACTATCAATACCTAAATATGCTACAGAGACATTCAGTAGCTTCAAACCAAGCAATAGAATGGTATGGCTTGTCCACAAGGTGACCCAAGGCAGAACCCTATGACATATAAACAACAGTATTTGTTCAAACCAAAACATAAGGGCTAGCATCAGAAGTAGGCATTTTTGGACAAGAGACTCACTGCCAACCTCTGGACCCTCCCTACCCAGCCCTGTTGTCTTCTTCCTTGCTGTCTCTGCCTGCTCACCTATCCCTTTTAAGCTGGGAGCAATGGCAAGAGTGAGGAGATGGCACAGCAGCTTCCACTTGCCTTTCCTTCACCCTCTGAGTGGGTTGTGCTCAAAGATAGAGGACACACAAAATCAAGAGCTACCACTAGGCCCAGTTCTTCATCACAGATCTTCATCTGATGCCCATTTGTTTGCACTTTTCATCTGGGCCCAGACCCCATAGCCGCTTGAGAGCAAGAGGGGGAGGTGAATGGACGTTGCTCCTGCCACTAGTCACTTCTGAAGAGAGGGCAAGTGAGCAGGCAGTGACAGCAAGAAGGGGCCAGAAAGCTCCAGGGGTTGGCACTGGGACTTCTGCTGGGCTTTGGGCCCTGGCAAGTGCCCAACTATGCTGATCCCTGGCACCAGCCTGGTTCATCAGTAAGGAGCTCCGTGACAAAAGGGATAAAGGCAATAGGAGCGATGGAAGGGCAGAGCAGGCAACCAGACCAGATAAGTTAAGCTAGGGATATCTGGTCAAGGTGGAGGGGCATATGCAAGAGAGATTTGGGTAATCATGTTGCTGTTTTGGGGATGCTGCAGAGCAGGTGCAGCCAATGTGCCCCCTCCCAGTGTTGTTGTTGGACTTCTTCTCCCATCATCCCTGACCATTGGTCACGCTGGCTGATGCTGATGGGAGTTGGAGTCCAACAATATACCATGTTGGCTGCCCCTGCTGTAGAGAAGGGAAGCAGCTGCAGCCAGGAATGCAATGAAGGAGAAACAATAAAGGAGAAAGCGGCTGAGGTGCTAAGGTGTGGTCTGAAGGGACATAGTGCAGCAGCTTTAGTAGATCTAGGTCTGGTCAGTGTCTGGATGGGATGGCTCAACCTTCATGGAAGAAAGGTGGGATGTAAATGTTATAAATATGCCACCACAGTGAAGAATGGAAAATCCTGAAGAGGCATCTAGAGGGAACAGCCTAGTTGTACTTGGATGTGGGGACAGGGGTGGGTAGAGGATAGTGTGGCTGGAGAAGAATTCTTTCAGCATTTTTTGAGATATCTGAACTGTCTTCTTCATTTAGGAAATGGAAAAAGGGTGAACCCAATAACCACGACCACAAAGAAGACTGTGCCCATCTCTCTGGAGAATGGAATGATCTCGCATGTAATGCTTCAATGTTCTATGTGTGTGAGAAGCCTTTGCCTTCCTAAAGACAAGACACCAACTAGTGGGAACAGGATTGCAAGGACAGACCCTTTCCCCAGAGGTCTTCTAGTTTAAACCCCCTGCTTTAGAGTGACAACCCTGCTGGCTGCGAAAAAGTAGCGGTTACTCTTTTATTTTCATAACAAACCCAATCCGTAATCCAAGTGAGCAGTAAATTTAAGTGAATTCAGACTGAATAAAATGTTTGTGTCTATTTAATTGGCTTTAAATATGTGTTTTTAAATTTGTATATTTGTTTTTATGTTTTAATTGTTGTAAACCATCCAGAGAGCTTCAGCTATGGGGCGGTATACAAATGCAATAAATAAATAAACTTGAAGGATGGATTAAAAAATTTAAAAAGCTTACAGTGATTCTTTTTCTAAGCAATGTAATCGGAATAGTATTCTATTCTAAATAAAGTTTTGTAATCAAAATCATGCCTTAGCTAGATCAGCCTAAGGCTGAATTTACACAACAACCTTTCTACACTGGTGAAATCAATGTAAATTCACTTTTCAGAGTCTCTCTATGCCATGGACCTTTTGTCTATACCCAATGGACACTAGGGAAGAGGAAGATAGAGGGGAAAGGACTAAAGGGAAGGGAGGTTTAAATGGCAGGGGAGGATGGGGACGGATAGGTGGATGCAGTGGAAACTGATGGCTCCGATGTCAGTGTGGCAGTGAATCTGCTCTGCGTTTTAGTCCAAACTTTCAAGGAGTTGTCCAAGGTGCTGAATAGGATGCAGTATGGATGTCTACAAATGGGGGTTATATGGGCATGTGTGAATGGGATTGAAATGTTATGTTATGTTTTATTTCTAGGCCACCTTTCGGCCAAATAGGCCCCCAAGGCGGCTTACACACAAATAAAAATACAAATACAAAATGCAAATAAAAACAATACAATTTACAAAAAAAAAACCAAACTAATGAAGTCCTAACATCTCTAAAAAAACAGGAGCAGCAAACCAAAAGCATTCATCTTCCTGGTAAAGGGCAGTCCCCAGAAAAATGTCACTAAGAGCAGGGGTGGGGGGCAAGGCAGGTGGAAATGCTTGCCCCTTGATGGTCCCAGCACAGTCCCATCCCTGCAGCAGCATGTCTCAGTCTGCAGCTCCTCCTGATAAGGCCCAGGCAGAGGGGTGGGGCAAGGCAGGTGGAAATGCTTGCCCCTTGATGGTCCCAGCACAGTCCCATGCCTGCAGCAGCATGTCTCAGTCTGCAGCTCCTCCTGATAAGGCCCAGGCAGAGGAGTGGGGCAAGGCAGGTGGAAATGCTTGCCCCTTGATGGTCCCAGCGCAGTCCCATGCCTGCAGCAGCATGTCTCAGTCTGCAGCTCCTCCTGATAAGGCCCAGGCAGAGGAGTGGGGCAAGGCAGGTGGAAATGCTTGTACCTTGATGGTCCCAGCACAGTCCCATGCCTGCAGCAGCATGTCTCAGTCTGCAGCTCCTCCTGATAAGGCCCAGGCAGAGGAGTGGGGCAAGGCAGGTGGAAATGCTTGCCCCTTGATGGTCCCAGCACAGTCCCATCCCTGCAGCAGCACGACTCAGTCTGCAGCTCTTCCTGATAAGGCCCAGGCAGAGGAGTAGGGCAAGGCAGATGGAAATGCTTGCCCCTTGATGGTCCCAGCACAGTCCCATCCCTGCAGCAGCATGTCTCAGCCTGCAGCTCCTCCTGATAAAGCCCAGACAGAGGAGTGGGCCAAGGCAGGTGGAAATGCTTGCCCCTTGATGGTCCCAGCACAGTCTCATCCCTGCAGCAGCATGACTCAGCCTGCAGCTCCTCCTGATAAGGCCCAGGCAGAGGGGTGGGGCAAGGCAGGTGGAAATGCTTGCCCCTTGATGGTCCCAGCAGTCTCATCCCTGCAGCAGCATGTCTCAGTCTGCAGCTCCTCCTGATAAGGCCCAGGCAGAGGGGTGGGGCAAGACAGATAGAAATGCTTGCCCCTTGATGGTCCCAGCACAGTCCCATCCCTGCAGCAGCATGTCTCAGTCTGCAGCTCCTCCTGATAAGGCCCAGGCAGAGGAGTGGGGCAAGGCAGGTGGAAATGCTTGTACCTTGATGGTCCCAGCACAGTCCCATGCCTGCAGCAGCATGTCTCAGTCTGCAGCTCCTCCTGATAAGGCCCAGGCAGAGGAGTGGGGCAAGGCAGGTGGAAATGCTTGCCCCTTGATGGTCCCAGCACAGTCCCATCCCTGCAGCAGCATGTCTCAGTCTGCAGCTCCTCCTGATAAGGCCCAGGCAGAGGAGTGGGGCAAGGCAGGTGGAAATGCTTGCCCCTTGATGGTCCCAGCACAGTCCCATCCCTGCAGCAGCATGTCTCAGTCTGCAGCTCCTCCTGATAAGGCCCAGGCAGAGGGGTGGGGCAAGACAGATAGAAATGCTTGCCCCTTGATGGTCCCAGCACAGTCCCATCCCTGCAGCAGCATGTCTCAGTCTGCAGCTCCTCCTGATAAGGCCCAGGCAGAGGAGTGGGGCAAGGCAGGTGGAAATGCTTGCCCCTTGATGGTCCCAGCACAGTCTCATCCCTGCAGCAGCATGACTCAGCCTGCAGCTCCTCCTGATAAGGCCCAGGCAGAGGGGTGGGGCAAGACAGATAGAAATGCTTGCCCCTTGATGGTCCCAGCACAGTCCCATCCCTGCAGCAGCATGTCTCAGTCTGCAGCTGCTCCTGATAAGGCCCAGGCAGAGGGGTGGGGCAAGGCAGGTGGAAATGCTTGCCCCTTGATGGTCCCAGCACAGTCCCATCCCTGCAGCAGCATGTCTCAGTCTGCAGCTGCTCCTGATAAGGCCCAGGCAGAGGAGTCGGGCAAGGCAGGTGGAAATGCTTGCCCCTTGATGGTCCCAGCACAGTCCCATCCCTGCAGCAGCACGACTCAGTCTGCAGCTCTTCCTGATAAGGCTCAGGCAGAGGAGTGGGGCAAGGCAGATAGAAATGCTTGCCCCTTGATGGTCCCAGCACAGTCCCATCCCTGCAGCAGCATGTCTCAGCCTGCAGCTCCTCCTGATAAGGCCCAGACAGAGGAGTGGGCCAAGGCAGGTGGAAATGCTTGCCCCTTGATGGTCCCAGCACAGTCTCATCCCTGCAGCAGCATGACTCAGCCTGCAGCTCCTCCTGATAAGGCCCAGGCAGAGGGGTGGGGCAAGGCTAGTGGAAATGCTTGCCCCTTGATGGTACCAGCAGTCTCATCCCTGCAGAAGCATGTCTCAGCCTGCAGCTCCTCCTGGTAAGGCCCAGGCAGAGGGGTGGGGCAAGGCAGATGGAAATGCTTGCCCCTTGATGGTCCCAGCAGTCTCATCCCTGCAGCAGCATGTCTCAGCCTGCAGCTCCTCCTGATAAGGCCCAGGCAGAGGAGTGGGGCAAGGCAGATAGAAATGCTTGCCACTTGATGGTCCCAGCACAGTCCCATCCCTGCAGCAGCATGTCTCAGCCTGCAGCTCCTCCTGATAAGGCCCAGGCAGAGGGGTGGGGCAAGGCAGATGGAAATGGTTGCCCCTTGATGGTCCCAGCACAGTCCCATCCCTGCAGCAGCACGTCTCAGCCTGCAGCTCCTCCTGATAAGGCCCAGGCAGAGGGGTGGGGCAAGGCGGTGGAAATGCTTGCCCCTTGATGGTCCCAGCAGTCTCATCCCTGCAACAGCATGTCTCAGTCTGCAGCTCCTCCTGATAAGGCCCAGGCAGAGGAGTGGGGCAAGGCAGGTGGAAATGCTTGCCCCTTGATGGTCCCAGCACAGTCCCATCCCTGCAGCAGCATGTCTCAGTCTGCAGCTCCTCCTGATAAGGCCCAGGCAGAGGAGTGGGGCAAGGCAGGTGGAAATGCTTGCACCTTGATGGTCCCAGCACAGTCCCATCCCTGCAGCAGCATGTCTCAGTCTGCAGCTCCTCCTGATAAGGCCCAGGCAGAGGGGTGGGGCAAGACAGATGGAAATGCTTGCGCCTTGATGGTCCCAGCACAGTCTCATCCCTGCAGAAATGAATTTGCGGTTTGGATTATGTGTGTATATGGGGTGTATGTGAATGGATGTATATATGTGTACGTACATTGATCTAAACCACTCCTGGCATGTGACCCCCAGCAGGTTACCCACAGGGGGATGGGCTAGAAAAAGTTTCTCCAGCCCTGCTGTCTCGAGCAAATGGCCAGTACTTAATATCTAGAAAAAATCTATATCCCAAGGCTAAAACGTGTCTGAAAACACCATGCTCCAGCCTGCAAATGTTTCTATCTAGTAGTCCCTGATGTGTGGGAATCTCTCTGTAGTTACCCACATGGTAGAGGAAAAACACTGTACCAGCTCAGATACAGTTTTAACCTATTCCTATTTAATATATTCCAGGGTTGAGCTTGGGTAGGAAAGCAGATGCCAGCAGGGCTGTACCCTGCTGCAAATCTGTGGGGTGGACTGAATGAACAGCATACGTTGGCAAACCACGCTGCTGTTCTCAGTACACTATCTCTCAAGACATTGCGATCTGACCAGTGGAAAAACAGGATGTGGTTAACTTTATGGCTGTAAACGATACTGACATCTGTAGTGGTTAAATAACTGCCTGCATATTGCCACGTAGATAATGCTGTTGTACTATGTATGTACGTGATGTTATACAATAGTTAAAGGTCATAGGCTGTTTATGGAGAAAAAATAATCCACGCCTCCAGGCGGAGGTAAAATAAAAGCGGAGACCAGAATTACGAGGGGGGCTCCGAAATTGAACTCTGGTCTCACCGTGTCTCACTGTGTCGTGATATCTACATCTGGTGACCCCGACGTGATTCAGAAAAAACACCCTCGTACCCACTGGCAGGATCAGCCAACGGTGCACCTCAGCGTACAGCTCCCATTCGTGAGTATGGGGGGGGAATTGTCAGCTCAGCAGAAGGTTCATGCACAAGAGCTACAAAAAATTTTAAAACAGGATACCTCAGCTTTTGTAAGTCGTTCTCACATTGAATCATTGTTAAAAACAATTCAATGTCAATGTCCATGGTATCCAGAGCAAGGATCGCTACGTCAGTCAGATTGGATAAAGATAGGGAGAAAATTACATGAAGAACCAAGAGCACCTATTCACCATCTCTTATTATGGCAAAAGTGTGCTGAGGCCATTAGTCATTTAGGGATAAAAGAGACATCGCTGTTTGCCAATTCTGACCAGAAAACTCCTCTTTATCCCCAACTTTCTTTACCTACACCTGAAAAGGATATTGAGAAATTTGTAAATGCTCCTCCATATAGCCCTCCAGTCCAACAAGAACAGGTTACTGGGAAGGTTAAAGCAGCCATAGCTCAGGCTGCAGCCTCAGGATTATTATCTATGGAAGAAATGGGAGACTGGGAGGGTACAATTTCAGCTTTTCCCGTTACATATCAGCCAGATCCTAATAATGCTAATAATCGCATAGCAACTTGGACAGCTCTTCCGTTTTCTGTTATTAGAGAAATAAATAAGGCAGTAAGAGAATATGGGATTACGGCTAATTATGTACAAGGGATGTTGGAAGGAGTAGCTACTGGATATAACATGATCCCTCAAGATTGGAAGGATCTCTTTAGGATGATTTTGACTCCTTCGCAATATGTAGTTTGGGACCAAGAATTTAGACATGCTGCTATAGCAGCTGGGGATGCTAATATCATTCCCGAGCAAATTTATGGGTCAGGTAATTTTGCTACCATAGCACAACAAGGGGTATTGCCTGAAGCCGCATTTCATCGAACTGCTGAGTGTATACAGAAAGCATTTAAAAAGGTGCCTGCTGGGAAAGAACCCTTACGTTCTTTTACGAATGTACGGCAGCAAGCAACAGAGCCCTATTTTCAGTTTGTTGACCGTTTGAAAGAGGCTCTGACACGGCAGGTTGATAACCCTCAGGCACAAGGGGAATTATTGTTAAAATTAGCTTACGAGAATTCTAACACAGACTGTAAAAAGATTTTGAAAAACATTATTCATAGACCGCAATATGAATTGGGAGACATGATTCAAGCTTGTGCAGAGGTAGGTACACATGTTCATGCCATGACATTGTTAGCTGGGGCATTAAGACAGGGTAACAAACCTACAGGCAATTGTTTTAATTGTCAAAAGCCTGGTCATTTCAGAAGGGAATGTCGGGCTCCTGGCGGAGGAGCATTTAAAGGTGGGGGCACTGTTACAAACCGGCCAAAGAAGATCTGTCCGAAATGTAAAAAGGGTTATCATTGGGCTAATCAGTGTCGTTCAGCTCCCACTACCAATACCAATGTGTCTTCCCGTCCTATTGAGGGAAACTGAACTTGGGGCAGGCTTCCAGCCCCGAATCTCAAGGAAGTGTACCCACCCCTGCTACTCAAGGAAGCGCTGGAATTGATTTAATACATGCAGAGTCAAAAGATGTTCCTTTGCCTGGAGCAGTTCTTTTAATGCCTACCACACTCACTGGCCCTTTACCAGAAGGCACCGTAGGCCTTGTACTACCGCGATCCTCTGCTTCCAAGAATAATATAATGGTGGTACCTGGTGTTATTGATTCTGATTATCAGGGAATTATTTATATTCAGTATTGGAGTCACCTTCCCCTTCAGTTGAAGAAGGGAGATTCTTTTGCGCAACTATTGTTATTGCCATATCGTCTTTTCACATCGAACACTTCCTCCCAAAAACGTACTGGTGGATTCGGATCTACAAGGACGAAATCGCCGAGTGTGAGTATTTCAGGTAATCCTTTCCATCCACAGGTAGCTGCAGTACTGGCAGAAGTGACCAGGGAGAAACCGGTTCGTAAGTATTGTTTAAACAATGTTCTTTTTGAAGGTATTATAGATTCTGGGGCAGATGTCACAGTAATTGCTGAACATAACTGGCCATCCTCTTGGCCAGTAGAAGTGGCCCCTTCTGTGTGGGGAGTGGGCGGAGCTCAGGATTCAAAACGGAGTAAGGATTGGATACAAGTTGTTGCTCTTGATGGTGATCGTATAGCCCACATTCGCCCTTGTATTTTGGACATTTCAGTAAATCTGTGGGGAAGGGATTTACTGGAGCAATTCCAGACCACCATTGTTATTAATGATTAGCCAACAAAAGGCAGCTCTTCCTTTACAATGGAAGACAGACATACCCATTTGGGTAGAACAATGGCCCTTACCCAAAGAAAAATTAGAAGCTCTGCACCAACTGGTAAAGGAGCAACTGGAAGCTGATCATATAGCAGAAAGTAATAGCCCTTATAACACCCCAGTGTTTGTGATTAAAAAGAAATCTGGAAAGTGGAGGCTCTTACATGATTTACGAGAAATAAATAAATTAATTGTGCCCATGGGTCCGCTACAATGTGGGACGCCTAATCCAAATTTAATTCCATATGACTATTCCTTAGCTATTATAGACCTGAAAGATTGCTTTTTCACAATACCGTTACAAGCGCAAGACGCACCGAAATTTGCGTTTACTGTTCCCGTATATAATAACTCTGGCCCTGCGCAACGATATCAATGGAAAGTGCTACCTCAGGGCATGTTAAATAGTCCAACCCTATGTCAACAGTTTGTAGACATGGCCCTGCGACCCTTTCGGGCTCAATACCCTACATTATTGGTCTACCATTATATGGATGACATCTTGGTGGCTGGGAGAACCCTCCCATCTATGTGGCAACAACACCTTACTGATCATTTGTCACAGTCAGGGTTGCAGATTGCCCCTGAAAAGGTACAACTCAAAGAACCATTTCTGTATTTAGGACATAAATTAATGCAATCCTACTCCACTCCTGTATTGCCCTGTCTTACTTTGTCAATGAAGCCAACTTATGTAGAACTACAACAATTCTTGGGTTCTATTAATTGGATTCGACCATATTGTAAACTTACCACTCAAGACATGGGGCCTTTATTTGAATGTTTAAAACAAGGACGTCAACCTGCAGATATTATTACTTTAACGGAACAGGCAAGGCAATCCCTAGAATTAGTTTCTACAACGTTAAAAGCTATTTGGGTGGATCGACAAATATTGAATAAACCACTGATTTTATTTGTTTTATTTGATGGAAGCCAACTTTTTGCTGCACTCACTCAGGAGTCAGGCTCCAATGCTACACATATAATAGAGTGGCTTTACTTAGCCCATACACCAAAGTCATCTATCACAACTTTGCCAATGCAAGCCGCAGAAATAATCCAAAAAGCACGATTACGATCAAGGCAATTATTAGGTATCGATCCGGTTGAAATTTCGTTGCCTCTTAAACTTTACACATGGGAAAATGCTGTTGCACTTTCTGATGACCTTCAATGGGCTTTAGTCTCTTATTTGGGCACAATTTCATGTCGTTCCTCATCAGATCCACGGCTTCAAATTACACAAAAAATTCCTATCCAGTTTCAATCTGTAATCAGTTTACAACCCTTACCTGCGGTCACGGTCTATACTGATGGCAGTCCAACTAGAGGGGTTGTTGCATGGCACGAGCAGGGGGTTTGGAAGACAATTTTCACCTTACCCCAAACTTCCGCTCAGAGATCTGAGTTGGCCGCTGTTAGTATGGCGCTGTTGACTTTTGCAAATCAGGAGGTTAACATTATTACCGATAGTCTTTATGTTAAGAATGTTGTACTTGCATTACCCGGTAGTTATGTCTCTCCCATGCTGGACACTAATCTACTTGCTCTTATGCTTACACTTCAAAAACTCATACATACTCGGTCTTGTCGATTTGCTATATTTCATATTCGCAGTCATCAACCTTTCCCAGGATTGTTAACAGAAGGTAATCAATATGCTGATCAGGCTCTTCGTGCCCTCCTTTGCACACCCATAGAAAGTCATGCCCTTCATCATCAAAATGCTAAAGCACTCCAGAAGCAATTCCATCTTACTGCCCAGGAAGCCTCTGCCATTATTCAACAATGTCCCCAATGCACACAGTTAACTCTATCCCCAGAACCAGGAGTGAACCCACGAGGTCTCATAGTTAACCAGTTGTGGCAAATGGATGTTACACATTTTCCTACTTTCTCCCCATGGAAGTATTTGCATGTTACAGTAGATACATATTCCGGATACATATGGGTAACTCCTCAGAAAGGGGAAAAAACTAAGAATGTTATTAATCATGTCATTCGTTCTATTGCCATCATGGGCCAACCTCAGACGATAAAAACTGATAATGGCCCTGCATATGTTTCACAGCAATTTGCACAGTTTTGCACTAAGTGGTCCATTACACATTTGTTTGGTATTCCTTATAATTCTACAGGTCAAGCTGTCGTCGAACGTACCAATCGTACCCTTAAAGAGCATTTGCTTAAACAAAAACAAAAAGGAGGAGTACCACTGGGATTGGCCACCAAAGAGGAGTGGCTGGCACAAGTGTTGTTTACCATTAATCATTTAAATTTGTCTCAATCTCCCAATACTCATTTTTCCTTTTCTACTCGAGCGCAGCGGCATTTTCAGCAGTCGGAGTCTCTACCTGCCCCGCGGGTGCAGTTTCGGCAACTACCAAATCCAGAGTGGAAAGGCCCAGTTCCGCTTATAACGTGGGGTCGAGGTTACGCGGCTGTGTCTACGCCTGACGGTCCTGTGTGGGTACCTGCTAGGTGTATCCGGCCCTGGAAAGACGATGTCCTGGCACGATAATCTTAAGAATCCCATCCCTAATTTTTCTCTGCAACTTCAGGATACTGGGATGTCTTCCAGGAAGCGTGGTCGGAATGTTCCGCAACCTCCCGTGACTTGGGGCCAAATAAAGAACTTAGCAACACAAGCAGAAAAAGCAATGGAACAAGCCGGGGTGGACAAGACAACTGAGAATACCATTCTTGCTTTAATTGCGTCTTTAAATACAAATTCTATTTTTGTACTTTGCATTTGTTGGATTTTAGGAAGCGCCGGGGCTGACAGGTTGGGGCAGGAGTTGGGGATGCGGTTTCAACACAATATCTGGGTTCAGTTAGCAAGAATGACAAATGTGAGTGACTTTTGCATGACTGAACATGTACAGGAAATGGGTATGTTGGGAACATGTTTAATACCCGTATGCAAAGCACCTGGGGATATTGGGAACATTACAGGACTTGGGCGGTTCATGAATACTTCAGAGATTAAATATCATACTGTTTCGAATTGGGGAACTCCAACCTTCCAGCTGCCTGTTAATGCTTTTCAATTATTTACATCACATGTTGCAAATTCCATTAATAATACGTGTGCTCGGATGGTTAATTGTAGTCGACATAAGGTGCAGAAGGGATGTCTAAAGGTTGGGAGACCCACATGGAATTGTACACAGCACATTAACATATCCAGTATGTACGGACACATTCCTTTACCAGGTGGATGGTTTTGGACATGTGGAGAAACCACTTTTAATTATGTTCCCGCTAATATTTCTGATACCATCTGTTGCCTGAGTCGACTGGTTCCCATTTTCCTTCATAAAAGGGAGTTGCTAGCCCAACGTAGGAAAAGAGAAGCTGTTGCCATGCCGGCTGATTGTAATGACAAGGTGGAATTGCTTAATAAAGCAGAAAGTGTATCACTAGCCATCTCCCTTGTTGGACTTCCTGCATTGGCAGTAAGTAACAGCAATCAATTACATAAATTAGCCTGTAATTATGTTAAGATGATAAATGCCACCTCTCGAGCCATTGCTTTGTTAAATGAAGAGCAGGGTATATTAAGACAAGCTATCTTGGATAATCGTGCAGCTATAGATTACCTGCTATTACAACATCAGTTGGGGTGCGAAACTATAAAGAATATGTGCTGTTTTAATTTAACTGACAACAGTTTTGAAATCAGAGCACAGGTAAAAAACTTGAAGGATCTAGCTAATAACATTTTGCAGGACGCCCCTACAACTTGGTGGCAGTGGCTTTGGAGTTGGCTGCCCACTGGATGGCTAAGTCAGCTTCTTAGATATGCTATTCTTTTACTCATTTTAAGTATAGGCTTATGCTGTTTTTTACAATACCTTTTCCAGACGTGTACACCTGTTGCTCCGCGACCATTACGTAGTAATTACTTTTTGCTAAAAAATAAAAAAGGGGGAGATGTGGGGTGGACTGAATGAACAGCATACGTTGGCAAACCACGCTGCTGTTCTCAGTACACTATCTCTCAAGACATTGCGATCTGACCAGTGGAAAAACAGGATGTGGTTAACTTTATGGCTGTAAACGATACTGACATCTGTAGTGGTTAAATAACTGCCTGCATATTGCCACGTAGATAATGCTGTTGTACTATGTATGTACGTGATGTTATACAATAGTTAAAGGTCATAGGCTGTTTATGGAGAAAAAATAATCCACGCCTCCAGGCGGAGGTAAAATAAAAGCGGAGACCAGAATTACGAGGGGGGCTCCGAAATTGAACTCTGGTCTCACCGTGTCTCACTGTGTCGTGATATCTACACAAATCAATATGTATTTGTCAGGCCCAGGATGTGACTCAGGAACCAGACCAACGGCTGTAGTTAATTGGTGTTTTATTAGGGTAATGTCCAAACAAAGACTGCGTTTTCTCATGAAGCAATACAGGGATACAGGTCCTGCGGCATTGGGAGAAAGTTGACAGAGCAAGGGACTTCTTCCCGCCTGTTCTTTAAGAAGGGGCCAAACGGGCACGCAATCTTTCGCTCCTCCTTAACTGCCCCTCAGGTACTGCCCGCCTTCCCCCCTTCTCTCCTGTCTTTTCAGCTGTCTGCGTGTGCGCGGTGAGGGGGGAAGCATCACCCCCTCCTCTTCTGAAGTTTCCGATTCCAGGATGGGGGATAGGGGAGGGGCTGATGGTAAACTGCCTCCCCGCTTTTCGGCTGTGAGCAGCCCTTCCTCTTCCCCCTCTTGCTCTGAGCCTGAAAGAGGGGGAGGCGTGAGAATGTCCAGGGAGGGCTCAGGCTCCCCGTTGCTAAGCGACCTTATCACTGGCAGTTCCTCTGTTTCGTCTTCGCTCCAGAGGGGGGAAGTTCCTCCCCCTTCCCTCTGCCATCCATCCGAATACTCTTCTCCCAACTCTCCGGGATCCAGCTCCCCGGGATTGGGACCCCAGCTCTGCCTTCCGACAGTATTCAGTATTAGCAATCAGTATTAGCAATATGCAAATCTTGAGAATGTTTCAAGGTTTGTCCAGATTCTCACTCACCCCGGCCTGTCTAAGAACAGCCATAGTTGGTGTACAGCCATAGGTGGTAAAAGGCACTCCTAGCCACTGAAGGTACCTGACCCTCAAGTGACAGAGATGGATCCAGGAGCACCCTACAACTACAAACCTGTTCCTTCAGAGGAACTGCAACCCATTCCAAAATAGGCAAATGGCCAATCTCCCAGACATGGAAACCACCCATTCATGTGCGTAGCTAGCATCACAACATCATCCCTTTTTTTTAAAGTATGGAATTCACTCCCCCAAGATGTAGTAAAAACAAATCACAAACCATCATCTGATTTACTATGTACTCCCCCAATGACTGGAATCATAAATGTAACTGGTCTGAGCAAACTTGTCCTTGCTTTAAAATAATTTTGTTAGCTCTCAGTGACATCATCACATAGCCAAATCTCATTGGTGCCATAGTGTCACTGTTTACCACTTAATCCCCAGTTGTTTGGGACTGTCCCTCTGACTAACGCAGGAAGAAAGAAGCAGTAACCAGCAGGAAACAAATTGTGCTGAAGAAGCAGCAAAGAGGGGAAATTATGGCAATGAAAAGGATAGGGGATTAGGACAAAGCAAAGCAATCATGTTTCAGGAAACATTTCTATACCCACCCTTCATGAAAGTACTATTTTTGGCCTTAACGCTGCAGGGTTGCTGAGAGCTGGTACTGGGTCCGGAGCAAGATGAATGCTCAGGCCCCCTTCTCTAAATCTTTCTACAAACCAAATGTTACTACTTTTTTTAAACAAGTTTTTAAGTGACTGAGGTTTAATTCAGGGCTAGAAAGATTGAAAATAAATGAAAAACATTTATCAGAACAGGGTAGTTAATATGTTTATTTAAAAGAACACTGTCCACACACCCAAGTGAAAATAAACAACACTTTTAGTACTAATGCATTACTAAATTACTTAATTAGTAGTGTTAATACATTTGAATGAAAACACTCTGTTTATGCCTGATCATCAGCCTATTTGTGTACAACACATTTAACAGTACTTCGCAGACTTTTCTATTAGCAAATGTTCCAATTATATAATCAAGGTTTAGTTTTCTTGTAAGTTTTGATTCAATCACCAGTGTTCCCAAATCTGTGAGGCACTCTTGACAAGTAATTGACCTGAGGCAGTTTTTAAAATAAGAACAGCCTGCTGGATCAGGCCAATGGCCCATCTAGTCCAGCATCCTGTTCTCACAGTGGCCAACCAGATGCCTGTGGGAAGCCAGCAAGCAGGACCTGAACACAACAGCACTCTCCCCTCCTGTGGTTTCCAGCAACTGGTATTCAGAAGCATGCTGCCTCCAACCAAGGAGGCAGAGTATAGCCATCAAGGCTAGTCACTATTTATAGCCTTATCTTTCATGTACCATCCATGTAACATGAGCCAGAGTACTGAATGATCTCTCTGCTTCAGCTACAGTCACTGGAAGAGTGCAAAAGATACACAGAACTTCACAAACATTTGGAAATAAGCTTGAAATGTTAAGTTCATGAATCTTATTTAAGATGTTCAATAGTTCCACAGTAATGTCTCCAAAAGTAAGCCAAATGAATTGCTTTCAGATATTTCACTTCTTCACACAAGTCTGTTGTAACATCAGCATGGTACTTCTCAGTGAATGATTTGCATGTTTCTTCAATCTGGCTTTCTGTCATCTTGATGTATTCCCACAGAAATCCAAATCTAAAAGCTTCACAGCTTCATAATGATTTTTAAGGCTGGAAATTAGATTGTCAACAATTACATAATTACAGTTAGAAACTCAGAAAATCTATTCAAGATAGTTTTTTTTAACTGTCACTTCGTCCAGGGTTTCATAATGAAATACACAAATTTCTTCTGGTGTGCTAAGTGTACAGGCAAATTAATTCACAATGAAGTATCCAATAATGAGATATGAGACCGATCTGTCCTTACACTGAGTAATGCTAGTGCATCTCTATTCTTCTACTTGAGCAGAATCCTCATTAGCTTTTTCTTCCAATAATAATGCTTGAACATCGGATGACTGACTTTCACTATTTCCCTCATCATCACAAGATGATTTTGAAATAAAACCCAGGCTGAATAAACTTGCCTGACCTTTTTCTTTCTTTCTTTCTTTTTTGCTTTTTCATATTTTTGCTCCCTTTATTTTCTGTGTTCCAGGCTTGTATTTGAACTCCATGATGTTAATTTTATCTTAACACAATGCCAAATTACATGTAGACTTGTTCCAACATGTTCTAGTCACAGACAAAGTAAGTAGAGTTGACATGCACTCCCGTGTATTAGTCCCATGGAAAGTTTGGTATTGCACCTCAACTTCACAGAAGGGTGACAAGGCGTGGGAAGCTCATGGGAAGGATCTGTGTCTGTTGGCCTTTCAAGGTCTTTGCCGCCAGACAGTTCTATCTCTGGGATTCCCTCCCCCTCTTCTGCTTCTTCTTCACACGGCTCTGACCAAATGACCCCCTCCCGTTCCTCATCTTCTGAAACCTCAGGGTCCCAATCCTGTATCCTGACAGCGATGCAATGGTTCTGCCACTGTAGCCTTATGTTTCAGGAATGCGTGGCAGAAATTCAAGAGTCCCAAGAAAGCCTGGAGTTCCTGTTTATTACAGGGCACTGCAGCTTCATGAATCGCTTTATATTTCGCCGGAGTAGGTCGAATGCCAGCGGCATCAATACTGTAGCCAAGGAATTCAATTTGGGAACACCAAATACACATTTCTCATGCTTGACTTGGAGACCAGCAAAACGGTGCAGTACATCCTGCACCCGTGTGGCACGTTCAGCAATGGAGTTGCCAGCAACCAAGACATCATCAAAATACAGTATGGAACCAGGTACTCCTCTAAGAATGTCCTCCATTAAAATCTGAAAAATTCCAGAGGCCACAGAAACACCAAACTGGAGTAGTTTTACTCTGAATGCTCCACGATGAGTGGTGATGAGCATCGGCAGTAGCATCATCCACAGACAGTTGCTGATAGGCCTGGGCCAGGTCAAACTTTGCAAAAACTTTTCCTTGTGAAAGTGATGCCAAAAGATGACTCACCACTGGGACTGGATATGGATGCTGATGCCGGGCTTTATTGATAGTGCACTTGTAATTGCCACCATTGGCCTTCAATGGAGTGACAATGGGTGTCTCCCATGTAGGGTGTGTCACTGGCTCCAAGATGCCTTGCCCGATGAGGCGATCAAGTTCAGCATCAATCTTTGCTCACAGTGCAAACAGAACACGACGGGCTTTCATATGGATGGGGGCCACAGCAGGATCCAAGAACAATGAAACAGGAGGCCCCTTATATTTCCCAAGACCTTTATCAAAAACAGCTTTGAAATAATTTAGGGTACTATCCCATAATGATTCACCAATCTGGTGGACCCCCATAAGAGCAATGCCTAATGGCTCAAACCAGTCTAAGCCAAGGAGACTGGTGCGATGCCTTTGAGCGACCAGTAACTGTAAAGTTCCATGGAAAGTTTGGTAATGCACCCCAACTTCACAGATGCCTTGTATTAGAACTTGATTTTCCTGGTAATCAGTAAGTTTGGAGTGAAAAGGGACAATTTGTGGTCCCCCACCAGGAATTATTTTCAGGTATGTTTCTAATGAGATGATAGTGTATCCTGAGCCAGAATCAACTTCCATGGTGCATGGAGTGCCCTAGATGGTGACTGTCACCTTCACCTTCTTCACATTGTCAGAGTACTGCAACCCTGGCTGGATGTGGTTAATCACCTCCTCTGCACTGTCATATGTAGAAGACTTCTGTACAGTGTGTGTGGAACTGCTTTGTGTCCTTGATGGTGCTTTCCCTACCACTACACTCCTGGGGGGTGGCTGCTTCTGCTTTGGCTTGGCATACTCGCTCAATGTGCCCAACCTTTTGACAATACCGACACTGTGCACCTCTGAAACAACAGGCACGACGTTCATGGGATCTGCCACAGCTCTTACATTTCACTGGAGATTCTTGTTTGGATCTCGGAGGTCCTGCAGCACCTACTCTGGTTGATGAACATTTGCACTGCAGCCTGTGGATCTCTAGAAGTTGTTGATTGGAATCTTTAGCCAGCTGGGTTTCTGAGCAGGGTGAGTTTCTTGCCAAGCGCACTTCTCGGGTGCTTGCTGCTGCTGCTTCTGTAACCAGTGCTTCCTCTAGTGCAGTCTTGAACGTGAGCTGTCCTTTTGCAAACAGAAGCTTTTGCAGGCCCTTGTCATGCAACCCATAGACCAGGTGATCACGCAGCATCTCCTCAAGGTTGGGGAAGTTGCAGTGTTTTGCCATGCGTCTAAGATCAGCAACATACAGTGACACACTCTCTGTTGGGCCCTGATTACGTTTGTAGAAAGAATTACATTGTGCTATTTCAGACAGTTTTGGAGAGAAATGTCCTTGTAAAGCATTCAGGATATTCACATAAGATGTATTAGCAAGTTTTGCTGGTGTTAGGAGGGCCTGGGCTAAGTCAAAGGTGTCCGGCCCACAGACTGAGGAACACAGCACGCTTCTTCTCTGACTCTGTAATGCCATTTGCGCCAAGTAAAACTCCAGCCTTGCTGCATAACATTCCCACTTGCTGGGATATTCAGGGTTAAATTCTTCAAGATGCCGTTGGGTGGCCATTTTCCACAAAAATACACAGTGACCTGGAGTGCTTTGCAGTGATTTCCACAAGGCCCAACCTGATGTTCTAATCCAGTCTAAAGAGAAACGTTCTCTCCCTTTAAGCCTCTAATGCATGAAGAAAAAACACTCTGTGCCTCACGAAATCCCATCCTCATCGCCAGTGAAAGGTGTTATGAAGAAAAAGGCCACACAGAGGTGTAGATATCACGACACAGTGAGACACGGTGAGACCAGAGTTCAATTTCGGAGCCCCCCTCGTAATTCTGGTCTCCGCTTTTATTTTACCTCCGCCTGGAGGCGTGGATTATTTTGTCTCCATAAACAGCCTATGACCTTTAACTATTGTATAACATCACGTACATACATAGTACAACAGCATTATCTACGTGGCAATATGCAGGCAGTTATTTAACCACTACAGATGTCAGTATCGTTTACAGCCATAAAGTTAACCACATCCTGTTTTTCCACTGGTCAGATCGCAATGTCTTGAGAGATAGTGTACTGAGAACAGCAGCGTGGTTTGCCAACGTATGCTGTTCATTCAGTCCACCCCACATCTCCCCCTTTTTTATTTTTTAGCAAAAAGTAATTACTACGTAATGGTCGCGGAGCAACAGGTGTACACGTCTGGAAAAGGTATTGTAAAAAACAGCATAAGCCTATACTTAAAATGAGTAAAAGAATAGCATATCTAAGAATCTGACTTAGCCATCCAGTGGGCAGCCAACTCCAAAGCCACTGCCACCAAGTTGTAGGGGCGTCCTGCAAAATGTTATTAGCTAGATCCTTCAAGTTTTTTACCTGTGCTCTGATTTCAAAACTGTTGTCAGTTAAATTAAAACAGCACATATTCTTTATAGTTTCGCACCCCAACTGATGTTGTAATAGCAGGTAATCTATAGCTGCACGATTATCCAAGATAGCTTGTCTTAACATACCCTGCTCTTCATTTAACAAAGCAATGGCTCGAGAGGTGGCATTTATCATCTTAACATAATTACAGGCTAATTTATGTAATTGATTGCTGTTACTTACTGCCAATGCAGGAAGTCCAACAAGGGAGATGGCTAGTGATACACTTTCTGCTTTATTAAGCAATTCCACCTTGTCATTACAATCAGCCGGCATGGCAACAGCTTCTCTTTTCCTACGTTGGGCTAGCAACTCCCTTTTATGAAGGAAAATGGGAACCAGTCGACTCAGGCAACAGATGGTATCAGAAATATTAGCGGGAACATAATTAAAAGTGGTTTCTCCACATGTCCAAAACCATCCACCTGGTAAAGGAATGTGTCCGTACATACTGGATATGTTAATGTGCTGTGTACAATTCCATGTGGGTCTCCCAACCTTTAGACATCCCTTCTGCACCTTATGTCGACTACAATTAACCATCCGAGCACACGTATTATTAATGGAATTTGCAACATGTGATGTAAATAATTGAAAAGCATTAACAGGCAGCTGGAAGGTTGGAGTTCCCCAATTCGAAACAGTATGATATTTAATCTCTGAAGTATTCATGAACCGCCCAAGTCCTGTAATGTTCCCAATATCCCCAGGTGCTTTGCATACGGGTATTAAACATGTTCCCAACATACCCATTTCCTGTACATGTTCAGTCATGCAAAAGTCACTCACATTTGTCATTCTTGCTAACTGAACCCAGATATTGTGTTGAAACCGCATCCCCAACTCCTGCCCCAACCTGTCAGCCCCGGCGCTTCCTAAAATCCAACAAATGCAAAGTACAAAAATAGAATTTGTATTTAAAGACGCAATTAAAGCAAGAATGGTATTCTCAGTTGTCTTGTCCACCCCGGCTTGTTCCATTGCTTTTTCTGCTTGTGTTGCTAAGTTCTTTATTTGGCCCCAAGTCACGGGAGGTTGCGGAACATTCCGACCACGCTTCCTGGAAGACATCCCAGTATCCTGAAGTTGCAGAGAAAAATTAGGGATGGGATTCTTAAGATTATCGTGCCAGGACATCGTCTTTCCAGGGCCGGATACACCTAGCAGGTACCCACACAGGACCGTCAGGCGTAGACACAGCCGCGTAACCTCGACCCCACGTTATAAGCGGAACTGGGCCTTTCCACTCTGGATTTGGTAGTTGCCGAAACTGCACCCGCGGGGCAGGTAGAGACTCCGACTGCTGAAAATGCCGCTGCGCTCGAGTAGAAAAGGAAAAATGAGTATTGGGAGATTGAGACAAATTTAAATGATTAATGGTAAACAACACTTGTGCCAGCCACTCCTCTTTGGCGGCCAATCCCAGTGGTACTCCTCCTTTTTGTTTTTGTTTAAGCAAATGCTCTTTAAGGGTACGATTGGTACGTTCGACGACAGCTTGACCTGTAGAATTATAAGGAATACCAAACAAATGTGTAATGGACCACTTAGTGCAAAACTGTGCAAATTGCTGTGAAACATATGCAGGGCCATTATCAGTTTTTATCGTCTGAGGTTGGCCCATGATGGCAATAGAACGAATGACATGATTAATAACATTCTTAGTTTTTTCCCCTTTCTGAGGAGTTACCCATATGTATCCGGAATATGTATCTACTGTAACATGCAAATACTTCCATGGGGAGAAAGTAGGAAAATGTGTAACATCCATTTGCCACAACTGGTTAACTATGAGACCTCGTGGGTTCACTCCTGGTTCTGGGGATAGAGTTAACTGTGTGCATTGGGGACATTGTTGAATAATGGCAGAGGCTTCCTGGGCAGTAAGATGGAATTGCTTCTGGAGTGCTTTAGCATTTTGATGATGAAGGGCATGACTTTCTATGGGTGTGCAAAGGAGGGCACGAAGAGCCTGATCAGCATATTGATTACCTTCTGTTAACAATCCTGGGAAAGGTTGATGACTGCGAATATGAAATATAGCAAATCGACAAGACCGAGTATGTATGAGTTTTTGAAGTGTAAGCATAAGAGCAAGTAGATTAGTGTCCAGCATGGGAGAGACATAACTACCGGGTAATGCAAGTACAACATTCTTAACATAAAGACTATCGGTAATAATGTTAACCTCCTGATTTGCAAAAGTCAACAGCGCCATACTAACAGCGGCCAACTCAGATCTCTGAGCGGAAGTTTGGGGTAAGGTGAAAATTGTCTTCCAAACCCCCTGCTCGTGCCATGCAACAACCCCTCTAGTTGGACTGCCATCAGTATAGACCGTGACCGCAGGTAAGGGTTGTAAACTGATTACAGATTGAAACTGGATAGGAATTTTTTGTGTAATTTGAAGCCGTGGATCTGATGAGGAACGACATGAAATTGTGCCCAAATAAGAGACTAAAGCCCATTGAAGGTCATCAGAAAGTGCAACAGCATTTTCCCATGTGTAAAGTTTAAGAGGCAACGAAATTTCAACCGGATCGATACCTAATAATTGCCTTGATCGTAATCGTGCTTTTTGGATTATTTCTGCTGCTTGCATTGGCAAAGTTGTGATAGATGACTTTGGTGTATGGGCTAAGTAAAGCCACTCTATTATATGTGTAGCATTGGAGCCTGACTCCTGAGTGAGTGCAGCAAAAAGTTGGCTTCCATCAAATAAAACAAATAAAATCAGTGGTTTATTCAATATTTGTCGATCCACCCAAATAGCTTTTAACGTTGTAGAAACTAATTCTAGGGATTGCCTTGCCTGTTCCGTTAAAGTAATAAGATCTGCAGGTTGACGTCCTTGTTTTAAACATTCAAATAAAGGCCCCATGTCTTGAGTGGTAAGTTTACAATATGGTCGAATCCAATTAATAGAACCCAAGAATTGTTGTAGTTCTACATAAGTTGGCTTCATTGACAAAGTAAGACAGGGCAATACAGGAGTGGAGTAGGATTGCATTAATTTATGTCCTAAATACAGAAATGGTTCTTTGAGTTGTACCTTTTCAGGGGCAATCTGCAACCCTGACTGTGACAAATGATCAGTAAGGTGTTGTTGCCACATAGATGGGAGGGTTCTCCCAGCCACCAAGATGTCATCCATATAATGGTAGACCAATAATGTAGGGTATTGAGCCCGAAAGGGTCGCAGGGCCATGTCTACAAACGGTTGACATAGGGTTGGACTATTTAACATGCCCTGAGGTAGCACTTTCCATTGATATCGTTGCGCAGGGCCAGAGTTATTATATACGGGAACAGTAAACGCAAATTTCGGTGCGTCTTGCGCTTGTAACGGTATTGTGAAAAAGCAATCTTTCAGATCTATAATAGCTAAGGAATAGTCATATGGAATTAAATTTGGATTAGGCGTCCCACATTGTAGCGGACCCATGGGCACAATTAATTTATTTATTTCTCGTAAATCATGTAAGAGCCTCCACTTTCCAGATTTCTTTTTAATCACAAACACTGGGGTGTTATAAGGGCTATTACTTTCTGCTATATGATCAGCTTCCAGTTGCTCCTTTACCAGTTGGTGCAGAGCTTCTAATTTTTCTTTGGGTAAGGGCCATTGTTCTACCCAAATGGGTATGTCTGTCTTCCATTGTAAAGGAAGAGCTGCCTTTTGTTGGCTAATCATTAATAACAATGGTGGTCTGGAATTGCTCCAGTAAATCCCTTCCCCACAGATTTACTGAAATGTCCAAAATACAAGGGCGAATGTGGGCTATACGATCACCATCAAGAGCAACAACTTGTATCCAATCCTTACTCCGTTTTGAATCCTGAGCTCCGCCCACTCCCCACACAGAAGGGGCCACTTCTACTGGCCAAGAGGATGGCCAGTTATGTTCAGCAATTACTGTGACATCTGCCCCAGAATCTATAATGCCTTCAAAAATAACATTGTTTAAACAATACTTACGAACCGGTTTCTCCCTGGTCACTTCTGCCAGTACTGCAGCTACCTGTGGATGGAAAGGATTACCTGAAATACTCACACTCGGCGATTTCGTCCTTGTAGATCCGAATCCACCAGTACGTTTTTGGGAGGAAGTGTTCGATGTGAAAAGACGATATGGCAATAACAATAGTTGCGCAAAAGAATCTCCCTTCTTCAACTGAAGGGGAAGGTGACTCCAATACTGAATATAAATAATTCCCTGATAATCAGAATCAATAACACCAGGTACCACCATTATATTATTCTTGGAAGCAGAGGATCGCGGTAGTACAAGGCCTACGGTGCCTTCTGGTAAAGGGCCAGTGAGTGTGGTAGGCATTAAAAGAACTGCTCCAGGCAAAGGAACATCTTTTGACTCTGCATGTATTAAATCAATTCCAGCGCTTCCTTGAGTAGCAGGGGTGGGTACACTTCCTTGAGATTCGGGGCTGGAAGCCTGCCCCAAGTTCAGTTTCCCTCAATAGGACGGGAAGACACATTGGTATTGGTAGTGGGAGCTGAACGACACTGATTAGCCCAATGATAACCCTTTTTACATTTCGGACAGATCTTCTTTGGCCGGTTTGTAACAGTGCCCCCACCTTTAAATGCTCCTCCGCCAGGAGCCCGACATTCCCTTCTGAAATGACCAGGCTTTTGACAATTAAAACAATTGCCTGTAGGTTTGTTACCCTGTCTTAATGCCCCAGCTAACAATGTCATGGCATGAACATGTGTACCTACCTCTGCACAAGCTTGAATCATGTCTCCCAATTCATATTGCGGTCTATGAATAATGTTTTTCAAAATCTTTTTACAGTCTGTGTTAGAATTCTCGTAAGCTAATTTTAACAATAATTCCCCTTGTGCCTGAGGGTTATCAACCTGCCGTGTCAGAGCCTCTTTCAAACGGTCAACAAACTGAAAATAGGGCTCTGTTGCTTGCTGCCGTACATTCGTAAAAGAACGTAAGGGTTCTTTCCCAGCAGGCACCTTTTTAAATGCTTTCTGTATACACTCAGCAGTTCGATGAAATGCGGCTTCAGGCAATACCCCTTGTTGTGCTATGGTAGCAAAATTACCTGACCCATAAATTTGCTCGGGAATGATATTAGCATCCCCAGCTGCTATAGCAGCATGTCTAAATTCTTGGTCCCAAACTACATATTGCGAAGGAGTCAAAATCATCCTAAAGAGATCCTTCCAATCTTGAGGGATCATGTTATATCCAGTAGCTACTCCTTCCAACATCCCTTGTACATAATTAGCCGTAATCCCATATTCTCTTACTGCCTTATTTATTTCTCTAATAACAGAAAACGGAAGAGCTGTCCAAGTTGCTATGCGATTATTAGCATTATTAGGATCTGGCTGATATGTAACGGGAAAAGCTGAAATTGTACCCTCCCAGTCTCCCATTTCTTCCATAGATAATAATCCTGAGGCTGCAGCCTGAGCTATGGCTGCTTTAACCTTCCCAGTAACCTGTTCTTGTTGGACTGGAGGGCTATATGGAGGAGCATTTACAAATTTCTCAATATCCTTTTCAGGTGTAGGTAAAGAAAGTTGGGGATAAAGAGGAGTTTTCTGGTCAGAATTGGCAAACAGCGATGTCTCTTTTATCCCTAAATGACTAATGGCCTCAGCACACTTTTGCCATAATAAGAGATGGTGAATAGGTGCTCTTGGTTCTTCATGTAATTTTCTCCCTATCTTTATCCAATCTGACTGACGTAGCGATCCTTGCTCTGGATACCATGGACATTGACATTGAATTGTTTTTAACAATGATTCAATGTGAGAACGACTTACAAAAGCTGAGGTATCCTGTTTTAAAATTTTTTGTAGCTCTTGTGCATGAACCTTCTGCTGAGCTGACAATTCCCCCCCCATACTCACGAATGGGAGCTGTACGCTGAGGTGCACCGTTGGCTGATCCTGCCAGTGGGTACGAGGGTGTTTGTTCTGAATCACGTCGAGGTCACCAGATGTAGATATCACGACACAGTGAGACACGGTGAGACCAGAGTTCAATTTCGGAGCCCCCCTCGTAATTCTGGTCTCCGCTTTTATTTTACCTCCGCCTGGAGGCGTGGATTATTTTGTCTCCATAAACAGCCTATGACCTTTAACTATTGTATAACATCACGTACATACATAGTACAACAGCATTATCTACGTGGCAATATGCAGGCAGTTATTTAACCACTACAGATGTCAGTATCGTTTACAGCCATAAAGTTAACCACATCCTGTTTTTCCACTGGTCAGATCGCAATGTCTTGAGAGATAGTGTACTGAGAACAGCAGCGTGGTTTGCCAACGTATGCTGTTCATTCAGTCCACCCCACACAGAGGTTCTACAACAACAAGAACTTTACTAACTAATGATATGAAGCCACAACATGTTGCTGCTTGTAAGGCAGGACTGGAAATTGAAATTGCCACAGCCTGAGGCTGACTCAGCAGTTCCTGGTATGGTAAACCAGCAGGTCCAATACACTACAGTCAGGATGTTTAATTAATTAATTCAATGTTCTTTGCAGTCACATCCACACTATCCATTTAAAGCACATTTGTACCACTTTGTCATGGCTCTCCCAATGAATCCTGTCTGGTATTAAAGGCCACAAGTGGGACCTGCAAGAAAACTTTGCAGCAAGTCCCCAAGCCTTTTAGTCTTGTTCAGGGCTAATGGGAGGAGGGGATCAGCTTCTTCTTTCCTTCTTCTTCTTGTCGTCTTAAAAGGGTCAGATGGAGTTAGAAGCATTGGAGTTAGAAGCACTGGAGTTAGAAGCATTGGAGCTTCTCCCAGGTTCAAGACAGTTTCTACAGTTTAATAAATTAATAAATAATACACTGGGATCTGTCCCTTTTGATAATGCTCATCCAACTTTACCTCCTGCCCATGCAAATGATAGCAAAAGCCTAGGTCCTGTGAGGCTATCATAAGCCAGCTGCCCATTTACTGAGTCCCAATGGGAAACTCCCTAGTGCCGCCAGTCCCAATGGGGTTTGCTGTCAGCAAGCTGAGCTTGCAAAGAAACAATTGGAAACTCCCAATTGTTCCTTTGGAGTTGTGTGCTGATCTCTCCATCCCCCACCCCCCACCCCGGTGTCACATATGATGTCAGGTGCAGGGGAAATGGGTGTGCTTTAGGGAAAACAGTCTCATGAGCCAAATTGGGACTCATGTCAGGCCTAATTAGGCCTGCGGACCAGAGGTTCCCCACTCCTGGACTAGAAAGTCAATGGCTGACTGCTTGAAAAGGAGCCAGATTCATTCCTGCTAGAGCTGGCAGGGTATTGTACCAAGCAAGACAGGACACAACATATAAGTAGTGGCCTTATACCAGGGGCAGCCTTCTAGACCTTGTTGGACTCCAACCTCCATCAGCTCCAGTCAGCATGGCCAATGGAGTGGGACCTGTAGTCCAACATTTGAGGAGATCATTTTGGCTGGTTTGCCCATTGGACCATCCAGCCCAGCACTGACTCCACTGGCTACCAGCCACTCTCCAGGATTTCAGGCGGAGTTCATTTCCAGTCCTCCAACTTGAGATTGCGCACACGCTGGTGCCATCAGGACTTGGGACAGATGCCTAGGGCCTTACTCAACAGAGGGAGCAGAAGGGCACCCAAACGCAGCAGGGCTGGCTGGCTTACCACATTTTGAAACGAAGTAATACATGTTACCATCTAAAGAGAGGGGCAGAGTGTAAGTCTAATTACCCACACACAGTTTTTAAAAAACTGAAGATATAGTCAGTGTCTGTGCTCTGCAATTGGTCACTCACATGGGGAGAGACACTGTGTGCCAGTGTTGGTATACTAAAGCTAGAAGCCTCCAAGCCACAATGAGCAAATTCAGGAGAAGGTAACAGATTCAAATGAAGCCCTTTACCTTTAGGTGCTACAGAGATTTCAGGCTGCAACTGCACACAATTGCAATTTCTCATTTGGGTGCTATGCAGTCACAATGTGATACTTGCATAGCACCCACATTTGAATCTGCTAAATATAAATGTACTGCCTTCAAGTCAATCACGACTTATGGCGACCCTATGAAGAGGGTTTTCATGGTAAGCAGCATTCAGAGGGGGTTTGCCATTGCCTTCCTCTGAGGCTGAGAGGCAGTGACTGGCCCAAGGTCACCCAGTGAGCTTCATGTGGGGATTTGAACCCTGGTCTCCCAGGTCATAGTCCAGCACCTAACCACTACACCACACTGGCTCTCATACCTCCTTCCAAATTCTGTCCTGATTCTCTCACAAGATGTAGACTCCTGGTGTTGCCATCAGCCACTATTTTCTCCCCCACTCCCCTCGCTCAGTTTGCCATCTAACTGGATGAACCATTCTGGAGAACTCAGATGCAGTTCTCTAGTCAATGTTTACAACACTACATATATATTAGGGAAAAGTGTGCATAAACATGAATATATTCGTGAAAATAACATATGCCAATGCATTGTATTAGGATAAATTGTTCACAAAAAGGTGTACGTTAGTCAAAAGTGCACACAAAATGTGTTCACTAGGAGAAATAGGCACTAAAATGCTGAAGAGTTTTCATGTTATGTTACTGTCTATTTCTATGCTGCCTTTGGGCCAAAAAGGCCCTCAAGGCGACTCACAAAAATAAACACAAATACAAAATACACGCCAGAAAGAACAATACAGTTGTACTAGTTAATTTTTTTAAAAAATACACAAATTTAAAATAAAATGTTAACATTGTTTAAAAAGCAACCATAATATCTAAGAACCAAATGCATTCATCTTCCTGGTAAGGGGCTATCCCCAGAAAGAAGGCCAAAAGAGCAGTGGTGAGGGGGCAAGGCAGGTGGCAAAGCTTGCCCCTTGATGGTTCCAGCACAGTCTCAGCCTTGTTGCAATACCTCTCAGTCTGCAGCTCCTCCTTATAAGGGTCCGGGCAGAGAGGTGAGGCAAGGCATGTGGGAAAGCTTCATGAGGATTTAAAAACATGAAAAAATGTGGAGAACTAAATTTTAGAATGGGAAAATGAGAAACGGAGAGAACCAAAATTCTCAGTTCTATCCTTAATCTATCTCCACACAGGTGGACGACTCCAATATATGACTGCAGGCCACAGGACAGAAGTGGATGGGTGGAAGTTGTGTGCTTCGCTCTGTCTTCCTCTTCTTAAAATCCAAAACCTGATACACATGGGGTTGTGCTCAACTAAAACTTTGTGCTAGCAGAAGCCAGAGCAAGAATTCCCACAGTGCAACAGGACTTCCCCCCTCCTCCTCCTCCTCCTCTCCCGTGCCTCCCGCATTCCACCCCCCACCCAAATCTGTCCTGGAGAATCAGGAAAATCCCCAGAACAGCACGTGAGGGGATGGCAGGGGAGATTGTTCTGTTGGGTAAACAGAAATGCTTGTGCTAATGGAACAATCGACTTAGCAGTCCTGTCCTGTGCCATTACTCATGGATTTCCTTCCTCCTTAAAACACACACACATCATCCTTGGATAAGAGTAAACTCAATCCCTCACCAACTGAAATTATATAGCAATTCTGGAGTGCCCCTCAAATGAATCAGAGAAACCAGAAGCCTCTTATGCAAGGAAAGAAAACACTTGAGAAACTAGAGAACAGGTTTTGGCACAACACTAGTACATGATCCGGGGGGCAATGGCAGGACACCAGCACTAAATCCCTCTGGGGACATGATATCTGGGGACATGAGATTCTGTTTAATAACCTGCCCTGTGGGGGATTTTGTTGTATTCTCTATGTCAGGGTTCCCAAATTGTGGTCCGCATGCCACTAGTGCTTCATGAACCTTATCCAGATGTCAGCCACGTCTTTAAAAATACAATTAAAAATCACGCAGCACCTAGCACAGCTCATTACAATTGCTATACCAGACACAAAAAAATCATTAAGTGATTGCCAAAATCCTCAGCAATTTTCAAGCAGATCACCATGTGTGTGTGTGGAGTTTGGGGACCACTGCTCTATGTCCTCCCTATGTACCAATTGGCAACCCCAGAGTACCCTTTCCTGGTCTGTATCTAGAGATAACTGTTTCCCACTGGTTCTTTCCATTTGCATTATGCCCTCTATATTCACGTACTTCTGTCAACCCAAGTACTCCAGTTCACCCATCCTGGCTCAGAGACTTTTATCATGAGCATACAAAGACCTAAACATGGCATCTCTCTCTCTCTCTCCAAAGGTCTTTGGCACATGCATTTTACCCTTTGGCTCTTTGACTTCTTTGAATTTATTTATTTATTTATAGAATTTATTAGTCGTCTATCTGGCTGGCTGTCCAGCCACTCTGGGCGACGTACAACATAGGCATATAATACCTAGACATTGAAAATCTAAAAACAATGAAGATAAAATCTAGCCCACCCCAAAAGCCTGTCTGAAGAGCCAGGTCTTCAAGGCCCAGTGGAAACTCATCATAGAAGGGGCATGGTGGAGATCATTTGGGAGGGAGTTCCACAGAGCAGGGGCCACAATTGAAAAAGCCCTCTCTCTTGTCCTCACCAGTTTGGCTGTTTTGACTGATGGGATGGAGAGAAGGTCTTTTGAGGCTGATCTTGTTGGGTGGCATAGCTGATGATGCTGGAGGCGCTCCTTTAGATAGACTGGGCCGAAACCTTATAGGGTTTTAAAGGTCAAAACCAACACCTTGAATTGGGCCCAGTAAGCAACTGGTAACCAGTGCAGCTCTTTTAGCACTGGAGTGATATAATCTCGCCGGTGGCTGCCTTTAGTCAGGCGCGATGCCGCGTTCTGTACCAGTTGCAGCTTCCAGACTGTTTTCAAGGGTAGCCCCATGTAGAGTGCATTGCAGTAGTCTAGGCGAGAGGAGACCAGGGCATGTACCACCGATGGGAGCAGATGATTGGGAAGGTAGGGGTGTAACCTCCGTATTAGATGGAGTTGATACAGCGCTGCCCAGCTCCCAGCCAAAACCTGAGCTTCCATGGACAGCTGGGAGTCAAGAATGACCCCGAGGCTACACACCTGGTCTTTTAGGGGCAATTGTACCCCATTGAGCACCAGGTCCAAATCCCCTAACCTTCCCTTGTCTCCCACGAACAGTACCTCGGTTTTGTCAGGGTTCAGCTTCAGCTTATTCCTTCCCATCCAGCCACTCACGGATTCCAGGCACTTGGATAGGGTTTCTACAGCCAACCTCGGTGAAGATTTAAATGAGAGATAGAGCTGCGTGTCATCTGCATATTGGTGACACTGCAGCCCAAATCTCCTGATGATAGTCCCCAGTGGCTTTATATAGATGTTAAATAGCATCGGGGAGAGGATGGAGCCCTGTGGCACCCCACAAGTAAGAGGCCAAGGGTCCAAAACCTCATCCCCCAATGCTACTCTTTGGTGCCTATCAGAGAGGAAGGAATGGAACCACTGCAATACAGTGCCCCCTATGCCTAACCCCTCCAGGCGATCCAGAAGGATACCGTGGTCAATGGTATCAAAAGCTGCTGAGAGGTCCACGAGGAAGAGGAAGGTGCACTCACCCCTATCCAACATTCTCCTCATATCATCCACCAAGGCAACCAAGGCTGTTATGTGCCCCTTTATTTTGAATGCCTAGTTCTATCCCTCCCCCATTTAGATGATCAAAATCACATTTACACCCTAATTCCTTGGGGATTATTTGTCCTAATTCCTAAACCAGATGCTCCTTATGTCCTGTAGACTTTCCCCCAGCAATTGGTTTAAAAGCTGCTCTGCCACCTTTCTGATTTTAAGCAGTGATTGGCAGCAACTTCATATTCATCCCAGATAGGGTGGCCCAATGCAAAAGAGGAGAGGGCGCCTGCGCCTTTAATAGTTGTGCATGACAAGGCAAAAATTCCCTCTTCTTTATCAAAGGTACAGGAGCCCTGACCTTTCTAGCACCTGGCCACCCTTATCACAAAAGGCATACAATTGTATTCAACTAAGTCCTATGCAGAGTAGACCCACTGAAATTAAGGAACCTAAGTTAGGCATGTCTATTAATATCAGTGGGTCTGCTTTGAGTAGGACTAGCATTGAATACCACCCTTACGAACTAACTCACTCCCCCTAATCACAGAAGACATGCAAACTAACTCACTCCACCAGATCCATTCTCTCACCACCAAAGATCCTGACTGATTGGGCTGGAGAGCTGATGGATGGACAGGCAGTCCTGTAACTTGAGCTGTGCACACACCATACCTTTAAAGCACATTACTTCCCCCAAAGAATCCTGGGAACTGTAGTGTGTTACCAGTAGTGGGAATTGTAGCTCTGTGAGGGGCAAACTACAGTTCCCAGGATTCTCTGGGGCAAGACATGTCCTTTAAATATGTGATGTATATACAACTAAAATCATATAAAGCAGATCAGTGGAAATATAATGCTGCAACATTTGGTTTTCTTGACGGACATTTTCTTAAGGTGCCATTATAAAAGTCTGAAAGTTCCTTCTGAAGGAAATTTATCCCTGAAGCTGGGGAGGTGGTGGTGGTGCAGAAATCTGACTGAATTTCCCCAGCTTTTTTATGAAATCGCCACAGCAGGGGAACAGAAACTCATTGTGTATTTTATTTCCTGATAAAGTTCCTCAATTTAGTTGGCATATTATAAACCCAGCAAGAGGAAAAAATTGAGCACAAGAACATGATGGTTGTACTTGGTACTTCTGAGCAGCAGCAAGATGCAGGTGAACCACATCTGGCAGAGAAAGGAACAGCCATGGCACAAAGAACAATAAGTAAATCAATAAATTGCTTGGCTAGGGAATAGGATGAAGACAAATGTAATGTTGTTCTTGTTGTTGTTTTAGAAGAGTGGTGCTATTCTGCAGTCAGTTTGAATGCATGTTCCCTTCCCGGGCTAAGCAAGTCAGTGGTTCTGCAAGCTGGAAGCAGATATTGGCTGTGCATGTTTCCAATTGGCTGTTGCCCTGTGACATCACCACTTCTTTCTCACCAGTCTACAGAGCAGTTTTGCTTTTTAAATGCATTTTTAAATTAATAAGGGTGAATAAGGTGAACACAAACGCAAATGAATGTTTCATTTGGCACTTGGAAAATAATTAAAAGGTGTTCAGAGCTTCTGAGGGAAAAGAGGCAAGGCTGATGGCAGAACCAGCAATGGATTTGCTTGTATTTAAGTTGCAGCATGAAGAGGAAGCCCACCCCGTGGCTTAGAGAATTTCTGCAAGATCTCTTTTTATCTTATGTCTTCGTCCGTAGAAAAAGCACTGGTGCATGCTCTAGGAGCAGCAGATGCTGTATTATTGTCAAAACTGAGTGGAAGAGAGTTTCCAAATGGAAACTATAGCCTCAGTGTGTGTGTGTTGGGAGGTTCATTGCAAGTGCAGAAAGGAAAGGAAGGGTTAAACCATCAGTCTAAGGCAGCCTTTCCCAACCTTTGGGTCCCAAGATGTTCCTGGACTACAGTTCCCATAATCCATGACCATTGGCCATCTTGGCTGGGGCTGATGGGAGTTGTAGTCCAGCAACATCTGGGGACCCAAAGGTTGGGAAAGGCTGGTCTAAGGGTTCTGATCCAGATTCTACCCCTCCCTGGGAGGGGCAAGTATTCTGAGTTAAGAAACCAGGCATGTTAAATGCAATCAACATGTTTAATATAACTTGTAGTTTGGCCTTCAGCTACTCTAATTTGCTGCAAAATAGTCTCATGGTGGAACTGTTGCTGGGGCAGAATGAGATTTCCATGGAATCTGCTTACAGTTTGTGACATGCTTTGGCCTGCGTCACATAAGGAGGGAATGATTGATGGGCCAGTAGTTTGAATGATATGTCCCTTATCGCCTCTAATTGTAGAAGTCTCTGTTATGTTTTAACCCTCTGTTATGTTGTGTTGGGGGAGAGCAATCCTATGGAGGTGGGGAATTGCATCATGGCAGTAGAACTGACAGATCCAAAGCCTGCCAGACTTAGGCTAGGCAAGGCTACTTCACCTATCTTTCTTTCTGCTGCTGTTTGTGGTGGTGCGCACTGCGCGCGCAGGGTTGCCATCAATCAAGATGGCGGCCAAGGTTTCCCTAAGGGGCTGAAGCCTCTGCCGCCATCTTGGTTGATGGCAGCAATGTGCACATGTAGCACACATGCATGCCATCAACCAAGATGGCAGCGAGAATTCAGCCCCTTAGGGAAACCTCAGCCGCCATCTTCATTGATGGCAAACCTGTGTGAGCAGTGTGTGCAGCTGAAAAACAGCACAGAGGCAGGTAAGTAGAGCAGGGGAATGGCGTGTGGCTTGGGAGCTCCTGCCCTGCGATAACGGTACCAATCATGCCGCGAATCGCAGAAGGGGAGTGCCGGGGCCAGGGGCAGGCTGGTGGCCAAGGGCCCCGGCATGCCTGGGGCCGGCTCCAGTTAGGATTGTGCTGAAAATCAGTGGGACTTTTGAGTGAACATAGAAAAGGATTGTGTTGTAAATCTTTCTCTCCCCCTCTGATCCTTTTTTTTTTAAGCAAATAGGCAGGGCTTACTTAGGTGTCACTGCTTTTATTTGGCAGGAAACTAATACTTTAAAAAAAGTTCTGTAATGACCAACTGGTTTTGACAATAAACTATTGTATGGGGTGTATGTATTTTTACATGTCCAGTATGTGTGTATATGGGATCTGTCCAACAACCCTGTGAAGTAGGGTTGAAAACCAATGCAGCTCAGAACAAGAAATAAAGCCATTTAAAATCCAATAACAATAAAACAGTTGCAAAACAGCTTAAAGTGGCATGATTCTGAATTTTGTATTGGGTGAGTGAAATTTCTTATCACTGAATTGCAGTCCTGTGCATGCTTCCCTGTCTGAGTAAGCCCCATTGAATACATTGGGACTTGCTTCTAAGTAAACATGCATAGGATTGCACTATAAATATCTTTACAGGTTGTGTAAATAATAAATGACATTCAGGTTTATATAAATATTTCTTCATACTATGTCTTGATACGTATCTGATTTCACACTATGGTTGTAAATTATTATTTCCTCTCCATTGTAAGTGTGCCCTTCTTCCTTGAGGTGGTCATGGTCCCCCTCTGTTGTTTTCACCCTGAGGGACCGATTAGGCTGAGAGATGGTGCCTAGCCCATGGTCACCCAGTAAACTTTATAGCTTATTTTCATTTCAAAATTTAATTTAAATGATTTATATGCAGGCAAAGTTTATGAAGTAATACAGATTCACATAATACATTTAAAGCACACCCAACTCACATTTAAAGTGCATGACTTCCCCTAAAGAATCCTGGGAAGTATAGTTTCCCCCTTACAAAGTTGAGCAGCAGTTCTTAAAAGTGTGGCGGACAGTATCATTGTAATGACTAGCCAGGGATGGGAAACCTCTGCCCTCCAGGCCAGTCATTGCCATTTAGGGGGTTCTATTTGGCCCCTGAGGCCATTTCCCCTAAACCGTGCCTACCTGCCCATCAGTTGACATCATTAGTGGACAGGAGGACTGGGTTTAATCTTACATTGACTGTGAAATCCCGTGAAATCCTGTTCCCAGTAGGGAACAAGATCGTGCAGCCAAGGCAGCAAGATTTAACCTCTGCTTATCAATTGAGCAAGGATTAAAGCCCTGTGCAAAAGCTCCCTTTAAAGCAGCTTGGGTGACTACCACTTTTGCAAAGGCTTTAAGACAGCTCCTGAACTCCCATTTGCTCACACAGGAGCATTGTGGCTGTCATGAAGCATTTTCCAAATCTCTCCGAGCTTTCCTTTAAAGTCTCCACCTTGGAAGAGGCTTTTGCAAGTCTCTCCCCACTCCCCCTTTAAGTGCCCCATTTCAGGGATTTAAATGGAAAGCATGTAGAGACTTGGAAAAGGCTCCCCCCCCTTTCCCTTTAAATCACCAATCTCAGAGATTAAAAGCAAAGCATAAGGAATTTACAGTTGGATGCTCCCACCCACCTGTTATTCATGCAACATCACATTGATGTCATTGGTTGACAGGAGGGCATCCCCATCCAACTGTCAAATTTGGCCCATGAGGCAGATCCTGATAAGGATCTAGCCCATGCAGCCAGAAAATTCCTCTCCCCTGGACAAGCTGGACTGCAGACAGTTCATGGAAGGGAGAAGCCAAGTGACAACTAAGCTGGTGGAATGGACTCTGCTGTCCCAGTCCTCCTTCTGCTGTATATAAGTAATGGGGATATAAGCCTTGGTACGTATTTATAAATACTTTGTACAACAAAACAATTGTAATAGCCTATAACAGCCTTTCCCAACCAGTGTGCCTCCAGATGTTGTTGGACCACAACTCCCATCAGCCTCAGCCAGCATTGACAATGGCCAGGAAAGATGGGAGTTGTGGTCCAACAACATCTGGAGGCACACTGGTTGGGAAAGGCTAGCCTATAAAATAATAGCCAATCAATATTTTAGCAATTTTCAAAGAGTCTTGGGTATATATTCTCATTCTAGAAGACCTTCTCAATCTATTAGGTGTATTAACATTGTCTGCATGCACATCTGCGCTGTCATTCACATTAATATTGCTCATGATTTCCCATTGATTCCAGCTTATAACAGGGAATACCCATTCATCATTTTCATTCCATTTTTCCCCCTGTGGATAGTAACTGAACATGTTTTCCTGTTTCACTTATATATATATATATGGATGGCCATTCTCCATCTTGACCATATTGATTTTGCCATCATTACAACACCACTATCCCTTTAACATCTACCATTGTAAAGCTTCACTTTTCTTATATGGTTATGCAAGATCTCAAACTTTACTTTGCTATCTTATTTCTATTATGTTTCCTCTGTAATTGGTTTTATTCTCAGATTATTCTATTTGGAGCTTCATTCCAAATAACAATTCTGCAGATGACCATCCCATTTCTAAATGGTGCATCTAGCACCAAATATAGAAAAGCTTACAAATCCTCTGCTTTTATAAAGGAGTTTCTTAATTATTTTAACTCAATTTTCTACAAAATGGGGATATTCTGGACTCAAAATAATATGTTGAAAATCATATTCTAATGAAAACTTCTTATATTCAGCACATTTAAACTGTGATCCATTGAGAGCAGCCATTTCAGAAGATATATATCTCTTGCAAAAATGGGTTTTATTATTATAATTTGTAGCTGTAATTATTATTCCAAATTCGTTATAATTACTTACCAAGACACAGCTATTCCCCTTTATACAAACAGATCAATTCTACTTTTGACCATGGTCTCAGACTTCTTTGTCCACAATAATTGAATGCCTACTATAAAGCTTTTTATATTTTTGGCATGTTTTACAAAATTTAAGTTTCCTCTAGCTATCTATTAATTTGTGGAAGGGGCTGTATATTCGTCTCCACGTTATGGTGTTATAACATCTTGGACCAATACATTGGATATTGCAAATCCAGTCAAGGCCCCTTCCAGTATTTCATGAGATCGGTTTCAGTTTATGCAGCCTGATGACATGAACAGAATCCTTCCTATGAGGCAACCATCTTGCTCCCTTGATCTACATCCATGTTGGCTGGTGAAAGCCAGTCAGGGGTGAGGGGGAATGGTCAGGTGAATCCAGGCTGGGTATGATGGAGTGGTGCCTGCTGCCCTTAAACAAGCAGCAGCAAACTTCTGAAGAAGCCTATCCTGGATTCTGTGGTTTATAGCTACTACCACTCAGTTATGAATACCTGCTTCTTAGGGCAGCAGAACAGTCAGCAAGAGTTCCTGGAGGATATGGATTATCTCGATCATTTTCAGTCTGGGTTCAGAGACTATTTGGGGACCAAGTCAGTCTTGATTGCCCTTTTGAAGGGCCTGTAATTTGAGAGCAGGATAGGAGGAGTGCAACTGTGCTCCTGCTTCTCGATCTCTCAATAGTTCTTGAGACCATTGACCATGGTATCCTCTTGAACCAGCACTAAGGGATTGGTACTGGGGACACTGCTTTACATACAGCAGTTCTGTTCCTACCTGCAGGGCCATGTCTAGAGAATAACATTGGGAGATTATGTCTCAGCCACAAGGTCCTTGTGCTACGGTGTGCTGCAAGGCATGATCCTGTTGCCAATGAAGTATAATGTCTATATAAAGCCATTGGGATCAGTCAATGGGAGGTTTGGGGCAAAGTGTCATAAGTATGCAGATGACGCACAGCTCTATGTCTGTTTCTAACATCTGAGCTGTGAGACACTGAGCATGATCTGGACCATAGTATGGGCACAGTAGTGGACTGGATGAGGACCAATAAATGGAGGTTGAACCCTGAAATGACAGAGGCACTGGGTGGATGATTCCATATACAGGAGACTGGCCATCTGCCTGCTCTAGATGGCTCTGCACTCTCTCTGAAGGAACAAGTTTGTAGTTGTGGGGTGCTCCTGGATCCATCTCTGCCACTTGAGGCTCAGGTAGCCTCACTGACTAACTATGCCTTTTACCAGCTATGGCTGGTATGCCAACTTTGGCCACTCTTGGATAGGGACAGCTTGATCACAGTGATTCATGCATTGGCAACCTCAAGACTTGATTATTGCAATGTACTCTATATGGGGCTTCCTTTGGCCTGTTCTGGAAGCTCCAGATGGTGCAAAATGCTGCACTTAGACTATTGGTGGAGACAGACTACTGCCAGCATACAACACTCATGCTTAAAAGCTTGCACAGGCTGCCCATGTTATTGTACCAAGTTCAAGGTTCTTATATGTATTTACCAGGCCCTTAACAACTTTGGTCCAGTTTACCTTAAAGACTGTCTGGTTCCTTATATCCCTGCCTGATCACTGAGATTGTCATGGGAGTCTCTGTCAGTGGTGCCCCATGGTTTGGATGTGCAGCCCATATTTTCCAGAAGCCATGCATTTGGTTCTGCGGAACTCCCTTCTGGCTGAAATTAGATAGGTTCCTTCCTTATGGAACTTAAGGTGTCTGGCAAATTCCTTTCTCTTTCAGCAGGCCTTTTAAGGAAGTTTTCTGTTTTTTAATTTTAATTAATTTTATCCATTGTCTGCTCTTTGTACTTTTTTATGTACACCACTTAGAAACTTTGGTAGTTAAGTAGTATACAAAGACCTTAATAAAGCCATTAAATAAGAACATAAGAAGAGCCTGCTGGATCAGGCCAGTGGCCTATCTAGTCCAGCATCCTGTTCTCACAGTGGCCGCCGCCAACCAGGTGCCTGGGGAAAGCCTGCAAGCAGGACCTGAGTGCAAGAACACTCTCCCCTCCTGAGGCTTCCGGCAACTGGTTTTCAGAAACATACTGCTTCTGACTAGGGTGGCAGAGCACAGCCATCATGGCTAGTAGCCACCGATAGCCCTGTCCTCCATGAATTTGTCTAATCTTCTTTTAAAGCCATCCAAGCTGGTGGCCATTACTGCGTCTTGTGGGAGCAAATTCCATAGTTTAACTATGCGCTGAGTAAAGAAGTACTTCCTTTTGTCTGTCCTGAATCTTCCAACATTCCGCTTCTTTGAATGTCCACGAGTTCTAGTATTATGAGAGAGGGAGAAAAACTTTTCTCTATCCACTTTCTCAATGCCATGCATAATTTTATACACTTCTATCATGTCTCCTCTGACCCGTCTTTTCTCTAAACTAAAAGGCCCCAAATGCTGCAACATTTCCTCATAAAGGAGTCGCTCCATCCCCTTGATCATTCTGGTTGCCCTCTTCTGAACCTTTTCCAACTCTATAATATCCTTTTTGAGATGAGGCGACCAGAACTGTACACAATATTTATACATGCCGATTTATACAACGGCATTATAATATCGGCTGTTTTATTTTCAATACCTTTCCTAATTATCCCTAGCATGGAATTTGCCTTTTTCACAGCTGTCGCACACTGGGTCGACATTTTCATCATGCTGTCCACTACAACCCCGAGGTCTCTCTCCTGGTCGGTCACCGCCAGTTCAGACCCCATGAGCGTATATGTGAAATTAAGATTTTTTGCTCCAATATGCATAATTTTACACTTGTTTATATTGAATTGCATTTGCCATTTTCCCGCCATTCACTCAGTTTGGAGAGGTCTTTTTGGAGCTCTTTGCAATCCCTTTTTGTTTTAACAACCCTGAACAATTTAGTATCATCAGCAAACTTGGCCACTTCACTGCTCACTCCTTATTCTAGCTCATTAATGAACAATTTGAAAAGTACAGGTCCCAATACTGATCCTTGAGGGACACCACTTTCTACAGCCCTCCATTGGGAGAACTGTCCATTTATTCCTACTCTCTGCTTTCTGCTTCTTAACCAATTCCTTATCCACAAGAGGACCTCTCCTCTTATTCCATGACTGCTAAGCTATATGCTTGTTGACACTCTCAAAGAATTCTAATAGGTTACTGAAATAAATAATGGCTGTGTGTAAATCTTGCCCTTTTCTAACTCTAGATGACTACATTATAGTTCTATATTGACCTGGGAAAAGTTGCTTAACACCCATGGTGAGCTGCACCACATGCTCTCTACATAGTGGCAGCTACTATAACATGATATAAAGCACCATGCATAGTGTGTGGCCTTACTTTGCACATCAACTCTCAAAACCTCAAATGCTGGAGATAATTCCAAAGCAAAATTCTACCTCCCCCCCCTTCTTTTTCAAAAGACAGATCATTTCCCCAGTGGAAACGGAGGCCCTCTTTCCTGGTTTACCTGCTGCTGGCGTTAGTTTACCTGCTGATCATCGTATTGTTTGGACTTCTGCTCTCTAATGGTAATTAGTTTACTGAAATGCTTCTGTAGCTTCAAGTCAAAATGTGGGTGCTGTGTTTTTCATTCAGATGCTCGCATTTGAAAGCAGCTGGAAAACTGCTAAAAAAGAAAAAAAATCTTGGCATTGTGGAATAGCCAATTACTGACTGCTGTGCCAAGATTCAGATTCATTTACACCAAAGCTACCTGAACTACTAAATGGGGCAGAGGTGGGGAGGGGTGAAAATTTCTATTCAATTTGCATTTCAAGCCAAATTGATCAGATTTGTACTTTCTGAAACATAACAACCGAAACACAGTCATCCTTTGACATTTGCGTTTATTTGAATTTTGTGACGCAGTTCTCCAACCAAACAATACTTACAAAAAATGCATATATTGGGGAAAAGGGTGCATAAAAACAAATGTATGTGAAAATAACATGCAAAAATGCATTATATGATGAGAAATGGCTTATAAAAATGTATACATTTGTCAAAACTCCCAACAAAAATGTGCTTATTAGAAGAAATTCACACTAAAATGCTGGAGAATTTTCATGAAAAAATTTTTTTAAAAAAATTGCAAATTGCTGGAGAAATGGGGAGAACTGAATTTAAGATTGGAAAAATGAGAAACTGATAGAACTAAAATTGATAGATCTTTCCATCCCTAGGCCTTATAGTGAGTCAGACCATTTAGCCATCCAGCTGAGCATAGGCTCCTCTGACTGGCAGACGCTCTCGAGAGTCTCAAAGTTCTTTTCCAGCCCTGTAAACTGGGATATCTCAAGCTGGAGATGCATAGGCATGTGCTCTATTACTGAACAATGCTTTCCAACCACACGATCATCACCCATCACTTGTGTATTTAACACTCCATCTTATCTGTATTAAACTGAAAAACATCCCCCCCCCAAAAAAAAACTGGGGAAAGACTGTAGATCAGTGGTAGAGCATATATTTTGCATGTGAAAGGTGCTGGGAAACACACTTCTCTGAAACCCTGGAAGGCTGCTGCCAGTCAGTGTAGACCAGCCTTTCCTAACTAGTGGGCCACCAGATGTTGGACCACAATTCCCATCTTTCCTGACCATTGGCAATGCTGGCTGAGGCTGATGGGAGTTGTGGTCCAACAACACCTGGTGGCCCACTAGTTGGGAAAGGCTGGTGTAGACAATACTAGATGGATCCTACCTGGATATTCATGCTCTGAATGAGCATTTTTAACATTCAAATACCAAAAAGTATCAATTCCTACAGAAATTCTTACTCCAATAGAGGACAAGAGAGGCCAGTTCTAACTGATTTGGCATCTGGCAGCAAAAAAGAGCTAGTCAATGTGATGCATTAAATCTGTGATAATCTAACTCACAGGGTTGAGTTCAGTTAGATGCCAAGTAATTGTACAACTGCATTACTTAAGGGCCCACAGTATCTTTGCAAGGGAGGAGGATGGGGCAAAACCCAGAACAGACTGGCCCTGCCTCCTGTGCCCCCCTTCATCACTGTCTTGCCATAAGTCTTGCCATAAATCTTTATCTTGTTTGGCAAAAGCTTCTTTTAAATAGATATCCAGAAAAGCAATGAAGGTTGATACCAGCTATATCAAGCACTACAGCATAACACTACAGATATACTTCAGCTTATACCTAACAGAGCACATAATAATTAATCACTCAGCTATGGGGAGACTCCCTTTTCTAGATCTTAACTGTAGCTGTTGCTGGGTCACACACGGCTCCTACCTGGTCCCTTAACAGTGGTATGTGGAGTCTCTCTTAAACAATGGACTGCCAGCTACTGTTACACCCAGTGAGCAGCAGAGCTTGGAAAAGTTACTTTTTTTAACTACAACTCCCATTAGCCCAATCCAGTGGCCATGCTGGCTGGGGCTGATAGGAGTTGTAGTTCAAAAAAGTAACTTTTCCAAGCTCTGGTGAGCAGTCCCACTTCCCAGGAGCTGACCCCCTGTGCACAGCCAATCAGGATCAATGCATGTGGCATCCCCCTGATAGCCAGCTGCTGCATGAGTCAGCTCATTCTCACACTTCCATCTGGGTTTGCTGTGGACATTCCTTTGTATGTATGTATTTATTATTTGATTTATATCCCATCCTTTCACCCAGTAAGAGCCCAGGGCGGCAAACAAAAGCACTAAAAACACTTTAAAACATCATAAAAACAGACCCTAAAATACATTAAAACAAAACATCTTTTAAAAGATTTTTTAAAAGTTTTAAAAATATCTTTTAAAAAAAGGTTTAAAAACATATTAAAAAGCAATTCCAACACAGACACAGACTGGGATAAGGTCTCTACTTAAAAGGCTTGTTGAAAGAGGAAGGTCTTCAGTAGGCACCAAAAAGATAACAGAGATGGCACCTGTCTAATATTTAAGTGGAGGGAATTCCAAAGAGTAGGTGCCACCACACTAAAGGTCAGTTCCCTATGTTTTGTGGAATGGACCTCCTGATAAGATGGTATCTGCAGCAGGCCCTCACCTGCAGAGCACAGTGATCAACTGGGTATATAAGGGATAAGACAATCTTTCAGGTATCATCGTCCCAAGTTCTATAGGGCTTTGTACACCAAAACTAGAACCTTGAACTTGACCCAGTAGCTAATTGGCAGCCAATGCAAATCTTTAAGCAGCGGGGTGACATATTGGTGATACCCTGCCCCAGTGAACAGTCTCACTACCATATTTTGCACCAGCTGTAGCTTCCAGACCAACCTCAAGGGCAGCCCCACATAGAGCGCATCACAGTAATCCAGCCTAGAGGTTATCAGTGCGTGGACAATGGTGGTCAGGCTATCCTGGTCCAGAAATGGCCACAGCTGTCTTACCAGCCGAAGCTGGTAAAAAACACTCCTAGCCATGAAGGTCACCTGGGCCTCTAGCAACAAAGATGGATCCAGGAGCACCCCCAGACTACAGACCTCCTCTTTCAGAGGGAGTACTACCCCATCCAAAGCAGGCAACTGATAAATTATCTGAACTCAGGAACCACCAACCCATAGTGCATCTGTCTTGCTAGGATTCAGACTCAGTTTATTGGCCCTCATCCACTCCACCACCGAGTCCAGGCAGCGGTCAAGGACTTGCACAGCCTCTCCCAATTCAGATGTTATAGAGAAATAGAGCTAGGTATCTTCAGTGTACTGCTGACGCCTTGCCCCAAATCTCCTGATGACTGCTCCCAAGGGCTTCATATAGATGTTAAACAGCATGCGGGACAAGATAGTACCCTGCAGCACCCTACATCACAACTTCCAGGGGGCCAAAAGACAATCATCCAGTACTATTCTCTGAAAACAACCTTGGAGATAGGATCAGAACCACTGGTAAAACAGTGCCTCCAATACCCATCTCACCAAGTCAGCCTAGGATACCATGGTCAATGGCATCAAAAGCCACTGAGAGATCAAGTAAGAGTAACAGGGTCGCACTCCCCCTGTCCTCCTGATAAAGCTCATCCATTAGGGCGACCAAGGCTGATTCAGTCCCATAACCAGGCCTGAACCTAGACTGGAATGGGTCAAGTTAATCTGTTTCATCCAAGAGTGCTGCACCACAACCCTCTCAAACACCTTCCCTAAGAAGGGGGTACTTGTGACTGGTTGGTAATTGTCGCAAACCAGTGGGTCCAGGGTGGACTTTTTCAGGAGTGATTGGATCACCACCTCTTTCAGTGTGGCTGGAACTGCTCCCTCTCACAATGATTATTTGACCACACCCTGGATCCACTCAGCCAAACCCCCTTGGCAAGCTTTAATAAGCCAAGAAGGGCAAGGGTCGAGAGGACACGTTGCTGGCCACATCATCGCAAGCACCTTGTCCACGTCATCAGGCCGCATCAACTGAAACCGTTCCCAAGAAGTTGCAGCAGACGTTGCACTGGACACCTCATTGGGGTCTACAGTAGATGTGGATGGGGCATCAAGATTGCTACGGAGGTGAGCAACTTTACCCTCAAAGTGCCTTGCAAACAATTCACAGTGGGCCTCTGAAGGGTCTAAACCTTCATTTCCTGGAGTTGATGCCAACAGACTGCTGACAATAATTTGCATTGCTCTTCTTGTCCTCTCTGTGACCTGGAATCTCCAGCTCCTCCCAGTGTGTTCTAATCAGACTGCCTTTCATCATTCATTCTTAAAAGCTTATTACTATGATACATGTTTACATTATATAAAAGCATATTATTAAGCCATTTCAAACCCTTATTTAGGCTTCCAGATAAGGGCATTAAGGGGACAATTGCTGGATTCTACATATCTCATTGAGACACAATCCATTTTGTATTACAATCACCCCACCAGAACTAGGGCTCACTAGCCATGACTGCACTCGCTCCTGGTGTGAAAGCCAAGAAAATCAGACCTTCCTCTTTCAACAAGCCTTTTAAGTAGAGACCTTATCCCAGTCTGTGTCTGTGTTGGAATTGCTTTTTAATATGTTTTTAAACCTTTTTTTAAAAGATATTTTTAAAACTTTTAAAAAATATGAGAAGGTAACCCATGTCCATGAAACAGTGGCATGATACAAGCAAAGTTCAGCATTCCTGCTAAAGCTATTGGACGCAGGATCTGAGTGATGCTATATCCATTTAAGTGAGGGATTGGGAACCTGTGGCTCTCCATCTGTTGTTGGATTCCAACTCCATCAACCCTATTGAAGCCTATGGTCAGGGATGATTGGAGTCACAGGTTCTCTACCCCTGACAAAAATAATCTAAATAAGAATTGAAAATATTCTTAATCGAAGTACTGTTTGAATGCCCTTCCGCCACTAGAGGAAGGTTTTATAGTACTCATCACTGAAGCTATGCGTAGGGGTGCTGCCTGATTCTATAAAAGATATTATTATCTGTTGTTGTGTAAAACTTCCACCTGCTAGGATTTTGCCCAATAGGAAACATGCAATTTTACCCCAAATTACCACTTTAATATTAATATTATGAGAACAAATTAATATGTTATAATATGAGTTAGAGCAATGGAAGCTGTGAAATAAAGGACAGGTAAGAAAGCACTTTTTGGCCTAAACCTTGGTGCTTCTGTCTGGGGACAAATTATTAGGAATCTCAGGGTCATTCTTATGAGATAATTTTGTACTCGGTACTCAGGTATAACGTATATGCATCCAGTATTGGTTTCTTCACAGTGGATGCTCCAGACGTGTATCTTGTATTGGGGACTGAAGTAAAAATATCTTTAGTGATGATCTCTGGAGGTGTAAAGCCCTGTGAGAATACAAGGTGGTAACCCTACATGTCCCTGCAAAAGTACATCCTGAGGCATATTTCTAGACAATCTTTCTAGCAGCAGCAGGATTGCCAACTGTTTTTTTTAACTTGGTTTGCTCTTATGAGCTGAGCAGCAGCCTGATATGCAAAAAAAAGTAAGACGAGACTTGCTTTAAGTAGACATGCAGAAGCTCAGACTGGGGATAGCCATACAATTAATAGCTTCACCTGTTTAATTCCTGCATGTCAGGCTGCTGCTAACAGTACAGAAGAGGGGCCAGTAGAAAAGGGGGGAGTGGCTACACCTACCATTGGATCCACCTACAGTCTGCTGCCCTGCCTTCTGCCCCACCAAGGCCAAAGGGAATCAGCCACCATTGCTCATCCAGTACATGGAATCCTCAGTCATGCTGATATTCTTAGAAATGTGGCTCTAGGCCTGCTTATTCTGCGTTAGTTCAAAAGAACTGAGACAAGAGATCTCTTGAGAACATCTCTATCATGTTTTGTCTCTTCTGAACCTGTGATATTGTGTGTATTTGTATCTCTTCTTACATTTTTAGGATCAAGGCTTTCTTCGGAAACGAGCAAGTTGCATGAACAGCTTGAAACAAGCAAGGAGTGTAAGTGTCTCTCCAAAACCTATGGGGGCATTTAGACCCAACAGTCTAGGAAGGGGAGCAGTACTAAATTGGAGATGGATGTCACCAAGGCTTATGCCAGAGACTATGTTTCTACTGCCAGAGGAAAGTAAGTAATTATTCACACAACCAGTCCTCTAATGCCTGGGTTTAGAGGTCTTTCCCATCAAAGCTGCATCTTCCAGGCAAGCTTGAACTCTGGCACCTCATTGTTAAGGAGCTCTGTGGGTCACTTTTGCTGGAAGGTCTTAGAAACATGCTAACTCATGCTGTGAATGCAGAGAAGCACAGAAGCTGTGATTCTGGGTAAGAAATTCAGCTTCCTATCCTAGCTTTCCTGTCTGTAAAAAAAAAAGCAAGTTACTAACCCTTGTTTACTAATCCTCAGTTGAGATAAAATATGTAAATACCTGGTAAAAGTAGCTAGTAACAGCAGTGTACCACCATTTCGATGTGCATCTTGTGGACTATAAACTGCATTAATACTTTCTAATGTTCTTGCTGGAATCTTTGTATTAAAGGGTAGTATAAAAGTTTAGATGATGTTGTTATTCCTTTTCTGTTGTAAAATGTTATGATCATGCCAAAATCAATGAAGCTAGGTGATATTTCAACAGCCAGAAGAGCTGACCATTAAGATTCCCATTGATTAGAGGCTGGAAGCTTCAGTGTTCCTCATGGGTCCCAGTGCCTTCCTATGACTAGCAGACAGAGAATAAATTATGTGGGGAAAATAAAATTTGCAGAAAATCATCCTCAAAGAAGTCTGACTTTGATTGCACACATTGGACTTACAGACTTACAACAAGGAGTGGGGGAAAGCCTTAGCTCATACATAAATGCCCAAGGTTCCAGGTTCAGTCCTTGGCATCTCCAGTTAAAAGGATCTTAGCAGAGCTGGGAAAGACTTTTATCTGGCAAACTGGAGAGCTGGTGCCAATCAGAAAAGATAGCATTGAGGCACATCCAAAGCACAAGATGTGGCAATAATTTTTAAGTCTAATTTTCCTTTTGAAGTTAAAAAGATCCTAAAAGACCCTGAAGGTAGATTTATATTTATAGCTGGGTTACTGGAGGGAAAGTAGCTATGCACTTTTGGCTTTATAAAAATGTAAGTGTACTCCCTTCAAGTCGATTCCAACTTATGGCAACCCTATGAATAGGGTTTTCATGAGGCTGAGAGGCAGTGACTGGCCCAAGGTCATCCTGTGAGCTTTATGGCTATGTGGGGATTCGAACCCTGGTCTCCAGGTTGTAGTCCAACACCTTAACCAGTACACCCTAATAAAGGACCAAAAAAAAATTACAAGTCTTTTCAAAGAGCTTTTCAAATTCAAATTAGGAAATATAATTTTGGGTGGTGATTTCAATATTAACTTGAAAGGCACTAACTCAGGGGAAAAAATTTAAAAAATTAAAACTGGACTAAAATCAAACAATGCTCAAACAATGAATCAGACCAAAACACAATTTTTACGCAACTTACAACATTATAATTTGAAAGAATTATATCCAACTGATCATATATCTATATATCCAATTATATCCAACTGATCATAGTCACACCTTTTTCTCGTCAGTTTATAAGACTCATTCACAGCTAGATGGTACAGTGCTCTCAGACACACTGCTTCCTCTTGTACAAAATGCTGATATAGGAGTAATAAGGATCACAGTCCATGCCCCAGTATCGGCCACATTGCAACTTGCTCAGTCAGAAGCCACTATGCCTTCATCGCGTTTTCACATTTGGTTGCTTACCAGACAACCCAGCAAAGACAAATCAGAGAAGCTCTAATAAATTATTTTAAAGAAAATCAAACCCCAGAAACTTCTATAGGCACACAATGGGAAGCAATGAAGGCAATCATCAGGGGAATATGCATTAAGGAACTCTCGGAGGTTAAAAAAGCAAATAGGGCACAGACCAGGAAATTGCAATGCTACAGAACCAATGTGGTCTCACAGGGTCGCGACAGACATATAAGATGCTTACATTAAAAAGAAATGAACTAGACTTGATTGAAACAAACAAAATTTTAATTGATATGCTGTACACAAAGCAAATTTCTTTTGAGCATGGCAGTAATAGCTCAAGGTTATTAGCAAATCGATTAAAACGTAAACAAAAAATGCACAATACATATAATCCAAAAATCAGATGGTTCCAGAGTTTGGACAAGTGCAGGTATAGGACAAGCTTTCACAGAATTCTTCTCAAATCTATATGAAGATCACCAGGTAGACCACTCAGCAATAGAAACATATGTAAATAAGGCTGGACTTCGCACTTTAACAGGAGAGAGAGACCCTAACAAGAGAAATACAGGCTGATGAAATAAATGCAACAAATTGACAAATTGAAGTCCAATAAATCCCCAGGGCCTGATGGTTTTACTAATGAATTTTACAAAAATATTAAAGAGATTTTAACTTCTAAATTGTTACAATTATTCTTCATGGAGACCCCTTGGGAAACAGCTAGAATTGCAGTGATCCCAAAACCCTTTAAAGATCCCTCAAATGTAGAATCTTATGGACCAATAGCATTATTAAATAATGACTATAAGATATTTACATCCCTGCTGGCAAACAGACTAAAGGCTATGGTCACAAATCTAATTCATGAATATCAAACAGAATTTATACCCAGAAGAGAAATTGCAGATCCGACATGTCAAATACTAAATTTAATCTGTTACAATAAATCTAATAGTATCCCTATGGTCTTTTTATCTCTCTCTATACATAAAGCATTTGACTATGTACACTGGCCCTTTTTAATTGAGGTAACAAAAAGAATGAATTTTGGAAAGCAATTATTAACCATTTTAAACCAAATTTACTCACCTTCTACAGCAGTGATTAGGATTAATGGCAGAGACTCTCCACAATTTACAATCCACAGAGGAATGAAACAAGGATACCCTCTCTCTCCTCTCCTTGATGATGATGGAACCTTTAGAATCATAGAATAGTACAGTTGGAAGGGGCCTAATAAGGCCATCAAGTCCAACTCCCTGCTCAATGCAGGAACCCAAATCAAAGCATTCCCGACAGATGGCTGTCCAGCTGCCTCTTGAATGTCTCCAGTGTCAGAGAGCCCACTACCTCTCTAGGTAATTGATCCCATTGTCGTATGGCTCTAACAATTAGGAAGTTTTTTCTGATGTTCAGTCGAAATCTGGCTTCCTGCAGCTTGAGCCTATTATTCCGTGTCCTGCACTCGGGGATGATCAAGAAGATATCCCAGCCCCCCTTTGTGTGGCAAACTTTCATGTACTTGAAGAGTGCTATCATATCTCCCCTCAGTCTTCCCTTCTCCAGGCTAAACATGCCCAGTTCTTTCAGTCTCTCCTCATAGAGCTTTGTTTCCAGTCCCCTGTTGCCCTCCTCTGAACCTGTTCCAGTTTGTCTGCATCCTCCTTGAAGTGCGGAAACCAGAAATGGACACAATACTCAAGATGAGGCTTAACCAGTGCTGAATAGAGGGGAACAAATATTTCATGTGATTTGAAAACAATACTTCTGTTAATGCACCCTAAAATAGCATTTACCTTTTTTGCAGCCACATCACACTGTTGGCTCATATTCAGCTTGTAATCAATGGCAATTCCAAGATCCTTCTCACATGTCATATTGCTGAGCCAAGTATCCCCCATCTTGTAACTGTGCATTTGGTTTCTTTTTCCTAGGTGTAGAACTTTGCATTTATCCCTGTTGAATTTCATTCTGTTGTTTTCAGCCCAATGCTCCAGCCTATCAAGGTCCCTTTGAATTTTGTTTCTGTCTTCCACGGTATTAGCTGTGCCCCCCAATTTTGTATCATCTGCAGATTTGATAAGCATTCTTTGTACCTTCTCATCCAAGTCGTTAATAAAGCACAACATCTGAGACAAAACCAAAATATTAAAGGAATATGGATAAACCAGGATACACACCTTCTCAGTATGGCATTGGCAATGACCAATCCTTCAGAAGCAGCACTCCCATTAAAGACAGAATTAGAGCAACTTTCACTATCAGCAAGGATCTCCGCATTAAGAATGACATTGTTACCTAAGTTAACCTTTTTATTTCATGCACTCCATGTTCACATCTCGGAAAAACAATTAAAGATTTGGCAAAAAGAAATTGAACAATTTATTTTTAACAAAAAATTACCCAGAATTTAAAAAGCTTTATTATACCGACAATCCAAAAAGGAGGGTCGGGAATTCCACATGTAAAACCCTATTTTGATGCCAGTCAATTATATCATCTTAGTTTTATAATATTGGATAGTAAAATAAAAAGATGGGTTCAACTAGAAAATATTTTAGTGAAAGATATTCCATTAGGGGCAATACTCTTTAGAAAACCCTCAGGAGCTTTGTTACAACAATTAAAAGAAAATCCATACACCAATACTTTACTACAAAGCTGGCAAAGATGGGGGAAACATCTTTTATCTAAGACATCATCTATGACACCACTTTTTTTTCACCCAGAATTTTATAATAGCAATAGATACTTACCTTGACAGTGGAGAGAGAAGGGGTTTTATTGTCTTTGTGATTTTTATGTTAATGGTTCCCCAATAACACAGCAGGTCAATAGCACTGAAGGGACAAAAACTTCAGTGGTTACACTGGAGACAGTTAGTAGACTTTATCCATCATCCCAACATTAAAGAATCAGGAAGGGCAAGTTTATCCCCCTTTGAAAATATTATATTGGCAGCAAGAGACAGGGATAGGGGCATTGTGTCAAAGATTTATCAACTTTTATTAGATAAAGAAGGAGAGAACTTACCTGGATTAAAGAGAGTATGGGAAGGTGATTGGGGAGTAGAAGTTGAGGAGGAAGAATAGAAAAAGTTTTGGAAAAAACTTCTGGTGAAAACCTCATCCAACCAAAGAAGAGAAACTATGTTAAAAATAGCTCACAGATGGTATTTAACACCAATACATCTATCTCAAATTAATCAGATACACTCCCCCAGATGTTGGAAAGGATGTGCAATGGCTGGAACTTACCACCACATGTGGTGGGAGTGTGCCGCAGAACAAAAATTTTGGACTTTAATCTTTAATGAAATTGAAATAATTATCTCCAAACAAGTAGACAGAACACCACAATTGGCAGTGCTGAATCTATTTGAAGGAGCAAACAAAGGTATAGTCTACAAAATTCTATTAGGCCACCATTATCACTATAGCTACACATTGGAAAACATTACAAGGAGCTACAGTAGATTATTGGTATAGGAAAACATGATATCTTGCTTTCATGGAAGAATTAATGGTCAAATTGAGAGTATCCCAAGGTATCACAAAGAAAGACAATTTCTATGAACCTTGGTATCCATTTATAGTCCATGTAAATAAAAACAAAACACTAGAGAGCCTCCACCACATTACACCCAAATCTGGAATGCCTAAAATTGTATGTGTTGATTTTACCTTTTCTGTTTTAGTATTTGTAAGTTGATAGAAAGATATGTTCCTTAAAAACTCATATTGTATGAGTATTGTATCATATTGTATGTGTCCTATATATGTTTTCCAACTTTACCTTAAGAATTTCCTGATCTCTATTGTATCTGGACTTTAAATTCAATATCCTTCAGCAAATGGGAGGGGGGCATATCGGGTTCGTTCTGGTTATATAATTTTCTTTTTATGTCAAGCAGTACTTGTGTTTGGAGGCTGTAATTGATGTGTAATTTTGTATCCAAAAATTTAATAAAAATTATATATTAGAAAGAAAGAAAGAAAGAAAGAAAGAAAGAAAGAAAGAAAGAAAGAAAGAAAGAAAGAAAGAAAGAAAGAAAGAAAGAAAGAAAGAAAGAAAGAAAGAAAGAAAGAAAGAAAGAAAGAAAGAAAGAAAGAAAGAAAGAAAGAAAGAATAGTGGTTTGTCTCAGTAAAAGGCAACTCCATCATGTTCAGTATTCTTAGGATAAATGTGATAAACTTGTGACCAGAAGCTTCAGCCAGCAGGGCTCCCAAGAGTGTTTTACAAAAAAAAGAAAGACCTGCCTTTGCTGCACTGGCATTGCAATAAAAGGGGAAATATATCACCAAACAAGGACAGATTTGCATAAAATGTGCATGTGCTAATTTACATGTATTGGTGCAAATCTAGAAATAATTATAATTTAAATAGAAAATGAAACACATACCACTATGGTGGGGAAGACTGTGACCAGATGACCACTGTGTGTGCCTGTTCAGTCTGCTATCCAGGTGCTGCGTCTGAATCCCAGCTGCTAGAAACCACAGGAGAGGAGAGTGCTCTTGCGCTCAGGTCCTGCTTGTGGTCTTCTCATAGGGGCATCTGGCTAGCCATTGTGAGAACAGGATGCTGCACTAGATGGGCCACTGGGCCTGATCCACCAGGCTCTTCTTAGGTTCTTAGCTTCAAGGCCCCCTCCCTGCTTTCCCTGCTTGGGGTTCTTCATCTCTAAACTGGACTTAAACTAGAAAGCCCTTCAAATAGAGGATTGTGGTAAAGCAATTGTCAGGCTATTTATTCTGTCCCTTTTCTTCTTTGCCAGTGTTCCCATGTGGATCCAGAAGCAGGGAATGGCAATATTTTGATGGCGGATGTTACTACTTCTCTGTCCAGATCCAGCCTTGGCACATAGCTAAGTCTCATTGTGAGGAACTTAATTCAAGCCTGGTGGTTGTTAATGATGAGGCCGAGCAGGTAAGGATGCTGGAATAGCAAAAAGCAACTTTGGGAGGAGACAATGGGAAGTGGAGAAAAGGTGGGAAAGGAGTGGTTAAATATTGTACAGCCCACTGCTTCTCTACTCCCTAGTCATCCTCCCACCCCACAAGGTTCAAATCCACAAAAAGAAAATGGAACTGGACTGCCTTCAAGTCGATCCCGACTTATGGCGACCCTACGAATAGGGTTTTCATGGTAAGCGGTATTCAGAGGGAATTTACCATTGCCTTCCTCTGAGGCTGAGAGGCAGTGACTGGCTCAAGGTCACCCAGTGAGCTTCATGGCTGTTTGGGGATTTGAACTCTCCCAGGTCGTAGTCCAGCACCTTAACCACTACACCACACTGGCTCTCAACACCATGCATTTAAAGCACATTGAACACACATTTGAAGCACATGAACTCTGCCACAGAATCATGGGAACTATCGTTTGTTAAGGGTGGTGGGAACTATAACTGTGAGGGGGAAACTACACTTCCCAGGATTCTTTGGGGGAAGTCATGCACGTTAAATGTGAGTTGGATGTGCTTTAAATGTATTCTGTGGATCTGCATTATGTCTTTACAAGCACAAGAGCAAACATCTTTGAATCTCCTTGGGATGGAAAAGCAGCTTAGAGGTGACTTGGAACTGAGCGACAGTAAGTAGGAAAAGTGTTAGGTCAAATTACAATTTACCCATCCATAATTATTCACAATTATTTGGTGCATCAGAATGCCCATAACCCTCCAAACCAGATACTGATGTGCATCTCTGCAGTGGTGGCTGGTGGGCACTGTGACTGGTAGGGAAGAAGGCAGACAGACTAACAGCAGATGCAGACTGATGACAGTGGAGCAAACTAATTCTGGGTTTGCCCCATCCTTCTCCCTGCTAAGTTCCACAAGGCAACACAGAGGGCAGATCCACACCATTCATTTAAAGCACATTCAGCACACATTTAAAGCACAGGGCTGTTCAACTAAGTCCAACTTGGAATACACCAATTGGAATTAATGGATCTAAGGTGGTCATGTACATTAACTGCAGTGGGTCTATTCTGAGTAGGACTAGCATTGAATATCTAGCATTGAACAAGATGCTGGACTAGATGGGCCACTGGCCTGATCCAGCAGGTTCTTCTTGTGTTCTTATTGATAGGATGAGATGTGGCAGAATTACACACCCTCAATGAAAGCTGATTAGATAGAAGTACACCTTAGCAGTGAGTTATTCAGTCAGCAATCCTATACCTTGTTGGGTAGCAAGCCCCACTGAACTCAATAGGACTTACTTCTGATCTGACTAGACATGTATAGGATTGTACTGGCACACAAGCCAGTCAAAACGGTAGCTGAGATTCATAGGCACCCCTTTTTAATTGATTTGTCACAGCATGCTAATGTATCCCCAGCTCACAGATTGAAAATTAAGTTACTGTTCTAATCTAGTGATACTTGGTGCCTGTGAATATAGAACTAGGACAGGGCAGGGGTAGTCAACATGGTGCCCTCCAAATGTTTTAGACTACATCATCCTCTATCACTGGCCATGCTGCCTCAGGCTGGTGGGAGTTGTAGCCCAAAACATCTGGGGGCATCACATTGGCTACCCTTGAACTAGTGCTCAGTAGTTCTTTCAGATGAATTATGGTCAGGAAAATGTGTGGTTTATTTTTATTTTTAGCATGTGTATGTAGTATGAAAACTCAGGGTTAGAGGCCCTGACCGGTTCTCCCTTTTTTTTGGCTTGCAGAATTTCCTCCAGTCTCGCACCAAGAATAAACCCTACTGGATCGGACTCAGTGATTCGGATGTCGAAGGGGAATGGAAATGGATTGATGGCACCACTTACAGAAACAGCTACAAGTAAGACAGGGCTGTGAAAGCTGTGACGCTATCAAGCTAAATGCTGTTCACCTTTCTTATGCTGTGGCCTTCCAGGTCTAGACTAGCCTCCTATTCTTGCTATCCTGGGAAGGCAACAAAAACAGGAGGGTTGTTGAGCCACTGATCTGAAACATATTAGCTGGCACTCCAATTTAACATGGGTATCCCAGATGCAAGAATAAACACCCACATATATAGTTACCTGTTGGAGGAATCCTGAATCTGGAATAATTTTGCACTTTTATGAAGCCTTCAGCATTCCTTTCCCACTACTTAATACTGGACCCAGTACATATTATTCCAGGGATGGCTAACTTTTGTTGGCCTCAGGGCTGCATTGCTGCTCTATAGCCCCTCTGGTGCAGCCTCTCCTGATGCAACACAAGTGATGGATGTGGCCAAAAAGAGGGTATGGTCACCCCACACTCTTGTGCCCACCTATGTACAGACACACCACCACCGATGCTGCCACTTGATGCTGCACTATAAATTGGGTTATAGGTTGGTGGGCTTATCAAAAGGACTAGCAGACTGGATTAGGCTAGGGACCAGTAGTTCCAAGGGTTGGCAGTAGGCCCTCTGCTGGATGTTGGTCCCTGGCAAGTGCCCAACTATGTCAATCGCTGGCACCAGCCTGGTTTATCTGTAAAGAGCTCCATGGCAAAAAGGATAAAGGTGATAAGAGTGGTGGAAGGGCAAGATGAGTTATGCTGGAAATATCTTGCTCCCAGTCTAAGGAGGAGTTTGTCAAGGCAGAGTGGGTATGTGCTAGAGAGATTTGGGTAATAGTGTTGCAGTTGCTATTCTGGGGAAACTGTAGAGAATGGAAGTAGCTGCGGCCAGCAGTGGGATGGTGGAGACATAAAATAGCTCTGTAGAGGGGGCAGTGGCACAAGGCAGTGCTATAGTCTGAAACCATATAGTGGAGCAACTTTGCTGCTGCTATGCAGATCTGGGTCTAGTCAGTGTCTGGATGGGAGACTACTTGGGAACCTGGTGTTGTCAAGAATGCTCAACATTCCCAGAATTCTCACTGGGGGGTCAACTCCCAAGCCCAGGACAATTGATCCCAGCCAGGCACAAGCCGTGCCTCCCTTACCAGGGCTGAGTTAAACCAACAATAACCCTGCAAGTAGATAAACTGCCACCACCCCTTAAGCCTGGTCATCCACTCTGGGCTAAGGGGAAACCCAAAGTGCCAGAAATAGACCTGCCAAGGTTTCCAAAAGACAAGAGCCAAGAATGCACTCCTTGTCTTGGAGCCTTAAGGCAAAATACCCAACTATACAGTAGTCTGTGGCTAAATTTCCAATGCACAGGATTCAGAGCCAATTTCCCCCTAAAATGAACACACACTGGTAAATAAAAGGTAGCTTTATTAAAATAAAATATAAATGTAAAAAAAGTTACAGCAAAATAATTATTTAACCAAACACTCCAAGGATTAGGTAAAATACAAAAGGCAGGGAGTTCATGTCACAAGCAAAAATAACAGATCTACCTAGCCTAATCTATACTCACACAATATAGGAAAACCAGCAGAGTAATTTCATGGTTCCATATCTCCCCAGAGATGTATAGCTTGGATAGCAGATGGAACCCCAACATCAGGTAGCACCAAGAAACATTGGGGGATAAAAATCCATAATCTTAGTTCTATTTTTATGGGGGAAAGCCCAGCAACAGCCAGGAATTAATTAGCCAATCAGGGGCCTTTCTGATGATGAAATCTTCTAGAGCTTTCGAGCCTAATAATCACATGCTTCTCCAACCTTCCCAGGCCCATGGCCTTGAAGTACCAGTCTCAGGCTGATAAGCAGGTGTTCTTGCTCACTGCCTAATTAACTGAGTTCAGCAGTAAGAACTGACAGTCTCGTGGCCTCCCAGAGGCCCTAATTCAGGCAAGATGTTCCCCCCACAATTCCTTGCCACAGAACAATTTTAGTTAACAACCTTACAAACCAGGTGTTCTTGACAGGTGTATACTGCCTTGAATTCCATGAAAGAACGGTAAGATATAAATGTCATAAATAACTGAGTGAGTGATTGTGTTGAAGCCGTCAAAGTGAAGTATGGAAAATCAAGAACAACAGAGGCTAATCACCAGTTCAGGGGCCTAATAATGCCCCCCCCAGCACATTTTTCAGCCTCCCACTGATTTCAGCAGCAGCAAAAAGAAAACAAATTTAAAGTAGACACAACAGTGGGGTGGGTGGAGAGCCTAGCACAACCCTGATGGAGATACAAATTGCCTCCTTCCTGGTCATCAAATAGATCATTTGATGAGCTGAGAGGGGCTCATAACCTTCTACAGCTGATCTGCAGTGGGGGGCTATATATGTGCATGGGACAGTATGGGATAGATACATCCATCACTGGCATGTGGCCCTCGGAAGGTTGGCCAACTGTGAATGCAGCCTTTGGGCTAAAAAAAAAAAGTTAGCCACCCCTGATCTAGAGTCATCAGATTCAACTAGTGGGTCGGGACCCACAGGTAGGTCACAAGGCCAGTCTGGGTGGGTCGCAGCAAAGCTGTTGCCTCTATGTTAGGACTCCAGCTCAGGCTGATCAAACCAAAGGAGCAGTGCATGCAGCATCTGGGCTAGGATGCATTATTCTGATGACACACATTTTATCAGTTTCCATGAGTGCTATAATGTGGCGGGAGCCTTTTTCAGTAAGATACATATTTCTGGCCAACTAATACCCCACCATTCTATAGCTATGCCTAGTGCAGAAGCTCTATATGGAGCAAGGGCACTCTGTTCACCTTCTAGTCTATTTCTCTGGCTTTCTAGACTTCTCCCAGAATAAAAGTATGCTGGGGGCTAGAACGCTAAAGTGTCAGCTGTGGTAGGATAGCTCAGTTGCCCAATGGATGCCACCATGGCAGTTGCTGGGGTCCAGATAATGATAAACAAATGGGTTCTGAACACAAAGATACACGCAGACGTGATTACCTCAAGGAAAAGTGTCCACAAGGCTATTCTGGAGTTCTTGAGAAATAAATCAACATATGCTTTTTTCTTTCATAACTCATTGTGGCTTTTAAGGTTGGCATGCTTTGCACACGCATTCGGTTGCTTGAATGAAATTCCTCAATTCAGGGAAGAAATTTTAAGATGTTTACCTCTGTTTAAAAATTAGAGGCACTCAAAAAATGCTGAAACTCTGGTTGAGAAGTGAATCAGAAAATAGTCACCATTCACGCAGAGTCACTAGAATAAAGATACAAACTGCAGAAACAATTCCTTGAACTCTGATGTGCCGCAAGATTAAAAGTGCAATTTCAGCAACTAAGATTACCAACGTTTTGGATTTCTGCTTAGTAAAGAATACCCAGAATTGGGAAATGAAGCTATCATCCGTCTGTTGCCACTTGGTAGCACCTATCCTTGTGAGGAAAGCTTCTAACCATGGTGGCTCTCAAACCAAAACCAGCTTAGCAATCTGAATTGCACTCAGAGTTAGTCTTTCTAATATCACCCTTCACTGGAATGACATCTGGAAGTACAAACATGCCCACTGAAATTGTGAGTGAGTCTTCATGCCCAGGTGTCCCACTGAAATTGTGAGTGAGTCTTCACCAGTTTTCAATAATTTCTGAGTTTTTAGTTAAGATTAAGTGTAAAAATCACTGGTTTTCATTTAGTAATAATGCTAAGGTAACATTGTGGATGGCATTCAAAGCTAGTCCTTTTCAGAGCAGACCCACTGAAGTTTATAGATATGACTAACTTAATTTCAATGGATCTACTCTGAGTAGGACTTAGTCAAATATAACCCTATGTATACTGCTCTGTGAATTGCCATTTTAGGATTAATTAAAAAATGCAAATGGACTGCCTTCAAGTCAATCCTGACTTATGGCAACCCTATGAATAGGGTTTTCATGGTAAGCGGTATTCAGAGGGGGTTTACCATTGCCTTCCTCTGAGGCTGAGAGACAGTGACTGGCCCAAGTTCACCCAGTGAGCTTCATGGCTGTGTGGGGATTTGAACCCTGATCTCCCAGGTCATAGTCCAACACTTTAATCAGTACACCACACTGGCTCTCTTATGTTTAATAATGTGCATTATTAATTTATTAACACTGTTAACTGCCAAAAATGAAAATGTGAAAGTGGGTCTCATGTTGGAGGTTGGGAGTCAGAGGTGAGGTCGTGGTTCTAGACCAGTTGAAGATCACTTATCTGAATAGCTTGGCTGTGCTTGGACTGGAGAGAGCAGAGGCCAATGTGGTTGGAGAACAAGACCTCTTTCAGCATTTGTCAGGATAATCTTGACTGCCTTCATCATTTAGGAAATGGGGAAATGGTGAACCCAACAATTATGACCACAGAGAAAACTGTGCCATGATCCATGATTCTGGGGACTGGAACGATATGGCCTGTTTCATTACAAGCTTCTATGCGTGTGAGAAGCCTTTGCGTTCCTGAAGAAGTACCGTGATAAAAGACACCAACTAGCAAGAACAGAACTTCTTCAAAGACCACTTACTTCTAACCACCTGCTTTAGAGTGACAAGGACTCTGCACAACTTGGATGTAGCTATATATATATATGTTAAAAACTTAGCTTAAAGTTATTCTGTTTCTAATCACTGTATTAAATAGAATATTATTCTTAAGTTAGAAAATTGTAATCAAAATCCTATCGGAGCTTAAATTTACACAACCACCTTTTTACATTGGTGAAATCAATGTAAATTCCATTTTCAAATCTCTCTCTGGGTGGATAGCCTCAGGCCCAGGAGCCAAATGCAGTCCTCAGAACTCTCTCCAAGCCACAGCCCTTGCTGGCCCTTCTTCACACCCAGAGTGTTTTTGCCTAGCTGCAACGTGCCCTTGAACCCTGATGTGCCTCTTGCTTCTCTGGATGGGGGGTAGAGAGGGGGGTACAAGTGTGCGCAGAAACCAGCCTACCGTGTAAAGGTCTGCTGAACCTATGGCCACCACTGCCCTCAGTGACATCCTCACATAGCCAAATCCTATTGGCTCCACAGCGTTGCTTTTATAACTTAATCCCTGGTTGGAATTGCCCATATGATTATTTGAGGAAGAAAAAAGAAGCAGTAACTAGAAAGAAACAAATTGTGCTGAAGCCTCAGCAGCAGACTGAGAAATAATGGCAATAAACAGGATGGGGTGGAGGGAGCAGTAAAGAAATCATTTTCCAGCAAATATTTCTACCCCCACCCTCCATGAAAGCACTATTTTTGGCCTCAGCATTGAAATGGGAAGAATATTCATCCCTGCCCAATTCTACAGCTTCATTTCCTTCCTCATTTTTGCTGTTCTAAAGAAGAGTCAAGGTTGCTGCATCTTTTTCTCCCTGATAAATTCTAACTAGAGTTAGTCTCATTTGCCATGAATGGCCCCTCAAGCCTGGTGTTTTATTGTGGGTATATTCCACAGTATGTTCTTCACACAATAATAGTGCATTAGCAGTGGATTTATTCTGCTTTAGTATGCTCTGCAAAGCTACCCCAATGCTACTATATTATTGTGTCCAAGGGGCTATAACACAACACAAGCGGGATAAAAATAAACCAGAACATTTGTGGTATAAAAAGTTATGGGATTTAAGCAGGAAGTTATGGGATATGGAAATGAAGCAGTGTGACCACTCCAAAACGTTTGCAAGTGCAAACAGTACCGAAAGTGGGATCGTGCGTCATCGCCCCAATAGCCTCATGAACACTAATCACAAAACACACAAGAAAAAGGATATCTGGAGGGGCCCTAAGTGTGCATAGTCTGAAATTAGTGATGCCTCTTCCCAAAGTCACACCTGCCATGTCCCATTTCAGAAGCTGAAGGGGGCCTGAGGAGACATGTGAAAGGCCCGTCAGAGGACAGACTGGTTCTAGGAGTGCGCTGGATAAATTAGAATAGAGGGTGGAGAGACATCGTGCTCTTGAAGGATTGCTTAGCTTTTGCCAATGGGAGCTTTTTGTAAAGCTGGTTGCTGTGCAATGCAAAGTGGATGGGATTTTCATCAGGGTTGCAGTGGAGGTGGGAAGAGGTTACCCTTGGCCTCTGCACCAGAGCCTGAAGCCAATGGGAGCTTTTTTTGTAAAGCTAATTGCTATGCGAGGGGGAGGGATTGTCATCAGGTCCCCTCCCCAAGTGCTGCATTCCCAATTGCAATCACCCCCCATGCTCAGCATTTTAAAAAAAACCCACAAGGTTGTAGCTGCACATTATATATTTAATGTAACATAGTTTGGCCCAGCTGTGTACACACTATATAGTTAAAGCACAATACTTCCCCCAAAGAATCCAAGGAACTGTAGTTTACCCCTACAACTCCCAGCCCCCTTAACTACAGTCCCCATGGTTTTAAATGTGCTTTATATGTTTGGTGTGTGTGCATCTCTCAAGCATCCCAGGTCATGTAAACTGGAAACACACATAATTGTTTTGAACTGAAGGTGGTATGACACAGCCATTGTTACCTGTGGCGTATTTCGTGACTTCGTTTAGCTCATTGGTCAAAAGGGTTCTGGAGATTTCTGAAGTGCTATAAAAATCTGTGAAGAGAGATGGAAATGGAGGGGAGGGGAGGGGAAAACTAAGGCTGCATAAACACTAACCCATTTGTAGCACAATCCAAAATCATTCATGCTTGTCCTCAGCATGCTGCTTTCAATCTAGATTGACTCTAGATCCTACTGTCCACAAGGGTGGGTGTGGTTACTTGATACACATTGGAAAGCCCTCCCTTTGATAAGGTTATCCATGCCTTTTCCTCCCTGCATATGTCCCAGGTGAATTAAGAAGGAAGTGGTGATTGCAGTCTTGGTATATGCCCACCAACAATGTCATTGGGCAAGTGTGAATAAACCCCCCAGTGCTAGGACTGCCTATATCTGTTTTCATCTTGTTTTCAAATGGACACACCATGGGGTAATGCAGAATCAATGTGCAGTGAGCTTTTATTTTTGAAGAAGAGCTTTTAAGCAACAGATCTAGATTGTGTGTGGACTATGTAAAAAAACAAGTACTCGGTCTTCATGGATTCTAGAATAAAATGCCGTGTGTACACAGGCTAGGATGAAAGTAGATATCCAAACTCACCCTGGGGAAATTCTCCTTCCTGTCAGCACTCCTACACACATTAATCCAAAATTGGGGAGCCTCTTGTGATAGCAAGGCTCTTTTAAGAGCTGGGCTAGATGAAACAAAGAGTGAAGAGCTGGAAGGTTAATCATGATTGAGGTCTCTCGTACTAAGTCTAAATAAAACATTTGTTGTTAGCTTACAACAGTTCCTAGTTTTGTTCTCCAGGACAAGGAAACAACACACATGTGCCACTCCAGATGTTGCTGGACTCCAAATCCCATCAACCTCAACAGCACCGTCAGTGGTCAGGGATGATGGGAATTGTAGTCCAGCAACAACTGGATGGCACCAGGTTCCCTAATCTTGCAATAACCAAGGGGTGGGGAACCTTTTGGCTCAGTGGGCCAAATCTTTCTCTCTCCCCACCCCGTGGGCTAATATTAACAGGTGGGTGGGATACCCACTGGTTAATCACCTGACATCATGATGACATCAAGTGACAGATGAACAGTCCTGGCCACCAGTCAAAGTTGGCCTGTGGGGGTTGGGAAGGGGAACATGCTGGTAAAGCAGCACTCAGCAGGATTGAACTCTCCACTCACCAGTAGCAGCAAGGGAGTGGGAACTCATGTGTGTTTTACTTCCTGATAAAGTTCCTCAATTTTCTGGATGTATTATAAAACCCATGAAGAGGAGAAACTCTGAACACAGAGACTGATGATTGTATTGACCGCTGATGGGCTGCAGCAAGAGACCCCTCAAATAGAGCTGGCAGTGACTGGAACAGCCATGGCATCAAGAACAGCAGGTAAACATTAGCAGTAGACTTGAATCATAATTAGGGCAAAAGGCCGATGTAATATTTATAGAGCAGTGGGATTGTTTTGGTCTGAAAACACCGTCCTTGCATTCAGTTCAAATGTATCTTTCCTCTCAGGGGCTCAGCACTGCAAATAAATGATTCTGCAAGTTGGAAGCAGATTCTGACTGTGGTTGTTTCTGATTAGCTGTTCCTCCATGATGTCACAAAGACACCTTCCCTTGCCCTCAGCTTCTGCAGTGGTTTTTCTGGGAACACAAAGCAACAAGAGCTTGCAGTATATCCCCAACTCCTAAGGTTCTGGCCAGCTTGAAACATGAGCCTTCTAACATTCTTTGGGGCTTCCATGGAAGAGACTCCAGGAGAAGAAGGGGGAAAGGACACCTCTTGAAACCTTCCCCACACAACGGAAGTGCTAAAAGGCTCAGTTTGAATGGCTGGCTGCGAAACCCAAGCCTGAGCATTTTGTTGCAATATAGCATGAGAACTGAAGTTTCAGGAGAGTGGGAACAGGAAAGCTCAAAGATCTCCCTGTATACCATGCAGAAGGCAGTTTTTAAACCTAACAATGCATCTGTTAATATCCACCTCAAAAATACCATAAGCTGTTTGGATTTCAAGCAAGTCAATTCTGTCCCCCATTTTCTGTTCTCCCTCCAATGACACCTTCAACATTCTGTGTCTCAGCTGTCCTCAACATGCGATAGGCCTTGGAGGCTCAACACACTTTATCGCGTTATTTATTTATTTAAAATGTATTGCCACCACACCAAAGAAGACTCATGACACATATATGGAATAATGTTATATTTATTAAAATATAACACATAATCAATCAAATTCAAATCAACCAATTAATTGATTTCAAATACTTCGGGCAGGTGAGGCTCAACCTGACTGTGAGGGAATAGACCCTCCAATACAGAAGACAAGTCAGTCACATTGGATTGTAACTCCCAGTCAAGGATGTGGGAAAACTTTTTCCTCCTTGCTATTGGAGTCAGGTATGTGGTTCCAACCTCCGCATCCTGGCCCCACCGTACAGGCGTTCACCATGATGCGCAAGCCGGTCCCACAAGGACACTCCCCAGATCCACACCAGACATTAAGCCCTGATGGTTCCCTAGGGAGTGCCCTTTACCATAATGCCTCAACCGCCTCAAATTTAACCCCAATTACCTCACCTGCCCGAATTCCATGCCACAAGAGGGGATCAGCTGAAGCTTGGTCCCCTCAACCCAAAGAAAACAAAGCCCCCAAACCCAACCTAAAATTCTTCAATTTGGTGTTGGTATTAACCTTTAAAACCCTGTACGGTTTCGGCCCAGTTTACCTGAAAGAGCGCCTCCACCACCACCAATTATGCCGCCCAACTAGATCAGCCACACAAGGCTTTCTCTCAATCCCGCCAACCAAAACAGCTAGGTTGGTGGGTACTAGGGAGAGAGCCTTTTCTGTGGTGGCCCCCACTCTCTGGAACTCCCTCCCATGTGATCTTCGACATGCCCCTTCCCTAGATGTATTCCGCAAGGCCCTGAAGACGTGGCTATTCCAACAGGCCTTTGAGGTCCTTGGGATGGGTAAATCTCCATGATTTTGTCATCTATCGTATGCTGCTAAAATAATTGTTTTATATATGTATTGATGACTGTCCAGTATTTATTTTATCTACTGTTATTAATGTGACTGCATTTGATATTATTGTACTTTATTTCATTTTAATGTACGTCACCTAGAGTGGCTAATTGCCAGATAGGCGACACACAAATTAATTATTATTATTATTATTATTATTATTATTATTATTATTATTATTATTATTATTCAATAACAAATCGCACCCACACTCTGAAAGATGAACGCCATCATCTGTGGAGAATGAAACTGAATCCTGTCATGAAGAATGAAAGCCCCAAGAGACAAAACTAGGTCCCCGACCTGTCCATTTACCCACTTTCTAGACCTATCAATCCTGTTGGGGTGCAGCACACCCCTCCAAACTCTACTCACCAGCATATCAGACCATACTAAATGGGATCTGGATACAACTGGATGAGCCCGGTGAAATCCTGAGTGACCTTGAGCAGCAAATCCATTCCTGGCCGCTGATCCGAGTCATTCTGCCCCAAATGAACTACCAAGGCAAATGGCCAGTCAGCCAAAGACATGATTCGGCTCCCCAAAGGCACCAATGCATCCCACAGCAAGCCCATTGAGCCTCCCAGCTAACTGTTGCACTAGCAGAAAGCTGCAGCTATGTCCCAGCAAGAGACGAGGAGGCCTCCAGTGGGCCCAAATTAGAATAGAATGGCCACAGAGGACGATCCTCACAGGAACTGGAAGGCTCCACACACCTAAGGAAAAACAAAAACAACAAAAGATGTTAGGATTAATACCTGACATATGACTTAAAAGCAGAAGAACACCACCTGCTAATCGTCTGGACTGGATATCATCCACGCTTATGCTGACGAGGGCTGCGGCCATGGCCACGCAATCTGAAAGGAATGCAGCCCATAGACTCCAGCATCGCAACCACTAGCCAACAAGGCCTGCCCAACAACGGCCCAAAACTGAAACTGAGTCAGGGCAGAACCATCCGCATGTATGAAGAGATAACGCTGGCCCACAGGCCTGATAGACAGAAATTGACACACTGCAGAAACAGGGCACAATTCAGGAACCCGGCAATTGTGTAAAGATACCACACTGCCACGGCCCTTTTTATCAGTCTTAGAGACTCGAAGGGAGAACCTCACTAAATCAGCACCTAATGTGCAATCGCCAGAGCAGAAGGCTCAATAGGACACATCACGCTTCAAGGAAACTAATACTTCACTAGGGCAAAAAGCACCATAGAACATCGTCAGAGTTTCTGCGGCGAAAGGTACAACTCGTACTGGGATGAGCACATAGAATTAAATAAAGGCAGGATCTGCAGGAGGACATCGGGGCGTGATTGGCCTCCTCCAGTCAGTGGACCTGTGGGCGGAACGCGACCAACCCTGAAGGACCATTCTGACCCTAAAATCTACAGAATGATCCTGCAATCCTCTTGCCTTGGAAATAAAGGCCAGTACGGAGAGGTGTCCAGCGATAGTTGTAACAGAAATATTTTGCCCTTTTAAATAAAGCATAAATTGCAGCAAATGAAATACAGGAATTGCCCAAGCAAAAGGCCGAGCATTATGAGCTTGAAACACCTGGAATTTTCCAAAAGCACACTGGTAGGCTCACTGAATGCTGGGGGCAAGTGCAGAGGCTATGGTGACCCCCACTTCTAATTCCAAGGCTCCACAGGAAAGGAGATAACACTGTCTCATATGCCAGAATACGATCTGAACGCATGCCCACAAGGGCTGTCGGAATTCTCTATTGAGATGTGTAGCAGAGTTGTGTAGCGCTACGGAACGGAGAGTATTGAGCGAGCTTAGTGTGTGTGTGTATGTGTGTGAATCTTTGCTAAGATTCTACCTTCCATGCAAATTAGTCAGACAAAGACTTTAAGCTTTAAAATAAGAAACAACTACTTTATTCTGGAAGTACATGCTTGATAGGAAAGAGTTCTATATCTAGCTTAACTGACTATGCTGGAGCAGCCTGCACTGGTCCCAGTGCTGGCCCTCATCCTGGTTGAGAGGAGAGACAAAGAGAAGATATCTGCTCCCCTCTCAAGAGAAAGAGAACACTGAGAAAGGCGGGAAGGAACTGGGATCAACATTCCTTTGCTTATCAGCCTAGCAGGAAGGGAAGAGACGGCAGAGGATCAAAGGGATAGGTATAGCCTCAACCAGCAAGAGGTCTAGCTCTCTAGCTACTCTTATTAACCCCATGCAGCCTCAACCCACCAAGTTGGAGTTGAACCTCATACATTTCAACAAGGGCGGCGGCCACTGCTGCTCCAGTTTGAAAGGAATGCAACGCATACTCTCCTGCATCTCACCACAGGCCTGTAAGGGCCCCCCAAAGTGAGGCCAGCATTGCAATTGGGATAGGGTGGATCCGTTGAGACGTATGAACAGGTAACACTGGCTGGTAAACTCATACTCTCCTGCATCTCACCATAGGCCTGTCAGGGGGCCCCCAAACATGAGACCAGCATTACAATTGGGTTAGGGCGGATCCGTTGAGACGTATGAACTGGCAACGGTGGCTGGTATGAGCAAAAACTTCCATAAGGCTTGCCCACGAGGGCAGCGCCGCATCTGTTCCTGTAAGAAAGAAATGTAACCCCCACACTCAGGGATCTCCCCCTAAGTTTCAACCACCAGCCACCACCCCTCTGGTCTGTCTTAATCATAAGCACTGGATAAACATCACAGAAATGTAAGCCCAAGGCTCAACATGACGTGACGTGCCTGGAAAGCTAAGACTTACCAGGGCAAAAGGCTCCCTAAAAAGCTGTTAAGGCCACCACCTGGAAAAACTTTCCTCATAAGGAGGGAAGCACTAACTGCTAGTCGAAGGCAGGAGCATCATTATTACATCAGGGGTGAATGGCCACATAGGACCAGGCAGCCTTAGGGTGGAATGCGACCAGCCCCCTTTGATTTTTCATAAAATGGGTTCCTAAATGCACTTGGCCTGGAAATTAAAGGCCAAGGCAGAAAGGTGGCCAGATATATTCCTCACAGTAACACCCTGCCCCCTTTAGGAGAGCATGAACTTCAAAGGTGTACATCATTCGTACATCAGGAGGAATGGCCACAAAGGACCTGGCGACCATAGGTGGAATACGACCAAATCCCTGTGATATACATAAAATGGATTCCTGAATACATTTGGCCCAAAATTAAAGGCCAGGGTATGTTCGGTATTATAAAAATACACACACAGAAATAGGAACTAATTTGGTTTGGTCCTATTTCTTAGCAGAGTTGTAAAAGTACAAGCAGCGGAATGAGAATGTAAACCAGCCCACCTTTCTCTATATAAATAACAGACACAATCCTTTAGGTAAAGGGGGAAAAAAGAATGTTTACTTACAGCCTTTCATATGTTTAGAAAAACATAGGCTTTAGCTTGGAAGAAAGAAAATATAGGTCTCAGTTCATCTTGGTGTTGGTAATGGATGCTCTTAGAGAGAGCATCATGCCATGCGGCCTATCTCAAAGGTAGGAAGATCAGCAGTGAAAAGGGGAATATTCAAAATCCCCCAGGACAAAGGAGAAGGAAGTCTGGTAACTAAACCCCACCCATTAGGAAGTTACATCATGGTAAACAGGTACATGGGATATTCCCAAATATCCCTTAAAGTGACCATGCAATATTAGCCTATTCCAACAGAAAGGTGGTCAGATATATGTCTCACAATAACACCCTGCCCCCTTTAGGAGACCATAAACTGCAAAGGTGTAAAACTGACAACGGCCATGCCCAAGGTAGGGCATACAAAGATGGCACAGCCATCATTCCGCAAACCTGGACATGCCGAGCAAGGAACAAATATATTGTACTTTACAAAAGAAACGCACGCACAAGGCGCACACCTCAAACAGCATTGGGGATCTGGGGTTTTATCAGGTAACCATAGCCAAGTGCTGCACTGAAAACATATCATGCGGTTCCAAAGGGCAGAAGGCCACATATGTACCGCAAGCACTGCTGGAAAATAGTCCAAGAAAATAAAATCTAGAATGAGCCCTATGCCCCTAAAGGCAGCCAGCCATTGCTCGGCACACCAAAGGTCCTGAAATTGACACCAAAATCCCAACCACCAACTGCATCAAAACTTACCTGCAGTTCAGGCTACAGGAGCAAGTCCTCTTTTCTCAAAGAAAGAATGGCCGTTGAGGTCACATCTGGCCAGTGGCACTTGCACAACCCAAGAGAAGTGATCAGGATGTAAACGTCAGCCTGGTCATGATGCAAATGCCCACACAACCTATGCAAGTGTCCCACAGAAGGTTCTCCTTCATATGATATAAACAAGTGCTGCCAGCCTGACCTACGAATGAATGTGAATCTAACAGGTTGCAGCGCCTAGTATGCATAAGACTGCCATGAAAGAGTCACGATTGAAGAGGGTACCTGTATCTTGGGAAACAAGCAGTATACCATTCATATTTTTGGAATAAAGTTAAAATGAATTAAAACCAACATATCAAATTATTCCTGCTACACTCCTGCTATAGAAAGAACTATTTTATAAGCTTGTTAACTACTAGAGATCCTTAAAGAAAAATTACAATTAAAATTTAATCGTTCGAAAAGCCAACAAAAATTGAATCAGCAAACTTATAATCTTTTCAATTTTTATCATTAACCTTAATATGACTTGGCTCTCAGAAAACCACAACGATGAGTTTATCCGGCTGTAGAGCATTTCCTTGACGCTTACATGGCAAAGATTACCTTTCTCTAAATCACACTTATTTACATATTTTGAAGCCGCATAGGAATTCTGAGAGGTGGGGTTTTAATGTACTCACATTAAAATAAATTATCTATTGTCCTCTAAAGATGATATTGCATAAGTATCTATTATTTTCTCCAGGCATAATACATGCAGCAAAAATGTAAAGCCAAATAATCGAAAACAACATTGTAAAATTAAATCATGATTTTAGGAATGCAAACAGAACTAAATATATAAATTCAATTGATATGGGGATGATCAATAAACGAAGGTCCATCTAAAACCTCTATCTCTGCAATGCGACCACCCAGAATAAGCTTTATATATCTATAATTAGACATATATATCTATAATTATTTTAAAATTAATATATAGATTTATCTAATTTATTTATTTAATGATGATAAAATCATTTTATAGATAATAATGAACTGAATAAGACAAAACAAGCAGACACACACCCCACCCTTCCAAGCAACTCACCCCTCTTTCCATGAAAGAAACAAAAGGAACGGGAGGGGGGAATTTAATTTTCATATATATCTATAAATATCTTAAAATTAATTTATCTATTTATCTATCTATTTATTTATTTAATAATAAAAATTATATTATATATCTATAAATATCTTAAAATTAATTTAATTATCTATTTATTTATTTATGTAATAATAATAAAATTATATTATATATAATAAAATTACTGAGACAAAACAAGCAGACACCCCCCACCCTTCCAAGCAACTCACACCTCCCCCATGAAGAAGCAAAAGGAACAAGGGGGAGATCTAAGGGGAGGGGTAAAAGACCCAACTCCCCGCAACACCCAAAAAAGGGTGGGAGAATCACTCAGCAGGCTGAGTGGAAGGGGAGGTCTTAACAATGGCTACCAACAACAAGCGGGGGTGCTGGTGCAAATCGATTCCCTAAGGCCCGCTCCAGCAAGGCCTCCAATAGGGCGCAAGGAAGGCCCCTGAAACAAATGGGGGGGTGGCGCTAAAATGCACCAGCAAAAGGCTCGCTCCAGGGAGGCCCAGAAAGGCCGGAGCAAAACATGCCACACGCACAGCGCTGGGGGGGGCTACATCGGCCCGACAAACAGCTGATCACACAAGGTGCTGAAAGGGTAATACCAGCGTGGCCATGCGCAGGGGAAGGACACAGCCGCCTCCACTCTCGCGACCCAATCTACGCGGGCGCCAGGGAGGCCAGAGCCAGAAGACGTCCGGTGATGCATGAAAGCCGCCTCAGAGCGGTTGTTAACAGAGATAACGCTCAGGGGAAATAAATAAGACAGCCGTGAGCAAGCACGGATTGGTGCTGCAGCTCTAAAGCCGGCCAAGGCACCCGCTGCCCAAGCCACCCGCCGCCCACCGCTCAGCTGATGCACAGGAGGATGAATAGGGGAACCCCCACCCCCACCGGCTCCCTAACGCGCCTAAACCAAAATTAGTCTGGCAGGTGCGAGGGGACAAGGAATTGAAAAAACTGGAAAGCCCCAGAAGGAAACACTATCACCAAACACTTCCACAGATAGTAGCAGGATCAATAAGGGAGCGCGGACAGAACACCACCAAGGAGCCTCCTCGCAGCATGCCGCAAGGCAAAAAAGGCAAGTTTTTTTAGGGAGGAGTGGACTTATTTATAGCCGCTCAATCCCTACACCTAATTGGTCAAAAGACCCCACTTGACCAGTTGGAAACCTTCGGGAACCTTCCCGAGCCTTCTCAGTAATGGGGTGGTGGCAAACATGCCCCCACACAAGGAGTGAACACCATTTTTCTTTTAATTAAGAAACGAATGCCACTTCTGCCAACCTGGGGAGATCTAAAAGTATGCAAAGCAATACTTTATTTCAGGGTACCCCATTTCTAAGATGATTATCACAGGACTACCCTGGTTTGGTTTTAAAGGTGGAAAGTAGGATCTGTAAGACAATGTTGCAGTATATTTCCATTCCCATTTGGAGCTCCAACCAGCTTTGGAGCCTGTTCAGACCTCGTGGTGGTGGGGTGTCAGGTTTTTCTTTTCCACTCCCCTGACCCCTTCAAAGATTCAGTTGACACAAAAGATCCCTACCTGAGTCACTGGAAAGGCTGCAGCGTCTCCCAAGTCCAAGGCAGTTACCAGATTAGGATTTGTACCTTTTTCTAATGCTCATCTGGCTTTGCCTTCTGCCCACATCTTCCTTCTGTTCAAACGGTAGCGGTGTAAGACTCATCTAATCCATCTGAACTGAGTCTAAAGGGGTCAGAGACTCAATGGAACTATATTGATGCTGTTTTCATTTTTCTGCAACCACCAATTCACTCAGAATTCTTTGAAAACCTCCTAGTAGTTTGTATAGGAGGCTTAGACAGAGATGGACACGAAAGCTACAGACAGAACAAACTTTTAACGAAGATTATTGGTTGATTAAATGGGATACTATGTGCACGATGGGATACAGATATTTATACTGGGGTCTTAAAGGTGCTTGACGACAGTTTCTAAAGACACAAGAGACTGGGCTGACACACCAGCTCAAATGGCTTTTACTTCAGGCCAATTTCTCTAAACCTCCACCCCAGCCAAATATGCCCTCAACTTAGTCCAGTTACTGGAGACAATCTGCCTCTGTCCCCCCCCCCCCCCGCTCCTGTGGTTGTACTTCTGACTGCTTGGACAGTTTAGCCAATTTTAAAAACTCAATTATGTGACCTTCTTCTGGTAAGACCTTTACACAGGGCAGCCTCTCAGACCTACTCAATCACTGGCTCCCTTCCCTTGATCTTCACCAAACAAGTATTAATAACACACTGGGTCTCATTTTTCCTCTCAGATCCCCCCAGCCCCGGTCTTTTCCTCCCAACTCCTCAACTGTCAAAACTCACCTGGCTTCCTAAATTACAGTTCACTCCCCCATTCTAGAACCTGCAGCCAATAAGAGTCTGCTGTCACTCTTACCTGCCATGAAACAACTACTGCTGAACAGCCCTGCAACCGAGTAACAGTGCAAGGCCTTGAACGTTGACAGTCACAGAGGTCACCAAATATTTTTTTCCTTCAAAACGTAGACAGCATTTCTCTACATGCTCATATAATCCAGTTGATCATCTACTGAGTCTAAAGGGGTCACAGACTCAACAAAACTGTATCAAAACTGTAACAACAACACATCCATTTCCTAACTGAACATGTGGGGCAACAAATACATAACCGTAGTGTGATACTGGACTTTATTTGTTTAAGTTAAAATGCATTTTAACTTATTCTGGCTTGGTTTACTTAAGAATTGTGGCACAGTGAACTTACAGTTAATTTACTTGTGTGTGTGTATGTTTAACAGAAATGCTAATTTGCTGACTGGTATTGTTTGTATAAAGCTGCGTTTGCAAAATAGCTGGGAAAATCAGGCTTTGTTGCAATATGCAGCTGTGTTTGTAGAAAAAGGTATCAGATATGAGTGAAACATCCAAGGTTGAAATGAGCAAAACAAGTTGTGAATAATAACTCCAAATATGGAACTAGGAAGAGAGGGGAAGGTACCAGTGGGCATGGATTACAGTGATGTATGGAAAATGAAAGTGATGTAGTTATGATGATAATGATGCTAATGTAATTAACATAACAAAGCTGATAAAAAGGCCAGCAATGTTTAGTTTTGCCAGAACTGGCCTGGCCTCTTCTCCACGTGCACGTGTTAGCAATAAATATACTCTTCCTCCATCTTTGTTTCGTCGTTTCTGAGACTCTATTGGGGTGAGTATTGGGAGCGAACTCAAGCCACCAGGATCCCTAAAAGGGACTGGGGCGTTTTGTTGGTAACAAATTGGCGACTCCGCCGGGACTCATTTTTCTGGCATCCCTTTTTGCCTCGGACGTGGTCCACAGGAGGTTGGGGAAAAGAGCACTCCAGGCTATCTTCAGCCTGCCCAAGCCTGTGAGAGCGGATCGGGGCAACAGGGTATTGCCATAATGACTCCCTTTTAAAATCGAAACAAGGTTGGAGTGGAGCGGGGGATTGAACGTTCCAACGTCTCTGGTCGACAGTGGTAAGGAGCCCAGTGGGCTTAAATGTGAAGAGAGTGACGTGTGAAAGTGTGTGTATGAGACAGGGCTTATCCCCAGGTGGACTACCCTGAAGCGAGTGTGGACCTGCAGTAGTGCGTTTCCCACACCTCGCGAGAGGCTGGGCCACGAAAACAGGGAAGTGAGTGTTGTACGTCATCTGTCCGTCGTTTCATCTCAGACATTTCCCCTGATAGACAGAGAGGCTACCCGAGTGTCGTATGTCATCTGCAGAGGGCAGAGGGGACTGGGCACAGGAGAGAAGGGGAAGGGTGCATCGAAACAGGAGGGGGCAGAGGGGACGAAGGTTGTGAAAAAGGGTCCGGAAAGAGTCAAAAGAAAAAGGGCGATTGGAAAATAACCCCCCCTTGAATGTGTTTTGCAAAACTTTCTTAGATTTAGGATGAGTGTTATTTCTTCCGGAGGGCTGGTCCCGAACGAAGAACAATTGTCAGTGTTTTGTGATGAAGAGTGGGTGGGGCTGTGAGGACATTCAATCTTGCTAAGGCTAGACAGTTGGAAGCCACCCTCTACGAGTTGCTACCAGATGAGGCAATCTCATGGTGGTATGCACGAGGCTGGAGAACCATCTGCCTAGAACCCCCCCTCCACAAGAATGTGCGCTGACAAAGGCGCTGGCTCAATGTAAAATTAATGAGGGGAAGAAATTGGAAACTAAGCCTCCAGTCTTCCAGGTAGAAGAAGAATGTTTAGTTTTACCTATGGCCCCACCCGTGATTCCTTTACCGCCGCCTCAGGGTCCGGTGATTCCTCTACCAGCACCAGAATTACCAGTGCCACCAGCTCAGACTCTGCCACCTCAAACCCAGCCCCCAGCATACCAACAATAGACTAACCCGCAAATTCAGTCTACTAGTTTTGGAACTCCGTCTGGAACTGCAGTAATGTTCCAGGATTTAAGTCTTTAGGGCGGCTAAGACAAGAATATATTTTAGACCGTTATACCCATTTTGTATTACAAAGTCAGGATTTAGGAGCCTCGCCTTAAACAATATACCCATGCCCCCGAAGAGACAATATAACCACGCCTTCGTATAATTGAGGAAGTTAGAAAGGAGAATGAGGGAATGACCCTACGAAGTGGCATGTAGTTAACCTCTACTCCAAAAGGCACAGATAGAGGCAACTCCAAATTGGAAGATGTTTTGGCTGGTGGTACCTTTATGGGACCGATGCGACAGATGCTTGATGGACATGGACAGATTGTTTATGTACATGTGCCTTTTACTACATCTGATCTGTTTAATTAGAAAAATCAGATGCCAGGTTTGAGAGAAGACCAAGATAAGCACTGTCAATTGTGGGAGACTATTTTTGCCAGCCATCACCCCACTTGGGCAGATATACAGACATTAATGAATACTCTCCTCAGTCCGGAGGAGAAGTCACTGGTACTTTCCTAATGCTCTTGCATTAGAAGAACAGAGACAAGGTGACAACGCGCCCGGTCTAGCCCCAGATCGTGTTTTACCAACAGTAGAACCTCAGAGGTGGAACCAAACTCCAGGAGTGGCGGCCTCTGAGATTACTACGTATAAAAGGCTGATTTAAGCATGCCATCCCTAAACCAATGAATGTGGCCAAATTATATGACATTCAATAAGAAAAAGAGGAAACTCCCTCTGCTTTCTTTAATCGCCTTACTACAGCTATGCGGAGATTTACTACCCTTAATCCTGAGGGTGCTGAAAATCAACGGCTTCTAATTTCCCTGTTTACTGGCCAAAGCTCTTCGGATATCCGAAAGAAATTGTAGAAGGTGGAAGGAGTGATGGGTATGGGACTTGGACAGATAATAGACATTGCGTTCAAGGTCTATGTAAATAGGGATGAAGCAAGTAAGAAGGAAGAGGGAAAATTGATGGGAAAGCAATGTAGCATGCTTGAAAAGCAATGTGATATGATCACGGCAGTGGTTGGTGTAAATCAAAGAGACAGAGGAAGAGAACCAAGACGGAGACTAGAGAAGGATCAGTGTGCAAAATGTTTGAAGAAAGGCCATTGGGTAAAAGACTGTAGAAGCGAAAGGGCACCCAGGCCTCACCCTGATGGCAACCAACGTTGGTACCCGGAACCCCGCACTGCCTTGCCTTCGGACCCAAAGCCACCATATGTCCGCATGGCGGCAGTTAGGGATCAGGTTGAAGACTCTGAATGAAGGTGGACGGGATATGAGGGCGGCTCGTGGGAAGAACCATATGTGACCCTTACCCTGAATAATTCGGCAGTCCAAAGACTAGTAGATACAGGAGCGGCCTTTTTCTATGATCCCACGAGCAATGTCCCGTCTACCCTTGACCCTCAGTAAAGAAACTAAAGATGTAATGGGAATAGAAGGACAGCGCCGTCGAATCCCTTTGTTCCAACCCATACAGGTACACCTTCCAGGCAAAGAAGAGAAACAATATTTTACACATCAGTTTTTGGTTTCGGATGGTTGCCCCATTGCTATATTTGGAAGGGATCTTCTAGCAAAGCTCCAGGCCCAAATTACTTTTAGAGGAAACACTTTGGAAGTGGTGATACCAAAGCGGCAAGAATGTGCTTTTCAAATGACCTTAAGGGGGGAGCCAGAAGTTAAAGAAAAACAACAGTGGGAACCTCCAGAAGGAATTCACCTTGATGTGTGGGCCAGAAAGAATAATCCTGCTCGTGCGGTCAATGCTGAACCAGTGAAGGTCAGAGTGAAGCCCGGAACAGGTCCGACTCCAGTACGCCAATTCCCTTTGAAGCCAGAAGTACGTCTCAGCTTAAAGGAATTAGTGACAGACTTCATCCAATATGACTGGTTACATCAAACTACTAGTCCACACAATACCCCCATATTTGGAGTTCCCAAGGAAGGCCGGCCAGGACAGTATCGCTTAGTGCAAGATTTGAGAATAATTAATGAAAAAAGTAATGAACAAGATGCGGTGAGCCTTCTGAATCATTTGCATGCCTGTGGATATCGAGTGTCCAAGGATAAGGAACCAGGAAAAAGTGACATACCTTGGATACCAACTGTCACGAGAAGGACGCATGTTGTCAACTGAAAGGCGGACGGCGATTTGTGGCTTACCATCACCAACAAATGTTAGGGAGCTGCGGTCATTCTTGGGTTTGGCCAGCTTCTGTCGACAATGGATACCAAATTATAGCAGTTGTGCCACTCCCTTGTACGAGCTGTTAAAGAAGGAAACTGATTGGAAATGGACTAAATAATGCCATCAAGCTTTTGAAGACATCAAGCGAGCTTTACAAAAGGCACCAGCCTTGGTTCTGCCAGATGGACTCAAACCATACCGATTGTATGTTTCAGAAAACAAAGGGACTGCTAGTGGAGTCTTGACACAGCAGTGGGGTCCTGATCATCTGCCCGTAGGTTATTATTCCTCCCAATTGGATCCTGTAGCAAGAGGATGGCCGGCATGTCTACGAATTGTGGCAGCCACGGGAATTCTTTTGAAGAAAGCTGAAAAGATCATGATGGGAGCTCCTGTGGAAGTATTGGGACCGCATGATTTGAAAAGGATCCTGGGAGAGAAGGCAGCTAAGGTTCTCAGTCCAAGTAGGCTTACCCAGTATGAACAGCAATTGCTGGGACGACAAGGCTTACCTCTGAGAACTTGTAACACTCTGAATCCAGCAACACTATTGCTTCAACCGGGAGAGTTGGTACATGATTGCATCCAGACATTGGAGTGCTCGTTGAAACCCCGAGTAGACATGACCGATCAGCCGATAGCAGGGTAACATTTATATGTAGATGGAAGCTCAAAGGTGATAGATGGACAGCAGTATGCAGGTTGCGCTGTGTGTGTGAAGACCTGAAGGCTATAAAGAGCGTTAAGTTGCTGGCTACCTATTCAGCCCAGATGGCGGAATTGGCTGCAGCCATAGATGCCCTGTGAGAACTGGACCAGCAACTAGGGAATATTTATACTGATTCCAAGTATATATTCCAAACTGCACATGCTTTCACTATGCTATGGAAGGAAAGAGGTTTTATCAAAAGTGATGGACACAGAATTGAGCATTAACAAATGATAATGGAATTTCTGGAATGTGTTCAGCTACCGAAGAAAGTAGCTATAATCCATGTGAAGGCCCATGGAAGAGAAATGGATCCAGTTCGGCGAAAGGGAAATCATCAAGCAGATGAGGCAGCAAAGGAAGCAGCGCTGAGTCGACGACCATTGGAGAGGAATTTAATGAACATTATGATTCCATGGAAGGAGTTGACTCCTTAATATTCTAAGAAAGAGGAAGATGCCGCAGTACAGTATGGGGCTCAGAAATTGACTAATGGTTGGTGGCAGTTATCTACAGGATTAATTTTTGTCCCGAGGGTAGTGCTTCGGGCCCTTGTAAAGGAGACTCATAGACAGACTCATCTTGGAGGCAACGCTTTAGGAGATCTTTTGATCAGACAAGTAGTTGCACCAGAATTATATGAAGAAACAAAGCGAGCAGTATATGGATGTACTATCTGTGTAGCAACTAACCCTGCTCCACAGCCACCACCGGCCATGGGAGGAAGACCATGGGCCTACTATCCTTTCCAGAGATTACAAATAGACTTGGCAGAATTGCCAAGATGTGCGGGGTACAAGTATTTATTAGTCATAATAGATCAATTGACAGGATGGATAGAGGCCTTCCCCATCCGAACAGCAACAGCAATTACAGTAGCAAAAGCACTATTGAAGGAAATCTTTCCAAGATATTCCATGCCAGAGACATTTGAGTCAGACCAAGGTCCGCACTTTGTGAGTAAGATAATTTGCGCTGTAAGTGCGGCCTTGGGGTTCAAGTGGAACCTTCATACTCCATGGAGACCATAATCATCTGGTCAAGTTGAACATGCCAACCGGACGGTTAAGACTTTGTTGACCAAATTGTACCAAGAAACCAAGTTGAATTGGGTCACAGCACTGCCATTGGCTTTGACCATTATGAGAAACACTCCAAGGGGAAAAACAAAATTGACTCCTTTTAAGTCACTGTTTGACAGACCTCCCATTGAGCCTGGGCCTCAGACAGAGATTAATGGGGAATTAGGGAATAGATAGTTATTGGAGTATGTTACTGCCTTGCAGGGTGTTTTGTCCTCTATTCACAGGCACAATCGTGAGTTTCAGAGGTTACCCCTGGATGTGGCGATCCATCAATACCAACTTGGCGATTGGGTACGAGTCCGGAAGTGGAAACAAGAACCTTTGCAGCCCACGTGGGGACGGCCGGAGCAGATCATCTTAATTACCGAATCGGCAGTAAAGCTTGTAGGCCACAAGCGATGGGTCCATGCTAGTTGTACAAAGAGAGTCAAGCCTGTAACTATCCAGGAACCTGAGCAGGGAGTAGCCAAGGACTCCCCACCTGGAGAGGTGCAGGATCAGACACCTGAAGCGAAGTGGCTGTCGGGAACCGTACCGGGTTTCAGCCTGAAGCTTAAGTTCAAGAAAGAATAACTAGATTTCATGTCAAAATGGGTCGAACCCACACAAGTACCAACTTCTTTGGCTTTAAGCCTATGCTTGGTACTATCTTGTGTTTTGCTTCTCTATATATGGTATATGTCTATTTCTCAGCTTCTTTTCCCGCGCAAGAAACGAGAGCATGCAGTCGTCAAAGGCGCTCATTCCAGGAGAAAAGGGAAAATGTGTTTGTTAAACTTGCCCAGGAAGTAGCAGAAGGATTTAACCTTAGCAATTGTTGGGTCTGTGGCAATCCAAGAGGGTTTCCCCAGTGGCCATGGATGGCAATACCTCTCAACCCCAAGTGGTTATTGAGTAACCTTAGCGAGGTACACAATGGAACAGGAGTTTGGGGAACGAGTCACTGGTGGTATTTAAATTGGATTCCTACCGGCCAGTATTGTATTTCACAGAACTCTACCAAGGCAATGCATTGGCTTGGAAATAGTAAGTGTAATTGGACTCTTCAATATGATACTCGATATTATCCAGGACCTGGAGAGACCATCACTCCTTGTGCCCTGTGGAGTAATGGAACACATGTGGTATTAAAGAATGGTACTTGGGCACCATGTATTCGGATGAAAAAGGATGGAACAAACGATTCATATTCATGTCGTACCCATTGGAATAATTTAACTCAAGAGGGACAGTTATGTGCCTGGTTCAAAAGTAGCAAGAATCAGTCCCTCAATAGAAAAGAATGGGTTTGGCACCATTTAAATGGGACAGTAGTGAGTGGATTCCAAAACTATTGGGCAGTCACTAACCATACAAAATCAGGGTGTGTCTGCAAATGGAAAAATGAAACAGGGTTATGGAGATGTACGGTAACCCAGGGAGGTGCTAGTTTAAGCCCTCTTGGAAATGGATCATACTACATCCCATATCAAATTAATAAATCTATGTTTAACAGAGAGGCACTTCCGGCATTAAAAGGCCATTATTGGATTTGTGGATCTATAGCCTACTCAATTTTACCAATTAATTGGACAGGCACATGTTATATTGGGATTATACAACCCCAATATGCAATAAAAGGTGGAGGTTTAAATCCCTTAATCCCAGTGTTTGATGAAGAACAGTCTGAAAGAAAGAAAAGGGCACTTGATCTTTCTCTGACGAAGGTCCAAGGAAATAATTGGGAAGATACTTGGCCTCCAGAACATATTATCGCAACTTATGATCCTGCCTCATGGGCACATGATGGCTCAGCGGGATACCGTGGCCCAATATATATTTTGAATCGCCTCATTAGACTTCAGGCGGTATTAGAGATAATAACCAATCAAACAGCTAAAGCTTTAACATTGCTTGCTGATCAATCAACACAAATGAGAGAGGCTATACTCCAAAACAGACTGGCCTTGGATTATTTGTTAGCCAAAGAAGGAGGAGTCTGCGGTCTCCTAAATCTGACAGAGTGTTGTTTAAAAATTGATGACAATGGCGAAGTAGTAAAAGAGATTGCCACTAAAATTAAGGTACTTGCTCATGCTCCAGTGCAAACCTGGAAAGGAATAAATCTCGGAAACTGGGGAAGTTGGTTCAACTGGTTTGGAGGAATGAAGACAATGATTGTATTAGTTGTTTTGATCTTATTGGGATGTATGCTTTTGCCTTTCTTATTACCTATAATCATGAATGGTATTCACAGCATAATAGATACTGCAGTAACTAGAAGTAGTATGCAAATGTATGGCAAAATTATGTATCAACAAGTAATTCAGAATGAAGAAGCTATATGATATAAATATCAGAAAGCTTCTAAGGGGGAAATTGTGATACTGGACTTTATTTGTTTAAGTTAAAATGCATTTTAACTTATTCTGGCTTGGTTTACTTAAGAATTGTGGCACAGTGAACTTACAGTTAATTTACTTGTGTGTGTGTATGTTTAACAGAAATGCTAATTTGCTGACTGGTATTGTTTGTATAAAGCTGCGTTTGCAAAATAGCTGGGAAAATCAGGCTTTGTTGCAATATGCAGCTGTGTTTGTAGGAAAAGGTATCAGATATGAGTGAAACATCCAAGATTGAAATGAGCAAAACAAGTTGTGAATAATAACTCCAAATATGGAACTAGGAAGAGAGGGGAAGGTACCAGTGGGCATGGATTACAGTGATGTATGGAAAATGAAAGTGATGTAGTTATGATGATAATGATGCTAATGTAATTAACATAACAAAGCTGATAAAAAGGCCAGCAATGTTTAGTTTTGCCAGAACTGGCCTGGCCTCTTCTCCACGTGCACGTGTTAGCAATAAATATACTCTTCCTCCATCTTTGTTTCGTCGTTTCTGAGACTCTATTGGGGTGAGTATTGGGAGCGAACTCAAGCCACCAGGATCCCTAAAAGGGACTGGGGCGTTTTGTTGGTAACAGTAGGAGAGAGCTCCATACAGATTTTAAAATTTTATTTATACTCGCATTGTGTGGTGTTGTTCTTTTGTTTAGATTACATGAGTAACCAACCTGGTGCCCATCAACTCCAGCCATCCTGGCCAATGGTTAGGGAAGATGGGAGTTTGAGTCCAACCACATTTGAAGGCACCAGGCTGGCTGCTTGTGGTTTAGATTAGAACATACAGCAATTGAGGTTGGGGAGGACACAGGAGGGGGAGATGGAAACAGGTCAAACTATAACAGAAAAGTGAAAGGAATATGCCATCACATTTGTGCAGTAAGAAATTCCAAGCCTATAACAGAAAAGGGTGAACACCATGGGGAAAAGTGTTTTATGCTGCAAATGTCCAAATAAATCTCTGAGAGTTTTGTGGGTTTTTAAATAATTAAGTAAACACTTGAGAGAATGTCTAGAGGAAGTCCCTCCTTCTCTTCTTTTTCCTCTTTTGAAAGACAAAAGCTCCCTGCAATGCAAATCAAGGTCCTTCTTCCTGGTTTCTCCCCTGCTGACTCTGTCTTACCTGTTGATCTTCATATTATTTGGGCTTCTGCTTCACAAAGGTAATCAAGTTCCTTTGAGATTTCAGATACTTCAGTAGCCTCAAAGTAAAATGTGGGAGGGACATTTTTCTCTCACGCAAATACTCACATTTGAAAGTTGCCTGTGAACTGTTAAAAATCCAGAGGCCTTCAGCTTGGAATTGTGGATCAGACAATCAATGGCTGACTGCTGAAAAAGGTTAGATTCATTTCCTCTAGGGCTAGCAGGGCATCTTACCAAATGAGAGGCTGTGAACACACTGGTCACCTACAGCAAAATGTTTCCATTAGACACACCTGGAGGGGACACAGGTTGATCTGCCAAAAACACTCAAGCTGATCCCACCAGGTTTTACAGTAAAAGAGGGGGGTTGATTAACACCATGTGCCCCCATTTTCAGAAGAGACATGTGGATACACATTGGAACCGACAGAACAGTGAGTGTGTTTCTTCCCAGAAAGACACAACAAATTACTGTTGGCCTTATTCTAGGGTAGCCAACCAGGAGGTTATTGGACTCCAACTGCCATCAGCCCCAGACAGTATGGTCAATGGTCAGGGATGAGACAAGTTGTAGTCCAGTGATGTTTGGAGGGCATCACGTTGGCCTCACCTGCCTTATACTGACTCAAAACATTGGACCATCCAACCCAGCACTGTCTCCATTAGATAGCATTCACTCTCCAGGAGTTCAGGAAGAGTGCATTCTCAGTCCTACTTCAGATCTCTCTCTCTCTCTCTCTCTCTCTCTCTCTCTCTCTGCTGCCATCAGGACTTGGAGGCAGAAGTCCAGGGCCCCACTCAGCAGAGTGAGATGAGCAGAAGAGCACCCAAATGCAGCAGGGCTGACGGATTTACCACATTTTTGAAGTAATGCACATTACCGTCTTAAGAAGGCAGGGAGAGGGTTATAAGACCATTAAGTCCAGAGTCTAAAATAACCTAAGTGCACAAACACTGTTTTATGCATGCAGTGCACAAACAATTTCCATTATATTCAGAAGAATGGGGCTATCGTCGCTCTGTGATAGGGCATGTACTTAGCACGAAGATCGTCCCCTATTCAATCTCTGGCATTTCCATTTGTAGTTGCTTTTAAAGGATGAGGAAGCAGGATCCTTAGGGGAAGGGCAGAGATGGGTGGTGCCCATTGGGACTGGAGGGGCAGAAGGCAGGGAGCCCGACAGTAGGTGGAGACAGAGCCAATGACAGGCAGAGCCAACTAACTCTAGTTTTGCCCCCATCCTCTCCCCCTGCTGAGTTCCACAAGGGACAACACTGAGACTGAGGAGGAAGAGGAGGAGGAAGGCAGGTAGTGCCATATCCTGAACCAGTTACAAGTAAGAAGGCAGGCAGGTGGGGGAGATGTCTGATGGCAAATTGAGATTGGTGGGGCAGTGCCCCATTTGCCCTAATGGACCAGCCACCACAGGGGAAGGGATTTAGTTCAGTGGAAGAACAATCCTTGGCATGTTCAGGCAGGGCTGGGAAAGACGTCTGTTTGAAACCCTCGAGAGTGGTGATACTGACTCAGCGTCATATGCAGCTGCATATGAGAATGCAGGAAAAGACTTACTCTGAAGTCCAGTAGAGGGCAGCAGAACCACAGCTAATGCCCAGAGATCAGTTAGCTGACAGTGGCATCTGGCAGCAAGGACAGGAGAAAAGTGCAACCCCCCAAAGGCAGAGCTTGGAAAAGTTACTTTTTTGAACTACAACTCCCATCAGCCCCAGCCAGCATGGCTACTGGATTGGGCTGATGGGAGTTGTAGTTCAAAAAAGTAACTTTTCCAAGCTCTGCCCAAAGGTGAGCACTCTAACCATAAGGAACACAAATGCGGCCTTCCAGGCAATCTAGAGGTCAGGCATCCTGAGATCACCAAGCTGCTCAGACAGAAGAGCCAAGCCCGAGTCAGAGGCTTTACTGTATAGGGCTATGCAGAACCCCATGGGATCCGTTTCACCTTACCAAAGCTGAGCTGGTAGCTGCAGTACCACCAGCTGTCCATCTGTGTTGGTGGTGCCAAAGTGTAGCAGAGAGCAGGCCATCAGCTCCCTTGTCCAGCAAGCTGCCATACAGCCCCCCCCAACCTCAGCCTGCCCGCAGCCAGCCTCCACCTTCCTGCCTTCCTACTTAACCACCAGTCCAGGGGATGGAAGAGCCTGTCAGCTTCCTCAGTCTCAGTTTTGCCCTTGTAGAACTCAGCAGGGAGAAGGGGAGGAGGAATAGATGTAGCTAGCTCTGCCTTCCACCTATCATTGGCTCTGGCTTCACCTACTGTTGGGTTCCTTGCCTTCCACCCTACCATTCCCAATGGGCGCCAGCTACCACTCCTGCCACAATGGCAAAAAGTGTAGGGCGCTTGGGTGGGGCTGTCAGAATCTCTTGCTCTCTCATCCTGCCTGCACTAACAGTGCCGTCTCTTTCTCCTTGTAATTTTAGCATCGGAACTGAACAAGCTGCGTGATGAGCTCCATCAAACTGAACCAAGCAACCGTGTGGAGTGTCAGCCTTGCCTTTCCCCCCATGCTTCAAGTGGGTCATCCTCATTCTTGCCACCGTGTATCCTAATCTCTGGAGGGCAGCCCTCTGTTGGAAGGGCTGTCCACTCCAAGTCCAGTTTAAAGAACCCTAAAAAGAAAAGGCCTTGAAGTTGCCCATCAGCAGCACCTGGACAGCAGACTGAACCAGCAGGTAGGTCACTTGGTCATTTTAAATTATAGCCATTATAGCTGTATTTGCATAAATACATATAAATTGGCATATGCAGATTTTATGCAAATGTGTCTTTTTTATTATGCATTTCCTCTCTTTTTTGGTGATGCATAAGTGGCCACCCTAATCTTGTAACACTACTATTGAGACCTATACCATGACTGGCAAACCCATGGCTAGCAGCAGCTTGTGGTCAAAGACCACCTTCGTTGGCTGTAAATGAGGACTCCCAAATCAGACAGTGGACCCAGGTTTGTTTTCTGAAGACCAACAAGATTCATTATTAAAAAGAAAAAGATGCATATTGTGCCTTTTGACCAAATGGTCTCCAAGGCGGCTGGCAATAAATTAAAACAATATGGAAACATTGCTGGGTTTTGTATTTTGCCATTGTTTTTTATGCTGAAGTTGTCGTAAGCCCTTTTGGATCTTTGAACAGAAAAGTAGTATATAAATATTATGAATAAAGAAAGTAAAATATATAAGAATAAAAGGCAAAGGGTGGTTGGTATTCAGTGCTAGCCCTGCTCAGAGTAGACCCATTGAAATTAAAGAACATGACTTAGGTTCATTAATTTCATTGGGTCAACTCTAAGTAGGACTTAGTTGAATATAACTCAAACCCATTAAAACAACTAGCACCTCTCCGGTAAAAGGGGTCGAAGTCCACTCAGCCTTCCATCCATCCGTGGTCGGTAAAATGAGTACCCGGCATATGCTGGGGGGATAAAGAAAGGCCGGGGAAGGAACTGCCAATCCCATCCCATATATACGGTCTGCCTAGTAAATGTCGCAAGATGGCACCCTAAGAGTCGGAAACGACTCGCACTATAAGTGCGGGGACACCTTTACCTTTTAAAAGGAAGTAAAGTGATTGTCAGGTGAACATATTTGGAGAGAGCGCTCCACAGCTGGGGCATCTCAACAGAAGAGTAAGTCTGTTCCTAATAGCCACCCACCTAATTTCCAAAGGTGCAAGCCTTGGCTATTATGTTAGAGCACAATACTAAGTACCTGCATTTATTTCCACATTCTACCTCCAATGTTGGATGCAATATGCCTCTGAATCACAGATACAATATGCCAGGAATTGCATGTGGAGCGAGTGCTGTTTTGCTTAGGTCCTGCTTGCTGATGTCCCATGGGCATCGGTTGGCCACTGTGAGAACAGGGTGCTGGACTAGATGGGGCTTTGGCCTGATCCTAAAGATTCTTCTTATGTTCTTAATGAAACAGAATTCTGTTTGAGCAAGAAATGTGTGTATAAGCAAAAAGGTTGCTAGATGGTACATTGTTCTGGGCTAGTTTAAATGGAACAGCTGGTATAGCACAGTGGGGAGGACAGCCTGGCTGGGAGTCCAGAGTCTGTGAGTTCAAATCCCTGCTCGTGTCTCCTGGGTGTAAAGGGCCAGCTAAAGTTCACCCCCACAGTGAGTGGCCCAGGGGTTACGCGCCCTGCCACCTGTGCAGCCGTGGGCAAGCTGCAGAGTCCCAAGGACCCCAGTTGCCCCCCAGCTGGCAGTTGTGGACAAGGAAGGGGCTGGCTTGTGCAGCTGTGGCAAGCTGAGGAGGCCCTAGCCAGCTGGGGAGGACTAGCCTCAGAGGGAGGCAATGGTAAACCTGCTCTGAATACTGCTTACCATGAAAACCCTATTCATAGGGTAGCCATAAGTCGGGATCGACTTGAAGGCAGACCATTCCATTCCATTCACTTTAAATGGATTGCAAGAGACTGATCATGAGAAGAGGTCATTGCTTGCCTTACTGGGGGAGTAAGGGGGAAGTAGAAGGCCAGACCCCATTACCTTATATGATACATGCTCCCCTTTCCTACTGGTTTTCTTAAGCCTACTAAAGAGGGATGTGATTTAGCTAAAAAGGGCAGAGTCAGAGGGTGGTGCTTGTTGATTCCTTTGGGATTCACCTACTTTTTCCTTCCCATAATTCAAGCACTTGTGGGGGAGGTCTCCTTTGAACATCTTTATAACCCTTTCATCATTTCTGAGTTGATAATAGTCTCTCTCTCATTAGCAAAACTTTCTTCACAACTGAACGAGTTGTATGAACAGCTAAACCAAACTCAAAAGAGCAACTGGATGGAGTGTAAGTCTCTCTCTAAAATCCACTTGGGTTTGAAGTGCATGTTTTATGTTTGTAATGGGAGAAGGGAATGTAAGAGAATCAAATTATACTTGAGGGCCAATCTAGACCATGTGTTAACATTTCTGTGTCCTAAAGTGAACATCTCACAATTTGTCACAAACTGGCAGCATGGGGAGTCTGGTCCAGATTGGGGCTCTAATGTGGGGGCAAGGGAGGCCATTAATCCTTTGCCCCTTGCTATGGTCCCAATCCACATCACTCACTCACACACATACACACCAGCAATTCGCATAAGGAAAAAAGATCCTATTGAATCAAACTGGAGGGTTTTTTCTTAAGCAAATTGCAGGTGGGAAGGAGATTAAAATCAGAACCACAACAGGGAATAAAAACCCCTACACTCCATAACCCTTTAGTTGATTCCCTGCAACTACAAAGTAACAAAAAAGATCATCTAGATATACCAAGAAATTTTGTATTTTCCTCCCCCCAAAAACTTCAGCATCAAGACTTTCTTCAGAACTGGGCATTTTCCACAGTGCTCTAAACCAATCACGTACAAGCAACCATGAAAAATATATCATGTCTTTCAAAAGCTTAAGATTGTGAATCCGAATGGTTTGTCTCTGATTATCAGAGCTAAGCTAGGGCAGTGGATAGCTATAGCTAAATCTAGGCCTTAAGAGCATGTTTTCTCCAGGTCAGGGTCCCTGAGGTCATCGGTAAGGATGGAGGGGGGGGATTTGTTTTGTTTGAATGTTAATGAGAAACTATCTAATTCCTTAAACCAATATATTAACAAAAACACAGTCATACTTTGAAATTCACGGTTATCTGAATTTTGCAATGCAGTTCTCCAACCTACCAATGCTGGCATAAATGCATATAAAACGTAAAGGTGTTCCCGCACTTGTAGTGCGAGTCGTTTCCGACTCTTAGGGTGACGTCTTGCAACGTTTACTAGGCAGACCATATATATGGGGTAGGATTGCCAGTTCCTTCTCCGGCCTTTCTTTACCCCCCAGCGTATGCCGGGTACTCATTTTACCGACCACAGATGGATGGAAGGCTGAGTGGACCTCGACCCCTTTTACCGGAGATTCAGCTTCCTCCTTCCGTTGGAATCGAACTCCGGCCATGAGCAGAGCTTCGGCTGCGTTACCGCCGCTTACCACTCTGCGCCACGGAGGGTCCTCCATGTATTGTACTGGGGAAAAGTATGCATAAAAATGCATATATTAGTGACAACAACATACAAAAATGCAGCATATTAGGGAAGAATTGCTTGCAAAAATATGTATATTAGTCAAAACTGAATAAAATGTGTTTATTAAGAGAAAGGCACACTAAAATTCTGATGAATTTTCTTGAGGATTTTTTTTGAACACAAATAAATTGCAGATTGCTGCAGAAATGAGGAGAATTGAAGATTGGGAAACTGAGAAACTGAGACAAACTGATTTGTCCATCTCTGGTTACTGGTTAGAGCTGAAATCCGGCAAGCAGAAAATACTGCTATCCTCTCTCATTCTCTCTCTCTCTCTCTCTCTCTCTCTCTCTCTCTCTCTCTCTCACTCACTCACTCACTCACTCACTCACTCACACACTCACACACACACACACACACACACACACACACACACACACGCATACATAGAGGTGTCTAGCTGTCAGTCCAAAGGGGCTAATGTTGCACATTCTCATTCCCTTCTCTGATAAAAGTGGGCTCTGAGGGCTGAATGTGCCCAGTCCATCATAGCCAGGCCCAGTTCCAGGTTTGGCAGGTATATGTCCTGAGCCAGTTGCTCACAGCACGTCTCTCCCACCCCAGCCCACTGGTTACAGAGCAGAACTCCCAACTTGCTCAGCGCATGGATGCTTTCCAGTGCTGCTCTGCTCATTAATACTGGCCCCTCTTTGGTGTGTATGTGTCCAGAGTGGTGCCGGCATCATAAACAGGGCAGTACCAACCACTACACATGAGCTGAGTGAGTTTGGAGGTCACCATCTAGGTGAGCCTCATCAACTGTGGTGATGGATCCAGCAGCCCAACAGCAGTAGTGGTGGGCCCAGCATCTTGGAGCCTGCCATTTGCCCCACTATGCTGCATGCTGGCATCAGGCTTGATGATCATAACTCACTATGCTTGGACCACAGCTCTGTTCCTGAACTTTCTAGTTCAAGCCCTGGAGTCTCTAATGGCCCACATATTCAGGTGTCTGGTATCTTCCATTACTTCTGAACACTGTAATGCTGTCTCTTGCTTCTTAAAATACTAGTCTCGAGGCTGTCTTCAGAATTAAGCAACTTGCACAATGAGCTGGAGCAAATTCAAACAAGCAACCAGCTTGAGTGTAAGTATGATGTTTATATTGTTGATTAACACCATGTTAATGGTGTATTACGTGCACCGAGTTTCATAAGCAAAAACCAGGCAGGTCTTTGCCCCAAGAAGCTTCCAATCTGAAACCTACTGTGGGAAAGGCAACAGAGTGAGGAGAAGGAGAGACAAGGGGAGCAAGGGGTTAATGTGACCAAACTAAAGTTGCATGTACTTAAGTTTGGTTACCCCTGGGAATAAAGGGTAAAGCCAAGAGTCCTGTGGAAAGGATGGGCTTTCAGGTGGGCTTTGAAAGACGTCAGAGAGAGGTGGCATCACACAGCTGTTCATAGGGGAGGTTCCCTGTGAGAATGGATGGAGTTCTATGGAGCAAGTGACTTTTAAGAGGTGGAGGCGAGTGACAAAATTGGAGGACAAAGCCCATAAGCAGGGATATAACCAGGAACAGGGGCAGAAAGAAGGTTGGGGTGAAGTTGTGGAGGACTTTAAAAGATAGCTTTATAGACCTTCACAGACAGTTTGATATTGTCACTTATTCCAAGCTGTGTCTGACCTGCAATCAAGAGATTTCTGTGCTCTATCATATGGTCTAGAGCAGGGATGGGGAGCCTGTGGTCCTCCAGATGTTGGTGGACTACAACTGGTTAGAGCATGGGTGGCAATGCTGTGCATGGCCATCTAGATATTGTTTGTCTACAATAGGGTTGGAGAACCTCCGGCCTGGGGCCAAACGCAGCCAGTCCTCTCTGAATGGCCCTTGGATATATCCCCAGGCCACATATACATTCACAACTCTACCCTCTTTTGCCTGTGGCCCTGCTCACCACTGGCATGTGGCCCTCAGAAGGTTGCCCAGAAGGGAATGTAGCCCTTGGGCTGAAAAAAGCTCCCTGCCCCTGATCTACAACTCCCATCATCCCTGATCATTAGCCATGCTGGCTGGGGCTGATGGAAGTTGGAATCCAGCAACAGCTAGAGACCCGCAGGTTCCCCACAACTGCTCTACAGGTTGAGAGTTATAATTTCCCTTTGCTTCTGGAGCTGTAACACCCTTGCTTTCTCATTTCTATTAGTATCAAGACTATCTTTAGAGCTGAGCAATCTGCAAAATGAGCTGAACCAAACCCAGCCAACCAGCCATGATGAATGTAAGTGCCTCTTCTTCGTGAGTATTTTGAGAGTGAATCATTATTCCTTCCATCCATTCTCTTCACACCATCTCAGGATGCAGCTCAACCATGTTTGTGGTATGTAGGGAGAAGAGCCATGGTTTAGTGCTTTGTGTGGAAAAGGCCCCAGGTTCAATCTCTAGGAAGGGCTGAAAAAGACTCCTGTGTGGAACCTTAATGGAGCTGCTGCCAATTGGTTTAGATCAGGAGTGAAGAACCTGTGGCCCTCCCGTTGTTGTTGGCCATGCTGGTCAGGGCTGATTTGAGTTGGAGTCCAAGAATGTCTGAAGAACCCCAGGCTCCCCATCCCTAGTGTAGACAATACAGGTGGACCAGTGCTCTGACTCAGTATAAGGAAGCTTCCTATTTCCTTTGAATCTGTAACACTCTCTCTTCCTCTCCTGATTTACCATATTAGGGTAGAAATACACTTACTGTTCTCCCAGTTCCAGTGCATCTCCACCTCTCTCTTCTGAAAATGGGGACACACGACACTAGTCAAACCCCACCCCTTTTTACTGTAAAACCTGGTGAGAACAGCTTGAGTGTTGTTCTTTTTAAATTCAGCTTCAAAGAGATTTCGCAATTGATCAGCCGATCAACCCATCCTTCCTCCAGGTGTGACTAATGGACATGCTTTGTTCTGGCGACTGGTATGTTTACAGCCCAAGTCTCAAGACTTTCTTTACAGCAATCTATCGAGCATAAATGCCTCTCCAAGAGTATCATGAGAGTGAATCATCCTTCCCCTGTCCATTCTCTCTGCATCATTTATGATCCCCACTCAAGACCACTTCATCTTACATTACAGCAAAGCTGCCACAACCCAGCCACATCTTTTCTGTAATAGCTAGAAGGCATTCTTACATTTGAATAGGTAGTAAACATGTAACCAGAAGTCTCAGAGTATTTTACTATTAAAAAAAAAGCAGTTGAGCCTTTGCTGAAATGGTGAAGCAACTGTCATTGTTTTTATTGCACTCCTTTTCTTTTTCACCAGTGTTCCCATGTGGATCCAGAAGTAGAGAATGGGGATACTTTGATGGTGGATGTTACTACTTTTCCTTCCAGGAGGTGACTTGGCAAAAGGCTAAGGCTCAGTGTAGAGAGATCAGAATTCACACCTTGCAGTTGTTCGCAATGTGGCCACACAGGTAAAGATACTGAAATATGGGCAGAAAACATGCAACAGCTCTTAAGTTCAAAACACGGCAATCATGTTATTAAGTGGTACCCACTGCATTAATCATATTGCACTCAGTGTTGAAATGTCTCCATTGGCTTCTGGTTTGTCTCTGGTACAATTCAAAGTACTGGAGTGGTTCTACAGAGGGCACTTCCAGGCTGCTGCTGGTTTTGGGTGGGATTCATTCACATTCCAGCAAATGTAGGTTGCACAATTAAAGTTGATGTAGAGATTTTGCACAACAAACCTCGATGGGCACTGCAGTACCTTAGGGATGAGCGAATCTGTCAGTTTTGGCTTCACCCAGTTTCTATTTTTTCCACCCTTAAGTTCATTTCTTATATTTCCACATCAGATTGCCATTTATATATAAAAAAAAAAACTCATGAAAATTCAGCCGCATTTTAGGTGAATTTCTTCTAATATACACATCTTTGTATGCAATTTTGCCTTAAATACACCTTTTTTGCAAATCAATTCTCCCTTATATAATGCATTTTTGTAGGCTGTTTTCATTCATTATATGCATATTTATACCAACATTATCCTAGTCTATATGTGATTTTCTACACTTTACTTGGTCAGAAAACTGCATTGCAAAATTTGGAGAAGTGTGAATTTCAAAGGATAGCTGTATTTTGGTTTATGCATTGTTTCAGAAAGTGCGAATTAGGTAGATTTGCCTATAAATGCAAAGTAAATTAAATTTCTCCCCCATTCCTACAATATCCTCACCCCTGCTGTAAATGGCCACAGTGTGTATGAGTTTTCACAGGACATATCTATATGACAGGCTTAAACTGGTTTAAATATCCTGCTTTCCAGGGAGCCCTAACCATTTTTCTCTGAGGAAGGGCTAGAGATCTTGAACAGAGAATTCTCACTACCTCACCAAACTGCATCTTTTAAGATTCTTTTGGGGGAACCATAACATTTTAATGATATATACATAGCTTCCACAAGACAAAATCAGGCTGTAGACCATAGGTTTTCAACCAGTGGGTCCGGACCCACAGGTGGGTTGTGAGGCCACACCAAGTTGGTTGCGACAAAGCTGTTACCATCATGTTGGACTCCAGCTAAGGTTGACCAGACCAAACAAGCACTGCATTTTTCTGATGAGACACTCGTTTTATCTGTTTCCATGAGTGCTGCAATGTGGCAAGAGAAAGCCATGAACTTTTTTCAATAAGATACATATTTCTGGCCCACTATATGCCCCACCTTTCTATAGCTAAGCCTATAGGGAGTGAGCCCTAAATGGAGCGGGGGCACTCTGTTCACTTTCTAGTCTATTTCTGTGGCTTTCTAGACTTCCCCTGGAGTGGACATATGCTGGGGGCTAGAATGCATAAGCGTGAGCTGGAGTGGGATAGCTCAGTTGCCATCATGTCAGCAGCTGGGGGCCCAGGCAGTGACAGCAGGAGTCTGGTGGCTGGAGGAGGGTCAAGAGTTGGAGGGAGCAGGGATGCCACATCTCCCTCACCAGCACTCCCTGCAACCTGAAACAGGGCTGGGTTGGGGAAACATTCCTTGCTGGGCAAAGGAGGGGATCCATTTACAGGTCTCAGCACCGAGTTCCTAATGCCTCAAGTTGCCCTGCTTCCATTTCCTCCCTCACTGCTTCACATACTCCCTCCTCCCATTTCAGGACATCTATTCTGGCTGTATGCCCACTTCAGCCAGTGGCCCAACAGCACTTTACTTTTTAGCTCATGTTCTGCTGGGCTACAAGGGACAAATATTCTCTCTCTCTTTCTCTCTCTCTCTCTGTGGGGTGGGGTAGATGTTAGTGCATGGAAGAAGGTAGAGAAGAAATTGTAGCATGTTCTGCAGGTGTGCAGTCGTCTGGGGTATCGGGGGTCTTACACCCTTTATTTGTGGGGGAGCAGGGTCACAGCAGGGTCCCTATATCTCCAGCATCCTACAAGCCAATCACTATGAAAGGGGAATGTGTTAGCCATTGAGAAGAGTCTTCCAACATGCTTCCTTGTTCTTTCCTGCTGATTGGAGCCAATTGGAGTGAAAGGAGGTGAGCCAGTCACTGAGAAGACTCTTTTCAGAAGCTAACACACTCCCCTTTCATACTGATTGGATCCTAGGAACATCTGTTATTGTGAGAGAAGGCATTAACAAGGATCTCATTCAGGAAAAAGGGAAAGGGGCATGGCTGTGGCTATGATGAAGAGACCCTGCACTTCTGAATTTGCCACTACACTACTGATGTTCTGTGCATGGAAGTGTGATGGAATGGCTATGAACACCTACAGAAAAGGCAACAACAACAGGTGAAAGTCTTGTAATGTGCGAGTAGGTAAATGGCAATGGACTGCCTTCAAGCCGATCCCGACCTATGGCGACCCTATGCATAGGGTTTTCATGGTAAGCAGTATTCAGAGGGAGTTTAGCATTGCCTCCTTCTGAGGCTGAGAGGCAGTGATTGGCCCAAGATCACCCAGTGAACTTCATGGCTGTGTGGGGATTCGAACCCTGGTCTCCCAGGTCATAGTCTAGCACCTTAACCACTACACCACACTGGCTCTCTTGTGAGTAGGTAAAGAGAAGGTGAAAGGTGTCAGCAGAGAGGAAAAGACCACAGGCAAACAGGTAATGATAAAGGATTGTGAAAGGAGGTGGTAACAGAGAAAAGGACTGAGAAAGTGCAAGAAGGAAGCAAAGAGAAGGCAGGAGGTGAGAAGAGATAAAGGCAAGACAGGTGACAGGACAAACAGTTCAAGAAGGTAAGGAGAGGAAAAGTCACCGGCAGGTGACAGAGAAAGAAAGAAGATGGTAAAAGGAATGGAAAGCGAAAGGACATACAGAAGACAGGGAGAGTTGAATCCTTTTGGATGCCATGGATGCATTTCTGGTACAAAAGCACAAGCATGATTGGGCTGATGACTTGCTCTCTTGCTCAACATTAAAGACAGACTTCGCTGATGAGAAAAACCCCGGAAAGGAGAAAGAGGATACAACTACTAAACGAGTCTGAAAGTTTGACCAACAGCACATGAAAGATGGGTCCACGTGCACTGAAGAAAACAGTTTGCCAATATGTCAGTGTGTGAAATGCAAGAAGCTAGCAAATGCCAGTTTGAAGCTATCAAAGCTGTTGCTTCTGTCAAAGGAGATGTTAGGCAACATGTAGAACAGTTAATTGAATGATTCAGTATCTGCTTCTCCCAAAATGTGTGGGAGGGATATAATCATTATTCACTGCAGACCCAGTCACTAGAATTAATATATGAGTTGCAGAAGCAATTCCTTGAGCTCTATTGTGACACAAGCTTAAAAGTGCAAATTCAGCAACTAAGACTACCAAAGTTCTGGATTTCTGGAATATCCAGAATTGGCAAGTGAAGCTCTCATCCATTTGCTGCCATTTGGTACCATCTATATCTGTGAGCAAGGCTTCTTAACAATAGTAACTCTAAAAACAAAAATGAGTTGCAAATTAATCTTTCTAACATTGTCTCTCACTGGAGTGAAATCTCAAAGAACAAACATGTCCAAGTGTCCCACTGAAATTGTGAGGGGGGAAATCACTGGTTTTCAGTCACTTCTAAGCCTTTGTCTAAGATCAAGTGTAAATATCACTGGTTTTTATTTAGTAATAATGCTAACGTTACACTGTATATTGATCTCTGAATTGCCATTTTAGGATTAATAATGTGCATTATTAGCACTGTTAAGTATACATCAAATGTGAAAATGTGGATACCTTGTTGCAGATTGGGAATCAGAGGTGGGTCTCAGGTCTGAACCCGTTGGAAACTATTGTTGTACATAGCAGTGGTGACTGAACAATGATCCTAGCAGTACTCTTTTTTCCTCTGTAGGTGGCAGTATAGTCTCAGCTCCTCTTACACGCAATTTATGTTGTTTCAGCTGTTGCCATTTCATCAGTGTTACCTTTTCCCCCAAACAGAGAGGGTCCACCTTGACATTTATTTTTTATTTTTTGCTTGCAGAATTTCCTCCAGTCTCTCACCAGGAATGAGCGCTATTGGATTGGACTCAACGATCTAGATGTTGAAGGGGAATGGAGATGGATTGATGGCACTGATTACAGAAACGGCTTCAAGTAAGACAAGCTTGTGAAAGCTGTGGCCCGTCCAACCAATGCCTTGTGCCTACCATATACTGTGGCCTGCCAGACACATGCCATCCTCCCCCCCCCCACTTTTTCAAGCTTAGGAAGGCATCAAAACCAGGAAGTTGTTATGCTCCTGATATAAGAGAAGTTGGCATCAAGAGTCAGCATGGTTGGGCATGTGTCAAGGCATGAGGTTTAAGGTAGCCAGATGCAGAGGACAGAACTCCTACACCCGCCGCATATGAGAGAATTTCAAAAGGTGCAGACAAACTATGCCTGCTGAAATCCTCTCTTCTCCACAGGGGCACTGCAAGATGCTTAAAGGACTGGGGGGGGGCAAAGGCCCATGATGCAAATTGGCATATGCTAATTTAAGCGTGTAGGTTTATTTATTTATTGTTTGATTTATATCCTGCCCTTCCTCCCAGCAGGGGCCCAGGGCCTCTGAAAGTGGTGTATCTTGCCAACCCTGCAGTCTGCCCAAATTTTGCTGTCTTGTAAGCAAAGTTTTTAAAATGTTTTTTAAAAATCCCTTTGCTCAGGTTCCACGGGTCACCTGCTAGCTACGCCCATGCTTCTACGGAACTTTTAGAAGACCTGTTCTCTTTTGCATATGGCCACCTAGCTGGGATTCCAAAGCATGGTCTGAAAGCAAAAACTTACTGAAGCTCAGCCAGTCTGGCTCTGGTCAGTTGCTAGAGGGGAGACCTCCTGACAATCCTACTGATGGTACCTTGAGGACCAAACTAGGCACAACACGGAAGAACCATGAACTGATCCCCAAACTTTTTTATATATAGTTCTACAGAGGAGGATGGGCAGCTTGATTTGATCCAAACTCATGGCACTCCCCCTAGCCTTGCAACACCCTTGATTTAAAAAACAGTAACTCACTCTGGTAGCTTCTGTATGCCTCAGGCACAAGACAAGCCATTTGTTACCAGCATGTTTTGCCCAACAAGGCAAAAAGCAACTTTGGGTGTGAGCACAGGTGGAAAAAGTTAGACCCCCCCCATGCTATTTTCAATATGAATCAAGCCCCTCCTCCAGCTGCTAATAATGGAGTGGGGGTGGAAAGAAAATAGAAGCATCCTCTTTACGGATCTTCCATGCAGAGCTTGGAAAAGTTACTTTTTTGAACTACATCTCCCATCAGCCCAATGCAGTGGCCATGCTGGCTGGGACTGGTGGGAGTTGTAGTTCAAAAAAGTAACTTTTCCAAGCTCTGCTTCCATGGTATATCTAGCTTGGCCCCAGGTTCATGGAAGACATAAGCCTGATTAATCAATGACTGTACCAAAGCACCAGAGTAGAAAATGGGAAGAGCCGGCAGCACTCAGAGGGAACAGCTTAACTATTCACTGTTCACTATAAGCAAACACAGGAAGCTATCTTATAGAGAGTCAGACCACTGGTCTATCTAGCTCAGTTTAATCTGCACCAGCCTTCCCCAACCTGGTGCCCTCATGATGTTGATGGGCTACAACTCCTATCAGTCCCAGCCAGAATGGCAAGTGGTCAGGGATGATGGAAGTTGTAGTCCGATGACATCTGGAGGGCACCAGGTTGGGGGAAGCAATGAAGTGGTGAAGTGCCAAATGACTGGAGGAGAGCTAATATTGTCCCTATCTTCAAAAAGGGCAAAAAGGAGGAACCGGGGACTACAGACCAGTCAGCCTAACATCAATCCCTGGCTGGTCTACACTGACTGGCAGTGGTTCTCCAGGGTTTCAGCCAAGAGTCTTTAACAGCCCTACCTGAAGAGGCCAGGGACTGACCTTGAGAACTTCTGCATGCAAAGCATTTCCTCTACGCCTGTGCTATGGCAAATTATTGTTGCTGTGTGTAATTGTGTTGCTTACTTTCATTTAAAGCAGCACAACAGCAAGCAGAGAGTAACAGCAGATGTTGAAATGCAAGTGTGCCAGCGTGTGCGTGCGTTTACCTAAGAAAGCAGGCTTTTACCCTGCATCAGCATCACTGAGACTGGAGACTTAGTAAAATAAGAAAAACTACTTTATTTATAGAAATACATAGTAAATAGAAAAGGCATACCTGGTTCTAACTAACTAACTAAGTTGGAGGCATAACACCCAGGTGTAGGAGTCAGCCCCATGGCTTGGCGAGAGAGCAGAGACGAAGGGATGTCTCCTCTTTCCTGGACAGTCAGAGAAAGAAGAAGGTGGAAAGGGCAGAAGGAGGAGGGGCAGGTACGCTTCCCTAAAGGCATCACAGTCTAGCGACAGAAGGAAGGAAGTCAGAGCATCACAGGTAAAGGTAAACAAGCCTATCCATCTGGAGGACCCTAGCTCTATCTCCCTTCTGGAGCACAAACAAAAGAACAAAACAGGAGTTGCTCTTGCCCCAATGATGATCTGCTTGGAAGAGTTCCTCTTTCCACATTCCTGCCAGAGTAACTTGACTGCGCTCCTCATTTAGGAAATGGAAGAAGGTCGAACCAAATGAACACAGCCGCAAAGAGGACTGTGCCCAGATACATTATGCCGGGGAATGGAATGATATGTGATTCTGCATCCTTCTATGTGTGTGAGAAGCCTTTGCCTTCCTGAAGAACCATGAAATTGGGGGGGGGGAGTTCTGTGCACTTTCCCAACAAGCAAGAACAGAATTGCAAGGACAGACCTTTTCTTCAGAGACAGCATACAGTATTGGGAAGGGCTCAATGCAGCTGGACCAAAGCCAGAATTCCACAACAAAAATGTCTTCGCTTGTTTGTATTGCAACAGAGCAGAATATTCCTTCTAAACTTTTGGAAACCAATCTGTCCCTTGACTGGGTCAGCTTGAGGGTGAGTTCATGCCCACCACCCTTTTACACTGATGAAATCAAATAAAATTAACTTTTCAGGAGACTGGTGCATGGCAACAGTGCGTAATTTCGGAGGGGGGGTTATATGCTAGAGCTCAAGTCTGTCTAGCTATTTCTCCACAAGTCAGAAAGGACTTTCTGTCTAGTCCCTGGCATGTGGGGAACTCTTTGTAGCTACTCTGCTCAACTGTAAGGAAAATACACTCTGTACCAGTTCAGAGATATTTTAACCCAGCCTTCCCCAACTGGTGCTCTCCAGATGTTGCTTGTCTACAACACAGTTGTTGAACCTTGGGTCCCTAGATGATCTTGGACTACAACTCTTATCATCCCCAGGCAGCTTAGGTACTGATCAAGGGATCATGGGAGTTGTAGTCCAACAACATCTAGGGACCCAAAGTTAAAAAACACTGGTCTACAACTTCATCATCCATAACCATTGGGCCATGCTGGCAGGGGCTGATGGGAGAAGCAGTCCAAAACATCTGAATGGCCCAAGGTTGGGGAAGGCTGTTTTACTCTATCCCTACTTAATCTATTCCACGGTTCTAAAAACAGATGCCAGCAAGACTGATCCCCAGCGCAAATTAAATCCTGTGAGCCAATTTTGTGAATGCTGCAGAATTTCTCCTGATTCCCATTCACCACAATGGGAATCACTGAAGATTTTTGGAGACACGGTGAATGGTAATCTGGACACACATCCAAGCAGCCACAAGATCGGTTCATTTCTTTCAAATCCCAGCTTGCATCAACAATGGGCCGGAGTATGCCTCAAAGTTCAAAACTTCAAAAGTAAAATCTGAAAGCATTCAAACTTCAGAAGTTTTAAAGTGTGTGAACTTGCATTTTAATCGCCATTCCATACACCACAGGCTTGGTTCTACATGTTTGATGACAGTCGGGGAACCTAGTTTATACCAGGGAGGGAGGCAGAACTGCAACAAAGTAGTGGTGGATGGGAGAGGCACTTAATCTTCCCCCCACCCAGTGCCGGTGCCAGGCTATTTTGCGCCCTAGGCAAGGCTAACTACTTGCACCCCCCCCAAATTGCTAACTTCAATTTTCAAAAACAGATGTCTTGTAGAAAAAATGAAAAGCACAAAATTTGAAACTGCTCAATTTATTTTAGTTGCATTTTTTCCAAGGGTTAAAAAAACTAATCTGTATAAAACTGTGCCCCTCAAAGGTCAGTACTGCGCCCCTCTGAGGTCTGTGCCCTAGGCAGCTGCCTAGTTGGCCTAATGATAGCACCGGCCCTGCCCCCACCCCTTGCTTTTCCCCTGCAATCTCTCCCCACCCCATCCTTGTTTCCTATATGTGCTAATTGCAAAGGAAAGAAGGAGTTTGTGGGAAGAAAATGGCAAGTGGGCAGAAAAGTTAACCCAAAGATGGGTAATCTGTGGGCCTTTAGGTATTGCTAGACCACAACACCCATCATTCCTTACTAGAAGCCATGTTGTCCCAAGCTGACGGGAGCTGGAGTCCAACAACATCTGGAGGGCCACAGGTTCCCCACTCCTGGGTTATGCATTCCCCTTCTGTTCACTGTAGCGCTTCTCCACTGCAAATCATCCACCACTTTACAGCTGTTCAGTGGTGAGGCAGGCTCCAGGACTTTGTGTGTGCCACCAACCACCGAGTTCTGGTCTCCACTACAAGAACATTCTTTATCTTCGAAATGGATTTCATAGATGCAGCTAAAATTCATGAGCTCACATTTCTGCTAATCATGAAAACAGAAGGCCTTTTGAAACTTTAAAATGTATTCCGATGTAACATATGCCCAGAACTGGTCTTCTTCTGGTTTGGGGGCTAGCTTAGCAGCAGCCTTTTGAAAAGAAGCCAGGTCTGAATTTGTCTATAACCCATTTTAAGTTTTCCCCAAACACCTTTCTCCAGTGCTTTGTGCAATTGAAAACATGCTACTTTAAACTGAATATTACCATATATACAGAGCACAGCAATAAAACAGTAGTGTCATAGCTATACAGGGTTGAGGTGAAACTACTCACCATATTTTGCTAATATTTTCAGCAGTATCAAAAAGAGGCTTTCTCTTTTGATTTTTTGGCAATACCAATTAAAATGTTCGCTGTATTTGCATTGCCTCCCTCCCTCTCTCTCTCTCTCTCTCTCTCTCCCTCCCTCCCTCCCTCTCTCTCTCTCTCAAGTGGTTTCAGGTGCTCTCAGTGACATGATCATACAGTGAAATCCAATCGGTTATGAAGCATTGTGATGTCATCCTATTTATTATGTGACTGATGCCCATTACCTGAGATTATGTGTAACACTTTACTCCTGGACATGTTAGGGAGGCCATGTGTCCTAATTTACAAAAGACAGCCCTCTATTTTGAAAGGCTGCCAAAGGACAGTCCTCTGTTTGAAGGTGTCCTCTATTTGAGGGCTGTCTAGTCCAAGTCTGGTTTACAAGTAAACTGTAAGAAGGGAGAACAGGGCCTTGAAGTTGCCCATCAACAGTTAGCAGCACCTGGATAGCAGACTGAGGAGCAACTGCTGACTTCCCCACTATGGTGAGATGTTTTGTATTTCTATTTAAATTAGAGTAATTATTTCTGATTTTGCATCTATACATGTGCTACATGCGAATCTTAGGCACGCTGGAGTCCTCTTTTGTCCTCTTTTTTGGTGGTTCAGATCTCATGGGGGTGGAGGGTTGATGCACAACGGCTACCCAAAGACACACATGCCATTTTCTCTCAGTTCCTTTTCTTCCTCCTCCTCGCCTCCCCCAATCCATTTTCTTTCCCTTCTGACACTTCCTTCTGTCAGCCTCCTCCTCTTCCACTGCTGGTGGGAATAAAATTCACACCCCAAACCACAACTAAGGGCTCCCTATCACACAATACTTTTGTATGGCAAACAAATGCAATCAATGTCTATAGCCAGACCAGTGCTGTAACATGAGTGGGATTAGAGATACTGGCCCTTTCCACCAGCCATAAAATGTGTTTAATTTCTAAACAGAGGTACTAGGCCTCCAGACTAAGGAAGCCCTAAGGAGGTATGGCTAAAGCAGTATTCAGATCAGCTTTAGCATGTTCCTTCCTCCTATCTAGATAAATACAGCAAGAAGATATGGCACCACCATATGTGGTGATAGGGTTATGACAGCCAGCTATCAGTGTAAAGAAGATTACATTTATTTACCTGTTTTAAATCCTGAGGACCTTTATGCACTTTATGTAGCAGTAAACCCAGCACCATGAGTGGCAGCCCTCACAAACATCATATTGCAATCTATTTTGTATCTTTCCTGACGTTCTTGAAAAGAGGGGGTGGGATGTGCGAGCTGGTATCCAAACTTGAAATGCATCCTAAAGTATGGACCAACTTCCTGTTGGGCTATGTTGCTTCCCAAAGAATAGAACAGGGAATGAAAGGGTTAACCATTGCATCAGCCACATGGCTGGACATAATGAGCCCTAATCAGCCCAAGGGCAATAAAGCATGGAAACAGGAAACAGTGTAGTGGGGGGGGGGGTATGCTGGAGTTGGAGAGGAAGTAAGTGTATGGCGTATGTGTGTACCATTATGTCACCAAGAACGTTGTGCAACTAAGTAAAGCTCTTCCTAAAAACCTGCGCCTGTGTATCTGTGGATTCTCGCTGGAGTAAGGCGGAAAAGGAACAGACCGGGACTCTGTATGGGAAACGCCCGGGAACTCTAGCACGCTACAAAGCCAACACTTCCAGCCTTCACATGTCTGCTTCTGCTTCTGTGTCTGCTTCTGTGTTCTAATTGCTTTTCAATATGCTTTTAAACCTTTTTTAACAATATATTTTTAATCTTTTTTTAAAAAAATCTTCAAAGCTTTTCAAAAAATGTTTTTAAAGTTGTTTTGTTTTAATGTATTTTAAGGTCTGTTTTTATGATGTTTTAACGTGTTTTTAGTGCTTTTGTTTGCCACCCTGGGCTCCTGCTGGGAGGAAGGGCGGGATATAAATCAAATAATAAATAAAAATAAATAAATAAATATCACTTTACAAAAGATTCTGCCTTTCCTCCTCCCCTCAAAAACAAGTGTGCGAATTGTATCCTGAATATTTATATGTCATCTTTTTATGACTGCCATTTTACCACCCATTCTCCCACTGCTGGAGTTCCTTGCAATCCTTTTTCTGTTTTAACCACATGGAACCCTTTGGTATCAGCAAGCTTGACTATCTCACTGCTCACCAAAGATTCTCACTTGGCCATCTCACTGCTCACTCTCCCTGCTGACTCCAAGGATTACATCCCTGCCCTCCTGAGCAAAGGGTTTGGGGGGGGGAGGGGGAGGTTGGGGAGGTGTGCAGGGAGATGAAAGGAAATCCCATTGCACAAGTAGGCATCCTTGTGCTAATGGGATGGCTTCATTGGATACAACCCTATATCATGTTAGAATGTATGAGGTTCAACTCCAACTTGTGGGTTGAGGCTGCATGGGGTTAAAAAGGGTAGCTAGAGAGAAGACCTCTTGGTTGCTATCCTATCCCTTTGATCTCCTGTCCTCTCTCCCTTCCTGCTAGACTGATATGCAAAGGATGTTGATCCCAGTTCCTTCCCTCCTTCCCCGTCGTCTTCTTTCTCTCGAGAGGGGAGCAGACATCTTTGTCTCTCTCTCTCCACCAGCATGAGGGCGAGTACTGGGCGCAGTGCTCGTTGCTCCACCTTAGCTAGTTAGCTAGATATAGGACTCTTTCCTATCAAACATGTACTTCCAGAATAAAGTAGTTATTTCTTATTTTAAAGCTTAAAGTCTCTGTCTGACTAATTTGCAGGGAAGGTAGAATTTTAGCAAAGATTCAAACACACACACATAAGCTCGTTCAATACTCTCCGTTCCGCAGCGCAACTCTGCAGGGTCCTACAGGACATTGGGCCCAGCGTCCTATATATCATTTATGAACAAGTTAAACTCACTTATTTATTACCAAGTTAACAGCAGGTCATTTATGAACAAGTTCAAAAAGCAGTCCTCTTCACAGTGTTCCCCTTTAAATCTAGAAAAACACTCATTTCCAGCTTGTGTTGTTAACCCTGAGTAAAAGTGCTTCTTTCTCTGATTATCTGCTGGCAACCTTTCAAGTAAGAACACAGTTCTTCTGTGTTACTTTCTCTGTTTGCCTACTGCTAGCCTAACCAGCCCAGCTCACCACCAACATTCTCTTCAGTTACCTCTGCTATTCATTCCACTTCCATGGCAGAACGGTCAAAGCTGAGACACTAGACTAAGCTGCATCCAAACTCAGAGGAAGGCAATGGGAAACCACCTCTGAATACCTCTTACCATGAAAACCCAAGGAACACAATAGCCTGTCAATCGGGAAGGAACAGTTTCTATATTTATTATTTTTTGTTATGTATGCATTTACTGTATTTGTGTAAGGCCGCCAAATAACATTGTTCTCTAGGCAGCACACAAAGGGAAAATAATAAAATTCTATGTAATAAAAGAACAACTTCCAACCTAAACGTTTCCAACAGAGAGAATAAACCCAGATGACTCCAAAAAAAGTGCACAGCACAAAACAGTAAAATCATTTTATTCTGGTGTATTATATCAATAAGATTATATCACAGAAATACAAACAAAACTACAAATATTACATTGTTATTATAAGGCCTGGGAGAACCAGTTTACATCTTATAGTTCCAGATACGAGTTAGGCTACAACCTTGTGCACACTAACCTCGGAGTAAGTCCCAGTGAGCTCAGTGGGGCTTGTTTCTGAGTAGATACAGTATATCTAACACTGCACTGTATCACTTACCCTCACTCCTTTCAAATGTTATCCCTTCTCTGAACCACCTTCCAAAAAATTACATAACTAACCATTTCTAAAAGAAGCAGAGTTTCTCAAACACTACTTCGTAGAGCCCTCAGTTCAGTCACAATAGGTGCAATGGACATGCCTATTGCTAAACTAGAGCCAAAAAAACAAAAAAAGGATTTCTTTGTTTAGACCTTTCGATACCATGCAGGAAGGCCTAATGACCTGCTGTGCTCATCTTCTGAGTAGCAGTTGCTCACTCTTATTATCTAATGTTTCTAGTGTTCAAACAGTAAATTCACAAGTATGCAATCATATGCATGTCTCCTCAGAAGTTAGTCCCACTGAGTTCAGTTGGACTTAATTCTCATAAGAGTGTGTAAAGCAGATGTTCCTCCAGACATTTCTGAACTTCTACTCCCATCGGCCACAACAAGCATGGTCAATGTCAAGGGATTATGGGAGTTGTGGTTCAGCAATATCTGGAGGGCCAAAGGTTTCCCACACCTGGTGTATAGGATTTCAGCCTCAGTAGCCTCATGGTGGAATTCCTCCTGCCCCACCAAAAAAAGTGCTTTACAAATGGAGTTCCTATCCTTGCTTTTGTTATCTTATTCTTACATTCCCCATCCTTGCCTTGAGAGGTCTGATTACCCTGAAGTAGGACAGGACAAAGCACAGGCCACTCCAAAACAAGTAGTTAGAAAGAAACAAAAGGTAGAAGAGAGAATGAATGGGAAGGATGCTCCAGTGGTTATGACCTGCAAGGTGTGTGCCATGTTTGTTTTCTTGCCTGAGAACAACATGGTGTACATGTGCAACACATGTAAGCTCGTGGCACTGTTGGAAGAAAAAGTGAGAGGCCTGGAATGGCAGGTGGCTACACTGAGGACTATAAGAGAAGATGAAGAATTCTTAGACAGAATGCTGGAACAACAGCAGCAAAGAGAAGTGGAGGTGAAAGAACAACAGCATGCGGTAGCAGAAAAGGAGACTGCTTTGGAGAGGAACAACGAAGTGAAGGAAACTCCGTGGGAAAGGGTGACAGGAGAAGAGCTAAAAGACACCCTTCACCAGTGGAATGAGGGAATTGCTTTCAACTACTCAAGGACAAGACTGGAAGACAGCCTGTGGTGGAAGAATTACAGGAGACCCCATGCAATGACGAGTAAGAGGCTTAAGCTCAATCAAGCAGGAGCAATGAAACTACACCCCACAACAAGAAGAGAAGAGTACTAGTAGTGGGAGACTCCCTACTGCATGGGATCAAAACCCAAGTATGCCGAGAAGATCTGTAGACTTGCCAGGTATGCTGTCTACCAGGAGGACGGATTAGAGATGTGACGGAAGGGTTGCCATGACTCATCAAGCCCACCGACAGGTATCCCTTTCTCCTCATCCATGTGGGAACAAATGATACCACCAAACGGAGCTATGAAGAAATCACATCAGACTTTGAAGCTCTGGGAAGGAAACTCAAGGACTTTGGGGCCCAGATAGCTTTTTCATCCATCCTTCCAGTACTTAGAAGAGGAGTAGAAAGGGAAAGAAAAATACTCTGTGTGAATGAATGGCTGCGAAGGTGGTGCCGACATGAGAGATTTGGACTCTGGGACCATGGGCTATGCTTTCTGGAAGATGGACTGCTGGCAAGTGATGGGTTGCATCTCACAAGGACTGGGAAGAATGTGTTTGGCCACAGCATGGAGAAGTTCATCAGGAGGGCTTTAAACTGAATCCTAAGGGGGAGGAAGACATAAACTTGGTGGTAATGACTGATGAAGGCTTGTGCACAGTAACGGGAACAGAGAGATCGGCTCTAATACGGCCCAATGTCCTCAGAAAAATGTAGTAAGGAAGCCAAGCCATAAATCACATGGTCTTCAATGTCTGTATACTAATGCACAGAGCATGAGAAACAAGCAGGACAAACCTGAACTCTTAATACAGGAGGGTAATTACGACTTGATAGGTATAACTGAAACTTGGTGGGATGACTCCCAAGACTGGAATACAGCAATTGTAGGATATAACTTGTTCAAAAAGAACAGAAGGAATAAAAAGGGAGGTGAAGTCTTGCTATATGTTAAAAATATATATCCCTGCACAAAAAAGGGGGGAAACAGCAGAAGAAGCCAATGTGGCTTCACAAAAAGCTTACAGATGACCTGAAAACAAAAAAGGACACATACAGGAAGTGGAAAGAAGGCCAGGCCACAAAGGAAGAGTACAGGCAAGTATCATGGAATTGCAGGGATGGTGTCAGGAAGGCTAAAGCTGAGAATGAGCTGAGGTTAGTGAGAGATGCTAAAAGCAACAAAAAAAGCTTTCTTCGGGTTCGTCCATAGTAAAAGACAGAGAAAAGAAATGGTGGCACAGCTACTCAATGAGGATGGCAAAATGATAACAGATGACAAAGAAAAGACAGAAGTGCTCTATTCCTACTTTTGTACAGTCTTCTCCCAAAAAAAGGCCCATGATCCTCCCGGGAAACATAAAGTAGAAGGGGCAGGATTGGAGCTTGAAACTGATAGACAAATGGTCAAGGAATACCTAATCACTTTGAACGAGTTCAAATTGGCAGGGCCCGATAAACTGCATCCTAGAATATTGAAGAAACTGGCTGAAGAACTCTCAGAACCGCTGTCTATTATCTTTGCGAAATCATGGAGGACCGGTGAAGTGCCAAATGACTGGAAGAGAGCTAATATTGTCCCTATCTTCAAAAAGGGCAAAAAAGAGGAACTGGGGAACTACAGACCAGTCAGCCTAACATCAATCCTTGGAAAAACTCTGGAGCAGATTATAAAGCAGTCAATCTGTAAGCACCTTGAAAACAATGCAGTGATTACTAGGAGCCAACATGGATTTATGAAGGAGAAATCCTGCAAACTAATCTTATCTCATGTTTTGATCAGGTAACCTCCCTTGTAGGCTGTGGGAATGCTGTGGATATAATATATCTCGACTTCAGCAAAGCTTTTGAAAAAGTGCCCTATGATATTCTGATTAGCAAGCTAGCTAAATGTGGGCTAGATGGAATAACTATCAGGTGGATCCACAGTTGGCTCCAGAATCATACTCAAAGAGTGCTTATCAATGGTTCCTTCTCAAACTGGGCGGAAGTAACGAGTGGGGTACCACAGGGCTCGGTCCTAGGCCCAGTGCTCTTCAAGATGTTTATTAACAACTTGGATGAGGAGGTACAGAGTATGCTTATGAAATTTGCAGATGATACAAAATTGGGGGGCATAGCTAATACTGTGGAAGGCAGAAACAAAATTCAAAGGGACCTTGATGGGCTAGAGCATTGGGCTGAAAACAACAGAATGAAAGTCAACAAGGATAAATGCAAAGTTCTACACTTAGGAAAAAGAAACCAAATGCAGAGTTATACTTGGTTCAGCAATATGACATGTGAGAAGGATCTTGGAATTGTCATTGATCACAAGCTGAATATGAGCCAACAGTGCAATGTGGCTCCAAAAAAGGCAAATGCTATATTAGGCTGCATTAACAGAAGTATAGTTTCCAAATTGCATGAAGTATTAGTTCCCCTCTATTCAGCACTGGTTAAGCCTCATCTTGAATACTGCGTCCAGTTCTGGTTTCCTCACTTCAAGAAGGATGCAGACAAACTAGAACGGGTTCAGAGGAGGGCAACAAGGATGATCAGGGGACTGGAAACAAAGCTCTGTGAGGAGAGACTGAAAGAACTGGACATGTTTAGCCTGGAGAAGAGAAGACTGAGGGGAGATATCATAGCACTCTTCAAGTACATGAAAGGTTGTCACATAGAGGAGGGCCGGGATCTCAATCGTCCCAGAGTGCAGGACACAGAATAATGGGCTCAAGTTGCAGGAAGCCAGATTTCGACTGGACATCAGGAAAAACTTCCTAACGTTAGAGCCATATGACAACGGAACCAATTAACTAGAGAGGTAGTGGGCTCTCTGACACTGGAGGCATTCAAGAGGCAGCTGAACAGCCATCTGTCGGGAATGCTTTGATTTGGATTCCTGCATTGAGCAGGGGGTTGGACTTGATGGCGTGATAGGCCCCTTCCAACTCTACTATTCTATAATTCTTTTCGCTACATGCAAGTTGTCACATTAGAACCATATTGCAAATCAGCATATGTAGTTTATACCACATGGCAAAATGCTAAGCAATGCAAGCCTATGCATTACTTTGAAGTAAGTCCTTGTATGTTCAATGGGGCTTACTCCCTTGTAGCTTAAAATGTAGCTTAAAATGATATGTTGTACTATTTATGAGATGAGTAAAAGATTTCACTTTACAGGTTAATTGACAGTACACACAATTACAACATGAGAATTTGCCCTGGGGAGGAATCACTCTAGTCAATATTTACACTCTACTTCTATTTTCTCTTAAAGAAGTATCAGAATGCACCAATATCCTTCAGATTCTTTGTTCTATAGGCAATCATGGCTATCTTATCACAGAGGGGAATATTTCCAAAACAGTCAGTATCTATTGATACGGCTTGTTATAGCACTATTAACATTATCAAAGAGAAGGCTACACATTGATCTGTTCAGATCTTTTCATCTTGCCTTTCACTGCCGATAAATACTTTCTCCTGTGATCACCTGCTTTCCTTTGCATTGTCCTCACTGTATTTCTTAGGTAGCTACTGTGAAGCGAATTATCCCAGAATTAACATATGAGTCGATGGTACTATGGTAAAGTATCTCTTCTGTATAGAGGAACAGCTGTATAGGGGAACAGCTGCAGCACTAGGGGACGGAAGAAGACCTGCCCTGGGAGTGAGTATCTGAGCATCTGGGTGCTTGCTGCTTGCTCCTTTGGGTTGCTGCCCCTTGAGACAGCTGAAGTCCCTAGTACATGCTGCAAAGACTGGGACCCCTGCCTGACCCTGGCTCCAGAGTGAGGCTGCAGTTAATCTTGCAGCCTCTTGCATCAGCTGCTGGCTGGGTCAGGAGGCATAAAAGCCCAGCTGCCCTTGGGCAGCAGGTCTGCCGTTGGCAGGGTCGCCACTAAAGGGACAACACCAAAGAGGATTGCCCCTTGGGGAGCCCCTTAGGGAGTCCCAAGGGCAAGGGCGCTACCCCTCTTCTATTACCTATTCTTTTTTCTTTTTCTTTTTAATTTGTTTTCTTTTAAACCAATCTAGAGGAGATAGGTGGTGGGGAGGGCGTGTGATGCATGTGAAGTTCCTGCACAGGGTGGGAGGCTATTCAGTGAACTGAATGATAGGAGAAAGTCACCAGATGCCTTCAGAGTGAGAGCTGTAACTGGTAGAAGGCTGGCCCTCCCTGGGTGTGAGACAGGAGGGGGAGTAGATGGGCCCTGTGTGAAAAAGTTTGAATGGGTGTGACTGTTTCCAATCCTCGCAGAGGCCTACTGGGACAATTGGCTCCGGCAGGTTTTGTTGGTGGGCTTGAGTTGGGTCCATATCAGGTATTCAGGAGGAGTCTTAGTACGGAGGAATATGGCTGATGCCACTCCAATTTCCGTGATTATGGGCAGAGAGAAATATAGCCATGGGGAGGTGGTGAATTACCATTGAAGATGAGGGCAAGGTTATCTGCTCCTTGTTCCTTGCTGTCACTCCTCTCATGTATGGGTTCCTTGTTGCTCATCTGCTGTGCCCACTGGCGTGTGTGTGTTGTTGTTTAACACCAGATCCGTACACAGTAAGACCACTCTCATCCACGATTTGATTGTGGATGAAGGTGTCAATTTGGTGTGTATTACCAAGACCTGGGTGGGTGAGCTGGGAGGAGTTGATCTGACCCAACTTTGCCCACCTGGATACTCGGTGCAACACCAGCACAGGCTGCAGTGCAGGGACAGGGGGGGAAGAGATGCTGTGGCCTACAGAACTTCCATCTCTGTCACCAGGAAACCACTCTGTCTTGGAGCTGGCTGTGAGGGCCTGCACCTGGTGTTGGGCCAAGGAGACAGTAAACTAGGGTTGCTGCTGGTGTACCATCCACCCTGCTGCCCGGCAGCTTCTCTGACCGAGCCAGCGGAGGCCATCTCTGCTGTGGTGTTCGAGGAGCCCAGAATGATAGTGCTGGGTGATTTCAATGTCCATGCTAAGGCTGCCTCTACTGTTCTAGCTTGCGACTTCATGGCCTCCATGATGACCATGGGGCTGTCTCAAGTTGTCACTGGCCCAACACATGAGGCAGGGCACACCCTCAACTTGGTTTTTGCTCCTGATGGAGGAAGGGGTGGTCTGGAGATAGGGGGAGTGAATGTCACCCCATGCTCATGGTCAGATCACTTCCTGATGAAGTTTAGACTTATGGCTCCGATCCTTCCCTGCAGGGGTGGTGGACAGATTAAGATGGTCCGCCCCCGGAGCCTAATGGAATCCACAGGATTCCTGAATGCTCTGGGGGAGTTCCCAGTAGATAGAGTAGGTGACCCTGTTGAAGCCCTTGTCACACTGTGGAATAGTGAGGCACATCAGGCTCTTGACACGGTTGCCCCCAAGCGCTCTCTCCGGCATTGTGGAGCCCGGCTTGCACCTTGGTACACCAGTGAGCTAAGGGCAATGAAACAGGCTGGACAACAGCTACAGCACAAGTGGCGAAAGATGTGCTGTGAGGCTGATCGCGCATGAGTAAAACATCATAACTGTGCCTACTGTGTGGCGGTGAGGGCAGTGAAGAAGGCCCACTTCTCTGCTTCCATCGCATCATCAAGTAGCCGTCCAGTAGAGCATTTCTGTATTGTCAGGGGGTTGTTGACATCAGCTCCAGGAGGAGTTTTAGACCCTTCGGAGGCCCACTGTGAATTGTTTGCAAGGCATTTTGAGGGTAAAGTTGCTTGCCTCCATAGCAGTCTTGATGCCCCATCCACATCTACTGTAGTCCCCAATGAGGTGTCCAGTGCAACGTCACTGCAACGTCTTGGGAACAGTTTCAGTTGATGCGGCCTGATGATGTAGACAAGGTGCTTGCGATGATGCGGCCAGCAACGTGTCCTCTTGACCCTTGCCCTTCTTGGTTTATTAAAGTTTGCCAAGGGGGTCTGATTGAGTGGATCCAGGGTGTGGTCAATACATCATTGCAGGAGGGAGTGGTTCCAGCCGCCTTGAAAGAGGTGGTTATCCAACCACTCCTGGAAAAGCCCATCCTGAACCCACTGGTTTGTGACAACTACTGACCGGTTGCAAATACCCCCTTTTTAGGGAAGGTGATTGAGAGAGTGGTGGTGCAGCAATTGCAAGTACTCTTGGATGAAACAGATTTCTTGACCCATCCCAGTCTGGGTTCAGGCCTGGTTATGGGACTGAATTGCCCTTGGTTGCCCTAATGGATGACCTTCATTGGGAGAAGGACAGGGGGAGTGCCACCCTGTTACTCTTACTTGATCTGTCACCAGCTTTTGATACCATTATCCATGGCATCCTTCTGGGCCAACTTGGTGAGATGGGTATTGGAGGCACTGTTTTACAGTGGTTCCAATCCTATCTCCAGGGTCACTCTCAGACGATAGCATTGGGTGACTGTCTTTCAGCCCCCTGGCAATTGTGCTGTAGGGTGCCGCAGGGTGCCATCTGGTCCCCCTTGCTGTTTAACATCTATATGAAGACCTTGGGAGCAGTTATCAGGAGCTTTGGGGTGAGGTGTCAACAGTATGCTGATGATACCCAACTCTATTTCTCCATAACATCTGCATCGGGAGAGGCATTGCAAGCCCTGGACTGCTGCCTGGACTCGGTGGTGGGCTGGATGAGGGCCAATAAACTGAGTCTGAATCCTAGCAAGACAGATGCACTGTGGGTTGGTGGTTCCCAAGTTCAGATAATTGGTCAGTTGCCTGCTTTGGATGGCATCGTACTCCCTCTGAAAGAGCAGGCCCATAGTCTGGGGGTGCTAGAGCCCCAGGTGACCTCCGTGGCTAGGAGTGCCTTTTACCAGCTTCGGCTGGTAAGACAGCTGCGGCCGTTTCTGGACCGGGATAGCCTGACCACTGTTGTCCACGCACTGGTAACCTCCAGGCTGGATTACTGTGATGCACTCTATGTGGGGCTGCCCTTGAGGTTGGTCCGGAAGTTGCAGCTGGTGCAAAATGCGGCAGCAAGACTGCTCACTGAGGCAGGGTATCACCAGCATGTCACGCCGCTGCTGAAAGCATTGCACTGGCTGCCCATTTGCTACCAGGCCAAGTTCAAGGTTCTAGTTTTGCTATACAAAGCCCTCTACAGTTTGGGACGAGGATACCTGAAAGACCATCTCACTCCTTATATACCCAGTTGATCACTGCACTCTGCAAGTGGGGGCCTCCTGCAGATACCATCTTATCAGGAGGTTAGTTCTGCACAATATAGGAAATGGACCTTTAGTGTGGTGGCACCTAACCTGTGGAATTCCCTCTCTTTGAATATTAGGCAGGCGCCATCTCTGATATCTTTTCGGTGCCTTCCTCTTTGAGCAAGCCTTTTAAGTTGAGACCTATCCCAGTCTGCTTCTGTGTTAGAATTGCTTGTTAATATGTGTTTTTTCAATAATATGTTTTAACCCTTTTTAAAAATAGGTTTCTAAAGCTTTTTTTAAAAAAATGTTTTTAACATTGTTTTGTTTTAATGTATTTTAAGGTCTGTTTTTATGATGTTTTAAAGTGTTTTTAGCATTTCTGTTTGCCGCCCTGAGCTCCTGCTGGGAGGAAGGGCGGGATATAAATTAATTAATAAATTAATAAAGAGGAGGAGGAAAGGAGCATTATCTTATCAGTGAGATGTTGTGAGTCTCTGATCTGCATATTTCTAAGTTATATTTACACGAGTATCTCTGTGGAGGTTATGTGGGATGTGTACACACACATTCTGGAATTTTAAATCATTTATATAGTGCTGCAGAGTTTATTTGATTAATCAGTTAGATTGATCCATCAGAGATATTTTGATCAATTAGAAGGGTACCTCCGGACATATTTTTTATTGCTAATTATTTGTAAAGGAAGTACTGACAAACCCATGAATGGCAAGCATCTCCTTTGGAGAGACATTCCTCCCTGCATCTGAGATGGCGTCTGCCACGATGACACATGTGCCTGCATCCTTTAAAAACAAAGAATGCTCTTTTTTTCCTCTTCAGAACAGTTGTTTTATTCATAGGCAAAGTTATGCAGTTTTTACGTATTGATTAAAATATGTTTTATCAACATTAGTTGCAGGGGAGTCCTCCCAAGACTGTTTACTCAGAAGTAACCCCCTTTCAGCTGAAGTCTTAGATCTATAGCTGGAGGTTTCTTTCACTGAGTAATAGCCCTAATGTAAGTTTAATCGGTCTCTCAACTTTTAAAGCGTTTTTAAAATGGAATAAATCTCTTCCAGCTTGCAGGCAAATTGTTTTTCCTCACTTTGTTTTGTGTGGCAGATACAAGGCAAGACATAAAGTCAGAGCCACAGACCAGGCATGCCTACATTATAAAAACAGAGCAGAAGCTAAAGCAATAAAGATGTCAAAACACACCCAAGTAATTATTACTACTTGTCATATGAACACAGATTAGACTGATGGTCCATCTAGCCCAGAGTGGGGAACTTCAGATCTGGGAGCCAAAGGTGGCCCTCCAAGACCCTCTGTCTGGCCCTTGGGATTCTCCACACACACACACACACACACACACACACACACACACACCAATCTGTACCTCCCACCGGTCCTGCTTCACACTGTCCTTCAGTGTTAATGTTGCCTGACAGACGTGTCCTTGAACTCTGATAATGCATTTTGCTTGCTGGATGAAACCTAGAGAGGGATGTACAGGTATGAGCGAGGGATGTAGTCTTCCAGAGTCCCAGGGGAACTTAGACCCCTAGTTTTTTGGGAGCAGGGTCCCTATGTTTTCAGTGTCCTTTCCTGCTGCAGAGTGAAAGGAGGCAAGTCCACCACTGAGAAGACTCAGTAGCTAACAAACTCCCCTTTAGTCTTAGTATGGCAACCAAAAAGGGAAACTTAGCAAAGGGAATTCCTTACCTTACAGCATCATAGTACATTTGCCCATGGACTTCCAGTTATGCAGAGTGGATGCAGTGCAGCTGGATGTAGTGCAGAGCCTAAGTTGCACTGTATCCACCTCTCCTCATTCTAGAATGGGTCTAGAAACCTCTTGAAAGAAAGGAGCAGGTCGTGGGCCTACCTTAGGTTTCTGCCCTTATATGGCTCTGACTGACTCTACCCCAGTGGTTCCCAAACTTTCCCCCTCCCACAGACCACTTGAATATTGCTGATGGTCTTAGCAGATCACTTAATGATTTTCCTGTCTGTTTTAGCCATTGTAATGTACTCTGCTAAGTGCTGTATGATTTTAATTGTATTTTTATTGTTTCTAATTCATATATTGTATTTTATTGCATTATAATTTGCATTCCATAGAATTCAAACTGTTACATAATAAAATGCAATATAAGAAATAACAATTAAATTAAATTAAAATCAATATGAATATTGAATGTGGACATGCCACAGACCACCAGAAAAATGCTCATGGACCACTTGTGATCCACAGAGCACAGTTTGGGAACCTCTGCTCTACCTCGTCCCTAGTTGTTCCCTGCTCTGGCTTAGGCTGCAGACACACTTGCAGTTATACTGGCTTCACTGCTTCTCCACCTCTGTTTTTTCAATCCGAGTATATATATTTGTCATGCTCTGCCCCTTTTTACCCCAAAATCTAGGATTCTTGAGATCGGATGCGTTTTCTCTTCAAGCTAGCTTCCCACCAGTTTAAAAACTGTTTAGCCGATCAACCCGTTGTGACTCAGAGGTATGTCCAGCGGAAACACTTTGCAGTGGGGCTGGGTGTTTTCCATCAGACAATAAAGATGTGTACAGCCAGATGCAACCACACCCCAGACAAAATGGTCTTGCTGCTTTTTAGGTAACCAGCATACACATAGGGAACACCTTGTAATGCTGCTCCTCAGCTAAAGCCAGTGAGGGTTAATGCAGTTGAAAATCCTTCCCTGTTTCCAGTGGGGGATTCAGAGCTCCTGCCCCCTACTGCAAAACTCTCATGATCTCCTAGTCATCTGGAACAGAAATCCCAACTTCATAATCGGATGAAGAATTCTCGGGGCCAAACCTTATCTGTCTGTCTGTCTGTCTGTCTGTCTGTCTGTCTATCTGTCTGTCTATCTGTCTGTCTATCTGTCTATCTGTCTGCCTGCCTGCCTGCCTGCCTGCCTGCCTGCCTGCCTGCCTGTCTGTCTGTCTGTCTATCTATCTATCTATCTATCTGTCTGTCCACCAGATTTCTTACCTGCCTTTCACCATAAGGTCCCAGGGCAGGTGACAACAATATAATATATAATTATTAAAAACAGTTACAATTATAACAAGTAAAACCAACCCAACCACAGCAGAACTGTATAGATTCAGTAAAAGATGTGGGTTCTAAAAAAAGCAAGATACCTTAACTTTCAAAGGCCATGGTAAAGAAATGCATCTTCAGCATACCGCAGCAGCTGTACAATGAAGATGTCAGACGCACCTCTGTGGGGAGGGTGCTCCTTTTAACTACAGTCTAGAAGCTCTACAATCTAAAGGTGAAGGCAGAGCCACTGTGCTTGCTGTGCACATCATGGGACAGTGTGTATGCGTGTGGCATCTTTTCCTACACAGAGATGAGGAAGTACGTCCACCAAAGCAACAAGAATGAAGGGGCAGAGAGGCTGTTAGTAGGGGACAGTAAGTGGGTGGGAGAAAAGGTTGTGCTCGCTACTGCTCTGTAAATGTCCTCTGGCTCTCCCCACAAAAAGCCTCCCAACCCCACTCTGGGCTTACTTTCTGTTTAATGGTCTGGCTGAGAGCAGGGGTGGATTTTTAACATTCTAGGGATGGGAGGCTGTTTGCAGGGAAGAATCAGCAGGCAAATGAAAAGTTAAGCACTCCCTTCCTGCTGTTCAATTTTCCCATGTAAATGCCCCACCCACCTCTTCCCATATTAACACTACAAGGGAAATATGAGGTTAGCCGACATAAGGTTTACTGTCACGTTAAAGACTCAGAAAATGCAAAAGAACAGAAAATAAAGAAGAATGAAGCCTTAATGCGGAGGAAAAAACCAAACTATATTATTATGTCATGATGAGCAACCATCTTGATCAGATGCATGGACTGGGTAGAAATGACGATGGGTTCACAGAGAGACAAAGATATTCCAAGATAGAGAACTATTAAAGGACTATGGAGGAAAAAGCCAACTTAACAAGGTAAGACCTAAAAATAACAGAAATGCAAAGGACACATATTGCACTAGCTCTGGTATGAAGCATGAGCAAGATTGCCACCCAGGCAGAATTTTACTGTCCTGGCCAGAATATTTTGTTTTTGGCCCATTGCCAGAATTGAAAGATGCAAGAACAGAAATTCCTTCCAACTGAACAGTTCTTGCTGTTAATGTGCATCCATGTGCAGTTGTCAAGATGTGTCACATAAGGGCTGCTTTTGTAGTGTCCTGCACGGATGGTCAGAAGATAGACCACAATCCAGCAGAGAGCCACTGGTCAGTTTCAGGTGGACCACTTGGCATCTGCCACTTGCTGGGATACTTGCAAAGAATGCAAGGTGGGCCTTGGCCTTCTTGTGTTCTTAGGCAAGAATGCCAGCTTCGGAATATTTATTTATTTATTTACTATTTGATTTATATCCTGCCCTTCCTTCCAGCAGGAGCCCAAGGTGGCAAACAGAAGCACTAAAAACACTTTAAAACATCATAAAAACAGACCTTAAAATACATTAAAACAAAACAACATTAAAAACATATTTTTAAAAAAATACTGATTAGTTTTGCCTTAACCATTAAGACAAGGGTGGAGAACCTTTTGCAGACCAAGGGCCGCATTCCCTTCTAAGCAACCTTTCAGGGGCAGGAAGCAAAAGTGGGTGGAGCAGTGAATGTAAATTTTATCTTTGTACACTAGACTAGTTTTTACACACACACAAACACGCACCATCTCTATCTTCCATCCAAGCAAGCAAGAGGCGTGATCAGAGTTCAAGGACACATTTCAGCCAGGCAAAAACATACTCAAGGACAGCACAAAGTAGGGCTGATGAGGGTTGGGAAAGGGTGTGGTTGGGGAAAGAGGTATGGCCTGGTGAGAATTGGAAGGGCCAGACAGAGAGACCTGGAGGGCTGCATTTGGCCCCTAGGCCTAAGGTTCCCCACCCCTGAATGAACAGGTTAATGTTTTGTAGCTAAACACACTGATAGACCATGAAGATTCTAAGAGGCAGAGTAGAGTCAATAGATCCAAGGCAGATGTAGTGGTGGGAGAAGTAGACTGGGACCTACTGGTCCATCTCTGAGTGATTGCTATAGATAGGCAAAGGTGTCTGACTCCCAATGGTTTAACCACACAAGTATAAATGCTTATTTTTGTTGTAATCTTTGCCATGGTTGTTCCCTACTTTGCAATATCAGCATTAACAGTTGCCTTTGACTGGGTCCAGAAGAATCTCTGAGCTGTAGAAACTCAGCAGTAGATTTGTTCATGGATATGTAGTTCATTGTATGGCACATGAGGGGCGGGGGTGAGGTTTGCAGTAACTAAATCTGCTCTCTGAACCACTGTTATATATGAGACTCCTCCCCAAAACCCCAGTCACTGCTTTGGATGTGGATCCTGTTGTGGGACCTGTAATCATAACATAAATCCTGCCAGCCCAAAGCTGGTATCCTGGATGTAACGCACGGTAACATGTACTGGAAGCTATTTTTGTTGCAAATGTTGTGTATGCATGCTTGGCTATCAAATTAAGCTCTGCCCCTTCATAAAAGGACTGTGGTAGCTGGACCCATTTTATAGGTGCTCCCGTTCTCTGTGTGTATATATTGGACTCCAAGCCACTGTGCAAGCACAACAAAGCCAGAGCTTCTCCCCTTCAGTTGGCTAGCCCAGCAACCCTCTTTGGCAGCCCAGCATCTGTTGGCCCAACGCCATCCCAGGCAGGGCACCACCAGATTCCTCAGCACAGTAAGTCAGACTCCAGACTAGGGATGGCAAAGAAATTTGATTCAGTTCACATGTAAAGCCAAAATGATCAAATTCACACTTTCTGAAGCAATATATAACCGAAACACAGACATCCTCAAAATTTGCACTTCTCCAAATTTTGCAGTACAATTCTCCAACCAACCAAAGCTTATAAAAATGCATATAGTAGGGGAAATGTGTATAAAAATGAAAATATTAGTGAAAATAATATACATAAATGCATTATATTGGGAGAAAATGCTTGCATACAAAAATGTGTTTATTAGGAGAAATTCACATTAAAATGCTGGAGAATTTTCATGAGGATTTTTTTAAAATTGCAAATTGCTGCAGAAAAGTGGAGAACTGAATTTAAGATGGAAAAAATGAGAAATTGAGAAAACCGAAATCGACAGATCCTTCCATCTCTATTCCAGACAGGTGAGGAAGCACTTTGTACATGAAATGCACTCTGCACACCCTCAGAGGCTTGCAGGGCTCCTTCCCCTTAGGGCAAAGACCTTTTTAGAACAGGTGTAAAAAATGTTTTTGCCCCGGGCAGTGGGGGTGGAAGAAACTCTGTGCATGCTCAGGAGGCACAGATCCAGGTGCTAGAATTTTCCATGGTACTGTTTTCATCCTGGTTATGAAAACAATATCCCCCTCTGCTAGGGCACCAAAGGAGGAATGAGTCGAAACGAACGGGAGCCTACCACCACAAGGGTGGCAACTTTGTTTGAAATGGTCCCAGCTGAAGAAGATACAAACCCAGTCCTAATACTGTGCCTCTCGGTTCCACTACGGAACTTGTCCATAACACACCAGCGGCCGGATCCCATGTGCATGCTTGCTCAGGGAAGTTAGCGTCGCTGATTTCAACGGGACTCACTCATAAGTAAGCGCCCATCGGATGGCAGCTTTAAGCGGCAAACTCGGCTGTTTGAATTGTTCCCCTCCCTTCCTGGTTCCGAGAATGACAGGCAGCACGCGGTGGGGGGAAGGGTTCAGGTGGATGCGGGGAGGGGGGAGGGCCGAGACATCCCTCCCGGCGCACCACTTGTTGTGTCTAGAGAATTCACTTTGAATCTCCCCCCTCCCGTGCAAGCGTTAGACAATAGCAAGGGGGGGAAAGCCCCCACCCTCCTCAGCTTCCCACTCCTCCTCCTCCCTCCTCCTCCTCTCTCCTTCGCAGCCGAAGGCAGAGGGGACTAGCAGAGAGAAAAACCAGCGCCGGAACCGGGTAGGTGGCGAGTTTGATGGAGATCTATATAGCTTCGGGTCCGGGCGCTCCAAAATATGGAATGGCGCGCGGGGGGTAGGGCAGGGGAGACTCTCCGCGGTTTCGCCCCTAGGCTCTTGCTCTCTTCCCTTCCACCACCAACTCACTCGCGGAACTGGGGGTTCGATTCCCTTTCCCGGCCTTTGTACCGCCGGCTTGGAAGGGGGGGGGAGGAAGAGAAATGAATCACGTTTGTACCCCTAAACTAGAGGCGATTGACTCCCTCCCCCCAAAAAAGTGTTCAAGTTTTTTTTCCTCTCCCAAAGGGAGCCTCTTTAATAATCGTCAGGAAGTTATATTAATTCTGGGGAGGGGGTGTCAGAGGATTTCAGGCTCCCTGAAGAAAAAGGAGGCTCTTTCCCTCGTCCTTGGATGGATTGCTCCTTCCAGATAAAGTGTCTGTTTTGCCGAACCGTGCGCGCCTCCTCTCCTCTCGGGCTGATCCAAAGCGGCTGTTTGGCGGGAGGGTCAAGGCAGAGGAGAGACCGCGCAGGATTCACTGTGGGATTCGCAAGCCACGGGATGCGGCGATGGCCATTCATATTGCGCTTAGGTAGCTTTGAAGATGACAGATCCGTGGAGGAGGAAGATAAGGAGGAGGTGTCGCGTCTCAGTGGCTGTTGTTCATTACGGCCACTATGTGGTCTCCGGGATCAGAGGCAGCGTCCCTCTGAATCGTGGAGTGGAAACAACCGGAGGAACTGGCGATGGCGCACAGCCTCAGAGGGCCACATTTGGTCGAGCATTGTGGGAAGCAGAATGTTCGGGTAGATGGACATTTGGCCTGATCCACTATTAGTAAGATTCTTCTTATGTTCTATAGCCCAACGCCAGTTATGGAGCTTGGGGTACAAAAGCTATCATAGTGGGGGGCGGGGAGAGAGAGAGAGAGAGAGAGAGAGAGCACAATCCTAAGCAGGCTTCCTCGGAAGTAAGCCCTACAGCGTTCAGTGGGACTTCTCAAGGAAGCCCGCCTAGGAGCTTCAAGACCTGTCAGTCCCTCGCAGGTTGGTTTGGCTCCGTTAGGATGCTGGTGTTTTCGATTTTGAAAGGAAAGACTTCCTTGCAAATAAGTTCGGCTTCAGGCCGTGGGGCTTAACTTCCAAGCAACCGACACCACCTCTCCAAGGTTCAGTGCGTCCGTCGGTTGCGGATGGGAAAGATTTAAGCGAGCGCTTTTCAAAAAGCGAAGACTTCACAATGCGGGTGGATCGTACCCGCTGCATTTGGACAGTAATGGGTCGATTAGAGTGGGTACAGGCTGCTAAGCTTTTGCTAAACCCTAAGGGTGTGTGTGAGTGAGTGAGTGAGTGAGAGAGAGAGAGAGAGAGAGAGAGAGAGAGAGAGAGGTTACCGCTGTAGATACGAAGTCTAAAACTACTTTAGAGATACGAGAGAGAAACCTAACATGTTTACTGCTAGAAGCAAAAACCGTGCTGTGTTCACATATAGATAACCATATGTGACAAAGACGGGGATGTGCATCGTAGAATATGGTAGTCTATTTACATGTTTTTGCGAGGATAAATACAAGACAAACAGTATTGCAGGGGCAAAAAGCGCCGGGGTGAATTTATTTGCCCCATGAGCATTACCGCAACTACTCAAGCATTTCCATAGTTGAACTTGTTTGGCTGGCGCTTCTCTTATTATGGCATAGCTAGTGGGCGGCTGTCGGATGTCGTTATGGGAGAAAGATGTGGATTTGGGCTACGATCCACAAGCCACTTCATCCGAAGAGTTCTGTGGGCACCAGCGTGCCGTGTGTGTGTGTGTATCTGAGAAAGACAGAGATGTGTTATGTAAACTATGAAAAATGCTATCTAGTACTACACACACGTTTGTGTGCCTTTGTATATCCGTGTCCTATTTTGTATAGCAGAGATTCCATTGCTTCCTGGGGTTGGTGGGCCCGATTATGTATAGGAACAAACTCCGGATCGATTCCAGCGCGACCGATTGTGCCCTACTGGGCTCTTACGTTACCTATCGTGCTTCTTGTGCCTTACAAAATGATTGTGGATGAGATGTGCTTAATTCGGGCGGATTCCCCGAACATTCTACACTCGCATTGATTTCTATTGCACAAGCCACGAGCACGTCTAGGTTACCGACGCTGCACGTGTTTCTACTTTATCCTTCTTCGCTATGGTGCTCACCAGGACCCTAGCAAAGTTATCTACAACAGCAGATAAAAACTATCGTACCCTCTATCCATGTAGTCTTTTGACACATCTTCCGTAGCGCGAATAAAAACAAAACCGGGACACGATCCAGCCAAATTAATGCACAAGTTAAGCATTCTTACCTGGGAGTAAGTCTGGGCGAACTCAGTGGCGCTTCTTTGGTGTGAACACAGCTAGGCTCCGGCTGCACGATCTACTGATTTCAATAGCAGAGAATATTTAAGGACTGTCCCCTGGAAATAGGTGAGAATGATCGGGCTGAAGCCTGTATGTCTAAATTTCATATTTGAAGAATCACATGCGTGCACATGTGTATCATTTATTGCTTGCACACACCATCAGTCCCCGGCGTGTTAGCACACGGAAAAAGAAGGGGTTCTCTGCCGCGAGAAGCTTACAGTTGGCACAGGAATCATTTTGGTACGCCTCAACTTGTGAATAAATTAACGCTTTTAATTGATGCTGAAGTAGTCCATAGGAAATGTAGTGTCTCAGGCCCAGTCGATGTCCTCTCCAATAAATTATAAGAGAATTATTCGCAACAGGCATCCCCATCCTAAACGCATTTTGCCTGTAAATAAAGCCCCTCGAATTCCTATGTCAAAAAATTAGAAGTTAAAAAAACCCAGCAACTCTTTCGGACCCCTCTCCCTCAATTGACAAACTTGTAAAAAAATTCCAGAGAGAGACAGACCACGGGAGTCTGTTGCAGGGCCAACAAGGCGCGTGGCACCCCTGAAGACTTAAACGGCGATTTTATAGGCATTTACCTGGCCGTAAAATCCCACTGAACACAATGGGATTTACATCTGAGGAGACATGGTAGTCTTAAACTCATCAGGTGGCTGTTGAGATTAATGGAGTTTGCTTGCAAGTACATGTAAACGATCGGCTTGTTAGAATTATTTTAAAACGAATACCCGCGGCGTCAGACAGAGTTGTAATCGGTCGGCCTTGCACAGAAATGTATTTTGGATAGGGATGGCAAGCAGCTCAAAGCAGTTCTGCTTATTATTGTTCGACCCTTTGGACTCCATGTTTTTTCGGAGTGCATTGGTTCATTGTTTTGGTAAGCCGCCTCTCCTAGGGAGGCGGTATATGAACGTTTTAAATATGATATTATTATAATTGGCTTGCTGTTGTTGAATTCTATATGAAATTTTACATGTATCCTACAAGAAATACAAGGTTCTCCTCCATTTTATTCTCACAAGTTCAAAGCAACCCTGTGTGGTAGATTAGGCCGAGAGATAGCGACTGACCCAAAGTCACCGAGTGAACTTCTTGGCCAAGTGGGAACATGAAGCCGGTTCACCACTCGGACTGCTAAACTACACTATTTTATTTTTCTTTGCTCCGCCTCAGGAGCCTTTGCTGAAAGGCGATTTTATAAATGTGAAAAATAAGCGTATGTACACAAAGGAAAAAAAATCGAAGTATTTTCCTTTAAGTTCATTGTAGATACGGTTTTTAAAACGTGTTTTATGTGTTCCATGTATAGTGTGTACATTCACACTCTAGTCTTTTAACGTGCCACAAGACTCCTTATTTAAGCATTACATTTTTCATGCCAGACCTAAGTCGACTCTCATTGCTCTCCGTTTACAATTTATACAGATTCTCGATTGTTTCTTTAAAAAAACAAACAAACAAGAAATGCCCCAGCCCTTTTCAAGGAAAAAACATTAAAAAATGAAAATGGACACATTTGAAAATAATATTCCTCAAGTCACTATAAAATGTAGCCCGAGGCGAAACAAGGAGTAAAATATTAAAACAAAAAAAAAATCGGATTAAAAAAGTTGGTGCCTAACAATGTATAAAAATGGGGGAGGGGTTTAAAACAAAACAAAAAGGGACTTGGAGTTTTTCTACTAAAATGGGAGATAATGTCCATCTTTTTAAAGTTACAACGGACTAACATGGCTACTCAGAAGCAAGTCCCATTGAGTTTAGTGGTTTACTTTTCAAGTAAGAAGAATAAAAATGCAGGGAAAAACACTCAAGAGGCCAACAAGAAAGGAAACGAGGGTTAACAATATCCTTTGTTTGAAAACTAAAAAAAAAATATTACTTTTTAAAATCTAGAATCCGTTTCTGGCCCAAGCTTCTGTTACCGTCAAAACTTTTGAACATAATCGATTCTCCCCTTACCCCCCTCGTTTTTGAGTGTATGTATGTATGTATGAATGAATGATGATGATGATGATTAGCTTGCTGGGAAGGTGAAATTTCCCTAAGCAGATTTCAAAATAAAAGATTTTTTTAAAAATAGGCAAACAAGAACACAAGACAGAGATTAAATTGTACTCGAGCGCGGAGATAGCGGCAAGACCTTCGCCGCTACCCGTCTCTGAATTCGAATCATGGCTACAAATTTCCTCTCGTGCTTTTGAGGAGAAAACGTTCCGTTGGAACCTTGCTTCTTCGCAGCTTTCTCTTTCCTCCACAGCAACTACCGCGCGGGCGAGGCATTATTTTTGCCTGGTTCTGAGGGGATCGCTGCGGAGCCGGTTGGACTCCATAGGCTTTCCCTCGCCTTGCCTTTCCCCTTCTTTTTAAAAGCTTCCTCCCTCTCTGTACTGAAAAAAAAGGAATCAAGAGCAGGACAGGTGGGCAAAATTGGGAGCGTGGGAAAGAAGGAGTTCAACAGATCGAAGCGGCAAGCGATCGGCCCTTGACTATTAGCCTAATTTCGTCCATCATTGCGAAGCTACCTGTCCCCACCACCCTTTCTGGTTTTGATCCTAACCAGGCTTCCAGCTCCACCTTTGCCTTATTCATCAGACACCTTCGTCTCTTACACCCATTTCCCCCCTACTGTCCGAAGGATTTTTAAAAATAATAACTGTTGTATGCCTCCGCCAATCACTAAATGATTTGTGAAAGTAGCTAATACCACAATCTGATACATGCCTTCTCGAAGCAAACCTGTATAGGACTGCAATCTAAAAGCAGGATCCTAGCCACGTTTACTCAGAAGTAAGTCCTATTGAATTCAAGGGGGTAAGGATGGCAGCTTGAGAGCCCTTTTGTTCCGGTCTCCATGTCCTAAAGTAGGAATGGGGAAACTGTGGCTCTCCAGATATTTTTTGGACTGCGACTCCCATCATCCCTGACCATTGGTCATGCTGGCTGGGGCTGATGGGAGTCAGAGTCCAACAACATCTAGAGGGCCACAGTTTCCTTCTCCCTGTTAAAGGCCACCATGCTAGCCATTATAATGAACAAATTTTCCAGTTATAACATTGCCCCAGGGATGTAGTCGTCCAGGGTCCCAAGAGGTCTTGGGCCTCTTACCTTTTGGGGAGCAGGGTCCCAGCAGAGTCCCTATGTCTTCAGTGTCCTTTCCGGCTGATTGGAGCCAATCAGAGTGAAAGGAGGCAAATCAACCACTGAGAAGACTCTTATCAGTGGCTAACTCACTCCCCTTACTATGGCAATCAAGAAGGGGAACTCACCAAAAAGAGCTCATTAGCTTACAGCATCTTAGTACATTTGCCTATGTACATGCACAGAAAATAGAAGATCTAGCTGAAAGGCAACACATGGAGATCTGCATTGATCATTGCAACGCAACACTAAGGGAAAGTATTCCAAATGAAGCAAGAGATTGAAAGCTTATTTTATTGTATAAGAAGGGGAGTGGCTGTGAGGGGGCATGGTGTGACCAGAGTTATAGTTGTCTAGGGTCTCAGGGAGTCTTAGACCCTCAACTTTTTTAGAAGCAGGGTCCCAGCAGGGTCCCTATGTCTCTAGGTTCCTATGAGCTAATCAGCATGAAAAGGGAATGTGAGTTAGGGAGTTAGGAGAAGAGTCTCCTAACATGTCTCCTTGTCCTTTCATGCTGATTGGAGTGAATCAGAGTGAAATCAGAGTGAAAGGAGGTGAGTCAGCCACTGAGAAGACTCTGTTCAGCAGCTAACACTGTCAGTTTCATGCTGATTGGTTCCTAGGGACATCTGTTGTTGTGGGAGAAGGCATTAACAAGGAGTTCATTCTCAACCCAGCAGCAAAATAGGGGGGAGGGTGTGTGTCTGTGACCATCATGAAGGAACTCTGCACTTCTGAGTTTACTACTACACTACTACTGCTGTTTTGTCTAGGTCTGGTGGGGAACTTGATGTAGTTGGGACTCTAACTCCCATTAGCCCCAGCCAGCATATTACACACACTGCATATTTGCCTAAGTGGTTTCTAAGCAAAGGGAATGGTCAGGGACTATGGGAGTTGGAGTCCAGCAACACCCCATCCCTGCTCTAAGTCTTGGAGCAATGATTCCCAACTTGTGTGCTGGGATGAACTGCTCCTGTAAGCAGTGAAGAATAAGCTAACCAAACCATGAAAAGCTATTGTGAGCTCCGCCCACAGAAGAGGCTGCCTCACTAAATGATTGGTTGTTCTGGCTATGCCAATTAGCCTCTGCTGGGGAATGAGCAATCCTGCCCTGTCCTTGCTGCATCAGGTATGACACTGGAGGAGCATGGAGTCATTCCCAATGCAGAGTTCCAGCAAGGTTGCCCCCCTTTATAGAGGAGGATTCCTGTTTCATCTCTGCATGAATTATTGCTCTGAGTTTGCCACCTTTGCTATCAGAAGGTGTGCCCAAAACAGTGACTCACTGAAAAATAAGAGATGGTGGGCTCCTTTGAAAGCAGGTTAATTTTTTATCCTTCCACACTCTGAAAGTAAACCTTTGGGGGTTGCAAATGGAAAAGGGTATCTGCCACTTTAATTCAGGAAGAATGTGCCTCATTCTCAAATGCTTGGGAACCTGATCTAGGGAAAATAATTCCCCATTTTTTGCAGGAATAACCCACAACCAGAACAAAAGGCTGTGGTCCAATTTCCCCATTCATCTATTCCCATACAGTCACAGCCATGCAGCACTTCCGAGCTTGGCATTCACAACATAGTAGATGTCCTCCTCTAGCAATACTCACCTACAGCCCCACTAGGTCACATCTATCATCTGCTGGCTATAGTTCCCCCCCTTCAGTACTCCTTCCATAGCTTTCCAGTTATCCTTCATAATCAGCTTTGTCTCAGAAGCCTTTATGTTGCAGATGGATGTCCAGGGCTTAACCCTCAGCCAGAATCCACTTGTATGCCAAGGTTCTGCCTTAAAACATGAGAAATAGTAAAATGCCTCTGAGCATGTGCAGAGTATCACCCTTCCCACACAACTGTTCACTGATTACAGCCAGCTCTTTCATATCTGGGGTTAGAGGATAGCACTTCCAAACAGGCTGAAATCCCAGCTGTACCCCACCCCCATTTTTAACAGACCTCATTTTAGCAGCCCTCCCTCATATGCCTCTCTCTCCCTTCTTGTGGCTAACATTTTGAAGTTATATCAGGAAGGGATGAACATGAGCAAGGATAAAGAAGGCCTATATGCAACTCTTAAACTTGTTTGTTGGGTCAGATCTTCCTCCTTGGCTTGTAGACCTTATAAGGGCAGATTTACATCCTTACTTCTTATCAGTCAGACTGTCATTTGTTTTTGCTTTGATCATTTTCATCCAAAGCACCCTGCTTTCAGTAATCCACATCCTGTAGGGTAGGCCATTATTATCATCAGGGTTGCCAACTTTTCAACTAGCTCTTGTAACAGCAGCTCGGTTTGCAGAAATGAGTAGATAATTATGTTTGTCTCTGTGCTCTGGAAATCATCACCAGCTTATTCCTGCTGATCGAGCTGCTGTTAATACACCAACAGAGTTTGGTTGAAGAGGTGGCAACTCTAGTTATCATCTCTTATTACAAATTATTGGGGGGGGCACCTTAGGCCAGAAGAAGGTGGGTTACCTAAGGTCATATGTTAAATTCATGGGATTACAATTTGGGACTACATTACTCCCCTAGGTCATTCCAGACAACTTGTTTATTGAGCATTCATCCTGATTTGTTTGTGGGGAGGTTAGATGACATATCAAGCATTATCCCACACTCCCCAATGCATTTCCCCATTACTTTCCTTATTGGAACAAATTCTTTTGTTGTTGTTCTTGTGCAAGCGCACTACGTTAACTTTAATTGCACAACCTGCATTTGCAGTATGACACTGAGCCCCACCTGAAAATGACAGTCTGAAAATACCCCAGTTTAGGAGTTCCCAAACTGTGGTCCATGAGCTTCATTCAGCTGATCTGTGGCATGTTCACATTAAATGTTCATGTTGATTTTTAACTGCATTTTTGTTGCTTCTTTTATTTCTTATGCTGGGTTTTATTGTCTTACAGTGTGAATTCTATGGCATGCAAATTGTAATACTATAAAATACAATATAAGCAATAAGAGAAGCAACAAAAATGCAATTAAACATCGTACAGCATTTTAACTGCTACAACAGGCAAAAAATAATAATTAAGCAGTCTGCCAGGACCCTCAGCAATTTTCAAGTGATCTGTGGGGGGAAAAGGTTGGGGACCCCTGCTCTAGTTTATATTCTCAAGTCCATATTATATGCCAGCTCCCAACAAAAGCCATACTTTGCAAATTATTAGACCTGTTCAACTCAGCACAGCAAAAATATCCCAACACACAGTCAGATGTATTTTAATTTTTTTTTTTACAAAACATAAGGTCTGTGATCTGAATACAGTTGCCAATTCCATACTCCTGTGCCTTTGACAGCAGCTTGTTGTGCATACATGCCTCCATGTCTTAAAAGACTTTACTTGCTGATTTCTGGAAATCAAATTGCTGTAAAAAGCACAAGAAGAGGCCGAGTTTGTTTTCTCTGGTGAGCCCTACGTCTGAATAGCTCTAACTTAGGCTGCAATCCTATGTATGCTTACTTGGGAGTAAGTCCCACTGAACTCAGTAAGATACACTTCTGAGCAGACATAAATAAGACTGGGTTGCTAGTTTTACTGCTGTGATTATTATGACATTGGGCTCTACAATGTGAAAACCTTGGGAAAGTGCCTAATGTGTTTGTTCACATTTCCCCAGTTAATGCAATGGATGTTGCAGATGCACTGGCCAGAAAAAAAAGGAAAGGGCAGGCTTGGACTGACTTCCCACCTACCCCTTAGGAGGATATTGAGGTATGCAATAAAGGAGAAAGTTGGCTCCATACTAAGTCAGTTGAATTATTTATTTATTTATTTATTTATTTTCATTTCTAGACCGCCCATAGCTAACAGCTCTCTGGGCGGTGTACAAAACGAAATTAAATACAATATAGAATAAAATCAGTAACAAAGGAACACATTAAACTAAAAACATTAAACATAAAGCATTAAACATTAAAATGCCTGGGAGTATAACCAGGTCTTAACCTGGCGCCTAAAAGAAAGAACCGTAGGCGCCAGGCGTATTTCCTCCGGTAAGCTGTTCCATAATTCGGGGGCCACCACAGAAAAGGCCCCAGATCTAGTAACAGTCCTCCAGGCATCCTGGTGAGTTGGTACCCGGAGGAGGGCCTTAGATACTGAACGAAGTGAATGGGTAGGTTCATAGCGGGAGAGGCGTTCCACAAGGTATTGCGGTCCCACACCGTGTAAGGCTTTATAGGTCAACACCAGCACCTTGAATCTAGCTTGGAAACAAATAGGTAGCCAGTGCAAGCGAGCCAGGACAGGTGTTATATGCGCAGACCGATTGGTCCTCGTCAACAGCCTGGCTGCCGCATTTTGCACTAGCTGAAGTTTCCGAACAGTCTTCAAGGGCAGCCCTACGTAGAGCGCATTACAGTAATCCAGTCTAGAAGTTACCAGAGCGTGAACAACCGAGGCGAGATCATCACTGTCCAGATAGGGGCGTAGCTGGGCTACTAAGCGCAGGTGGTAAAACGCATTCCGTGCCACCGAGGCCACTTGAGCCTCGAGCAACAAGGAAGGGTCAAAAAGGACCCCCAAACTACAAACCTGTTCCTTCAAGGGGAGTGTAACCCCATCTAGAACAGGATAAGCATCCACCATCTGAGCAGGGAAAGAGCTCACCAACAGTGTCTCAGTCTTGTCTGGATTGAGTTTCAGTTTATTAGCTCTCATCCAGTCCATTATCGCAGTCAGGCAACGGTTCAGCACATCAACAGTCTCACCTGTGGAAGGTGAAAAGGAGAAGTAGAGCTGCGTGTCATCAGCGTACTGATGGCAACTCACTCCAAAACTCCTGATGACCGCACCCAGAGGCTGCATGTAGATGTTAAAAAGCATGGGGGACAAAACCGACCCCTGAGGGACTCCACAATGGAGAGTCCAGGGTGTCGAGCAATGTTCCCCAAGCACTACCTTCTGGCGACGATCCGCTAAGTAGGAGTGGAGCCACTGCCAAGCAGTGCCCCCAACTCCCAACTTCGCAAGCCTCCCCAGAAGGATACCATGGTCGATAGTATCAAACGCCGCTGAGAGATCAAGGAGAATCAACAGAGTCACACTCCCCCTGTCCCTCTCCCGACAAAGGTCATCATACAGGGCAACCAAGGCTGTTTCAGTGCCAAAACCGGACCTAAAACTGGATTGAAACGGATCCAGATAATCGGTTTCATCCAAGAGCGCCTGGAGCTGGCCGGCAACCACCCGCTCCAGAACCTTGCCCAAAAAAGGGACATTCGCCACTGGTCTGTAGTTGTTCAAAACATCTGGGTCCAGAGAAGGTTTCTTTAAAAGAGGTCTTATTATTGCCTCCTTGAGACTACCAGGGACTACTCCCTCTCTCAAGGAGGCATTTATCACCTCCCTGGCCCAGCCGGCGGTTACAGCCCTGCTAGTCTTCACTAGCTAAGATGGGCAAGGGTCCAGAGCAGACGTGGTCGCCCGCACCATTCCAAGCACCTTGTCCACTTCCTCGAGCTGCACCAACTGAAATTCATCCAATAATAAAGGACAAGACCGCGCTCTGGACACTTCAATGGATTCATCTGTCATAACATCAGAGTCTAAGTCCTGACGGATGCATGCAATCTTATCCTGGAAGTGCTCCGCAAGTTTGTTGCAGCGGGCTTCCAATGTTTCCTTAGTATCATGAGAGCCAGAATGTAGAAGCCCTCGTACCACCCTAAAAAGCTCCGCTGGGCGGCAAAGGGATGATCTAATGGTGGTAGCAAAATAAGACTTTTTTGCCGCCCTAACCGCTTTTAATGTTGAAATCAATGGGACAAGACGGCCATGATTTAAAATCAATGGGAGTTTTTGGTTCAGCTAACATAGTCTAGATCCATCCCAGAGTTTTCAACCTTCACTACCAGCAGTAGACAGAGCTTTATTGTCTAAAGGTAAAATCATTCTAATGGCAGGTCCAATCAGCATCCCTAATGCTTAGCCTAGGAATATTATACATAATTATGGAAAGATTGCTGAGTGTGTGCAGAGTGCCTCCCCCCCTCCAATAATCACAGTCAGCACTCACACATTTTTTATTAGGAGTAACCATTTCTAGCCTAGGTATGAGCCCCCAACATACCTCTTTTTTAGGAAAATAATGCAGATCTCAAGTCTCTCCAATTAATGATGTAACTAGATTATCTGGCACACATTTGTGGAGAGATGCAGTGCCAGGGCAGTGGGTGGGGAGCTTCACCTGTTTAAGAGCTGGAATAGTGATAACAAGTATGATCTGAGAAGTCCATGGTTCGAAACTCAGTTTAGCCATAAACTCACTAACAGTAGAATCCATCTACTCAGAAGTAAGTCCCATTGTATCTGGCGGGACTTACTTCTAAGAGACTTGGTACAGGACTGCAGCCACAATCTCCTTGGGCATGCAACTCTCTCTCAGCTTCATTCCATCAACTATATGGGGCTACGAATATTGACCTACTTTTTGCAGGATAGTTGTCTGGAATATTGAAGCATCCTGACTGATTGACTGATGGTTTTATATCACCCATCGACCAAGTCCCCTGGTGGTCTGCAAAACATTAAAAATCAGTTAAATAACAACAATACAGAATACAAATAAAAAATAAATGAAAACAATAATATCATAATATCTCTATATCACCAACATAAAATCAGCATGAAACTAAAAGGACAAAAGCTTATATAAAACTAGATTAAAAACCAGCAAGGGGGAAAATACCTAGTGTCAAAAGATCTACAATGCACTAAAAATGATAAAGTCTAGGAGGGAAAAACGGTCTTCATCTAACACTGAAAGAGCTATAATGTAAGCATCAGGTGAGCCTTTCTGGGTTAGGCATTCCACAACTAGGGCATTTGACTTTGACACAGTACAGAAATCTTATAAGCCATTATCCCCTGATGAAAGCCTACAGATAATAGGCTGAAACGCGTTGGGTTTTATCTATAATAAAAGTTCCTATTTTCCAGCATCTTGGTCTTTGACCCCTTTTGTGGTTACAACTAGGGCATCGCCACTTAGTGGTGCAACCAGGACTGGACCTCAAGGCTAAAGTCCAGAGTCCCCTAATGACTTCCCAGAGGGTGGTAGTTGATGGAGGCTGTGACAAACAGGTGCAGGTCAGCACCTGGGTTGTCATGGGCATGTGAAGGATTCACCATCACAGCACTCTTTCTTCCTTCTTATTGTTTAAAAAATACTTTATAGTCATGGAATGTACATAGTTACAGGTGTGCATTTCATTATTTTTCCTTTAAACATATCTTATTCTTTTCTACAACAAAATGGTGCATATTCCCAAGTAAATGTATTTAGCAGAAGCACAACTCCATGTTATTCCTAAAGTCTCTAGGACGTGGTGCTATTAAGCGCATTTAAAATGAGAAAATGCACATGCCCAGAGTATTTCTTTTTTTATCAGGGTTGGTAAACTGTTTTTTCCCCCGTCATCATGCCAGAAATTGTAGAAGGAGTTATGCAGCATGGAATGACCAGGAGGGTGAGGTGCGGGGAAGAAAATGTTGTTTGTGTGTTTCACAACTGAAATAATATACATGGCTTTCTAAAGCAGGGCCTCCATAAGCCTACTAAGCCCAGGGTCTAAGGGTAGAAACACACACTCACCAATCTGCAAGCTCCAGTGCGACTCCGCCTCTCTCTTCTGACAATGGGGGCACACAATGCTAGTCAAACACTGGCCCTTTTTTACTGTAAAACCTGGTGGGATCAGTGCATTTTTTAAACATTCAGTTTTGAAGAGATTTTGCAACTGATCTGCAGATCAACCCATTTCCCCTCCAGTTATGGCTATAGGAAATGCTTTGCTGTAGGTGACTAGTGCGTTCACAGCCTAAGACCTGGTTGGATCAGCTCGAGTGCATTTTTCCCCCAGCTTCAGATAGATTTCACAACTGATTGGTAGATCAACGCATTGTCACTCCAGGTGTGGCCAATGGCAATGCTTTTCTGTAGGCTCAGGTAGAAACAGTGATTGGCCCAACACTTTGCTGTGGGTGGTCCTTAAAGGTCTGAAGTCAGCAGCGGGGAAGTGAGATGTGTCCAGTTGAGGGCACAATCACTTCATAGCACAGCAGGAAAAAACATTCTCATTGCTTTTGAAGTGACTAGTGTGCCCACAGCCTAAAATGATCAAGCTATGCAGTACTGCCACAATCAAAAGTGGCCATACGCCATTCAGCAGGGGAACCTGGAGAAGGGCCTCTGATGAAGATCTTAAGGACTGAGCATGTATATGCAGGAGGAGGTGATCCTTCAGGTAGCCTGGCCCCAAGCTGTTTAGGGCTTGATTTAAATGAAACCAATGCAGATGATGAACCCTCTTGTGATTTTAAGGTGCAGAAATCAATAGGTGATGCTTTTCAGAGCATGGAGATGAACACTGTTGATGGCTGATGTCTACAGAAAGATTTGTGGCTGACAGCACAAAAGCAGGGGCTTCTGAAAGAGTTGGTAACCTATACTGAGATGATGTGCACAGAATGCTGTGAGCACTAACATGTGTCATTCCCCTGCTTAGAAAATTTTAAAATAGCAGCCCCACTCCTAAGTGCAAAACAGTATCCAAGAAACTACACCAAGAGTACTTAGCACTTTTGGGAGTTACATTGTTGGCAAGTACTTGAGAACACAAAAGTTGGATCTGTGGAGAGTAACAGTTTCCCATCCTCCTCCTTGATCCCGTTTCAGTCCAGCCGCTGCCTGTTAACCTCCCCTGCCCTTATCTCTCCTGTTTTTACGACTAACAGTCTTTTTTCCTCTTTGGCAGGTCCATCCTCTGCTTGCCAGGCCAGGAGGATGAAGACTGAAGAGGCCCCTTCTTGTTTGCAGCAGGCCACGCCAGTCCTGGGCTATGGTGAGTTTCTGAACTAGGAAAGGGTGTGCAGAGTACCCCAGCAGAGGGGGTTGCTGGGCTGTGAGATTCCTATGGGGTAAACACCCAACGATTCAGTGGTGTCTGCTGAATGCCTGCGTTGATACCTAAGCTCCAAGTATGTGTGAGACTGGTCCCTTTGCCAATCTAGAAGAGAACCTGCTACTTAATGTGAATGTGAATTAAAGCTCATTGATGAAAAATGTAGAAAGTTGATTTTTGAAGAGCAACATCAGCACTGTGAACTTGAGCCATCCACCTTGTTTCGAGAGGCCAGCTGAAAATGAGAATGCCTCTGAAAAGGGACAGAAGGATTTCAGCATTTGTACATGGAATGGGGGTGTCATCTTGTCAGGCAGCAAAATGTCTTAGGCTGGCCCTCTCTGCATCCCAACAAAAGTTGATGCAAGGCTGGTTGGGACCATGTGAGAGAGTCTGTTCCATGGCCACACCCAATTGTGGAACTCCCTTTCATCAGAGATTCCTCTGGCCCAGGAGTTGCTATCATGGTGCCCTCCAGACGTTCCGGACTACAGCTCCCATTAGCTCCAGCCAGCGGCCCCTTCACTTTTTACTTTCCACTACTGCTTCAGACAATCTTGTAATATGTGGGTTTTCATCAGATGTACAACTTTGTGCTGACTGATGTTTTATCTATAGCACTTTTATATATTTTTATTTTATTATTGTTGCTTTGTTGCATTTTTGAATTGCTTTTATGAATTTATTGTTAGCTGCCTTGAACAATATGGCATTTAAAGTTGTGTGTGTGTGTAAAGGCAGGATATGAATTATCCTAATAAAAAAAAATAAGGCATCTGAAGTCTATTATTATAATTAATAGTAAGCAAACACAGTACCAGAGTAAAAGCAAAATGCCTATAACAATTCCAAATTCCAAAACAGAAATGCCAAGACACACATGTAATCTTAATTGTGGCTTATACCCAGAAGGACAATAAAATGCTGGTGGTCAGTACAACTATGTTTATAATTGCTGGAGCTTGGAAAAGTTACTTTTTTGAACTACTACTCCCATCAGCCCCAGCCAGCATGGCCACTGGATTGGGCTGATGGGAGTTGTAGTTCAAAAAAGTAACTTTTCCAAGCTCTGAATTTTGCTGCTCTAAGAACTAAAAGAACCAACATACTGTTTATCACTGACATTACTGATACGACCTACTCATTCATGTTCAAATTTATATAAGCTATGATTTTTCAAAGGCAATAGGTGGGTTTATTGATTTCAAATGCCATAGTCCCACTCTAATTGCAGGTACAACCCATATATTTTCAGTGCGCTTCTCAGTAATCATGATGGCTAGAAACATGGAGGCGGGGACACAAAATCAACATTGAGGGGGAAAAAAAGCGGCCTGGCTCTGGGCCTCTTATAATGCACTGTCTCACTTTGGAAAGCTCAAAGTCATGTATTTGCAATAATATCTTGTGTTAAAGAAGAATGATCTCCCAACCCCAGCCTGGAGTGTACCTTTCCTGGCAGCTGCTACTCCTATCCTACATGGACATATACACATATTACAGATCATTGGCTAACAAGTCCTCTTATAAAGTTTAAGAGTTGTATAGAAAAATGCAATTTCTGCATCCTTTCTTATCCTCCATTCTAAAGGAACAGGAATCCTGACTTTTTCATGTGGTCACTCTAATCTAAAAACTATAAGGCAGAGGGCAACTATGCAACCTGAGTCTATGCATCTTTACTCTGAAGTAAGTTCAGCTGTGTGCATGGCATTGTGGCCTAAATTGCCTATGCAAGCACTGATGAAGTCTGGGGAAAAATACATCCCTCTCAGTAACTTTCAAATAAACAAACTGGAAGCAAATAATAAATGGAAGGGAGTACAGAGACCTTTGAAATGGCATCTCTGGGACAATTATGCCAGAGAGTTTCCACTAACGCAGCAAACCTCCGCATTTTGCCGTTAAATAAACTGGAATAATGCTGCACAAGAGAGGATTGTTTTCACAGAGCTCAAACCAGTTCCATTTCTTTATGACTTTTAATTTCACTATGATTATAGGCATGTGCAGGCGGAAGGTGTGGGCGGAAAGGCATGCCACAATTAGAATAAAAGGCCTTGTTCCCAAATATTATATTACCGAGACCGACCCATTTGCCCTGATTGTGTGTTTTATATCTGCCAATCAAGGAAGAGAGGTATACAACAACACCTGCCAAAGTGAGCCTGGAGGAACTGCAAAGGCTGGCCCTTTTAATATAACCATTGATAGATATGCTGGAATCTGAACCCCTTGATTCACCACAAACTGGATTATTTTATGAAATTGGTGTTTGTGGAGAAATCAGAAATCTAGAAATGTGTGTGGGAGTGTTATAATGCAAAGGAAGACAGGGCTCCCATACCTTTAGCACCTACATAGAAGAGGGGATTTTGAAAGGTGCTGCTTCTCAGGAGAAATATAACTCCACCTGACCCACAGCAATACGATTGCCACTAGACTGTCATTAAATATGCTGAAAGAAATTCACATGGTAATGCCATTTTATTTGATAAATCTATCTAAAATCCTGTTCAAAGAAACTCAATAGTCGTGGGATAAATTCTGACAATGTTAATCCTTAAGCATTTTTCATAATTTCATCAAATCCCACTACACCAAGTGTGTCCTCCTTATAACAAAACATGCATATCTCTGTGTTTATGCAGCCTAAGGCTGCAATCCTATAGTCACTTACTTGGGAGTAAGCCCCATTAATGAAGCGTACTTCTGAGTAGAGATGCATGGATTGTACTGTTAAATTTGCAACTCTAGATAAAACGTACACAAGGTTTTTATCTGAAGTTGGAATCTTCTTTCTTTTTAACATGGTGAGGGTTTTTCCCAGCTTAAAAAAATGTATAGTACATTCAAATGACAGCAATCTGCATTTACTATTTAAGAACGTATTAAAATCCCATTACTATTTTTCAGATATACATATTTACCACTCCAAATATTAATAAAAACATTTCCCCTTGAAAATTATTGTGCTTTCTTCTCTTGTTCATATTTATTAAGTATATAAAGCATAATTTTTTAAATTCCAGATTATAAATTTTGTGAGAAAAAAACTAAAAGCTCTTGAGTCTCAAAGTGTGCATTTTGGCCACAAATCCAGGTTTACCACCAAAATCCAGCTCTTAATTATAGACTACTTGCCTATGTTTTAATTTTTATCTCTTCAATAATTTTGAATGAATGGAATTTGATAAATGTTGAATGTGTGCAGTTGTAAATGTCTTCACTAAATTCCATCTCTGTAACAGACCTGTATATATCAACCAGCTCATGGATGGCTTGGGGAGTGTTAAGCAAGGAGAATTCTGGGTAAATGCATATGGCTATAATAAGTGACACTTCGGCAGTATGCATTGTCAAAATAGGACCATATAAAAGAATAAGTAGCTGTGGCACACCGTTGGGAGGGCTTGTGGTGATAGTGATCCTGCTGGAAGAACAGGTTGGCCCCTTTGGCTACCATCTTTAGAAGGGTTTGGATAAGATTAGAGGAGGGGAACATAAGGACATAAGAAGAGCCTGCTGGATCAGGCCAGTGGCCCATCTAGTCCAGCACCCTGTTCTCACAGTGGCCAACCAGGTGCCTGGGGGAAGCCCACAAGCAGGACCTGAGCGCAAGAACACTCTCCCCTCCTGAGGCTTCCGGCAACTGGTTTTCAGAAACATACTGCTTCTGACTAGGGTGGCAGAGCACAGCCATCGTGGCTAGTAGCCACCGATAGCCCTGTCCTCCATGAATTTGTCTAATCTTCTTTTAAAGCCATCCAAGCTGGTGGCCATTACTGCGTCTTGTGGGAGCAAAGGGCTGGAGCTTGTGATATGAGTTCCACACACGTAAGCCCGTCACCATTCTCCCCCAAATTCTAGCACTGATGGAATGGATGGCAGGGCTGGCCCAAGACGTTTTGCTTCCTGAGTTAAAAGGACATTCCACATACACTGCACCTGGGAAAGTGCCTGTCATTGTCTTTCCACCAGGCCTATATAGCTTCATGATTCATAGTCGCAACCCTATACTTCCCAGGAACCTTTGGGGGAAGCCATGACTCTTAAAGTGGTATAAGAGTGCTATAAATTGGAGTGGATGAAACCATAGTATAAGGAATGATGACATTTTTCATGCTGCTTCAACACTTGAGGAGTTGGCAGGTTTCCTGTGTGGGCCAATATTACTAAATAAACGAAACAAATAAATAAATGTTGGTTGCTTTGATGGCAGCAGGCCCCAAAGTTGGATTCCTTTCCTGTTTGTTAAATACCACTATGACCCCCACCTTTTTTGAAAGGGGGGGGGACTGCAAGAGAAATGAAGTGTTAAGGCAAACAAACCTCCCTGTGCCTTGATTACCTTTCTTTAAAAATAAAAATCCATTTATTCCTGGGCAATGAGGCCTGTTGCCCAATAATCCTTGAGGTGTGACTCTTAGCCCAATAATTCATCCCTGAAGCTGTCACCCAGCTCATGTGGCTGGTGCTGGGTAAAAAGCGGCATTTTGTTGACACAGGCCTCTGTCATATACCATAAACCTTGGCAACTGGCTCGCTTGGTTACTTTGCCATATAATTTAAAGCCTACTTTTAAATCGGGAGAAACAAATCTCCAGGGCCTGGTTTGCATCATTCTATAAATCAGCCCTACAAACAAACAAAACCCTAACATGGTATTTTGAACATACAGGAGCAGAAAACATACTGTGTTGGCTTTAGAGGCTATACCTGCCATACTATGCTTGATTCTCAAGGAAATTTTGTTCTCCATGAGATGAGAGAATCATTTCTACTCTAGCTCCAGTTCTAGAGTGGCTTTAGGGTTTTTCCTATTCACGCTACAATCCTAACCATGTTTGTTCAGAAGCACATCCCAATGGGGTTTACTCCCAGGTAAACACACATAGGTTTGCAGCTCAAAGGGCCCTCAGCCCACTGGCGTTTCCATGCATGGGCTTTCATTTTCCTTGGTTTTGATCCAAGAGGTGTCTGTACCTTAAAATGCCATTGTGGAGCTAAACAAACACACTGCAATAAAATCATCATCATCATCATTCATGAGCAAATCCAAATTGTACATGTTCCTCTAAAGACAGCAGCAGCCACAATATGAAGGGCTGAGCTGTTCTTCATTTGGTAAGAAAACTATCTAATGAATTTTTAAACACCTAACAAGAGAGACAGAGATTGCAAGTTGGAGTTGAACCTCATACATTCGAACACATACACCATACATTTAAAACACATCAAAAGCACATCCCAAGAATCCTGGGAAGTGCAGTTTGTCAAGGGTACTGGGAACTGTAGCTCTTTGAGAGGTAGACTACAGTTTCCCAGAATTCTTGGGGAGAGGGGATAAAATGTACTGTTGATGTGTTTTAAATGTATGGTGTATGTGTTCGAATGTATGAGGTTCAACTCCAACTTGTGGGTTGAGGCTGCATGGGGTTAAAAAGGGTAGCTAGAGAGGAGACCTCTTGGTTGCTAGGCTATACCTATCCCTTTTATCTCCTGCTGTCTCTCCCTTCCTGCTAGACTGATATGCAAAAGATGTTGATCCCAGTTCCTTCCCTCCTTCCCAGTCTTCTTCTTTCTCTCAAGAGGAGAGCAGACATCTTTCCTTTGTCTCTCTCCTCCAGCATGAGGGCGAGCACTGGGCTCAGTGCTTGCTGCTCCACCTTAGCTAGTTAGCTAGATATAGGACTCTTTCCTATCAAACATGTACTTCCAGAATAGTTATTTCTTATTTTAAAGCTTAAAGTCTCTGCCTGACTAATTTGCAGGGAAGGTAGAATCTTAGCAAAGATTCAAACACACACACACAAGCTCGTTCAATACTCTCTGTTCCACTACGCAACTCTGCAGGGTCCTACAGGACATTGGGCCCAGTGTCCTACAGTATGTGCAGCTAGAGAGCCTTTGTCTACCATTCCTATATTTCCTGGGGCACCTATCAAGAAAATTAAATTTACCACAAGTCATTTTGTTTACTTCTTTCTAATAATAGCTAGATGCATTGATTGGGCTCAGAGATCAACCAGGAACAAAGGAGAGCCATTTGGGGTCCTGGTATTATTATCATTTTTAGTTCACTCCAAATACACCTCAGATCTCTGGTTTCATTTGGAGGGGAGACAGTATGTTTGCTGACTGGCTTTGTGCAATCTGGGGACTTTTCCAAGAAAGGGAAGATTCTCTCTACATCTGTGAGGCATTTTCAAAGTGGGATGGTATATGACATGTGACTTCCCTCTTTACACATGTTTCTCTTACATGTTTATTTCTACCACCACACCTTTCCATTTTTAAAAAACAACAACACCTTGAGATGGCTTAAAATACAAAATAAAAGTAACAATAAGACATCTTTAAAACACAAACAAATAGTGCAATCAATCAAGGACAGAAACAGTATAGCACAAAGTTAAACTGTTGTCCATGCCGTGATGTATGTGTAACTGGCTTGCTGTAATTCAACTGTTCAACATCAGATCCTATCATAAGGTATATCATATACTCCCTTAATCGATTTGTTCTCCTTTTCATAGTTCACAAATTTGGCCCCATCTGCACTATACATTTAAAGCAGTATTATATCACTTTAAACAATCATGTCTTCTCCCAAAGAATTCTGGAAACCATAGTTTGTTAAGGATCTGAGGGTTTGGGGGGGACCCCTCTTCCCCTTTACAGAGCTACAGTTTACAGAGTGGTTTAACAATCAGTCCTGCTTCCCAGGGAGATCTGAAAACTGTAGCTCTGTGACGGCAATAGGAGTCTCCTAACAACTCTTAGCACATTTAACAACCTGCAGCTCCCAGGATCCTTTGAGGGAAGTCATGACTGTTTAAAGTGGTATAATACTGCTTTAAATATATAGTGCAGATGGGGCCATTGTCATCTGAAGAAGAGAACCTTGCCAGACCAGTGAGTTGAGTCTGTGTGGTGTAGCAGATAGAATGTCAAACTAGGACCTGGGAGAGCAGGTGTAAATCTGCACTCACCAATGAAACTCACTGGGTGGCCTCAGGCCAATCACTTGTTTCCAGTGCTGGAGCCAAAGGACAGCCAGGTCGGGCCCTGGCTGAGGGCCTTGCGGTCCACAGGGGCACCTGAAGAGCCCCTCGTTAGGGTGGGGGAGTAGCGCTCCCCTTCTGCAATCCACGGCAGGGACCCTGCCGCAGATCGCAGGGAGGGAGCTGCCTGCCTGCTCTCTGGCCTGCCCACGCCTGCTCGCTCGCTTGCTCACGGGTCCCCCACATGGTCCCTTGCTTGCTCACTCACTCACTTGCCTGCCTGCTCACCCCCTGCCCTCCCACCTGCTCACCCACCCACCCACTCACTCACTGACTCGCCTGCTCGCCCTCCTGCTCACTCGCTCACCCACTCACTCGCCTGCCTGCCTGCTCACCCCTCCTGCACACTCACTCACTCGCCCCTGCCTGGTTGCTTGCTCACTCACTCACCCTCCCACCTCCCCGCCTGCCTGCCCGCTCCCCCCACTCGCTCGCTTGCCTGCCCCCACTTGCTCACCCCTTTCCCCCCACCCCGGCCGCTCGGTAGGTAGGTGGGGCATGCATGCATGCGTGCGGGTCCCCAGGCCCAGGGCAGGCTGGCACCCAAGGACCCGAGCATGCCTGGTGCCGGCCCTGTTTCCCAGCCTAACCTACTTCACAGGGCTGTTGTGAGGACGAAATGCAGAGTTGGAGAACTATATATGCCCAGTCCTATAGCCAGGGTGCACCCCTGAGCTGTACTTCTCCCCATATTTGAGGGAGAATTTTTTTTTTAATTTGTGGCATGACAAACAATGACAGACTCCATTTAAAGAATGATGGGTGGGTTTAAAAATAGGAGCAATTTAAGAATAGGACCCTCTGAACAATTATGTGAATAAAGCAGGGCAAGTGCACAACAAAAGCCTCATCTGGAAGAGCCCCCCAAAATCTGCTCACTCAAGGCTTTCCCTGACTGAGGGTGGCTTTTTCATGATCGCAATCACTCAATAGTTATTTAAGTGTTCCTGACAAAACAGCTTGTATAGTAACATGACCCTTGAAGAGTTAAATATTAGAACTGTGCATTATGGGCTAGAGTTAGACTCCACCCCTTGGAATTTCCTTTGCTCTGCTTTTCAGTTTCAATTTCAGTTGTGTTCTCTAGCCAGCCAGAAATAAAGAAGCATGTTTGTTTGCCTGCAGGAAGAAGTAAGAGTTTGTTTATTCTGCAGTTATTATTATATTATTATCTTTATTTATACCCTGCCCTTTTTCCAAACTGGAACTCAAGGTGGCTTCCAGATAAAAATAAGTACATATCATTAAGAACCTATAAAAATATAAAACATATAAACATATAAAATCAGCATTAAAACAGGATTAAACTATTAAGATGTTAAAACCAATTACTCTTAAAATACTGCCACCCAGTTTAGGAGCATACAAGTAAAACAATAACATACAGCATCCTCTTCAGTCACTACCCTTAAAACCTTCAGTTCCAAAGGCCTGTCGGAAGAAAAAAGTCTTTAGCTGTCGGCGGAAAGACTGCACAGAGGAGGCCATTCTTGCCTCCCTAGGGAGGGAGTTCCAGAGCCTAGGGGCAGCCACCGAAAAGGCCCTATCTCGTGTCCCTACCAGTCACACTTGTGAAGGTGTTGGGATCGTGAGAAGGGTCTCTCCTGAAGATCTCAGGGCCCGGGCAGGTTCATATAGGGAGATACGGTCTGACAAATAGCCTGGACCTAAGCCGTATAGGGCTTTATAGGTCATAACCAGCACTTTGAATTGTGTCCGGAAACAGACTGGCAGCCAGTGGAGCTGTTGCAGCAGGGGAGTTGTATGGTCCCTGTAACCAGCCCCAGTTAACATTCTGGCTGCAGCTCGTTGCACCAACTGAAGTTTCCGAACAGTCTTCAAAGGCAGCCCCACGTAGAGCGTGTTACAGTAGTCTAAGCGGGATGTAACTAAGGCATGTGTCACCATAGCCAGATCAGACAACTCCAGGAACGGGCTGATTATTATGATGAGTAGAGCAGGATTGGTTACTTATTGCTAAAGGTAAACTAAAGAGAGAGCTCAACAGTGATCTGAAATAAATCTTCCTTAAATTACCCTCTACTTTTTTAAAGCACTCACTATGCACACAATTGTAGTGGCTATTTTTCCTTCTTTTTCTTGAGTACTTGATGGGAAAGGACAAAAGCAGTCGTAGAGGAATAGAAACACTACTGTGCACACTGTACTCACTATAGTTAGCTGGCTGGCTGGCTGGCCACCTAGGCTGTATCTATCTATGCCTTGTTCCTCCCTCCTACTCCTCCCATGGATGCTTTCCTGGTTGCTTACCTGCTGTGCCCACTGACCTATGTCTGCTAGTGTTTAAAACCAGATTGGTACACAGTAAGACCACACTCATCCATGATTTGATCATGGATGAGGGTGCCACTCTTGGTGCCACCCAAGACCTGGGTGGATGAGATGGGAGGAGTTGATCTGACCCAGCTTTGCCCACCTAGATACTTGGTGCAACACCAGCACAGGCTACAGAGATGGGGGGAGGAGATTAATAATAGTTATATTCAGTTACACCCATTGAAATAAATCGGCTTGAGTTACTTAACTCCGTTGATTTCAGTGAGACTACTCTGAATATGACTACCGTGATTTTAATTTTTAACTGTTTTTAATGATGTATTTTTAAATTGTCATAACCCGCCATCAGACTTTTAGGTAAAGGGCAGGTTAATAATAATGACAACAACAATAATAATAATACCCACTGTTTTCACACACATGAAAATGTAAGGAAATTTAACCAATGAATTAATCAAGGAGCTGACTAAAACTCATACAATTAGAGCTTGGAAAAGTTACTTTTTTGAACTACAACTCCCATCAGCCCCAGCCAGCATGGCCACTGGATTGGGCTGATGAGAGTTGTAGTTCAAAAAAGTGGCCATGCTGGCTGGGGCTGATGGGAGTTGTAGTTCAAAAAAGTAGCTTTTCCAAGCTCTGCTAACTGACCAAGATTTCTTTAATCAGGTGACAGCCCTGGCATTCCTGCACTTCCCCCAAAGCCTTAAATGCAACTGGAGACCATAAAACTCCCTAAAAGGGAGATGCACCAGTTCCCTAGTTGAAAGGAGCAGCCAAAAGTTAGAGTGCATGTCCATTCGTGCACCTGCTTTGCCCTTCTACTTCAATCCTGCAAAGCAGCTCTCTGTTAACACCCAGAGTAATACCCATCATGCAGCTTCTGTCTAAACATAGGAATGTGCCATATACTGAGTCAGACCATTGGTCCATCTACCTCGGCGCTGTCTACACTGACCGGCAGTGACTCTCCAGGGTTTCAGGCAGGAGGCATTCCCAGTCCTACCTGGAGATTCAACCTGGGGCCTTCTGCATGCAAGGCAGATGCTCTACCACTGAACCATAGCCCTTCCCCAACATTAATACTAGGACATGCATAGTGAATAATACACAGGCAAGGAAAGCCAAAAGCAAATGACGTGTGCCTAACAAAATCCAGCAATCTGAACACATATGCTAGGAGGAGGGATGAAATGCACTTGGCAAAAGCCTAGACTCCCTGTCTGCCTCATCCCCAAGCCAAATCCACTATACCGGATGGGGTGTTTATTACCCACCTGCACTTCCTTATCTTTTGCAGTCCCTGCTAGGAAGCCTTTGAAGGGCTTCCATAGATGGATGCACTGATAATCCTGATCACGTCATGCAAGAGTTTTTTTTTAAAAAAAGTTCTCTCTCCTGTTTGAAAAAGGTTCTCTCTCCTGTCCTGCTTAAGCCAAAGTATCAGGAGTGGAAATATTACTAGTGCAAAGTCTTTGCACATAGGGAGGACTGGAAATTGACTAAATGGATGAAACTGTGAGAAGATGGGTAGCAGTGGCTCTTATGCTAGCAACAGAGTTGAAATGAATGGTGGGGAATTTGTAATAACCTCTCTGAGCTTCAAGATTCATTTGTGTTTATATTCTTGGGATTAGGGTTTTTTTTAACACTCTCAAGTATGTAGGGATGCTTGTTTTGGGTATATTAGGGGAGGGAACTTCTTTAAAAAACAGGGATATTTGGATTTGAAAAAGTAGACTGATCACTATTATAAACAAAAATCCATAGATTGTAGAATGAACATGCTGTGAAGTTAACTGGTATCATACCCATTTTACCATAAGGAGAACTGTAGCTGATGATTAATGGCTTGGCCAAGAGAAGCCAATGATACTTTCTTCATTACATTTAGGACTATGGAATATTTCCTGTTATAGTGACAACACTATACCATATGTTATACGGACAAAATATTTTTAACTTTCTGTTATCTGCTGAGTGCTTTGGGATGAGGGAGGTTAAAATTAAACACAAATGCACAAATAGGGTTAAACAAGTACTTCAAAATTCTGCAGAACCCAAGTGCATGTAAAACTCATATGAAAAGCTCAAACTACAGTGTGAAAAAAACACAATTGTCCAACTTACATGCAGAGCATTCACGATTTTCAGCAACAAGTTCTTAGGGCATGATCCACCAGAGTATTCTGTTGCAAGAGTCTCACCGAGCAGAGCATCTCAGTAGTTCTCACCCTAGACATACACCCTAGTGGGCCTCCTTATTCCTTTGTAAGCTGTTTTCATTCATATAAAGGACCTTTGCGTTTTGCAACTCTGTTTTTTGTTTTTTTGTTCTTCCTTGCCATCTAGGCTCAGAGTCCAAAATGCGGGAGGTTTGTGCTGGCTGCAATACCCCAATCTCCGATCGCTTCCTGCTGAGGGTGAATGAGCGCTCATGGCATGAAGGCTGTGTAAAGTGTGCTGCTTGCCTGCAGCCTCTCTCAGGCACGTGCTACTGTCGCAACAGGCAGCTGTATTGCAAGCATGACTACGAAAAGTAAGTGCCTGGCACCTTTTGGCTAATGGATTTGTTTGTGCTTAGCAGAGTGAGGGAAAGCGGGGGGGGGGGGAGGCGGAGGGCTCTTGTCTTGATAGATGCTTGTCAAGGGAATCACACATAGAGAGAGAGAGAGTGAAAAAGAGAGAGAGAAGTAGAAGATGGGCCCTCTAGATAACGTTCTTATCATTGTGGTAGTTTCAGTAATCCCTAATTAGTTAAATGTACACAGTCACAGTGGAACTTGGCTGGGGTTGTAGTCCCATTGGCTACCATGAACTTAATTGCTGTGACATCACAAAGGGTCAGAAAAGTCTAGAGCTGTGCTGCGAAGGGTGATGTGAAAGACCTTAGAATTGGAATTCTAGGTCCAAATAGCATCCTTTCTTCAAGTGTTGGTGCAAATCAGTTTACTAATTTTGCACTGGTATTATAGCTATTTTATGGTGTGATTAAAGCTTCTCAGAGACATAATCTTTTCTTATATAAGAACAGCAGCCTCCAAAGGAAGAAAGTCCCCGAGGGATGAGCCTGTTGCTATGAGAAATGTGAACAGATTGTTAACAGGATGCTAAACTCCATTCTGAGATGGGAATTAATGAACAATTCTGTGTATTCAGCAGCGAAATAAATTTAAATTCTGCAAATGGAAAATATATTATGTAAATTAAATATAATCGCATACTTTTTCTTATTTTTGGATAATTTATTCTGCTGCCCTGAACGTGGTTTTCAAGGAACTGTTTGGCAAGCTCAGGGAATAAGGGGAATGAGGGAGGTGGGAGGGCAAAGAAACATTCCCATGTTTTATTGCATGCCCAGGAGGGCCAGAAACATCCTTTTTCATTAATAAAAATGAAAATAATAAAGTAGCAGAATTCCATGTCAGACGGCAGAGTCTATGTTTGCACAGCAAACCCATGGATCCATTAAATATATACAGGGTAGATGATAACTAGCTAAGCAGTAGCACTGCAAAGTCAGTGTGAGTTATTATTGACAGGATATAATGCTGGCAACATGAATCAGCAACATGATGATACTGCAGCTAATATGAAGGCAGCAGTTGCTGGTGCAACACCTGATGCTGTCCAAACTCCTGGAGCTAGGGATGAGCAATCGCCACAGCAGGAATTCTGGGGTTTGCTTGTTTTCCCTTTATCTTTCCATCACTCACTGCTTTATCAATGGTTCGCTGCACGCCCTGTACACCATGGGCTCAGCAACCCAGCCCACTTGTGTGCCCTCAGAGGTCCACTCCCTCACAGTCTACGGAAAGTGAGTGAACAGTGGGGGGAAATTGCCCCGGAGCCCATCCAACTCCCTGCCCCAGCCTGCTCAGAATCCCAGCTGAATCCAAATCCTACACATCACATCCACACCACGCATGGAAAGGACTCTTATGCCACTTTAACGGTCATGACTTACCCCAAGAAATTCTGGGAACTGTAGTTTGTTAAGGGTACTGAGACCCCTCACAGAGCTCCAATTCTCAGCACCCCGAACAAACTACAGTTCCCAGGGTTCTTTGGGGGAAGTGGCCTACGAATGCTTTACATGTATGGTGTGGCTGTGGCTGCAGAGAGAGCAAGCAACAGTCAGCAGCGGGAGCCCACAGTTGTTGGACCTGGATGCACACTAAGTGTTTGTGAGGAAATGAGAGAAAAGAGGCAGTGGTGTCACTTGGGTGCTCAGCCAGTGCTCATGCCTTAGCCTAGACTACAATGATATGAGCATGCTTCCTCCTTCATGGTTGTAGTGAAACTCTGTTTGTGCAGTGGCTGCCTGTTTACGTCATGCATCCTAGGGGAAGGATGGTACCTCAGTGGCAAAACATCTGCTTTACATGCAGGAGGTCCCAGGTTCAATCCCTGCCGTCTCCAAGTAGGGCTGGCAAAGACCATTGCCTGGAACCCTGGAGAGCCACTGCCACTTAGACAGTACTGAGCTAGATGTACCAATGGTCGGTCTCAGTATAAGGGCCCCTCCAGACTGCGTATTTGCAGGCATTTTCTGCAACATGTCAATAATATTTATTTATTTATTACGTTTATATACCGCCCCATAGCTGAAGCTCTCTGGGCGGTTTACAACAATTAAAAACAAATACGCAAATTTAAAAACACATTAAAAAAAACAAATTAAAAACACATGCTAAAATGCCTGGGAGAAGAAGAAAGTCTTGACCTGGCGCTGAACAGATAACAGTGTTGGCGCCAGGCGCACCTCGTCGAACAATCATTCCATAATAATAGTGCATTAGTAGCAGATTTAGACTGGACTGTCCGCACATCATTCTGCTTTATTAGTTGTTCTGCTATGCTTCCCCAATGTTATTGCACGCTTGCCATTTGGAGGGACTCTCTTGCACTACAGTGGAACACAAGCGGCACAACAAGCAAGCAAACCTAGAATGTTTGTGGTATAACAAGTTACAGGGTTGTAGCAGGAAGTTACAGGGCATGAATTGACTGGAAACAAAGTGGTATGTACACCCAGAAGCTTCTGCAGGCCCAAATAGTATGGAAAACAGGATCACATATAACCACCTTGATGCCATCATGAGCACAAATCATCATGAATGCACAACAAAAAGGATATCTGGAGGTGCCTTAAGGTGTCTTACTATGTTCCTATGACAGCCTTTCCCAACTAGTGGGCTACCAGATGTTGTTGGACCACAACTCCCATCAGCCTCAGCCAGCATTGCCAATGGTCAGGAAAGATGGGAGTTGTGGTCCAACAACATCTGGTGGCCCACTAGTTGGGAAAGGCTGCCCTATGATGACTAGAATGGAGTGCCTGGCCTTTGTCAACAGAGAGCTTACCTGCTTGTAGAGGATAGAGATGGGGGAGAAGTTTGATTCAGTTCACATCTGAACTAAATCTATCAAATTAGCATTTTCTGAAAACCATATGAGAATTAAAACATAGCCATCCTTCGATGGCTTATCCGAATTTTGCGATGCAGATCTCCAACCAAACAATGTTTCCAAAAATGCATCTATTAGGGGAACGTGTGCATAAAAACAAGTATCTTAGTGAAAGTAACATACAAAATGCATTATGTTAGGGGAAATTGCTTGCAAAAATGTGTGCATCATTCCAGACAAAAATGTATTCTTTAGGAGAAATTTGCACTAAAATGCTGAAGAATTTTCATGAGCATTTTTTTTATCGCAAATTGCTGCAGAAACCTGGACATCTGAATTAAGAGTGAAAACATGAGACACTGAGAGAACCAAAATTGACAGAATTTTCCATCCTCAGTGGCGGAAGAAGAATATTAGAGCAATATAGCCCAAGCAAGCCACAGTGTTCACCTAACAGCAAAGGAGTGGCCAGTTGTAACAATTATGCATTGTGGGAAGTGTTCCCCCTTCCCTTGCTTTTCTGTGTGGAGCGCTCTGCCCTGGTGCGTGCACGCATACATGCACACACACCAGTTGTTATGTCTGCAGCAGTCCCAAGGGTTCTTGGGGTTGTAGGCAGAGGAGTGTTAGCAGTGTGCTCAAGTTCCTATGTGTGTTGTCAGGCCAGGCTGCTTTTGAGCATTGTGTGTGCAAAATGCCCTTTCTCCATTATCCCCGCTATCAAAGTCCACCCCTTCTGAGTTCTAAGTGTGCATGACAGAGGTCAGAGAGAGATGGAGTGCACACACAGCACAGGGGCTATCATCTGAGATATGAACTCCCTATGTGGGGATTATATACTGGCAAGGATGTGCTGCAATTCATATCCTATGCTCTGTTGTAGCAGTGTTGATGGGGTGGCCATACAATACTGAGTCAAACCATTGGCCTATCTAACTCATTATTGTCAACACTGACTGACAATGGCTTTCCAGGGACAGAGGTTTCTTCCAGACATACCTGGAGATGCCAGGGACTGGACCTCAACCTTCTGCATGCAAAACACATGCCCTACCACTGAGCTATGGAGGAAATCCTTTGCACCAGGTCTGGGGCTAGTGTAAAGCTATGTTGTCCATGGCTGTGGATTGGATATGGCATAAGTGTGCACCTTCCCTGTGCCCCCTGCATTCTCCTCCTAACTCTGCCCCATTTCAGCTGTTCTGCTGGTGTATCTGGGGTGTTCCATTGGCATATCTATCATGGTAGTGGTGTATCTGGCATTCTGCCATCATAGCAAGGCTTCTCCTGAAACCATACAGTCGCTTAGCTGGCAGATCTAGAGTATAGGATTGCGGCTCAAATGTGGTGGTGTGAAAAGGTTAAAATCGTTCTACAGTAGAGGATGTTTGTTGCCATGGTGTTGAAAACTGTGTCAAATACATTGCCTGTATGTTTAGGAACAAAGACATTTAAGGCTTCAGTAAGGCCGTCCGAAGTATTGAATCTATGGAACCGCAGAATTAGACCCAGGTTCTGCAACTGACAAATTTTGCCACAACCAAACCTGAGCTACTAGGGACAGGCTTTTTTATAGCCAATCTCTTTACATTGTACAGTAGTATAGGATGGCTGGATTTCTGAAATGAAAAAATCTCAAATGGGGCTGTTTTGTACTGCTTCAAGAACTTGTCAAATGTTAGGACATACTGGTTTTTTAAAAAATATATAGTTCTTCAAACTTAAGTAAACTAAGTAATTAACAAAACATTGCAACATTATTGTATGAATAGTCTGGATAATGTGAACTAGAGTTGCTTTCAACTTTTGATGTCTATGGACCTAATCCAGCCAAAGTTCGGTATTATAACATTCCACTGATTTCAAGGAAAGAGATTTTTATATGGGTATAATTCTTCAGTAGAATTCAATGGGACTTACGAGTCCTTAATTTTATGTATGTTATACATACATATATATATATTTGTATTGATGTCTCAATAACTCAAAATTATTTTGTGATTTTGAAAGTGTCATGTTAAGCCAAGAAACTTGACACTGAAGCATGGCTGTATGCTCCATGTTTAGCGTGCGTGCGTGTGTGTGTGTGTGTTAGGGATGGGATACATTGGACGCTGTCTGTTTGAAAATCCTCCGTCGACCTAATAGGCTGGCATTGATTCGAGTTGGTTCTGCTGCTTTTATCAATCTGTTTTTTTTCTGTTTGGAAAAAATGTTAATAACAATATTTTTAAAGGGAGTATCAATAATCATTTTTACAATCAACATTTTAGAGGCAGGGTTTTTAAAAAAAATGTTTTGTTTTGGGGCAGCAATTGCAAGTACTCTTGGATGAAACAGATTATCTTGACCCATCCCAGTCTGGGTTCAGGCCTGGTTATGGGACTGATTCGGCCTTGGTCGCCCTGATGGATGACCTTTATCGGGAGAAGGACAGGGAGAGTGAGACCCTGTTACTCTTACTTGATCTCTCAGCAACTTTTGATACCATTGGCCATGGTATCCTTCTCAGCTGACTTGGTGAGATGGGTATTGGAGGAACTGTTTTACAGTGGTTGAAATCCTATCTCTAGGGTCAGTTTTAGATAATAGCATTGGGTGATTGTCTTTTGGCCCTCTGGCAGTTGTGCTGTGGTATGCCACAGGGTACCATCGTGTCCCCCATGCTGTTTAACGTCTACATGAAGACCTTGGGAGCGGTCATCAGGAGATTTGGGGTGAGGTGTCAGCAGTAAGCTGATGATACCCAGCTCTATTTCTCAATAACATCTGAATTGGGAGAGGCTATGCAAGCCCTGGAACAGTGCCTGGACTCAGTGGTGGCTGGATGAGGGCCAATAAACTGACTCTGAATCCTAGCAAGACAGATGCACTGTGGGTAGATGGTTCCCAAGTCCAGATAACTGGTCAATTGCCTGCTTTGGATGGGGTCGTACTCCCTCTGAAAGAGCAGGTTTGCAGACATCTCAAAGACCCCCTTTAGACCCCTCCTTTAGATCACTACCACGGTCAGCGGCTTCTATACTGATTGCTCCCGTGATGATCCAGTCAGGACGCAGGTGTTCAAAGAAAGCAGCCAGTGTCAGGCTGGCTGAGGAAGACCTTTTGTATTGCGGCCATCCCCAGTCTCTCACTCTGCTGTCTCTCCCCTTACCAAGTGACTTGTCCCAGCACCAGCAGCCATGGGTAGTAGAGATCACCAGTCCCAGACCTGGCCATTTAATAGATAGACAAGGAGGGAATTCTCAGAGCTAGGTTCCCCCTCCCTCACGCCAGCACAGCCACTTGGGTGGGACCTTTCGCTGCATGTCCCGCAGTGGCAGCAACATGCCTATGGTCCACTGCTTCCTTGCCCCTGTGCGTCTCACAGCTTCAACACACACTTGAAGTCTGAGGCTTACTTGACAAGTAATATGGAGCTTCTGGGCTGGCATTGGGTTTGCTTTGCCTGACCAGCTTGCGGTGTACACCCCCTTCCAACTTTCTCACGGCCTGTTTGCAGCCATTTGACAGCTCCAAGGATCCCCACAGCACTTTAGAGGTGCAATCTGCTGACAGTCTAGGACTGGCTTTTAAGCTGTGTAGTATTAACCCTTAAAATGTCAAATTGAATTGAATACATTAAGAAGTTGGCAGAAACTAGTAGGCATGGGATGGAACAGCCTGCTAGACCACTGGAACTGGCTTGGATCAGCAACTACAAGTGGATCCCATTCCTATCCCAATGGAGCCCAGGTTGGCTTGCTTAAAAATGTGGGCTGAACAGAATCCTTAAGCATTCCTAGCTTGGGCTGTGTGTCCATGTATGTATGCATAATTTGCATTACAAAAGAGACATCAGTGGAGTGCAGAAATAGTCTGGTAAGACTGTTGGTTGAAAGAATAAAGAAACTTAAGGTTTATTACTAATGGAAAATAGTCATTCTGACTACAAACATACATGTGATAATTGTAGAGCCATGAGACTTGCACTCCCAGACACTATGTCTGACTGACTAGAAAGGAAGAGGAAGGAAGTAAAGCCGAAGAGAAAAAAAACAAGTAATTACTAAAGAAGGAATCAGTGAGGGAAGAATAGGTTCTTTTCTGTCTATCCCCCCCCCACTGGTTCAGATTAATTGTTACAAGCATTGGTGCTTTACTCCCAACACACTTTGTCCTGAAACTTTCCCAGCTGTTTTTATTCCAGCCAGTCTTCCAGACTATGTTTACTTTGCAAACATAGGGCTGCAATCCTGTAGCAGTAAAATCCACAAGGGGGGGGTCTGGGGGGAGGAATGTTTGGCAATTTCTTTCCTGTCCTTTTGCAGGGGGGAAATCCAGTGCACCTTTCCCTTCTGAGGGCAACTGCAAATGAGAAGGACTATTGCGGTGCTCAGTACGCCCACCTGCAGTTTAATTGCTCCTGACAAAGGGAGATGTTGCAATGTGTATGTGTTTCTGTCTGCTTTTATAATGTTTCATGCTCTGTGCTTCCCTGAGTCACATGACATTCCAGGGTTGCCTAGCAAGGTCAGTATCCTTGTGATGAGAAAGTACTGGAGATGTGTGACACCTTTTGTAATAAACTCCTTCAGATGCTCAAGAGTGCTATTTTGGTCTCACAACAACCCTGTGAGATAGACTAGGTTAAGAGTGAATTGCCCAAGGCCACCCAGTCTAGAGATGAACTGAATTTGCTCCCTAGAATTCTCCTCTGTGAATTTTGATGATGGATATTCTTCAGATAGTCTGCAAATATGCAAATATTTACCAAATATTTAATGTATTTGACATCCTACAATAGTTGATAGTACTGACTCATTTGGCAAGTTATGTTGATTAGAGTCTGACTGTTAGCTGGTATGCAATGGTATTGTTACACACACACCCTGCCCCCAATTTCCAAGTGGTGAGAGGTTTCAGGATTACATCATGAATGAAGATCACTGGAAACTGATGGTGTTTCTGTGATATAAGCTTTTATTTATCCATATGTAGGGCTGGACATAACATTCATAGCATTAACAGTCCAACAGATCGTGTTCCCCCCATTAGGTTTCTGTAGCTCCCCAGTGCCATAGCACTGGATTCTCACAGAGTGCAAGTCAGTCCTCTATGCCCCTTTCAGACTCATCTTCATGATAGGTAGGCTATTACCCTTTTCCCTACACAAACAGATACCTTGACGACATTGCCTCCAGCCAGAAAAGGTCGGGGGAGACATGCCCCTTTCCAGAATAAATCTCCAACCATTTAGTTTTTGTGGCAGCAAATTACCTGTACTTGGCCATATCTTTAATTATGCAAAGGCCTATCCTACAAGCAAAAGGGAATCTGCCAGGTTAAGACTGTCTTTCTAGTTTGACCTCTTCAGCAATCTCTTACAGCTATAAAATCACAGGGTTGGAAGGGATCCCAAAAAGTCATTTAGTCCAATGCCCCAGTTCATTGGAGTATTTTATAGTTGGTTAGCATGCAATGGCAGGCAGTATCTAACACCATTAATAAGGAAAATGCAATGCTGTTGGTGTTTGAAATCTGGCAGTCCTACTAGTGTGCCCGCTAGCCACGCAACCCTGACCTCACCACCATCCTGCCTCTCCCCATCCCTATCTAGGTAAGCTGCAGTGGCACCAGTGGTCAGGACTGCTAGTCTAAGGCTCCACCCCCTCCACATGGGCCCTTACTGCTGAGAAGGTACACAGGTTGCCATCTTACCCACTTTGGGGAGATGAATTGTATTTTTATTGAAATTACAGCATTTTTTTCCAAATTTGCATCTGTACATATAAATTGGCACGTGCAAATTTTATGCAAAACTGTGTCCTGCTCTCTTTTTTGTTGGAAGTGGGGCAAGAGCAACTCCTGTTTTGTTCTTTTGTTTATGCTCCAGATGGGAGATAGAGCTAGGGTCCTTCAGATGGATAGGCTTGTTTACCTTTACCTATGATGCTCTGACTTCCTTCCTTCTGTCGCTAGACTGTGACGCCTTTATAACCCCCGCTGTCCAAAACTCTCCGGCACTCTTTAACTGCTCTTCCTCATCTGCTTTCTTTGCTGTCTCTGAGCCAGACTCTCCTTCCTAAAACACTTTTTGTGATGCCTTCTCTCTCACTCTTGCCTCTTCCTTTGGATCTCTCCTCCAGACTCACCTCTTTCATTAAGTCCTAACTCTGTAGTCCTGTTCATCAACTGAAACAGTGCCAGTTAAATATATGTGTGATTTCATTTACTCATACTCATTCCTTCTTACACTTGCCTTTCCCTTCCTCTCCCTTCCCTCATCCTAACCACTTACTCACCCAAATTGTGCTTAGATTGTATGCTCCTTGGAGCAAGGATCTCTCCTTGTTTTCCCTCACATTATCTGTAAAGTGCCATGGGCACTGTTAATAAATTTTATTAATATTTCACCTCCCTATTCCCTGTAGGAAGACCTTTGCCAACCAGTTAACAAGATCAACCCATGTTGTACATGGCCTTGCAAAAACTCTGTTTTTATGGATCCCTAATAGCGGACTTTCAGATAGCAACTTCAAAAAGAAATGGGAAGCAGGGAGCATCCACTGCCCGGACTGCATTTCCTTCAACACTTTAGCAATAGCGATAAGCTGGAAAAAACCTGTAGTGATTGCTCACCCTTAACATGTTTTGGAATGATTAACCAGCACTCCAGATCTATTACATTCTGCTGCTGGGCCAAGTGTCAGGCCTGAATGTACAAGGCTGGAGGAGAAGAGGTGGGAGGATTAGATCTCCCAGCAACACCCAGAGCTTTGATCCCGGCTGGGGAAATCTGAAAGCAACAAAACAAAACAAACCCTGCTTGGTCCGCCGAGCTTCACAGTCCTGTCAGCTACAGAGGAGTATCTCAGAGGTTACATACTTTGGGTTTTCTGCTTTGGGGCTTCATCAACAACACCGTTTGTTCAGTGAGACCTGCCATAAACTCTCCCACCCAAATCAGACTTTTAGAACATAGGAATCTGCCTTATACCAAGTACACCATTGTTCTATCTACCTAGTTTACTAGTAGTAAATCTCCAGCTCTACCTGGAAATGCCTGGGATTGAACCTGGAGCGTTTTGCATGCAAAGCATCTGCTCTGCCACTGAGCTGAGGCTCTTCCCTTCTTTACCTACATTGCTCTGAAGCTGAACCTGTGAGGACTGAATGGGACAATAAGACCAATCCCTAATTGATTGAAATTATTTATAGACTGCTTCCCATCTAAGGTTCCCAGAGCGATTTACAAAATAAAGTTCCACCACTAAAATGTTAACAATGCATAACATATTATTCATAAAATCTAAATAAAATCAACAACAAACAATGTGTTGTTGATATTTAAATTCATATCCTACCCTTCCTCCCAAAGGGAGCCCAGAGCAGCAAATAGATGATAAAAGACTAAAAACATCTTAAAAACAAAACACCTTAAAAACAGCTTTAAAAACAATTCCAATACAGATGCAGACTGGGATAAGGTATCTACTTAAAAGGCTTGCCTTATATTAGTTTTAAGGATAATCATAAGTATTACCAAGAAGAAGGTTTCTCCGGAAGTCTTCTGCAGGCTGGGTGTTAAGCAAAACAGGAAAGTGGGGGTGAGGGTGGGAGAGAGAAAATGCTGGACTTTAAAGCGGGTGGTGGAGAATTGGAGCTGGCAAAGGGGGCAGATTCAGAAGTGGCCAGCCTTCTGTGGCCCACTTTGACAGGTGGGCAGAGCCTGTGAAGATGTCCTGTGAAATCAAGTGATTGGAAATTCAAAGGAAGTATCAGGAGCATGCTGTTCCCATGTGGTGCCTTGCCCTGCAATGCTGCTTCCAGAAGTGGTCATATACACTCAGGAGCGATCAGGACCTTCTGATTGTATCTGATCCCTGCCTAAAATGGCACGACAGCATAAGGCACCAAATTCAAACAGAGTTTAATTCTAGCCACAGCCACAAAGGTACATTAGTAACACCAGACAGCACATTCAAACCTAACCTAAAGGCAGAGCTTTCCCACCTGATGCTTGTAACAACCAATGTATGGAATGAATACTTGGATTCCAGTCATATCAATCTGCTTTGGATTTGCTGGCTGCCACCAGACTTATATGGGTTGAACATATTACAGCCGATGCCTTCTAATGACCATTCTCTGCCATTTATTTTAGTGTGTCCCTGGGTTGGAGGACCAAACTCCCTGCCCAACAAATACCCAGACACAATTGTTCCTCTGCTCTGCCACTGTGTACTGAACTCCAGCCTTCTTTTCTCTTCACAGAAAAGGCCTATTCAGATGATAGAACATCCTGTCCCAAATCCCTTCCCCACCGTGCCCCTGAACATGTTGTAGAGGGAGCGTGCACAACTCATTCCCTCCCACTCAGTCCTTAGCTCTGCCATCCCCACCTGTAGATACAGGGACAGATCATCCAGTTTGCTTGCACCCACAGACATACAAACTGCATGGATAATCAGTGGCAGATTTAAAGGCTATAGAGGGAGAGGAGGCTCATGCTGATTGAGACAGAAGCAGTCACTGGAGAGAGTTGACCTCTTTGCCTTATTTCTAAGGGTATCAAACTCTGAACAAGGTTAAGCAGTTTGTGGGAAGTGTGATAGGGGTGCTGTGAGCTGCAGGGAGGACTCTAGAAGGCCTGATAAGCACTCATATGCATCCGCATGCACACTGCTTTATATGTTATAGCTTTGTTTGAGGGTCTTTCCAGATGATCATTTTGTTGCACCTGGGGATGAGGGAAAAATTTTATTCAGTTTAAATTTAAAGCTGAACAGTAGTGTAGAGGCAAATTCAGAAGTGCAGGGTCCCTTCATGATAGTCGCAGCCACCTCTCCCCCTTTTTTTTTGCTGTTGGGTTGAGAATGAGATGCCGTCTCCCACAACAACAGGAATAAGCGTGAAAGAGGAGAGTGTTAGCTACTGAGAAGAGTCATCTCAGTGGCTGACTCACTTCCTTTCACTCTGATTGTCTCCAATCAGCATGAAAGGAAGCACGTTAGAAGACTCTTCTCAGTGGTTGACACACTCCCCTTTCAAGCTGATTGGCTCATGAGGTGCTGAAGACATAGGGACCCTGCTGGCACTCTGCTCCTAAAAAAGTAAGGGGTCTAAACCAACCCCCAAACCCTGGACGACTACACCCCTGAAGCTGAATCTATCAAATTTGCACTTTCCAAACAATATGAGAACCGAACCACAGCCATCCTTTGAAATTCGTACTTCTCAGAATTTTGCAGTGCATTTCCCCAACCAAATTATTTTAACAAAAATGTGTATATTAGGGGGAAATGGGCATAAAAATGAATATATTAGTGAAAATAATATACAAAAATGCATTATACTCTGAGAAATTGCTTTCAAAAATGTGTACTAAATGTTTTATTAGGAGAAATCGACAGTTAAATGCTGAAGAACTTTCATGGAGATTTTTTAAAAAAAACAACCAAGAAATCGCTACAGAAATGTGGAGAACTGAATTTGAAACTGGAAAAATTAGACATTGAGAGAACCGGCATTGACAGATCCTTGCATCCCTAGTTGCACTATAAACATGGGGTTTCTTTGCCAGGGAAAAGGTAACAACTGCATGTCCTTTGTGTGATCACATTGCTCATGTCACAGATGTGATCAAGACCAGGGAGGGAGGAAATGTGGAATAGCATTGAAGCAAATTTGTGGCATCAAACTCTGTTGGATGACTCCTGCCTGCCTGCTTTCCCCCACCGTCTTCTTGCCTACCCCTCCTCTAGCTGCTGTAACAAGAAGGACTTCAGATTGCCTCACACTAGGTGGGCGGGGGAGGCAGACAAAAGGGCTGGAGCAAAATGAATCCAAAGAACCTGTGGCAGTTTTGTCTCCACCTATGGATTATATATAAAGTGAAGAGCAAACCTCTGGGTTGCAGCCTGTCAATCCTCATACATCCAAATGGTTGTCTCCTAGTCCTAAACCTCACCTTCTCCCTACTCTCCCAGTTTATTCCATCAGAAAGAGCTATTGTACTACAAAGATTTGCAGTAGTATTCTGCAAATTATACTGTGAGGGTCAAACTTAGCTTAATGGGTGTGGCAAGGCCTCTTGATGTGACAGGCATAGTTTCTGGGTTTGCATCTGGCAGCCATGACTGGATAATTTTGTCAATATTAACAGTCCAGATGAATGTGGGAACAGTCACAGAGGAATGGTTACCTGCTTAAGAGGAATGCCTCTTCAGTTGTCTTCTGGTGTTTCACAAGCACGTCCAAAGGATAACAAGTATGGGCAGTTCACCCCCTTTATAGTATAGAGCAGGGGAAGGGAACCTCTGACCTGTATGCCAGATGTGGCACACAGGCCAGATGCGGCCCACAGGGGCTTCCTCATCCCACCCTGCACATAGCAAGCGAATGGGAGGCGGTTTTCAAGCTTAATTGCCAGGCCAGGGGACATTCTGTTGGGCAGGGTGGGTGGGACAGTTGTAGAAGCTGTATGTTCTAGAATGTAGAGTGCTCTGTGCCTGCTACCCAGACAGATTGTTTCCAGTGGATCTGATAATATCTCTGGCCCATCAAATTAAGTCACTATGATGTCAGCCCCTATGATGTAACAAATGTAGAATGGTCACAACTGAAGTAAGCCAGCTACTGAACAGTGTTAGCAGCTATAATCTCTGGATTCTGGTCCCTCGGTAAGGCATGGAAGCAAGTTGGCAGTTAAGGTAAGAAAGTCCAGCTATTAGGACTCCTGACTTTTCTTCCACGTTTTGGAATGAGACAAAGGCCTAGCTGTTTAGGGCATGGGAGCTGGATGCTGTGAATGAAATGTAGGATTTCATGGCTTAATTCGTGACTTGTTGTTGTTGTTATGTGCCTTCAAGTTGACTGTGACTTATGGCGATCCTATGAATCAGTGACCTGCAACAGCATCTGTCGTGAACCACCCTGTTCAGATCTTGTAAGTTCAGGTCTGTGGCCTCCTTTATGGAATCAATCCATCTCTTGTTTGGCCTTCCTCTTTTTCTACCCCCTTCTGTTTTTCCCAGCATTATTGTCTTTTCTAGTGAATCATGTCTTCTCATTATGGTTCCAAAGTATGATAACCTCAGTTTCATCATTTTAGCTTCTAATGGTAGTTCTGGTTTAATTTGTGACTTAAATCTGCAATTTCTCCAAGCTGTTACCTCTAACATCCCATGCATTTAAAGCACATTCGAAGCACACTGTCCTCCCCCCCCACACACACACAAGTATCCTGGGAATTGTAGTTTTTAAAGGGGTACTGGAAATTGTAACTCTGTGAGGGGTAAACTACAGTTCTCAGGATTCCTTGGGGGAAATCATGTGCTTTGAGTGTCCTTTACATGTATGGCATGTATGAAGCCAAGGAGTCTGAATGCCTGAGCTTTAGCCCAAGCACTGGTATTCACCCTTTTGAGAGCTACAGGACAGTGGGTGGAGGCCATCTTGGCTGTGGTATTGGAGGAGCCCAGAATAATAGCCCTGGGTGATATAATGTCTATGCTGAGGCTGCCATGGCCTCAATGACGACCATGGGGCTGTCTCAAGTTGTCACTGGCCCGACGCATAGGGCAGGGCACACCCTCGACTTGGTTTTTGCTCCTGATGGAGGAAGGGGTGGTCTGGAGATAGGGGGAGTGGATGTCACCCCATGGTCATGGTCAGACCACTTTCTGGTGAAGTTTAGACTTATGGCTCCAATCCTTCCCTGCAGGAGTGGTGGACAGATTAAGTTGGTCCGCCCCCGGAGCCTAATGGAATCCACAGGATTCCTGAATGCTCTGGGGGAGTTCCCAGTAGATAGAGCAGGTGACCCTGTTGAAGCCCTTGTCACGCTGTGGAATAGTGAGGCACATCAGGCTCTTGACACGGTTGCCCCTGAGCGCTCTCTCCGGCATTGTGGAGCCCGGCTTGCACCTTGGTACACCAGTAAGTTAAGGGCAATGAAACAGGCTGGGCCGACAGCTAGAGCACAAGTGGCGAAAGACATCCTGTGAGGCTGATCGCTCATGAGTAAAACATCATAACTGTGCCTACTGTGTGGCAGTGAGGGCGGTGAAGAAGGCCCATTTCTCTGCCTCCATCGCATCCTCAAGTGGAGCTCTTCCGTATTGTCAAGAGTCTGTTGACATCAGCTCCAGGAAATGGAGTTTTAGACCCTTCGGAGGCCCACTATGAATTGTTTGCGAGGCACTTTGAGAGTAAAGTTGCTCGCCTCCGTAGCAATCTTGATGCCCCATCCACATCTACTGTAGTCCCCAATGAGGTGTCCAGTGCAACGTCTGCTGCAACTTCTTGGGAAAGGTTTCAGTTGATGTGGCCTGATAATGTGGACAAGGTGCTTGCGATGATGCGGCTAGCAACGTGTCCTCTCGACCCTTGCCCTTCTTGGTTTATTAAAGCTTGCCTAGGGGGTTTGATCGCGTGGATCCAGGGTGTGGTCAACGCATCATTGTAGGAGGGAGTGGTTCCAGCCGCCTTGAAACAGGCAGTGATCTGACTGCTCCTGAAAAAGCCCACCCTGGACTTATTGGTCTGCGACAATTACCAACCGGTCATAAATACCCCCTTCTTAGGGAAGGTGATTGAGAGGGTTGTGGCGCAACAATTGCAAGTACTCTTGGATGAAACAGATAATCTTGACCCGTTCCAGTCTGGGTTCAGGCCTGGTTATGGGACTGAATCGGCCTTAGTCACCCTAATGGATGACCCTGTTACTCTTACTTAATCTCTCATAAGCTTTTGATACCATTGACCATGGTATCCTTCTGGGCCAACTTGGTGAGATGGGTATTGGAGGCACTGTTTTACAGTGCTTCTGATCCTATCTCCAAGGTTGTTTTCAGAGAATAGCATTGGGTGATTGTCTTTCAGCCCCCTGGCAGTTGTGCTGTGGGGTGCCGCAGGGTATCATCTTGTCCTCCATGTTGTTTAACATCTGTGTGAAGCCCTTGGGAGTGATCATCAGGAGCTTTGGGGCGAGGTGTCAGCAGTACACTGACGATACCCAGCTCTATTTCTCTATAACATCTGAATTGGGAGAGGCCGTGCAAGCCCTGGACTGCTGCCTGGACTCGGTGGTGGGCTGGATGAGGGCCAATAAACTGAATCTGAATCCTAGCAAGACAGAGGCACTGTGGGTAGGTGGTTCCTGAGTTCAGATAATTGGTCAGTTGCCTGCTTTGGATGGGGTCATACTCCCTCTGAAAGAGCAGGTCCGTAGTCTGGGGGTGCTCCTGGATCCATCTATGTTGCTAGAGCCCCAGGTGACCTCAGTGGCTAGGGGTGCCTTTTACTAGCTTCGGCTGGTAAGACAGCTGTGGCCATTTCTGGACCAGGATACCCTGACCACTGTTGTCCATGCACTGATAACCTCCAGGCTGTCCTTGAGATTGGTCCGGAAGCTGCAACTATTGCAAAATGCAGTGGTGAGACTGCTCACTGGGACAGGGTATCGCCAACATGTCACCCCACTGCTTAAAGAACTGCAGTGGCTGTCCATTTGCTACCCGGCAAAGTTCAGGGTTCTAGTTTTGATGTACAAAGCCCTATACAGCTTGGGACCAGGATACCTGAAAGACCGTCTTATCCCTTATATACCTAGTCGATCACTGTGCTCTGCAGGTGAGGGCCTCCTGCAGATACCAACTTATCTGGAGGTCCGTTCTGCACAACATGGGAAACGGACCTTTAGTGTGGTGGCACCTACCCTGTGGAATTCCCTCCCCTTAAATATTAGACAGGTGCCGTTTCTGTTATCTTTTTGGCTCCTACTGAAGACCTTCCTCTTTCAACAAGCCTTTTAAGTTGAGACCTTATCCCAGTTTGCGTCTGTGTTGGAATTGCTTTTTAACGCTTTTTAAACTTTTTTTTTAAAAAAAATTTTTAACTTTTATTTTTTAAGATGTCTTCAAAGCTTTTTAAAATGTTTTTAAAGATGTTTTTAATGTATTTTAAAGTATATTTTTATAATGTTTTAAAGTGTTTTTAGTGCTTTTGTTTGGCATATCTTTCTAGAGGACCAATTTCTGTTGTTCAGAGAAATGAAAGCTTTGGGGTTGCCATAGACCTCTTGGTTGGGCAGCATGGGAAGATCGCTAACATAATTCTTATACAAAGAGACCAAGGTTACATTTCCAAGCAGATCTAGAGTTCCTTTGAGGGGAAGCTATGACAGGTAAACCCATAACCTAATTTGTTGACAGACCTGAGATTTACACATAGCTACTGAGAACAAGGCTTGCAAGAGCTTGGGTAGCATAGTGGCTAAAAGACTGAGTTTGCAAATTAAGAGGTCCCTAGTTCAAATCTTGCCTCTGACATTAAGCGCCCCTCCAGATGTCTTTTTTATTAGGCATTCATGATGATTTTTGCTCATTATGGCACCAAGGTGGTTATATGCAATCCTGTTTTCAATACGGTGTTTGCACCTGCAAATGTTTCAGGGTGGGCATATTGCTTTGTTTTCCATTGGTGCATGCCCCATAACTTCCTGTTGAAATCCTGTAACTTTTTATAGTGCAAATGTCCCAGGTTGGTTGGTTTGTCCCACTTTTGGTGCCCCTCCAGATGGCAATCATGCAATAACATTGGAGAAGCATCACAGAACTAATAAAGCGGAATGATGGATGGACGCACCAGGCTGTCCAGTATAAATCTACCACTAAAGCACTATTATTGCATCAATGACATATTGCAGAATACACCTACCCAAAAACCTCCAGCCTGGAGAGACTCTAGGTTGCCTTTGGCAAGCTGCTGTCTTTCAGCTGCCACTGGCTGTGAGGCAGGTTTGAAAACACCGTTACCATGTTCAGTACAAGCATATATTTCTCTCTCTGTGGTCAAATTCTGGAGAAGAAGAAAGTACAGTTCTAGAAGTTTGCAGCAAAAGGTGGCTATGGCGATTAACTAGAGCCTCCAATGTCAGCAGGGCGCACACACACACAATCCCAGAGCAGCTTTGCAACTACTGTTAAAATATTTCTACTTTTTTTTTTAAGTAAAGGAACGTATGAATGTATAAGATGCAGTACTGTAAAAAGAACCATTATTTAAAGGCAGGTAGATTGCATAGAGAGGAGGGCAAGATTGATGGCTGGCTCAGCAGTCTATTTGATCAAATGTACATCTGTCATGCAGATCTCAACATCAGAAGGAAACGGGCTCATACTGCGGGTGAGGAGTCTTCTGAGTTTTCCCCTTTAAAATGGTTTGTTTTTTAGGAAGGAGAGTATCACCAGAGGAAACGTTTCACCTAGTGTGACCAAAAAAAATGTTTTTAAAGATGTTTTGTTTTAATGTATTTTAAAGTCTGTTTTTATGATGTTTGAAGGTGTTTTTAGTGCTTTCGTTTGCCGCCCTGGCCTCCTGCTGGGAGGAAGGGCGGGATATAAATCAAATAATAAATAAATAATAGTGTGGCTTCTCGTTCTCATAGCGTGTAATGGGGAAAAGCCATAGTTGCTGAAATTCTGTTTTCTGTGCAGTTCTCCAAAGCACCAGATCCCATGTGGGGCCTAAATGTGGCAACCCTTTCCCATGGTCTTGCTTTATATAGCCCTGTATTTGAAGTGCTGCCAGAGAGCTGTCGTCTGTTTGAAGGCATTCTCTATTGGAAGGGCTATCTTGTTCAAGTCCGCTTTGAGAAGGTGGGGCTGGAGTTGCCCATCAATGTTTAGCACTTGGACAGCAAACTGAGGAGGCACATAGGTCACAGTCTTCCCCATATGGTAAAATGTATTTCTCTTTAAATTATAGTCATTTATTTTTAAATTTAAATCTATACATTGAAATTACCACATACAAATTCTATGCAAACCTGTGCCATTTTTTGCCTTCTCTTTTGGCAATGCATAAGGGGCCACCCTAAGCAGTGTGATTCGACAGCCTATGGGCATTTCCAGACTGTGGCTCTTTTTTAATAGAATTCAGTCATTGTATCCTGGCAAATCCAAGTTGCACAATTATAGTTGCTTTGGAGGCCTTGCGCAACAAATCCACTTCCCCCAAAGAAAGGGCTTTTCATGATAAGCAAAGTGACAGGGAAATGCACTAGAAAGTGTGGGATGCACTTGCTTTGATCTAATGCTGACTAACCTCCCTGCAAAACAGACCAGAATGAATATTCAATCAACAGGTCATCTGGACGTGCCCTGAGAGCCAGTGTGGCATAGAAGTTAAAAGTATTGGATTGGGAGTGGGGAGACCCAGCTTCAAACCCTATTCTGCTATGAAGCACACACATGTGACCTAACCTACCTCACAGGCTTACTGGTGCAGAATTTTGTGTGGTGCTCTGGGTTCCTTGGATGAAGGGCAGGATAAAAATAGAAGAGCTATATAGAGGGGGTGGGGAATTGATGGTCCTTCAGATTTTGCTGGACTTCAGCTCCCATCAGACCCAGCCAGCCTGGCCGAATGGTCAGGGATGATGGAAGTCCAGCAGCATCTGGAAGGCCACAGGTTTCCCACCCCCTGCTCTGAAGCCTGTGCTCTGTTCAGGGCTGATTTTGGAGAGCCATAATTGGCCTTGGTGTCATGGCATGATAAATATGAACACTCCATTGCAGGGATGTTCAAATGACTGTGAGTTGAATCCATAACATGTGCCCACTAAATCTGTAATATGCGATGCAGCCTTTCGAAGAAAACGATAACGCTGTTGTTTTGAAAGAGGAAGGGCCGAGCTCCTCTTTTGGCAGCAGGCTCTGCTGGGAACGGAAATGCAGGCACAGCACACACAAGAGTTTTGGGAAAGTTTTTGGGAAGACATCATGCACGTTACTCGGGAGAATTCTCCAAGTCTTGGCAGTCTTCTTGAAAAGTTTCCCCTTAACTGTCCAAATCTTATCTCTTTCTTCAGAAGACAGACAGAGAGAGAGAGAGAGAGAGAGAGAGAGAGAACAGCCTCCTCCCCAGCCACTGACGCAAAGCTTTGGCAGCAAAGCTGGACGGGAGTAATAAAAATACCAGCATTTGCCCATTTCCCAGTGATGTACAGCCAGAGGTCACGAGAGAGAAAGAGACATAAGCAAGAAACGAACAGGGCTTTGGCTGCCTCACTGTTTAAGGTAGCCTTTGCAGGAAAGGAGCTAGGAGTTGTAATGGGTCGTAAATCGAATACAAGTCTGTGATGCTGATGAAAGAAAATGCAGGGGATGTTACGGGACTGTTTCATTCAAGCTCTAGATCAGTGTCTTGGGCTACGCGCTTGAAAGCAAGGTGTGGACATATTGGGTAGGGGAAAAACCAAAGGCGATAACAAGGTTTAGACTGCTAAAGAGAGTTTTTATGGACCCTGGCCCTGGATTTGCATGCTAACTTTGTCTACCATGGTTTTGTCATTGATAAGCCCCCTAGGATTCATAGATACCTCTGCCAGTAGTCCTTCCCAAATTAATATATGATTCTCTTGTCCTCTCCATTGATTCACACAATAACAATTTTTTTAACAAAAAATGTATTGCAGTAAATTAAAGTTGGTTTTCTTACTGCTTGCAGACTATTGAAGTGATGTTTCTGAATGCTGCAACGAGGGACTATATTTATTTTATTTATTTATTTTATTTAATTTATATACCGCCCGAAGCCCGAAGGCTCTCTGGGCGGTGTACATAAAAGATAAAAGCAAGGACAATATATAAATACAATAAATACCATAACTCAAAAAACAAAAACACACAAACAATACAAGAACCAAACAACATCCTGAATATATGTGACACACTGCATCCTTAAAAAAATTTTCGGAAAAAATGTCCGATGACATTGTGAAGTAGATATAGGTTGATATATGTGTCAAAGCAGATTGATATGCTGAAAGCCACGGCAAAAGCCAATTTGCCTTGACTCTGCCATGTTGAAATGTATTCTATGAATCAGCCCAAACGCTGTGGATTGTATCCAGTGCTCATGCATCTGATGTCTGCTTGTGCAACAGAACTTCCCCTTCTTCTTTTGCCCCTTAAAGCTCCCATATGCCCTCAAACCAAACAAGAGATGGATTGATTCCCTAAAGGAAGCCACAGACCTGAACTTACAAGATCTGAACAGGGTGGTTTATGCTATTGGAGGTCGCTGATTCATAGGGTCACCATAAGTCGTAATCGACTTGAAGGCATATAACAACAACAACAACAGTGCCCTTAAAATCTGCCCCAGAGCAGCCCCCTATGGGGAGGCACATGGGAGGGGAGTGAGGAAGGGGAAGTCCCATTCCATGAGTGGAACTCCACTTCTGCAGTGTTGGGTGCAACCATATAACTGTACTAAAGTTTTAGTTCTCTTTAGTATGGTTAGAGAGCCAGTGTGGTGTAGTAAGTCGGAATGGACTTGGGCAGTCCATTTTAGTATGGTATGCTGTTAGGTCACCATGTCTGGCTCACTTGAAGATGTGGTTTGGCTTGGCTTGGCTTGGTTTGGTTTGGTTTCCAAGAGGTCCCTCAATTTCCTAGTGCAAATGTATAAGCATGTACCCACAATAGTGTTATGGCCAGTAAATTTAAATGCTACAGTCCCCATGCTTAAATCAGGGATGGGAAACCTGTAGCCTTCCAAATGTTATTGGACTGCTTTTCCCATTATCCCTGATAATTGGCTATGCTAGCTGAGGCTGATGGGAGTTGGAATCCCATAGGTTTCCCACCCTTGGCTTAAAGACTCTATGCTTGGTGTCTCCCTGTTCATATGCAGTGTCCATTGCTGCTAGGAATATGTAGTGCTGGTGTATATGAAAACAAGCATTTTCAGTGTCATCTTCCAAAGGTCCATATGGTTTGAACCTTCCTCTGAATGAGATATTCTATCTCCCGCCAGCCCACCCACCCATCCCCAGAAGAGATCTTACACATGTTTACTCAGAAGTAACCCCCATTGAGTTCAATGGAGTTTATTCTCAGGAAGATGGAGATATGAGATTGCAGCCTAAATGCACAATTCTGCGCACTGCAAAAATTATACAATATTTATTTATTATATTTATATCCCGCCTTTCTTTTCATGATACAAACCCAAGGTAGCTTCCATATGGTTCCCAGGCGGTCTCCCATCCAGGCACTGACCACACCTGACTGGTCTCATGTGCCTTCAGACCATAGCCTGGGACCTAATAATAATAATAGCAATCATTCACAGAAAATACAGAAAGTATTGCCAGAGGCTTAAAAGCACACTAAAAGTGGCAAGTGAAGGGGCTCGCCCCCGCTTTCCCTTTGAGGGAATGAATGAAATTAAAATGGTGAGCAGCTGCAGCCTCAGATGCTGGCACAATGCTTCCCTTCCTAGCATGCCATGCCTTGCCGCTGTCACGTCTCTGGTGTTGCTTGGGGGCCCTTCTGAATTGGTGGCTGTCATCATCCCACCTTGTGGCAGTGAATTCCATAGATTAACTATGTGCTGTATGAAGAAGTACTTGTGTCTGTCCTGAATGTCCTGCCAGCCAGCTGCATTGGATGACCAGTGTAATGAGGGAGGAAAACATCTCCCTGTCTTCTTCCACTGCATCAGGCATAATTGTATAAACCTCAGTCTACACACATACACATATTATGCTGATCATCTGGTTTGGGGAAACAGGAGGGATTTGTTGCACCTGCTCCCTCCTTCTGCCCCTGGAAGAGATTCTTAGTGCTGAAGCCAATGACCAAAGCTATCCTACTGGATGGCCTTTGTCGTGTCAGGTGCTTAGGCTACAGTATTTGCTTCAAGCAGTAACCATTTATGAGTTGCACACTACTATATATTACCTGTTCTGCTATGTCATTTATAGATATCATACTGATTGGGTGATGCTTATAGATTATTGGGGAGGAAGTGCCATTATGTTGCTTCGCTTGTCAGCTGCCTAGAATTTGGATGTAGATAGCTAACTAAATAATCCATAGTGAGGGGTGCTGCTTTACTCCAAGGAGGAAAACAGTGATTCCGTCATGAGGAAAATCAAATCATGCTGGTTTCCCACAAGCAGAATAAATAAACTGATCTGGTCTAATTGCAAAATAGTGTAAGTAATTATCACTAGATATTAATATTTAAGTGGCACCATCAATATGCATGTCATCTAATAGAGCAGATGTGGGGAACCTTTGGCCCTCCAGATTTTGTTGAACTACAACTCCACAGGAGCTGCCTTCTACCGAGTCAGATCATTGGTCCATCTAGCTCAGTATTGTCTAAGCTGACTGGCAGCAGCTCTCCAAGATTTCAGATGGGATTCTCTCCTAGCCCTACCTGGCCATACTTGGAATTAAACCTGGGATCTTATGCATGCAAGGTACATGCTCTACAACTGAGCTACAGCCCTTCCCCAAACTCCCATCAGCCCAGCAAGCGTGGCCAGTGGCCAGGGATGATGGAAGTTGTAGTTCAGCAACATCTGGAGGCCCAAAGATTCCCCACACCTGTTCTACAGGTGGAAAGGATGTGAGGCTGAAGCTCATATAGAGAAGCTATCAGGGACTCTAATGACTAAAACAGGAATTTCAGGCTCTGATGCGGCAGTCTTACACACACTGACTAGACCAGGGAAGGGGAACCTGTAGCCTTCCTGATGTTGGACTCCAGCTCCCATCAGCCACAGGCAGTATAGCCAATATTCAGAAATTATGGGAGTTGTAGTCCAGCAACATTGGAATGTTGGTCATTGATCATTTGTCCCTCAACTAGAGGATAAGTCCAATTGAAATTGGTTGCACTGTACAACAATGGCCTAACTTAGTGAGCTGTCATGCACCATGGATACTCTTGCCTCAGACATCTCTTCAGGTGCAAAAGAGACCATGGTTGGGAATGTAAGGAAGCAGCGATTTCTGTCCCATCCTGTGTTCATCACAATCAGCACTGTTTCCATTTTGTTACAGTTTCACTTCCGCCCAAACCTATGTTGTTCATCTCCCTATCCTTGATGGCTGAAATGAACATAATTATGTTATGCTTGTATTCACTCACGTGATCTCTGTTCCTGACTTTGATGAATATGTGAATTGTGGCAATTCCTGCTCCCATTTCAGTTTCTCTGACATCTCTAACTGTGGGCGTGCAGCATCATTCCCTTTCAAATGGCAGGCAGGATAATCCCGTGGACAAGCCAAGCCTGGTATAAAGACTGGCCCAAAAGTTCTCTATAAAGACATTCTGGCTTGAAATTGAGGTGGCTAAGGAGGAGATGGTGCCCTGAAAGCACCACCAACTTGCCTCATCCTTTTTCTGCCAACAATCTCTTTTGTGGTGGTAATGCTCTTCGTACTGTTGGCCACCATACTGGTTTTTGTTTAACCTAGAAGTCCTAGAGTAAGCAGAGGAACCGTTGCCCTCAGTTGAAGTGACTTTTTAACTAATGAGCCCCACCAAATGTCCTTTTTATTGTGCATTCATGGTAATTTGTCCTCATTATGGTATCGGAGCAGTTATACACAATCCCACTTTCAATACTGTTTGTGGCTGCAGAATTTTTTGGGGAGACATACTGCTTTATTTCCAATCCTTTCATGTCCCATAACTTCCTCCTGAAATCTGTAACTTTTTATATCACAAATGTTCAGGGGTTATTGTTTTTTGTCCCATTTTTTTTGTGGTGAAGCGCAAGAGTGCTCCTCCAGGCAGCAAGGATGTGGTAAAATTGTGGAAGCATCCCAGAACAACTAATGATGATGCATTATCCAGTCAGTATAAATCCACCATTAATGCACTGTTATCGCATCAGTGACATGTTGCAAGAAACCACCAGTCTGGAGGGGCCCAACATGACGTGATGATGCAGTGTCATTTTGAAGTAGATCAGAATGAGGAGAATGCTTTCCACTCTCACCATAGAGATTTCTGGGTGTGTTGGGGTTTTTTAAGTAGCTGTTGGAACAAACACTGCCACCAGTAAGTTCAGACAGCTTTCAGCCCTCCCTGAAAATTGCTGAAATGGCACACCAACAACCACTTTTCCACCTACAAACGAGGGAGTGAACTTGGGCAGGGCAGCAGGAATAAATGGACAGTTCTCACAGTGGAGGGATGTAAGAAGTGGAGTTTCCCAAGGATCGGTATTGGGAGGACCAGTGCTTTTTAACTTGTTCATAAACAACCTGGAGTTAGAGGTGAGCAGTGAGGTGGCCAGGTTTGGGACATCAAATGGTTCAGGGTGGTAAAAATGAAAAGGGGTTGAGAGGAGCTCCAGAAGGGTCACTCCAAACTGGGTGAATGGGAATTAAGAGGGCAAATGTGGCTCAGTGTAAGCAATACACATGGGGGCAAAAAAACCACGTGCCTGGGGGATCTGAAATGGTGGTGACTGACCAGGAAAGAGATCTTGGGTTTGTGGTAACAGCTCATTTAAAGTGTTGACCCAGTGTGCACCAGCTGTGAAAAAGGTGAATTCCATGTTAGGGATCATTAGGAAAAGGGTTGAAAATGAAACTGCCTGTGATGTTCCCAGGGGCCACTACAAGGCCCAGTCCCTGAGAGGTCATTAGATCAGTCACTCAGCTATTCAGTCAGGTCCAGACTTCCCTTACAATAACTGCTGCCATCACCTACTGAGCGATAAGCAGTAGGACTCTCTCTCTATATGCTTACTTTAACACAACCACACAGGACACGTGGGGTGAGATATACTGACCCTAAAACCTACCCAGACTAAGCCCAAGGAGTTAAAATAAAAACATTTATTTAATCAGGGAGCAAAACATCCAGAACAAGTAATCATTGTATACAAAATATTTAGAGTTCTAATCTAATTTATATAAGTTATTTATAATTAACTCTTTTCTTAACAGCTAGGCTAATCCTTTATTTTATTTTTATTTTTTAATGGTTGATCCTTTTAGGTACGCCTTCATTATCTCTCATCTCACTCCCCCTTTCTCTCTGTCTCCTCAGTCATTCTCCTTTTACCTGTCATTTCCCACCTGACGCTCTCCGCCTGTCACTCACTCTAACTCCACCCAGCGTCCCACTCCATTGCAATGCTGTCACACACTCTTCCATTCCCTCTTTTGTCACACTGCCTTTACACCCAAACTGCCTTTGCATCCTAATAATACTGCACCTCGAAAAGGATATTGTATAGTTGGAAAAGGTACAGAAAATGGCAGCCAAAATGACCAGGAGGCTGGAGCGACTCTCCTGAGAGGAAAGGTTACACAAGCGTAGGAAAAAGGCAAGTAAGAAGTGACATGCTAGAAGGGTATAACATGGTGCATGGCTTGGAGAACGTGAATAGAGAAAGGTTTTTCTCCCTCTGTCATAACACTAGAACTTGGGGACATCCAATGAAGCTGAATGTTGGAAGATTCAGAGCAGACGAAAGAAAGCACTTCGTCACAAAGCACCTAGTTAAACTATGGAATTTGCTGCCACAGGACGCAGTGATGGCCACCAACTTGGATGGCTTTAAAAGAGGATTTAACAAATTCATGGAGGATAAGGCTATCAATAGCTACTAGCTATTATGTTCTGCTTCCGCTGTCAGAAGCAGTATGCCTCTGAGTAACAGTTGCTGGGGAATAAAAGCGGGAGAGTGCTGCTCTTACACTCAGGGCCTGCAGGTGGGCTTCCGCCTAGGCATCTGGTTGGCCACTCTGGGATCAGTGTGCTGGGCTAGATGGGCCTTTGACTTGATCCAGCAGGGCTCCTCTTGTGTTCTTAGGCTATCAGGGATGCTGGAAAAAAAATGATTTCTGTGAATTCCGATACAAACTGACCTGATCTTCATTCAGATCCTGGACTAATTTGTGGATCAGGATGCAATTATCCTTCAAATTTCACACTTCTGCAAGTTTTATGATACAAACATACCAAATACATTAAGATGCATGTTTTAGTATTAAATCCATTTAGAAATGAGATAAAATGCACATTCTGGCCCCCTTACCCCTCTCATGTCCAAACCCCAGGCTTCTTCAGAGCAATCAAATAATTTCTAGAGAAGTATCTATAAGTCTGTTGTAGGAAAATCAACAAACAGTTTTGGGCACAGACTAACAGATGTATTATGGAATACGTTTTCATGGATTACATGAATTGTTATCCTGAATTACAGCTGTGTATAAATACACATATGGTTGAGGAGGTGGAGGATTTGAAAAACCATCAGGTCAGAGGGAAATGAAATGCAGAAAGTACAGAGACAATGATAATTATGTAATTAATGGTGACAGTTCACAAATGCGGTGTTGCTAACACAGGCATCCTTGCATTGGTAAGCTAATCATATGCAGTGTGATAAAAATGCTATATCCCAATTTAATCCCATAACAATATTCTCCATCTTACTTGAGAAGAGGGATCACAGAACTGTGTACAAATATTTGCAAGTTTGAGAGAGATTGGGAGTCAGATGTTTGCACATTTTTCCATTGCCAACATGATGACAATCTAAATATTGGGATATGCTTTGGAAAGATGTATGTTTTTGAAATCATTTTCAAACATTCTTTGGCAAGGCATGCCATGACAGCCATGAAAATGTTCATCTCATTTCATCTGTCTGTACCATACCCACAGTACCTACCAGAGTTTCTCAGAAAAAAGTAGGCTTGTGTAGTGTATGGCTGGCTAAGGGCATGACCTGGAAAATGAGAAAGTCTTTATTATTTATTTATTTATTATTTATTCATTATTTGATTTATATTCCGCCCCTCCTCCCAGCAGGAGCCTAGTCTTGGCTCACATCAGCTATGACTCTGTGTGGCTTTGATAGGATGTGGCGACAGGGGCCTTGAGCAGCCATATTTTATGTGAGAATAAAATTCTTAGGGTCACACTACATATAAGAGCCAGGGTGGTAGTGTAGAGGGGTTAGAGTGTCAGGATTGGAGAGACCCAGATTCAAATCCCCACTCATCTATGAAGCTCTCTGGGTGACCATGGGCTCATTACTTTCTCTCAGCCTAACCTACCTCACAGGTCTGTGGTGAGGATAAAATGGGAGAAGAAGAGCCATGTACGCTGTTTTGAAGACTTAGGAGGAACGGCAAGAGTGTCAGTTTAATAAATAAATAGATACATGATGCTTAGTAACATGAATATTTTCCTGAAATTTTTGCTGTTAAAAAATGACAACAAAGCAGGACATAGCTACACGATATAAGCTAACTTATTATGGCAGAGCAAGAGAAAATGTATTGTATGAAAATTAATTTGTCAAAAGATGGACCATTTTTATTTCCTTCTGGAATGAGAAATTTGGTGATGATATAAGACCATATTCATTATTCTCCTTAGTTTAAAATATGAACCTTTTTACTTTGATTTTTTATTAATGATTATGTACTATACTTCTTTTCTGTATTATTCTGAATTAATGATTGATTGAGTGATTGATTGATAGTACCAATGCAGCTATAGGAAGTTGCGATTTGGATCTAAAGCTTGTGGACGTGGGGTGCTTTTTTATCCTATGGGCCGTTTTTCTGACCAAACTCAGCCCCCCCCCAACTACTTTCTGCCCCACAGGGGAAAACATACAGGACTTCCCACTCCCAGTTTCTACATGATTGCAGCAGATCCGAGATTAAATTTGCTCTATTTTGGCCCTGATTTTACATGACACTGCTGTTATAGATGTAATTGATTGACTGTACGGATCCTTCAAAGGAATATAGGGAGCTGCCTTGTACTAGACCAGGCTAGTGTTCCCTCGAGCCCAGTATTATCTACTCTGACTGGCAGCTGCTCTCCAGTTTCTCAGGCAGAGAGAGGTCTTTCTTATCACCTGCTACCTGATCCTTCTCACTAGAGATGCCAAGAATTAAACCTGGAATCTTCTGCATGCAAAGGATGCCCTTAACTTCAGTACCAATTTTGAGTGGGTGCGCGCGTGAATGAATGGATTCCGGTCCTTGTGCAGCTCTCTCCACATGTGCCACAAGTTGTGTCCTCACTCCCATCAACTCGGAGCTTCTCTGCACTGCTCACACCCCAGCCAGGATGAACCAGGTTCGAGCCAAGTTCACCCTGGACGAGCAAATCATCTCCACATGGGACAGCCAGGAAAGGAGAAGGCTCCTTGGAGCGGAGGGCCGCCTTTCAGGTCCTTCCTGACAGCTTCTCGCCATCCCCCGCCTCGGTCTGCTGTTCCATAATAACAGACTTCAAAGCCAGGCAAGGGCGTCCAGGATGGAGGAGCTGCAACCACTTTATCATGAGGCCAGGCAGGCACTTTTCCTCCCCTTATGAATCAGGATTTACAGGGCAGGTGCCCAGAGGCAGTGGCCAGGCTTGCTGTGAGCGGGGGTCGGGGGGGGGTAGGTGGACTTGAAGGCGGCAGAGTGGGGTGGGGGAGTGGGGAGAGTGAGATGCACCAAAAGCCTTTGGAAGTGTAGGACCCAGAGAACATCATCCATCTTCCTTCTTAACATTTCATCTCTGCAGCAACAGGCTTCTCCTTCCCCCGCAGCCAGCTGCAGCTGTTAGCTTATCTCTTCCCCCTCCAAACATTTCCCTCGCCTTGCAAAGAGGCCTTTGTAAAACAAATGGTTTGTGGGACTGCACTGGTTTAACGGGGAGGGGGCTGGTTAGGAAAAGGCCGTAGCTCAGTGGTGGAGCACAGGCTTTGCATTCAGCTCCCCAGCATCTCCAGGAAGGGCTGGCAAAGACTCTGCAACCTGGAAAGCTGTTGCCAGCCAGTAGTGCCATCTTGATCAGCGTTGCCCAAACTCTTTTCCCCACAGACTGCTTGAAAATTGCTGAGAGTCTTGGCAGACCACTTCATGGTTTTTTTTCCTCCTGTTGCAGTGATTGTGATGTGCTGCGCTAGATGCTGTATGATTTTTTTAATTGTGATTTTATTCCTGCTTTTCTTTCTTACATTGCGTTTTATTGCATTGCAGTTTGCCATTCCATAGAATACAAATTGCAATACCAGAAAATACAGTATCATGAATAAAAGAAGCGATAGAAATACAATTAAAAATCAATAGGGATATTTAGTGCAGACGTGCCGTGGACCACCTGAAAGAAGCTCATGGCCCACTCGTGGTCCACAGGCCGCAGTTTGGGAACCGCTGATCTAGATGAACCAATAGTCTGACTCAGTATAAAGCAGCTTCCTATGTCTTTAACCAGGAGAACCACAGGCAAAGGAGGACATGGCTGTTGTGTGTGTTTTAATACTGATGGGAAGTTGAGCAAGTCCAGCTTTGAAGAATTGTTATTACTACTGTAGCGCAATAAGCTACATTTGACCAAAAAAACCCACAAAACAACCCACCCGTCTTCTATATACAAAGAGTCTTGTGGCATCTTAAAGGCCGACACACTTCTTAAGAGTAAAACACATGAATCAGACCTAATAACCAAGTTTAATTATATGAGGTTGGCCTTGAACAGAGACCATCATGTTTTTTCCTGTCCTAATGCAGGTGCTAATTTACTTAATAATGCTAAGTCACCAAATACTTCTGTTGTGAATGGTCACCGTGATTGTTTTGCTCTCACTCTCTCTCTTTTGGGGCTTCACAAAATGTATTTTTTGTTTAGCACCTTGGACAGCTACTTGAAAGTTCTGACTAAAACCCAGAGCAGATTCCACTGCCCCACTGACATGAAGCCACCAGCGGCCACTGGTTCTAGTCTGACACTTGAAAAACTATGTGACAGTTGCTGTCTCAGTAACAAATATGCTGGTTTGAGGAAAGACATGTTTTTGTTCCTCCACTACCATTGAGTAATGACTGCACATTTCCTGTGCAAAAAGTGATAGAGCCCCAGAATGAATGTGAAGTAGTAGGAGATAAGCATAGTAGCCCCTTCGGATTTAGTTCTCCAAAAGGATTAACCATGTGTAAGAAAGAGGTTGTAGAGACTGTCATGTCCAGCGTGACATGAGGCATTGCATATATGTGGGCTGGAATAGCTGAAGATCTCCCTTGCAGTTATTTTGTACCCTTTATGAAGGCATTGCGGAAAATGTGTTGCAGTGTCTGTTATCAGGATGCCAGTACTGGTCTGCTGTGCAGAAACAGCTTCATTAGCTGCTCAATAAGGATGAACTACTTACAAGATGAACTGCCTTTGCTGCAGCTGCAATTAAAACTCAGGTTCCATGTGTATGTTTAATCACAAACATGCACCTGGTACCTTAGGGAAACGGGGAGGAGGAAGGCAGTAGGGGGGACAGGATTAAGTACCTCCTCCCCATCACTTCTGTACTCCAAATCACCTTATGCTGCAGGGAAGTAGATCGCCAATGTTTCCTTACATACATTGAAGAGAATCTTAGAGCAGTGGTACTTATGCTTTTACCCCCTGTAGACCTCTTGAAAATTACTGGGGTTTTATGCAGACCACTTAATAAACTTTTGTTTGTTCTACAACTGAAAGCACATACATAACTCACATTTTAATAACCATCTTGTCTTTAACTGATACATTTTAGGGGGAAATTAGTAGACTTCACCAGCATTGAATTATGAAAATCACAGGTCTTAAACCTAGGCTTTGTTATCCAGTTTGATAATCTGCCCCTGTTCAAAACAGACTCAATCTCCACTGTCAGGAGGAGAAAAAAATGAAGGGCAAGGCTAAGTACAGATAAATCTTGACTGTTCTGCAATCTTTCTATGGATCACCTGAATGGAACTTGCAGTTGACCACAGTTGGAGAACCTCTACCTTAGGATACAAAAGAAACATTTGTTCCTGAAAGATCATCTTACCCCTTATATAACCAGCTGAACGATGTGCTCTGCAGATGAGGGCCTCCTGCAGATACCATCTTATTAGGAGGTCCGTTCCACACAACATAAGAAGCAGACCTTTAGTGTTGTGGCACCAACACTTTGGAATTGCCTCCCCTTAAATATTAGACAGGCACCATCTCTGTTACATTTTCGGTGCCTACTGAAGACCTTCCTCTTTCAACAAGCCTTTTAAATAGAGACTTTATCCCAATCTGCATCTGTGTTGGAATTGCTTTTTTAAGATGATCTTAAAGCTGTTTTTTTTTTTAAAAAAAAGATTTTTTAAGACTTTTTGTTTTAATATGTCTTTAATCTGTCTTTAAAGTATTTTGCTTATGATGTTTTAGAGTGCTTTTAGTGTTTTTGTTTGCCATCCTTATGGACCCACTTAAAACATAATACATTTTAGCTTGTAAAACTAGTTTAATATGTAAATAATGTCATAAATTGTGGTTTTAGACAATGAACATGTGTGCACAAATAATGCATACATAACTTAGGAAGGATCTCTCTCAAAAGAAGTTCAAATATATCAAGCCTTGGCACATGTGGAGATGACCCTGTCACTGGGCTTTTCTTTAACTCAGTAGCTGGAGATGTTTGTTTAATGAGCATCGATTAGCAGCTGACATTCCCAGAACCTGGGACGTAGGTCACCCGTACTTTCCATGCAACGGGGTTGGCGAGACCAGTGTCCTGGCTGAGAGTGCATGTGTGTCTGTCTGTGCACATGTGTACATGGATGTGGTGAGGGAGTGAGGCAGTTTGTATTCAACCAGAGAAAGCAAAAGAAGTCTGGATGTTTTGAGCTGGCTGGTAAAATCAGTCTTGGGGAGGTTGGGGAAACTGGTGCTGCTGCTGCTTTTGGGGACGGATGGTGTTTGAAGACTATTATTCCAACTCTCTGTGAGCTGCTTGTTCACTCCCAGGCACCTTCTCATCCTGTACATACACTAACTGATCAACACCCCTCTCTTTTTCTCTCTGATTACATTTATATCCCACCTTTCCTCTAAGGAGCTCAGGGTAGCATACTTCCTATTTCATTGTCACAACAACCCTGTGAGGTAGGTTACGCTGAGAGGCTGTGACTGGCCCAAGATCACACAGTAAGCATCATGGCCATGGGAGGACTTGAACCCTGGTCTCCCAGGTTCTAGTCCAACACTCTAAACGCTATCCCACACTGGCTCTCAGACATAAAAATTCCATGGCCTCAATCCACTATAGAAAGTTCATCACTCTTAAGCCAATTAAAATCAGTGGGTTTAATTCTGTGTTGGATTGTGGCCCATGCAGCTCTGTACTCACAAGTCAAATGACCCTGAGAAAAGCTGACCCTAGTGCTTGGGGAAAATGGGGGAGCGTGAAGTGATACACTTTATTAGCCAGCACAAAGCACTGTTTGCCTATTGGCTCAGTCAAAATGGGAATGGAGGGGCATTTCATGGCGACAGCATTCTTCTTAATCGTACTCTGGGCCCATCTGAATATTTTGTTTGTTTTATTTTATTTTTGCTATGATTATGAAGTTTGCGTTTTAATGTGCTGGGCTCTGTCAGTTTGGGGAATGCTGCAAACAAAGAGAAGGATAAAGCTGTTCATAATTAACATCATTAATCATAAGCTTGGTGGAGGGGGGGAGATGTCTTTCCTTCCTCTAGTGTCACTGTGAAAGGAAGACGGTCTGAGACATGAGGAGAGAATCTGGATTATTATTATCTGGTAGAGGGAGCTGCCAATAGGAGTAGATTCACTTGCTCAATGGGTCCCTTGTTAAAGTTAAAAGCAGCAGCAGCAGCAGCAGCAGCAGTGGCAATCAAGGAGTCCTCCGCCCTGCAAAGCTCTGATGCATCATTTTCAGCACATTGTAGCATCTTAACATAGTGTCACTGTAGTCTAGTGCCTAGTACGTTAGACCTGGACCTGGTTCAAATCAGCTGCAGATGCACTGAGTGGCCATAAGCTTCATGTTCAACGGCAGCTAACAATTGCACGTTGTAATGTTGCGAAGCAGCAAATGTCTCAGGTTCTCCAGAAACCCTTCAGGGCTAAACAAGAGTCACTCAGTTTTAGAATTATAGCATCAGAAGTAGTGACTAAAAGGCAATCTGGCCCAACTTCTGGCCCAAAAGACACTTACCATCCAGCTCTCCAGCTCCATGTGCACCATGCAGCCCACCCCCACCACAAATCAATTTATGCAGCCTCAGTCTCAGGTCTGCACAATCCAACATGTCACAAAGAATTCATATATTGTCCCTGTAATTTCACAGCTGAAAATAGGGACACTCTCATTTCTGTAGCGTTGCATGTTGGTGAACAGAGAGTGGGAAATTAATGGGAAACATATTATTCTACAGCAAAAACAAGCCATTGCTTGAAGATCAGATTCAGAAGGAATGGCACATCATGCTTATGTGTATAATTACTGCAATAGTATGTATGTATACTATTAGCATGCACTGGAGACAGCAGAATGCTATTCAGATATTTACAGAAAAGCTGGCAGCCGTTTATTTCTTATTGGGTCAGCAAATGCACAACTGGTGGGGAACGTTCTGTGTTCAAAACCTACCTCAGCTGAAAAGCTAACTGGTTGACCGTGTGTCAGTCATTCTGTCTTAGCCTAACCTACAGCACAGCGATGTTGTAGGGAAATGGGGAGAGCATATATGTTACTCTGAACTGTTTGGAGAAAATGTGAGATAAAAGCATATATATTGCTTTTGTTAATTCACACTGTTGCCTAGAGACAGCCAGATCAGACCTAATTTGAAGTTCCTGTAAGCACTTGATCTGTTCCCACAAAACAGAGACAGTCTGGAGACACTAAGAGTGCAATCCTATACCCCATACTCATAAATCAGACCTACTGGGTTCAGCAGGTCTTCCTCTCGGGTTTCTGATTGCAGGACTAGGATATACAATCTTCTAAACCTCCCAGGTTCAAGATATACAGTCCTGTATAGGATTGCAGCCTAAAGCTAGAAATCACAAGGCAACCACTGTAAATGTAACCAACACCATTGAACCCAGTTTGTTCCCCAAACTGGTGCTTATCAGAGATGGTGCCCACATTGTCCATAGGGATCAAACCCAAGGATTTCCCATCAGATGCAGGGTTTCTTCTTTTTTCTTGTCTGCTGCCGTGCTGGTTGTACTATTCTGCTTTTGGCTCATTTGTTTGTTTTGCTCTGTGCAGTCACTTTTCATTAGCCTTTTCCCTAGACTGTGTAGTGGATTGGGGGGCTTACAATCAGCAAATCTGGAATTAAAAACTTAACTTTTGCAAGATGGTGAAGATGACACTGATAATCAGGTATGGGTGATATAATATGTTGGGGAGGTGAATTAGCGAAGTAGAGATGTTCTTGTGGATCTAAGGTGGAAAGAGTTTCAGGCTGGGTTTTTCATACCCTGCCCCTAAAATACATCAAAATGATATGCTAAGAACATTTATGCGTGCATGCATTGATTTAAAATATTTTAACCCCACGTTTTTTTTTAAATCCTCAAGGCATCTTAAAGAACAGATATAAAAATGCAATAAAATATAATTAGTTACAGATGAAATTGGAAACTAGCATGCCGAGGACATCCGAAATCTGTGTGCCATTAGTGTGCTCAAAATAAAGTACAAGAATAAATACTCTATGTGCACATTATTAAATTCTTGTGAATGAAGTTGTACGATTGGCCCCTAATTATCCATTTTTTGACTTCAACTTCTGTTTTAGCTCTTGAATATATAAACAATTTTTGGGAAACCTGATGGAGTGAGCAAACTTTAGGGCCATTCCGTATATTAAATGGCAACAGCTAGGGATGGGGTTCACTGCCTAGTTCCGATCCACTTGCATTCCGATAATCCAGCATTCAATCCTGATCCACCTTTTTTTTTTTGTTCCCACTTGCTTTTGTACTTGCTGATTCGATCCGCTGTTGTTGGCCACTGTGTGAACAGGATGCTGGACTAGATGGGCCACTGGCCTGATCCAGCAGGCTCTTCTTATGTTCTTATGTTGTTTTGGTGGCGGGGGAAAATTACATATTTTTTAAAATAAATGCTTATGTAAATCTATGGAAGTTAATGAACAATAGTGATTGCAATTACAAATATAATTATGTAAAATCAGGGGGAAATTTTGAGGGGGGGAAGTTGTATTGATTACATCCGCGGCCCACTGCAAGAAATCAGTGCTGGTCTGAAAAGACAGCTGACTGTCAGAATCCAGTATTAAGTCCGATTTAGTGGATATTCTCTCCCATCCCTAGCAACAGCCCAAGTTTGTTATTGAGTATACACTCAACAGGAAACTGAAACCAATTGTGGCTCTCTTATGAATATACCTGTATGATATATCTATCTCCTGATGTGTTTCTTTCATTCACACATTGCCTTTTTCAGTTACTCTTTAAATATCTCAAGTGTACACCTAAAAGGGTAACATGAGAAGCAGACCTCAGGCTAAAGTTAAATGCACTTAAGGCCTTTGATTTCAGTGAACGTAAGTGCAATTAAATCTGTGTTGAGAACTTAATTAAGTCTGCGTTTGGGAAGGGACCTTGCTCAGTGGTGCAGCTTCTGCTTTGCATGCAGAAAGTCCCCAGTTCAATCTCTGGCATCTGCAGGTAGGACTGAGAGAGATTCATTCCTTCCTGAAACCTTGGAGTCATTGCCAGTAAATATAGACAATACTGAGCCAAGATGGACCTATGGCCTAAGGCAGCTTCCTATGTTCCTGTGTGGTGGACTGTGGCCTATCAGTTCAAATCTCAATATCACGAAGCTTACTGAAGTCTAAGGACTTGCATTCGCCCATTGAAGGTTTATATAGGGCAGTCATGTTAATCAAGGGTTAAACTTTATTTACTTAAATTTGAAAACCAGAAGGGAGGAGTGTGCAAAATCTGTGGATACACTTCACGTTTCTCTCAGCAATGACAAAGACCCTTGTGGCATCTTAAAGACTATCAGATTTATTTATTATGGCATAAGCAATAGTGGATGAAGCCCACTTAGATTCATGAAGTGAAATCTTAGTTGGCAGGCGTATATAAAGGAGAAATGTGTAAAGTGGGAGTTGAAAGGCAATGAGACGCAAAAATTATAGTCAATGGTAATTAGAACTTAAATATATGTTAAATAGACACATTTTTTACAGTAGCAGATTAGCAATCATTTTCTCAGCATTGCTGAGATCATTGTATTAACACCTGTAGGGGGGCAGGGAACTATTCCTAAGAAACAATCATTCACAGCGTATGTATCTTTTCATCAGAAATGGCAAAATCCATAAACGTTGCAGCCTTTTACAACACTCTGTGGCTGACCTTACAGGCAGCCATTCTGGAACAAAAAAACTTCAAAGGAACTTCAACCATGAAACACCTGGATTACAATCAGTCAAGAAGTTCACTGCCATAGTTTGTGGGTTAAATCAGAACAAAGGATTTTTATCACGCCACAAGTGTTAATTAGCTGTCCAGTGCCAGGATATCAATGCCATCTATGATAGATTCTCGTGAAACATATCTCTGGAAATGTATCTCAGGGATTCTTTCGCAGAACAAGGTCACACAGAACTCTGAAACTGCTCTTTAAACTCCCCCAGTTAAAAAGAGAAAACAACTGAGGGAGTTCATGAAAAAGCTTTTAAAATGCTGCATTTGAAAGAGGAGTCTGTTGCTAGTGGGCTATCTCCCTCTACAAAGATTGCTTTTCAAAAATCTGTTGCACACAGGAATGAGTGAATCTGCTTCTTTCCAATCTGCTTCAAACTCATACATTTTTATCCATAATTCGATTGTATTCCTTCTCCACATTAATCTAAAACAATTCATTCAAAATGCATATTTTTTCTCTCAAAATACATATGCATTTTTGATGCATTTAAACTACTGAGAACTGCATTTCAATATCCAGAGAGGTACAAAAATCTGGTAGGGAGCTACATTCCAATCTGCACATTAGGCCTATATGAGCTGCTTGGGTCATTTCATATTGGAATATGCAAGGATGGAATTCCTTCAGCACCCCATGTCTATAGCCCTCGTGGTCTGAGATGGTGGTTTACATATTTTCTACCTTGAGAAACTCACCCACCCACCCCTTCCTGCATTTCCTTGCTGCTGAGGAGCCTCTGCACGTCTGCCATGGATATGGCTAAACCAAGAAATGTTGATGCATGAGGAAAAAGACAAGATAGCTCCTCCTCACCCACCCCAGCCATTCCATGTACAGAAGCCAGTGAGACTGGCACTTGGCTCTTACTTCAACATTGGGGATTGCATAAGTGTAAGCTCAGGGGGGCTGTGGGGCTCAAGCCCCCGCCCGAGTCGCTCTGGATACTACAGTTTCCACGATTCTCTGGAGCTTAGTTCCTGTTTGCCAATATTTGTTTGTGGGTTTGTGTTTGCTCAGAAGTAACTCCCACTGCGTTCATTGGGGCTTACTCCCTGGTAAGTATGTTTGGGATTGCAGCCTTAGGCTGCAATCCAGTACATGTCAACTCAGAAGTAAGCTTCTTTGAGTTCAGTGAGACTTATTCCCAGGTAAGTGTATATTGGATTGCAGCGTTAATCCTTAACCCTGCCTCCACCCACTTTTGTTGGAGCAACAGACTGCAAAACTGTAAAGAGGACTAAAGTAGGTAAGTCAAGACCCTGCATAATATTAAATATAAATAAAATCTTCAACATATTTTACAGGGACAATAACCATTTTGTCACAGTTGACTGAAGACTTCAAAACTCATCAGTGAGCATCATTGCTTAAGACAGGGATGGGGAACCTGAGGCCCGCCGGATGTTACTGGATTCCAACTCCAATCAGTCCCAGTCAGCATGGCTTGTGACCAGAATCCAATCCAACAAGTCGAATCCAACAAATCTGGGGGGTGTACAGGTTCCCCACTCTTGTCTTAAGAGACTAGTTGCCAGTTGGGCTCTAATTATTGTTTAAGCAATGTCTGCATTCCTTGGGAGCTCTCCAAGGTACTGAAGAGCCTGTCCCTGTCCTGCTATCTGGAACTCAGCATTAGGGCTCCACACTCCTCTTGTCACCAAAGCAAGTTCAGCTTTGTTTGAGCTAGAACTTTCACATACAGCTTTTTTGCTATACCAATTATACCAATGGCCAGGAATTTATTTTGAGCCTTCATTATTTCTAGTTTATCACCATTATCTCTTCTACTTTTAATATGCAAGTTGCTTTGTTTGTTTGTTTTAATCCCGTGAAGATCAATGGGGAATTGGAGGCTGAAATTGCCTTAGGCCACCCATGAGAAATAAGGATTTGAAAACCCATATCTCCCAATTCTAACTTTGTATCCAAAGTGGTGACTCTCTGGGAAAACTAGCATAGTTTTTCATCATTCAGAAATCCTTTGGGAAATTTAAGAGCATTGATCAGTTTGCTTAGTGCTTTTCCAGAAGTACATACATACTACAGACTCTTCAATATGCCTTTCCCCAAAGTGGTGTATCAAGGCTTGCAAATTTGTGGTGATACTTAAAAGAAGAGAAAAAAAGCAGATTCCTTTAAAATGTACATGTGGGCTGTGGTCCTAAATGTTCTCACCTCCAGCCAAAGAAGCCAATGGGAGGACTCTTGTACATTTTAAAACGTTGGTCTTCTGTGACACACACTTTTGCCCACTGGCAGTCGTCTGTAGAACCCCTTCCCAAATCACCATTCAGTAATGGTGGCCAGGATTAGCACACACTCTTCTGCAGATGCTGCTATAGGAAAAAATATATGAATGAGCCGAGAAGTCATCAGAGATTTATGAATGGGCTGTGCCTTTTCAGTCCAGAGAATCCAGCAGGAGTTGTATGCATTCTCTACAGACCTAAGAAACTAGCAGAATCTTTGTTAATGCCAAAAATACACACCATAACTTTGAACAAGGACACAAATATCAGTACTACAAATACTAGCTGTGATATTTGCCTGTATTGGCCTTTGAGATATCACATCCATCTCTGCTATTACAAATATCCCTTATTTTGGGTGATATACAAGGGGATTCCAGGGAATGCAGTAATTACCAAACTATTGCCTTAATATCTCATGCAAGTAAAGTAATGCTCAAGATTCTACAACAAAGGCTCTTACCATATATGGAGCAAGAAATGCCAGACATCCAAGCTGGATTTAGAAAGGGAAGAGGCACCATCGCAAACATACATTGGATAATGGAACGGAGCAAGGAATTTCAGAAGAAAATCACCCTGTGCTTTATAGATTACAGCAAAGCCCTTGACTGTGTAGATCATGAAAAACTGTGGAATGCTTTAAAAGAAATGGGGGTGCCACAGCATCTGATTGTTCTGATGTGCAACCTATACACTGCACATGATGCTGCTGTAAGGACAGAATATGGAGAAACTGATAGGTTCCCAATCGGAAAGGGTGTGAGACAGGGGTGTATTTTATCACCCTATTTGTTTAATCTGTACACAGAACATATCATACGGAAAGCGGGATTGGACCAAGATGAAGGAGGTGTGAAAACTGGAGGGAGAAATATCAATAATTTAAGATATGCAGATGATACTATACTACTAGCAGAAACCAGTAATGATTTGAAACAAATGCTGATGAAAGTTAAAGAGGAAAGCATAAAAGCAGGACTACAGCTGAACATCAAAAAGACTAAAGTAATGACAACAGAAGATTTATGTAACTTTAAAGTTGACAATGAGGACATTGAACTTGTCAAGGATTATCAATACCTTGGCACAGTCATTAACCAAAAGTGAGACAATAGTCAAGAAATCAGAAGAAGGCTAGGACTGGGGAGGGCAGCTGTGAGAGAACTAGAAAAGGTCCTCAAATTCAAAGATGTATCACTGAACATCAAAGTCAGGATCATTCAGACCATGGTATTTCCGATCTCTATGTATGGATGTGAAGGTTGGACAGTGAAAAAGGCGGATAAGAGAAAAATCAACTCATTTGAAATGTGGTGCTGGAGGAGAGCTTGTGCATACCATGGACTGCGAAAAAGACAAATTGGGTGTTAGAACAAATTAAACCAGAACTGTCACTAGAAGCTAAAATGATGAAACTGAGGTCATCATACTTTGGAACCATAATGTGAAGACATGATTCACTAGAAAAGACAATAATGCTGGGAAAAACAGAAAGGAGTAGAAAAAGAGGAAGGCCAAACAAGAGATGGATTGATTCCATAAAGGAAGCCACAGACCTGAACTTACAAGATCTGAACAGGGTGGTTTGTGACAGATGCTCTTGGAGGTCACTGATTTATAGGGTCGCCATAAGTCATAATCGACTTGAAGGCACATAACAACAACAAAAGTATCTGAAAGGATGCCCAGGCCCCCAATACTTTCCAATGGCTTGTGCTGCAAACGAAGTGTTATTTTGCCTGTGCCCTGCATTCTTCCAGACGTATCCCTATCTACTTTGCAATAGAACATGCCCGCTGTGACTGCTGTGCAAAATATTATGGTTGACAAACGATTCAGTAAAGATAGGAAAGGATTCTTGATAAGGTTGCCCCACTGCACCCCAGGGAAAGCCATCCTCCCCTCAGCAGCCATGAGAGATGGTGTGGATGCAACTTCTCCAACTTGGACTCCACTGCTGCTCCACTCCCATTGCCCACCCTCCCCTCCTGCCTGCTGGAATGATTTGGGAGTGTAGGATAGGAAAAGCCATCACTACATCTTCTTTATCCTGACCCTCTTGGTGTCCCAGGAACAATGCCCTATGCAAGACCACACTACGTAGCCTAGTATTGTCTACTGCTCTATCACTGTCAGTGGTTCTCCAGAAAAAAACAAGAAAACTAAGCACTGCATGTCCACTCGAACTAAAATGGGGTTAGCCAAGCCGTAACACTCCCCCCCATTTGAAAGGCAGATGTACACAGCCCCTCCTCTACCTAGTGCACTTACAGTGTAATCCTATACATGCCTACACAGAAATAAGCCCCACTGAGTTCTTAGATTCTGAACCCTGCTCTGATTCTGCCTTTGGAACCACCACTGTTCCTATGCTTTCTGGCGTGTCCCTATAATTCATTCTCTCCCTGTAAGTGAGGGATAGGAAACCTGTGGTCCTTCAGATGTAGTTGGGCTACAGCACCCATCGTCCTTAACCATGGCCATGGTGGCTGGGTCTAATAAGAGCTGGAGTCCAGGAGGGCACCAGGAACCCTATTGTAAGTAGAGGGGCCATGAATGAGACTTCAGCACAATGTGCTCTCCCCCAAAGGAAGCATCCTGGTACATACATGCTGCTCAGGGAAGAAGAAGCAAAGCTGCGATCTTTCCGTAGCAACACTATTGCTCTGCAACCCGTTCTGCTTCCTTGTTTGCAGGCTAAACACACCTTGTGCCTTCAAGCTTTCTACCTCTCTAATTTCACCAAAGAATTTATGACATGCACATGCGCTCCATCCACCCCCTTAGCAGGCTGTGCTTTCTCCAGCTACCTTTTGACACTTTTGCTGCGTTTTAAAAAATCATCATCACCCCCCCAAAGAAGGCAAAAAAGAGTATAGAGTTTAATTTAAACCCCCCTCTCTCCCAGTTGTTCTTTTCTCAATCAATATTGCTTTTTTTTTGCATCATATCTAATCTCTCTTCTTTCCCTTTCTTCTCCACTTCCAAAGCAAAATTTAATTAAATAATTCTAATGAATGTTTAATGATGTTCCTTTGTCATTATTAAATCTGTAATATAAAAACGAAGAAGAAGAAGAAGAATCCAGAGTCTCGCCACCCCTTTCTTCATATAATCTCCCCCTCTTGCGCTGTCCTCTCTCTGACAACGGCTGGCATTCAGGCCCGCAAACAGGAAATGAGAAAAGGAGAAACAGGATATTGAGTTTGAATACTATCTGGATCAGTAATATCACCCCTAGCTACTAGGGGGAAGGAGCCTTTCCCCATGCCGAGAATATTAATATAGCCCACCGCGGCTTGGCACGAAGCAGCAGAGAAATCAATAGGAATTGATTAGCTCAAACAGAAATGCTCATACCTTGGAGGACAATCCTACGCTGGCTCTGACGACCCCATAGCCAAGAGCTTGCAATGCATACATTTGGGGTTGGGGGCTGGGTGGAAAATCAGCCTTGTAGGTTTCACTTGGTGAGATCAATTTTTTTTCCCCTTCCCCACTGGAGAGGGAAATCTGTGGGACAGCACTGGCTGAGAAGGAACAGTTCTTTAAAAACCCTCATTGTAACAAAGGTTCTTTGTTACACCTCCAGCGTTGGAGGCAGTGTGCCTGTGTATACCAGCTGCTGGGAATCACAAATGAGGAGGGTGCTGTTATACCCAGATCCTGATTACGGGCATCTCAAAGGCATCTGATTGGCCACTGTGAGGACAGGATGCTGGACTAGATGGACTTTTAGCCTGATGCGGCAGGGCTCTTCTTATGTTTTAATATTGCCCTTGTAGCAAACTGGCTTCTTTTTATTATCCAGCAGGGAAGGGAAGGAAGAGGGATGCTCTGCACTTGGAAAGTATTAGATAAGCTCTGTTATCCAGACATGGGCAGACTGTTTGCCCTGCACAAGGTTGGGGCTGTTGAAGATCTCTAGCTTGGTCTGAGATCTAGGCAAGAGTGTTAATGATTTGGACCTGGGTTCAAGTCCTACCTCAAGGTCTCTTCACACACTGCATTTTTTAAATGCACCTCTAACAAAGTAAAGAGTAAATGTGGCACAAACAAAACACACATTTGCAAATGCATGTGTCACAGAGGCGCACTGCTTAGTAGCCAGGATTGGCACAGGTCGCTATCTCTCATCCATGTTTGTAAAATAGGAACAATTGTGGCCTTCCTCACAAGGTAAGGGGGACAACAAAATGAAAACTGAGGAGCATTTTGCAGCTTAAAATTATGTTGGAAAGATTTGAGATATTGGTACCCCTCAGCAATCACAATGCCTTAATCCAAGCACCTGAGCCTGAAACACTTGCACACATACACGCCACCTGTTCTTCCAGCCACCTTTTTCCTAGAGTTGCTGCCATTTAATGAAAAACAGAATCGAGGCATTCCTGAATCCCACGCTAAACATTCTGACAGCCATTCTGAAATCTGCTTTCAACAAATCTGTTTGTAGGCCACACAAACAGCCACCCTGTATCCTTCTAGCCAAACAATATTTCAGCCTTTCCACCCCACCTGCACTCTCCTGCCCAGCACCCATGCTCCAAAGGTTAGGCATGGTGGGGGAGGTTGCTTAGCCAAGTCCCAGACCCATGACCTCTAATCCGTCCTCCCTGCTGCTACCCCAACAGGAGGCCAGCAGAGAGTGAGGGCAGTGGGGCTCTTTCTCTGGTTTAGGGGCCATCTGTCTGGAAGTAATATCATTTCCAAGGACGCAGCATCCTTCCCCAGCAAGATCACTGGTCTGGGTGAGTGTGACCTGTCGCTTTCAGCTGGACAGCCAGGAAGGTTAGTGGCAGTGCCAATCTCTCTTGCTGTTAAGGTGGGGGGGGACTACTGTGGTCTGAGTGCCCCTTACAGGCAACCCTGTGCATTCTCTCCATTATTTTTATCATTTTGCCCTGAACTATCAGCATTCTAACAATGCGAGTGGGACCTGCAACAAAATGTTGCAGCATGGAGTGCTGCTGGTCAGAATTCCAGCCAACCAGCCATGCCCTTTTCCAGGATACTCCATTCCCCCTTCATAAACACACATGCAACAAGTATTCAGCATTCTGAGGCCACTGAGCATGCTTAAGTCATCACTGGGCTGTTTTGAAGAGGGTTCCCCCTTAATTTTCTCCCTGAAATCTTTTGTTTCTGCTTCTGCAAACCTTGGAGTTCCCCCAAGCATGCTGATGCCTCCCTCTTGTTTCTCAGTAGACCCATTTTGGCAGCATAGCCTTTGTAACTCAGCATCTGAGTTCACCATTGGTATATACAGCTTTGACACTTTCATGCCAAACTACTTTTATTCTCACAAAGGTGGAATGGGGGGATATAATATAAATGCAAAATTTAAAAGACATAAATATTGAAAAATATAGTTGTATAGAAGAGGGAATTTCAGCATGTGCAGAATGTCAGGTCCTTGGGTTGCATAGGGGAATCAAGGTGTACCTACTGAAATGCCTTCATCTGCACAATTTTGTTGTTGTTGTTATGTGCCTTCAAGTCGATTATGATATATGGCGACCCTATGAATCAGCAACCTCCAGTAGCATCTGTCATGAACCACCTTGTTCAGATCTTGTAAGTACAGGTCTGTAGCTTCCTTTATGGAATCAATCGATCTCTTGTTTGGTCTTCCTCTTTTTCTACTCCCTTCTGTTTCCCCCAGCATATTGTCTTTTCTAGTGAATCTGGTCTTCCCATGATGTGTCCAGAGTATGATAACCTCAGTTTCATCATTTTAGCTTCTAGTGACAGTTCTGGTTTAATTTATTCTGACACCCAATTACTTCTCTTTTTCGCAGTCCATGGTATGCGCAAAGCTCTCCTCCAACACCACATTTCAAATGAGTCAATTTTTCTCTTATTCGCCTTTTTCACTGTCCAACTTTCACATCCATACATAGAGATTGGGAATACCATGGTCTGAATGATCCTTACTTTAATGTTCAGTGATACATCTTTGCATTCGAGGAACTTTTCTATTTCTCTCATAGCTGCCCTCCCCAGTCCTAGCCTTCTTCTGATTTCCTGACTATTGTCTCACTTTTGGTTAATGACTGTGCCAAGGTATTGATAATCCTTGACAAGTTCAATGTCCTCATTGTCAACTTTAAAGTTACATAAATCTTCTGTTGTCATTACTTTAGTCTTTTTGCCGTTCAGCTGTAGTCCTGCTTTTGTGCTTTCCTCTTTAACTTTCATCAGCATTTGTTTCAAATCATTACTGGTTTCTGCTAGTAGTATGGTATCATCTGCATATGCATATCTTAAATTATTGATATTTCTCCCTCCAATTTTCACACCTCCTTCATCTTGGTCCAATCCCGCTTTCCGTATGATATGTTCTGCGTATAGATTAAACAAATAGGGTGATAAAATATACCCCTGTCTCACACCCTTTCCGATTGGGAACCAATCAGTTTCTCCATATTCTGTCCTTACAGTAGCCTCTTGTGCAAAGTATAGGTTGCGCATCAGGACAATCAAATGTTGTGGCACCCCCATTTCTTTTAAAGCATTCCATAGTTTTTCATGATCTACACAGTCAAGGGCTTTGCTGTAATCTATAAAGCACAGGGCGATTTTCTTCTGAAATTCCTTGGTCCGTTCCATTATCCAATGTATGTATGCGATATGATCTCTGGTGCCTCTTCCCTTTCTAAATCCAGCTTGGACATCTGGCATTTCTCACTCCATATATGGTAGAGTGGAAGGATATGTTTTAATGTTCTCGTGAAAATTCTCCTCAGAACGATCACAAGAGCCCTGCTGGATCAGGCCAAAGGCACATCTAGCCCCCCATCCTGTTCTCACAGTGCCCCACCCATGCCCATAGGAAGCCTGCAAGCAGGATATGAGTGCAATAGCCCTCTTCCAACTGGTGTTCAGACACATATTGACTGATCCTGGAGGTAGCATATAGCCATCATGACTAGTAGGAGGGGAGAGCGCTCTTGTGCTGAGGTCCTGTTTGTGGGTTTCCCACAGACATCTGGTTGGCCCCTGTGAGAACAGGATGCTGGACTAGTTGGCCACTGGCCTGATCCTCCATTGATTTGACTAATCCCCTTTTAAAGCTATCCAAAATGGCCATCGTCACTACATCTTGTGGTAGCAAATTCAATAGTTTAACCATACACTCCCATTCCCATACACTCCCATTCTGCGTCTGTGTTAGAATTGCTTTTTAATATGTTTTCTTAATAATATGTTTTTAACCCTTTTTAAAAATGTTTTTAAAGCTTTTTTTAAAAAATGCTTTTAACATTGTTTTGTTTTAATGTATTTTAAGGTCTGTTTTATGATGTTTTAAAGTGTTTTTAGCGTTTCTGTTGGTCGCCCTGGGACCCTGCTGGTATAAAGGGTGGGATATAAATTAAATAATAAATAAATAAATATGAGAAGACTACTACATAGTAAGCACTACCGTTGTGCCGATGGGATTGCACCTAATGTGAGACTATATCCAACTCTAGCACAGTTCTCTAGAACTGGAGCTCTGATTTGTCACAAGGTTCCCAGCTAGAAGGAAACTTAGATCATCAGTGGCATGTGGGTCAACAATCTCAGGGGGCAACTTTTGGAATGCAGAATAGATTGGGGTGGGATGCACATGGATGAGAAAGTTCCCTAGATGTGTGGCAATTGTAACAACTCTTTTTTAAATGACCCAGGGCTCTGGAATATGGCTCGAATTCCCAGCACCCCCACCCCTCCACAGTCTTCTAATCCAGCATTCCTGTTTGTCCTATAGGCTGGGCAACTTTTCCTGACATGGATCATGTCTCTGGCAATACCCAAAAAGGGGGGGGCAGAAGGAGGGAATACCCAGCCCTTTTTTTCCGCTTTCTGTGTTTTTGATATGACAGGAACCCTATGCATTCTGGGAGATTTTAATAAAGAAGACAGGCCTGTGAAATTTAATAAAAGAGTTCATCAGATTATACGGCAATGGCTCCGTGCCACCGCACCGGCAATAATATCTACGCAGCAGGGGGGCTTTAACCCCTTGAGGGGCGGCATGGCAATGCTGTATTAAATCTTTCACCAGCATGGAGCTCACAGTACTTTAATATTTATGAATCTCAGCAGCTTTGGGAACACAAGACCAGCAGTTTGTTTATGTGCACAAGGGAGGGGGGGTGCTTTTTCTTATCTTTTTTTTTTTTTACAAGTGCCAGTTTCATTTCTGAGATGATGGGAGGACTCAGATCCCAGACACTCACTGGTGGCATTTGCAGGGACTGTCTCCTTTTTGGCAGGGCTTAAGAAGTGCCACGGCTGAAATTTACCTACAACAAGCTGTACTCCTGACCTGGAGGCCTGGACCCTTTCCCACCCTAAATCCCATATCCCTGGTGTCTGTCTGTGGTGAGCCAAAGGCACTTTGAAAATGCTCAGGGACACTCTTTAACTGCCTTACATGTTTTTAGGGTTACCTGATCTTCCCTTCATCTGATCACCCTCACTGGGGAGAGGAGAATAACTCTTAGCCAGACAGTCAAGGTTACATCCACTGAAGAACTGGTTCCCAAGGACATTCCCATGTATTTAAAATGTGTGATTGTCTGTCTGCCTGTCTGCCTGCCTGTGTAAAATACATTATCATTTTATCATCCAGATTTAGATTCTGTTTGTTTAAGGTTGTTCCCCAGCTTGAGATCAAGTAGGCAGGGTGAACTGGGGAGACCCTATCTCAAAGGCCTGAGCTGTCAGAACAAGATGGGAAGGTGGATAGGTGGGTGCGTGGTGCACCGTTCAAAGCTAAGTGTGAGGCAATGCCTGGGAAAAAAGGGAGGGGAACACCTTCGTCCAAACAGACATCCACAGCACTAAGGTATATCTCAATAAGTTTAGTACCTGTTTTCTAAGGTACTAACTACATCAAAGGATAACGCAGAAGTAAATCACTGTTTGCAACAGGACCACAAATTCTGTGGAGATTACACAAGGTACTAGTAGCGTTTCCTTGAAAAGTTCAGGTGAGAAACAGCCGCTGCAGAAATAAGATCCTGCATAATGTCTAACAGCTGGTCAGTCAGAAGCGTTTCTTCTAAACTCACTTTCTCCTCCCTGCCTTCTCTCATCCTTCAAATCCAGCCTCATAATGCTTCATCAAACTTTCCCAATGCTGGCTCTTGGTGTCTGAGTGGGTCCTATATTAAGACGGGGATGGGGACCTTAAGGCCGGGGACTACATGCAGACCTCTCTATTTGGCCCTTGGGATTCTCCCCAGGCCATACCCCCCTCACCTGCAGCCATGCCCCTTACCAGCCTTGCTTGGCACCCTCCCTTGGTGTTTTTGCTTGGCTGAAATGTGTCCTTGAACTCCAATAATGCTGCTTGCTTACCTGGATGGAGGATTAAGTGTGCCTGTTGAAGTTAGCCTACTGTACAAAAGGAAAATTCACATTGGTTGCTCTGCCCACTTTTGCCTCTGCCCTTGCCTGTCACTGGCATGTGGCCCCCAGATGGTTGCCCAGAAGAGCATGCGGCCCTTGGGATGAAAAAGGTTCCCCACCCCTGTCTAATGAGAGAGTCTGGGCAAGGCATGGGGACATGATAGAACTGGAATATGGGATCAAGAGCAAGACCTAATAGACTTGACTCATAAACTGTTACAAAAAGGGATGGACGAGAAATTCGATTCAGTTCGCATTTTAAGCCGAATCTTATCAAATTCACACTTTCAAAAACAATATGAGAACAAAAACACACCCATCCTTCAAAATTTGAATGTATTTGAATTTTGCAGTGCCGTTCACCAACAAACTAATTTTTACAAAAATGCATATGTGAGTATGCATAAAAATGAACATATAAGAATAACATACAAAAATGTATTATATGATGAGGAATTGCTTGCAAAAATGTGTACATTAGCCAAAACTGCATATAAAAATGTGTTTATTAGGAGAAATTTGCACTAGAATGCTGGAGAATTTTCATGAGGATTTTTTTTAAAAAAAAATACAAATTGCTGCAGAAATATGGAGAAATGAATTTAAGATTGGAAACGTGAGAAACTGAGAGGACTGAAATGGACAGACCTTTCCAGCCCTAGTTGGTAACAAGAGTGGCCAACTTGGCACCCTCCAGATGTTGTTGGACTACAGTGCCCATGATCTCTGGCTAGGGCTGATGGAAGTTGTAGTCCGGCAACATCTGGAAGGCACCACATTGGCTATTCCTGTTATAGATGGTCAGCCTTGTCACAATAACTGCTGTGGCCTCTTCTGGAGTCTCTTGTGGATTTGGCTGGTCTTTTTGCTGTTCTCTCAGTTGTGTTGCAGGCTGATTTCATGCTGGACATCCCTGAAGGGTTAGGTTCATGACTTGCTTGGGGCGCCCCCCCAAATGACTATGGTAAAAGACAGCTTCAACTAACCTAGACTGAGCAGTCTTTTAAAAGAGATGTTATTGCCCAACACCATAAAGTGAATTTCAACCAATCATAATTGGAGGGAACTCACAGTCAGAGCTTGGAAAAGTTACTTTTTTGAACTACAACTCCCATCAGCCCAATCTAGTGGCCATACTGGCTGGGGCTGATGGGAGTTGTAGTTCAAAAAAGTAACTTTTCCAAGCTCTGCTCACAGTGTTGGGCCTAGTTAGGTAGTGTTGCCTATCTGCTGGACCCTGTAAAGTTTAGCTGCAGGGGCCTTCTTATTCACGAATGGTGCACTGGATTTACTTTAGCTGGATGCTGCTATCTTAACCATAGAATTGGCACCATGGTCCATGAAGCAAGAACCAGAATGATGGGTGGGTATTCCTTCCAGTGAGATCTGAGGGGTCTGGCTTCTCACCGCTGGCAGTGGAGCCTGTTAAAGAGTCCAGTTTGGAAATTAAGTGAAACTTGTGGATCATTAGGATAGTAGAGCTTAAACATTACCTGGATGTCCTACAAATGCCCCACAAGAGCTCCTTGGTAGAAAAACAGGATGCAAGTGATTGTAACAGCAGCAGTAAGGCACAAGCTGATATGATGGTAACCCCTCTGAAGTTGATCTCTAATGGGAATTTCTGCCCAGGAAGGGCATGTGACAGCGAGTAACCAGATTTAGAACTGGAGAGTGAAGGCTCAATCAGATCCCTCAAGTGAATTGGATCATCTGCTTCCCACTCCATATTGTTTGCTCTGATGGAAAAGCCCCAGCATCACAGTGTGCAGCTTCTTCCAATTTCACTTGAAGGCTGGAATTTAGTTTGGCTTTGGACATCATTGGAACAACTCCTGTTCTCCTCAGGAGCTCTCCCAGGTCCTGTAGTTTCTGAATCTAACCAGCTTCCTGTAACCAGCTCTATTAATATTTGAGACCAGCTCCTTGCCACTCTGCTCTGATGGCTGCTCTCTGCTCTGATTGGTTCTCCCTTCAGGCCTCGCTCAGCACTCTGGGGGTCCTCATCTCAATCAAAACAGGACAAGAGGGGAAAGATGCTAGGAATGAGATTCAGGAAGGCAAGCGCTGGTCTAATTCTGACCTGTTGACCATGATCACTACCAAAATGCTAGTCTGACCCAGAATATGTGTTTGCATCCCAGCCAATTAGAAGATTGGTCTCAGATCCAGTGAGTCTAAGGATGCCCTGAAAAATTGTAACAAAAGTTAATTCATGTCCAGTGCCTTTCATGATGGCCAACTAGCCAAGGTCACTCTGACTCCAGAACTAAAGGATGACAAATCAAGTCCTATTGAAAGCCAGCACCTGACATTCAAAGGGATAACTTATAACAGCGCTAGGCAAAAGGTAAATCAAGATGTACTACTAGATTTCTGGGTTATTTCGATTCAGTCATTAAGGATTTCTTACTCCAATTTTTTTTTCTTTCAAATTAGACAGCTCAAATGGAGAAAGCTAGGGCTGGGAACAGAAATGGGTGGATTTTTGCATGAAAGGACTGGGAGCTTGTGCAAATAAATTCCTGAATTGGGATGCACCCAGAGGTGCCCTGTTACTTAATTTTATATCCACCCCAATTTCTAAAGACAGTTCCTTGAGGACCCAAGGAAAAAACAAAGTAGATCTCACAAGCTTGAAGGCTGTGCACCCTTAACTTAGATTACACCCTTGACTTTTGTTTTTATTTAAAGCATAAAGGGCTCCTAGGTCTGCTTTAAAAATCAGTTCTAAGATGCTCCCTGCCCTCAGGCTCACAATCTAAAAAGACATGATACACGAGGAAAAACAAATGGGAGAGAGGAGGGGAAAGCAAGCTCACACACAAGTTCTTAAAGTTACAGCCGATGTCAACCATAGCTACCTAGCCTATGATAATGAGCAGTCCCTCCCCTGAATAGGTATGGAAAGATCTGTCCATTTCAGTTCTCTCGGTTTCTCATTTTTCTAATGTTAAATTCAGTTCTCTACATTTCTGCAGCAATCTGCAATTTAAAAAAAAAATCCTCATAAAAATTCACAATTTTAGTGTGAATTTCTCCAAATAAACACCTTTTTGTAGGCAGTTTTGACAAATGTACACATTTTTGCAAGCCATTTCTCATCACATCATGCCTCTTTGCATGTTATTTTCCCTCATATATTATTTTTATGCACACTTTCCCCTAATATATGCATTTTTAGAAATATTGTTGGTGAGCTGCATCCCAAAATTCTAACAAATGTGAATTTCGAAGGTTGGCTGAGTCTCGGTTCTCATATTGTTTCAGGAAGTGTGAATTTGATAAATTCTGCTTGAAATGCAAACTGAATTGAAATTCTCCCCCATCCCTACCCCTGAAGCACTCTTCCCCCCGAGATCAGATCTAGGAGCAGAGCTGGTGACAACATCCAAGCTTAGCGGACAGGGAAACTCCTGCCACACAATTCTTCCCACAGACAGCTGACTGGATGGCCGTTAGAATCCTCACTGGAGGGCCTTGATGGAGTTACCCTCTTCCCTTGGCCCTCGCCAATGTCAGTGGCCGTTCTGGCTGCCTTGCCCTCCCCAGAAACACCCACCCCCGGCCCCATCAGATCCAGGAGCAGAGCAGGTGACAGTGCCAGGTCATGATGTGGGCAGTATATTATATCACAGTGTTGGTAACATTTCTGTGAGGAATGGCAGCAATGATGCCCATCTGTTCTTAGAGGTCCAGATACACCTTGGGGCCTTGCCTTCCAGCTCCCGCTGCTGCATCAGAACTGCAGCCACGGGTTGGTCAGACACAGCCTTATCTTCTATGTATGCTGCTTCTCTGTGGCATTAAGGAGACAAGGCCAAGTTAGAGGAGGGTGGAGAGTGGAAGAGAGATTTTCCTCTTGAAACTGTGCTTGAAACTGCCATTGTTCGTAGAACCCAAAGCAAGACTCCTTGTAATGAAAAGGGAGTATTGTTGTATTTCCAGGGTCCCCTTCATTCCTTGCTCCTGGCCCTGGCCCACAATCTGGAAAGCAGCTTTAAACCTTCCACTTCAATATTTCAGGCAGCTAAGGATGGATTTTGGAGCTCAGCGCTGAGTAAACAGACCCGCTCTTAAGCCAGGACTGCTTCATTTTGACTAAACCCTAACTAAACAAGGCGGCTTCATGAAGCAGGGGACTCTGTAGTCTTTGAGGTGGCCTCAAGTCCTGCTTCATTAACACCTTTTAATCCCACTGGTACAGTTTTATATTCTCTAAATTAGTCTTCCCAGACTCAGGTCAGGGCTCTCCATGCGGTTACAACAGCCAAAGGACTTCACAATAACTCTTACGGGCACTTGAGGATCAGAGTTTTCTCATTGAGGCGAGGATCCCTTTGATCAAGATTTTTTTTATTCAAAATGCAGAGGATGTGAATCAGCTGTCCTTCTTGAATCAGCTATGGGTGTGGGAGCACCCAGAAGTTGATGGGTGCAAAATACCCCCCCCCTAGAGAGAGAGACACACACACAAATAAATTTTTGTAAGTGGGGGGCTGGCAAACATTTTTGGCTGCTGATATTCACACAAGAATGGAGTTCACTTGCTGGACTATGTGCCACAATCTGTGGGTTTGGGGCGCAAAAGTGTTCACTATCTTTTAAAAACCTTTTGCACAAGTAGTCTGGATCAAAGTTTCACATTGTCTTTTTTCATAGCCATTAACATAGGCTGTGCCAGGGGAGGGGCAGGGGATGAAGGGGACAAGCATGCACACCCCTAGACAAGTAGCTCCCTCAATCCCCCTGTTGCTGGACCCCTTGCAGTTATTTGGAGGAAAGGCCCTTTTAAACTGGAAATTAAAATAAGGCGGCAATCCTAAGCATACTTGCTTGAATGTTATCAAAATTCAGTAGGACTTATGTCAGAGGAAGTATATCTAGAATGAGAGTGTCAGTGTGAAATGTACTGTTATTTCTTTTTCAGAAATCTAACATATGGGACAAAGCTCTTCTCTGCCCCCCAAATGCAAACTGCCCCTTCTCCTGTGCCCTTTCCCCCAGTGACCTTTTTTCTGGTGCCACCTTTGCCCTGTCCCTCTTTCACTGTCATGTGAATGTGCATCATTGCACTCATTGACTAGGCACCTTGCTCATTCTTGCTTGCTAACCAAAGCTAAAAGGTTGCTGCTTCATGGTCCCATCTCAAGGTTCCTATTCATCAGCACACCAAAACAAATTTATTGGTGTGGGTTTGGGTTCACTGGTGCAGTGTTTACAGATTTATGCAGGCCTCCACTTGTAACTTTTTTGCATGCATAGTACTTTCTTTGCATCAGTTCTCCCTTTACTCTCTCACAAACGTCCTCCTTCAAAGGCACTATAATGCACACACTTCTCATCCTCAGTTCATTCTCTTCTATGGACACACACAGCTGACCATCAACTTGATAGCATTACCTACTGCTGTCTTTCCTTCACATCAACATCACACAGTCCCATCTGTCCCTTGGCTTTGTGTGTTGGCAAATTTTTCAGTTACTGGGCGGTTGGAATCTCTGCAAACATTCCATAACACCTCAGCAGTTGAGCCAATGACTGGGGAAGCTCATATCAGTCAGCTGAAGCCAGACCTTTTACAGCCAATGGCTGCAAAAGTTTCAAAGCCTGCAATGTGCATTTACCTTGAAATTGTTCCCCTTGAGTAAAACTGATTGTATAGGTGAAGTTGGCAAAACCCCTATTTTTCTGCAGATCTGCGTGTTCTGGATTTTAATATGATACCTCATTCTTCACTCCGTGACTATAGTAAGTGCCCTAAAAGATTATCCCATTTTTGGTTTGATTTCACATATATACATAGAAAAAACAAGAAATCTGAACCCACAATCTGAGGTTGTATGTATATGAGGCATGTGTGTGTGGTAAAATATTGAAGATTCATTCCAAGACAAAAGTGAAGGAGAAAAGGAAAATTGACTGAAGTATGATCAGAGCACCGATGCGAATACACCATAATGATTAAAATACTGGAAGAATGAGCTATCGGGTTATATTAATTAATTAACTAATTGACTGATGGATTATATAGCACCATCAGTTTACATGACACTTTATAGAGTAAGGTAAGTAGGAGATGGCTTCTTGCCCTGAGGTGCTTTGGGTTTAACTATTGGCCAGGGGAAAACAATAGAATGGGGAAAGTGCAAAGACAAAGATAACCTGGAAGAGTATGTGCAAATGCACATGCCTAGTTTTTGTAGGGCTAAGGTCTAAGAGACTATACAGGGCTGGCCCAAGACCTTTGCTGCTTGAGGTGTAAGACAGCGTGTAGGGGAAGGGTCATAGCTCAATGGTAGAGCATCTGCCTTGCATGCAGAAGGTCCCAGGCTCAATCCCCAGCATCTTCAGGTAGGACTGGGAATGCCTCCTGCCTGAAACCCTGGAGAGCCACTGCAAGTGTTGACAGTACTGAGCTAGATGGACCAATGGTCTGACTCAGGATAAGGTAGCTTCCTATGTTCCTAAAGCATTTTGTTTAAGTAATTAGACCAGTAAGTGATTATGTTCCATGGCAAGTGATCATAGACTACTGCAACAGAGTGTTCTCTGCCCCCTCCCACTCCACTGAACATCTCTATTGGGTCAACACAGGCCTTGTTACAGACTAGTCTAAAGGTTGTCCCTGCAAGTACATGACGATGATTGGTTATACTAGATATGCCTCAGGAGGGAATCACACAGTGATTTACTGTGTGTCTGGTGCTACTTGCATCCCCTTTTAATTTGCATAGTTCACGTGACATTGCAGGCAAACAGAAGCTATCACACAGTTTCCCCCTCTAAATCCGTATTAACCCAATCCGCTGATAATGCAAAAAGGGAAGGAAACACTGTCTCAGCTGTGCTGCGCTCCTCCTTGTAGGCACTTAGCTTTGATGTTTTTTAGTGGGCAGGTAATCTTACTTCAGCGGTTCCCAGCTACTGCAGCCACTGCCTACGTTTCCTTTCACTCACCCCCCCCCCGTCCACCTTTCACTCATCAGGCTTGGTCAATGGAGAAGGGGAGGGGGGTCTAGTCAGTCTCATTGTTTCTTGTCAATTGCACACTGAGGCACTCTCCCAGCTTCAACCTTGAAGCTCAAACAGTGATAGGGATTGCAAGTGAGGGAATTGTTGCCTTCCATATCAATACTCTGGAGGGAGTAAACATGTGGACAGAGCCACAAGGAAACAGTGACACTCAACACCTACTAGTGTGAATGAAAAACAGTGGATTGGAAGCTACCATTGAGTAAGAAGTCTGGACCTTGAAAATCTATTACGATGGTAAAAGCAGCGTCTTTAGTACAAAGTTAGGCTCCTGTGTGGATAAGCCCTCAGTGTGTAAAGAAGCCATTTAAATTACATTGCAGGCATAAATGAAGACACTGGGCCACTGTTCCCATGGTGTCCGTGTTGAATGGTTTGGTGTTTATATGTCCCACCTTAGTGCTCCATGCTGATTACACTGTAATGTGAATCACAAAGAGAGTATGTATGAAAATACCCAATGGCAGAAGGGATGTTGTAAACTTACAGAGATCAGTATATGTACTGCATTGTACTGGATTCACAAAAAATATGGGGATCTAGTCTTTGGCAGTTTGGGATTCACAAAGAATATGAGAATCTAGTCTTTGGAACTTGCCTATTAAGCACAGGTCTTTTTTAAAATTTTGGTGAACCTACACTAGCCTTTTCCTCTGGAACTGTCATCCTTTTCTTACTTTTTATGGAGCATTCAGACAACAGCATCAGCAGCCCATTATGTTCCATTGTTTTCTATGGTATCAAGGGATGGGATACGTTGGCCGGTGCTGGTTCGAAAGCATTCTGTCGACCTAACAGGCCGGTATTGATTCAAATTCATTCTTTGTCCACTAGTCGCTGCTTTTACCAATCCATTTTTTTCCACAAAAAAATAGATATTAACAATTTGAAAGGAAATACCGATATTTTGAAAGAAAATATTGATAAATAAAAGGAAATATTGATATAACTATCATTCTTAATATAAATATTTTAGAGGAAGATTTTTTAAAAAAACAAACAAACCTGTTTTCAAAAATAGCCATGGAAAATTGCTCCATAAAATCCGATCTACAATGATAGAGGATAAGTGAATTTAATGGAAAATTTGATACCAAAATTTGAATCGGGTAGAATTCTAGCACATCCCTAATGGTGTTCTGTATTTTCTTTTAAGACTTGATTTGTAGCAGTATTTTTGTAATAGAACACAGTTTCAGCACCAGCCTGTGGTCAGGCAAAGTGCTATTGAGGCTTCTAAGGGCTCCTGTGCTTTTAATTAGACATTTCCTGTTTGTAGGTTTGTTTTATCCTGCTGAGTGAGGGAAGGGGATTAGTGATTAATAGCCTTTTCATTGCCTTTTAATTGCCCCAGTATCAGTATCTGTTCCTATGGAGAGAACAAACTTTAATTACTATTTTCTTCTCATTGTTATTTTTTCATTTTATAGTGAAATAGCACTGTTTTTCGCTATTAAAAATGAAAAGGAGAAAATTATAAGAAATCAATAACTAAATCCTGCCCCTCCCCTTGTGGGAGCTGAAATTGACACTTAGGGCAATTCATAGTGGCTATTCACTATTCAAGGGGCAATTGAGAAGCTAATCATAATTAATTCCCCACCAGTGCTCATAAGGAATCAGTGAAAGGATCTGAACTCACAAGGAGGAAGGTTTTGATTAACATTGCTGGAAATCTTTGCTGAACAGGACTTACTTGTGAGTAAATATTATAAGGCTATGGGGAAGGGCATAATGCAGTGCTACACTGGAACCTCTGTTTTAATTCCACTTCCAGCTAATTGCAGGGAAATATTGGCTGGGCTGCACTAAAGTGTGCCCTAGTGTGAAAGCAACCCTAGTTGTGCTGCCCAAAATGGCGGCTGTCCAATCTTACAGGTATTGCACAGACTCCCCCAGTTACCACGTCTGTCAATCCAGCACCAATAATAAACTAGTTTTCAATCCACTGGTGGCTAACAGAGCTGCCTTCTGTTCCCATGGCAACCTAAACAATATTACCCAGGCTTAAACGGATTCGGACGATATTAAAAAGGCAGCCTCTTTAGGAATTCCTGGTGCTGAGAATTTTAATTTTGCGTAATGCGAGCTGACACTGTGTTTATGAGGCGCTCGCTGGCTGTTTTCTTCAATTAGTGCAAAGAGGTGCGGATTTGTTTTCGGGGCTTCAAAGGAGAGGCGTTATTGAGTTACAGAGTGAGGAGGGGAGCCGATAGATGCAGGTCACCCTGTCGCAGCCATCAATCCCATAAGATGTAAATTCAGGGGGGATTTCTGGTAAATGCCACGGTTTTTTAGACCCACAAAGATAACTGCCTCATTCTAATAAGGGAGGACGGGCAATAGACTGGCCTGCTTTGGGGTAAGCTTCCACTGTGCACTGAGGTAACTGTTCACAAAATATGAGGCAGCACTCCTTGGGAGGGGAGGCGCAGATAGTTGACAAAATACCGTGTGCTTCTCCTTTGTCCCTCCCTCAGTGTCTGCTGATTGTGGAGGATGCAAAGGGCCTCCAGCCTTCCGCAGCCTCTAGACTGTTGCTGTTTTCAGGTGGGATTCGGTGACATATTGACACATTCAGATTGTGCAATTAAAGTCAACGTGGCGCTCCTGGGCAACAAACCCACTTTCCAAAAAGATAAGCCTTTTTTTAATAAGGAAAGTGATGGGAAAGCACAGCAGAAAGTGCGAGATAAGACTTGTTGGATGCAACGTTGTCTAGCCTCCCCGCAAACCAATCGGAGTGAATGCTCATTAAATACAGGGCCGGATTAAGCTGAGGAGGGCCCCTAGGCTGATTCTGAGCTGCCCGCCATCCCGTCCCATCCCATCCCCCCCGCTTCACCTACCTTTCTGCTTTTTTTTTTGCCATGCAGGTTTGCCATCAATCAAGATGGCGGCTGAGGTTTCCCTAAGGGGCTGAAGCCTCTGCCACCATCTTGGTTGATGGCAGCAATGCGCACGTGTAGCATGCATGCATGCCATCAACCAAGATGGCAGCAGAGGCTTCAGCCCCTTAGGGAAACCTCAGCTGCCATCTTGATTGATGGCAAACCGCAAAAAACAGTGGAGAAAAAGGTAAGTGAAGTGAGGGGATGGCGGGCGGTTTGGAAGCTCTTGTCCCGAGATCTGCAGCTCCTGTCCTGCTTCCGCGGATCACAGGCCCCCAAGAGCTCCAGGCCCCTAGGCTTCAGCCTACTAAGCCTAATGGATAATCCGGCCCTGATTAAATAGCCAACAGCCTAACCTCCCTGCAAACAAATGAGGCTGATTTTTCAATAAACAGGTCATCTGGATGCACCCCCAGTCACTCATGGATGATGCACACCAGAGATTGGGTCTCCTTGGTACAGGCCTGGTGCTCCCAGAGCAGAATGGGCTTGGCAACCTGCTTTTAGTAGCAAAGGGGCAGTGGCACCATTGGGCTTGTATAACGGACTGCCACCACTGCCCTAGGCAGAAAGGGACACAGTATGTTGGTCATGCTGAAGGGCTTCCAGACTGTGCCAAAGGCCGAGGGAATGTGGTTAAGGTTCCTTAAATGGTCCATCCTATGAAGTAAGGGGTTCTTTAAAGCTATTCTGCCTAGTTGGTGGCAGTGACTTTAAAAAGAGAAAGAAGCAGTAGCTGCTACAAGTGAACAAGGAATGTAGACCTGTGCATGTGTGGTGTTTAACCCTTTCTCCACATGCCATTTCTGTCCAAAGCAGCCACGCACACAGAATGGGGTACGTTTTCAAGAGTAAACCATACAGCCAAACTCTGTGGGGAAGCAGAGGGGTGGAAAATAACTGCCTGATGATTTGGAGTGGAGAAATGATAGGGAGGAAGAGGGCTATGCATGTCCACCCCTCCACTACTTCTCTGGTCTAAATTCACCTCTCCCCGAGTGACTTCTTGTTTATTTTTTTGTTTTGTTTTAATGGTGATGGGCCTGTCTCTAACACACATTTTGATGTAATGCCATGTAGTTTACTCCTCTGCTACTTGGGGTTTGGGAGGATTTCATAAGTCAAGGGTTGCAGGCAGAGATGGCCCAAGACATTTTGGCATGCCCTTTGGTGGTTATCATCATCATCATCATCATTATCATTATTAAACATGTACTACATTAAGTGTCTCAAAGTAACTGACATTTGTAAGAAACATACAAATATAAAGATTTAAAACAACATCAAAAGTTTTTTTAAAGGGTTGTATCCAACATAGTGCTAAGTCAATGGGACTTTCCCCCTCTCCTCCCCCATGTGCCCCCTAAATGTGTTCTAGGGGTTCTCCCAACCCCCCAGAGCATATTTGGGGAGGGTGCAGGGTGCACGCAGGGGGAAGAGAGGGGGGAAAGTCCCATTACACTAGTGTTAATTCTTGCACCAACAGGACACATTAGTAGAATACACCCACCCCTCATAATTTACTCAAAGTGCTCATCCTGCAATATTAGAAAAGGACAAATCCTACCCTACTCCATAAAAGTTGAACACAGCAACATTATTTACCAAAATGCTCATCCTCAAATATTATAGGAATGACAGATCCTTCCCCACCTTACTAAAATATGAACTCAAAACAAACTAGGGTATCGTCATACCATATGATCATAATTTAGAACCAAATGCCTGGGTGTGAGCAGGAATATAATTAAATAATTGTGCTTACACCTGGATCTTTCCTGTCTTGAAGAATAGGTTTGGGGAACCCATGGCCTTCCAGATGTTGTTGGACTCCAACTTCTGCCATTTCCAGTTACCATGGCCAATGGTTAGGGTGATGGGAGTTGTAATCTAGCAGCATCTGGGGGTTCACAGGTTCCCTTGCCTCTGATGTAGAAAGTAGGGCTGGAGGCTAATTTTAAGAACACAAGCAGTGTTTGAGTAAGAACTGCCAAACTCACACACGTATCTAAGGACATATGAAGAGCCCTGCTGGATCAGACCAAGGTCCCATCTTGTCCAACATGCTATTCTTAAAGTGGTCAACCAGATGCCCATGGAAATCTCACAAGCAGGACCTGAGTGCAACAGCACTCTCCCCACTTGTGATTCCCAGCAACTGGCATTCAATTCAGAGGAATCTGCCACCAACAGGGAAGGTAGCACATAGCCATCATAGCCATCATGGCCATGAATTTGTTTAATCCTTTTGAAGCCATCCAAGTTGGTGGCCATCACTACCTCTTGGGAGAGCAAATTCCATAGTTAAACTATGTGATGTGTGAAGAAGTACATTTGTAGTTTTCCTCCCAGCAGTTGGGCTTGGATATGGGAATCAAAGCCAGCTTGAGAAGAAAGCATTTGGGGAAAGAGGCTACAGGAAGGTGAGTGGTGGGTAGAGAGAGGATTCTGTACTCCTTACCCAAGCATCCAGTTTGCTTTTAATAGTATACCCACACCCTCTGCTTTCTTTGTGACTGGGGCAGATCTGTGTTTAAATATACCAAGGCTGTTCTATCTTAGTCCTGGTCTACCTGTACGTATGTAGAAGGTGAGGTGAGAATGGACTGCACCACTTCAAACTGCAGGTGATGAATTCTGCTTTTATATGCTCCTCTGTGTAAACAATCCCCTGCAAACAGAGAACAAGTACAGCAGGGAGATAGGTCAATCCCAGCTTTTTGTCTGCTGTGTTAATTTTCTATGTGTAAAGAGTTTTGATATACAGGAGCATCTAAAAATGTGACGCACACATCCTTAAGCTGCAGTCTGAAGCAATATAGTCCATTCGACTACCTCATTCTACTGCATGTGTAGACCTGACCTTCATTTGGTCTTGCGGTGGGTCCTTACTTTGCCTAATGGTAGGGGTGGCCCCAAACAGCAGATGCGAGCCTGGGAGAAAATACGCTGTTTGATAACAAACTGTCTTGGGTAGGGAAAGCAATCAATTGGCAGAAGCAGTCTGCCATATATTCTTAACTTCTTGGATCCCTGGTATGCACTGCTGTTGCCTGTGGTCTACCACAGCTCCTGTATGGTTACTGGTCCCTTGCGAGCCATACATCATCATAAAGACAGTAAGCTTCCAACCCTCAGTCCACCAGTGATGGTGCAAAGACTGCCCTGATCATCCCACTCAGGAAATAAATAGGTCCAGATTAGGGATGGGGAAGAAAATTCTATTCTCATTTAAAGCAGATTCTATCAAATCTGCACTTTCTGAAACAATATCAAACAGCCATCTTTTGAAAATTGCAGTTATCTGAATTTTGCAATGCAGTTCTCCAACCAATGTTTACAAAAATGCATATATTTATTTATTTATTCATTCATCTCATTATTGAATATATATCCCGCCCTTCTTCCCAAAGGAGTCCAGGGCAGCAAACACATCAACAAAACAGTTTAACAACAAGAAGACTCCGAACACTCTAAACGCACAGTTAAAAACATTCCAAAAATCAGATTTACAGTTAAAAACATTCTTCCATCCAGTGATCTCCAGGTTGGCAGGAACAGTCTCCTTTAGCCATGCCTGGGTACACAGGAATATTAGGGGAAAGTGTGCATAAAAATGAATATAGTAGAGAAAACAACAGATGACAATGCATTATATTAGGAGATACTGCTTGCAAAAATGTGTACATAAAATTGTACTAAAATGCTGAGGAATTTTCGTGAGGATTTTTTCCTTTAAAAATGGCACATTTCTGCAAAAATATGGAGAAGTGCATTTAAGACTGGAAAAATGAGAAATTGAGAGAACCAAAATTGATAGATCATTCCATCCGTAGTCCAGACTTACACATTTGGCTGCTCAGTTTGGAAAGGGTAAGCCATCTGTGGCTGAAGTACAAAGTGGGCATCAAAGATCATGTAATAAGCTGAATACTGTTAGTTTTCAGCTTGGAATAACTAAACCTTCTTTCAAGCTGATAAATGCAAAGCCAGATGTTAGCCAGCTCAGAGGTTTAGTGAGGGCACCAGGCCTGGCAGAGTGGCATCATTGGAGGTGGTGTTGTGCTTGCCACCTAGCAAAGTAAAACATATACAGCCACTGGATATTGCTAGTGAGAGAAGAGACAATTGGAGGCAAGTGATTCTGGCCTGCAATTGCTGGCTGAAAAGGAGCAACCTGCAGGGATTTTGTACAATGGGTTCTGAGCTGACTCATCTCAGGAGAGCAGGAGCAGTCTCTCTGAACACTGACAACTTGGAATTGCTGCAGCAGTACCTTCAAGTTCTACAATCTACCCAATACCCCTGATCAGCTTTCCCCATCATGGTACCCTGAATGTTGTTGGACTAAAACTCCCATGAGCCCCAGCCAGCACGGCTAATAATCAGAGATCCTGGAGTTGAAGTCCCACAATTACTGGAAGGTACCAGGTTGGGGACAGCTGCCTCCAGATTAGTCCAATCACTGTTCACAGGGGGAGGTCCAAGTATTTATCTTGTTTTATTTAACTTCTTCACCTGTTCCTTTTTTTTTTTAATAATTTTTATTCAAAGTTTCAGAAAACAAAACAAAACAAAGTCAAAAACAAAAACATAATAGTACAATAAAAATCTTGACTTCCGATTTGTCTCAGATCAGCTATAAGTATATAATATATATCAAACCTGTCCCTTAATACATACAAGATCACTTTTCTCCATAGGCTATCTTAATTAATCGTCAAATCCCATTATCATCATTTCATTTTGATCTTTCAGCAAAAAGTCTAAGAGAGGTTTCCATTCCTTAAGAAATGTATCTGTCGATTTTTCTCTAAGTAAGCATGTCAATTTATCCATCTCTACTAAGTCCATTAATTTCAATAGCCATTCTTCCGTTGTTGGTATTGATTCCATTTTCCACTTTTGTGCATATAATAATCTTGCTGCCGTAATCATATATAATATTATTCTTCCATATTTCTTTTCTATTTGTTTATCCATAAAACCCAATAAAAAAATTCTGGCTTTAATTGAATATTTATCTTTAGAATTTTTTGCATCATCCTACCTATCTGTGCCCAAAATGATTTCGCCTGTTTACACAACCACCACATATGATAAAATGATCCTTCTTGGTGTTTACATTTCCAACAAACATTAGGAACATTGCTATACATTTTTGACAACTTTTCTGGAGTCATGTACCAACAATACATCATTTTATAAAAAATTTCTTTAAGATTGTAACATAGTGTAAATTTCAGTCCTTTTTTCCACATATTTTCCCATTGATCCATTTGTATGTTATAACCAAAATTTTTTGCCCATTTTACCATACACTCTTTTACTTGTTCTTCTTCCATTTCCATTTTTAACAAAAGTTTATACATTTTTGCAATTATACATTCATCATTTGTACACAGACATATTTCAAAATCAGATTTACTTATTTCAAAACTTCTTCACCTGTTCCAATAGCCTCAAGGATTCATTGGAGGGAAGGTTGATAACTGTTGCCCAGGAGAACACAGATGGAACCTGTCCTAGACGCAGCCTATCTTAGACACTGGCTATGTACACACCATACATTTAAAGTAGATTTAAAGCACATCCCGCTCCCCAAGAATCCTGGGAACTGTAGTTTATTCATCACAGGGCTACAGAGCACCCATAACAAACTACAGTTCCCAGGATTCTTAGGGACTGGGTTTGTTTTAAATGGATGCCTGTACACAGACACTGCCTTAGACACAGTAATAGATATCTGATGCCAGTCCTGGAAGCTGGCACCAGCTTGGAGGAACTTCACCACCACCATAGCAGCCTGTGCTTTTAAGGTCTAGGACAACATACTTTGGGACAAAATTTGCCATCACTATTGCATCCAAAATAGTCTTTTCATAAGCAATACAATGCATTTATCACCTTCTACAAGTATGTGTCATTCAGAGAATAAATGAATCCTCACCCAACCTCCCAAATCCCCCTAAAAATTCTCTCCAACAAAATTTGATGGGAAATATTTGATAGGATCAGCATGGCATCTACGTTTGTGCATCTGATTGGGAATTGCCTTGAAATTTATATGAGAGGTGAGTCAAATGAAAATCATCATCATCTAAGCATTCTGCAGCAGCAGTCAGCATCTGACCCATGCAGCAGTCGGTATATGACAGCATCTGACCTCCGGCATGCACTCAGTATCTGACAAGCAGCAGACAACATTTGACAGTACTTGCAATATTATTTGGTCAAACTTCATTTAACTCATCAAAACAGTATAATTTTTGAGGTCACTTTTTTATTCCAGGTGTCAGCTTTTGAGATCAGTTTTGAAATTCCACTGCAGCTCTTTGTGTCTATTCATCCATGTTTATTTGTTACATTTATAGCCTCCTGCCTTTCCTCCAGGCAGTGTGCCTGGGTCTTTCCCACCCCCTCCATTTCATTTGCACAACAACCCTGTCAAGTAGGTTAGGCTGACTGGCTCAAGGCCACCCAGTGAGCTGCATACCTGAGTGAGGATTTGAACCCAGACCTCCTTGATCCCAGTCCACCACTCTTACCACTACACCACACTGGCTTTCTAGCTTCCACTAGACATGCTTTCCTGTCTTATTTCTGTTGGTCTGTCTCTGCACCTATTTGGCTACACATCTATATGCCTCCCTCTTTCTCCGCCACAATAAGTCTGAGAAAGGAAGGGAAAAAAACAGGCAGGAATCCTCTCCACCCTCACGCTGCAATCAGAACATAGACCCAGCCTATTCAAGCAAAAGTGCAAATCCAGGCAGGGTGGTATTAGGACGGGATGAGCCCTCCCTGGCAAATCCTCTCCATCCCGTGCTCGGCAAGAGTTTGCTAGGAGGATTAACCCACGTCTTGTTCTGAATCCCGGTTTATGAGTTTCCCTGCTGGCTGGGAGGATCGTGTGTGTTTAAACAACAGCCTAATTAATCCTCATTTTATTACTTTCTCTTGTCAAGTGGCTAAAGAGAAGCTGTCAGCCCGGTGAGCCGCCCCACTCGCGTTTGTTTAGCTCCCAAATTACTTCATCAGAACCATCTGCTGCAAACGCCTTGGCTGGGGTTATTTATTTCTCTATTCAAACGCCTCTTCGTGCCAGGGGGCTGAAGACTCGAAAGGAAGTTTTAGGGTCATAGATCTAGGGGTTGGTGGTTTTTTAAAAAAATGGTTCAGTGGAAGGAATGCCTGTCAAATTGGCAGGTGATGCTACAGGGGGGAAATGGGTCGGCAAACAATTTGGAGAAGCAATGCTGGACCATCCGGGTAGATCTCGCTAAAACGGAAGGATTTCTCAGATGGCCTAAGGCAAAATACAAAGTAGCCAATGTTGGGCTTGGGGGAACCAAACATTTGGCGCACAATGGGAGATGCACAGTTTATCTGCATGGATGCCGGGAAAGAAGGTTCAGCCCCCATTGTGTTTGCAGCATGTCATGCTTGCAAATTTTTGAAACTATTTTTAGTTTGCATTTAAAATTTCTATCCCACTTTTTCCAAAGCTGGCTATTCTTAAAAGGTGCAACATTTACTCCATCAGTCGGTTAGAAGGGGTGATTAACTAGGGATCTAGAGTTTCAGATGATTCATAAATAATCAAAATAAATATTTGAGCCCCAGTTAACCAGACAGCAGATTATTATAAATGATAATTTACTTATGAAGCTGCAGATGGCAAGTTAAAAGAGGCATCTCTTCCTGTGGGCCAGCTAAAAGGAGATGCCTCTTCTGAGATAAATATATGTGGCAACGTACGTAACGTGTGCATCAACTAAAAACAAAGGAAGTGTGTGGGTTTTTTTCCTTTAAAAGTGTTTTTCTCACCTGGAAACTTGTGCAGATTCAATCAGTTAACTGCTTAGTTGACCCAAAGTCCTCTGGTGGTTCAACCAAGATTTCTTAGTCAGTTGGCAGCCCTAACCCTTCTGCTTGGCTGGCTCAAGTTGTCTTTAAGCCCATAAACATGTTTCTTCCCTGTGTTCCTTCTGCTTGCTGATTGTGGCACACTATGATCGGGATGATACAGCTTGATTGGGGGAGTGGAGGTAGATGGATGATCTTGCCTCAGCAAAAAGTTGAACGGTGGGGCATAGGGGAGGGGAGGTGTCTGCAGTCCTTCCTAGCTCAATCATTCTAAACATAAGTCATGCAATTGCTTTGGTGTTGGCTGCAAAAGAACAACAATCTCCCAGTCTCTGTTAGCATCCTTTGAAAATACTGCTGCACCGAAAGGTGAAATGCCACATTGCATCATTCACAGGATTTCCACTAAGAATGGCATCCCCTATGTTGCATTCTCCCTGTATCAAATCATTTCACTCCCCTCATCATTTGTTTACTACTTTTATATCCTGCCGTTCCTTCCAGGATCAAAGAACATCATACATCTTTTTCTTACAACAACCCTGTGAGGTAGGTCAGGCTGAGAGATAGCGATGGGCCTAAGGTTATCCAGTGAGCTTCATGGCTGGCTGAGAATTTGAACCTGGGTTTTCCCATTTGTAGTCCAATACTCTCACCAGTGCATCATATTTACTATCCCACATAATGTGGTTTCCCAACTCCTGCTTCTCCCCATCAGCTGCCAATAACACAGAGTGGCAGTGGAGAGATTCATTCAGTACAATGTCATCACATTGCAGGGTACATGAAACTATTTGTTACACGTGGATGTAGTTCTCAGTGGTAGCCTCATGTCTTCTGCAATGTGTAGTTTCACCTTAACTGCAATAATCATTATTTATCATTTATTTTAAATTATATATACCCTACTTTTAACAACTCTTTTTTCTGCAAACCAGCTTACAAAGGAAAAAAACCAGAAGTATAATAACAGTAAAACCCATATTAAAAATAAATTTACATTTAAAACCAGGATGGGAAACCTGTGCCTCCCCAGATATTGTTGGATACCAACTCCCACCGGCCCAAGCCGGCATGGCCAATATCAGGGATGATGGGAGTCATAGTTCAGCAGCAGCTTGGAAGGCCACATGTTCTTCATCACTGAGAGAAAAAGAAGCTTCCCCCTGAAGGGGATTACAACATAGTTGTACTCAAGTAGTTCCTTTCAGTCTCAGTATTTACAAAGTGCCATCCTTTCCTGAGATGCTCCAGCCCAGTCATCTGGAATTCAAGGGCAAGGCTTCTGACTCATGGGCCGTGGCTTCTAGGAAGGCCTGTGCCTCTGACACATTTCCTTTTTTAAATTAAATCCTTCTTGTGAAATTTTTCACATCAGAAACAGTGTGTCAAACAAAAAGTTCCTTTATCCCAGTATTCTGTCTCCAACTGTGGCCGCTTATGCTGAGGCAAGGCAGAGCAAGCCAATTCTTGTCATTTTCCCCACTGCCTGATAATTCAAGTGATACTTAGGATTGCCAACTTTTTCTGAAGGCTCTGCTCCTGTGCTCATCCATCTGCTGGTTTCCCATTCAGCTTTTCCATCCAGGGCTATTGGTTATGGTCATCTTTTGTGCACTTTGCTGCTATGGAATTACGTTTTCTATTCCTCCTGCTGTGGCATTTGTATATTGCATTGTGGATTACTTGTATGATGTTTTTATTTATGTTAATTTGCAAGCCACTTTGTCTTCAGATAAGAAATGGGTTATACATTATTAAATGAAAATCACATTATCTCTGTACCAGGAAATGCAACCCCTGCTTAATTTCTGCACTGCCAATTTATTGTTACTCTTCATTCTCTTCCTATCTTTTTTGCCAGCCACTGATGTGCAAGAGGTGATCCTAGCCTATTCCTGCAAACTTCCTTTAGCAGTCTTTAGGAAGAGCTTTGCTCCCTGGATTGCCCCCTAAGGAAGAAACAAATTCCCTCTGTGGAAGCCGTGATGATTCTTCCTCAGCAAGCCTTGCTTAACCACTCTAGCCTTTCCCCACCTCCTTCCTTTCACTCGGTTAGGAACTGCCACTATTCATTGCCTTGCAGTTAACTGGCAGCAAACTTTGCCTTACTTATATAATGTGCACAGGCTAGGTTAAGGTGCTTCAAGACAGAAGAGAAACAGGAGCAAAGCAGGAACATTAAAACATGGGACTTACAATAAAATGCTGCAGTGTGAAGTGTGCTTATTTAGGGTTCCAGCAAGCCAGCCATGCCTTCTTCCAAGATACTCCATTCCATTCCCCCTTTTCCATCACCCCCCATAGTAATCCCATGCCCATTGAACATGCTCAGTCTTCATTGGGCTGTTTTGAGGGTTCCTCCACCCCTCTTTGAGGCTCCCCTCCCCTGCAAACTGCTTTGAGGTTTTATTACAGTCAGATAGTATATACATTTTGTTAAATAAAATAAAGGGGTTTTATTTTTCCTGCAAACCTTAAGAGTTCCCCCAGGATTGGTTATGCTTGTATTTTGTGTGTAGATAGTAATGCTTTGGCTATAGAAGGACTGGCATTTGGAGAAGCCTCCTTTTTGAAAACACAATAGCCTTTGTTTTGCATAGTGAACTATAAGATGGAGAACTGAGGTCACTGTTAGTATATAGGTTAAATGAGGGGTCTTAAAAAAATTATCTCCAAACTGTGTCAGCTATGCTACATCCCAGATTTTTAGCTAAAATGTCTACGCTTTTCCAAACCTCTTCCCCTGGTTCTGTAGTACTACAGCAGAGCCAGGATGATGAGATACTTGAGATGGCCTTTTACTACTACTACTAGTAGTAGTACTACTATTAGTACTACTACTACGCACACACACAAATCAGGACAGAAGCCAATAACAAGTGGTTTATTAATTATTCTTTCTAGAGCATTCAGATAAATTAGATATTCAACATCAAAAAGCCAGAGGGAAAGACCCAAGCCTTGCCCTCTTACAGTTAAGCAAGGATGGACCCATATGTTACCTTGGGAGGTGCATGTTCCCAAAATTGTGTTTGCCGAGCTAACATATGTGGGTGCAGAGGGAACATTTGCACAAGAAAATAAGCCAGCGGGATAGATGGTAGCCCACTTCTTGCTTGCTGATTCTCCCCTGTAAACGTGTAAAAACATAGGAAGAGTCCTACTGGATCTAGTACAGCATCACAGTGGATGGGAGACGGGAAAACTATATTGAAGCAGCTCTGAGCCTCACAGACAAAGAGCAGGATATAGAGGCAACAAAGAAGCAAAATCATAGCACGGAATTTGGATTTATTTTACTAGTTAGCGCAGGGTATACAGTATACAGTCCTGTTTCCTGGACTAGTCAAGAATAGACTTGGTGAGTCTGAACTAACCATGAAATCAAAATTGCTGGTATGCCAGGGCCTGGGTACGAAGCCACCAAAACAGGGAGGGATGGAGGAAGGATGGCCTAGCTTTGTCCCTTGGTTTTCTGGCAGTTGGCAAGGCTGAGGTGTCAACCATAACCTGAGACTCTTCCTTAACTAATGGATTGCTTGTGGTAAGAATCACACACAGGTTATCAGACAGGGGGGAAAATGTAGATTTGAAAAGAGTCCTAAATTCCAGGCTGCTGATGTGCCACACCTGACTAACATACGTAAGAATATATGAGGGTTCACCAAGCACATGTGGGCACAGCAAGCCTAGTAAAAATAGTTTGCAGCCTGGTAACTTAGGTAGACTGACTGGCAAGGCTGGCCTCTTTCCACCCTGACTGCTTTCCCTCAATATGCTTTCCCCTTCTCTCTCAGGCTCTTCCAGACCAAATGCAGCGGCTGCCTCAAAGCCGTGGCTCCGTCAGAGTTTATCATGCGGGTGCTGGAAAACGTCTATCACGTCCACTGTTTCTCCTGCTGCGAGTGTGAGCGACGGCTACAGCGTGGCGATGAGTTTGTACTTAAGGAAGGGCAGCTGCTTTGTCGCAGTGACTATGAGAAGGAGAGGGAAATGCTCAGTGCAATCAGCCCTGCTCCCACCGAGTCAGGTGAGAGGCAAGGGCGGCAGTGACCTGGTTCTTAGGGAGGGAGGTGAATTTTCCTGAGCATGTGCGGAGTGACCTGTCGTCACCACTCTGAAGCCCTATAGCTAGCTCTCCGGAATCTGGTGCCTCTTCAGCACAATTTCATGTAGCCAAATGGGTGCCTCATTAGTTCCAAATTTCCAGTCCTGAAAGCCTTGGGCTGCAATCCAAACACTCATGGGACAAAGCCCCTTTGGATTCAGTAGGATTTACTTCTAAGTAAACATACTTAAGATGGAATTGCATTGGTTTCTATTTCAGCCAGACATGGAAGGCTTGCAGTGTCCTCTTTTGCATTTGATCACCTTAGTTAGTGGGCTAGAATCACCAGAGCCAACATAAAAAGTTGTGTCTACCAGCTTCTTTGGGTCGATGCTGAGTAGGACGGGATACAACCTACTGCTCCTGTACCTTTAGGAGAGGGAATTTTGGCAGGGGCACTTTATCATACTGTAGGGCTAAAAAGTTAGCACATGCTAAATGTTCCCTTTCTTACACAGATATGAAAAGTGTACAGGCGCTCAACAACATCTAAGTCAGGGCTGGCATTGTGGATTGATACAATCGGGCACCTGTAAAGGCCCATCACCTTTCAGAGCTCTCACTACTTCCCATTTCTAATTTTGTGTGATGCTGTGCCCCCCCAATGGCAGCCATTTTGTGACTGGTGCCCCCAGCACTCTTGCAAAATTTGAAATGTACCCTCTGGTCCAAAATGGTTGGTGACCCCTGCCCTAGACTAACTAATCTGAATTAAACAATCTCAAATATAGTCTTAAAAGGGGAGTTGGACTTGATGGCCTTATAGGCCCCTTCCAACTCTACTGTTCTATGATTCTATGATAAAACATGCAAATATACATGAACTCAAATAGGGGAAAGGCTGTAGCTCTGCAGCAGAGTATCTGCTTTGCGTTCAGTAAGTCCCAGGTTCAATCCCTGCCATGATCAGGTAGGGCTGGGAGAGCCACTGCCAGTCAGTGTTGACAGCGCTAAGCTACATAGGCCAATCATCTGACTTGGTATAAGGCAGCTTCCTGTGTTCCTTTAAAATCACACTCTCCTGCGAAATGTATATCCAAGCAATGGTGTGAGAGGAGATTGTGCTCTCTTAGTGTCCTAGCAGTGGTGCCATCAGGGTAGGACTTTGGGGCAGAAGTCCAGGACCCTACTCAGTAGAATAAGCAGGATCTCTAAGTGAAGTAATAATGCACATCAACATCTAAAGAGCCCCACCCCTCCCCAGTAAGGCCTTTATGTCCAGAGTCTGAACATTATCTAAGTGTGACACTGTGTCCTGTAGAAAAGGCTGGCACAACTCATCCGATTAATTATTAGGGTTGCCAACATGTTTCCCTGGCCCCATTCTTGTCCATGTAACAGGAGCCAGATGCACAGAAACAGTGCGGGTCCAGGTTTTGTGGGATCCTTGGACAAGATATCTACAATGGGCCTTCTGAGTTGGCCCACCTCCTTCCCCTCAAATCTGTCCCTGTTGCATAAGAAGAGCCCTGCTGGATCAGGCCAGTGGCCCATCTAGTCCAGCATCCTGTTCTCACAGTGACCAGCCAGATGCCTCTGGGAAGCGTGCAAGCAGGACCTGAGCCCAAAGAGTGCTCTCCCCTTCTATGGTTTCCAGCAAATGGCATTCAGAAGCATGTTGCCTCTGACTGTGGAGGCAGAGCATAACAATCACGGCTGGTAGTCACCGATAGTCTGATCTTCCATCTATTTGTCTAATTCTCTTTTAAAGCCATTCAAGTTGGTGGCCATCTCTGCCTCTTGTGGGAGCAAATCCCATAGTTTAACTCTGCACTGTGTGAAGAAGTACTTTCTTTTGTCTGTCCTGAATGTTCCAGCATTCAGCTTCATTGGATGTCCGCGAGCTCTAGTGCTATGAGAGAGGGAGAAAAACTTTCCTCTATCCACAATCTCCATGCCATGCATAATTGTATACACTTTTATCCTGTCACCTCTTCCTCACCTTTTCTCTAAACCAAAAGGCCCCAAATGCTGAAGCCTTTCCTCACAGGAAGGTTGCTCCATCCCCTTGATCGTTTTGTCTGCCCTTTTCTGAACCTTTTCATCCGCGCTTTTGCTCCCCCGCTTTCCAAGCCCCATTGTACAAGGGCCCAGAGAGGAGCAAAGGGGTGCTGCTCCGTCTCCTCACTCTAGTCGCTGCTTGCTTGCAGCAGTGGCTTGTGAGGAGGGGCAAAGGCAGGAGGTGCCCTCCAGGGGTGGCAGCACTGAGCTCTTCTTTATAGCATAGATTCTTGTAGCAGGATCATAGTGTGGTAGAAGTGTGGATTGACATACCTGAATTTCTGGAAGAGGGCTTGGTACTTGTTGGGTACCAAGTGCAGGAATCCTTAGTGACACATTTTTTCCTCATAGTGAAGAGTGAGGATGAAGATGGGAGCCACCCTCATGGTAAAGGCGGTGAGGAAGGCAAGGACCACAAGCGCTCGAAGCGCCCACGCACCATCCTCACCACACAGCAGCGGCGTGCTTTCAAGGCCTCATTTGAAGTCTCCTCCAAGCCCTGCCGGAAGGTCGAGTATTGGGGCTTCTTTCCTTTTTGCTTGAAGGGAGGCACCCAGCCCGACATTGATAGCAAGGAAGACCTCAGATTTCCTTGCATTATCCCTCTGTACCCAAGGATAAGAATGGGGGAGAAATTTAGTTCAGCTTGCATTTTAAAGTGAACATACATAATTCATTCTTTCCAAAATAATACATCAACCAAAATGCAGCTATCCTGCTGGAAGGAAGGGTGGGGTATAAATAAAATAATAAATAAATAAATATCCATCAAAATTCATGCTTCTCTGAATTTTGCGATGTGGTTTTCCAAATAATGTGCCTCCAAAAATGTATATATCAGAAGAAACTGATCAGCATACTCTTTGTTTTGCTACCTGAAACTGACTAGCATGCTGTTTGCTTTGCTAACCTGAAATTGAGTAGCCTGCAGTTTGCTTTGCTAATGTGAAACTGACACAATCTGACCCTGCCTGTAATGAGAAGGTGCCATTGATCTTACATGCTTGAGTTGGTCAGGGCAGGCAAGAAAAGTAAAGGGGTTTGGGAGTGTTTTTGGAGCCTCCTTCAGGCCCTTCCTGCAATGGCAGCACCGCTGGGATCACCTCCAACATCTATATGCACATGGACAACAGAGAGAAGCCAGACAGAGGAACTGAGGAGAGTTATGAACAGCAGCTGCCTCCAATTGTATAGCACTTCCTGGCTCTGGCACAGCTTGATCTTGCTCTTAAGACCACCCAAAAGGAGCTCTCCTTCTCAAGCATCACTATCCTGAATCCTAGAGCTTCCTTTCCTTCTCCCACCCTTTACCAAGAATTTCTCCACTGCCTCCCTCATCCCTTCAGTTTTCAGCAACCTACCTATAATCATGCTCTAAACCCTTTGAAGTTCATAGTCCTGTCCCTGACAATCCATCAATCATATGGTGTTCCATCATCATTATCACTATTAACAGCGCTGCTCCATTTAACGATGAGATACACACACAAACACACACGCGAGTTGCAGTCTCTCTCTCTCTCTCTCTGCCACCCTCCCCTACACTCAAGCAAGTAGGCAAAAGGCAGACAACCCCCATCCCTGTGCCTGCTTCTTTCTCTCTCTTTGCTACCCTTCCTTACACTCAAGCAGGCAGGCAAGAGGCAACCACCCCCAACCCAGTGCCTTATCTCTCTCTCACACTCTGTCTTTTCTGCCACCGTCCCCTACACTCAGATAAAATCCAAGGATCCAAGTGGGGAGGGAGCGAGAAGACAAGAAGCAGCCGCCACCACCATACCTTCTCTCTCTCTCTGCCACCGGATCTAAGCTTGGCTGTGGAAAAAATTGATCTGGTAAAAGGAAGAGATAACGGTAAACAGACAAAAACATGGAATGGGACCGCCTGTCAGTTCTCTGGCACCAACAAGCAAATTCTATCCCTACTCCTTTATTCAACTAGAGAGAATAGTTGAATAACTATTTTTCAGTAGTTACTGAATAAGTAATTCATTGTTCAATGGGGAGAAATTTGGTTCTGTTTGCGTTTTAATGAGAGTATCAGTTTGCACTTCACAAAAATATGCAAACTGAAACACCATAATTCTTCAAAATGTACATTTCTCCAAATTTTGCAATGCAATTCTCCAACCAAATAATGTGGAGAAAAAATGATATATTAGGAGAAAGTGTGCATAAAAATGCATTATATGTATTCAAAACGACATACAGAAATGTGTATATTAGCCAGAACTGCAGACAAAAATGTATGTTGGTAGAAAATTCACACTACAATGCTGACAAATTTTCATGAGGATTTTTTCTTTTAAAATTTGCAAACTGCTGTGGAAACATAGAAAAGTAAATCTAGGATTGGAAAAATGAGTCACTGAAATGGACAGATTTCACCCGTCCCTATTTTCACTCCTTTCTGGATCCATTCATCTGCATCCATAGGCTGCATCTGGTTGACCTGGCAATGGTATCAGGGCCAGAGGTGAAGGTTACAGAGGAACCTGCAAATCCTTAGCAAGCGCATAGCATCTGTTAGACCCAAGAGAGTGGCTGCCTGGGTTGCTTTCAGCTGTTTAACTGATCCTTTTTTCTACTCTCCACAATGGGCAGGTGAGGGAGACGTTAGCAGCTGAAACTGGCTTGACTGTTCGGGTGGTGCAAGTCTGGTTCCAGAATCAAAGGGCCAAGGTGAGTGACTGCCTTGGAGCTTTATCTTTTGAATGACAACACATCTCTGGTTAAACAGGAGGAGGAAGAGGAAAAGACACATCTCTGGTTGCCTTGTCGCTTGTTACAAACCCCTGACAATTGCTGTAGGAAGGAACACAAATCCAGCTGCCCAAATCTGGCCGTTGATTCAGATAGGTCCCTAAACTACATTTCGTTAGCAAACCTCTAACCAAGACCTCATTAACATCATACATTTATTCTACTATTATTCTACTTTAAACACTCTCAGTTCTCTGGGAAGAGGGACTGACTGTTAAACTACACTGGCAATTGTAGCTCTCTCTAGAGCAGCCTTTTCCAACCAGTGTGCCTCCAGATGTTGTTGGACCACAACTCCCATCTTTCCTGACCATTGGCAATGCTGGCTGAGGCTGATGGGAGTTGTGATCCAACAACATCTGGAGATGGAGATCTGGAGATCTGGAGATGGTTGGGAAAGGCTGCTCTGGAGAATCGACATCTCCTAACAACTCTCAGCACACTTCACAAACTACACTTCCCAGGATTCTCTGGGGGAAATAGTGACTGTTTAAAGTGGAATGATAGTGGAATAAATGTATGGTGTGAATGTGGCCCAAAACCCATTTTACCAAACATTTTAAGGGAGTCTTCTCTGTTCCAATAAATCATTGGAATACCATCTCTTCTTGCAGACTGAACTGAGCAGTCTGCATCATTCCGTAGACTCTGGCCCACTAATGTTAGTCCTGTATTTCAGGGTTGGATTGGGCAGCTGAGCTCTCCAAGGAACAGAGAGGCGACTCCCAATGTGCTGGGATATACTTTGCTTACAAATGGAACCTGCAACAAAATGGAGTGCAACCAAGATTCCAGCCACTGACTTCCATTCCTGCTCCCTTCCAGGTCTCCATTCCCCCTACCCCAATAGTCAGTCCTCATTCCATGCCCATTGAGTATGCTGTCTTCATGAGACTGTGGGGGTTTGTTTTGTGGGAAGGGGGTTTCACCTTAGGGGGGGTTCCCTAAAGACTTTTGAGGTGTCCCTCAAGCTTCCTGATACCTCCCACTTGTGCACGGGTGTTGTTGCTTTTGCTACATAAGCATTGGCACTCTCGTCCTGTGTCGGAGAGGCGCGATGCTGGGAATTGTCAGCTCTTCACTGAGACAGCAGTGTCGGTGGGGGTGCAGGCAGGGCTGGAGATTCCTTGGTAATTGCCAGGCCGTAAGTCCTCAGCCGGCAGCTTGGCTATAAATCTGCCAGGCTAGCAAGGAGGAAGCAAGATAAGGGCAGAGGCCGTTCAAAGCTTACGTGCCAAGCCAGAAATCCAGAAGAGACGTCAGTGAAGGTCCTGGTCTAGTTTGCCGAGAGATCAGTCCAAGTCAAGGTTCAGGGAATAGGAACACACAGTGGTCACACCTGATGTTGTAGTCAGCAACAAGCTGAACCCAAGGTTTGACTTCTAAGGAGCAGGTTTGTCAGCAGGTGTGAGCCCTCAGCGTTTTGGCCTTAAGTGGACAGGCCTGCCCCTCTTCTGCCTGACCTTCTGCTGTCTACATTCTGCAGGTGAGGGAGGAGTATCCTGTTCACTGGCTGCATCTGGCTGAAGGGCTTCAGCTGTGTCTGGGGTGCTCTGCAGCTGAGGGGGAGAAGGAGCTGGGTTCTCAGGAGTTTCCTCCGTTTCTCCTTCTGGGTCTGCTGCTGTTACTCCTGAGTCATCCTCGTCTGATGAGTCCTCTGATGGGGCCATGACAGGAATGGAGAGTACTGAGCGAGCTTATGTGTGTGTTTGAATCCTTGCTAAAGATTATACCTTCCCTGCAAATTAGTCAGAGACTTTAAGCTTTAAAATAAGAAATAACTACTTTATTCTGGAAGTACATACTTGATAGGAAAGAGTCCTATATCTAGTTAACTAGCTCAGTTGGAGCTGCAAACACTGAGCCCAGGGCTTGCCCTCATGCTTTGGAGGAGAGGGAGAAACAAAGGAATATGTCTGCTCCCCTCTCAAGAGAAAGAAGTAAGAAGGAGGGATGGAGTTGTGATCAACATCCTTTGCATATCAGTCTAGCAGGAAGGGAGAGACAGCAGGAGATCAAAGGACAGGTATTAGCCTAGCAACCAAGAGGTCTCCTCTCTGGCTACCCTTTTTAACCCCATGCAGCCTCAACCCACAAGTTGGAGTTGAACCACATATATTCCAACATTCTGAACACTGGATATAGAGCGAATTATTTAAAACATCCCTAATTAATGTGGGGTTCCTGTTCTCATTCTGAGCAAACTGTTTCTTTCTTGTTTCTTTATCAATCTATATCCTGCCTTTCTATGCAAAGTATTCAAAACAATAATTAAAATACATTACACAATTTTAAAAGTGCATGATTTCATATATAAATAGGAGCAGATAATCCCAATCTTTCTCAGAGGTGAGTGCAAGCTGAATTCAACATAATTTAGCCACTTATGGACTGAAAATATTCCAGATCGTTAAAAAGCTGCCTACCATTCAAATAATGCAGAATTAAAATATTTTGTCTTATTCATATTTTTCACACTGTCCTGTCATTAAAAAAACAAAGCTGTGACCAAAATGACCAAAACTTCCAATATATTGGTACTTGATCATTTGACTGTAACTACCACACTGAGTATTCATTCAGAAGGTGGGGCATACATTCTTAAATAAAATGTGATCACTCATATAAGTGTGCTCACTTTTTGCCCTGGCAGCTGAGTTCTCCCCAGTTCTAGAGCAGGGCTCCCACTGTTTGCTTGTTTGTTTTCTGGACAGGCCTCCTGTACCAGGCAGAAATTCATAGGTGAAGACCAACCTCCCTCTCAGCACTCCTGCATCTTCAAATTGGGGGCTAGTGTTGAATTTCTGCCTGTTGTGAATCCATTAAAGCCACAAGAACTGTACAAAAACCCAACAAAAAGGAAGAAAGTGGCAAAAACCTTGCCCAGACTCAGATATTTTAAAACTGTTCTTGAATGAGGGCAATATAAATCAGTGCTAGAGGTGCCCTGCAGCTATGCCTTCAACGCTTTTTGCCCTTGCAGCTGAGTTGTCCCCAGTTCCAGAGCAGGGATCCCACTGTTTGTTTGTTTGTTTTTCTGGACAGGCCTCCTGATCTCCAGGAAGTGGCAGGGGATAAAGTTTGTCTCCCTGTGGTGAAAAGATGTTCATGAGCCGCTCTCCAGCCAGAGCTTTCCGAGCAGGTTTTCAAAACAAATGAAATACTTGCTGGTTTCTTCTGCTTAAACCACTGTTAAAGCGTAAGAGCAGGCCAGGCTAGTCTTTTTTTTCTGGTCCGTTGGCAACCCTTGCCAGGGTGGCAGGGGGAGCAAGTGAGAGAGAATCATATACAAGGCAGGGGCAGGTGTGTGGCACCCGCCTTGGAAGAGGACAGTCCCCTCACCCCAATTTAGGAGGGGGATTCTGTCCTCTCTTCCCCCTTTTGTTGCACCCCTGCCCAGGAGCATCCGTACTCCTCCTTGCAGATGAAGAAGATTGCCCGCAGGCAGCAGCAGCAGCAACAGCAGCAGCAAGAGCAAGAACAGCTGGGAAACCCCCGTCTGGGGACAGGAAGGGGGAATGGCCGGAGCAGCAGGCAGAGCAACGAGGACAGTGAAGGTAAAAACTGCTGGGGACAACTCAAGGGCATCCAAGTTACTTGGTGCCAAGGGCATCTGGAATACTGGGGTTGCCTAGTGCTCTCTCCTGGTAGGGCTCCTCTGTCTTGAATGGCTGCCTGACATTACGGATGGGGGAAGAAATTTGGTCAGTTTGTGTTTTAACACAAACCTACCTAATTTGCACTTCCCAAACCAATGCAGCTACCCTTTAAAGTCTGCCTTGCTCTGCATTTTGGGATGCAGTTCTCTAAGCAAAACATGCATACAAAAATGTTGATATTAGGGGGGAAATGCACACAAACTGCCCACATTTGTGAAAATCATGTACATAAATATTATGGAACATTGCTTGCAAAATGCCTCTTTTAGGCAAAATGGCTTACAAAAATAGAGAAATGCACACAGCAATGCTTATGAATTTTTATTTAATACAGTAATTCAGAAACGGATGAAGAAATGGGGTGAAATGAATTTAAGACTGGAAAAATGAGAAACTGAAATTGACAGATCCGTCCATCCCTACCAGACATGGGCAGCAACAGCAATTAGATTTTCCCCCTGCAGGGCGTGATGGAATATATCTTCACCTGTTGAATTTCTTCCTGTCAGGCAGCTGTTAAATGCACAGGAGCCCTGTAGGGGGAAGGGGGAGCAGATGCATCTGATGGCTAAATTAGGAGAGTAGGTGGAATTTAAGATTCCGGAGTATAATTTTACCCAGCAGAATAAGGTAGTAGAGTGGAGTGTACCACTTCAGATTGCAGATGGATGATGCCATTCTGAATGCTTTCCCAAAACTTTATGCAAGAAGGAAATTAGTACAGCAGGGAGCAGGGTTCTATTGCCCAGCCTCTCCCTGCAGTGTTAGTTTTCTACTTGTAAGTTTTCATATCACACTGAAAAAATTGACACCCACTCTTGTGCAGTCTGAAATGATATAATTCATTCTGCACCTCATTCTGCTACATAGGTGAGCTAAACTTGTCAGATCTAGGATGTCATCACAGGTTGCCAGGTGGGAATAACAGAATTATGAATGATTCGTAATGCATGCCCCCTAGCAGAGGATGAAGTTATACATTATTGGCTGGGTCAGCACTGCAACTAAATCCTGTTCAGTGTGATTCTGCAGGTTGCACATTATCATGGGAGTACCTCTTCAATGGTGCTGCAATTTTCAAGCATGTTAGAGGGAGAGGACTGCTACTTCAACTGCATCAGTTTCAAATTATTTCATTTGAAATACTTCTTTAATTTGAAATAGCTTCTCTTAACTACTGTTTAAAGTCCAGAGGTACCCTTTCAGTTGAACTACTTTTCAGTCAACAATTGCCTTTTGTGCTTAAGGTGGCCACTTAGTCATCAGCAAAAAGGAGCAAATACATCACCAATAAAGAAAGTAAAAGGATATGGATTTGAACTCTGTCTGTCGATATAGATATACACACACAAAAATTAGAAGTAAGAACTGTAATTTAGATAAAAATACAGTACATTTCACTACAGTAGGGAAGATTGTGACCAGGTCACCTGCTCATTCTGCTGCCCAGATACAAACTGCTCATGGGGAAATTTAAGGCTCTTGCTTTAGGGCTCTTTATCTTTCAGCTGGACTTGGACCGGACAGCCCTTCAAATAGAGAATTGTGTCCTCTACAACACTATTTGTGGGGACAGCCTAGTTCATCAGATGCAAAGCTGGCTGCAAACCCGGCAGGGCATAACACTGACTCATAGTCCTCATTCTTAACTGAACAACTAACTTGTGGTACACACTCAAGGGGAAAGCAAAGGGTACAGACTAATAAAAGGTTGACACAATTTTTATAACCTGTAGTCTGCATTTAGGCCCTAGTTTATGCAATCAGATTTTTGTATTGTAATTAGCAGCTCTGCATATTTTCCCCCAAAGATTTGGACAGAAGAGCTGAAAGCACACAGTTTGTGCCAGAAATATAAACTGATTTAACTCATTCGTTTCCTCCTTTGCTGTAAGGAACCCTTGGAGTTTTGTGGCATTGTGATGGTACTGGTGCTTCTGGATAACCTGTGGCCCTCCTGATGTTCTAGACCACAACTCCCATCATCTGTGACCATTAGCCCTGTCAGCTGGGGCTAATAGGAGTTCAAGTCCCACCGCATCTGGAAGTGCCACAGGTTCACCCAACCCCAAGACTGTGAATGTTTGAAGATTCAGAATAGACAAAAGGACGTCTGTTTTCTCCACACAGAGCATAGTTTAATCATGGAATTTGCTCCCATGACAGGCAGTGATGGGCACCAACTTGGATGGCTTTAAAAAGGATTAGACATATTAATGAAGAACAAGGCTATCAATGGCTACTATCCATGTTAGCTTTGCTGTGCCTCCACGGCCCAGAATACCAGTTGATTGAAACCACAGGAGGGAGAATGGCTGTTGAGCTTTGGTTCTGCTTATGGGCTTCCCATAATGGGCATCTGGTTGGCCATTGTGAGAACAAGGTGCTGGACTAGATGGGCCTGTGGCCTAATCCAGCAGGGCTGTTCTTATGTTGTTATTCCCAGGAGAAGCCATGATTACAGCAGTTAAAGTTTGTGCAGACAGGCACACAGAGCAACTGAAGCCCGTTCAAAAGCCCCATTTGGCTTCTGACCAATCAGCAGTCTCTGCTTGCACTCTGCAGCCATGAGGGACAGAAACTTGCTTTAAAATACGTCAAAATAAAATCCTGGTTGTCAGGAGATTGATATACACCACCTTCCCTGTTGTCTTTTCACAACAAAGATGTGTCTTCAATAGCAATTATTGATCCATTGTCAGCATAGCAATGTTTATCTTTTCTCCAGACTTGGCTGTTTAACTGCTAACTGCTTTAGAAAGGATATGGGAGCCAAGCAAAACAGATTTTGGAAGGACAGGGTAGTTTTAGTAATACAGTTGTTACTTAAAAACAAACAAGTGTTATTACTAAATCCCCAGTGTTTGCTGATATGTTCCCCTGCTTCTTCGCTTCTGCTTCACCAATTGCTCAATAGATGGCGCCAGCGTGCATGGAATCGATGGGCTCATGGTACCCTACTCCAGGATTGCCCAGCAGCAGCTGCTTCCCCTGGATCAGAACAGCTACAGCACAGACTTGTACCGGCAAGGCCTCACACCACCCCAGCTGCCAGGGGATCATCTTCACCCCTATGGTGAGCCATTCTCCTCCAAAACTCACTTCCCTCTTTAGCTACTCCTTTCTATTCCTCCTCAAACACACACACACCTATCAGGTACCGATCTGCTATTTTACCCCAGCTGATGTTATTCTAGGTGTAATCATAGGGTGCTTTCAGATGATGACACAATGGGGAGGCAAAAAGCCATTGTTTTGGGGTGATGTTATGCTGGCAGTAGCCTCGTTCAGTGGTGACAGCCATTCTCTACTAGTCCCCCTGCAAAGTAGAAGTCAACCCTCTCCTGCCCCAGCAACACTTGCCCCATCTCCTGGTCCGGTCATTTCTGCAGCTGCCCCAAGAAGGCTTCAAAAAGGCCATATACTTTGGAGTAAAACAGTAAATATTTTGTTGTTGTGATGTGCCTTCAAGTCGATTACGACTTATGGCGACCCTATGAATCAGCGACCTCCAATAGCATCTGTCATGGATTTATAATAAAATAGCATAACGTAACATAACATAAAATTAAACATTGCTGCACACTCCAGGATAAATGTGCACACATGGCCTTTCCCACCGCTTTCAGTTTTATAGTTTTTATTTAATGGTTTATAACTTCTTATAAACCATAAACAACAAACTTACATACTGATCAGGCGTCACCCACCACCATCACCACTTTTAAGACAATCTGAAGAAGCCAGGTGAAATGGACCAGTTTTGCCAGTTCCACCAGGGGTAAAGGCCTCTATGGCTGGAGAGGTGGGATTAAAAATCACTGGCTGCTCCACCGCCCCAGGTGAGACAACAGTGCTGTTGTCAAATTTACATCTGAAAAGACAGCATTGCGATTGCGCTGGTAGTTTGAAGGCGATAAATCATCACGGGGAGGCGGGAAGGGGTAAAGAACAGATATAACATTATTGGCCTGCTTCCTCCCCCCCCCATAAGGTCTGGTCTACATATGGGATGGTGGAGTCTTGAAGTGATAACACGGACTATACTACTGGCAGGTGGGGTATGCTATGTTTGAATGTTCCCAGTGCACAAAAACATCCTGCTGCTTCTCCTTCATTCCTGGTTTCACGCCCAGTTTGCCTTACCCAACCCAGCCGACAATCCCAAGCGCTCTCGTATCTGCAGGACTCTCTTTATGTTAGGCTTCTGCCACCATCATCCATCATCTCTGTCGTCATCATTATTATCAATATCATCATCAACATTCCCATTATTGTGACGGATAGTATGCGTATGTGCACAAACACTCTGCCTTGGACCTCCACAAACATTCTCCCTTGTGCATGTGGCCTCTGCAAAAGTCTCTGTAATGCTCTGCCTACAGAGACATCTTGCACCCCCACAGATTTTGCTGCCAGTGGGTGCGTAGCAGTGGTGATGGCTTCCCAAGGGGTGTTCATAATGCAGGGGTGTTCGACATGTGAAACTTAGCTGTTTTTAGAGTGGCCCCTGTAAACAGGAGGAAGGACCAAGCGGGGGAGAGCTCTGGCTGTGGCTGTTGTTGCTCCTTATCCTCCTTGCTGCCAAAGAGACAGTAGAAGCCACCACCGTTGTCACTGCTGGTAGAGGAAACTGCTTCCCTTTCTCATTCTGTGCCTACGAAAGGTTGGCTCAAGGACTTTCTGATCCGCAGGCCCACTGAGGTGACCACAAAATGGAAATGGACTGCCTTCAAGTCGATCCCGACTTATGGCGACCCTATGAATAGGGTTTTCATGGTAAGCAGTATTCAGAGGGGGTTTACCATTGCCTTCCTCTGAGGCTGAGAGGCAGTGACTGGCCCCAGGTCACCCAGCGAGCTTCATGGCTGTGTGAAGATTCGAACTCTGGTCTCCCAGGTCGTAGTCCAGCACCTTAACCACTACACCACACTTCCTGATTTTGTTGCATCTTTCTCTCCCCAGAGGGAGGGAAGACTGGCCACCTTCAGCATGAAGCCCTTGCCCATGCAATGCTCCTAAACAACTTTATTTCTCTTAACCCCACCTTAGATTCAGAAGGCGTCTTCCATGACATGGACAGTGACACCATTGGCCATTTGGGTGACTGCCTGCTGTCAGCAGCTGAAGCCAACCTCCTGCAAACCCGAGTGGGCAACCCGATTGACCGGCTCTACTCCATGCAAAGCTCCTATTTCACCTCCTGACCATGGGGGCGTTCCTGGCTCTTCCACTGGATATACACCACTCTGGGTTTAGAAGGGGGAAAATGGCACGGAGGAGCAAGATTGATCTATTTGGAAGAACTCTTTGGACCCTGAAAAGCAAAGAAAGCATGCAAGGCCGTTGGGCATTTGAGGGCCAGTTCCTGGGTGCTGGCCATTGAGTCTTGGAGGACTTGGTTACACTGCCTCTCCCTTCCCCCAGCATCCTATAGATGGACAATTTCACATTGTGTAGCTTGTACTTCTAGGAGTATGTTTTTGTGTTTGTGTAGGGCATTATGGCTAAGTTATGCATCAGCAGCGCGGACAGGAGGTCTAGCTAGCTCTTGGTGAGGACATGGTTTGTGGTGCTGTTGTACTGCTTTTCACAAGATTTGCGCAGCTTGTCATTCCTTGTTCATTTGCTTCAGCCTTGGCAAAACTAAGAGCTCACTTTTCAGGAACATGCCAACACATAGGAGAGGAAAAATCAGTCATCAGGAAAGTAAGCCCTCCAAAAAGAGGGTGTGTGGGTTGGTACAGCACTCCTATACTAGAAACCTGGGTTTGTTTCATACTACTTTAACTGTTATGCCACTCCCAAAGAATTCTGGGAATTGTAGAGTTGGTGAAGGTGCTGAGAATTTTCAGCTAGAGGTACTTCCTCCTTCCAGAGTTACAGTTCTCAGGATTCATTGCAGAGAGGGAATGATTGTTAAACCAGTTTATGATTGTAGTGAACATGTAAGAGTCAAGGAGTTCCAAGGATCTTTGAGAGATGGTCTCAAGCTGAGATGGAGTTCAGTGGCCCTTTAGGTGTTGTTGGACTGCAGCTTCCATCAGCCCTCAGTAGCATGGCTAATGGTCAGGGATTACCAGGGATATCTGGAGGGCTACAGGCTCTCCAACTTTGCTCTAGATGGAAGGATGGTTTGTTCTACTGAATGCATCCTTCACATGTCAAAGGCTGAAGATTTCACAGAATATGGTCCCTACAGTACGGTTTCACTGGCCAAAGCAGCACAGTAGACTTCATAGCAGCTTCTTCTTATCACCAGCACAGCAAGCAATCTGGATCCTTTTGCCACAAGCACAACATCAAATTGGATCATGCTATAACCCAGACCTGCGATTATAATGATCCATTACACTGCACAAAACCATTATGTGGAGGTGAAACCCTTTTGTTTCTGATGAGCTGTGATGTGGCAGGGCAAAGCAAATACTTGGAATAGGCCAGGAGGCAGTTGTTTTTGTATAGAAATGCCCTTTACAAAATGAGACTTCTCTCTTCTAAACTGGTTGCCGATGTCAGTGCTCCCCTAAAGGCAACTATGTGTATATAGTCTAATCTGCAGATCAGTGTTTCCAAAAAAAGAAAGTGAAAAGAGCATCATATATGGGGTGGCAAGTGAGATGCTCGTCTGTAAAAGGCATATGTTTGAAAAAAGGGGGGTGCTCCTTTGAATACAAGGTATCAGCCCTGGTTTTAATACATTTTGATGGGTTGTTGGTTTTTTTAGAGAGAAGGAAGGTTCTCCCGTCTGAGTTACCTCTTCTGAGATGGGCATGTCTGAATGGTACACACACACACACAACCCTCTCCACCTGTAAATAGTGTGGATCATGAATGGTTGTTATATGAGGTGTGTGGAGTAGGGGCATTACCTCAGGCCCAATGCACCCCTAGTCCTCTTACAGCAGGTGTAGAGAACCTTTGGTCCTCCAGATGCTGCAGAACTACAACTCCCACCGTCCTGGTCATTAGCCATGTTTGCTGGGGCTGATGGGAGTTGGAGTCCTATAACGCATGGAAGGCCAAAGGTTCCCCACACCTGTCTTACAGTGAATCCTGTGTGTGTGTACTCGGAAGTGAGACCCATTGAGTTCAATGGACCTTACTCCCAGGTAAGTGTATATAGGACTGCAGCCCTAAAGTGTCTAATGGGCAGGGGCGTTTCAATCCATAATTGTTCACTGTAGCTCACATGTAGGATACTGGTCTCAATGGACAAATCTGTTCGATTGTTGTGAATGCTGGATATTATTTGTTGAGCCTTCACAAGTCACACATATACTCTAAGCTGAGCTTGAGACAGAGATGACTTATGTAATAAAAAAAAGTTTATGGTGTGTTTCCCTCGGCTGGCTGGTGAGCCTGCCTTTGCAACCGAAATGATACGTGTGCATTTCAGCAAATCAAATGCCAGCTCAACCATCAGTTTTGCTCTTCTCCCAGTGCTTCCAGGAATCTGACCACCACCTTATTTTTTTAAAATTACTGCATTATGTATGTATCCTTTCCTTCATCAGCTTGTGTGAAAAGTTGCAAAAACTATTCTGGGAGTGCAAAGGGTGGTCCCTGGTGAGATCATATGGGCAGGGCAGCCAATCAGTGCTGTGCAGAGCAGGCTTCTCCTTGAAACTTCCAGAACCTTTTTATTTCTCATAGCCCAACCCCAGAAAGGACTAGTATGTTCAGACTGAATGCAGTAACAGGGCTTTCAGATTGGCCCCGCTGCTCTATACATGTCTGTCTTTGGCCAGAGAGACTTTTCTGCCAGCACTGGAGCAAGGACCTTTTTAAACTTGGAGGTTGGAAGTTCATTTGAGCCCCCCACGTATACACACACTTTTCAGTTCATGCACTGTGTGAACTCTGTCCTGCAATTCTCCCCTCCAAAAAATGTCCAGCTGTATCTAGGAGCCATAGGAGAGCTGCTCAGGACCTATTGCCCCACTGTGGTTCACATCTGTAGCGCACAATCCAGTTGTTTCTGGCTGGAGGTCAATGAAGGTGTGCGCTAGAGCTGCCATTTGCATCCTGTTACACACAATCGTCTCATGGGCTTAAGTGGATGCTGCAGGATTACAGCACACACTGTAACCAAGACTGGGGGTTGTATTGCCATCGTCCCTGACTATTAGCCAGGCTGGCTGGGGCTGATGGGAGTTGTAGTCCAGCAACATCTGAAGGACCACAGCTTCCCCATTCCTGCCATAATGGCAGAATCCCATTTGGGGGAAGTTCTTGGAAGCCACACTGATTGACGATAATGCAGGTTACACAGACAATTCCAGTGAAGTGCACTCTCTGGGTAACCTTTAGTGCTCCCCACCATTGGAAACCTTTGCACTAGGTTTTGGGCCCAGAGTGACCTTTTAAAAGTTTTTATCTAAAGTAAGCACACATTGATCAGTGCCCTCCACATAAGAGAGCTGCGGTGGGGTGGGGACCTCACATTTTGATGCCTGTTGTGACCTAGTGTTGTGTTGTGTGGATGTCTTTGCATGTGCATTTGGAAATTAAACAAGAACAAAAACCCAAAGCCAAGCTTCCCAAGAGAAACTGTCTGCACTTTCAGCTCTTTGCAATCCAAGTCAATTATGGGAGAAATTCCAAAGGGAAAAGAACCAATAATAGTACTCTTCACCTGTTGTACTGGTACCACTATCACACTGGCATAGGTGACCCAATGGGAACACAAAGAGATGATGAACCATTTAGCCTGGGCACTGGTTCTGAAGAGAGGCCATCCTTCCTATGGATCAGGTCTGCATAACATGGGACCATGAAGCTGACAGCAGCTCACCAAGCAGGCACATACAGCTACCTTCCGAGGACCTGGTTAAAAAATAACCTATTTTTGCTTCCTGCTTGAGACTGCACAGCAGGTGAGTTGTCAATCACCTGGCAGGCCACAATTTATTTGTGTCAAGCACCCGGCAGACTATTTTGTGTGCAGGCCTACCTCAGACCATAGAAATCAGCAAGGCAGCTGACAAGGGTAGTACTTCCAGAAGCCCAAAGCTGACCATTCCATGGTGCACTCGTAACACACCTTTTTGATAAAATTAACTCTCTGGCTGCTGTGTTTCAAAATACAATAGCGGGTAACAGGCAGGTGTAGGCAAGAGCTGTAGCACTAGCTCAGTGCAGAGGAAGTTTCCATCTTTTTCAAGCAACTTGCTGCTGAGTGGATAGTGAACACTCACTCAACATGAAATACCCTGTTGGGATGGACCTATTTGGGCCATTGTAGACGTTCCATAATAGCACATAGGAACGTAGGATGTTGCCTTTTAACCAAGTCAGAGCCATGGTTCATCTGGTTCAGTATTGTCCACCCTGACTGGAAGTGGCTCTCAGAGTTTCAGGCAGGCAGTCTCTCTCCCATCACTCCCTGGAGATTATGGGGATTGAACCTGGGACCTTCTGCATGCAAAGGAGATGCTCTGTCACTGAGCTACAGCCCTTCTCCATAGCTACATCACAGCTTTCTGGCCTGACTGAAATCTATAATGCAGGGATAGGAAACCCGGTGCTCTCCAGATGTTACTGGATTACACCTCCCTTCATCCCTTACTATTGGTTATGCTGGCTAGAGCTGATGGATGCTAGAGACAACAATAACTGGAGGGCGACAGGTTCCCCCTCTGTGCTGTAATGTACAATCAAGAGCAACCACTTTGGGGAAGAGATGTTCTCTTTGGAGCTGGATTGACTCTTGGGAGAAACTTCTTCCAGTAGAACTATTTTGATCGGTGCACATGCATCAAGAAGCACATGCAAAGTTTTCCTTGGAATGTCACAAAAGACACTCGGGCATTTCCCTTGGGACTTTGCATGGCTGTGCACATAGCAAGAGTTGCACCCCAACATACCCTGCAGTTACTGGCTCAGGTTGAAGCACCACATCTGTGCCTTGCAAAGCTCTGGGCATATGCCTTCCGGAACACTTTACATAATAGTTCTTTCACCCATGAACATGCACTTGTGATTTCTCGTTTCATGAGATCCTGACACCTGCCCTCTAAGCAGCACTCCTTTGGGGAATATTGCATTATCTGAGCATTCAGTACATGTTGTTGGATTTCCTAACATCCCCAGCCAGCATGGGCAGGAGTCAGGGCTTATGGGAGTTGTTCTCCAACATCGGGAGGACCACATGCTTCCCATTACTGGCCTGTGGTACAGAATCATGGGATTTTAGAATTGGAAAGGTCTACAGAATGGTGAAGAGCTACCTTTGGAGCAGTTCCTCCAAGGGAAGAACCAATAATACAACTGTTTCCCACCCCTCCAAGTATAATTCCTCCCCCATGTGACTTGTGGACTGGCTTTCACAGAATTATCTCCTAAAAGGGAGCAAGTAGTAGCCTTACAAAAGCAGCAAAGGAAAAAAGGTTCAGGACACACAATAACTACCTAGAGGACCTTAACATCAGCTGAAAGATTTGGAAATGTAACTATCTGGGGGAAGAGTAGCCAATGTGGTGCCCACTACCTGTGGTGTATATTCCATCTCCCATCAGCCTCAGCCAGCATGGGCAACAATCAAGGATGATGGGAGGTGGAGTATAGCACTATGTAGAGGATACCAAGTTGGCTACATCTGACCTAGGGAGAAAAATACAATGGATACTATCAATGCTAAAGCGCTTTTGTAGTTCATTACTGTACTTCTCATACTGAAATCAATGGGGCTTAAAAGTGCTTAATTTTGGTAGGAACATGCCAACTAGCACTCAGAATTAGTTGAAAGCTTATTAAAAAAAACATTGGGCATCTTTGCAGAGGACCAGCATCAGCACGTGGCTTCGCTGGGTAGCTGCTAGGGCCACAGGAGTCTGGAAGGGCCCGCCCCAGCACTCATGCCTTCCTTGGTTTGTCCCTGCTGAGTGGCTTAGAGGTGCCTTTTTAAATTCTCCACAATGTCCAGAAGTGATGCTACATCAGGGGCATGACAGGAAACTGAAAATGGCAACTCTAACCAGCTGGCACTGATCCCAACATGGCTGCTGGCAGAGAAACTGGAAGAATTCAGTTTCTGTGAATATATATATTTAAAAACCTGATTGATATGATTTAACAGGCAGAACAGACTTACGATTGAACATATGCAAAACTAACAAGAGACAAACAGTCCATTCCTAACTGCTGGCTGCTACTGCCATTTAAGTCCATAAGAAAGGACCCACCAAAGCTCACTCTGTCAAGCCCCCTCAAACCTGGATCCAGTCCTGGAGTAGGAACATAGGATGCAGTGGCGGCTCCATGTCAGTGGGGGAGTGGAATCTACTCCAGGTTTTAGTCTGAACTTTCAAGGAGCTATCCAGTATACGAAGCTACCTTACACTGAGTCAGACTATTGTTCCATCTAGCTCAGTACTGTCCACACTGGCTGGGAGCAGCTCTTCAGGGTTTCAGACAGGATTCCTTCTGGCCCTACCTGGAGATATTGGGGATGGAACCTGGGATTTTCTGCATACAATGCAACATGCTCCACCAAGCTACAGCCCTGCCCTGCACACGCATGCTAAAGTATGATGTGGCCCCTCAGGTCTCACAAAGAAAGCAACAGGTCTCCGCATGGAACAGCCTCTTTGCAAGCTTACCTCACATATGTGGAAGTACAAGTGGATCATTGGCTAGGTAAGAGCATGAAGCAGCCCACAAATCCTTGCTAAACTGTCCTTGGGAGATATTTTGAACTCATGGCTATGATTCTTTGCTCTACCCAGCTCTTCCATCCACCCCCTCTCATGCCCAAGAACATCGTCTTGCTTTTGACTGGATGGAAGCCAATCAAAACCAACACATACGTGTGTGTGTGGAATCCAGTTCCTCCAGCATCCTCGGCCTGTTTCAGAGAGAGGCATTCCATCTCCCCCGAGGAGACTGTTGACACCAAAGTGATTAATGGACATTCTCAATAGTGAGCGAGAAGCGGGGTGTAAAATGAGAACATTTTTCTGGATGAGGAATTAAAAGCAGAATTGGTGATTTCCTTCTCCTCATCTGGGCTGCGTTTGCACTCAAAAGTTCCGCTCGGGAGGACACGACGACAATTGACAGAGCAACAGTTTGATGCAATGTTTTCGACCAGTTTGACATCATGACTCTGGGGTGGCGGTTGAAATTCAAAAAGAGGGATAAACAAAAGAAATTAATGAGCCTTAGCACTGCAATGCAAGAACTCCACCACCCAGTTAAAAAAAAATAATAAATTAATTACCTTTCATTACACTCCTGTGGGGAAACAAGACTGTTATGTTGCACAAAGGAAGGAAGCGGAGGTGAATCAACAGTGCAAGGCCCAAGCAACTTGTAGATCCCTTAGGTATGGCTTCTTTCCAAAACTTCTAAACACATTAATGGCCCCAGCCCAGAGATTGTTACTCATGCCTCTGTCCCATGGAAATCAACGAAACAGAACAAGCTAGCTACCGCTTTCTTAAGCTGACATAATGTTGCAATCAGTACAGCTAGTTTTCTACAGATTGAAGCTATTACTTCCAATGCAACCCAAGAAACAATCCTGTTAGGGTAAGGGTGCTTCAAACTGGAGACTGGGTTGGGTTTTTTTAGCATTTGGTATCCTGATGCCTGAAAGCTACACAGAGATTCTTGAGGATCCCAATTCTTGATTAAGAGAGACTAGACACTACCAAGATCAGGGTAAATAGCATAGTCCAAAACCCAGGAACTGTGGACCATCTACTTCCCCTGCTTCCAGACCAGACATGCCTCATCCTTGATGTAAATTTCCCCAATTTAGCACTATAGCTCTGATGTAGCCACCAGTGGAACCTGTAGTTGGAACCCCTTAACTCCCATGTCTGTTGGCAGCTCTGGCCACCATACTCTGCAAAAGGGAACTCGAGACAATCTATGTGGAAGAGATACTGCAAACAAAAGAGTTAAAGCACCTTAGAGAATATCCTAGAAGCCCATGTTCCTGGCACCCTGTCTAGTAATTAGGCAGGTTATGACCGGAGGACTTAGCATCCTACCCTTGTGCAAATAACAAAAGTTCTTCTAAACTCAGACTCCACTTTCCTTTTATGAAATCCAGCTCCCCCACTTTCACGCCGCAAATAAGAGAGGTTGTTCCACCAATCACAGCTTCCCTCACACTCATTTAACTTGGCTCATTTTTCCTTTAATACCCTTTAACCATGACTTAATTCTTAGTAACCTGGTCAACCTGTGTTTGAGCTGTACCAGATCAAACTCTAGGCTAGAGACTCATGGAATGCTTTCCCCTGGCACGCCAGATTTTTATGTGCAGGAAATGTTTCTGTCTACAGTCTCAATTGGTACACCACTACCCCACAGGTTTAGTAACTGCACAAGAAGCCATGCAAAGAGTTTGATTGACGCGTGGGTTGCTTCCTCTTGTTAAGGCATGGTTATAGGTACAGTGGGAATCCTAATCCACCCAGAAGGTGTTAACCATTTCAGATTAACAGAGATGGCTCTCCTGTTGAGATAGTGCCCTCTACTGACTATATGCAGGATAATTTCTACACTATATTTCCCCGTATTCAAAGAGAAATGCCAATTCAGGCTGAAATGCCAAAGGCTCCATAGATTTTCCAGGAAAGGACTGCAAGCAGGAAACTAGATTCCTTTCTGCTCCCACCCATGGATCTTCCCTGCCCTGCAAATTCCTGCTGATCACTTCAAAACTGGTTTAGATCCAAAGTGTAGATAGACTTGATACTCCACCTGCTAAACTGGACCATTAGATTAAAAGAGACACAAGAGGATATTCTGGCCTCTGACTGCAGTTTATTGCACCATGCCTGGTTAAGTTCCAGGCTCAACAAAACACACAAAGTGGACTCCGTGAGGCAGTTCTGGCTTTGCAGATAAAACTGAGATATCGCTGTCACGCCAATGTGCTTCCCATGGCTTGTTGATCAGGAGCTGTATTTCCAATATGCCAGACTTAGATGGCACTGGCAGCCATGGCTGGGGAAATGATTTCCAGGACCGGGAAGAATTCCTGTGTCCTAGCTGGATCTTGAGAACTATGGTGTTGCCATTCCTGCCAGGAACCTTTAATCCAGCAGGCACTCCAGCAATACTGTTCAGGAGAAAATCACATTTTGCCTTCTGTGAAGAGAAGAAGGTGGAGACAAAAACCAACAGCAGAAATGAAAGGCCTTTCAAAACTGTATACAACAATCTTCCTTACACCATCCGAATTCTGAGGGTATCGTGCTTTCACTTGTTATCCTAAGAGGTTACACAAGCAAAGAAACTGCCATAGTCTCTTATTCTGAAAAGCAGGGCTGCAAAAAACCCACTCGCCTGGCCAAGAGGAGGAATTGGCTCTAAGGGATCTCTGGCTTCACCCTCTCCTTGTGCCCATCTCCCTACCTAGGAAAGAAAGAAAGAAAATATCCAGCAAGCCTGGCTGCATCAGCTCAGGCGAGGAGAACAGTTTGCCTTTCTGGCTGCTTTCAACAGAGGAGGGAAAAGGCAACTTCAGCAGAACCCTGAAGCATTTGCAGCAAGGCTCCCTGGCTGTTCTCTTTCCCTCTCTCTGGAAGCACATTCCAAAGGGATAGCCATGTTAGTCTGTTGCTGAACAACAACAACAAAGAGACTTGTGGCCACCTGAAAGGTTAACACATGCATTATGTCATAAGCCTCCGCAGACTGCAGTCTATTACAGGAAGTGGAGCAAGTGTAGTCCACCAAAGCCTACGCCACAATAAACTGGTTAAATCTTTTATGGTGCCACAAGACACTCTGGAATCACTGTGCAGCAGCAATTGCCTGTCATCCAAATGGGCGCATAGAGGAGGGAGGCTTTGATGAGCAGAATCAGGGCAACTTTATCTGCAAGGCTGATGGAGGCTTGCACAGTTACCAAGCCACCTCTAAAGTTTTGATACATTTGGCCCAGTTATCTTAGGACAGGAGGGCCACTGGGCAACCTACAGGCCAGAACCAGTCCCCACCAACACAGTTTTATTTGGCCCCTGGCAGGCCTACCAAATTTTAATCAGGACATGTTAAAAAAAATTGCCCAAAGTGCTACTCACAAGGGAGGAAGAACTAAGGTACAAGAAAGAGAGAAATCCCATATTTCAATATTATGTTTCTCTCTTTGGATTTGTTTTTCATATAACAGCCATGTAAGGGAAGGGTGTTTGTAGTTCTGAGCCTGAACATGCATGGCCATAACTGGGAAGCGTAAACTAGATCAGGAGATTAGCTTGTTTGGCAAAATACACTCCCATACCACCGTTGAGAAAATAAGAGTGGTCTTCAACAGCATAAAAGCTCATCATCACTGAATAAGGGGAAAAGCCACGACACCCTGATTATGCAAACCAGCCTTCTGCAACCTGGTGGCCTCCAGAAGTTAACTCCCAGCATCCTTGACTGTCAGCCTTGCTGGCTGAGGCTGATGGGAGCAACAACACTGGGAGGGCACCAGGATGGGAAATAGTGATGTAAACAAATAGGGCTGCAACATTTGCACTGCAATCCTATACATGTCTACTTAAGCCGACTCTCTCTACCCTGCCCTCAATCTCCCATCTACACACTTGGCTCAATGTTATCAGCTGCCCTTCCTCTTAAGATCTCTGTATCTCCAACTAGCTTGCAGCACAGTTTCTCCCATTTCTAGATTCTGTGTGAGGGGCTCCACCCTGTCAACTGACCTATCACTTCCATCAGAAGTTGCATAGATTTTCAGCATTTCACGACTAAGCTTTCCTCCTCAGCAGTGAGAATTTTCAGGAACATTCCATTTCATCTCATCAGCTTGGCCAGAGAGGCAGGCAGACAGGCAACAGCTTGCTTTTATCCATGTCAACATAACTGACTCTGTTTACATATAAATGTATACATACATAAAACACACACATACATACACACGCAACTACTACACATCAGTCTGGGGGCACCAACCTTATGTAGTCAGTTTCACCTGGTCAGCACAGAGCAGGAATTGCTGGACATGTTCAGAGCAGTTCATCACAGATGACTGGTTTAGTTTAAGGCATTTTTCAAATGCAGCAAATGGTTCAGCGCAATCATGGCGAATTTTCTGTACAATTGGGCTGCAATCAAAGCCACACATGTGTTTGTATAAATGGTGAGATGCTAGTAGATTATAGCCAGCGCAGGAGCTTTGGTTTGAATGGTGGGAGAGAAGCCACACTTTGTCCTGCTTTGTATTTCATTGTAAGTCAAACTATGGCTTACTGTGAATGAGTAAGAGTGCTGATGCACACTGCTAAAATCATGTTTGCTCTTCCCTTTCCAAAGTTGGGAGGAAACAAGGCAGAGCACTGGCTTACCATTTTGTGCAAACCCGCACTTGTGGCTTAGACTCGTGGTCTGCTCAGAGGGAAACAAACAAGGAGCATCAGTTTGCACACAACACTGAGCCAGTTTTTAGGTTTGTTTCCTCCTGGCTTTAGAAAGGGATGGGGCAGGGAATGATTTAGCAGTGTATACTCGTAAGTTTGCTCTTTCATGGTACACCATAGCTTGGCTTACCATGTTCATGCAAACTGGGTCTTGAGAGTTAGTGTGTTGTAGCCACTCAGAGCCAGAATGCCCCCTGTTCATATCAGCCATTAACTCACTCAGTAGCCTTTGGCAAGCCACTTTCTGTCTGCAAAATGGGAATAATAATATTTATTATTTATTTATTTATTATTTGATTTATATCCTGCCCTTCCTCCCAGCGTCTACGGCCATACTATCCTGAACACGTCTCATCTCGGGAGCTAAGCAGGGTCAGGCCTGGTTAGTACTTGGATGGGACACCAGGTGCCGTAGGCTTAGAGGAAGGCAATGGTAAACCACCTCTGAATACCTCTTACCATGAAAACCCTATGAATATATCCGAAAAGACTCATAGGGTCGCCATAACTCATAATCGACTTGATGGCATATAGCAACTTCCTCCTAGTAGGAGTCAAGGCAGGAAACAAAAGCACTAAAAACACTTTAAAACATCATAAAAACAGACTTTTAAATATATTAAAACAAAATATCTTTAAAAACATTTTTTAAAAAGCTTTAAAAACATCTTTTAAAAAAGCTTTAAAAACATCTATTTTTTTAAAAAAAAGGTTTAAAAGCATATTAAAAAGCAATTCCAACACAGATGCAGACTGGGATAAGATCTCAATTGAAAAGGCTTGTTGAAAGAGGAAGGTTTTCAGTAGGTGCCGAAAAGATAACAGAGATGGTGCCTGCCTCATATTTAAGGGAAGGCAATTCCAAAGTGTAGGTGTCACTACACTAAAGGTCCATTTCCTACGTTGTGCAGAATGGACCTTCTGATAAGATGGTATCTGCAAGAGGCCCTCATCTGCAGAGCGCAGTGATCAACTGGGTATGTAAGGGATAAGACGGTCTTTCAGGTATCCTGGTCCCAAGCTCTATAGGGCTTTGTATACCAAAACTAGAACTTTGAACTTAGCCCAGTAGCTAATAGGAAGCCAGTGCAATTCTTTCAGCAGCGGGGTGACATGCTGGCGATACCCTGCCCCAGTGAGCAGTCTCACCACTGCATTTTGCACTAGTTGCAGCTTCCAAACCAATCTCAGACCAACCTCAATTATCCTTAAGGATTACTGAGATAATGAATATGAAGCTCTCTGAATGCTGTATCATTCTATATACATGTTAATTATTACAGCAACATCAAATGCAGACACATCTCCCCTACACAAATGCCTGCTTTCCATTCTGCCCCCAGTGATTTCTCCCATTATGGTTTCCCCTGAAAGTTGATATCTCTCCCAAGTTTCCCACCAGCACATTCCCGCTGATCTTGCTTATCTCTCTGCTGACACATCCCTGCCTTCTTGTAATTCAAAACCACCCTGTCTGACAAGTACAAGTGCAGAAATATATCCATTCCAGAAGGTTTGCAAACAAAAGCTACTCTCCTTCCCATTTTGCCATCATCACTTTTTATAGCAGCTACTATTTATTTATTATTATGTTTAAAGGTGGGCTATAACAGTAATAATGCTGCTGCTGCTGATAATAATAATAATCAACATGGCAGGGCACATGTGACGGGGCAGGGAAAGCATACACAAGTAAAGGCTTTCCAGAGCGGGGGCAAAAAGAATGCGTCTCCAAAAACTCACAAAGGTTTTATCTCACATGAAGGCATTTTGGTCTTCTACAGAATGGCACCTTGGAAACTTACTGGGATGACGTGCACTTGGCCATGTCGAGTTTGAGCTGGTGACAGTCCTGCTGCCAGGTGGAAGGGTTGGCAGTGACACACTGGCCATACTGTTCGGCTTCTTTGCGGCAATGCCGTGCAGTCACCTCCAGCACTGCCTGCCTGTTGGGGGTGGAGACAGCATGGCATTAGAGCCACCAGGTGCAACACTGATAGGAATCCTACGGACAAGCAGCACAGGTACATAAAGCGCCTTGTAATTTACAGATCTTGTCTCCCACCCCCAATGGATTAATCATGTTCCCTGATAGGTGGAGGCACCTAGTTATTAATACAGGCACTCTGTACACTCTCAAATGCACGACTTTGCCATTACTTGACATGCCCCTGTCAAAATTACACACAGTGTGGAAAAAGTGGATACTCTTCCCCCCTCCCTAAATCTAGAGGTCATCTAATGAAATTCTGGATAAACAAAAGGAAGAACTACTTTCACATAGCACATAATTAACTTTGCTACCACAGGAGGCAGCGACGGCCAGCCACCAACTCAGGTGGCTTTAAAGGGGGATTGAACAAATTCATGGCAGATACGGCTATTAAGGGCGACTAGTCACGATGTCTATGTGCCACCATGAGGATTAGACTAGACACAGCCACTTGCTGGGGAAGTACAGTGGGAGAGGCCTCTCATTCTCATATCGCACGAACACAGGAAGCTGCCTTGTACCAACCCAGACCACTGGTCCATCGAATTCGCTACTGTCTCCACTGACTGGAAGTGGCTCTCCAGGGTTCAGACGAGGGTCTCTCTCTCTCTCAGCCCTACTTAGAGATGCCAAGGACTGAACGTGGGGCCTTCTACATGCAAAACAGATGTCCTACCCACTGAGCTATGGAGCGTCACCTGTTTGCATCTAGTTGGCCTCTGCTGGAAACAGAGGATTGGACTAAAAAGGGCCACGGTGGCCTAGTTTAGCAGGGCTCTTCTTACGGACTTATTCAAAACAAATCCTGCGACAAACGCTGGCTGAGGTTAAACCCCGAGAAAGGGCGAAATGTGGAGGCCTAAAGAGACCACACACTCACATGCTGCGCCTACTCGAGATGCTTGGAGGGCAAAATCAGCACCTTTCTTCTCCTGGCCACGCATGCGTCCTCCTCGCTAAGGGCACATGTGAGAGTGACATGTGCGGGATTCCCCTCCAGCAGCCATGACACCAGAGGACCTTGTGCCAAGTGCTTCGGCGCATGCGTAGTATGCCATCGCTTCGCCGAAAGTCACGCAATTCTACGGTACGGGCAGTGAGCATGCGTGATCGGACTGCAGCGGGAGCCGTCTGTCCCGGAAGCGGAAGCAGCGTGAACTGAGTTGGCCGGTGGCGGCAGCTGAGGGCTCTCACCCGGAAGCACGATGGCGGTAGCAGCAGCCGCCGGTCCCGGGCCGGGTCCGGGGGACGAGCTGGTGCAGGACGTGATTCCGTACCGCCGGCGGTCGCGGCTGTTGTGGGGGACGGTGCTGCCTTTCTGCGTGCTCTACCCGCTCTGGCTGTGGTTCTGGGGGCCGTGCGCCTACGCCTGGGCTTGGGGGGGAGCCGCAGGCACGGAGACGCCCGAAGCTGCCTTGCTGTACCTCGCCGCCATCGGCGCCGTCCACCTGCTCACCGCCTTGGCCGGCTTGTGGAGCGTCAACGTCCACTGTTTCCTCTACTGCTGCTGGGTCAGTCAGGTGCTGGGTTTTCAGGGGCAAAAGTCATGGTGGCGGGGCTCACGGGAGAAGTAGTGTAGCGGCAAATTCAGAAGTGCAGTCTCTTCCTGTTAGCCACAGCCATCCCTCCCCCTTTTTTTGCTATTGAGTTGAGAATAAGATCTTTAATACCTTCTCCCACAACAACAGACATCCCTAGGAGCCAATAAGCATGAAAGGGGAGAGTGTTACCTACTGAGAAGAGGCGGCTGGCTCACCTCCTTTCACTCATGATTTGTTCCAATCAGCAAGAATGGACCAGGAAGCATGTTAGAAGACTCTTCTCAGTAGCTAACATACTCCCCTTTCACACTGATTCGCTTGTAGGATGCTGGAGACATAGGGACCTTGCTGGAACCCTGCTCTGAAAAAGTAAAGGGTGTAAGACCCCCTGAGACCCTGAATGACTACACCCCTGCTCATGAAGGAAAGCTTCCCCTGGTTAGGGACCCTGCACATCCTGTGCTTTTCAGAGCAGCCACGAACGTGGAGGGGTTGATTTCTCTCTGTGGTTAGAGTTCCCATTTAAATGTACGGGAGTAAAGCTACTTGGCAGCAGGCAGGTGAGCGGGGGAAGTGGCCCTCTCATTTGAAGAACAGGCCCCTCCTGAGTAACCCATAATTTTTCAAAGAGGTTCAGAAGCTCAACCCTGATGAGAAGAAGACCTTCTCTAGATCCCTTGTTTGAGCGCTGTCTGTAATTGCTGTTGAGGTGAATGGACTCTCTACACTTGTTCAAGAGGCCATTAATCATAGTATGGTGTAGGATTAAATCCTGACACTGAAATCAAATGCCAAGGGACTGAGCCCTGTTACAAACTCAGCTTTTTCCCTGAGAAACATTATGGGGTTAGGAGACTGGGAAAGATGGAAGGGCTTGTGAAGATGAAAATAAAGATCTGTTGATGGTGTGTGTGTTAGGCTTGTTGCAGGAACAGCAGCAAAAACCTAGGTGGGTTTGTTAAGGTGCTTAACTACAAATCTTTATTACTCTTGTTAGTCACATTTCATTCCACCAGAATGGTTTGATGTCCTTGCTGTAGATTTTGGGGTATGTGTGCTATGGTTAGCAAATGTGTAATTTTTAAAAAGGCTGTTTTTTCTGCAAAAACCTGGCCTTTATTGTACAGCGCTGCACATATATAGACCATGATGGATGGTGCTTATTCCAGTTCATCAAAGGGGTGTCTTGAAAGTAATAATTTCCTACAAGAGTATCACTGTTGTATGGGAAATCTGTAAGTGAGCCTGTTTGTGAGATAAATAATTGTGAGTGCGACTGTGCATGTGCAAAAATGGCTGTAACTGACTCTTATCACTGGATAAATGAGGCTATAAATTTAATCTCTGATTATTTGGGGAGGCAAAGCCACAGTCAACTTTCCACCATGACAAAAACGTTATGCATGATTAAACAGCCCTGTCCACTTGTAGATGCATGCATTATCTACATGTAAATGTCCTGTGTGAAATTTGGATCCACATAGAGTACTGTCACAGTTGAGGCATTCCACAGTCAAATGGAGCACAGTGTGTTTCTATATTTCTAAACTTGAGGCTTAGTTTGTTGGTTTTTCAGCTTCAGCATGCAAGAGGGATAATAATAATAATAATAAATTTAATTTCTTCGTCGCCTATCTGGCGAATGGCCACTCTAGGCGACTTACAAAATTGTTAAAATACAATTGATAAAATACAGTAATACAATATAAAAACAACACATCTGCAGCAACAATATTAAAACTGGGCAGGAGGCATTTCAGTTATAACAATTAACCCTCCCCAGATACCCCAAAGGCCTGCTGAAAGAGCCAGGTCTTTAAGGCTTTCCGAAACACTTTTAAAGAAGAGGCGTGCCGGAGATCTTGTGGGAGGGAGTTCCAAAGAGTGGGGGCCGCCACTGAGAATGCCCTCTCTCTTGTACCCGCCAATCTGGCTGTTTTTGTTGGCGGGATTGAGAGGAGGCCCTGTGTGGCCGATCTTGTCGGGCGACATAATTGGTGGCGTTGAAGGCGCTCCGTGAGATAAACTGGGCCGGAACCGTGTAGGGATTTAAAGGTCAATACCAACACCTTGAATTGGGCTCGGAAAACAACTGGTAGCCAGTGTAGGTCGAACAACACTGGTGTGATGTGATCTCGGCGGCGACTATTCGTAAGTAGTCGAGCCGCCGCATTTTGTATCAGTTGTAATTTCCAGACAGTTTTCAAGGGTATCCCCACGTAGAGTGCATGCCTTTCTCCATTAATTGTTAGGTCTGTAAAGTACTGGTTGATCTCAAAGGAGTCTGTCATAGCAAGAGCAAAACTTCCACATATGTGTGTTGGTTCCTTGATGTCCATTGTAGGAGGTAGCGAATAAGAAAATGGAAAGTGATCTCCTGTGAACATTTTTGTTGCCCTGAAGTTTTAATGGTGGTCAGGCCTCCTCCTTACAACTGCAGGGGAGCTCAATTAATATCATCCCCTTAAAGCGTTCCCTCTTCCCCATCCCATTCAATAACAGACAAGATTGCGCTTTCTGGGCAGTAGTGATGCTTGTAGGATTCTTCCTTGCCTGGCAGAGGGTGAATCAGGCTTTCTTGCTTCAAGGGGGACAAAATAGGACCAGCATCAGCTCCTTTCAAGTCATGCTGGTGGGTCTCCTTGCACAGTTTGGACTTTGGTGGTGAAGAGAGATAGCCAAAGGAAATATTTTATCTTTTTTTTTTTTAACGCTGGGAAAACAAAAATAAAAAATATCTCCTTGCTGCTTGTGGTTTTGTTGGGCTATGTGTTAAAGCTTCACCGAAAAGGTAGTCATTTGGTGAACTTTGCTCAGCAAAAGCATAGGGCATGGTTTTGCATGGGGTCGTATGCCAGATGGCCCCTTTCCAAAGGCTTGAAAGCAACAGGCCTTCTTGTTCTCACAGCTAATTTAACCCTGGTGAAACTTGCTTTCTTCAGACCACTGGGCTCCCCCTTCTCTAATAATTAAGCAAAGCTTTGGCTTACATTGCCTCTGTTTAAATTCATGCAAGATATCTATGTTTTAATTGATGGGTTTAATTGGTTTGCTGACTTTTGAGCAAGTAATGGGAAGACCCGTAGCTCAGTGTGGGAGCACATGATTTGCATGTTAAGGTCCCATATTCACCCCCCAGTTCAAGCATCACAAGTAGCAGTGCTAAGCAAAACCTTTTCCTGAAATCTTGGGAGAGCCACTGCCCATTAGTCAGGACTGGGCTAGATGGACCAGTGGCCTGACTCCATATAAGGCAGCTTCTTGCATTTGTAAATCTATGCTCTTGTACCCACCAGATGAAAGGCAGGCATGAGTAGACTTCAGAGACAGGTCAGTAGATTTAGGCTGCAGTCATGACTAAACATCCTGTAAAGTAAATTCCAATGTAGCCAGAGGGTCTTACCTCTGAGTAAATATGGTTGCAATGTGGCAAACAATGCAATTAAGCTGCTGATTTTCCAGGGTTCTACATTGTGGAGGGAGCCTTAACAAGCAGAGCAGGCTCTCTGCTGCAGATCCTTCAATTTGTGGAGGAAGCAGAACAGAGGTAGTGAGCTTGTCTTTACTCTCCCCTCTTGTGTTGATTACACACAAAACACCTGAGTGGGATCATGGAACTTGTTCCAATCTTAGAAATCATCACAGAAATGTTCAAGCAGACATTATCCATGCATTAAAGAGGGAAAATATTTTTTCTGACTTAGTATGAATTTCCTTTTCATGATTACTTTCCCTTCTGTGGCATTTTTACTAAGCTAATTATATTGGCGTGATTTGCTTCTAAGTGATTTTTAATTAATACACAATTGATCTTGTCTTAGGCTTATTGTAAACTTGTTGTCAAAAAATCTAAATAAATAAATAACAACTGCCGTGCAGTGATAAAGAAATAACGGAGCCAGACAAAGCATCTGCACATACTGAGAGAAACAAAGAATTATGGGAGTTACATCAAGCAGCGTAATAGAAAATTAAGAGATTAAGGCTGAATCCAATACCCGTTTATCTTGGGAGTAAGCCTTGTTGAACTTAATGGGACTTACTTCTGAAAAACATGCGTAGGGGTGTGCTCTGTGAAAGAACCTTAACAAAAGATCAGCCTACAGGAAATGACATAAGTTGGTAGACTGTCAACATTTTGCAAGTCCCATGGCAATGCACACTTAGTCTAGTCAGTTGCATATTTAAAAATTGTATTCAAAGATGGGATATAAATATTATAAATCTATGGCTTGGAATAGGAAGGTTATCACACCAGTTCTCCAGTTTGCAAAATTTTCTCTGCCTGATGGTCATAGTTAGCACAGGAGGGCAGACAAGTGGCTATTTATAAGCACATCGTAGGGCAAAGAACACCATTGCTCATAATGGGGGAAGAAATCAAAGCATCCTCCTCTTCCTGATTTTTGTGAGCCTGGAAACACCAGCTAATCCATGTTGCTTATTTGGGGGTGGGGTGTAGAGAAATAGGCACTTTGCAGTTGCAAACCACTGCAGTTGCTATCAGTTCTTTTATTTCATTCCATTGCATGCAGGTGACACAACATGAGTTGCTATTTGTAGATGGATGTGGCATCCCAGGCCATGTGACTGGAAGTCTGTTTTATGGATAATGTAAGAATTTACAGGTAGTATTACATGATAAGGGAAGAAATACACACTCCCAAAATTTCATAGGTCACCACTGCCTTTAAAAAGCAATCTGTATGTCTGTTATGCATTAATTTTATTGTCAGCTATTTTGGATGCCTGCTGTCAGGCAGAAAAGTGGAATATATATATATAGATATTAAATAAATAAGAATACAAATCTAAAACAATGACAGAAACTACACCTGGCAGCAAAATAAAGACACAGTAAACCATAGAGCTACAGGAACAATCTAAACAGAGGGAGCAATTCAACCAATACTGAAATCCCATCGGAATAAGGTGTTCACCAGCTTTCTAAAGATTGACAGGGAAGGGGCCAAATGGGCATCAAGTGGTGGGGAGCTACAAAGTCAGGGCACACAACCAACGATACGTCAGACAGTGGTGAGATGTGGAGCAGGGTGGGATCATGAGGCAACAGGTGATCCTTTAAATAACTTCAAATTGTTCCGGTCTTTAAAGGTAATAACCAGCTCTTTGAATTGGTCTTGGAAACAAACTGGGAGCCAGCGCTGATCAAATGTTAATGCTGTTCCAAGTAATATTGTTTGAATGTGGGCTTCCAGTGACGGTTTAGGCCTAATTAATTACACTGCAGTGGGATTAGATAATTTATTGGAATGTTTTCTTTCTGGCTCAGCAATTAATTTGGTTGTAATTGTAAAGCAGGACCAGACTGAGACATTTTAGTGCTTGAGGCAAATAAATACCTTCTCCATCGGAGAGATGCCCCCTGAAATTGCCAGTACACAGAAATCTATATGTTCCTGTTACGGTCCAAGTGTGTTATTAAAGTCATTTACTTACGCTGATCTCCATTTGCATCATCTTTACACACCAAAGATCGGCTTTATAGGTACAAATAGTTTTCATTTTAGAGACCACAGTGTACGGGCAGATACACAGGATTGCATTTAAAACTCCCAATAATGGAACCAGTGTAAATAACTGTTCATCATGGTGTGCCACCTGTTAATTGTACTCAAAATTAGCTGCCTGAGGCAGTCCCTGCATTCTGTCTCAGTAGATGAAGCCCTGAGCAAAACCTTCAGATGAACAGAATCTCGTTGCGCAGCTGTCTTATTCACAGATATTGTCGTAGTGTGCTCATAAGGCTATGCCGAACTTGTTGGTTTCCAGGACAAAGGTCACAGCCGCAAACAATGGTTTACTGCTCATGGTTTGTCTGCGAGAGAAAACTCACAAGCCTAGGTTCAGACATAATGCTAAGCTAAACTATTACTTAGTTTTTGGTAGTGTGGCGGCAGCAGGACCGGGGGAGGAGTGCAGCGGCCACAATTTTTGCTCTGAGAATCTGCATGTTTGCTTGTTCACACTAAGCCATTGAGGTTGTTCTTAAAATCTGTTCTGGACTTCTCCATGCCCTGGATCAGTGACTTAACATAAGCCAGAATTGTTTACATTAATCCAGAGAACTGCTGGTTGAGCTGGTGTCATTGCAGCTCCTGCAGGTACAGTTGTACCTGAGAAGGCCTTTCCCAGTGCCCACAAAGCCTCTGTGCTCACTGCCTTTTCTCCTCCCATGTGAAAGTGGAAAGGGAGCTATCTCTGCCTTGAAAGCAACATCAAGGTGAGAACGCTAGTGTCTGTCTTTCCTGCTACCTTTCTCAATTGAATGTGACATCCAGGTATAATTGCATTCCACAGCCACTTCACAGGACTGATCCCTCAGTTTTATTTATGAAAATGTATCCTGGTTTATGATACTTGCCATTTCCAAGGCCGTTTACTTCCATCCAGATTAAAAAGATCCAAAACATGAATCTCTTCTCTAAACTATAGTCTTAAAACAATAAAGGCAACAGTCAGCAATTTAAAAAAGCAATGAAAGCCCCAAACCCAGCATCAGACAAAGCACAAATAAAAAGCCTGACACCCCAGACTCATCTGATTAGGTGTCAGGTAGGCCTCCCTGAGGAGAGCATTCCAGAATAGGGGCACCATTACAGAAAAGGTGCCCATTCCAATTCTGCCTGACCTCTGATGGCAGAGGCCATTTGGGAAAGAACCCAGGCAGGTTAATTCTTCAATCAAACTACCAGTGTGTCTGACAGCATTACAATGCTTGCCAAAAAGTTATGGAAATAGTTAATGGGATTAAATATCAAACAACGTAGGAGTGTTTGAGTTATAGGTCTGAGTTTTTGTCACACAGTCCATATGTAACATGTACAGCCCAAGGGCTGCACCTGTCTAACACTCTCTCCTCTCCGTTAAATAGCTCTTTATTTGGTCCAAAGTCTAAAGACTGGCAAACTCTAAATACTGTTTTTTCCCAATTGTGTTTGTCTTCCAGGTGCGCAGTCCAAGGAAAGCCACTTTAGCTAAAGTTGTGCCAACTCCCAACAATGGTTCCGCGGAATTGGTGCCACTTCACCGAGACCAGGTAAGAAATTGGCCGTAGTTCTAAACCGTGAACAGCTCCCCCATGTGGAACCTTCTGTTACCCCATTTCATAAGAAGAGCCTGGAGGATCAGCCCAATACCTGTTCTCACAGTGGCCAACCAGTTGTCCATGGGAAGCGCACAATCAGAACCTGAGTGCAAAGAGCACTCTTCCCTCTGCGGTTTCCAGCAACTGATATTTGGAAACATACTGCCTCCGCCTATTTATGTTTGTCAGCTAAAACATGGGTTGGGTCCAGACTAGGTTAGTCATGACTAACTTGTCCTGTTGATTTAATGTGACTAACTTAGTCTGGATCCAACCCATCGATTTGGCAGTGTGTCGCCTTGAGGTATATAGGCAAAAGCTACAGAAATGTCGAATTGTAACCAGAACAAGATAAGAGGCATGCAGACAAAGCATTTTAGGAATGCTGGGTTAAATTGATTTGTGCCTCTTGCCTACTTCAGACATTTATTTCTGCATGTTGTGAGTTTCTATCAGCTTTGGAGCTGCCATCCACGTTTGTGAAATCATAACTGGATTGCTGGGTTATACCCAGAGCTTGGAAAAGTTACTCTTTTGAACGAGAACTCCCATCAGCCCCAGCCAGCATGGCCACTGGATTGGGCTGATGGCAGTTGTAGTTCAAAAAAGTACCTTTGCCAAGCTCTGGTTATACCCCAAGCTGTGCTGCTTTATTGTTGCTTGGGTTGGTCAGTTAGGAACATAGAAAGCCTCCTTCTACAGAATCAGAGGATTGGTCCATCTCGCTCAGTGTCGCCTACACATTTCAGATGGGGGTCTCTCAGCCCTGCTTGGAAATGCTGGGGATTGAACCTGGGACCTTTTGCATGCCAAGCAGATGCTCTACCACTGAGCTACTACCCCTTCCCTGTTGCAGCGGGGGGCAGGAGGTGTGGTAGGTAGACCTACCTTGCAGTGGAGGGGGTCCCTTCAAATATTATAATGAGAATCTCTGACTCTCTAAACTGGCCTCTGGGATGTGGAAAGCTGCTTCTTGTACCTTTCTGTATTTCTTCTAGGGAGAGGATGGACAGGAAGTCCTTTCCTTTGAATTTCAGAAAATCAAATATTTCTATGAGCTAAAAGAAAGGAAAAAATTCCTTCCTGTGGCATTCCCCGTGGAGCACCCATTGCAATTTTATCAGAACGCACGAGGCTACCAGGAAGACAAGGAGATCAAAGCAGCAGAGAAGAAATATGGCACCAACAAGTAAGTAGGGTAAAGGTGGATCCAGGTGCTTGTGTGCGCAGCATTTATGGTGGGCATTTCTATGAATGGGAGCACTCCTGTATTCCAGACTAGTTAACCTAAGACTATTAGTTGCCAGGACTATAAATCCGGCATGTTAGTAACACAGTATTAGTTGAAGAGCTCTTTAGGGGATACAATAGTAATAATCATTGGTCAGACATGGTGCTTAGTGTTATGTGCTATGCTTGGGATGAGTCAGGCCATCTGTGGATGGGTAGTATTATCAGGTTAATTATTAAACTATAGCAAGACTGGTTCGGAAATAGTTTTTCATTTCTGCACAACTCTTGCTACAGTCGATTATTAACCTGATACGCAGGTTGGGGAGAGAGTTCTACTTTGACCCTATCTTTCACCCACCCAGAGCTGGCAGACTTCTCAACCTTAAAGGCTTGTTGTGTTGAGGCAAATTTTTTGGAAAGTGATAGATCTACCAAAAAAGACAGAGGAGTCTACTGCTACTGAGGTAGCTGAAGGAACAGTGTCTGTCTACCACCCACCTGAATAGGTCAGCTCTACCTGGTGAATATGGACCTCTCAATGCCACACACCCTCCGCAGGGGACAAGGACCTATTCAGATGGTCCGCCCCAGACGCCTGATGGATCCTAAAGGATTCCTGAATGCGCTGGGGGATCTGTAGCCGGCGGAAGGCCGCCCAGTCGAAACCCTGGTGATGGAGTGGAATAAGGAGATCACTAGGGCAGTAGACCGGGTGGCTCCGAAATGTCCTCTCCCCCTGAATAGAGCTCAGATAGCACCCTGGTATACACCACGGCTCCGGGGTCTGAGACAGGAGGTGAGACGACTAGAGCGCCAGTGGCGGAAATCGTGCTCTGAAGACGATCGGACACTGGTTAGAGCAGCAATAGCTGCCTACCAGGTGGCAACAAGGGCAACAAAGAAGGAATTCTTTGCTGCCTCTATTGCGTCTGCAGAGTGTTGTCCCAGGAGGTTGTTCCAAGTGGTCCGAAAGCTGGTTGGTCCAGTTGTTCAGGAACCCATGGAGCATTCCAAAGTCTCCTTTGCTAAACATATTTGCTAAACACTTTGCCGATAAAATCGAGCGCCTGAAGAGCATGATTCCGTGCGCCGTGGATACAGGAAGTGAGCCAGAGACGGCCAGTTGCATTCCGGTACGCTGGGATCGGTTTCAGCCTCTTCCCTCTGAGGAAGTGGACAAGGTGCTTTCTACTGTGAAGCCAACCACCTGCTTGTTGGATCCTTGCCCCTCGTGGCTCATTATGAGCTGCAAAGAGAGACTGAGCGGAGGGATCGAGGCAATAGTAAATGCATCCTTGGAAGAGGGTGCAATGCCATTGGCCTTCAAGGAGGCAGTCATAAAGCCCATCTTGAAAAAGTCCTCCTTGGATCCCCAAGAGTTGAATAACTTCCGCCCAGTCTCTAATTTACCATTCCTGGGCAAGGTGATAGAGCGAGTGGTGGCCAAACAGTTACAAACACACTTGGATGAAGCAGATTATCTAGATCCATTCCAGTCGGGCTTCAGGACTGGACATGGAACTGAAACAGCCTTGGTCACCCTGGTGGATGATATGAGGAGGGCGCTGGATAGGGGAGAATCCACCTTCCTCGTCCTCCTGGATCTCTCAGCGGCTTTCGATACCGTTGACCACGGTATCCTTTTAGATCGCCTGGAGGGATTAGGAATAGGGGGCACTGTTTTATGGTGGTTCCGTTCCTATCTCTCAGACAGGCACCAACGGGTGGCATTAGGGGATGAGGTTTCAGACCCTTGGCCTCTCAATTGTGGAGTGCCACAGGGTTCTATCCTCTCCCCCATGCTATTCAACATCTATGTAAAGCCGCTGGGGGCCATCATCAGGAGATTCGGGCTGCGGTGTCACCAATATGCGGATGACACTCAGCTCTATCTCTCGTTTAAGTCCTCACCAGAGTTGGCTGTGGACACCATTTCCAAGTGCCTGGAATCCGTAAGTGGATGGATGGGAAGGAATAGGCTGAAGCTAAATCCCGACAAGACCGAGGTGTTGCTCGTGGGAGACAGGGGCAGGCTGGGGGACATAGACCTGGTGTTCAATGGGGTAAAATTGCCCCTAAAAGACCAGGTCCGCAGCCTCGGGGTCATTCTTGACTCCCAGCTGTCCATGGAGGCTCAGATCTCGGCAGTGAGCCGGGCAGCTTGGTATCAATTACATCTGATAAGGAGACTGCAACCTTACCTTCCTGCCCATCTGCTCCCACGGGTGATACATGCCATGGTCTCCTCTCGCTTAGACTACTGTAATGCGCTCTACGTGGGGTTACCCTTGAAAACAGTCCGGAAATTACAACTGATACAGAATGCGGCGGCACGCTTGATTAAGAACAGCCGTCGCCGTGATCATATCACTCCGGTGTTAGTAGATATACACTGGCTACCAGTTGTTTACCGGGCCCAATTCAAGGTGTTGGTATTGACCTTCAAAGCCCTATATGGTTTCGGCCCAGTTTATCTGAAGGAGCGCCTCCAGCATCACCAATTATGCCGCCTGACGAGATCAGCCACACAAGACCTTCTCTCGGTCCCACCAGTTAAGATAGCGAGGCTGGTGCGGACTAGAGAGAGGGCATTCTCGATTGTGGCCCCCACCCTCTGGAATTCCCTTCCTTTTGACCTTCGCCATGCCCCTTCCCTGATAGGTTTCCGCCGGGCCTTGAAGACCTGGCTGTTCAGGCAGGCCTATGGGATCTCTGGGGTGGGTTGCTTTTAATATTGGTATATTAATTATTGTTGGTGGTTTTCATTGGTTTTTATTGTATTTTATCATGTACATGTACGTCGCCTAGAGTGGCCGTTAATTCGGCCAGATAGGCGACTCACAAATAAATTATTATTATTATTATTATTATTATTTTGCCCTAAAGGCCTGACAAGGTTTGCGATACTGCAAGGTGACAGCAGAGTTATCAAGAAAGGCAGGCAACCAACTGAAAGCCCAGTTCAATAGCTGGAGGTTCTGTTTACAGTAGCTAGAGGAACAAACCAGTGATGTCATAATCATGTCACCCAGCAAGGGAGAGTTTTCAGTCTCCAGGTTTCAGCCAAATGTTAAGCTACAGTTTCATGAAAACTGTAATGGTTACAATGGTGATTCTTGTTTCGCTAGCTATTGAATATATGCAGTTGATATAATTATGGGACAGGCAACATAATCTGAGATTTAGGAACCATCCTAAGAAGCCTTGTGTTATGAAGAGCATTATTTGGAAGATTGTTATCGTGCAACATCTCAGTACACAGAAAAGCTTCTGCAGTGTCTTAAAGATTCAAGCCCATTCCTCCAAGGTCCAGAAGCTGCAGCTAGTGCAGAATGCAGTGGCCAGACTGCTTACAGGAGCAGATTACTGGCAATGTGTTACCCCACTGCTGGAAGAGCTGCACTGGTTGCCAATTTGCTGTCGGGTCACATTCAAGGTACTTGTATTAATTCACAAAGCCCTAAACAACTTGGGTCCAAAGTACCTTAAGGACTGCCTGATTCTTTGTTTCATCTTAATCACTGAGATCTTTTGTTGGGGCCCTTTTGGTGGTCCCCCATGCCCCTGAGGTTCAGTTGGCCTCCACCAGGAGCTGAGCCTTTAGTGTAGAAGGCCTTGCCCTGTAGAACTCCCTACCAACAGAGGTTTGGCTGGAACCATCCCTCCTCTTTTTCAGGCATCTCTTGAAAAATTGAGCTTTTCAGACAGGCTTTTGTAACATGACTCTCTCTCTCTCTGACCAATGCAGTATTTGTTGATGCTTTTATTATAGTTTTTAATGATATTTTATTGGTTTTTTAATTTTTATTGTGTTTTTGAATGTTGTAAGCCGCCTTGATATACTTCTATGAAAAGCATGGCTTATAAATACTTCAATAAATAAATAAATAGAGCAAGGAGAAAGCTGGTGAGATGTCTCCCATGGGGGGAGGGGAACCAAACCTCTGGGATCTTAGGGACTGCAACCAGGACAGAATGGCTCAGCAAAATGTGAATGCCAGACTAAATCAGGGTTCTGCTTTTTACCCAGGGCAGAGATGGTTGTGCCAGAATTCCTTGAACTCTTCAAAGAAAGAGCTACGGCCCCTTTCTTCGTCTTTCAGGTAATCAGAAAGGATATGCGACATCAGCCTTTTCTCATGAGATAGATAGGCAGTATCTATCTGTCTGTCTGTCTGTCTGTCTGTCTGTCTGTCTGTCTGTCTGTCTGTCTGTCTGTCTGTCTGTCTGTCTGTCTGTCTGTCTGTCTGTCTGTCTGTCTGTCTGTCTGTCTGTCTGTCTGTCTGTCTGTCTGTCTGTCTGTCTGTCTGTCTGTCTGTCTGTCTGTCTATCTATCTATCTATCTAATCGTCACCTTCTAGTGTACTGTGAATCACCCACTCTTGCCATATATGTTTGGCAGGCTATGAATCTCTTCGGAATATAAGAAGATCTGAAGCAATTTGAAACCTTTTAAGGGGGCTTTGCTTAGGCTCATAGTATCCTGTGCCAGTTCTGATAGTTTCTTTGTTTGTAAGTCTGCTATTCCATACGCCTGGTCCTGTGTTTTTGCAGATAAGACAGCATGTAAGGAAAGGGGAAAGGAATGGCTTATCAAGGCACACAGGAGATGAGAGACTGTAGAAATAAACTAAGGGGTTCACCTGCCTCTCCAAAGCACACACAGATAGCAAAATACATCATAGATATGTAACGTAAGACAAATGATAGAGTGCAAAGAAGACAACTGTGGCTGTGTCGTAATGAGGATGAAAGAGACCATTTGGGTCCTGCATAAATAAATACCCAACACATAGAGCATTATGTTTATATGTACCCATCACTGATAACAGCAACAGCAAATTATGACTTGTTTGTTACTCTTACTATAAAATCTTACGTGAAGAAGGCAGCTTAAAAGAAAAACAGATCGCAGAAGAACAAATGTTGATTGTTGCCCAAATTGTTTCTCTGGAGTTTTGTCTCCCATCCCTAGTTTTAGTACTGATGCTTTCCCAGAGATGAAACAAAGTGAATGATCTGGGGGATTATTTTAAACTTGGCTTTTTTGTTTGCTTTCCATTCAACTTCTAAGATGGGAAAGAGTTCAGGGACTGTTGCCCCGGGCAATGCAAACTGGCCAGGGTAGTCTTCCATTCCCAGATGCTGCTTCATGTTCTGCTTTCATCCGTTGTCTTAGACTAATGTTTTCTTTGCGAGTTTTACAGTGTGTACAAAACATCAGATGTTTGTGTGCATAACAACATTTATACAGACCCAGCCCCTCCTCCACCCTCATTCCCCCTTCAAGAGGGCCTGGAGGGCCTGATGAGTCTAGCAACTCATTAGGCTGGCAAAAAAATCACCTTTTCCTGTCTGGATGTTTAACACATGCACACATAGTTCAAACAGCAGATTGTTTTGTCACACGAGGGATTGCTATTCAAGAAAAACAAATTTAAAGTCCACTTGGGTACACAGAACTAGCTTTCATGGGTCTTTGGATCCCGGACACTGTTTCAGTAACCGTTACAACAATCCTATAAGGTGGGAAAGATTTATTTACCCCTGTATTTTAGACAAAGGAGCAAGGTTGAAAGAGAGCAGCTTGCCCAAGGCTGCCTCCTGCATTTGTGGCTGAGGTGAGATTTGAATTAGGGACTTCTCAGCTCATGCTTTTAGCCGCTGTGCTAACCAAGTCTTTGTTACAGGTCCAAATGCGGCTGTGCCTCCGATGCTCCCCAATAAACTGTGTCCATATTGAAGCGATTTGTGTCTACTTCCCCCAGGTGTTTTGTGTGGGACTGTGGTGCCTGGACGAATACTGGTATTACAGTGTGTTCACCCTTTCCATGTTGGTGGCTTTTGAAGCATCTCTTGTCCAGCAGCAAATGAGGAACATGTCTGAGATCCGAAAAATGGGCAACAAACCTTACATGATCCAGGTGAGCAAAAGCAGAAGGCGGCAAGACGTGTGGTGAGGCTGTGATGCCCTCCCTTCCCATCATCCAGAGGCATTCTGTTGAGGTGCATAGGTTCCAGAACTTTGAAGGCCCCATTGCTCAGGACAACACTATCAACAGCGAGCTCATCACGCTGGAGAGTGAAGAAAAGAGTAAAGATTGTGGAAGGAGAGCAGCAAGGAAAGCTGTTGGGATGAAATTGGGGGAGCTGTCAGGGCTGCAGGGATTGTGTCAGCCCCAGATGGGCGGTAGGAGGGTTAACTAGTCACCCAGCTCCTTCTTATCTGCCTAAAGGGTCTGTTATCAGTCACTGCTCCCAAACCCATGGCAATCCCGCCCTTGCGCCATTCCTCTTGTCTTCCAATATCTCCTTGTGCGCCTTCTTCTAGCTCCCCTATTTGGTCTTGTAGAAGGGGCATTGCCCCTGTTCACCTAAGGGATGCTGCAGCTGCCGCTCACAAAGAGTATCCCCATCAACATTTCACCAGAGAATCTGTGGGCACGGTTGAAAGTAGCATGAGTTTATTCAGTGTTTCCACCTTCAAACCATGTGCAGATGCACACCACCCTCTCCTGCATTCATCCAAATGTGTGGGGATGCTCCCTGCCCACACATGCTCCCTGCCCACACCTTCAGATGAAGACATGCCCCCCAACAGCTGCACATTCAGCATGAACTTGTGGCTCTGCATGTACAGGTGTGCTTGCAATTGGTAAACCTGAGCACATGCCTAGCAGGAACGTTGGCTTTGAGTGCATAGCTGGTGGGTGTGGTCACATGACTCTCATGTGCCAGGATCTCTGGGGCCATGTAAAGATCTGATGCCAGCACCTAAGGCAGGTGTGGGGAACCTTTGGTCCTTCAGGTATTGTTGAACTACAATGCCCCTCAGCCCCAGCAAGCATAGCCAATGGCCAGGGTTGACAGTAGTTGTAGTTCAGCAACATCTGGAGGGCCAGAGGTTCCCCATACCTGACCTAAGAATAAGAAGTATTTGTTCTGGAGAGGTAGCTATTACTTTGTTCACACCAAGAGAGTCTGTGAAGCAACACTGCAACCAAGCCTGAGTTCCTGTAACTGAGAGGGCTGCATACTACTTCCTTTTCCCCCTCATGTCACGTTTTAGACTGGGCCTTTTTTACACTGTAAGACACCATGTACACTCTTGGCATTATCATGGCACATGGTCCATCTCCCTCCCCCTGCCTTTCTGGCTCTTGGGTAAATTGGGGACAAGCACGGGTGACCTGTTGCCTTCATGCTTCATTTATGACTGGCTGTTGCTGGAAACAGTGCTGGCCTAGATGGACCCTGGGTCTGACCCAGCAAAGCATTTACCTCCCCCCCCCTCTCGGTCTGACAGCGTTCAGTGGGCCTGGGCAGGAGGAGGCAGCTTGCAACCAAGATCCCCATCCTGTTTTATTCAGAAATGATGCTAAACATCTGATGTCATAGGCAAGTGGGCGATCTTGATGGGGCTTGGGATTGCCGGGGGCCTCTCTCGAGAAGGGTACACACAGGTTTTTGTGGAATGCCCTTGACAATGAGAAGGCATTTGGGAGCATCTCCAGTGCTTTCTTTGCACTGACATTTCTTCAGCCCAATTTAAATTCTCACAACGCAGTTTGAACTGCTGTGCATGTGCTGTTCGTTAAGTGAGCAGCTGGCTCAGGAGTAAAATGGAAGGAAGGAAAAATGGTCCAGCAGCAAAGAGAGACCTTCATTTGCTCTTCTGATGCAAGGTCAACTACAGACAACTCAACCACAGGAGACACCATGCAAGCACTTAGGAAGCCAGTTGCCTGTATCATTCTGCAAAGCACTGCTGCAGCTGATTGAGTGATCTGGGCAATCAAGGGATTGTGGTAAGGGTCTCCTCTAGAAGGCTTTTTACCTGACCCGGCCTGAGTGGCCAAACTGTAAAGATTGCATTGCTGTTGTGTCAACCTGTGATTCATCCTATAGTTTCTACAAGGGCAGAGCTGATATGAATTGTAGGGATGGTGTGGTGTGTGAATTTGGGGGAAGTTGCACTGTGGGCTGCTTCTTCGATGCCTCGTCTTGTTGGATCTTAAGTGCCACCCTTCTGCCTTTCTTCACCTTGCAGGTTTACAGAAACAGGAAGTGGCGGCCAATTTCCAGCGATGGGATAATTCCAGGGGACATTGTTTCAGTCGGTAACAGAGCTTCATTTATTTATTGCAAATAGGAATGTATAAAACTATCTAGCGATGTTTACATGCAGGAAAGCATAGCCCCGTTGCTTGCTCCCTGCCTTCAGATAACCCTAAATACTCATGAGGCTGTGAGGCATTGGCTGAATGTCGGAGCAGGAAGGAATTTTCTGATATCTCAGGCCAGATTTTGAAACTTCATAACCAACACAAAGTTTGGTTTCAGTTAGAAGGTTACAGCAAGTTTAGGATTTTGCTTTCTAGGCAAAGTATTTTGAGAGGGACAGAGAGGGCAAAGGCAGGCTATCCTATTGGTCAGGCATCTAAAAGATGCATGCTTGGCCAGTCCTTTTGGATTCTCCTTCCTTGGCTAGCTCATAGAAGGAGGCATGGAACTTGCAGTGTGCTTTTGGATCTCTATAGGACGGAAAACCGCTGCAAACAGAGGGTAGCCACATTGGTGCCTAGCCTTGTCAATCCACAGGGGCAGGGACTTGGGCCATAAAGCTAGTAGCATTGCACTGACTAGAAAGGATGAGTTGGTGAGCAAATTTTACTCCTGTTTCAATCAAGACAAACTAGGCAGGAGAACAAAGAGGAGCTTGTGGGGTCCTTTCCTTTCACTTTGAAGTAGGGGCATTGTTAGGGGGTGCTCCAGGGGTCCTGGGTCTTTTGTGCTTGATCCCAGATCTCCTGCACCTTTCCCCTTTTTAACAAAAAAAATTGATTAAAAAAACCTTACATTGTTACTGGTGAGACCCCAGCAGTCTACCATCATACAGACTTGAATTTGAATCTATGCACATAAAGTAGCATATGGGTATATCATGTAAATTTGTGTCATGGGCCTGCACCCCCCTCAGTCTTTTCAGAAAGCAGCAGCACCCCTGCTCTGAGAGTCCTGAGACCCTAACAAAGCCTCTGCCTTCCCACAAGCCCTTTTCTGACTCTCGAATTCAACTCTCGATTCCAGGCCGGTCTCCCCACGAGAACCTTGTACCGTGCGATGTGCTGCTGCTGCGGGGAAGATGCATTGTCGATGAAGCCATGTTGACTGGAGAGTCAGTGCCTCAGATGAAGGTTTGCCTGGCAATTGATGCTATTTAGCCACCAGTACTTTAGTGTCAGCAGGGTGCTAGATATTTGTGTAAACTGTAAAGATGACACTGACCAAGGAAAGCAATCAGGATGAATGTGAAAATGAGGAGCAACAGGTATGGGCTTATAGATGCAGAGAGGAGGCTTGGTGGGCTGTGTGGAAGGGATGGAAAGGAGGCAAGCAGCAGAGCACTTGGATGTAGTGGAGAGTGTAAAGAATGAAGAGAAGGAGGATGAGATGAGGAGGTACCGTCAGGCATAGGGAGGTTAATCTTTGAATAGTAAGGACTAGAAATCTGAAGCTGTCTGGAGAAAAACAACAGGGATGTGTTATCTTATGCAGAGGGAGGGATTATCATAACAAGAGAAAAAATTATGGAGGAGAAGTCAGTCGATTACTGTTAGTAATATGGAGCCTCCAGAGTTTGCATACCTCCAAATATCAGATATTGGGGACAAATGGGGTGGCCATAACGTTCTTCACGCTTGTCCTGAGCTTCCAGGTGCATGCAACTGGTTATGTCTGGAGGCAGGAGGCTGGGCTAGACAAATTTGGTTCAGTCCAGTAAGGCAGCTGTTACGTCCTTAGGGCAGCATTTTGCTTTCGGTAGCTGAGTTAACTTATTTATTTGTTATTTATTTGTTAAATTTTTATACCGCCCCACTAGCATAGCTCTCTGGGCGGTGTACAACAAAGAAATACAAATATATACAATAAAATCCCATAATAAAATACAACAACAATATAAGAGTAAGAAAACTAAAAACAGTTACAGCACATGTTAAAACTAGATTAAGTTAGATTAAAATGCCTTGGAAAAGAGGAAGGTTTTGACTTGGCGCCGAAAAGATAGTAACGTCGGCGCCAAGCGCACCTCATTGGGGAGACTGTTCCACAGTTCGGGGGCCACCACTGAGAAGGCCCTAGTTCTTGTTACCACCCTCCGAGCTTCTCTATGAGTCGGAACTCGGAGGAGGGCCTTCGATGTAGAACGTAGTGTACGGGCAGGTTCATATCGGGAGAGGCGTTCCAGCAGGTATTGTGGTCCCGCGTCATATAAGGCTTTATAGGTCAAAACCAGCACTTTGAATCTGGCCCGGAAGCAAATTGGAAGCCAGTGCAAGCGGGCCAGAACAGGTGTTACGTGTTCGGACTGCTTGGTCCACATTATCAGTCTGGCCGCCGCGTTTTGCACAAGCTGTAGCTTCCGAACTGTCTTCAGAGGCAGCCCTACGTAGAGCACATTGCAGTAATCCAATCGCGAGGTTACCAGAGCATGTACAACTGATGTGAGGTCCTCCCTGCTCAGGTAGGGACGTAGCTGGGCTACCAACCGAAGTTGGTAGAACGCGTTCCGTGCCACCAAGGCTACTTGAGCCTCAAGTGACAGGGAAGGATCTAAAAAGACTCCCAGACTACGAACCCGTTCCTTTAGGGGGAGTGTAACCCCGTCCAGGACAGGGTGTATATAGCCACCACCTGATCAGAGAAACCATCCACCAACAGCATCTCAGTCTTGTCTGGATTGAGCCTCAGTTTGTTAGCCCTCATCCAGTCCATTATCGCGGCCAGGCAACGGTTCAGCACATCGACAGCCTCACCTGAAGAAGATGAAAAGGAGAAGTAGAGCTGCGTGTCATCAGCGTACTGATGGCAACGCACTCCAAAACTCCTGATGACCGCACCCAATGGCTTCATGTAGATGTTGAAAAGCATGGGAGACAGAACTGACCCCTGCGGGACTCCACATTGGAGAACCCACGGTGTCGAGCAGTGTTCCCCAAGCACTACCTTCTGGAGACGACCCACCAAGTAGGAGCAGAACCACTGCCAAGCAGTACCTCCAACTCCCAACTCCGCGAGCCTCTCCAGAAGGATACCATGGTTGATGGTATCAAAAGCCACTGAGAGATCAAGGAGAATCAACAGAGTTACGCTCCCTCTGTCCCTCTCCCGACATAGGTCATCATACAGGGCGACCAAGGCTGTCTCGGTGCCAAAACTGGGCCTAAAACCCGATTGAAATGGATCTAGATAATCGGTTTCATCCAACAGCGCCTGGAGCTGGCCAGCAACCACTCGTTCCAAGATCTTGCCCAGGAATGGAACATTCGCTACTGGTCTGTAGCTGTTGAAATTGTCTGGGTCCAAGGAAGGTTTTTTCAGAAGTGGTCTCACTGCCGCCTCTTTCAGACGGCCAGGGACCACTCCCTCTCGTAAAGAGGCGTTTATCACTTCCTTGGCCCAACCAGCTGTTCCATCCCTGCTAGTTTTTATAAGCCAAGAGGGGCAAGGATCTAGTACCGAAGTGGTTGCACACACCTGTCCAAGCACCCTGTCCACATCCTCGAGCTGAACCAACTGAAACTCATCCAATAAAACATGACAAGACTGTGCTCCGGACACCTCATTAGGATCAACTGCTATAATCTGGGAGTCTAAGTCCTGGCGGATGCATAAGATCTTATTCTGGAAGTGTCCAGCAAACTCATCACAGCGGGCCACCGATGACTCTACCATGTCCTGAGGGCCACAATGCAGTAGCCCTCAGACAACTCTAAAAAGCTCCGCTGGGCGGCAAAGAGATGACTTAATAGTGGCAGCGAAATGTTGTTTTTTTGCCACCCTCACCGCTCTTGAGTACAGCTTAGTGGAAGCACGAACCAGCTCATAATTGCATCCATCGGGAGTTCGCCTCCACCTCCGCTCAAGCCGCCTCCTGTCTTGTTTCATCGCTCTCAGCTCCGGAGTATACCATGGAGCTGTATGAGCTCTACATAGGAGAGGGCGCGCAGGAGCAATCGTGTCAACAGCCCGGGTCATCTCCGCATTCCACAGTTCGACCTGGGCTTTGACAGGAGCGCCAATCTTATCAGCTGGAAAATCCCCCAGAGCCCTTTGAAAACCTTCAGGATCCATTAGTCTCTGGGGGCGGACCAATTTAGTAGGTCCCCCACCCTTGCAGAGGGGAAAAGCCACTGAAAGTCTAAACTTCAGCAAGCAGTGATCTGTCCATGACAAAGGGAGAGATGTAAAACTCCCCACATCCAGATCACCATCCCCATGTCCAGTAGCAAACATAAGGTCTAGAGTATGCCCCGACATATGTGTTGGGCCACTAACATATTGGGACAGCCCCATGGTTGTCATGGAAGCCATGAAGTCCTGAGCCGCCCCAGATAAAGTAGCCTCGGCATGGATGTTGACATCCCCCAGTACCAATAGTCTGGGGGATCTCAGCAATACCTCCGAGACCACTTCCGTCAGCTCAGTTAGAGAAGCCGTTGGGCAGCAAGGTGGGCAAACTTCACCCACAAACTTCAGCTGAGTTTGAGATTCACTGGTTTTGGTTTAGATTGATTAATGATCCTAAATAGGGCAGCAGTGTGTCTCCAACATAGAGAGTTGGATCACTTGCCTAGATAGTAGATGCCTCTCCCAGTTCCCAGTCCGGATTCCTCTGACTCATCAAACAAGGCAGGAAACAGGAATTGACTTGTTTTGTTCTGGGGCTATTTTTGTAATTGAAACAACAGCAGTGGGTTGGTGATGTTTGCCCTTGGTGCTTGTGGTGGGGTGGCTTTATGTGGTTACACTGAGTTTTAATGCACTTACAACATTGCTTTTCCTGGAAGGAGTCACATTAAAAAAGGTAAGCCCTCTCCACTTGTTGTCTGAGATCAGTTATGGGGAACCTTTAGCCATCCAGATGTTGCTGAACTACAATTCCCATCATCACTGGCCATTGCTGGGGCTGATGGCAGTTGTACTTCAGCAACAACTAGAGGCAAAAGGTTCCCTACACCTGTCTGAGATGTTCCATTCTGACACAGGTTTACGACTTGAGTGGGAACGAGACACAAATCTCAGCCACTGACAGGAAAATCAGTTATTCTCTAATGGCCTCGTAATTTTTTTTTTGCTAAGCAGTGCTAGCCCCAGGATTTCAAATTCAAATACCCTCTAAATATGCCCTCTCTTTTAGGTGGCAACCTTCAGTTGTATTTTGTTGTCCATATAAAACAACACCTACTAATTTTCCCCCGACCCTCCAAAATTCTCAATTCAAAAGGGGAATCATAGAATCGTAGAGTTGGAAGGGGCCTATAAGGCCATTAAGGCCAACCACCTGTTCAATGCAGGAATCCAAATCAAAGCATACCCAACAGGTGCCTGTCCAGCTGCTCTTGAATGCCTCCAATGTTGGAGAGCCCACCACCTCCCTAGGTCATTGGTTCCATTGTTGTACCGCTCTAACAGTTAAAAGTTTTTCATGACGTTCAGTCAAAATCTGGCTTCCTGCAACTTGAACCAATTTTTCTGTGTCCTGCACTCTGGGACAATCGAGAAGAGATCCTGGCTCTCCTTTGTGTGGCAACCTTTCAAGTACTGGAAGAGTGCTATCATATCTCCCTTCAGTCTTCTCTTCTCAAGGCTAAATATGCCCAGTTCTTTCAGTCTGTCCTCATAGGACTTTGTTTCCAGTCCCCTGATCATCCATGTTGCCCTTCTGTTCTAGTTTGTCTGCATTCTTCTTAAAGTGCGGTGTGCAGAACTGGACGTAGTACTCAAGATGAGGCCTAACCAGTGCTGAATAGAGGGGAACCGATACTTCACGCAGTTTGGAAACTATACTTCTGTTAATGCAGTCTGAAATAACATTTGCCTTTTTTGCAGCCATATCACACTGTTGACTCATATTTAGCTTGTGATCAAAAATCCCAAAATCCTTCTTGCATGTAGTATTGGTGAGCCAAGTATCCTCCATCTTATAATTGTGCATTTGGTTTCTTTTTCCTAGGTGTAGAATTTTGCTCTTAGCCCTGTTAAATTTCATTCTGTTGTTTTCAGCCCAATGCTCCAGCCTATCAAGATCCCTTTGAATTTCATTTCTGTCTTCCACGGTATTAGTTATCCCTCCCAATTTTGCATCATCTGCAAATTTGATAAACATTCCCTGCATCTCCTCATCCCAAGTCATTAATAAAAATGTTGAAGAGCACTGGGCCCAGGACCGAGGCCTGCAGTACCCCAATTGTTACCTCCCCCCAGTTTGAGAAGGAATCGTTGATAAGCACTCTTTGAGAACAATTCTGTAGCCAACTGTGGTTCCACCTGATAGTTGTTCCATCCAGTCCACATTTGGCTAGCTTGCTAATCAGATATCATGGGGCACAGATATCATGCCTATCAAGTGGCAATGAAGGCACCGAAGAGAGAATTCTTTGCTGCCTCCATTGCGTCTGCAGAGTGTTGTCCCAGGAGGTTGTTCCAAGTGGTCCGAAGCCTGGTCGGTCCGGTTGCACAGGAACCCTTGGAACATTCTAAAGCCTCCTGTGACAGATTTGCCAAGCACTTTGCTGATAAAATCAAGCGCCTGAAGAGCACGATTCCATATGCCGTGGACACAGGTAGTGGGCCAGAGCTGGCCAATTGCATTCCGGTCCGGTGGGATCGGTTTCAGCCCCTTCCCTCTGAGGAAGTGGACAAGGTGCTCTCTAATGTGAGGCCAACCACGTGCTTGCTTGACCCTTGCCCTACATGGCTCATTGTGAGCTGCAAAGAGAAATTGAGCGAAGGGATCAAGGCAGTGGTGAATGCTTCCTTGGAAGAGGGTGCAATGCCATTAGCCCTCAAGGAGGCAATAATAAAGCCCATTCTGAAAAAGTCCTCCTTGGATCCCCAAGAGTTGAACAACTTTCGCCCAATTTCCAATTTACCATTCTTGGGCAAGGTGATTGAGCGAGTGGTGGCTACTCAGTTACAGACACACTTGGATGAAGCGGATTATTTGGATCCATTCCAGTCGGGCTTCAGGACTGGACATGGAACTGAAACAGCCTTGGTCGCTCTGGTGGATGATTTGAGGAGGGCGTTGGACAGAGGTGAACTTACATTCCTCGTCCTCCTGGACCTCTCAGCGGCTTTTGATACCGTAGACCACAGTATCCTCCTGGATCGCCTGAGGGGAATGGGAATAGGAGGCACTATTTTACAGTGGTTCCATTCCTATCTCTCAGACAGGCACCAGCGGGTGGCATTGGGAGATGAGGCTCTCAATTGTGGTGTGCCACAGGGTTCTATCCTCTCTCCCATGCTATTCAACATTTATATAAAGCCGCTGGGGGGCATCATCAGGAGATTTGGGCTGCAGTGCCGCCAATATGCGGATGACACTCAGCTCTGTCTCTCATTTAAGTCCTCACCAGAGATGGCTGTGGATACCATTTCCAAGTGCCTGGAGGCCGTAAGTGAATGGATGGGAGGAAACAGGCTGAAGCTGAACCCCGACAAGACCGAGGTACTGCTTGTGGGAGATAGGAGGAAGTTGGGTGATTTTGACCTGGTGTTGAATGGGGTAAGATTGCCCCTGAAGGACCAGGTTCGCAGCCTCGGTGTTGTTCTTGATTCCCAGCTGTCCATGGAGGCTCAGGTCGTGGCAGTGAGCCGGGCAGCTTGGTATCAATTACATTTGATACAAAGGCTGCGACCCTACCTCCCTGATCATCTGCTCCCACGGGTGGTACATGCCCTGGTCTCCTCTCGCTTAGACTATTGTAATGCGCTCTACGTGGGGCTACCCTTGAAGACGGTCCGGAAATTACAGCTGGTACAGAACGCGGCGGCAGGTCTGATCAAGAACAGCCGCCGCCAAGACCATATCACTCCAGTACTCAAAGATCTGCACTGGCTACCAGTTATTTACCGGGCCCAATTCAAGGTGTTGGTTTTAACCTTTAAAGCCCTACACGGTTTTGGTCCAGTTTATCTAAAGGAACGCCTTCAGCATCACCAGATAGGCCGCCAAACGAGATCAGCCTCCCAAGACCTTCTCTCGGTCCCACCAGTCAAAACAGCTAAGCTGGTGCAGACCAGAGAGAGGGCATTTTCAATTGTGGCCCCCGCCCTCTGGAACTCTCTGCCTTATGATCTCCGCCATGCCCCCTCCCTGACAGGCTTCCGCCGAGAACTGAAAACATGGCTTTTTAGGCAGGCATTCGAGACCTCTGTCTAATTTAGTTTAAATTTTTGTATGATGGGGGTAGGTTTGGATTGAGTATACTTATTGTTGTTTTGTATTATATGTTATATTTTACTCTATGTTATATTTTAGTCTATGTACGCCGCCTAGAGTGGCCGTTAATTCGGCCAGATAGGCGGCCTAGAAATAAAATTTTATTATTATTATTATTACTTTGTCAAAAGCTTTGGTGAAGGTGAGATATATTATGTCCACAGCATTCTCACAGTCTATGAGGGAAGTTACCCAATCAAAATATGAGATAAGGTTAGTCTGGTAGGATTTGTTCTTGATAAATCCATGTTGGCTTCTAGTAATCACTGCATTGTTTTCAAGGTGCTTTATAAAGTGACTGCTTTATAATCTGCTCCAGAATTTTCTTAGGGGTTCATGTTAGGCTGACTGGTCTGTAGTTCCCAGGTTCCTCCTTTTTGCCCTTTTTGAAGATAGGGACAACATTAGCCCTCCTCCAGTCATCTCACACTTCACCCATTGTCCACGATTTTGCAAAGATGATCATGGTTCCAAGAGTTCTTCAACCTGTTCTTTCAATACTCTATGATGCAGTTCTTCAGGCCCTGCAGATTTGAACTCATTCAAAGTGACGAGCTTCCTTGATCATCTGTCTGTCAATCTCAAGCTGCAATCCTGCCCCTTCAACTTCACATTTCCCAGGAGGGTCATAGACCCTTTTTTGGGAGAAGACTGAGCCAAAGTAGGAATTGAGGACTTCTGCCTTTTCTTTGTCATCTGTTATCATTTTGCCATCCTCGTTGAGTAGCTGTACTACCATTTCATTTCTGTCTTTTACTATGGCTGCACCTGAAGAAAGCTTTTTTGTTGCTTTCAGCATCTCTCGCTAACCTCAGCTCATTCTCAGCTTTAGCCTTCCTGACAACATCCTTGCAATTCTATGCTACCTGTCTGTAGTCTTCCTTTGTGGCCTGGCCTTCCTTCCACTTCCTGTATGTATCCTTTTTTGTTTTCAGGTCATCTCTAAGCTTTCTGTGAAGCCACATGTTTTACATTTAATTTTTTTTAAAAAAACCACCAAGCAAAGTGATCCAGTTTAAAAAGCAGCAAAACGCAACAGTGCTCTGCCACTGTTCTTCCAGCTTTCATCTGTTATCTAAATCAAGACAGCCTAGATAGAAAGTCTTGCAATACTTCCAGTGATATCCAAACGTAGGATAGTCTCCAGGGGAAAGCCTACATCTTCCTGCTACTTTTACCTGAAATGAAAAAATATGCATGCTGCCACATATGCAGTCCAGAGGGCACACTTTTCCCTGAGTTGAAGCACAGGAAGCCTTTTTGAATCACATATCTGATGTGCTCTCTACAGCTGTAGAAGCAGCCCCAGACGTCCCAAGTTGAGAAAGAGATCCTTGGTCCCTGGATTTTAAAGCCTCTTGTGCTAAAATAACACTCTATATAATATACGTAATTCTCTCCTGTGTGAGCGAAAACGAAGGCAGATACAGAGTAGGTCATTGAGGTCTGGTTGTGCGCCTTCCAATGTAGGCAGAATAACTGAGGCATGCTTTAGCCATGTATTATCTATGCCCAAATGCCGGTGTGTTTTTTCTTTCAGGAACCAGTTGAGGAGCTAGACGCAGAACATGTCCTGGACATGCAGGTGGATTCCAGATTGCACATCATTTTCGGGGGAACAAAAGTTGTGCAACACATCCCACCGCAGAAAGCCAGCACAGGCCTGAAACGTATGTACATGCCCAGTATGTGCATAATGAATCAATTATGGCGGTGTGGGGAAATTTTTGCCCTGCAGATGTCGCTAACTACAACTTTCATCAGCCCCAAGCAGTATGATCAATGGCAGGGATGATGAGAGTTATCGTTGAGCAACATCTGGAGAGCCAAAGGTTCCCCACACCCGGATTACAACAGTTTAGTATCTTCTTCATTGCTAGTATGAGCCAAAATAACCCCTTTACCATCTGCACTGAGGATAACCTCTTGATAGGAAAGGTACATGGCACCAATGTTTTCCCCATATATGACAGAACTTACTTGGTGCCAAGTTTAAATGCATCACTTCTAGCATTGAGTTTAGGATATGTACCTGTTTAGAAACTGCTGGACTTAGATCAAGCGGATGCTCAGACACTGGTGCTGGCTGAACAGTTAGAGTTGTAAAAGTGGAAGGACCCAGTAAATCCTGTTTGGTGTGAAGCTACATGGGTGATTCAGCTGATAGAATTAGCCTTTTATTCTAAAACAAATAAATCGGCAAAAGAGCCAAACGTGGATAAATTTGAGTAACTCCTTTAGAACAGAATTTTATATTATTTATTCCTTCTGAACAGTATGTATCTTCTGACAGTAACAGTGAGGTTTCAATATGGTGTGGTGCAGAGCAGAGGGTATTAAAGAAAAATCAGTAAAATATCATTTAAAAAAATATTAAAAGGGAGAGAGAGGAAAGGGCCAGAAAAATATTTCCTGAAAATAGTGTAGAGGCCTTGCCTGACCCTGAGAGAGACTGAGATAATATGATGGATCTACTGATGCATGGGTGTCGTCTTCACTATGTAAGCTTGGGCTGGTTCCCTGCATGTTGCATCTTCCTACCCTGGCTTTTGCCATTCTAAATTTAATGATGATTTGTCCTAGCTCAATATAGCAGTCGGTACCAAAGTGTTCGTGTTTGAAGGATTTCTCTGGAAGGGTTACACAACTTGACACGTTCAGCTGCTCATTTCTTCAGATTAATACAGTCCTTTTACTCCCCTTTACAGCCGTTGATAATGGGTGTGTGGCCTACGTTCTGAGGACAGGCTTCAATACATCTCAGGTAAGGAAAGAGTTGAGCCACTGTACTTAAGTGAGCTAACAGAAACCTGTGTTCATATTTATTTTCCTCTTGGGAGAAATCCACCTGACTCGAGACCCAAGGAGCCAAAGATTTGTCTGGATAATTAAGTTACCAATATGGGAAATGTAGCCCCACTTTTAGGAGCCCTTGATTATCTAGGGCAGCCTTTCCCAACTAGTGTGCCTCCAGATGTTGTTGAAAGATTCCCATCTTTCCTGGCCATTGGCAATGCTGGCTGAGGCTGATGGGAGTTGTGGTCCAACAACATCTGGAGGCACACTGGTTGGGAAAGGCTGATCTAGGGATTCGTATTTGCCTCCTTCAGGCTTCTGATGAACCGTGTAACTCTTAAGCACTCTGAAGAGAGTGGCAAGGACTGTTCATCTTAGGATAGCTAATCTTATAAAAAAGCTCTGGGAACCTTTTGCTTCTGCCGTAAAGAGTAAATTTCCACAACTTTTAGATAGAGCTTTCAGTCTTGCTAAAACTGTTTTGTTTTATTTATGCCAATCTGATTTATTTATTTTTTCAGGGATTAATTTGTTTAGCTGTCAGGGCAGTAGTAGTTTTCTTAACACTGAACTGAATTGCAGTGGGGACTAGCTAAAACGTAAAACTCTTGTTTCTGTTGCCGTCTCGTTGCCTTGAGTTTTGAAGCAAGTAATAACATTTCCTTGTGCCCTGCGTTCTCTCAGCGACTCCTCTGAGATAGGTCATAGCTGCCTCCCATTGACAACTGTTCCTCCCTCCTAGGGGAAACTTCTGCGTACCATCCTGTTTGGTGTGAAGCGGGTGACAGCCAACAACTTGGAGACCTTCATCTTCATCCTCTTCCTGCTCATCTTTGCCATTGCGGCTGCAGCGTATGTGTGGATTGAAGGTAATTCTTAGCTTCTGGAATCTTGATGATGTTCTTCTAGGTGTGGAAGCAGTATCAGTGAGGGCACAAGGTTGGGGTTCCATGGAAGAAACATGCAAGCTGTATGACCACCTTAGTGTTAAAGGAGTTAGAGTCTTGCATGGGCTGTTTTTTTCCTGGATGATGGGTTGCTCTGCTATATTATTATTATTATTATTAACTTTATTTATACCCCGCCGTTTTTCCAAATTGGAACTCACGGCGGCTTCCAGATAAAAAACACATACAATTAAAACCTACCAAAGTTAAAAGCATATAATACATAAATAAATAAATCTAGACAGATATCATTAGAAAATGAACTCTAATTTAAAATAGCATTAAACTGTTTCTAATAATTAAAAACTATACTTATAAAATCAGAATAATTAAATAAACAAGCAAGAACAATATGAACTCCTTTTGGGCCTATCCTTAGCCACCTTCGGAATCAAAGGCTTGCTGAAATAAGAAAGTTTTTACCTGTCGACGAAAGGACTGCAGGGAAGAGGCCATTCTTATCTCCTTAGGGAGGGAATTCCAAAGCCTAGGGGCAGCCACCGAGAAGGCCCTATCTCATATCCTCACTAGTTGTACTTGTGCAGATGAAGGTATTGAAAGAAGGGCCTCTCCTGAGGATCTCAGGGCCCGGGCAGGCACATAGAGGGCGATGTGGTCTGACAGCCTGGACTCAAGCCGTGTATATCCGTTACTCTCTAGGACAGTGAATCATAGAGATGCAGCAGGCAGCCTCTTCTGCGGGTGGATTCTTTGAGATCACAGGAGATTTAATTCTTTTCTTTCTCATGGCACACTAGCAGTTCTTTTGTGGCGCATTAGCTTTCCTCAGCTTGTGGGTTGGGAAGTATTGCTCTGAAGTCGTATCTTATTAGCGATCTGTACAGCAGTAAAATGGCATAAATGTGTGTCTGTTTCTTTTCCCAAGGCACCAAGGACCCCAGCAGGAACCGTTACAAACTGTTTCTGGAATGCACTTTAATCCTCACTTCAGTTGTCCCACCTGAACTCCCCATTGAACTCTCTTTAGCCGTCAACACCTCACTCATTGCTCTTGCCAAATTGTGTAAGTACTAAGCCTCATCAAGACGTGAGGGTGCATGGTTTAAAACTGCAGTGTGTAGAACTGGTGACATTTTTGCATTTCTAGGAAGCATCCTTGTTTTATTTATTTTACAGCTTGTCCTACCCTCAAGTTCAGAGCAGCTTCATAGCTTCTTATTTCAGGATACTGTGTTCTACAACATTTGAATATTGTGGCCTTAAAGTGCAACATTAAAATTTGCTTATATAATAGTCAACCTAGATAGAGTGGTATTGCAAGCCCTACATTGATTCCCTCTCAATTTTCCATGGACCTCAGATATGGGCAAAAAATTTAATCGCTCCCTGTCTCCTTCTCCTCCTCTCCCGCACATTTTGTAAGGTTTCAGCCCCACACCTGCTTGGTTTCAAATGCCTACCAACAAATTTTGTGGATTTCAGTCTCCTCCCATGAGACATCCGGAGCCGTCGCTAGGGCAATGCAGCCCATAGTTCTCAGTGCCCCTTGTTTTGTTGCTCAGTTCCTTTTGCTGTCCAGCTGCAACCAAAATGACTGCTGCTGTGTTTTCCAGTTGGCAATGTGCAACCGTCTGGCCTCAGATCTCAAAATTTTATTCAGCTTAGTGCTAAGTCAGTACAAGGATTTCTCCTTGCGCAGTGGAATGTTCTCCCCCCCCCCGTGCACCCCCTATATCTGTTCCGGGGATTCCCCCAACCTTCTGGAGCAGATTTGGGGATGGCACGGGGGGAAGAGAGGGAGAGAATCCTGTTGTGCTAGTGCTAATTCTTGCAGTAGTGCGAGTATTTCATTGAATATCACCCATAGACACTAGATTTAAAATAAAATATGTCTAGAATATACATTTTAAAAAACTTATTAGTGAAAGAAACCTTTTCTTTTACATGGCCACTCAGTTCTTGCCCAAATGGAAATTTCTTACTTTTGCCCTCTGATAGATGGATACACCCCCACACCTTAATATTGCATGTCAAGTAAGCATGAGCAAGGGTGTCTTTTGTCAAACATCTTGAGTTGTAGCCAATGAAGTCATTCCATTCAAGGGCTTCTGCTTGTACAACAGAACTTCCCCTCCCTCTCCTCCCCCTGCCTACCCCCCAGATCTGTTCTTGGGGGTTCCCCTAATCCTCTGGAGCAGATTTGGCAGGGAGTGCACGGCGAGAGGAGAGGGAGGGGCAGTTCAGTTGCACAAGTGGGGTGATTTTGTTGGATACAATCCCCTGTGCCCTTTTCCTCTCTTGCTTGCGTGTGTGTACGCATGCACATGCTACCTCTCTTTCTTTGTTTGGAGAGGGAAGGTTGTAGTGATGAGGTCTTTACACAAAGAGGAAGATACCATTTAGATTGTTATCCACAATGAGCGGGGTAGGGTTGGGAAGAAAATAGAGATTGCTGATGTTGCATGGTCACATGGTCTCTTTGTTGTCTTGCAGATGTTTACTGCACAGAACCATTCCGCATCCCCTTTGCAGGGAAGGTCCAGATTTGCTGCTTCGATAAAACCGGCACCCTCACCAGTGACAACCTAGTGGTGAGGGGTGTGGCTGGGCTCAGGTAGGTCTGGGGTGAGAGAATTTGGGCCATCTGGGACACCACACTTTAAGAAAGCCTCATCTTGAGTATTGTGTCCAGTTCTGGATGCCGCAGTTTAAGAAGGATGCAGACAAACTGGAACAGAGTCAGAGGAGGGCAACAAGGATGATCAGGGGGCTAGAAACAAAGCCCTCTGAGGAGAGTCTGAAAGAACTGGGCATATTTAACCTTGAGAAGAGAAAGCTGAGGGGAGATGTGATTGCACTCTTCAAGCACTTGAAAGGTTGTCACACAGAGGAGGGAGAGGATCTCTTCTCAATCATCCCAGACTGCAGGACACAGAAAAATGGGCTCAAGTTACAGGAAGCCAGATTTCAGCTGAACTTCAGGGAAAAACTTCCTAACTGTTAGAGCGGTACGACAATGGAACCAATGACCTAGGGAGGTGGTGGGCTCTCCAACACTGGAGGCCTCAGGCATTCAAGAGGCAAGTGGGCAGGCACATGTTGGGTATCTTTTAAGTTGGATTCCTGCATTGAGCAGGGGGTTGGCCTTGATGGCCTTATAGGCCCCTTGCAACTCTATGATTCTATGAAAGGCTGTTCAGAACAATCTTGAGCTCCCTGACTTGTGCATGCTCTCCCTTACACTGCTTGCGTTCTGAGGCAGCGAGAGAGATATTTAAACAGGGCAGCTGTCTACTTCTTGCTTACATAAATACATTTTAAAAAATCAGAATTCTGCATCAAGGCAACCCACACTGTGTAACTCAAAAGCTGAATGCTTCAGTCAGTTTGGCTCATACAAATTTACATTAGTTGGTCTTGCTTTGCACGATTCTGTTTATGCTACGCATGGGAGAAAACAATAAGTTATTCAGGGCGTTGAAGCCTCATCCTCTGACCTCTGAAAATTGTATTCAGCTGCCTCTCTGGCCTCAGAAATTTCTCCAGCCATTGTCAGCGAACGTCCTATCCTAGACGTATAATATCTCTTTTAATGGAAGCCGAGATCGTTAGTGAAGTGGGGTTCTGTGGCTGGTTTTTTTGTGGCTTTTCTGTACATCTGCAGAATCATGGTGCGCAGAGTCATGTACAGAGACCCATGTACCTTTGCTGATCCAGATAATTTTGCACACAGTTTACTGGCATTTAGCTAGGGACCTTAGATTTCTGTGTTTCCATTATGAGCAAAATAAACCTTGCGAAGTTCCACCTTCTGCAAGGTGCTGGTAACAGCCATTCACAAAACTACACTTCTGACTGATTTCCCTTCCACAACAAGGACTTTTTATTTTGATCTGAGTTAATTGTCGGAGCACTTCATCCCAGGCCCAGGTGCTGCTTTTGTCCTGAAAAACATTTTGTAAGTGATAGAGTAGACTGGGATTTGAGGACTGGGATTTGAATAATCACAATCAGTCCAGATTTTAAAAAGAGGAGAGAGGTCTGCATGGATTAATCATAAAATGGTCCTTGATTGAGATACAGCCCTTTAAAGTGATCACTCACACCATAGTTTGCCAGTTCAGGTGTTCATGGCAAACTGTGGTTTGAAGAAACCAGGAAGTCTTCTGCTGAGGTATGCACGAGAGAGGACGCAGAGGGAGCATTTGTTGCTTACTCCTGATCCTCCAAACCATGGCTTAGAGTAGGGATGGGGAACCTGGGCCCTCCAGATGGATTGCAGCTTCTGTCATCCCACTGGCCATACTGGCTTGGGCTGATGGGAGTTGCAGTCCAACAACACCTGGAGAACTGCAGCTTTCTCATTCCTGGCACAGAGGGTTGGAAATAGAGTAATTGAATGCAGCCACTATCTAATGCTCAGTTCCACATTGATGACTGTATGGTCACTGTAATAATAATCTGCTTCCTTCTGAACTTACAATGATACCAGGAGTTAACGTGAATTAAGGTTTAATTAGGCTGAAGTAATTCATCTGTGTAAACTCCGCTGTTGCTGCAGAGATGGGAAAGAGGTGACCCCCGTGTCTGACATTCCTGTCGAAACACATCGAGTCATCGCCACATGCCACTCTCTGATGCAGCTGGATGATGGGACTCTGGTGGGTGACCCTCTGGAGAAAGCCATGCTGACGGCTGTGGAATGGACTCTGACCAAAGGTAGACTTTCTTAACATCTGAGCTGCAAAGCAGCTTCTTCCTGCTCCTTGTTCTGCAAGTTCACAAGCATCTTAAAAGCAGAGGTGTGAGACAGCTTTTCTGGAGGGCAGCTGGGCTACGGAGGATGGGATTGCCCATAGCCATTTTGCCGTAACCAGGATTTGAACAAGAAGAGTGGGTGCATTCAAATTTTCATGTTATTACCCATGATTATTGCAGTTGTCCCATGATAGCTGTTTCCTTTAAGGCTCCCTCACATGACAACTTAGCCGTTTCCTGTTCCATGAGCTACATCTGGAAATGGAAAGAAGGTTAATGGGTTACTGCAATGTAAATAGGTTGTTAACAGGCAATTTAAAGGCAACCTTAAATGTGCAAATGTTCCTCAAAATAGCAGCTACATAAAAGGAGATGAGAGAATGAAAACACTAAGAATTAGAGGGGAAAGGTAAATTTCTGTGCAGTGTCTGGCACAGAACTTACATTTTTGAGAATCAAGGCATTCAATTTGTGTCCATTGTTTCTTAAACCAAGTCTCTAGCTCTCATGGTAAGTTTGAAAATATGAAATCAGATTCTACATAAAGATCTGGGGATTTTGAAAGGATGGTGCTTGTGTTGCCCTGCATTTCTGCTTAATCCTTGCTCATGATCTTGAGTCACCGTCATCTCTGTCCCTCCTCCCCGCAACCCTCACTGGTGTGCCTGCCATCTGCATCCTCTTTTTCTGTAGTCCCCTTAGATTTCAGCTCTTGAGTGAGCATTTTTCTACAAATGCCTTGTGGGTTTCCCTACAAATTTCTGTCACAATATTTGGTACTAGTCGTGGGTCAGTGTTTGAATAGCCAGCTGGTCTGTCTTGGCAGCTTTTACATTTTCAGAAACACTTTTGCACCGAAATGGCCTGGTTATGTTCCTTGGCTGTGAGGGTGGAGGAGCTAGCGGTCCCCCATTCTGATACATAGTGCACACTGTGGGCACAGGGCCCCTTTGCCACCCCTGAGGGAGCCCAAAGGGAGGAATACTGCTTGTGGTGCTGTTGAACCCTTTCAGGATTTCCCGATCTCTTTGTTTCCAGATGAGAAAGTTTTCCCCCGAAGTATTAAAACTCAGGGACTGAAAATTCACCAGCGCTTTCATTTTGCCAGTGCCCTGAAAAGAATGTCGGTCTTGGCTTCCTACGAGAAGGTCGGCTCCACTGATCTGTGTTACATTGCAACTGTGAAGGGGGCCCCGGAGACGCTGCACAAAATGGTGAGCAAAGGATGATGGGCATGACTTTATATCTTGGTTTAATCTCCATTGCCGTGAAATTGGCTGGTACCAAGGCAGAGAATGTTGGGAACCTGAGCAGGATTGGGCATGGAGAAGATGGCGACCTTGCGGCTAAGGTGCTCACATTTGTCCAAGGTTGTCCTAGTTGTAGATGAATATCTGGGAAGATCGGACAGCGTGCTGAAGATAGCAAAGAGTGACAGAAAGACCCAAATGTGCCACATAACTAGAGTGGGGGAATTCCAAATGGTCACAGCTTAAAAGCATACAATATAAGTTTCACGTGCACTCCGTGTTAACTATGGATCAGATACATAGAGTGCACTTAAATGCCTGTGAGAGCCACTCAATTCTCAAAACAATATTTGGCCATTTGACCGCATGGCTGTTGAACAGGAGTTTTGCTGGACTTTGAGTATAAGAAGAGCCCTGCTGGATCAGACCCATCTAGTCTGGCATTCTCTGCTCACAGTGGCTGACTAGATGCCTCTGTGAAGACTGCAAGCAGGACATGATGAGCGCATCATGCCACTCATGTTCCCCAGCAGCATGTTCTGCCACTCATGTTCCCCATGGTGTTCACAAACATGCTGGCTCCCATATTGAAGGAAGTTTGCAGCCGCTATAACTTGCTGCCTTCCCCTCCCTGTATTTGTTTCAGCCACTGCTAAGGCCATTCAGGCTGGCAGCCATTACTTCTGCATGTGGGAGTGAATTCCATAGTTTAGTCTGTGCTGTGTAAAAAAAAACCCACTTCCTTTTGTCCTAAATCTTCCAACATTCAGCTTCCTTCTCCAAGACTGAGACTGACCTAGCTCTGCCGTTCTGGTCCCTTGTGGTTTGCAGTGGGACACGCTTGTGTGTGTGACTGTCCCTTTTTGCCCCTCTTTTTCCTATGTAGTTCTCTCAGTGCCCAAATAGCTACAATGGTATCCACACAGAGATCTCCCGGGAAGGAGCCAGGGTCCTGGCACTTGGCTACAAGGAATTGGGACACCTCACTCATCAGCAGGTAGGCTTTGGTTTTTTCTCCCCTTGGCCTGTACAAGCCTGCATGCTCCATTGGGAGCCTGTTGCTATGGGAGGTGCATCTCCGGGTGCCAGATCCGTGGCCTCTCAGACTTTGATGTCCTGTTTTCAAAGCAAGGAGAAAAGATTACTGGCTAGGTGCAGGGGAACATTTTACATGTATAGATCAGGGATAGGAAAGCTGGAGCCCTCCAGATGTCGCTGATCTCCCACCCAGCATGGCCAATGGTCAGTAATGATGGGAGTTGAAATCCAGCAACATCTGGAGGGTGAACGGTTATCCATTCCTGGTACAGGTGATGGCTTACATGCCCATTCCTTCAGGGGGGGAGAGGAGGATAAAAGCTCAAGCTCCTTCCCCCTCCGATGCACACCGCATTCCATCCCTTGTGGCAGGACGGGCAGCCACCTGGTCAGGATGCCTGCAGCTCTTTCTCCTTGGCGGCTAAAGTTCCTGACCAGCTTGGATGTAATGTAATGTAATGTTTTATTTCTAGGCCGCCTTTCGGCCAAATAGGCCCCCAAGGCGGCTTACACACAAATAAAAATACAAATACAAAATGCAAATAAAAACAATACAATTTACAAAAAAAAAATCAAACTAACGAAGTCCTAACATCTCTAAAAAAACAGGAGCAGCAAACCAAAAGCATTCATCTTCCTGGTAAAGGGCAGTCCCCAGAAAAATGTCACTAAGAGCAGGGGTGGGGGGCAAGGCAGATGTAAATGCTTGCCCCTTGATGGTCCCAGCACAGTCCCATCCCTGCAGCAGCATGACTCAGCCTGCAGCTCCTCCTGATAAGGCCCAGGCAGAGGGGTGGGGCAAGGCAGGTGGAAATGCTTGCCCCTTGATGGTCCCAGCACAGTCCCATCCCTGCAGCAGCATGACTCAGCCTGCAGCTCCTCCTGATAAGGCCCAGGCAGAGGGGTGGGGCAAGGCAGGTGGAAATGCTTGCCCCTTGATGGTCCCAGCACAGTCCCATCCCTGCAGCAGCATGTCTCAGTCTGCAGCTCCTCCTGATAAGGCCCAGGCAGAGGGGTGGGGCAAGACAGGTGGAAATGCTTGCCCCTTGATGGTCCCAGCACAGTCCCATCCCTGCAGCAGCATGACTCAGCCTGCAGCTCCTCCTGATAAGGCCCAGGCAGAGGGGTGGGGCAAGGCAGGTGGAAATGCTTGCCCCTTGATGGTCCCAGCACAGTCTCATCCCTGCAGCAGCAGGGACGGGTGAGGGGAGGTCCTGATAAAGTTAGCCATACTAGAGGTAGACACAAGGATCAAGCCAGCCAATACTGTCTCCTTGCTCAGAGTATGACTTTGAAGCCCCCTTCCTTTCCTAGGTTAGGAAAGAGCCTTGAGTGTTCTCAGTGAGGAGAACAGGGCTGCCTTTCACATGGCAAGGGTAATATAGGCAGCCTTGCTGGAAATCTTATTCAGTGTACTGGTGCCGTACTGAACGCAGAAGTGACCTGGCTCTTGCTTGAAGGGTTTACAGTCTTCAAAGGATGCACAAGGCGGCATAGAGGGAGCAATTAGGAACTGACAAATGAGGTTGTGGGCAGTGGGGGTGCAGGCAATGTGGGGTGGTTTAGCAAAGGCTTTTATCAGGTAACTGCAGTGTAGAAGTGAAAAGTTCTGATAACTTTAGAGGAAGGGGCATAACTGACTACAAGGGCAGAAGGCAAAGAGATGGAAGAGGGGAGGAAACGAAGGGATTTGGTTGACGTTTAATGAGTTTTTGAATGTGGTGGAGAGAGAGAGATGATGTGACGGAAGATATCAGTTGGGCTGGAGGGGTGGAGAGTGGAGAAGGTTGGAGTGAATGCAACGTGGGGAGGGCAGTAAGATCTGGGAGGAGTCATCTGATCAAACCAATGGAAAAGGACGATAGCTGACTAGTCCACAAGTTGGTAGGAATGGGCTTCCATAGGCAGGGGGCTGGATTTTCCACGACACAGTCATCTCATCAAAACCAGCTGGCATTTAAGAGGAGGTGGATTCCTAACTTGGGACAAGCACGGAATGAAAGTAGTAAATGGTCTCCAGCCCGAACTCTCCCCAAAACAGGTTTAGATGGAATCTGGATGCTCTTTTCCAACACGCCTGATTGCCGTGTGAGTCATGGACGTCGCAGGGTTACAAAGCAATTGCCGTGGTGTTGTCTACTGGCAGAGGGTTGCCCTGGAAACAGAATGTACATTTCCATGGAGGTTTCTTTATCTGGGGCATCTGGATTTAAATGGACGTGCTAACCTTAGTTCTTTTTCTTGCCTAAAGGCTCGCGAGATAAAACGGGAGGCCCTTGAGTGTGACTTGCGATTTGTGGGCTTCATTGTGGTCTCGTGCCCCCTTAAAGTGGACTCCAAGCCAGTTATCCGTGAGATCCTCAACGCATCGCATCGTGTGAGTGAAACAGACATACGTGCTGGCTGGGATGTAGTAGAAGACACAGACCTGGGAATCCTAGGCAAGCTGATGAGCCAGCCTGCACAGTGCCATCTGCTTTCCTATTTTCCATTCCCCCTCCACTCTTCCCACTTGACCAGAATCTTCACTTTCCCTTTTGCTGCAGCTTTGAACTTGAATAAGGGAAGTTCTGTTGTCACCGTACACAGCAAACCCCTGGTATAATGCCTCCATCATGCTTTTTAACAATCCTCTGGCTGGGAGAGGGGAGGTTCCCCATGCTTGCCCAATGAAAACCACTCACACTTGTGTACACATAAGTTAATAACCGAGCACAGTGCTCCGGAGAGGTACTGCTGCAGCAAAGATAAGAATGCAAACCATGAGAAAAGCCCTGCTGGATCAGCTCAAAGGTCTGACTAGTCCAGCATCCTGTCTTCAACTGGACGACTCTAATGCTTTGGGGATTCCTGCAAGCTGGGCATGAAGGCAGTAGCCCTCCCCTGCCGATTGCTCCCATTTAGCATTCAGAGACACGCTGCTTCTAACGTGGGAGGTTTCATTTAGTTATTGCAGCTAAATGACCATTCCAGGGTGCAAGAACTCTCCTTGCACAATACATCTCGGGGGGGGGGGAGAAGAAGAAACAGACTGCCCCTTCTGTAACAGAGCGAGTTCTCTCAAAAAATCAGTACATAGATTTAAAAGATGGTTGTTTTGGAAGCCATTGATTATAGCCGTTGCTGAACTTGTAGGATTGTATTCAGCAAAGTCCTACTCAGAGTAGACCCATTGAAATTAATAAACCTAACCTAGTCATGTCTGTTCAGTGGGTATACTCTTAGTAGGCCTAGCATTGAATACCGTCTGCAGTGTCCAGTGGTGATATTGGAGAATTGCCAAAATAGGCTCTGATCTGCCTGTGGCTCAGGATGAGAGGTTTGTTTCCTCTATCAAAAGGTGTTTCCAGAACCACACACACACAAGCATACATTTCAGCAGAGAACGTGCGTTGAGGTACAGTGTGCCTTTCACGTTGATTTAAATGTGTGATATGTGAAAATTTCTGGTTTTTTTTTTTAAATTCAAAAACAGATTTCCAATGCCACCGGGCTCAGTCTGTGCGGCACACGTGCACTGCATTGCCAGTCCCTCCTTATAAGAATGTCACATGAGCCTTCCTTCTCCCCCCCCCCCAAATTCAGGTAGTGATGATAACAGGCGACAACCCATTGACCGCATGCCATGTGGCCCAGGAACTGCACTTCACCCAAAAGGAGCAGACGCTCATTCTGCAGCCACCCAGTAACAAAGGTAAAGGGGCTTCGGGAGGGAGGGAAGGCAGATGCTGCCACAACTCTGAGCAGAGGGGGCTTCAGAACTGATGCACTGTTTCCGATCTGGGATAGTCTGCACCTGGGGCTAGGTACAAGTCAGTGACCTTACGTAGCCTGCACTCTGCGTGGCACAGGGCTAGGGAAATGGGTTTTAAACATTCTGCCTTTGAGGGAACGCTTTGGTGAGGAAACATCTGTGCGCTGTAAAAGATTCTGGGGTACATTGTAGGGTGCTCACTCAGGTCATGCAGGTTGCTGTCCAGGCCTCTTGGGCATTGCTTGTTAACCCATGAGAATACATCCTAGAAAACATCCAGTGGTTGGCAAGGCAGCTAAGTAAAGATGGGCAAGCTCCCATGTAGGAACGCTTGTCTACTATTAATGATCTCATTGAGGACTGTCAGGTATGTTTGCAAGGGACCCCTTGCTTTGCTCACCCAGGCACATAGTTTGGAAATGGCTGGACTGCAGAATTCCATCTGTTTTTACTGGAACAGGCCAACTAAATTAATGTATTGTCAGCTGTTATCATAGCCACGTTGGGAATCTGAGGTTGGGTTATTGGATAAGCATTTAAGAAACAAATAAGGTTTGCATACAACCAAGAGCACTAAAGTTTCTCTGTATTGAAAGTGACTTTTTTTCAGCTGGAATGACATTTGTGAGCCAAAGCCTGGTCCAGGCAGGAATGAACTAGTGAAAAATAGCTTCTCAACTGGAGAGGAATTAGGCTGTGGTCTTAATGCCACTTAGGGAATAAGCCCCATTGAATTCAGTAGGACTGACTTCTAAGAGGACATGGTTAGGATTGCTCAGCCAGAGCCCCATAACACACCAAGTAGCCAGTGCTCTGTGACTCTGAGGATGTTGGCTAAAACATTTGCACATAAACAACCACGTTTATTAGCCTGAGATGGCCAGTTTATTACTGTAAATTACTGCTGTGTAGGTATGCATATCTCCAGTATCAAACTTGTGATGGAGACTATGGAAGCAACTGGGAATGGCTGATACCTAGCGGGAGGGTTAGGAGTGATAGGCAAAGGCTTGTTTGGGGTACAATGTCAAGAGGAAGTGAAGATGTGGGCCTCGAAGCATGGGGGCAGAGCCCATGATAGCTCTCATCCCTGGGCTAGTTCTGCCGAACAGGCAACCCCTCCCCATGTGCTTGTCTCCCGCTTAATTGAACCTCTCTATTCCAGGTTGCAGTTGGCAGTGGCAGTCCATCAGCGGCACCGTCACTCTCCCAATCATCCCACGTCCTCTGCAAGAGCTGACCGGGAACCACAACCTGTGCGTCACAGGGGAGGGGCTCTCTCAGTTGCAGGCCACAGACTCCCAAATGCTGCTTAGGCTCATTCCACACGTGCAGGTCTTTGCACGCGTCGCACCCAAGCAGAAGGTGAGAGGTGCTTCCCCATTGCCGCATTCTTATGGCCCTAGTCTCCTTTGCTTCCCACCTGTCTTGAAGCCAATAAATACAGAGGGGAAGGGCATTTTTTTTAAAGCAAAGGAGCATTGGGTGGTATCCTTCTCACGCCTCCTGTCAGCGTAAGGACTTCTGCTTGCACAGTGGGACTTCCCCCCCCTCTCCCTGCACATGCCCTGGGCCCTCCCCAGATCTGCTCCAGAGAGTTGGGGGAGCCCATAACACAGATTTAGGGGGCTGGGGGGAATGGTGGAAGTCCTGTTGCACAAGCAGAAATCTTTGCCCTGATGGGACCCTGACTTGGTACCACTTTGGATACAACCCATTCTCTTTCATATACTTCTGCAAAAAGACATAGTAAAAGAGCAACAAGTCTATAGCTCAGTGGAAGAAGTTGACAGCCTGCAACCTGGAATATTGAAATCTTTGAGAGGGAGAATAGAAATAGTGTTTGACAGGGAAGCTCAACTTTATATCCCTCATCTGCCATAGAGCTCATGGGCTGGCCTTGAGCCCGGTCACTGTGTCTCTGCCTCACAGGTAGATCGTTGTGAGCATCACTTAGGGAAAACTCCACATATACTCCTGGAGCTCCTTGGAGTCAAGTGCTGAATACAGCTGTACTAATAATAATAACAACAAAAGAAATGAAAAAAAACCAGTATGCTTTTATCAGAGCAACATCTCTTCGTATAAGGATGTGCAGGCTTTCACTTGCTTCTTAGAATACTTTGGTGTAACTCAGAAGCATGCTCCCTCTTTTACTGACAGCAGCCGATCCAGTACCAGATGTGCCTATACTTATTTTGTATCATTTAACTCTTACCATGTTGGAGCCACAGATTCAAAGCTAAGCGGAGTGCATGGCCTTTAGTAGAAAAGATAAGGTCTGCGGCTGAGTGGACCCTTGCCTTCCCTATACGCCCATGCAATCTCCTTTCCAGTATCCCTAATGCCTTACACCCTTACTTGCCCAGTCTAGCCCCTTGTTTTCCCACAAACCCCAAAGCAACTGAATTCATGAGGCAAAGCAGCCAGCTGTTCCCAGCTCATCTTCCTGTGGAATGAGGACAGAGCGGCTGCCGTATAATTAACCCACAAGCGTTTACATGTTTGGGAAAAGATTGTACATCTTAATGATGGTATGGATTTCAGCCGAGGGTCGCAGGTCCCATGACTCTGTTTTCCCATTGCAGGAGTTTGTGATCACAACCCTGAAAGGGCTTGGCTACGTGACGCTGATGTGTGGGGATGGGACCAATGACGTGGGGGCTCTGAAGCATGCCGATGTGGGTGAGTTTTACTCAGTTAAAAAAGTGCTACTGATAAATGAGCAGATTTTTAAAAATTGTTCAGAGGACAAGTGTATATAAACTATGGATTGCAAACACCAACTTATGAGACATTTCTCCCATCTCTCACAAAATAAAATGCCTCTTCTAAGAGAGTACCAGCTGTGGCATGAGCCACCTTCATCTCAAACCAAAGGAAGCTACAGAGTTTTCCCCCTAGGGCTGTCACCCAATTTAAAACGAGCCTAGTCTGTTAATCATGAATTTTAATTGCTTCATGAATTTCAGCTGCATATATGGTTGGGTTTTTTTAAGACGCATACTTTATTTTTAGATGATGTATGCATATGTCAGAACAGACATCTTAGGGGCATTCTGCCTGTCACAACACAAGGAGGAATATCGTTTTTAAGATGGTGCTTGCTGTCGGCAGTTTTAATAAATATGTATTAAAATAATTGTTAAAATGTAAGAACTTGCTGCTCGTTTAACTGGAACTACCTGTTGTCACAATGTTTTAAAACTTATTTAACTGATTGACTAAATGTTGCGGGCCTATTTTCAGTTGGCATGGGTATACGTCCATGCGACGGTTTGTATCCTCAGGTTCACCTAAGGCAAAGGTGTGCTCTTAACCGATGTGCTGGAGCTCTCTCCCATATGTTCCCCCTTCCGTTCAGTCCTTGCCTTCACTTAAAGCAGACCTAATGCTCAATGCTCGTGTTTTCTCTTTGGAACGCAACAGTGGCAGACAGCGGGGTCCATCAACATGTATATGCATGTACACATGCAGTCCTCCATGCTACATCATCCTTCCTGTGAGCCACTCAAGACAGTGCCACTTTACATCCTCTCTCTCTCTTTCAAGTTAGTCTTTTTAGTGACTGTCACCTCTCCCCAGCAGGTCTCAGAACTTTGGGGGGGATTACCTATAGACTGAGACCTCTGCATTTTTCCTTACATATGGATCTGTTGTTTATTCCCAAATTAAATTCTGGTTTCCATAGAGTACAGGAACTAGTCTCACCCTCTTTTTGTCCAAAGCCTCAAGACCCAAGGGAACAAGCCTGGCACAGATTAGACATGAGGAGAGCCCTCAGAGTCTGCCTCCAGAGGGACCACATCATCTTTCTTCCCACTTATTTTATTTATTTATTTATTATTTGATTTATATCCCGGGTGTTGTGTCTTGGTCCTCCAGGCTTGCCATACAAGGAATTGCTGAGTCTGCCCAGGGGTGTGGCAGTTTTGTTTCAGTTCTGAGTGGCAGTTTGGTCTACAAGCAGCCCCATGCTGTGGACCTTGTTCTCTTCATATCTTCAGTGATAGTAAAGTTCTTGTTCTTGTATATCCTCTGTGTGGCCTTTTCCTTCAGAATACTTTTTACTGGCGACGAGGATGGGATGCCGTGAGGCACAGAGAGTGTTTCCTTCATACATTAAAGGCTGAAAGGGAGAGAACATTTCTTCTTAGACATCGGCTTGGGCCTTGTGGAAATCACTGCAAAGTACTCCAGGTCAGCATGTATATTTGTGGAATATGGCCACCCAAGGACATCTTGAAGAATTTAACCCTGCATGTCCCAGCAAGTGGGAATGTTATGCAGCAAGGCTGGAGTTTTACTTGGCAGCAAATGGCATTACAGAGTCAGAGAAGAAGTGTGCTGTGTTCCTCAGTGTCTGTGGGCTGGACTCCTTTGACTTAGCCCAGGCCCTCCTAGCACCAGCAAAACTTGCTAATACATCTTATGCGAATATCCTGAATGCTTTACAAGGACATTTCTCTCCAAAACTGTCTGAAATAGCACAATGTAATTCTTTCTACAAACGTAATCAGGGCCCAACAGAGAGTGTGTCACTGTATGTTGCTGATCTTAGACGCATGGCAAAACACTGCAACTTCCCCAACCTTGAGGAGATGCTGCGTGATCACCTGGTCTATGGGTTGCATGACAAGGGCCTGCAAAAGCTTCTGTTTGCAAAAGGACAGCTCACGTTCAAGACTCCACTAGAGGAAGCACTGGTTACAGAAGCAGCAGCAGCAAGCACCCAAGAAGTGCGCTTGGCAAGAAACTCACCCTGCTCAGAAACCCAGCTGGCTAAAGATTCCAATCAACAACTTCTAGAGATCCACAGGCTGCAGTGCAAATGTTCATCAACCAGAGTAGGTGCTGCAGGACCTCCGAGATCCAAACAAGAATCTCCAGTGAAATGTAAGAGCTGTGGCAGATCCCATGAACGTCGTGCCTGTTGTTTCAGAGGTGCACAGTGTCGGTATTGTCAAAAGGTTGGGCACATTGAGCGAGTATGCCAAGCCAAAGCAGAAGCAGCCACCCCCCAGGAGTGTAGTGGTAGGGAAAGCACCATCAAGGACACAAAGCAGTTCCACACACACTGTACAGAAGTCTTCTACATATGACAGTGCAGAGGAGGTGATTAACCACATCGAGCCAGGGTTGCAGTACTCTGACAATGTGAAGAAGGTGAAGGTGACAGTCACCATCTAGGGCACTCCATGCACCATGGAAGTTGATTCTGGCTCAGGATACACTATCATCTCATTAGAAACATACCTGAAAATAATTCCTGGTGGGGGACCACAAATTGTCCCTTTTCACTCCAAACTTACTGATTACCAGGAAAATCAAGTTCTAATACAAGGCATCTGTGAAGTTGGGGTGCATTACCAAACTTTCCATGGAACTTTACAGTTACTGGTCGCTCAAAGGCATCGCACCAGTCTCCTTGGCTTAGACTGGTTTGAGCCATTAGGCATTGCTCTTATGGGGGTCCACCAGATTGGTGAATCATTATGGGATAGTACCCTAAATTATTTCAAAGCTGTTTTTGATAAAGGTCTTGGGAAATATAAGGGGCCTCCTGTTTCATTGTTCTTGGATCCTGCTGTGGCCCCCATCCATATGAAAGCCCGTCGTGTTCTGTTTGCACTGTGAGCAAAGATTGATGCTGAACTTGATCGCCTCATCGGGCAAGGCATCTTGGAGCCAGTGACACACCCTACATGGGAGACACCCATTGTCACTCCATTGAAGGCCAATGGTGGCAATTACAAGTGCACTATCAATAAAGCCCGGCATCAGCATCCATATCCAGTCCCAGTGGTGAGTCATCTTTTGGCATCACTTTCACAAGGAAAAGTTTTTGCAAAGTTTGACCTGGCCCAGGCCTATCAGCAACTGTCTGTGGATGATGCTACTGCCTATGCTCAGACTATCACCACTCATCGTGGAGCATTCAGAGTAAAACACCTCCATTTGGGTGTTGCAGTGGCCCCAGGAATTTTTCAGATTTTAATGGAGGACATTCTTAGAGGAGTACCTGGTTCCATACTGTATTTTGATGATGTCTTGGTTGCTGGCAACTCCATTGCTGAACGTGCCACACGGGTGCAGGATGTACTGCACCGTTTTGCTGGTCTCCAAGTCAAGCATGAGAAATGTGTATTTGGTGTTCCCAAATTGAATTCCTTGGCTACAGTATTGATGCCGCTGGCATTCGACCTACTCCGGCGAAATATAAAGCGATTCATGAAGCTCCAGTGCCCTGTAATAAACAGGAACTCCAGGCTTTCTTGGGACTCTTGAATTTCTGCCACGCATTCCTGAAACATAAGGCTACAGTGGCAGAACCATTGCATCGCTGTCAGGATACAGGATTGGGACCCTGAGGTTTCAGAAGATGAGGAACGGGAGGGGGTCATTTGGTCAGAGCCGTGTGAAGAAGACGCAGAAGAGGGGGAGGGAATCCCAGAGATAGAACTGTCTGGCGGCAAAGACCTTGAAAGGCCAACAGACACAGATCCTTCCCATGGGCTTCCCACGCCTTCTCACCCTTCGAGTTCAGAGCAGTTGGAGAAGGAGGGAGGGCAAGGGGGAATGCAACCCCCTCCTGATTCAGAGAAAAGCAAGGGGAAGCAGCCAGATGCTTCAAGCGTGCCCCCCCCCGCTTTCCCCCATACCTGAGTCAGAGCCTTCAGAAGGGGAGGGGGCAGTAGCACCCCCTTCGCCACGCAGAAGACGACAACAAAAGAGGCGACAAAAGAGGGAGGAGAGGAGGGGTGTGGATGAGAGCACTTTAAGGCGGAGTGAGAGAATTCGCGCCCGATTGCCCCCTTCTTAAGAGATAGGGGGAATAGCGGTTCCTTGTTCTGTCAACTCTCTTTCAAGTCGCAGGTTATGTTTTGTAGTGAAACTTCATGAGAAGGCGTAGCCTTTGTCTGGATATTACTTTAATAAAAACTGAATTGCTTTCACCAACTGGTCTGGTTCCTGAGTCCCAACCTGGATACGACAGTCGCGTTCTTGACAAGCATGCTACATGGCAGTGGACAGCCCAGCATGATGAGGTTTTCTATGCTGTAAAACACCTGTTGCCATCTGACAGCATCTTGGTGAATGGAAGCCCTTGATTCTCACATGTGATGCATCTCCATACGGTATTGGAGCTGTCCTGAGCCAGCACCTTGAGGACTCTCGTGAGGTGCCTATTGCTTTCTACTTCGGAACAATGTCATCAACAGAACGGAATTATGCCCAAATTGATAAGGAGGATTTGGCTATTGTAGCTAGTGTAAAAAAATTCCATGACTATGTCTATGGTCGACCATTCACTATTGCTACTGACCACAAGCCATTATTGGGATTGTTTGCCCCTAACCAGCAGATGCCTCAAATATTCTCTCCACGCATGTTGCGGTGGGCGATTTTCCTGAACGCATACGATTACACCTTGCAACATCGCATTGCCCAGAACTGAAACAAAACTGCCACACCCCTGGGCAGACTCAGCAGTTCCTTGTATGGCAAGCATACACAGCACCGCCCTTCCAGCAGGAGCCCAGGGCAGCAAACGGAAGCACTAAAAACACTTTAAAACATCATAAAAACAGACTTTAAAATACATTAAAACAAAACATCTTTAAAAACATTTTTAAAAGCTTTCAAGAGATCTTTTTAAAAAAAGGTCAAAAACATTGTTAAAAAAATGTTTAAAAAACATACTAAAAAGCAATTCCAACACAGACTGGGATAAGGTCTCAAATTAAAAGGCTTGTTGAAAGAGGAAGGTCTTCAATAGGTGCTGAAAAGATAACAGAGATGGTGCCTGTCTAATATTTAATTATTAATTCAATATTGATTAAGCAAGAGGGCTTCACTACCACCCTACCATCGCCATATGGATTGAGTCATTCATTGCATTAGTATACGAGACTTAGCACCCTCTTGTCCTCTTTTACTTTTCTGCGCACTCCTCCAGGTCTACAGCCATCTCAGTTGTTCTGTCCACTAATGCTAGCGCTAGTACTCACATTTGCTAGGTAACCACGTGGGCCTCAGCTTTTTACTTTTACCAGGAACTATAAGTTTTAGACCTTTGTACTTTGGCTGACGCCTCCTTTGATTGGTTCTACAGAAGGTTCTTCTAGTGATTTGGACAACCGCTGATACCTTGCGCCCACCATTATACCAGAATGGCCTACAGTATTTCCCATCATGTGGATGTATCACATGCCAACTAAACAAAGGAACATCTGTCACTTACTGTGAATGGGCCTTTATAGGTGGATGTATAGGGATACATCCAGGGCCACTTCGTTTTTTCTCTGGCTGTTTTTTTCTTCTTGTGCTACATCTGCATCCTGGTTTCTTTGTAACAGTCACGTTTCCCTAGAATGTTCTTCATGATCGTAGCTTTTTCCTTCACTTGGATCTCACTTTCTGCATCTTGGCTTGGCCACAGAGAGACATGAGGGAGGAACATGCGGGGGAGAGATTCAGCAAGGGCTGGGGAAACTTTTTCAGTCCAGGGGCTGCATTCCCTTCTGAGGGCCACATGCCAGTGGTGGACAGGGCCAGAGGCAAAAGTGGGCAAGCCAACTGCTGTGATTTTTACCATTGTACAGTAGGCTAATTAGTTCCTACACACAAGCCCCAAGACATTATCAGAGGTCAAGGGCACATTCCAGCCAGGCAAAAAATATTTGGAGGGTGAAGGAGGGCCTGTAAGGGGTGTGGTATGGTGAGAGTGGTGAGGGCCAGATAGAAAGCCTGGAGATCTGCATTTGACCTTCAGGCCTGAAATGATGAATGTTCCTTTCTTTTCCTTCAGAAGCATTTATTCATATATAAACTTATGCAGATTTAATATATTGATTTTACTAAAAGCCAAATCAAGAGTCCACCAAGAGAATATGATGTGGCATATCCTGTGCTGCTGTCCTGCTAGTGCAGCAGACGTCCGCTTGCACAACAGAACTTTTGCCTCACCTCCTCTCCCCTGCGCCCCCCCCACTCTCAAAACCTGCTCCAGAGGGTTGGAGAACCATCTAAAGCAGATTTTAAGGGCTCATAGAGAGAGGAAAGTGAAGTCCTGTTGCGCAAGTGGAACTCTGTGCATGCAGCACTGGATGAAACCTTTTGAGTGCTTTTAAAAATTATATGCATCTCAAGTTTTATTCTTGCCTACAAATCTCTATAAAAGGGTGCCATTTCTTTTTACAAGTTTTTCTGTACTCTGCCTATCTCCTGCTGATCTTCCAGATTCTGTAGGCTTTGAGCAACATATAGCCAACTTAGTGATCTGTTCTCTTACTGTAGGTGTTACAGGATTATGCCAGGTTTTGCTGGTCATATTAAAACCTTCCTTGCTACCTCCTCTAAAAAGCTTCCTTCTGATCCAGTTTGGATGCGGAACAAGGAACTCCAGAGGTTTTCTGTCCCTGAAAGCAGCTCACTGGACAGTTCCCAATCTCTTTTGTGCAATCAGTGATCTGACCTGTTCTTGCAGGAGTGGCTCTACTAGCCAATGCGCCTGAACGCATCCCCGAGCGCAGGAAGAGGCCCCGTGATGCACCTGCTGACGGGAGACCTGCTTTACCTTCCTCCATAGTCGGGAGTAACATGAGGCCCACCTCCCGGGCTGCCAAGCACAGGCTCATGTCTCACAGGGAGGAGCAACTTGCCATGCAGAGGGTAAGTTGCTCAGTGCGCCTTCCTTCCAAGGCCTTTCTGCACCACCTACAGCCTTTGCAATAGGGACAAAAGACTCTTCTCTGTGCCCATTGTACTCGTGTGTTGTATGTTGGAAGAGGTGTTATTGGATTGAATGCAAGCTGTGTGCACCATAATCCTGAGCTGAAGGGGATAGGCTCAGTCTGACCTAGATTTTGAAAAAAATAAAATCTACTGACCTTGAACCAAGCACCATTCTGTCCTCTTCTTGCCCTCTTTCCTTAAGAGAGTGACTGGCTTTGGCTTTGTAATGTTGCTCTTCATCTCTGAGGAGGCCTTTATGGAGCCTTGCTGTGTTAACACAGGGTGTCATTCTCTCTCCCCCACCACTTTCTCACAGGAGAGGATCAGCCAGGTGCTGAAGGATTTAGAGGAAGAGCAAGTCCCCATTGTGAAGCTGGGTGATGCCAGCATTGCAGCTCCTTTCACCTCCAAGCTGTCCTCGATACAGTGTAGTAAGTACAGAGGGGAGGAAGACTGTTTCAGGCCATGCAAGCACTGTGTGCACTTGGGTCCACCCTGAATCACTGGATACCCTTAGAGTATTTTTACACACAAAAGCACCGGTTGAGCCTCTGCTCTTATATGTGTGTGCATGTTGTTGGTTTGGAATCTGATGCACATGCTGGCCAATGTGTTTTACATTCACACTGCAACAGGCGGAGCAGAATGACAGTCTGGCCTCATGTATGGGAAGGGGCTGGGATAGCATGACTATGAGCAACCACTATTGAGTCCTGCCCCATGCAGTTTTGGGATCACAGCACTACAGTTATTTGATTTCCAGCTCTTGGCCTCCAGAGCAACCCAGGCTGATGCACTAGAGAAAGCTTCAGTTACTGAGTGGCCAGACCAGGCCTAAAACTGGCCTCATGCCAGCCTCCCTGGACCCTTCTTTTATATGGACTCCAGCAGTGTAGATGGAAGGGCAATTAGCATAGCCTGCAATGAAGATCCAAGCCAGTGTTCTCTCCCTCTGTAGTCTGTCATGTGATCAAGCAGGGTCGCTGCACTCTGGTCACCACGCTCCAGATGTTCAAGATCTTGGCGTTGAACGCTCTCATCTTGGCCTACAGCCAGAGCGTCCTTTACTTGGAAGGGGTCAAGTTCAGTGATTTCCAGGCTACGCTGCAGGGTCTGCTGCTGGCTGGCTGCTTCCTTTTCATCTCCCGGTCCAAGGTAAGAAGGAAGAAAGGTGATGAGGGACTCTGGCTTACAGAAGGGGAGGGAAATGTGGGCAGCCTTGAGAGACCAAAGGTTTCAGAAACATGGGTGGGGACAAGTAAGATTTCCAGTTGTTGGCCCTTTCCTCGACTACCACAACTGGGCAAAACACATAAGCAAATTTATTAACTTGGCCATCAAATACAGCTTCCTTGGCATAGTTTTTTCAAGCAGAGTTCATACTGTAATGCCCATATATCCCTCTTCCTAGCAAAGGCTACAGAGCCAGTGTGACATAGTGGTTAGCGTGTTGGACTACGACCTGGGAGACCAGGGTTCGAATCCCCACACAGCCATGAAGCTCACTGGGTGACCTTGGGCCAGTCACTGCCTCTCAGCCTCAGAGGGAGGCAATGGTAAAACCACCTCTGAATACCGCTTACCATGAAAACCCTATTCATAGGGTTGCCATAAGTCGGGATCGACTTGAAGGCAGTCCATTTCCATTTTCAGCAAAGGCTACTCTGTCCTGCTCATCATTTCCACTCTTTCCTTACACTCCTCCCTCATTAAGTAACTTTCAAAATTGGTCCGCAACAGGTGGGTCTTCCTCTTGCCTCTGGTTGTGGCACGTTGACACTTTTTTTTCATTGTAGCCACTTTCAAAGTAGTTAGCCTGTGGTGTGGTTCAACTTGCACTGCCTCCCATATATTTTCCACCCTGGGCTCCTACTGGGAGGAAGGGCAGGATTTAAATCAAATAAATAAATTAAGAATATTTGCAAGTGAACATAACCAGCCTCCAAAACCATGACAGCTTGTAGCTGTCTGATTCTGACCCCTTCTTGCTTCCAGCCTCTGAAGACTCTCTCCCGGGAGCGTCCCCTACCCAATATCTTCAACCTCTACACAGTTCTCACAGTGCTGCTGCAATTCATGGTCCACTTCATCAGTCTGGTTTATCTGTATCGAGGTGCACAGGCCCGCAGTGACCCCAAGTGAGTGCTACTTAGATGTAAGCGTGAAACTATAGAACTGGGAAAGGAAATGCTTCACAGTGGAATCAGTAGTGGCAGAGTGGAATATGGGCAAAATGGAGTGTTGCTTACTTAAACATGAACATTCTTTTTTGGGGGGGAGAGGTGCAGGAGGCATCCAGTAAACAGCGGGGTTAACACCACCACTGCCCTAGGATGGGCAGAGTCTCACATAGTCCCAAAACAATTGTATCAGCAGGTTCCCAAGTCTTCACCTCAAGTTCCAACCGCATCCAGAATAGAGACAGAGCAGGCAGAAAAGCTAAGACAGCGTAAGAAAGAAAGCAAAAATAATTCCTCTGAACCAGTATGGCACAAATCAAATGCTGAAGGTTGATCCCATGCTCAGCCGCCTGCGTGGGTAGGACTGAATGCCTCCAGCTCACTTCTGGAAAGAACGTGAGCAGTAAGTCACTTATTGACATGATTATTTCTAATTGTTTCCAATGGTGTTTGAATTATGACTTTCTTCATTTTATATGAAGCACTTTGGACACAATTTTGTGGATAAACAGCATACAAATAGATGATATATGCCCCTGGGTCAGGAAAGTGCCAAGTAAAGGATGTCAGGAAACCAAGGCCTCCTCGGCCAAAAGGGAACCAGTGATGGAGACAGGCGGGAGAGCCAACAGTCCCTTTATTTTTAACAACGTGAATGTTGGTCCTGTCCTTCCGCAACTCTCTTCCATGTGAACATCAGAAGAGGCAGGGGGAGGAAGAATAGTTTCCTTTGGAAAGGAAAGGCTAGGAATAAATGGGTAGAAAGCTTGCAAAATAGTAAGAAACCAGAAGCTGACAAGATGAGAATGAAAAACTGAAGAAGCAGGAGCTTAGAACTGTCCTAAGGCAAGGCAGGGAAGGAAGTGGAGGCTCAGGAGCTGGCTGATGCAATTATGTTTGGTACCATGTGGCCCTGCATGCCTTAAGACAATGGGGTGTTACTCCCCACTGTTTGCTGGATGCCTCTTGCAAGCAGTTCCAGAAATGTATGTGGATGAATCCAGAAGAGTACGCGAAACAAAAATTTCAAAAATTACTGATTTATGTAACTTTTTAATGCTTAACTTGAATTTTAATAAGCTAAATTCTCAAGGATTTTTCTGTTTCTTTAAGGAAAGAAGATTTTGTAGATCTCTACAAGGAGTTTGCACCCAGTCTGGTGAACAGCACTGTTTATATCATGTCCATGGCCATGCAGATGGCCACATTTGCCATCAATTATAAGGTGAGGTGTGCTTTGTTTTTACAACTCTACCATGTGCTGTAATTTACTTCGCTACTCCATTTCTAGGCATATGCTGCAAGATGCATATAAAACACAGGGTGATGCCGTGGAATCGACCAAGGTGGTGGTCACCAGGGATCTCAAATGTAGCATTAAACCATGCAATACAAGGATGGAAAGATTTGCCTATAGATAGATCCATGTTTTCAAGCCTAGAGTCCAAGTGCTGAAACTCTTTATGCCCTCCCAAATCCATACAGAATGCTTTGAAGTCTTCATGTTAGAAGTGGACTAGGCAACCTGCTGCTCTGCCGTGGCAACTCCATGTCTTTGTGGGCTTCAGGATGTCCTACCATGAGAAGTACTAAATTTTATTGTTCAGAGATATCTAGACTCTCTTCTTTTTGCAGTTGCTCATAGATGTATGGCTGGGATAAGCTAGGCGCAAAGGCAACTCAACTTGCAAGTTTATGGCTTAACTAGTTACATTTAAATCCCCTTAAATTCCTTACTTCAGGTCAGTTGTGTGTTGCAATAAAATAAATGCTAGGATTGCTTTCGGTCAGACATACACACAGTCTCGGCAATCCTGTTGTCCCTGGAAGGGAGTCCCAGGGACCAAACACTGCATCAGATCCCCCTCTCCATGGTTGTCAAACATTGTTGGTAGTGCTGAAAAGCATGTTGTGTGTCAGAGGAAGGCCCAGGGAGAAGGTATTGAATCCAAAGGATCCAATGCTTTCCCATTCACCCAGGAGCTGGCAGTGTTTTTACCATTCATTTCCTCCCCAGTGGGAGAGAAATAGTTTAAAAAAAAAAAAAAAGACGACAAGGAATACAAGCACTCTTTCACCTGCTACCAAGAGCCGGTTGGGGCATTGGATAAGGCAGAGAAATCTGTCTTTGGTTCCAGATTCCACACCCATCACCCCAGGCTTTGATTAGCTTTAAGACATAAAAAACGTACCAGATTTATAAAAATCTTGCTAGTGAAATAACATTCATATTTCTGCATGCAGTTTAAGAGACCAGTCTCAAGATGCATGTCTGTTGAGGAAAAAAATGTAATTGGTGGCAATTGGGTTTTGTGATACCTGCTGAACTGCTTTTGGCTTGGCTGCCCTTTCAATCCTTGTCTTTGTTGCTCAAGGGCCATCCGTTTATGGAAAGCCTGCGGGAAAACAAACCTCTGCTGTGGAGCATCATTCTGTCAGGGCTGGCAATTGTAGCCCTTCTAACAGGCTCCTCCCCAGAGTTCAACGAACAGTTTGGACTGGTAGAAATCCCAACAGAGGTGAGTAGGCAGATTCCTTGTTCAGCTTTACTGGGGGTGGGGGAGTGATTTTAGAGTAAACTTTTGAGTATCTGTGTTTAAGGTTAGATTTTCCTTGGGAGCTTCAGAAATGTTTTTAACTAGAGGTGACATTTTAACCAGTCAGAGGCGTCTAGACCAGTCTTCCCAATGCTGGTGCCCTCCAGATGTCTTGGACTACAACTCTCTGCCCCTACTTGCCTAGGGCTCATGACAGTTGTAATCAAAAACATCTGGAGGGCACCTGGGGATGCTGGCCTAGGGCACTCAAAGCCCACACACTGTCTCTGAGCCAAACTGTGTATCTGCTGTTTCGGGTGACCCAGTGGCAGGTTCATGTCCCTCCCATACCTTCAGTTCTTGTCTATAAATCTTTACAATGAATTGGCATAGTACATTTGTATTAAGATACATGCAGTTCTTGTAATAATTAACACTTGATCATGATCACTGGTAACTATACTGAAAGGGCTAGCAACTAGAACCGAACATGTACATTCTTACCTGCTCCTGAAATTTTTCTCCCTTGCTAGCGAATAAATACAAGCCTGTGGTGGGGAATCTGTGGCCTGCCAACTCCCATCAGCCAGTATGGCTCATGGTGACGGGGGTTTGTAGGCCAATAGCATCTGTTCCCCTACCCCTACTGTAAACTAGTAAGTGGAAATTTAATGAGGTACACACATAACTTCTTTATCACTGCTTCATGCCTGGCCTCCCTGTAATAGATTTCTGGCTAGTTGTGGGTGAGTTGACAAAATTCTTCTCACACCTTTGCAGGCCAAATACAACCAGCTTATTAAGCTACTTGCTTGTGTTACCAAGAATCACCGTATGAGTGTTAGGAAGGTTTCTTAGCACAATTACATTTCAGCTCTATAAGACAGGTTATTCTTGACCAGTAGCGAATGAAGCATGCACACTCTCATGATTTTGTCCTTCTGTTTCAGTTCAAACTAGTGATCACTCAAGTTCTTCTGGCCAACTTCTTCATTGCCCTACTTGTAGACAGAATCCTACAGTTCCTTCTGGGCAGCACAAAGCTCAAAGTGCCTTCCTGAGATGAATCCCTGGCCAAAATAAAGGACAAACAAGGAACTGGCCACTACCCAGCATTGCAGGAAGAATATTTATTCTTTTGACAGTGGACAGTCCTCTCTTATTCCAGTTTGGTACTGGCAGGTGACTTCCATATTGTGCCGTTTTGGAAACCACAACGAAGGCTAGGTGGGGAGGGGGAATGGTACACTAACTTTCATGTTTTCCAAACATGACAGCATCTGTTGACTTTTATACTAGTACCCCTACACTCCTCAAAAAGTGGTCATGGGATTTGGTAATTAAATGGCAATCAGTGCATTTTGAAATATGGCTGATGTTTTGTTTTTTGTGTCAAAGTCCTTTTCTATTGAGTCTTGAGGAAGGTGTCAAATCCTGTATCAGAGGGGACTGGCCTTGAAGTGGAACAAATCTTATCCTGATGCTGGAAGTCTTCTCACTGCATTGTCAGTTAAAATTTGTTTTGTATTTCTAGGAAAGTCATACTTCTTGTCTATATACTAGCTGTATATGCAGAAAAGCCATCAATATAGAAATAGTGTTACCCATAAAACAAGTCTGTTCTGTGCAAAGAAAATGAAACGCCTATGCTAGAAACAGTATACTGCACAGAAGTTTGACTTTGAATAACAGGCACTACCATATAGGAAAGTGTGTTAGCAGCTAAGAGGCAAGATTATATTTACAATCTTCAGGTATTATAGTAGTGCCCTAGGTAGCTCGTTCCTTTTTAAGAGTGCACCCATAGAGTTAACGGACAGTCCAGGTAAGAGCTTTGATAGCAAAAATGCACACGAAGAAGTTGCTGGTGCTACGAGATGCTGGGTGGGAGTCTGGCAGCTGCTGTTCTTTCTACTACAAAACCATAGTTGTACTGAAAGCAAAACAAAACAGCCTTTATGAAGAAGCAGCATCACATAGTTTGGTACAGTAGAGAGCATGCACCTGCTTTACATGCAGAACGTCCTCCACCAATTCCATCTTTAGTTAATGGGTTCCAGGTAGCATCATTTAGAAAGACTGATCCCTGTGCCTGAGAGGCACTGCCAGTCAGCACTGGGCGAAATGGGCTAATGGTCTCCCAACTTTTTCTAAGGCAGATTAATAAATACACTAACTAGTCTGCAATGTTACTTACCTCTTTCTCAATATCAGCAACAGATTTGATATGCAAGTTTTTAAAGAAAGAATAGGCCTAGAAAATAAAAAGCAAAAAAGAACAATGATTCTTACTTATCCCCATCATACTTTAATTTCCCAAAAAACTCTTCACATCAAAATCAATAGTGCCACAACTAAAAACTTTTCCTGAAGTGGATCCACCACCATTCTCTCTGGAAAACAAATTCTGATTAGCAACAGCTGCATCTAATTGAACTAGACACCTGTCAACTGGTAACCTCCACCCAACCTCCCTCAAAGGCAGCTAAGTAATTCTATGGCTAAAGGTAGATCTGCAATTCTGGTCTATGGATCTGATTGATTGATACTGACAGTACTCTTGGAATTGAGAAGAATTCTTACATTATTGCCGTTAGTGATGCTGCTCTCAAACTTGGGGTGCAGAGTGAAGGGGACTCCATCCATGGCTAAGAGGGAGAGAAAAGTTATTCAGATGGGCACTGTGGTGCATCCTTCCCTGGCTCTCCCTGTCAGGTTCCTACCTGCTCGTGGTTACTGCCTGTCTCTAGGCACCACCAGGGACTCCACCAGTCCGGACCGCACTCTCTTATGGTTTACCTATCCGCTCTAGCACAGATCTCAACAGGTCCCCCTGCTAGGCAACCACCAGTAACGTCCCAATACTAGTATTCCCAGAGACTCTGAATACTGGTATTGTTATTCTCTTCACCGCTGCCACCATTTGTTACAGTTCCCCTTCAGCCTTGGTCATTACCTTACCCTCCCTTCTGGTCTGTGAAACCCCAGCCAAGGATCAGGCCTTTGGTAAACCAAATTAAGTATTTATTAAAGATAACAAAGCTAACAAGATTAACAAGATTTCTTCTTAAGGCACATAAGCATATGGTTTTACTCAATACTAATCCGAACTCCACCTCCCTCCTGGTAAACAACTCTCTAAACCCCACCAAGCAATCCACTCTTTCTCTTCTCCCCTCCCAGATTCCACTCTCACTCTTCCTTTTATACATTCAGCCATTTTAAACACTCAGCCAATCATCTCGCATTCTACTGCCCATTCACTCCCCCTCTTTCACTCCACTTACCATGTATCTTCTAAAACAACAACACTTACCATATATACATTAATATAGGAACATCACATTTCCCCCCCCTTAAACAACGGCAGAGTATTATTCCTGTTCCAGGATTTATACGTCGCGTTAACAAATAAAAGTCTCTATGGGGAAAATGTCTTTCTTTGTTCCTCTGTCTGGTCACATCACTGCAGTCCCAGCCACTTGCCTGTAAAGTCCATCGGCCAGTACATTGTCCTTGCCTTTTATGAACTGGAAGTCCACTTGATAGTCCTGTAGGGCCCAGGACCACCTCTGCAGCATAGTGTTATGGTTTTTCATAGTCTGCAACCATAACAAGGCCCGATGATCCGTAGTCACTGTGAATCTTCGTCCCCACACGTATGGGCGCAACTTGTTCAGTCCCCACACGACCGCTAGGCACTCCTTCTGGACCGACGAATAGTTTTTCTCCCTCGGCGTCAGCTTGCGACTCAGGTACGCCACTGGATGTCTGGTGCCTTCTCTCTCCTGTAGCAAGACGACTCCCAGCGCGAGGTCCGACGCATCTGTAGCCACGATGAATGGTTTCTCATAGTCTGGTGCTATTAATATGGGTCCTTGGCACAAGGCTTGCTTCAGTAGATCAAAAGCCTTCTGACATTCATCCGTCCATACCACACGCTCAGAACACTTCTTCTTGGTCAATTCATGCAAGGGGGTTGCTATTTCCCCAAAATTTCTCACAAACTTCCTATAAAATCCAGCCACACCCAGAAATGCCCTTACTTGTTTTTTGGTTAAGGGGATCGGCCACGCTTGTATTGCCTCCACCTTGCTCCATAAGGGGGTGATTTTCCCACTCCCCACCTTATGTCCTAAATAGATTACTTCCTTTAGTCCAAACTGGCATTTCTTAGCTTTTATTGTGAGGCCTGCTTTTCTTAAGGCCTCCAATACTGTTGTCAGGTGTTGGACATGCTCAGGCACCGACTTGCTAAAAATGGCCATGTCATCAATATAGGCCACTGCAAAATCTGACATGCCTCGCAACACAGTATTGATTAGCCTCTGAAATGAACTTGGTGAGTTCCTTAGTCCCATGGGTAAGGTCACAAACTCATATAACCCATCTGGTGTACTGAAGGCAGTTTTGGCTCTGGATTGCTCGTCTAGTTCCATTTGCCAAAATCCTTTACAGAGATCTAGTGTAGAGATAATGGTTGCTGCCCCCAATAACTCTAACATAGCGTCTACCCTAGGCATAGGATACGCATCTGGGACAGTAATTTTATTGATTAGCCGATAATCAATGCAAAACCTTGTCGTTCCATCTTTTTTTGGAACCAGGACAATACTTGAGGCCCAGGGACTGATGGATTCCCTGATCACTCCTAATTCCAGCATCTCTTCCACCTCCTTTTTGATCTCATTCAAAACTTTCCCATTCACACGGTACGGAACAGATCTGATTGGGGCATGATCTCCAGTATCAATGGAATGTATAACTATACTGGTTCGGCCAGGTTTGTTGCTAAAGAGATTCCTATAGGTTTTCAAAACTCTCAGAATCTCCTCTTTTACTTCCTCCTTCACCTCCTCTGACCATTCCACTTGATCTACCCCTCCTTTGTCTTTGCTTTCCTGTACCAAATCTGGAAGTTCAGGCCCACTTCCCTCAGGGAATAAGGTAACTTGCAACACCTTTGCATCCCTGGTATGGTAAGGCTTTAACATATTTACATGAACCACTTTGCTTTTGTTTAATTGGTCTGTGGTGATTACATATGTCACTGTGTCAAGCCTTTCTCTGATGGTATATGGTCCTTCCCAGTTAGCCTGTAATTTGTCATGTTTCCTGGGTATGAACGCCATAACCATATCTCCCACATCATACACACGTTCTCTGGCTGTTCTGTCATACCAGTAACTTTGCTTCTCCTGTGCATGACTCAAATTCTCTTTCACTACTTCCATCATTGATGTTAATTTATTGCGGAATTCCAATACAAAATCTACTACAGAAGTTTTGTACTCTCCCAGAGTTCCTTCCCATGAATTTTTTAGCAGTTCCAAAGGTCCCCTCACTTTTCTAGTGAACATGAGTTCAAAAGGTGAGAAGCCTGTTGACTCCTGAGGGACTTCTCTGTATGCAAATAAGAAGCATCCCAACCGTTCATCCCAGTCTTGTGGGTGATCTTGAACATAGCTTCTGATCATGCCCTTCAAAACTCCATTGAATCTCTCAGTTAGCCCATTAGTGGCGGGATGGTAAGTAGTGGTCTTTAGATGTTTTAGACCACAACATTTCCGCATACATTGCATCACTTCTCCCATGAATACACTGCCTTGATCTGTCAGCACTTCATGAGGGAAACCCAGCCTCATAAAGATTTTTAATAAAGCCTCTGCCACTACAGGGGCTTCTACAGATCTCAGTGCTTCTGCGTCTGGGTACCTGGTGGCAAAATCCACCACCACCACTAGATATTTCTTGCCATGCCTTGTGGGTTTGGAGAAAGGGCCCACCAAATCTATTCCCACTCTATAAAAGGGTTGTCCAATTATAGGAAGGGGCTTTAAGGGTGCCTTGGTCTTTACTCCACTCTTTCCCACCTTTTGGCATATTCCACAAGATAGACAATGTTGTTTTACATCCTTGGAGATATTTGGCCAATAATAATGTGCAGCCAATCTCCTCTTGGTCTTTTTTATTCCAAGATGTCCTGCACATGGGACATCGTGGGCTACCTCTAGCAATCTGGTTCTGTATTTGCTAGGTACTATCAATTGCTTCACTGGTTCACATTCATCCTTTCTCTCAGCAGGCATCCACAGTCTATATAAAATCCCATTCTCACACACAACTTGATTCCTCAGTTTGTCAGTGAAAGGAATCTGTTGGGTCAGCGCTTGTTCCTTTATCTGCTTCAGACTTATATCTTTATGCAGCTCTTCCCTGAATTGCTCTGCTTCTTCCCCAGAGACCACTTGATACAGTTTGTCTTCTTCAGCAGGCCTGCTAGTGGTTGCTATGGTGACCTGAGGCTGGTTAACAGATTCCACCCTGTTGGTTTCAGCCCCCCTTAATATGGCTTCTTTTTCTCTGCCAATTTGCTGTCTGGTCACTACATATATTTTCCCCTGTGCCCCCATAACATCTCTTCCCAGTATTACTGGTTCTTGTTGCTGGGCATTAATACCAACTTTATATTGGCCCTTTCCGCCTCTCCATTCCATTTTCACTAGGGCCACAGGCAAACTCTCTGGCTGACCCCTCACTCCTTGGATAGTCACTGTTTCCTGAGGTAATATTTCTTCAGATTTTATTAAATCTGGCCTCAGTAACGTCTGAGCGGCACCAGTGTCAAGCAATGCCCAATAAGTTGCCCCTTGTACACTCACTTCCTCTCTCAGACTTGAATCCAGGTCTGTTACTTCTGTCCAGTTTATCTGGCAAAACTGAACCTTTTTCGCTGCTTCTAAAGCCTTGGGCTCTGTTTTCACTGCCCTTGTCTGAGCAGGATTACTAATGGGGTTGGCAACCTCACATTGAAAACGTAGGTGCCCCGGTCTACCACATTTGTAGCATAATTTCTCCTCACTTTTAGGGTACACAGATCCACTCTGGGGTGTCCTGTGCCCTTCAGATTTTAATGGAGGACTCACTCGCTGTGGTACCACATCCCTTCTGCCAGCACTATATGGTCTGGGTTTAAACTCTCTTGATGTTTTCCCCACCCAGCCAGTTCTATTGGAGGCGAAGTGATCCGCCATCTCTGCGGCCTCCTGCACAGATGTAGGGGAACGGTCTTTGACCAGGAGCCTTATTTCTGGTGGTAACTGATGGTATAATTGATCCAGTATCATGAGGCTTTTCACCTCTTCCACTGACTGAGCTTTGGCACTACTCATCCACTTTCCAAATATATCCATCAACTTTGCTCCCAGTTCCACAAAAGACCTCCCTGTCTGTATCTGGCAGTTTCTGAAAAGCTTTCTAAAATAATCAGGCCCCAGTCTGAATCTTTTAAACACTGCTTCTTTGAATTCAGCATAGGTGACAGGCCTGTCTGAGGGGAAATATTGGTATATCTCAGCCAATTCCCCTTTAATCAGGTTTGATTAATACTGCATGTATTTATCTTCAGGTAGCCCCCACAACTGAGCTGCTTTTTCAAAGGTGCCGAGATAAATTTGAGGATCTTGACCAGGCTCATAGACAGCAAAGTCCTTTGGAGTAATTTTTATTTTTGCTCCATCTCTGTCTTTCCTTGTCTCCTCAGAGTGAAATTTCTCTCTATCAAATTTTAACTTTTCTACTTGTAATTCAGCATCCAATGCTCGTTGCTTCTCCCTCTGCTCAAACCCCAATCTCATTCTCTCAATTTCCAACTCCCTCTGTTTTTCCTTCTCTGCACCTTCCATCCTCAATCTCTCAGCTTCCATCTTCAATCTCTCAGCTTCCAACTCCCTCTGCTTGTCTTTTTCCTCAGTCTCCCATCTTAACTTCTCTCTCAAGTACTCTATATAAGCGGGATTGCTTAAATATCCTTCTGGGGTCTCTTCCCTGACAGGTTGTTTTTGCTGGGCAGTAGCAAATCCTATAAGTGCTACCCTCAATTCATCCTCGTGAGGTAAATTGAATGTTATGCACTTCTCCACCAGCTCCTCTCTTTTCATTTTTATGTATTCAGCCATGGTGTTTGAGTTCACTCACTCTTTGCCACACACTCTTTGCCAGTCACTCTCACAAGAAATCTTGTTTTGTTATTTCTGTTTGCCACACCACTGTTCTGGATTCTCTAGTATTCGTATCTGGATTCTCTGTTGTTCGTATCCCACCGCTACTGACACCACGTGTGGTGCGTCCTTCCCTGGCTCTCCCTGTCAGGTTCCTACCTGCTCGTGGTTACTGCCTGTCTCTAGGCACCACCAGGGACTCCACCAGTCCGGACCGCACTCTCTTATGGTTTACCTATCTGCTCTAGCACAGATCTCAACAGATCCCCCTGCTAGGCAACCACCAGTAACGTCCCAATACTAGTATTCCCAGAGACTCTGAATACTGGTATTGTTATTCTCTTCACCGCTGCCACCATTTGTTACAGTTCCCCTTCAGCCTTGGTCATTACCTTACCCTCCCTTCTGGTCTGTGAAACCCCAGCCAAGGATCAGGCCTTTGGTAAACCAAATTAAGTATTTAATTAAAGATAACAAAGCTAACAAGATTAACAAGATTTCTTCTTAAGGCACATAAGCATATGGTTTTAATACTAATCCGAACTCCACCTTCCTCCTGGTAAACAACTCTCTAAACCCCACCAAGCAATCCACTCTTTCTCTTCTCCCCTCCCAGATTCCACTCTCACTCTTCCTTTTATACATTCAGCCATTTTTAAACACTCAGCCAATCATCTCGCATTCTACTGCCCATTCACTCCCCCTCTTTCACTCCACTTACCATGTATCTTCTAAAACAACAACACTTACCATATATACATTAATATAGGAACATCACAGGCACATACAGATTTTTTAGGTAAAAAGGAAAAGAAAACTTTTACCACGCCCTTCTTTATATAGCACTGCTGTTCTGCTGTTTTCCTATGAAACCAAGGGCTGCCCAAAGGTTTGTAGAAAAGGTGATGGAATGAGACAGTACTGAGAGTATTTTAAAAGTACAATCTTTGCTCAGAAGCAAAGTAGTATGAGAAGTATCAAGGAAAAAGCAACACACACAAAACTAACATAACCAACTTTTATTCCCTCAACTCCTAGAATTTTGGATACCTACCTGAGATGCCATAGACGTTCGAACTTTCATAGATGGACTCATGTCGCTTAAGGGTAGCTTGCCTTTTAGGGCCAGATAGAGCCATGGGCTTTTCTGATGGAAGGTCTACACTGCAAGAATTAAATTGAGAAGTTTGATTTTAGCAAGATCTAATAGTGAATTACAAGCCATTTATGAGCGCCACACAATTTCTGCTGTCTGGTATGCAATCTGAATTACTCAGAATCCCTGCTCGCATGTTTTAAACTTAATGCAGACAGCAGATGGCTACACTTTTATTGTGGCAAGATTCACTCACACTGAGCATGACAGGATGTGCCCACAACCAGAGCTAAGGAGGAGATAATGGGTTTATCCTCAGTTATGCTAAGCCTTGGAGATACATGGAACTTCTTCAAAGAACAGCCTGTCATAATCAAGATTCTGCCCCTTGCCGTCGGGGAGGGCGGGGGTCATCAGCTCCGGCTGGCTAGCACCACGAAAGGCTGTGTCTGCAGACGGCCCCGGTGTGTGAGAGAAACATAACTTTGCCTTAACTTGCGGGTGCCAGTCCAATCAGCTTCCACCTATCTATCTCAAATTCTCTTTACAGGTACTATAACATGCCTTTATGAAAACCATCAACTTTCTGAAATATGCAGATACAGTTAAAAATACAACACGGCAATTGCAGGAAGCTATGCAAAATAACTGAAAAATGGAACAATTGCCTTACTTAGTTTTTAAGGACAGAGACAGAGCACCCCCAGTTATTATTAGTCAATGTGTTAAGAGTGGGATGAGAAGCAAAGAATGGATCACAGCCCTGTCTCTACCAACATAAATCTGGGCACTATTTAAAAAGGAGTACTGCATTACATGGGTCACTGGTCTGACCAAGTCAGCTGCACAACATAGAGATAGAAGACACACTGACAAAGATTCTAGCTGTAATGGCAAGATGGGTAAATTAGGGTTTTCAGTTTAAATTCAGTTAATATCTAAAATGTGTCAGCAACTAGGCCTCTAATTCCAGATTTTCTTTTTAAATGAAGAAAAACCATTCAGTTTTTTAAAACATACATGGCCCTTATTATGGATCTAGTAAAGTCCTCATCTGCTGCCAGTGCTATGCAAACAGGGGAAAGGGCTTGTGGATTTAGGTTTATCCTTACCTGCATCAAAGCACCAGAAGCCTAATGGAGGCAGGGAGGTGCTATACTCTGCTCCACAGCCCACATTCATCCGGGGGACCCTGGCATGCAACAATTTGCCTCCCACAGACAGCAAAGCCAGAAACTGGCATGTGTGTGCAGAAAACTCAAACAGACTTAACCAATAGGTGATAGTGTGGCACGGCAATTTAGTGGATTTGTTTTTGTGAATGAAAGCTTAATCATCCAACCACTATTGGTGAACTACACTATTTGCAGACTGAGGGAAACCAGGTGAAAACAATTGACCTATGGATTGTTCTATAATTTTTACTTTATACTGGATAGAACACATACTAGTGAAGACTGGAAATCATGGTGGATTATAGAACATTTGCCTGACTTATTTCTGACAAACTTTGGACAGAATCTACAGTAATGTGCAAAACTTACCTCTGTGGTTCTAATGAAAGTCGTTTCATTTCTAGGCTCACATTCCGTGGCTTGGGAAGGGGTTTTGGTTTCAGAATATGCTCCTTTCTATACCAAAGTGCAAATCCACTCATTTCCCTAGATAGAAGGAATACTTTTAGAACAAAAACTAGTCTCCAAGAGCTACATGAGAACAACAAACAGAGATGAAAGTGCCTCACCCTATCCGCATGTAGTTTGGGACCACTTTGCTCTTGCTGCTCAGCAGGATGTCAGACACGGCTGTTTCTGCTGCACCCAACGGGATTAGCTGAACACATAGCCTCTTCTTCTTGGAGATGGAAGTTTCTGCAGCAGGAAGGCAGGAAGGGAAGATTGCATCCAAATGACATCAGAATAACATGAACCTTCATTAGATGGTATTACAAATCCAAGAAAAAAAGGTACTAGGCCCAGCTTTGTATTTTAGCAGAATTAGCGTGTACACAGCACCACAAGCTAGTAGAAGAAAATGAGTATGGGTACAAGCTTTATACAAAAGCCCAGAACAACCAGGTTAGTCTATAGAACCTGGTCTGTGTCCACTTCCATGTCAAAGCTAAACCAATACATCTGTGTGCACCTGACACTCTTAAGTGGCAAATCTACTGACCACTTTCAAGACTTTTGTATGGGAGGCTTTTCTCTAAAACTTGGGAATTCCAACTCACTTTTTAAAGTAGATTTCTAGACCTCACAAGATAAGTTGGAATATGTAATAATACAAACTGACACTGGTGCCTTGGTGTCCCAAGAATTTCTTGCTCCAGGCTGTTCTAAACGCATATTTTCAACTAGTCAAATTTGTACACCTTGTGCAAAAAGGACCACAGAGCCAGTCATTGTAAAATGTTTGCAGCACAACTCCTCAATGGGCTGCACAGGAAGCCGCTGTAGAAAGAACATCCCTTGATCAATGAAGGCAAAAATATTAATGACAACAAGTGATGTTCACAACTACTTTCCCACAGCCAGGAAAAGCTTCAGTCACAGCTCGATTTTATTAGAAGACCACTGATTACCTAAACAAGATATTTCCATGTTTAATGTTCTCACAGTCAGGACAAGAGCCAAACATCCAAGGGTAACTGTCAGGTCCAGGATGAGACTGAGGAACCAGACCAGTGGGTGAAAGCAATTCAGTTTTTATTAGAGTGACATCCACACAAACGCTGCACCTTCTCATAAAGCGCCACTGACTTACAGATCCTGCGACATGGAAAGATAGTTGACAGAGCGAAGTGCACTTTCCCGCCCAATTCTTAAGTAGTACCCAAACGGGCGCGAAGCCTTTCACGCCGCCTCAATCCACCCTCAGGGGCCACCTGTCTCCCCCTCCCCCTTTCTTGTCTCTTCACTCGTCGTTGAGTACGCGGTGAGGGGGGAAGCGCCGGCCCCTCCCCTTCTGAAGATTCCGACTCCGGTATGGGCGTAAGGGGAGGTCCGGGCAGAGGGGGAGGCGTGTGAACTTTCAAGGTTGGCTCCGAGACTCTGGCGCTCCCAGGATCTCCATTGCTGGGCAACCCTATCTCTGGACATTCCTCTCCTTCTCCTTCGCTCAAGTCTGACAGGGGGCTCCCCTCCCCCTCGTCTTCTGACTCTAAATCCCCGGGACCCCAATTCCGCATCCCGACATCATCCCCTCTTCCAGGCTGAGCCCCCCCCCCTAACTGGCTTGGGACGGTGGGGAAATAACTCATGAAACCGTTTCACTAACTCTGGAGCGTGCACATCAACTTCATTTTCCCAACTCCTATCTGCAGACCCGTACCCTTTCCAATGGATCAAATACTGCAATTTCTTGCGTCTTATTCGGGAGTCCAAGATGTCCTCAACTTCGTACTCCGTCTGCTCATTTACCCTGATTGGAGCCCCTGGAGGTTCCACTGGCCGCAACTCACTGGGGGGGGCTGCTTTGGTGAGCAGAGATCGATGAAACACAGGGTGTACTTTGAATGAATCAGGTAACTTCAGCCGGTACGCCACCGGATTAATTTGAGTCTCTATTTCAAAAGGCCCCACCCTCTTATCTTGCAGTTTTCTGCATTTGCCTGGCATTGGGAGGAATCGAGTGGACAACCATACCTGGTCTCCTGCTTGAAGGGGGGGGCCTTCTCTCCGGTGTAAATCGGCAACTCGCTTGTACTCCGTCTTGGCTTTGTCCAGTTGTTGTTTCAGGGTCTGTTGGATGGCTTGTAACTCCTGTAGAAATTCTTCAGCGGCGGGCACCAACACTCCCTCCGAACTGCTAGGAAAGGCTTTAGGATGAAATCCATAATTTGCGAAGAACGGGGTTTGCCGAGTGCTGGAGTGTAAGGCGTTGTTGTAGGCAAACTCTGCAAAATGTAAATACGAAGTCCAGTCAGTTTGTTGGTAAGAAACGTAACAGCGTAAATATTTCTCCAAAACGGCATTCAAGCGTTCCGTCTGACCGTCTGTCTGGGGGTGATGGGCAGACGAGAGTTTTAACTCCGTCTGCAGCTGCTTCCAGAGCGCCCTCCAAAACTTAGCCGTAAACTGAGTCCCTCGGTCCGAGACTACACTGTTGGGCAATCCATGCAACCGGTAAACCTCCTTGATGAATAATTTGGCCGTTTCTTTCGCTTCTCAGGGCCCCCGGCAAGGGAGAAAATGTGCCATCTTGGTAAGTAGATCTACCACGACTAGAACGGCAGTCATCCCTTGTGACTTTGGTAGATCAGTTATAAAGTCCATGGAAAGGTCCTTCCAAGGCTCACTGGGGACCTTTAACGGTTGTAACAGCCCTGCCGGTTTTCCCGTTTGATGTTTAGCTCGCATACAAACCGAACAGGATTTCACATAGTCCTCAACGTCCCAGCGCATCTTCGGCCACCAAAAGTCTTTAGCTATATTCTGAATGGTTTTGTAAATCCCGAAGTGTCCTGCAGTGACAGAGTCATGGCACTGGCATAGAATTTTAAGTCTTAAGTCTCCCTCTGGCACGACCCTGGCCGTTTTAAACCACAACAACCCATCTCGCCAGTAGAAATTCACCTCTGAGTCTGGATCCTGCCCTGCCTCGTGAATGTACTGCTGCATGCCCGTCCCTTCCCGTTGCGCTCTTTTGAGCTCTTCCTCCCATGAAGGTTGGCATGATCCTAGTGTTAATTTCTCCAGCGGGATCACGTACTGTGGCTGGTCCTGGGGCTCACTCTCCTTAAATTGCGGCTGCCTGGACAAGGCGTCGGCTCTCTGATTCTTGGCTTGGGCGTGATACGTAATCCTGAAGTTGAACCTGGCGAAGAACTGGGACCATCTGATCTGCCTCTGGTTCAGCTTCCTGGCCATTTGCAGACTTTCCAGGTTCTTGTGGTCGGAACGCACTTCAATTTGATGGGAGGCTCCCTCCAAATACTGCCTCCAGTTCTCGAAAGAGTCCTTAATGGCCAGTAACTCCTTCTCCCAGACCGTGTAGTTCTTCTCTGCAGGCTTTAACTTTCTAGAGAAGTATGCGCAGGGGTACAACTCCTTTCCCTCGGATCTCCTTGTAGCAAAAACCCCCCGATGGCAAAGTCCGAGGCATCAGCTTCCACTATGAAGGGACGGTTCGGATCAGCGAAGCGCAAAATGGGTTCGGTAGCGAATTTCTCTTTTAACTCCTCAAAAGCCTTCGTAGCGTGCTCCGTCCATTGGAACTTTTTCTTTCCCCTTAAACAGTTGGTCAGGGGAGCCGTTAGTTTGGAAAACCCCGGGATGAATTTCCTGTAGAAGTTAGCAAACCCTAGAAACCGTTGCACATCCTTTTTCGTGACAGGTTGCCCCCAGTCCTTTATGCAACTCACTTTCCCTGGGTCCATCTCCACTCCTCCCGCTGAGATTCGATACCCCAGGAAGTCCAAAGACTCGAGGTCAAACACACATTTCTCCAACTTAGCATACAGGTGGTTTTCTCTCAGTCTCTTTAACACGGTTCTTACGTGTCGGTTGTGATCCTCTTGATTCTCCGAAAACACCAGGATATCATCTAAGTAACAGATTACATACGTGTCCAGTAAGTCTCTAAATACATCGTTCATGAATTTTTGGAAAATTCCTGGACTTCCCGAAAGCCCGAACGGCATGACAAGGTATTCAAATTGACCGTAACACGTGAGGAACCCCGTTTTCCATTCATGTCCCTCCTTCATTCTGATTAGATTGTAGGCTCCCCACAAGTCCAACTTCGTGAAAATCTTGGCTGAACGTAGCCGATCTAGCAACTCTGAGATTAAAGGCAGTGGGTAGCTGTTAGGGGTGGTGATCTGATTCAGTGCGCGGTAATCATTACACGGCCTGAGCTCCCCCCCCTTCTTCTTCACGAACAACAAAGGCGCCCCGGCCGGAGACTGTGACGGGCGAATGAATCCTCGCTTCAGGTTCTTTTCCAAGAACTCTTTCAGAGCCACCCTTTCAGTCTCTGTGAGCGAGTAAATCCTTCCCGATGGTATGCTGGCCCCTGGCACAAGATCGATCGTACAGTCGTAAGGACGGTGGGGGGGTAAGGTTTCCATTTCCTTTTCGTCAAACACATCTTGGAATTCCTCATACTTCGGAGGGAGCATCGCTGGCGTGCCCTCTTGTATGGCTCCCGCTAAGGTGTTCTTGATTCCTTCTGGTTGGCAGTTCTCCTGACAGTACTGAGATGTGAACCACAACACTGCCTCTTTCCAACTTATTTTAGGCTCGTGCATGGTGAGCCAGGGCATCCCCAGAATCACCTCAAAGCTTGAAAGATCTGACACGTACAGTGAGATGAGCTCTTCATGCCCGGGAATTTGAAGCTTCAATTCCTCCGTGGCTTGCGTTACCCCCCCTGACTTCAGGGGTCTCCTGTCAATGGTCTCCACGGAAAGGGGGGTGTCCAGTGTCCAGCTAGAGATGCCATAACGCTTGGCCAGCTTTGCGTCGATGAAGTTGGTGGAGGCTCCACTGTCGATTAAGGCAGTAGAGTTGAACATCACTCCTCTGGCAGTTGTAATCCGCACAGGTAGAACCAGCACTCCTTTGGAGGGAGGCTGGGTCATCGGGGGGCCTTTGTACAACGCTGCCCCCAGCCCACCGGCCTTCACGTGGACTGGGTGTTCTAGTTTTCCGACAGCTCCGTCTTCCCCTTCTTTAGCCCACAGTCTCTGGCCATATGACCCGGTTTGGAACAATAGAAACATAAGCGTTCTCGGCGGCGTCTCTCTTTCTCTTCTTCCGAGAGCCTTGGTCTGCCCCCCCCGCCCTTTGGTCGCGCTACCCGTCGTTCCCGACGTGGAGGGATTCTTGCTGCGAGGCGCCAAGGCAGAGTATCTAGGGGCCTCCTGTCTCTTCTCCAGGCGTCTCCCCTCCAGTCGGTGATCGATCTGCAGGCACAGCCGAATAAGTTCTGGCAGGTCGGTGGGGGGGGCGGTCCTGGCCAGTTCATCCAGGATCTCCGCGTTCAGTCCGCTCCGGTACATGAACATCAGGGCTGCCTCATTATAGCCAATCTCTTGGGATAAAATTTTAAACGCATTAGTATACTCGGAAACAGTTCCTTTTTCTTGTTTCAGAGCGCCTAGCTGCCGCGCTACAGTTTCCGCTCTTTGCGGGTCTTGAAACATCTCGGTCATTTCTTGTATGAATCCTCTGTACCTTCCTAGGAGAGCATCCTTTCTCACCAGATACGGAGTCACCCACTTTGCAGCTTCTCCCTCCAGGAGGCTGATCACGAATGCCACTTTAGCCCCATCACCCGGAAATTCTGCATTCCTGACATCCAAGTATAGTTCACATTGAGCCACGAAGGTTGCCAACTGATCACTTTGTCCCACATACTTTGGGGGTAATCCAATGGGCACCTTTACCGCAGCGGCTGGAGGGGCGGTTCGCATCCGATCGATCGTGGCTTTCAAGGCCTGATTATCCATTTTCAGCGCCTTGACTGCTGCCAGCAAGGATTGAACATCCGTCTGTAAATCAGCCACATTAGTCCTCAAGAGTCTCACTTCTTCCGTCTCAGAAGTGGGATTTGTTCCCCCCTCCGCTCCCTTTGACAACTTGTCCTCGTCCCGTGGAGAGAGCGTTGAGAGTGATTTAGGTGGCTCTGTCAAGCTGTCAGGTCCAGGATGAGACTGAGGAACCAGACCAGTGGGTGAAAGCAATTCAGTTTTTATTAGAGTGACATCCACACAAACGCTGCACCTTCTCATAAAGCGCCACTGACTTACAGATCCTGCGACATGGAAAGATAGTTGACAGAGCGAAGTGCACTTTCCCGCCCAACTCTTAAGTAGTACCCAAACAGGCACGAAGCCTTTCACTCTGCCTCAATCCACCCTCAGGGGCCACCTGTCTCCCCCTCCCCCTTTCTTGTCTCTTCACTCGTCATCAAGTACGCAGTGAGGGGGGAAGCGCCGGCCCCTCCCCTTCTGAAGATTCCGACTCCGGTATGGGCGTAAGGGGAGGTCCGGGCGGAGGGGGAGGCGTGTGAACTTTCAAGGTTGGCTCCGAGACTCTGGCACTCCCAGGATCTCCGTTGCTGGGCAACCCTATCTCTGGACATTCCTCTCCTTCTCCTTCGCTCAAGTCTGACAGGGGGCTTCCCTCCCCCTCGTCTTCTGACTCTAAATCCCCGGGACCCCAATTCCGCATCCCGACAGTAACTTTCCAACATCAGAAAATCAGGCAACTTTAGCTTTCTCTAATACAGAGCAGTGCTTGGCCTGTTACAGGATCCCTGAAACACCTGCTCATTGGTAAACATGTAGTAGTAATTTAATCTGCTACTGTGAATCATATCCAGATTGTTGCTGAGCGACTAGGTATTCATCATCATTCATCATTGGCGGGTAAGATCGTCTTCCAAGATAAGATCTTTAACAGTGGGTCCGTAAGTGATTCTGGAGGCCAATTCTGGATCCACACATCCTCCCACAGTGAGGACATAGGTTTCCAGATGGAAGATGGTCACGATGAGGATTTGTTTGACGTGCCTTCCGCTTAGCTCGTTTGTCCCGTTTGCCCTGTATTCGTGCTTCTTCAAAGTCTACAGTACCTTTGATAATAGCCGACCTCCATTTGGGATGTTCATGGGCTAAGACTTCCCAGTTCTCAATGTTCATGTTAAATTTTTTTAGATTCATTTTAAGAACCTCTTTTGCTGTCCACCGATATTCCGTTTTCCATCCTTAAGTTGGGAATAAAGTAGCTGCTTTGAAAGATGGTGATCAGGCATTGAAACAACATGGCCGGTCCAGCGAAGTTGATGTTGAAGGATCATTGTTTCAACACTGGTAGTCTTTGCTTCTTCCAAAATGCTATTAGTCCATTTGTCTTCCCAAGTAATTTGCAGAATTTTCCGGAGGCAGCGTTGGTGGAATCTTTCAAGAAATTGGTAGTGACGTTTATAAATGGTCCATGTTTCATAGGCATACAGTAAGGTTGGTAGTACAATGGCTTTGTAAATAAGCATTTTGGTCTCCCTGAGAATATCGCGATCCTCAAACACTCTATGCTTCATTCGGGAGAATGCGGCACTCGCAGAGCTCAGACGATGTTGAATTTCAGCATCGATGTCAGCTTTTACAGAGAGATGGCTGCCGAGATAGGGGAAGTGATCAATGGTCTCCAGGATCACACCACTAAGCTGGATTGATGGTGCTACAGAGGGACTTGTTCACACCTGTTGATGAAGCACTTTGGATTTTTTTAATATTGAGAGCCCAAGCTTTCCATATGTGTCTGCAAAGACATTTAGGATAGTTTGAAGATCTTTCTCTGAATGTGCGGAGACTACATTATCATTGGCATATTGAAGTTCTACGACAGAGGTTGACATTACCTTACTTATTGCTTTCAGCCTACTGAGATTAAAAAGCTTTCCATCTGTTCGATATATGATTTCCACACCATTAGGAAGGTACTGGGTCTCAGTCAATCAGATGTTTTCAGTTATTACACAAAGAACAACTTCAGTCCTTAGACCTAACTTGGCCTTATCACCAACGTGCTGTGTAATATCGCTTCCTCACTATAAATTAAGGGAATTACTCAGTTATCTCGTTTACAAATATGAACATTCTTCACCGGTTTATCCCTGCCTATATTTATCCCCTACTTCCCCTGTGTCTTTTTAGATTCTAAGTCTCTTGGGATAGAGATCTGACAAATCTGTTCTTGCTAAAGCACTGCATGCACAGATGGCACTAAATAATTTGTTAGGTATAAGCACTGAACAAACTGCCTAGGAATGTTATAGAACCTTCTGCCTTGGCAGAAAGGATCAATATATTTAAGGGATGATTCAGGAATAGAAAGCTGCTTAGAGGTTTGTCTGATTAAGCAATATATATAAATATTGTTAAGTAAACAAAATTATATTGATGCAAGTAGTTTGAGATTTTAGCAGGTGTATCAAAGCAAAGTTGAACTAGCTTGCACAGCTCTATCTTGTTCCAGTCAAAATGCAGAACAGTGAAAAAGGGAGTTGATCCTCCTGTGTAAACTTCACCAGTGCACAGAAGCAAAAAGAAATCCTCAAAAATGGTTTCACTATACCTCAGTCAATAAAAACATGGAGGCGGCACAAAGTTCCACCATGCCACAATGACTTGTTGGGGGTGGGAGTGGCAGAGAGAATGACTGTAGTCACATGTACTTCGTAAGGAGGACCACCTTCTCTTTGGGAACACAGCTTTCTACCATTAAAGCAAAAGTAACAGGTAAAGTTGCATCACCTTTACAGCAAGTTCCAAGTCTATAATTATCTCCAGAGAAATCCTGTAATGTCTGTGTTACATTCATGTTATGTTTGCATGCTGTGGTCTAGGTTGCGGTCTGCACTCTTACAACAGCATCCAGGGTTACAACTGGGCAAAACAAAATTTCAGTAATATGTCAAAGGGTTATGAACTAACCCTACAGGTTAGTTGTTGCAGTTCCATATGGTGCTGGGCCAAAAGCTTCAGGTTATGAACAAGCATGCCAATGGGAGTTGTTTTTAAGTGGGTTTCTGCTGAAGAGCTGTTACTATAAACAGATTTTTTTTAAAAAAATGCCCAATGAACAGGCAGACTTACTTGGATCCAAAAATTCTTTAACATAAGAGTATCCAGAAGGCAGTGGTGATTTCTCACTCAAGATTATGGCGTCATGTAGTACATCTCCTGTGGGGTTCTGAAAAGAAGCAGAATTCATAAATTCCACTGGCACCGAGTTACTTGCACACAGCCTGTCTCAGCCATCCTGGCATCGTCCTTACCTCACTGTTGATAGCAGAAGTAAAGCATAGGTAGTAACCAGATTTCTGTGCAAATCCCTTCCCAAAGTTAGCAGGGGCTCCTTCCACAGTGGTTGTAATCTAGGGACAACAGGAGAGAGAGGAACATTTATGAAGCAAGAGGGAAAAGAACTGTCCTGTTCAGTTCACAGAAAAATACACCATATCAGGCCAATGGTCCATCTAGCTCAATATTATCTACACGGACTGGCAGTGGCTCTCCAAGGTTTCAGACAGGTCTTTCCCAATTTTACCTGGAGAAGCAGCACACCCTTACACACTATGCCATCAGACAGGTCTAAGGCCACTGGTGGCTACCCCTTTATCTCCCAGGAAGATCATCACCACAAAAGGGAGACCAAACTAACGTCACTCATTGGTCAAAAAAGGAGCAGTTTCAGGGAGCTTACTTCCCCCTCCTTACCAGAAAGACCACTTATGAGAACTCTGTGGGTTGTATTCAAGGGTAGTCCTACTTAGAGGAGACCCAGTGAAATTAATGGACCAAAGTTAGCTATGTTTATTCATTTCAACGGGTCTACTCTGAGTAGGACTAATATTGGATACAAACACTTTAAGTAAAAAACTAGTGCCTGTTTCCTTTTTTCCTCCCAGTCCCTTTTCCTTTAATGCCATGCTTTACAGACTGTGCACTTGAGGACTCTAGGAGGCTTTTTTTGGTTGAAGAGAGGCAAAAAAACAACAACTTTAAATCCAGGATGGAGAACCTCCAGTCCTACGGCCAATATTGGCCCACCAAGGGTTCTAATGTGGCCCACAAGTTCATTTTTTAAAACCATGGTCACCTGTCAATCAGATGACATTGGCTGATGGGCAGAGTTCAATTCTGCTCAGTTCAGCTGTGTACGCCAGTTCTCTGCAGAAAGCAAGATTTAACCCTCTGCTGATCATCTGATGGGGAGGTTCCTGCTCAGTTCAGCTGCAGGTATGAGTTATCTGAAAGGAACTTCTGCCCGCAGCTTACGTCCTGCCCTTCAGTTGGATGGTCCTGTCCACCTGTCAAAGTTGTTCTGCAGGGTGGGGGGAGATGAACATCTGCCCTCCCCAGGCCAAAAAAGTTTTCCCCACCCCTGCTATAAATAAATAAATAAATAAATAAATAACCTGATCTTCAGACATTTTGCATGCAAAGAATATGCTCTGCCACTGCTTCAAATATTTTCAAAGACTAAGTTTAGAACAGATGGTTCTCATACAGAAAACCTCCAGTGAAGTTCGCCACTGAGAAGATAAGGGTTGCTTTGCTTGATAAAAAGTCACAGGAAGGAAGCAGATGTAAGATCCACCCCACATCCTAGGTGTTGGACTACGACCTGGGAGACCAGGGTTCAAATCCCCACATAGCCTTGAAGCTCGCTGGGTGACCTTGGGCCAGTCACTTCCTCTCAGCCTCATGAAAACCCTATTCACAGGGTCGCCATAAGTCGGAATTGACTTGAAGGCAGTACATTTACATTTTTTTTATCAATGAAAACTTAATAAAAATGTAAAATTAAAAAAACCACTCCACATTCTAAAGAAAATATTCCTCAGAAACACTCTCACAGAACAGGTGCTATTTATTAAACTGCACAATGACACAAGCAGGTGATGAAGCATGGAAACAGTGGAATGGGCAGGGCAGGAAGCAAACCAGCCAAAGGTCTCTTTTTTCATCTTTGGGCTAGTTAAGGACACAAGGAAGCAGTGAAGCAAGAAATGACTGAATGAGCAAACCAGGACACACTGTAGCCAAACCAGTTTCAAGTCAATGGGGTGAAACCTACATAGTGCAGGAATGCTCAAGGACACATATAGGATGGTGACTAACTGAAACCAAGACAGGGATCTGTCACCAAACTGGCACAACTGACCTACAAAATCATCAGTTTAACCTTGTGGTTACGTTCAACTTCTCTTTGTACTCAAGGTATTGCAATAGCCAGTAGGGAAGCAGAGGTGAGATAGTACTTTAGAAATACGCTACAAAGAGGAGTCACAATATTTGATAGTGGAGCCTCAGCATCCCTAAAATAGCAGATGACTTAATACTTCATTGACATAACATGGTATACTAAAGTTGCCATGTCTATAAGTATAGATTCCGGTGGCTGTGGTCCAGTCACACTGAGTGGATGCCCATTCAAGAGGTCTCTTCAGGTATGGACTTACTGAGATGCCCCCACCAAAATAATAATATTTAGCATTCACATAACATGTTCAAAGCACTTTGTATATATGATTATAAATAGTTCTCAGAACAGGCCACTATTATCATCCCATTTTACAGATTTATTTATTTATTATTTGATTTATATCCCGCCCTTCCTCCCAGCAGGAGCCCAGGGTGGCAAACAAAAGCACTAAAAACACTTTAAATCATAAAAATAGACTTTAAAATACATTAAAACAAAAAACATTTTAAATTTTTTTAAAGCTTTGAAGAGATCTTTTAAAAGGGTTAAAATCATACTGTTAAAAAAAGGTTTAAAAATATATTAAAAAGCAATTCCAACACAGATGCAGACTGGGATAAGGTCTCAATTTAAAAGGCTTGTTAAAAGAGGAAGATATTCAATAGGTGCTGCAAAGATAACAGTCTAATATTTAAGGGTAGGGAGTTCCACAGGGTAGGTGCCGCCACACTAAAGGTCCATTTCCTATATTGTGCAGAACAGACCTCCTGATAAGATGGTATCTGCAGGAGGCCCCCACTTGCAGAGTGCAGTGATTGACCGTGTATATAAGGGATAAGATGATCTTTCAGGTATCCTGGTCCCAAGCTGTATAGGGCTTTGTACACCAAAACTAGAACTTTGAACCTTGCCCGGTAGCAAATAGGCAGCCAGTGCAATTTTTTCAGCAGTGGAGTGACATGTTGGTGTTACCCTGTCCCAGTGAGCAGTCTCGCTGCTGCATTTTGCACCAGCTGCAGCTTCCGGACCAACCTCAAGGGTAGCCCCACATAGAGCGCATTACAGTAATCCAGCCTGGAGGTTATCAGTGCGTGGACAACAGTGGTCAAGCTATCCCCGTCCAGAAACGTCCGCAGCTGTCTCACCAGCTGAAGCTGGTAAAAGGCACTCCTAGCCACTGAGGTCACCTGGGCCTCTAGTGACAAAGATGGATCCAGGAGCACCCTCAGACTACAGACCTGCTCTTTCAGAAGCAGTATGACCCCATCCAAAGTAGGCAACTGACCAATTATCTGAACTCAGGAACCACCAACCCACAGTGCCTCCGTCTTTTATCAGTTTAATGGCCCTCATCCAACCCACCACCGAGTCCAGGCAGCGGGTCAAGGGCTTGCATGGCCTCTCCCGATTCAGATGTTACAGAGAAATAGAGCTGGGTATCGTCACCATACTACTGACACCTAGCCCCAAATCTGGGCTTCATATAGATGTTAAGCAGCATGGGGGACAAAATGGTACCCTGCGCCACCCCACAGCACAGCTGCCAAGGGGCAGAACAACAGTCACCCAATGCTTCTCTGAGAACAACCTTGGAGATAGGATTGGAACCACTGTAAAACAGTGCCTCCGATTCCCATTTCACGAAGTCGGCCAAGAAGGATACCATGGTCAATGGTATCAAAAGCCACTGAGAGATCAAGTAAGAGTAACAGGGTCACACTCCCCGTGTCCTTCTCCCAATAAAGGTCATCCATCAGGGCGACCAAGGCCAATTCAGTCCCATAACCAGGCCTGAACCCAGACTGGGATGGGTCAAGATAATCTCTTTCATCCAAGAGCACTTGCAAGTGCTGCGCCACAACCCTCTCAATCACCTTCCCTAAGAAGGGGGTATTTGCAACCGGTCAGTAGTTGTCAAAAACCAATGGGTCCGGGGTAGGCTTTTTCAGGAGCGGTCGGATCACGGCCCCTTTCAAGGTGGGAAAGCTGAGGGGATAATGGCTTACCTAAAATGACACTGCTGAGTTAATGGGTCACATTTGAATTGGGAACTTGGACAGCTAAATCTTAGCCACTATGCTAGAAGAAAGTGACTCCCAGTCTGTTTCTGTCTGTGAACAGAAGTTCCAAGTGGCCTGCCTCACAAGCATACAATAAAGAAAGGCAAGTTAAAGTATTTATGTATTTTAGAATTGGTAATAAACGCTCCTATATGGACACTGCCACATCTATACTCCTTACACTGCACGCACATAAATAACACAGACGTTTCAGATTGTTTACTGGAATGCATGGGGTTGCCCTTGTAAATGACTTGGAAACTTCAACTGGTCCAAAATGCAGCAACCAGATTACTGGCTGGGATTGCATTTAGAACTCATATAACTCCGGTTTTAAAACAGCTAAGCCAGTTGCCAGTGTGTTTCTCGACTGAAATCAAGGTGCTCACGTGAGTGTCCAAAGACCTAAATGATTTAGAACCCATATATCTGAAATGCCATCTTTTTCCCTACAGACCCTCTTGGGTGTTACAATCAGCACAGGGGGTCCTCCTGGTAGTTCCACCATCGTAGAACTTTGGGGTAGTAATGGCCTGTGAGAGGGCATTCTCCATGGCAGTCCCTAAGTTGTGGAATTCCCTCCCCATACAGGTGCACCTGGCACCATTATGTAGTTTCCATCATATGCTGAAGACCCTAGCCTTTGACATCTAATATACATATTTTTGGGACACACCCTCTTCTCTTGACTAATTTGTTTTAAACTGGTTTTAATAATTGTATTTTTAAATTGCTGTAACTCACCCTGGGACCTTCTAGGGTGGGTAAGAAATTGAACATATAAATAATCTCTTCTTATCAACCCCCTTTTTGTTGCGGGGGAAAGGTTGTCCAGATATTGTTTGTATAATATGAACAAGGGGACTCGCATTAGAGGTCTCTCGACCAAGTATAGGCCCCAGGTTTGAGTTATTATTATTAACATGTCACTACATCAAACAGTTTCCAATCATTCAGACTCTAATGAAGATGTAAGATGGTCTAAAAGGGAGTTTAGGGATAATTCACATCCATTAGTTCTGGGCATCTTCTGGAAGTAATGTAGAACATCTTTACTCAAGCTGGATTTCAACCAGCCAGGTAGGACAAGGTGAACATTTAATTACTGTCAGCTGAAACTGAAGTTAAATCAGTGAGTGATCTTGAACGTGTACCTCTGTTCTTTCAAACTGAAGAATGATGCAGAAAGGACGAAAGAACAGTCACACACAAAGTGACAGAGGCAGAGCTTAACTTATAAAACACAGAGGTGCAGGGAATAAAAAGTACACCCAGCTATCACACCTCATGCCCCAGAACCTTCTTCGTTCTAAGCCCCAATGCTTGAGAAGGCAGTTTGTAAATCACTTTCATTCTTAAGGAACTTTATTCTGCATATGCTCAGGGGCACTCTTCCTTATAGCTAACCTGGTACTGAAAAATGTATTTCTAAATCTGGAATTCTGCCCTCCCCATTCCCCCCACCTAATTTTTTCCTATTTTTTTTATTTACAAATATATTTGTATACTGCTATTTCATTTTTTTTAATCAAAGCAGTTTACAACAAATAAAAAACTTTACAATAAAAACCATTAAAATACAGTAAACATAAAGGTCAATTATTGAAAAGACATCTTAACTGCCTGCATAAGCTTGGCAGAACGTAAAAGTTTTCAGCAGGCGTTGAAAGGTTAAAAACCAAATGCGCCTGCTGAATCTCTGTTGGCAAAGCATTTCAGAGAACTGGGCCAATGACACTGAAGGCTCCATTTCATTCGTGAGCCTTGCCAACTCTGGGGATGACCCACACTGCTCCTGCCAATGATCTCAGTAATTAAGCTGGGATATAAAGGTTCAGGTGGTTCCTACAATGTTCAGGGTTTTGTACATTAATACAAGGACCTTGAACCTGGCTCAGTAGTGAATGGGCAGCCAGTGCAGATGTTTTAAGAGTGTGTCACATGTTGTCAGCCATGTGCCCCATCAGCAGTTTGGCCGCCACATTTGCACCAGCTGGAGCTTCCGAACCAGGGCCAAGGGCTGCCCCACACAGAGCACATTGCAGTAATCGAGCCTCAAGGTTACCAATGCATGGACTACAGAGGTCAGGCTATCCCTGTTCAGGAATGGCCGTAGCTGACCAACCATGCAAAGCTGGTAAAAGGCACTCCTTGACAGAGGATACATGGGTCTCCAGTAACAAAGATGACTCCAGGAGTACCCCTAGGCTACAGACCTGGTCCTTCAGGGTGCGTGACCCCATCCACAACAGGTAACCTGTATATCTCCCACACATGAGAACCACCTACCCAAAGAGCCTTTCGTCTTCCTAAGATTCAAGCATGCAGATGACACCATACTACTAGCAGAAACCAGTAATGATTTGAAACGAATGCTGATGAAAGTTAAAGAGGAAAGCACAAAAGCAGGACTACAGCTCATCGTCAAGAAGACTAACGTAATGACAACAGAAGATTTATGTAAATTTAAGGTTGAAAATGAGGACATTGAACTTGTCAAGGATTATCAATACCTTGGTACAATCATTAACCAAAATGGAGACAATAGTCAAGAAATCAGAAGAAGGCTAGGACTGGGGAGGGAAGCTGTAAGAGAACTAGAAAAGGTCCTCAAATGTAAAGATGTATAACTGAACACTAAAGTCAGGATCATTCAGACCATGGTATTCCCAATCTCTATGTATGGGTGTGAAAGTTGGACAGTGAAAAAAGTGGATAAGAGAAAAATCAACTCATTTGAAATGTGGTGTTGGAGGAAAGCTTTGCACATACCATCAACTGCAAAAAAAGACAAATAATTGGGTGTTAGAGCAAATTAAACCAGAACTATCATTAGAAGCTAAAATGATGAAACTGAGGTTATCATACTTTGGACACATCATGAGAAGACAAGATTCACTAGAAGAGACAATAATGCTGTGAAAAAAGAAAGGAGTAGAAAAAGAGGAAGGCCAAACAAGAGATGGATTGATTCCATCAAGGAAGCCACAGACCTGAACTTAAAAGATCTGAACAGGGTGGTTTGTAACAGATGCTATTGGAGGTCGCTGATTCATAGGGTCGTCATAAGTCGTAATCGACTTGAAAGCACACAACAATAACAATTACTGGCCCTCATCCAGTCCACTACAGCATCCAGGCACCTATCCAGAGCCTAAATAATTTGTTACCGATCCCTCCCCCGCCCCCTGAACTTTTAGGCTGGTTACTAGCCTGATTCTCCCGTCTCTCAGTGGAAGTAAAGGGAGTTTCATATTCTCATTCTCTTTCCAATTTGGGCTTAAACCCCATTTAGGAAACAACAACATGCATTTGTCTGTTTTAAAAAGGGAGGTGACGGAGGCTGCGACATCATGGGGGAGGAGAGAAAGGACGGTGAGATCGGCCAGGAGAGCAGGAACCAAACTCGCTTGGATTAGATTTAGCCAACCTCCCGCCCACTCTCTTAGAGTGAAACTGTCACTACTGCTACGTGAGTCTCTCTCGCCCGTCCTTGTAAGGGAGAAGGTGGAGGGTGGTCTCGCTCAGAGGCGGGGCTCCGCCAGGGAAGGGAGACCAGTTTGTTCTCTCACCGGAGTCCAGCCAGCGGGTGCCACGTTGGCGGCGGAGGTCCAGCCCAGCCCGGTGAGCGGAGCGGCCATGGCGCCTCCTTCTCTGTTCTCGCTCCCTGCGAAGGCGTTAAAAGTAAAGTGTGCGCGCGGAAACTCTGGCTGCTCCCGCTGAAAGCAACAGTTGACACCCCTCCTCCTCCTCCTCCTCCGCGAAAGGAAGCGGCGTCGCTGAGCTGTGACTTGACTCTCTCGGCCCCGCCTTTTTAAAAAGAAGACGTTAGACTCCTTGGCTATTCGCTCACAATGGGTCTCCTCCGATTGGATGTCCCCGCGCAACCAATGAGAAGTTCGTTCTCAGCCGTCCGGAAAAACGCGCAGGCGCTCTGAGATTGGGTTCTTTTACTTTTTTTGGGTTATTTTAAAATGAGGGGGAAGATTTAAAGTTATCCCCGTGGTACATATCAAAAGAAAAAAGGCACCCCTGTTGTTGATCATTCAGGAAGAACTTCAAGAAAATAGAACCGGCTAATTCCTTCGTTAGGACCAAACAAAATGTCACTGGCTTGCTGTTTTGTAACATTTTGGTTGATCATAAGAAAAGTATTGACCAGCTGTGGATTTTAAAGTTTTATCTTTGGATAACTTTATTTCTTTAGAATAGTAGAGAAAACAATCTATTTTTCTCTTAATAGTTGTACTTTAAATATAAAGTAAAATTCTTGTGATTTTTTAAACAGACATAAATATAAGCCATTTGAACATTCAGTGCAGAATTCGACTGTCAACATTTTAATCAACAAAAAACCACCCCAGTGTACTTCGTAGTTGTAGCCTTGATTACATACACAATTACTGCAGGGTGGCCACTTGCACATCACACACAAAACAAAGAGACAGTAAAGGACAAAACTAATGTTCATATATAGATGCAATTTTAGAAATAATTACTATAATATAAATAGAAATGCAATACATTTCACCATAGTGGTGGGAAGATTGTATGCCTGCTCATTCTGCAACCCAAGAACTGTGGATGGGCAACTTCAAGGCCCCTCTCATATTTCTTCATCTCTAACTGGACATGGAACTAGACAGCCCTTTAAACAGAGCTGGCCTTTCTCAAGTAGGGCACATGCACGAGTGTAGATATCACGACACAGTGAGACACGGTGAGACCAGAGTTCAATTTCGGAGCTCCCCTCGTAATTCTCGTCTCCGCTTTTATTTTACCTCCGCTTGGAGGCGTGGATTATTTTCTCTCCATAAACAGCCTATGACCTTTAACTATTGTATAACATCACGTACATACATAGTACAACAGCATTATCTACGTGGCAATATGCAGGCAGTTATTTAACCACTACAGATGTCAGTATCGTTTACAGCCATAAAGTTAACCACATCCTGTTTTTCCACTGGTCAGATCGCAATGTCTTGAGAGATAGTGTACTGAGAACAGCAGCGTGGTTTGCCAACGTATGCTGTTCATTCAGTCCACCCCACATCTCCCCCTTTTTTATTTTTTAGCAAAAAGTAATTACTACGTAATGGTCGCGGAGCAACAGGTGTACACGTCTGGAAAAGGTATTGTAAAAAACAGCATAAGCCTATACTTAAAATGAGTAAAAGAATAGCATATCTAAGAATCTGACTTAGCCATCCAGTGGGCAGCCAACTCCAAAGCCACTGCCACCAAGTTGTAGGGGCGTCCTGCAAAATGTTATTAGCTAGATCCTTCAAGTTTTTTACCTGTGTTCTGATTTCAAAACTGTTGTCAGTTAAATTAAAACAGCACATATTCTTTATAGTTTCGCACCCCAACTGATGTTGTAATAGCAGGTAATCTATAGCTGCACGATTATCCAAGATAGCTTGTCTTAATATACCCTGCTCTTCATTTAACAAAGCAATGGCTCGAGAGGTGGCATTTATCATCTTAACATAATTACAGGCTAATTTATGTAATTGATTGCTGTTACTTACTGCCAATGCAGGAAGTCCAACAAGGGAGATGGCTAGTGATACACTTTCTGCTTTATTAAGCAATTCCACCTTGTCATTACAATCAGCCGGCATGGCAACAGCTTCTCTTTTCCTACGTTGGGCTAGCAACTCCCTTTTATGAAGGAAAATGGGAACCAGTCGACTCAGGCAACAGATGGTATCAGAAATATTAGCGGGAACATAATTAAAAGTGGTTTCTCCACATGTCCAAAACCATCCACCTGGTAAAGGAATGTGTCCGTACATACTGGATATGTTAATGTGCTGTGTACAATTCCATGTGGGTCTCCCAACCTTTAGACATCCCTTCTGCACCTTATGTCGACTACAATTAACCATCCGAGCACACGTATTATTAATGGAATTTGCAACATGTGATGTAAATAATTGAAAAGCATTAACAGGCAGCTGGAAGGTTGGAGTTCCCCAATTCGAAACAGTATGATATTTAATCTCTGAAGTATTCATGAACCGCCCAAGTCCTGTAATGTTCCCAATATCCCCAGGTGCTTTGCATACGGGTATTAAACATGTTCCCAACATACCCATTTCCTGTACATGTTCAGTCATGCAAAAGTCACTCACATTTGTCATTCTTGCTAACTGAACCCAGATATTGTGTTGAAACCGCATCCCCAACTCCTGCCCCAACCTGTCAGCCCCGGCGCTTCCTAAAATCCAACAAATGCAAAGTACAAAAATAGAATTTGTATTTAAAGACGCAATTAAAGCAAGAATGGTATTCTCAGTTGTCTTGTCCACCCCGGCTTGTTCCATTGCTTTTTCTGCTTGTGTTGCTAAGTTCTTTATTTGGCCCCAAGTCACGGGAGGTTGCGGAACATTCCGACCACGCTTCCTGGAAGACATCCCAGTATCCTGAAGTTGCAGAGAAAAATTAGGGATGGGATTCTTAAGATTATCGTGCCAGGACATCGTCTTTCCAGGGCCGGATACACCTAGCAGGTACCCACACAGGACCGTCAGGCGTAGACACAGCCGCGTAACCTCGACCCCACGTTATAAGCGGAACTGGGCCTTTCCACTCTGGATTTGGTAGTTGCCGAAACTGCACCCGCGGGGCAGGTAGAGACTCCGACTGCTGAAAATGCCGCTGCGCTCGAGTAGAAAAGGAAAAATGAGTATTGGGAGATTGAGACAAATTTAAATGATTAATGGTAAACAACACTTGTGCCAGCCACTCCTCTTTGGTGGCCAATCCCAGTGGTACTCCTCCTTTTTGTTTTTGTTTAAGCAAATGCTCTTTAAGGGTACGATTGGTACGTTCGACGACAGCTTGACCTGTAGAATTATAAGGAATACCAAACAAATGTGTAATGGACCACTTAGTGCAAAACTGTGCAAATTGCTGTGAAACATATGCAGGACCATTATCAGTTTTTATCGTCTGAGGTTGGCCCATGATGGCAATAGAACGAATGACATGATTAATAACATTCTTAGTTTTTTCCCCTTTCTGAGGAGTTACCCATATGTATCCGGAATATGTATCTACTGTAACATGCAAATACTTCCATGGGGAGAAAGTAGGAAAATGTGTAACATCCATTTGCCACAACTGGTTAACTATGAGACCTCGTGGGTTCACTCCTGGTTCTGGGGATAGAGTTAACTGTGTGCATTGGGGACATTGTTGAATAATGGCAGAGGCTTCCTGGGCAGTAAGATGGAATTGCTTCTGGAGTGCTTTAGCATTTTGATGATGAAGGGCATGACTTTCTATGGGTGTGCAAAGGAGGGCACGAAGAGCCTGATCGGCATATTGATTACCTTCTGTTAACAATCCTGGGAAAGGTTGATGACTGCGAATATGAAATATAGCAAATCGACAAGACCGAGTATGTATGAGTTTTTGAAGTGTAAGCATAAGAGCAAGTAGATTAGTGTCCAGCATGGGAGAGACATAACTACCGGGTAATGCAAGTACAACATTCTTAACATAAAGACTATCGGTAATAATGTTAACCTCCTGATCTGCAAAAGTCAACAGCGCCATACTAACAGCGGCCAACTCAGATCTCTGAGCGGAAGTTTGGGGTAAGGTGAAAATTGTCTTCCAAACCCCCTGCTCGTGCCATGCAACAACCCCTCTAGTTGGACTGCCATCAGTATAGACCGTGACCGCAGGTAAGGGTTGTAAACTGATTACAGATTGAAACTGGATAGGAATTTTTTGTGTAATTTGAAGCCGTGGATCTGATGAGGAACGACATGAAATTGTGCCCAAATAAGAGACTAAAGCCCATTGAAGGTCATCAGAAAGCGCAACAGCATTTTCCCATGTGTAAAGTTTAAGAGGCAACGAAATTTCAACCGGATCGATACCTAATAATTGCCTTGATCGTAATCGTGCTTTTTGGATTATTTCTGCTGCTTGCATTGGCAAAGTTGTGATAGATGACTTTGGTGTATGGGCTAAATAAAGCCACTCTATTATATGTGTAGCATTGGAGCCTGACTCCTGAGTGAGTGCAGCAAAAAGTTGGCTTCCATCAAATAAAACAAATAAAATCAGTGGTTTATTCAATATTTGTCGATCCACCCAAATAGCTTTTAACGTTGTAGCTATAATAGCTAAGGAATAGTCATATGGAATTAAATTTGGATTAGGCGTCCCACATTGTAGCGGACCCATGGGCACAATTAATTTATTTATTTCTCGTAAATCATGTAAGAGCCTCCACTTTCCAGATTTCTTTTTAATCACAAACACTGGGGTGTTATAAGGGCTATTACTTTCTGCTATATGATCAGCTTCCAGTTGCTCCTTTACCAGTTGGTGCAGAGCTTCTAATTTTTCTTTGGGTAAGGGCCATTGTTCTACCCAAATGGGTATGTCTGTCTTCCATTGTAAAGGAAGAGCTGCCTTTTGTTGGCTAATCATTAATAACAATGGTGGTCTGGAATTGCTCCAGTAAATCCCTTCCCCACAGATTTACTGAAATGTCCAAAATACAAGGGCGAATGTGGGCTATACGATCACCATCAAGAGCAACAACTTGTATCCAATCCTTACTCCGTTTTGAATCCTGAGCTCCGCCCACTCCCCACACAGAAGGGGCCACTTCTACTGGCCAAGAGGATGGCCAGTTATGTTCAGCAATTACTGTGACATCTGCCCCAGAATCTATAATACCTTCAAAAATAACATTGTTTAAACAATACTTACGAACCGGTTTCTCCCTGGTCACTTCTGCCAGTACTGCAGCTACCTGTGGATGGAAAGGATTACCTGAAATACTCACACTCGGCGATTTCGTCCTTGTAGATCCGAATCCACCAGTACGTTTTTGGGAGGAAGTGTTCGATGTGAAAAGACGATATGGCAATAACAATAGTTGCGCAAAAGAATCTCCCTTCTTCATCTGAAGGGGAAGGTGACTCCAATACTGAATATAAATAATTCCCTGATAATCAGAATCAATAACACCAGGTACCACCATTATATTATTCTTGGAAGCAGAGGATCGCGGTAGTACAAGGCCTACGGTGCCTTCTGGTAAAGGGCCAGTGAGTGTGGTAGGCATTAAAAGAACTGCTCCAGGCAAAGGAACATCTTTTGACTCTGCATGTATTAAATCAATTCCAGCGCTTCCTTGAGTAGCAGGGGTGGGTACACTTCCTTGAGATTCGGGGCTGGAAGCCTGCCCCAAGTTCAGTTTCCCTCAATAGGACGGGAAGACACATTGGTATTGGTAGTGGGAGCTGAACGACACTGATTAGCCCAATGATAACCCTTTTTACATTTCGGACAGATTTTCTTTGGCCGGTTTGTAACAGTGCCCCCACCTTTAAATGCTCCTCCGCCAGGAGCCCGACATTCCCTTCTGAAATGACCAGGCTTTTGACAATTAAAACAATTGCCTGTAGGTTTGTTACCCTGTCTTAATGCCCCAGCTAACAATGTCATGGCATGAACATGTGTACCTACCTCTGCACAAGCTTGAATCATGTCTCCCAATTCATATTGCGGTCTATGAATAATGTTTTTCAAAATCTTTTTACAGTCTGTGTTAGAATTCTCGTAAGCTAATTTTAACAATAATTCCCCTTGTGCCTGAGGGTTATCAACCTGCCGTGTCAGAGCCTCTTTCAAACGGTCAACAAACTGAAAATAGGGCTCTGTTGCTTGCTGCCGTACATTCGTAAAAGAACGTAAGGGTTCTTTCCCAGCAGGCACCTTTTTAAATGCTTTCTGTATACACTCAGCAGTTCGATGAAATGCGGCTTCAGGCAATACCCCTTGTTGTGCTATGGTAGCAAAATTACCTGACCCATAAATTTGCTCGGGAATGATATTAGCATCCCCAGCTGCTATAGCAGCATGTCTAAATTCTTGGTCCCAAACTACATATTGCGAAGGAGTCAAAATCATCCTAAAGAGATCCTTCCAATCTTGAGGGATCATGTTATATCCAGTAGCTACTCCTTCCAACATCCCTTGTACATAATTAGCCGTAATCCCATATTCTCTTACTGCCTTATTTATTTCTCTAATAACAGAAAACGGAAGAGCTGTCCAAGTTGCTATGCGATTATTAGCATTATTAGGATCTGGCTGATATGTAACGGGAAAAGCTGAAATTGTACCCTCCCAGTCTCCCATTTCTTCCATAGATAATAATCCTGAGGCTGCAGCCTGAGCTATGGCTGCTTTAACCTTCCCAGTAACCTGTTCTTGTTGGACTGGAGGGCTATATGGAGGAGCATTTACAAATTTCTCAATATCCTTTTCAGGTGTAGGTAAAGAAAGTTGGGGATAAAGAGGAGTTTTCTGGTCAGAATTGGCAAACAGCGATGTCTCTTTTATCCCTAAATGACTAATGGCCTCAGCACACTTTTGCCATAATAAGAGATGGTGAATAGGTGCTCTTGGTTCTTCATGTAATTTTCTCCCTATCTTTATCCAATCTGACTGACGTAGTGATCCTTGCTCTGGATACCATGGACATTGACATTGAATTGTTTTTAACAATGATTCAATGTGAGAACGACTTATAAAAGCTGAGGTATCCTGTTTTAAAATTTTTTGTAGCTCTTGTGCATGAACCTTCTGCTGAGCTGACAATTCCCCCCCCATACTCACGAATGGGAGCTGTACGCTGAGGTGCACCGTTGGCTGATCCTGCCAGTGGGTACGAGGGTGTTTGTTCTGAATCACGTCGGGGTCACCAGATGTAGATATCACGACACAGTGAGACACGGTGAGACCAGAGTTCAATTTCGGAGCTCCCCTCGTAATTCTCGTCTCCGCTTTTATTTTACCTCCGCTTGGAGGCGTGGATTATTTTCTCTCCATAAACAGCCTATGACCTTTAACTATTGTATAACATCACGTACATACATAGTACAACAGCATTATCTACGTGGCAATATGCAGGCAGTTATTTAACCACTACAGATGTCAGTATCGTTTACAGCCATAAAGTTAACCACATCCTGTTTTTCCACTGGTCAGATCGCAATGTCTTGAGAGATAGTGTACTGAGAACAGCAGCGTGGTTTGCCAACGTATGCTGTTCATTCAGTCCACCCCACACACGAGAGAACTGACTCTTGAGTATAATGCCTGTGAAGTTAAAAAGGTAATAAAATGAATGCAAAAAACTAAGGAAGATGGTGAGTTTGCAGATACTGATGACAGTTAGAGCGAGTGGCAGGTGGCAGAGAGAACAGGTCTGAAGAAATCAAACTCAGGCTGTGTGTTTATCAGTTAAGCCTATGGTTGAGACCAGCTGAGGCAAAGGACGTTCCTGTATCACTGCAAAACAAGTCACTGAAAAGAAACACACACACACACACAAAGGAAAACGGAGAATTTACCTGCTGAAGGCCCTGACAACTGAAAGTGAATATGCCATGAGGCTGTTCCTATATGCAGGGATGGGGAATATTTTTCAGGCAGAGGTCCACATTACCTTCTGGTCACCCTTCCGAGGGCCACATGCCAATGGTAGGCAGGGGCAGAGGCAAAAGTAAGTGGAGCAATGAATGTAAATACTACCTCTGTACATAGGCTAGCTTCTACACACACTCGCACACCCCTCTGTCCTCCATCCAGGTAAACAAGGGGAATTATCATATAATTATCATATGATTCTGCCTGTCCGCTTAGATGAGTGGGTCCCATCACCTTCTGAGGCACGGTTGGTGGAAACACGTGAAAGGGTCTTCTTCTGTTGCTGCACTCAGCGTTTGAACTCTCCTGCCCTGGGAGACTTCTCTGATGATGTCTGGCTGCCAAGTAAAAACATTTCTGCTTTCGCAGGCTTTTGGCCCAACTGCTGCCTGATTATATTTTTGTCTTCTGCCGCTCTTTTTTTTAGTTCAAACCTATGCATGTCTACACAGAAATATGCTTCACTGAGTTGAGTGAGGTTTATTCCCAGGTACATGGACCACAACCTCAGCTGCTTGTTTTTATATAATTGGCTGCTTTTATACAGTGATGTTGGCTGCCTTGAGATTTTCTTCTGATGGGGAATGGAAAGGCAGTGTACAACTGTTTAATCGTGTTCTTCCCTCACAGTACTGAGGGAACTGTTGAAAACTACAGGTTGGTAGTCATGAAACTGGCAGTGTTATATAAGGCCACAATTTATGCCATATAATAAGAGACCTCGCGATAATGTTGCTTGCTGAACCGCAGATTCGGAAATACCTCACGACGATGTCCCTGGAGTGAAATACTGCTTAGATTGCAGCTTTCATACACAGAAGCCCTGTAACGCGGGTGCGTCCTTTGTCCCCCCACCCCTGCTTTATAGTGAGGTTCTACTGTGCTTATTTTTAACCCATCTAAGCTGTAAACCGCCCAGAGAGCTTCGGCTATAGGGTGGTATATAAATGTAATAAATAATATTCCAGCTAGGCAAAAGCTCTCACGCCACAAAGCAGGGCCAGTGAGGGGTGTGGTCCAAGGAGAGTTCTGAGGCCAAACCAAGAGGCCTAGAGGGCCATACTTGGTCACTGGGCCTAAGCATCCCTCTGCCCTTCACGATATAGCCATAAAATGCTTCAATTTCGAGACTCTCTACATAATATAGCAGAGGAAGGCCTCAGGAGGGAGGAGAGGGGAAAGTATCCTGGATGTGGCACATTCAGGACATTTTTCTGCTCACCCCTATTGAAAACAACCAAGCTCCATCATCGTACCAATACAGGTCTTTGTATTTTTCAATTAAAGAAGGAAGGCTGTTTCACTAGAACTTTAACAAAGGCCACAATGCAGTCCAGCTGAGAATTTCACATCATCTGCAAGTAAAATGTTTATTTTAAAATGGTAGCTAGAACACCAAAATGCTAGTGACAAAAAGAATAAGAACATAGCTTCTAAGAGCTATGGATAGATTTGCAAAATTTATTTATTTATTATACTTGTATACTGCCCCATAGCCGAAGCTCTCTGGGCTGTTTACAGTAACTAAAAACAAATACAATTTAAAATACATCTTTTTAAAAAACAATTTAAAACACAATTTAAAAATTTAAAACAATAGAAAATATTGCATACTATCTTTGTGCTCAAGGGCTTTGTTTTTAATTGTAAAAAAGATGTTTTCTGAATCACAATTTAGTTTCCTTCCTTAAAAAAATAAAAGGACATCATACCCTGTAATAGCCACTGATAGTACTAGCAAGCCAAGGCTACACAATAGGCCTGTTTACTTAAATGCGACTGTGAATGGGGCTACAAAAGGCCAGTTACCATGCAACACCAAATCAACATCTTAGGAAGAGAGTGGAATTAAACAAGGGTGCAAAAATGCTCACAAAGCATAGGAACCAAACTGAGAGACCCCCCCCCACACACACACATGCAGAGACAAGAAAGACTGTTGTTGCTGGTTCGTGTTTGTTCTCCTCTTCCTTCCTTTCACCGGTACTCATAGGAGAAGTCTGCTTCCTGCTGTCTTCAGCAACCTAAGTGCCATGACCCATTTTTAAGCTGTCTGTGGTTATTGACCACATGGATATTTGTGCCTGTGAATTTATGAAGTTGAATGAAGAGGGAGAGAGAGTACTGAACAGTTTTGTCCACTTTTGGTTCTGTGGCTAAACTCTTGGCATCATGTTATTAATGGGGAATTTTATATATCCACACATATATAATCATAGATATTAAGAAGGTATATGTTTTATAATCATAAGGAGTTAAGCATTGAACTGCAGGCCTATTGAGGCCCTGAGATTCAGGCTCACAGAGAATTTCCATAGGCCTCAATCAGGATCTGTGAGCAAACCAGGCATGGTCACAGTGATCTCCTGTTTCCTTGCCAAATTCGTCCGGTGCCAAATTCGGCCAGTGCATGACTGACAAGTGATTAATTAGTCTATTGTATAAACTCAATCAGCATATAACTGGTAAGCAGTGATTAATATGATAATTGGTTTTGATCCAAGGAGATAAGTTTCTTGTGTAGAGCAAGAACTCCATCCAGGGGAGAAATTATGAAACATGTATAGAAGTTATAATGAGACAAACAGTATGATTTTATAATGATTTTAAAATAATCCAGTGTGTTACAGCATTAGAAAGTGTGTTTTTCATGGTGAAAAGGGAGTAAAGGTAGCTTGCCTTTTCCATTTTCTCTGAGACTGAGAAACAGGAGCTGGATTTGGAATTTCCCAGTGTATTTCTTAACTAAGTGAACTTCCAGCTCCTTAATTATAACCTTTCCTCTACAGTTCAGAATTTTACCATTAGAAATGGGATTTCTGAGAAAGTATAAGGACATAAGAACCCCTATAGCAAAGGAATAGAATTGGGGGTGCTCATACATTCCCAAGCACTCTAAGTTGGGGCAAACTTAACTCAAGGAACCTGTTCAAATATCTCCAGGTGTAGGGTCAGGGTGGTCGATGAGAGCAATGAAAGTACAGAGATGCATGAAAGAACATTCACAATAGCAGAATGCAAGTGTGTGGCAGAAACTAGTCTCAGCTAGTCCCAAAATTCATTAGTCAAAGTGGACAATGGTGATATTAATGAGATGGACAGAATCTTGGAATCAGCACTGGAGTTACCTAATATTTTCTGATTGGTTTGGAACGATTATAGAGAGGAGGAACTGTAATGTTATGTGGGCAGGAACTCGTGAGATTGGTGAATCACTGTCACATGCTGTAATTGTACACTATAAAAGAGCTTGCACACAGTGTCTCAGTGCAGTCTCTCCTGGATGTTTCTGGGAGGCTGACCCTGCATATGCTTGTAAAGAATAAAGGCCTACCTTTTTGCTTCAAGCCTGTGTCCTCAATTTTTTTTTTTAAGGACCCCCTGCAAAAGATCCCAATGGAGAAAAATTCTCCATCATTATATGCATACACAAAGAAAGCAGTGATCTGCAGCTATTATCACACGTTTCAAGGCCGAACAAGCTGAGTTCTTATCCATCAGGTCAAAATTGGAGTTACAAGAGGAAAAATGAGAGCTAGATACAACTTTCCCCCTCCTATGGAATCAGCACTGTTGCTAGAAAAAAATGTTATCATACAGCATGGGTGCACTGTGCTTTATTGAAATTGGGGGATGGGGACCATTTTCTTCCTATTTGGTTGATAGAATGGAATTATTAATGTCAGGCAAGGATCTGACCAATAGGACAGAAAATATTTTCCATATGCCCCACTCTGTTAAGTTGCAGGGCAAGAATACCATTGCCCCTAAAGTGTAGATAGAAGAGAAAAAGGGGGGGGGAGACCACAGCAGGCATCATGTTGAGAACTGGGCAGCAGCAGTGGTCTTGCATCAGGAAGAATGCAGCTGTCTCTACCCCTCTGGAGGCTGAACCATGGGTGGCTTTGTCTGGGGAAGTCTGAGCAGTTTCCGTGCTGGGGAATGTTCCAATCTCTGGAATGTCCTTGATGCTGAAATTGAAACAAGAATGTTTATTTAAGTCATTTCTATACCGCTTTATGTTTTGGGAGAAAAAAATCTTAAAGCAGTTTACAACTAAATTAAAACTTCAAACAAAACATCACAAAATATTAAAAGAAAACATTACAGATACAGGTCAAATATAAATTAGACATCCAAAACAGCATAATCAACAGAAAAATAAAGTATTCTCTTAAACATAAACATTATGAGTAAGAATCAATTAGAAAAATGAATGAATGGATTTTATTACAGCCGAAGGCCAATACAAAATCATCACACAACGTTTAAAACCATTATTAAGACAAACTAAAATAGACATTCCAATGCCGGGTCTCTCATGTAGACATTTGAGTTATCATTGTTCTACGAGTTGTGATAGCCATGGCACAGAATCTAGCAACAATATATGTGATTTGTGGGTAGAGATCTTGTAGCAAAAAATTAGTATAAAATAGAGGATCATGACCAGGAAACATTTGGACGATAGGAGTGATGCTAAAAGAACAAATGTTTTGATAAAAAGTACAATGTAAGAGCATATGCGTAATAGTCTCGACTTCTCCGATCCCACACGGGCACAGCCTAGCTGCGCGTGGGACTCCACGAAATCTGCCCTCGAGGAGAGCTGACGGCATTACGTTGAATCTCGCCATAGTAAAGGCTTTCCTGTATCTAACAATGGACAGGTTACTGAGATATTGGGCTGGTATGAAGCGCGTGTAGGCAGTAATGAGTTTGAACTTATCAGGTGGTACAGTTAAATGGGTTTGCAGTTCTATATCCATTATGCGTTGGGAGATGGCTGACCATGCTTTAGCATACCCCAATTTTGAAATTATAGGAGATGAGAAACCTAGGGATGCTACTTTCTTAATCAAAGAATTGTGCCAAGAGGATTGAAAGGTGTCAAAAAGTACTAAAGGGGCCAGGCCTACAGGTAGGAATTGAAGTTTTAACCATAGTTTTAGCTTGAGTTTCCAAATTCTTGCTTCTATGGTAGGTAGGCCGGCTTCCATTCTTAGAATGTTGTTTGAGACACATGATGGAATCCCGAGGACAGCCCTCAGAAATTTTGTTTGTATGGTTTCAAAGGACAGTGATTTCGGAAAAGTCAAGACCTGTGAGCCATATAGCATCTGCGAGATGACCTTCGCCACAAAAACTTGGATGGAAGAAAAGATGTGTTGTCCACCCTTAGTATAAAAAAACGATAAGAGTGCTTTCGAGGTCCTCCGAGCACTAGAGATAGTGTTCTTAACATGGAGATGCCATAGACCTGAGGCATGAAAAGTCACTCCCAGATATCGGAAAGATGAAACCTGTTCAATTTTAAGGCCATTCAACTGCCAACTATGTCTCACCTTTCTCTTAGAGAACACTAATACTTTTGTTTTAGCATGATTAATAATTAGCTGATCCCTAGCACAATGGTCAGCCAATGCACGCAGAAGACGCCGCAATCCACTGCATGTCAATGATAATAAAACTACATCAAATTAGAAAAATACAAACTCCATAAAACAGCATTAATTAAAAATAACCAAAATAGGAGCTGCATGTCCCCATATACACACACAGCAACCCCTCCCAAATATGTCCTTAAGCAGTCCTCCACGTCCAAAACTCTCTCCAATTCATTCCCACAAACCATACAATTAACGAATCTCCAGCCAAACAACCATTAAGGAGCAAATGCTTGGTCTGCAAAAATACATAGCAACATCAAGCGTAATTGACAAGTAATTCACCCATTTCCATCTAGGGCAACACAGTGTCATACAAACAATGCAACTGCTCCCTCCCTGTCTTTCACTCAGGTAGGGTCCTACTCTATACTGGTTCAGTCACCCACTCAGTGGTACTGGGCAACTCTGAAACACAGAGACATGACAGCCCAAATTGGGCAACGAAAGCACAATTCGAACTACCACCCAATAATACAACACCACTCAGTTTCTCCTACTACCGGATAATACATTCAACAGCACAAATTTAAAGGGGGTAATGCCCCCATGGGGACCCTGAAAGGTCTGCATTGCAATGCTGCCTTCTTAGCTGATCTGTGGGGCGGGCACAATCAATTAGCTGCAAGTGTTTCCACTCTCCTCTTCTGGAATTAGTAGCAGTGTCCTGGCTGGCTGGGCACCTAGAAACAGGGTGGGCAAGCAGATGGAATAGCCACTTCCCTGTCTTAGGACCCCACACCAGCAGGACAAAAGCAGAACAGGTCAGTTGCCTCCAGATACCTCTGATTAACTAAAAGGCTAGAATACAGTAAAAACAAAGACCACCAGGTAGCACATTTATGGGAAATTATTTTATTGGCAAGGCTTCATGTTTGAGAGAGGAATAGCTATCTTTTTTCCAGCAAAAGTGAGGGAACCATCTCAGTGGAATGAGTCAAAGTCCTCCCCCTCTGCAACTCCATCAATATCTTTTTTTGCAGACTGGACAGAGAATGTCTTCAGTCTCTCCCTAATATAATTTGTTTTCTCAACTTTCATTTGACAGAACTTGTATACTGCTTAATCATAAAAACTAAATGATTTTCTAAAAATATACATTAACATTATCGATAAAATTCTGAAGTTCAAAACAAGTCCACCTTAAAAAATTCAAAATATGAATAAAGCCAGTAGTTAAAAATATAAATTATAAAATAAAGTTACATATTAAAATACATGTCAATTTTACCTATCTGTGTAGGCTTGCCTTAAAAAAAATGTTTTTAGGAAGTTCTGAAAACAGTTCAGCAAAAGCGGCTGCCCACTGTCAATTTCCATCATTCTCATAGTTCTCCATATCTTTTGTAGCTGGTGCCCAGATCTGAATCTGGTACCACCACATTTATCTGGTGTTGAATACTGCAGGGCAATTTTCTCCTCCTCCAACATATCTTGGATGCTTCTGTTAATACAACCTAGAGTAGCATTGACCTCTGGCCATTGTGCCACATTAACTTAACACTAGCATGCTATGGTAGGTAAGAATCACCTACAGGCAATAAAGAGGTGAAATATTTATAAAAGGGAAGAAAATTGGTTCAGGTATGTGTGTGTATAAATAAACTAGCATAGACAACTAATAAAACTATTATAGTTTTACAAATAAGTGTATCACCTCTTAAAAAATCAGCAACTTGAGCACATTTTACAGGTGCTATTGGACACATCACAGAATGACCACAGGGTTAATATACAAAGGTAGAACTTAAAATTACAAGTCTTGTATTGTGAAGTATAGCAAAAGACCAACAGGAGAACAAGGTTCAATGAGTATTACACCAATTCATATGCAAGAGCTATCTGCTTTGAGAATCAGGGAATGCAAATACATGATTCCCACAAGGTTCTGAAAATTCCCTACAGGGAAAGCATCAACCCAGGAACCTGCATCAACATCTTAGGAAGACTCTAGTCTTCTATAACTTTATTATATAAATCCAACAAACCCGGCAATCCCAATAACATCAATTAGGTCATACCTATAAAGCCAGGGATCCTAAAAACCCAGTAACAAGGTTTGAAAGGATGCAAAATTAGGCTTGAAATGAGTTAGTACGATTTGAGAAGAAAATATCACTTTCAATTTTCTACATATCCAAAAATCAAGACAAATTTCATATCTGATGTGCAATGTATCCCAAATGCAGCAAAAGACACACTCCCACAACTCTTATATGCAAGGATATGCACTTTCTCCCCCTATGCATTGGGAAAATACCTTAATATGGGGGACAGGAGGGTTTATGGCTGTTATGCTGTATTTAGATATTTAATGCAATATTATGTCTTCCCTGATTAAGCAGCAATCACTCCATGGCTAAATAAATGCTTACCAAGTTGCACTGACAGCTTCTGGAGATACCGTGTAATGTCTTCCATATAAGTTTGGCAAACCTTCACCACTTGATGAATTTCATCCAGCTGAGGACACAAACATTTTAAAGGTGAAAACCTAACAATGACACAATCAGCCCAGATCCCTAGAAATGAGAGACTTCCCTTCCAGTTCTCTCGTTTCATGCCATCTGCTCTGGCTATTACTAGAATGAGCTGTTCAGAAGAAAATCTAGACCTACTCAGCTATAGAAAATAAAATCTTCCTCCTGAGTAGTGAGCCATAACTGTTACCATCTACTCCGTTTAAACCTTCATTCTAACTCAACTCTTGCCTAACGCCACGCCACTGGAACTTGTTCAAGGATCCACATGTTTTGAATGAACCTGGTAACCAGCCACTGTGGTCATCCCAATCCCTTCTCCTCCCAAGCTCTCTGGAATGGTGGGGGGGGAGACGGAGAGGGAGAGAGAGAAAGAGAGAGAGAGAGAGAGAGAGACGGGAGGAGTCAGCCTCACTTTGTGCCAGGCTCTATAAAAATTTGAAAGCAGCTGAACCCTCCAATTCCTCCTCCCAAGACCACTGCCAGTGGAGGGATGTGATCTTTTCCAACCAGTATGAAGCAAGACACATTTCTCTAGTTTGTGATGTGCAAATAACGGTGTGTGTGTGGGGGGGGGGTGTCTCACATCTTACTCGGGTCATTGATAGATTGTGGCATGGTAGTCCTTTAGTACTCTTTCTACCTCTTCCCCATAAAGGCACATTATTTACAAGGGTGTCTACAAATTTTCATGCTCACAATTGTACCAAAGCTCAAAATACATCTTATACAAGTTTCTGCAGAACACTCATAAGAGACCCTTGCTGATCAGGCCTAAGGCCCATACAGTCCAGCATTGTTTTCATAGTGGCCAAGCAAATGCCTATGAAAAGTCCACCAGCAGGACCCGAGTGCCACAGTGCTGTCCCCACTGGTGTTCTCTAGCAAACGGTATTCAAAGGCATACTGCCTCTGACAGTGGAGGCAGAACATAGCAATAGTGGCTAGTAACCAATGTGTCTAATCCCTTTTAAAGAAGTCCAGGTTGGTGGCCATCACAACTTGTAGCAATTTCCATAGTTTAACTATGCATTATGTGAAGAAGTATTTCCTTCTCTCTGCCCTGAACTTTCCAACATTCTGCTTCATTGGATGACTCACCACCAGCACCATGCAGTCAAAGACCTCTCCTTGACAATCCATTATTTTCTGATAGTTTGGCTTGGCCTGAAGTACATGGGCCTGGGATGTCTCAAGATAGCTAAAAGGCTCCTCTGGGACTTGTTTCAACTTGTACTGCTGTAGCTGCCTTAAAAGCAAAAGTTTCAATTGTCAATAGTTGATGCCACCCAGCATAGCAACATCAGAAAGCACATTTATAGGCTCAAAGCTAGGGACAATGCCACAATACAGCCCAATAAGACTTGTCTAGGATACATATTTATATTAGCACTCTAAGCATCCAAAAGAGTTTGTATACATTGTCTCAGTAATTATAATAACTAGAATATTAGGTTACCAACAGAGTTGCTACAAGCTACTGAGACTAAATCTGTCCAAATTTTGACAAACATTTGTCAAGAAATATGGAAAACTAAACAATGGCCCACAGACTGGAAGCGTTCAATATATATCCCAGTTCCAAAGAAAGGGGATCCCAGAGAATGCAGTAATTATCGAACTATTGCCTTAATATCCCATGCAAGTAAAGTAATGCTCAAGATTCTACAACAAAGACTCTTACCATATATGGAGCAAGAAATGCCAGACCTCCAAGCTGGATTTAGAAAGGGAAGAGGCACCAGAGATCATATTGCAAACATATGTTGGATAATGGAACGGAGCAAGGAATTTCAGAAGAAAATCACCCTGTGCTTTATAGATTACAGCAAAGCCTTTGACTGTGTAGATCATGAAAAACTATGGAATGCTCTAAAAGAAATTGGGATGCCACAGCATCTGATTGTCCTGATGCGCAACCTATACTCTGCACAAGAGGCTACTGTAAGGACAGAATATGGAGAAACCGACTGGTTCCCCATCAGAAAGGGTGTGAGACAGGAGTGTATTTTATCACCCTATTTGTTTAATCCGTACGCAGAACATGTAATACAGAAAGCAGGATTGGACCAAGATGAAGGAGGTGTGAAAATTGGAGGGAGAAATAGCAATAATTTAAGATATGCAGACAATACCATACTCTTAGCAGAAACCAGTAATGATTTGAAACGAATGCTGATGAAAGTTAAAGAGGAAAGCACAAAAACAGGACTACAGCTGAATGTCAAAAAGACTAAAGTAATGACAACAGAAGATTTATGTAACTTTAAAGTTGACAATGAGGACATTGAACTTGTCAAGGATTATCAATACCTCGGCACAGTCATTAACCAAAATGGAGACAATAGTCAAGAAATCAGAAGAAGGCTAGGACTGGGGAGGGCAGCTGTGAGAAAACTAGAAAAGGTCCTCAAATGCAAAGATTATCACTGAACACCAAAGTCAGGATCATTCAGACCATGGTATTCCCGATCTCTATGTATGGATGTGAAAGTTGGACAGTGAAAAAGGCGGGTAAGAGAAAAATCAACTCATTTGAAATGTGGTGCTGGAGGAGAGCTTTGCGCATACCATGGACTGCGAAAAAGACAAATACTTGGGTGTTAGAACAAATTAAACCAGAACTATCACTAGAAGCTAAAATGATGAAACTGAGGTTATCCTACTTTGGACACATCATGGGAAGACCAGATTCACTAGAAAAGATGATAATGCTGGGGAAAACAGAAGGGAGTAGAAAAAGAGGAAGGCCAAACAAAGATGGGTTGATTCCATAAAGGAAGCCACAGACCTGAACTTACAAGATCTGAATAGGGTGGTTCATGACAAATGCTGTTAGAGGTCACTGATTCATAGGGTCGCCATAAGTCGTAATCAACTTGAAGGCACATAACAACAACAAGAATATTAGGTAAGTTAGCATTATCCTCATATACTACAAATTGGGGAAGGGCTGGGAGAATAGCAGCTTCTCTAAGTCCTCTACACCAGAATTCAGATTGTGAAATAAATCAGATTAGGTATCCTAGGTTCAGAGGAGTTATCCACAGTTAATCATTAAATTACAGGGGATTGATGGAAAACAGTGGAGAGTCACTGCACACTTCAATTTTTATAAATTGACTTTTTCGCTAAATTTAAATACACAAACAGAAAGTATCAAGATCAGGCCAACAAGTGAAGATAACAACCTGATGGAAACACATATACAAAGCAATCAAGCTTGATATGGAAGAATAAAGAACTGTTAATGCATAGTCCACACTTACAGTCACTCGGCGACACACAAATTAAATATTATTATTATTATTATTATGACTGACATTAAACTTAATGGAATCCACAACTGGAATGAGTAGGCCCATAGAAACAAAGCACTCTGTAGCAAAATATCTAATAGAGCCAGTGTTAGGGTGCTGGACTACAACCTGGAAGACCAGAGTTTGAATCCCCACTCAGCTATGAAGCTCACTGGGTGACCTTGGGCCAGTCACTGTCTCTCAGCCTAACCTACCTCACATGGTTGTTGTGAGGATCAACGCGGGAGAACCACGTACACCACCTTCAGCTTTCCTTTGAGGAGAGGTGGGATATAAATTTAACTAAATAAATAAAAGTATAAATAAAAATATAGCCTGGTCCAAGGCTTTGGTCTGAAGGCACATAAGGCCACTTCCCTGCTAAAGCTAAGCAGGGCCAGGTCTGGTCAGTGCCTGGATAGGAGACCACCTGGGAGCCATATGTAAGCCGCCTTTGGTTTCAATCATGAAACGAAAGGCAGGGTATAAATGTAATAAATAAATAAATAAATAATAAAATTTTAATATCAAGTTTAAGAACAAGAAGTCATGAAATACTTTTTCCCCTCACCAGACTACACGCTTGGTGAAGCAAGACTACTCTTAGACAGTGAAAATACCATCAGTCTTGAAGGAGAATAAAGATACCACAGCTAGGCAACTGCTATTGCTCAGTAGCTATGCCTTGAGGGAACTGCTGTACTTGGCTCCCTCTGCTATGCCCTTGGACTGTGATGAAAAGACTTGTAGCCCTGGGGAAGGAGAATAAAAAGCACACACCATGTATAACTGCTAGCACTCCAGGAAGTGAGATGGAATAAAAGGCACCAGGAGCACACATATTGCCTTAATGAGAACCGAGTTTGAGGAATGCAGGGAGGGGGGGATATACTAACACAGAGCAGTGCTTTGTGTAGGAGGGAACAGAAGTAGCCAGAATATCATTATATATATATTTTTGGTAGATTCTTCTGAATCCATAGGTTGGATATACATCAAATAAATTAACTAATAGGCAAAAAAAAAACCTTGCGGTTTAAGAATGTACCTGTAGCCAACAGATATTTCTATCAAACTTTAAAAAGCAGGAAAATTGGGTAGCTATAGTGAATGCAACAGGGGAGCAGGAGACCTGATCTCCTCTCTGAGATATTGTATTGCCCTACAAATTTGTAAAAATGCAAACACAATTTGGGTTGGTCTTTCACAGTCCAATTCACTTCCTATATAGCTTGGAAGAATTTGGTAACATGTGCCTCTGAGCAATAAGAGTCTAACAACTCTCTTCACCCTTCACAAACTACACTTCCCAGGATTCTTTGGGCAGATCCATGACTGTTTAAAGTGAAATAAATGTCTAGCATGGGTGTGGCCACCTGATTAGCAAAGCCAAACAGCTGTGAGTCTGGCTTTTAGAACATTGATGCGCATGCCTGATGCTATAATAGACTTCAATGTTAAATTTCTTAAATTAATTAAAAATTAGCCATGCATTTTTTTTAACTTTTAAACTGCAGAAGATGAAGGTCAGAGTATGGGGCAAGGTCAGTAATAGGATTACAGGTACTCCGTGAACATGGCTGATCTTTAATTTCAACAAATTATGAGAACTCACAGAAAAAAGTCCAACACATCTACATTTTTTTTCTCTTGTTTTACACTTGAACTCAATTCTCTGACTGTTTTGTGTATTGCCATGAAAACCAAGAGGGCTGTTAAGCAAGCATTTCTGAGTTCAGGTCTATAGGTTTTGTAAGGTTTTGTTTTGAAATGTGCTTATGGGAAGCAGCAGAATGGCATGGGGGGTATTTTCAATTTAACATTGCAGAATGTGAAAAATCCATGTTGGCTATGGTAAACAGCCACTCTCATCTGGCCCCTGAAAAAATATAAATCCACAAAATGAAAACAAGATTCCTGAGTGAGAAAGTTCTGAATGACAAACCATTAAATGAATATCACCTTATTAGAATAAATGACTACTGAGAAATTGCTTAATAATCAATCAGGAATTGGACTTCTTATGCATCTCTATGGAAACAATAAAAAGTTCTTACAAGCTAATTCTTATATTAAGTCATGTGGAATTCTGTACAAGAATGCAAGGAAAACAAGCAAACACACTATTTTATCATTTATAAAAGTGAATTTATACTAAGCGCTGTAACATGAACATGCACAAGTCCCTACACTATATTTATTTATTCAAATAGTACTTATAGCCCATTCATCACCAAATGGTTCCAGGGTGGATTACAAAAACATTACAATTAAACACAAATACTAATTACATTAAGATCATAAAATAAAGCCACACACACTCTATAATATACCAGCTTCAGGCATGTTCCAGCCTTAAAAATAAAAATAAAGTTTCCAATACATGCTGTCCAATAAAGGCAAAAGGTGAATACTCTGATGCAGAGAAGCAAACACCAGTCAGTGGGAGGAAACAGATATTAAAGAGTAGATTTTAGCACTGAAAATCTCATGTATCCAGGGGAACACACACACACTCACACACACTTCAGAAGGCGTTTTACCCCACTGCTTCTTTTTCTCAAGGATTCTACTCCCAACCTAATGGCAACTTTTAAAATAAAATGTAGGATATTACTTTTTCCCCTAAGGATGATTGGTTTCTTCAGGGAAATCACTGAAACACAGTGAACTTTCCTCAAGATATCTTAATGTTAAACTAAGATCTGCCGAAATGGCTAATAACCCCTGCCACCACCTCACAAAGCCTGTTACTACTTCTTGGCATTTTAAAGTATTCTATTTTGTCAGAATTTAAATGGGATATTGATGAATCATAATTTCTGTAAAACATTATACTACCATAGCTTCTCTGCCCATAAGACTAATGTTTCCAGATTCTTTATTACCCAACTCCTACAACAAAAATAAAGACAGATTTTTATATAGTAGGGCCCCACTTACCGGTGTTCTGTTTTGCAGCGTTCCGCTGATGCGGCAGCTTTCAATTCGGGGAAATTCCCCGTTTTAAAGCCAATTTTGCAATTTTACGGCATTTTGTGACATTTTTGCGTCATTTTCAAGCGACGCGGCCCATTATAATCAATGGGTTCCACTTTAAGGCAATTTCCGCTTTACGGCGGGGGCCTGGTCCCTAACCCACCGTATAAGCGGGGCCCTACCGTACAGGTTTTTAGGCAAGAACTCAGTAAAGTAGGGCCCCGCTTATTGGCGCTTCGCTTTCTGGCGTTCTGCTAATGGGGTGGTGGGAAATTCCCCGTTTTAAAGCCAGTTTTGCGCTTTTGCAGCATTTTGCTGCATTTTCGAATGACGCACCCCATTATACTCAATGGTTCCGCTTTACGGCGGCAGTCCAGAATGGAACCTGCCGTATAAGCGGGGCCCGCCTGTATGTTCTTCCATGTTTAGGCTTCCACATGTGTGAAACTGCCTTCTGGGAAGTGTGACAAACCTACCATTCTCCCAGCTTTGGACTTACAGAAGGGGGTGGGAATACTCCCTGCAGTTGCACGATGATCCCTGCCCCTTCCTCATTGCTGAAAGACTAGGAGTATTTGGTCACTGTGATGCTGATCACCTTGTCCTCCCCGTCCTCCCACCTTTTCCAGCCCCAGGCACACCTCTCTATGAGGTCAGAAACTAGCAGAGCCAAATAGTGTGGGCCTCTGTCCATATTCAATTCTCTTTCTGACCTCTCCTCTTAAGCTTCTCAAGTTTCTTGTCACTGTGCTAATTTTATAGCCTTTGAGTTACTTCTGCTCTGTTCAGAGTTCAGTTTTTGTAACCTTCTTCAGCTGGCTTCTCTACAAACAAGATAGTCAAGAATCTAACCTGGATATTTCCTCAGCATTTTTCTGGTAAGACAATAGTAGTTCCTCCCAAGCTCGATTCTCTGTAGAGAACCTGTACAAAGAAGAGACAATAGAGTAGTGCTAAGGCATTGCTCTTCTGCAATTAGATGAATTCTGCAAGTAGGTGAAATTCCAGACAAGCACTAATAATAATAATAATAATAATAATACTCACCTTTCATCAGAAGGTGAATATCAACAGTTTAAAACAAATCTCATTCACAAACAGAGAGGGTCCTGAAAACATATATCTCAATTGTCAAAGGCCAGGGTGAAAAGGTATGTTTTCAGCATACATGGAAGCTGTACTATGAAGGTGCCAGACACACCTCTGTGTATGTGGGGGGAGGGGATTCTACAACTTAGGGCCTGCCACAGGGAATGCCCTCTCCCAGGCCACCATCACCCCAAAGTTCTGAGTGCAAAGGAACTACCAAGAGGGACACTTCTTCTGATCTCAGCACCCAAGAAGGTCTTGTAGGGAAGGAGACAGTCTTCCATATGATGCTATATGAACCTCTTCACTATGACCAAGATCTCAGATGTTTACTCAAAATTGTCTCATTTAGCAAAGGTTCCCAATTACATTTATTTAGTTCCCTCCTTGTAATTTAAGCCCACTTTACAGCTTCCTGATTAAAGTGGCTGGGAAATCATTTATCAATAGCTTATTAATTGTTCCTTGAATAACCTCTCATTTTCCCCAGTCAGTTTCTATTCCCACAGACAGTGAGGAGGCTTTAAAACTGGTTCTCTTATAATTTATTATTTTAAATACCACAATAGCACTACTTTGTTATTAAAAAAATAACAACTAGCAATTTAATCCATGGTCCTCCAGACATTGCTGAACTACAGCCCCAGCCAGCATGGCCACTATTCAAGGATTATGGGAGTTTTTGACCAGCAATACCTTTGGGGGGGGCAAAGATTAGCCACTCCTGAATTAAAGCGTTCCTCCTTTGTGGGAACAGAAACTGACATTGGAGGATGTGAGAAGCTATTCATCATTAAAACATCCCAACTGTGCTCATCAGGAATTAATAAAATGGGCTGAACCAATAAACAGAAAGTGTTTTATTTAAAGGCATAAAAACTCGTTAAAGCCTCAGTAGTACTTTCCCCTCCAGAATAGGCGGGCTGGTGCTGTAATTGCACTTTACTACCAAAAAATTGCCACAAATCAGCTTTGAAAAAGAAGGGAGGAACCCACAGAGAATGCTGGACTAGCAGCAGTATTGGGATGCTTTGTAAAAAGTAGGTGAACAAAGGATTGCAATTCCAGAGAAGCACAGAAGCTACCCCCATTTCTAGACACTCAAGTAAAAAATTATCAAAGAACCAAACACAACTTTGCACAATTGACACATGGGGCTTGTTCTATGATTTTTTTTTAACTGGATTTGAGAGCAGATGTCTTCTGTGTTTTGTTTTTAAATGGTTCCTCTGAATGAAACATGTGGAGAGGCCATTTCCTGTATTGGAAATGTTTGGGTGTAGCCACTGTAATGTATTAACCTAATTACTGTATTTTGATTCCACTTATTGAAGACACATTGTTGCTAATATCTTAAGACTGCCCATGGCCTAATCCCACTCTCACTTCCTTCCTAGGGCAAATCCCTCCTTCTTCCCCCATTGCCACTCCAGTTTATCGGCTTTAACAATGGCTCAGCATTACATCTGCACCAACCACCAGTTAACCATTGTTCAGCTGGGTTAGCTTTAATGCCAACGAAGAAAGGGAGGGAGGGAGGGAACGTGCACGCCTGGGGCTGGCCCCTTGTTTCTGAACCATGCATGAGACTTGCAAAGCTATGTCTCCCAATCTCATTGCATTCATGTTTCCCAATTTTACTCAAAATTTCATTGCAGAGCTCTGTCTCCCAATTGGCCTGCGTTTCATTTACTGTATGTTTGCATCACCGTTGCCTTTACAACAGACAGCACTACAGCAGCAGTTACATGACCAAACATGCATATTAGCTTTCAGAACAAAGACATTAATGAACATACGCACACACGCCCTGAGGCGGGGCAGTACTACGCATCTTTACTTTCTTGGGACAAGAATTCACAGAATATATACTCCTCTTCAAGTTATCAAGAAGTTCTGAGCTACAGTGATCAACATTACATGAATAAAACATTCATATCATCATAGAAACCACCCTGTAGCTCTGGTTACATCTTACCTTACTATAGTCTCTTTTAAGGCAGCCACTAATGTGTTCAATGCAGGATCTGATAAACCCCTAAAATATAGAAAACTTAAATTGTTATGGAAGTATGACAGAGGAACCTCATAACTTCAGTGCGATTCTACTTTATTGTATCTCACTCTTTCGTTAGCAAGGCAGCTTATCTTTGACAGTGCCACAACATCAGGTGCTGCTCCCAACCACTTAGTTAAGATTTCACTAGCGTGAGTGATGGCTTTCACCTCTTCAGATGAAGCTAAGAAGGTTATCATGTTAACTACAATGTATCTAAGAAAACATGTTTGGGTTCTGAAGACTCAACAGTGTAAGTATCAAAGGCAAGTAGCCATTACCCTCGGGGGTCCTCAAGGCATTTCTGTAGAGTTCCATCTAGTTCCAGTTTCTTTGTGCAGAGTTTCAGCTCTTCTGAAAGCAAGCTCACTGAGGGCAGAGATAAAGAGAAACCATAATGAATAGTTTGAAATTCTATGTGATATGCCATCTTATATTGGTTAAAATAGCTGTTTTTTCATCTGTGTTCCATAAAGCTTATTGAAGGAGAAGATCAAGAGAGGACAAGCTTTTCTGAAAGTCAGCTTGCCCTCCATTACTGACCTTTTCACCCAAAGCAAAACCACAGGTATTTGTCAGGTTCAATCCCTAGCATCTCCAGTTAAGGGTATAATTGGGAAAGAGCTTTTCCCAGACGACCTCTGGATGCAGCCTTGGAGAACCACTGCCATTAGAGTAGACAGTACCAGGCAAATGGATCAATAGTCTGCTAGCATAAGACTACTCTCGCCTAGACTACTGTAACTACGTGGGGTTACCCTTGAAAACGGTCCAGAAGCTGCAACTGGTACAGAATGCGGCAGCTCGTCTGATTAAAGGCAGCCGCCGGCAAGATCACATCACTCCAGTGCTGAAGGAGTTGCACTGGCTACCGGTTGTTTACCGGGTCCAATTCAAGGTGTTGGTTTTGACCTTTAAAACCCTATACGGTTTTAGCCCAGTCTATCTGAAGGAGCGCCTCCAGCATCGTCAGGGATGCCGCTCAACAAGATCAGCCTCAGAAGACCTTCTCTCGATCCCACCGGTTAAAACAGCTAGACTGGTGAGGACTAGAGAGAGGGCTTTTTCAATAGTAGCCCCCACCCTGTGGAACTCTCACCCAAATGATCTCCGCCATGCCCCTTCTATGATAAGCTTCCGCCGGGCCTTGAAGACCTGGCTCTTCAGGCAGGCTTTTGGGGTGGGTTAGGTTTCTTACTGTTATGGTTTTAAATTTTAATGTTTTAATGTATTGTTTTATCTTGTACGTTGCCCAGAGTGGCTGGACAACCAGCCAGATGGGCGACTAATAAATTAAATAAATAAATAAATAAATAAATAAATAAATAAATAATAATAATAATAAGGTAACTCATATGTCTGGCCAGTGCACTGGGTGAAGCAGATATGCACTGTAGAATACGTCTCAGAATACTCTGCAATGAACAGAGGTCCTATGGCAGATAGCAGCATAAAAAGCTGCCTTATACTGAGTCAGACCACTGATCATTCCAACTCAGTATTGTTACCACTGATGGCAGCAGCATTCTAGGGTTTCTGGCAGTCTTTCCAAGCCCTGCCAGGAACTGAACCTGACACCTTCCACAGGCAAAGAAGGGATTCTCCCTCTGAGCCAAGGCCCTTCCCCTCAGAATGTTCTCCATAGACAAGTCAAAATGTCTATGGAGAGTCTCAGTGTTCACTGAGGGTGGAAGGTATAACCGTCAAAAGTTTAACATGCGAGAATTGCACAGAATTTCCTGTGTATCTATGGTAGATCCTTAACAGGTGTCTTAGCTTTCTTTTTTTTTTTTTCAATAATTTTTATTCAGATTTTCATAAAACATACAAGACGAAATCATAAAACATTCAAAGACAAAAAACAAAATCAAAAATAGTTAAACAAAAAAAAAAAAGAAAAAAAAAACAAAAATAAAAAATAAAGAGTAAAATATTGACTTCCCATTTGTCAAAGATCAAATCAGTTATAAGTCTATAATATATAACAATCCTGTCTCTTAAGTCATATTATAAAATCACTTTCCTCCAGTAGTTATCTTACTTAATCATCAAATCTCATAAACATTACTTTATTCTTTCCACAAAAAGTCAAAGAGAGGTTTCAATTCTTTAAGAAATATATCTATCAATTTTTTTTTTCCAGATAAGCATATCGATTAATCCATCTCATTACTAATTATGATAATCTTATTGTCATAACCATAGTCAAAATAAACATTTCAATTAATCCATCACATCAGAATCTGTTAGATTCAGTAATTTCAGTAGCCATTGTTCTATTATCCCTATTAGTTCCATTTTCCATCTTCCATCTTCAGTAGTCTTGTTAAGTCCAGTAATTTCAGTATCCAATCTTCCATTATCAGTATTCCATAATAATCTTGCTGTCAAAGCCATAGTCATATAGTAAGAGTCTGATGGGAATTACCTCTATCCCAAATATTTTCTTGCCATCCATTCTGAATAGGTTGCTGAAATACTGCTGTAAAATCATATCTCTGTTCTTTTTTTCAAAATACACTGGGTCATCTCTTGAAAGTTTTTCCATTGTCACATGGCTGCAGTTAATTCCATAGATTTTCTCTATATTGGGCTCCATCACATCATTCCAATCCAGAAGATTATCCATGCCATTGATAACTTTATCTCTAGAATCTTCATTAATTTCTTCAGAGATAACATTGAGTTCCAAACAATAGATTTTATTTCTAAAGTCCATAGACTCCAAATCTTGTTCCTGTTCCACGTTTGTTCCAATCTCCGGGATCTCCTCTCTCACAGGGACCCCTGTTCCAGTCTCCAGGGTCTCCTCTCTCACAGGGACCCCTGTTCCAGTCTCCAGGGTCTCCTCTCTCACAAGGACCCCTAAGTCTTTAATCTCCTGTGTCTCCAAACAATAGATTTTGTTTCTAAAGTCCATAGACTCCAAATCTTTTTCCTGTTCCACGTTTGTTCCAATCTCCGGGGTCTCCTCTCTCACAGGGACCCCTTCCAGGGTCACCTCTCTCACAGGGACCCCTATATCTTTAATCTCCTGCTTCATTTTACTCAATTCAATTTTCAGCTCCTTACAACCCTGTCGCAGGTTTTGTTTCGTTATCTCAATCTCATCCATTATTTTCTGAAACATAGTTATTTCCAGATTCTCAGCCACTTTCTTAATTGCCATTTTAAAAGAAAAATATAGGAAAACCACTTCTTATTTCAGCAACAATTGGGTTAATACTCCAAACTTGGTGACATCACAGTATAAACAGAGCAGACAGCCTTATCTCTCCATGCTTAAGTAAACAAAATGCAGTTCCCAGGATCGAAACAATTAATGGCGGTCGTCAGGAAACAGATTCGTCAAAATAAAATAGACCAAAAAGAGAGTAGTCTCAGACAATATAATATTCTTCAAAATAAAAATCTGGAATAGAAATCCCTCTTCTGTGTATATCTTTAGAATGCAAATCCAGGACAGCTTTTTGCAACAAAAACAGAGATAAGCTATTAATTAGTGAGTAGCAGAGAGAAGTTATGGCTCCCCAGTGAGATGTCAAAAACCGATCAATCTGGCAAATCTCTTTTAAACAGCAACAATTTAAGTCAAGTAAAAGAAAAATATAGAAAGAAGGGTGCTTGCCTGTTAGTGCGTTCTCTCTTAGAAGATAAGATGAACGTTCGCTTTATCAGATAGAGCTTGTTGTTGAAAATCCGTCCCACCTTCGTCGGCTGGACCTCGTCCCATAAATTAATGAGATCTGGTCGTCCCAACAAAAATAGGCTTTGAGGTTAATCTCTTCGTTTCTCCCTACCCGGGAGAAGTTTAATCAGTCAAAAAAAAAAAAAATCTGACTGATATATCTGAATAAGCTTCTTTTGAGGCAGGAGCCCGTCTCAAAAGCAGGCACAGGCTAAGTCACCCTTCCCGGAAGTCCACAGGTGTCTTAGCTTTCTTAATTACTTCACCAGAATTGAAACTCAATCATTTAAAACAATGGGGTTATAGTGAAAGCAAAGATGAACAGTAACTGTAATGTAATCTACTGATCTGTCTCTTAAGAAAAGCTACCCCAGTTCTGAGGCAGTCATGAAGTATTTTTAGGCAGCTGAGTCCCAATTCCTCAGGACACTTTGTTTCACTTCAGACAGGCCCAAACCTGACTCTCCTTCATTGAAGTGAACTGAAGTTAAGACCCACCTTTCTGTTCAAACACTTCAGGATTAAAACCTTCAGCCTGCCTTAAGGAGCACTCAAGTTTCCGGGCAGAGTACTAGGAGAGAGAGAAAAGAAAAAGACTTAGGTTTAGGGAGCATTTGGTTTCTATACTATTCATAGCATCCAGATAGCAAACAGCTTCTAACCAGAACTACTAGAAGGGAACAGGAAGATATCTGAAAAAAGGAGCCACAAACAAACAAAAACAATTACAGGCTTTTCCGCACTGTGGCCTAGGCCTTATCTGTCCTCCCAAGTGCCCCTTTATTCTCTAAGCCCGCCTTTCCCAACCAGTGTGCCTCCAGATGTCGTTGGACCACAATTCCCATCTTTCCTGACCATTGGCAGTGCTGGCTGAGGATGATGGGAGTTGTGGTCCAACAACATCTGGAGGCACACTGGTTGGGAAAGGCTGCTTTAGGCCAAGAATGGACAACCTATAGCCCTCCAAATGATGTTAGATTCCAAACTCCCATCAGCCCCAGCCAGCATGACCAATGGTCAGGGATGATGGGAAGTGTAGTCCAGAAACATCAGGAGGGCCACAAGTTCCCCACCTGGGCTCTAGACCAGCCTTTCCCAATATTTGGGTCCCCAGATGTTGCTGGACTACAGTTCCCATCATCCCTGACCATTGGCCATGTTGGCTGGGGATGCTAGGAGTTGTAGTCCAATGTGACGAGATCAGATTTATATATTTAAAACTGTTTTGAACTTGTGTTCCAATGAGAAAGTGTTAACAGAATGTTAGTAGGTGCAGATGAGGTATGACTGACAGGTGGGAAGGGGTGTGTGAGTGAGAATTCAGAAGGAAGCTTTAAAGAGAAAATCCATTGGGGTTTGACAGTTAGAATTAGAGATCAAGAAGGTAACATCTAGCTAGAAGGGCTGGGGTTTGGGGGGAGGATTTCACTGTGATTAGTGGGGTAGGCTAGGTAGGTAGGATAAGGGCAGAAACAACTTATTCATTTACTATCACATTTAACATCTTGTATAAAATAAAGGTTATTTGTTTGATTTAAAATCCCACATGTCAGTTTGATCAAGAGTGCTACCATACTAAGGTTCTATTCTGAACCTATACCTATACCAATTTTACTGACAGATTACACCAGTGATCACCTTTAGGGAAAAATGTGGTGGGACTGAAGCTTGTGGTTCAGAGAGCATATCTGACTTAAGCTGTGGTGGACTTCCTGGGGATTTCCTGATTCTGGCATTTGGGAATCAGGCCGTGGTAATCCCAGAGACACACAGGAACTTCACATCCAACAACATCCAGGGACCCAAAGGCTGGGAAAGGCTGCTCAAGTTCATGGTCCAGGGGCTAGAAGTACATTTGCTGCAGAAGTTAGCCACCTCTTAGGTTGTCAGGTTCTGTAACAAAGCTGGCACCATCTAGCAGCAAGATCTTTGCAAATGCAGAACAAATGTAGTCAGGCATAGCTGAAAAAGACTGCGGCTATCTGGTTGGTGTTGACCCGTGATAGGGCCTTTTCAGTGATAGTTCCCCATGTGTGGAATGCCCTCCCCAGTGAGGTGTGTGTCTCCCTCATTATTGACTTTGAGGAATTTAAAAAAACATTCCTGTTTGCCCAGGCATTTGATGGCTAAAGGAGACTGTTCCTAGCAACCCAGAATCACTGGGTGAAAGAATATCTGTAACTGTTTTTAGAGTGTTTTCATCTGTAATTGTTTTTAGATTGCTTGTTCTGTTTTGTTGTTAAAATGTTTTGTTGATGTGTTTCCTGCCCTGGACTCCTTCAGGAGGAAGGACGGGATATAAATTCAATAAATAAATAATTCAATATCCAAAGAGATATAACATTAAGTCTGTATTTTCTCTAACATTTTCAAATATTTTTTAATTTTTAAAAGATGTTAGGCACATTTCCTACCACATCTGGATTAAGATTTGGTTAGGCTGTCAGGGGCCACAAAAAACTGGTTTCGGGCCTTCAAGCTAGTTAGTCACCCAAGACAATGCTAGGTAATACCAATGGTTTCACAGCTTCATTCTCCAAAACTGACATATGTGCCCCTAACTACACCACAGCGCCTGTGCCAAAACTGTATACAGGCATACCCTGCTTAACGTTGCCTCGCTATAACGTTCATGTTCCATACTCCACCATACCCCACTTTAACGTACACGCTTCGCAATAATGGACACTGGCATGCCACGTGCGTTGCAAAGCATCGTCTTCTGAGCGATCTGAGCAGAGCGTGGAGCAGAGCGATCTGAGCAGCTGCTCCCTTGGAGACACAGTTCATTTAAAGATACAGTACTGCATTTTATTTTACATTTAAGTACTGTACTTTACTTTACAGTACTGTACAGACAGATCGGAGCTCTGTCTGCCCCGGCCTAGGTCGGTGGTGGCAGTGTGTGTGTGTGTGGGGTGGCAGTGTGTGTGTGTGTGGGGGGGCACCTTGTGCTCTTTAGATTCCCCTGATTTCATTTTAGATCCCCGATTTCACTTTACTGTCCCATTTTATACCTCTCCCTCTCCATTGTCCCATCTGCTTTGTTGTGATAAAAAAATAAAAAATAAAAAAATCTTTAGATCACCCTGATTTCATTTTATACCTCTCCATTGTCCCATCTTCCTTTCCTGCTTTTTCTCTCTGTCTCTGCCCATCATTAGTTCTGGCTTTTGTCACTGCTGGCTTGTGACTCCCATTAGTATGTGTGTGTGTGGGGTGTGTGTATTGGTCTTGTTTTCCCTTGCCTTCAGTACTGTACACTACTGTACAGTATTATAGTACAGTACATAATGGCAGATACAAAGAAAAGTCGTAAATCTATCACCTTAGATATGAAGCTTAAAATGATTAAACTGTCTGATGAAGGTGTTTCTCAAGCTGAGATAGGCCGAAGGCTAGGCTTCACTCCAACGACAGTTAACATGGTCATGAAGAGCAAAGAAAAAATTCTTGCGGAAGTTAAGCGTGCTACGCCACTGGACACAACAAAAATTAGAAAAAGGGATAGCCTTGTTGCAGACATGGAGAGACTCTTAATACTTTGGATAGAAAATCAGACTGCACGCCAGGTTCCTGTAAGCCAGGCAATGATTCAAAGTAAGGCCTTAAGCCTATTCAATGACCTGAAGGCTAAGAAAGGTGAGGCAGCGAAGGATGCCAAATTTGTTGCAAGCCATGGATGGTTTGACAGGTTCAAGAAGAGGTCTAACCTACATAACATCAGAGTACAAGGAGAGGCAGCTGCTGCAGATGCTGAGGCTGCAGAAAGCTATCCATGCGACCTTGCCAAAATTATTGAAGAGGGAGGCTACTCCAAAGAACAAATTTTTAATGTGGATGAGACTGGACCATTGGTCTCACCTGAAGGGTGATTTTCCTATGAGTCCGGACATCACAGCGGGGTATTAGCTCCACCTATCGTGCGAAGGCAAGAATGTCTTTGAAGTCAAGACTAGGGGCGTCAGGCCCCTCCCACTCTCCAGTTCATTCGCAGCGAGTCTAAGGAGAAATATCTAAAAATACAAGAACAAGGCCAACAGGCCTGGCAGCAGGAAAATAACACAATAGTACCATGCATAGTAACATGACTCCAACATAGCGGTATAACAGAACTAGAAGTCTTGACTTCACTTTTAAATTTAAATATAATAGCGTAACAGTAATATATAACACATTAGAAAATATATAGTCATCCTCCAACTGGGAGGGTCGTGATGTCCGGACTCATAGGAAAATCACCCTTCAGGTGAGACCGATGGTCCATTTTCCCTATGAGTCCGGCCATCACAGCAGGATGTACCAAAGCAGCCCATACAGGGTGGGACCGGATGCTAATCCTCATTAAGAACCTGTTGCAACACTCATCTCCCAAAAGATGCGTCAGCAGAGGCATAGCGATCAATTTTATAATGCCTTATAAACGAGTGTGGGGTAGACCAGACTGCAGCCCTACAAATATCGGCAACAGGAGCATTAGTGGCAAAAGCAGCCGAAGTGGCAGCTGACCTGGTAGAATGAGCCGTTATACTAGCTGGAACTAACAGCTTCAGAGACTCATATGCTAAAGTAATACATGCCCTCAACCAACGGGATAAGGTAGGATTGGATACTTTATGCCCCATAAACCTTGGATGAAAGGATACAAACAGAGACTCCGTTCATCGAATCTCTTGGGTCCTAGACAGGTAGGTCTTGAGAGCCCTCCAGACATCTAACGAATGCCAAGACTTCTCGAGAGGATGGGTAGGATTCGGGCAAAAGGAAGGCAAAACAATGTCCTGGTTGCAATGAAAAACTGAATCGACCTTGGGACGAAAGGAAGGATCAGTCTTCAGCACAACAGAGTCCTTATGGAAGACGCAGAGGTGTCGAGCAGAAGACAATGCGCCCAACTCCGAAACGCGTCCGGCAGATGTGATTGCGATCAGAAACAAGACCTTGAAGGACAGCATACGTAGGGGCACAGTCCTGATGGGTTCAAACGGAGGGCATTGCAAAGCCTGCAGAACTTTCGGCAAACTCCATGAGGGAAACCGATGGACAACAGCCGGAGAGCGAAGGGCGACTCCCTCAAAAAACGTTTGATGAACGGATGTGAGGAAATAGGAGCTCCAGGAGAGGACACTGAGAGAATGGACGACAGAGTGGATGCATGTCGACGTAGAGTGTTGGGTCGAAGTCCCATCATAAAGCCGCTATGGAGAAATTGCAGCGCCTGATGCACAGTGGCCTGGGATGGATCATGGTGGTGGGACTGACACCACTTGGAGAAAGCCACCCACGTATGTTGATAAATACGAGTAGTGGATGGTCTTCTCGAGGCCAAAATAATATCAATCACAGCGTCAGACAGTCCAGCTGACCTCAAATGTCCCCGTTCAAACGCCACGCTGTTAGATTGAGGCAAGTAGGGTCCTGGTGCAGTACTGGACCCTGGGATAGGAGGTCTGGCCTGATTGGAAGTGTCCAAGGATCCATCATCGACATTGCCAGAAGATCTGAGAACCACGGTCGGCGTGGCCAAAATGGTGCTATCAGAACCAGCTGTGCCCTCTCGGCTCACGCCTTCCTCAAGGTTTTGGCTAACAATGGTATGGGAGGAAAGGCGTACAAGAGACCGTCTGGCTACGGTATTGCCAGAGCATCCATTGCTTCCACTGTTGAATCCAGGTATCGGGCAAGGTACCTGGGAAGCTGGCAATTGCGACTGGAGGCAAACAGGTCGATTGAGCATTCGCCGAACCGACTCTGAAGACGATGGAAAATGGCTGAGTGAAGTTTCCATTCCCCCGGAAACACCTGTTGTCTGCTGAGCCAGTCTGCTGTCACATTCCAAATCCGTCTGAGATGTTCTGCTTTCAGGGATTGTAGATGTTGTTCTGCACAGACGAAGGTGAGGGAGGCTAAGTCCTGCAGAGGACGAGACCTGGTGCCCCCGTCTGTTCAAATGTGATTTTACACGCGTGTTGTCCGTTCGAATGAGGACATGGTCCAAAGGGAACAGAGACTGAAAATGAATTAGAACTAAATGTACAGCTTTTAGCTCCAGCCAGTTGATGCTTTGAGTCTGCTCCGTGGTGGACCAAACCCCCTGAACGTACTGGGAGTTGCAGTGGGCTCCCCAGTCTATGAGGCTGGCATCTGTGGTTACAACAGATCTGTGTGGTTCTCTGAACGGCGTGCCCTTGGAGAGGTGTTGGGACCTCGTCCACCAGCGGAATGATAGGCGCAGTGCGGGGATCAAGCGAAATTTGCAATGGTTGGAGCTGGCAATGTCCTGTTGAAAGGGCAGTAAAGTCCATTGCAGATGCCAAGTGTGGGCTCGAGCCCATGGCACAATATGGATTGTAGAAATGAACATTCCGAGCGCCCTGGCTAGAAGCATGACGTCTGCTGATGTTCGTTACATCAGGGACCTTGCGATGCTTGTGATGGCAGTGATGCGATCTGGAGCCAGGAATACCATTGCCTGCAGGGTATCCAACATTGCCCCTAGATGTAGTAGGCGTTGGGTTGGTTAGAGATGGCTTTTGTCGACGTTGACAAGCCAGCCGTAGGTCTCTGCCCTGGAAGCGTCGGTTCCAGGAGCCCCTGAATGAATTGGGGTCATAGAATCTGACATTGTGGCCTCGTCCTCCTGGCCGCGTTCCTCGAAAGGGCTGGTTAGTACGGAAGGAAGGAAAGCGCCTGGAAGGCCTGTGGTCGATGTTCTGGACAGTGGCCAGAACCTGTTTGTGGGCGTCTTTGGGATCAACCAGCACTGCCTTTAGAGCTTCCTCGCCGAAGAGTAACGATCCGGAGTAAGGAGACCTGGCCAGATTCATTCTGGCCGCTGAATCAGCCTGCCAGTGGTGAAGCCAGAGGGTCCGTCGAGCAACTATCTGAGCCGTCATGGCTCGTGCCCCCAAATGAGTGGCATCCAAGGTGGCATCGGGCACAAAAGCTGCTGTCTTACACAACTTTACCAGTGACCTTCTGAGGGCGACAGGATCAGGGTTAGTGTCCTGTAGAAGACCATCCAGCCACATCATAGCTGCTCTGGAGAAAATGGAGGCTGAAGCGGAGGCACGCGTGGATAGGGCAGTGGCCTCATGGTTTTTGCGGAGGGTGAAGTCTATTCGACGCTCAGTAGTGTCCTTTAGTTGGGATTCCCCTTCCCTGGGCAAAAGGGATCGTGAAACGAGGCGAGCGATTGGTTCGTCTATGCCAGGGACGTGTAACTTGGTGGCAAAGTCCGGAGCTAGGGCGTAAAGCCTGTCAGCCAGGTTCTTGAAGTGGCAAGATTGAAATGGTTGAGCCCATTCTTCAGAGACCAATTTGGCAATTGGGTCCGGCACCGGGATGTAGTGTTCAATAAGTGCAGGAGATTTGAGAACCTTGGCCCCTTTGATGGCTGGTGCGGAAGAAGTTGAAGGCGCAGTCTGTAGACCAAGGGTATTAACTACCCTGCGTGCCAGGGGCTGATAGTCTGAGGCATTAAACAAGCGATACGATGTATCCTCCTCATGATCTGAATCATCGCTCCAGTCATCTCCTTCAACGTGGTCAGTGAAGGTTGACTCCTCCGCATACGAGGCTTCGTCAATACATCTGCCTCTGGCTATATCGAAGGGATTTGGTGAGCAGGAAGGATGAGCTTCATGACACGCACGTTGGTCCATGTTGAGTTGAGGTATGGCCGGAACTTGTGGTAGTGACTGCATTTGGGTGATAAATGCCAGCATGGCTTGAAGTTGGGAGAGGAAATCAGGGGACAGCTGCAGCCCGGTTGTGGCAGATGTTTGTGCCTGAGCCGGTATTGGAGCAGATGTTTGGGGCGGTAAAACGGAGGGAGGCTGGTTAGGTGAAAGCTGAGTGGAAAAGCCAGCAAAAACCTCCTCGTCAGAGGAAGCAGCAGGGGAATGAAGTATATCGTTTATGTGTGCCTGAGTTGCTGTGGTAGTGGTGGTGGTTGGCACAGAGGCATAGCGTGGCCGCTTTGGTTTGTTATGGCTGGAAATATGTTTTGTCTTAGCCATTACTTTAACATGCTTAGACTTAGTCACCTTAGAGTGTTGTGGCTGGGCTGTTTGTGACATGCCTGGCTGATCTGGCATCATATTGGCTGATTGCGACATGCCTGGCTGTTCTGCCATCTTATATTAACTTGGGTGCAGTACACTGCCACGGAGGGGGCAGGATGTAAAGACCCGAACTGGCACAGCGTACGACCACGGAGGGGGTAGAATACACTGGCAGATGACTAAGTGCACTGCCACAGAGGGGGCAGAATGCACTGTGGTATCAGCGTTAGTATAATATAGGCTGTATTTTAGGTTTGGTACACGGCCACAGAGGGGGCAGGATGTACAAAATATAGTTCAGATTAGTGCTGTAGGCTGGATTTCAGGCGTGGTACACGGCCACAGAGGGAGCAGGATGTACTGAATATAATTCGGATTTAGTACAAGTCAGCACTGATATTAAAGCTCCAGCCTTGATGATACTGAATATAATTCAAATTTATTACCAGTCAGCCACTGATATTAAAGCTCCAGTCTTGATAATACTGAATATAATTCAGATTTAGTACAAGTCAGCCACTGAAATTAAAGCTCCAGCCTTGATAATACTGAATATAATTCAGATTTAGTACAAGTCAGTCACTGATATTAAAGCTCCAGCCGTGATAATACTGAATATAATTCAGATTTAGTACAAGTCAGCCACTGAAATTAAAGCTCCAGCCGTGATAATACTGAATATAATTCAGATTTAGTACAAGTCAGCCACTGATATTAAAGCTCCAGCCGTGATAATACTGAATATAATTCAGATTTAGTACAAGTCAGTCACTGATATTAAAGCTCCAGCCGTGATAATACTGAATATGATTCAGATTTAGTGCAAGTCAGCCACTGATATTAAAGCTCCAGCCTTGATAACACTGAATATAATTCAGATTTAGTACTGGTCAGCCACTGATATTAAAGCTCTAGCCTTGATAATACTGAATATAATTCAGTTAGTAGAAGTCAGCCACTGATATTAAAGCTCCAGCCTTGATGATATTGAATATAATTCAAATTTAGTACAAGTCAGCCACTGATCTTAAAGCTCCAGCCTTGATAATACTGAAAATAATTCAGATTTAGTACGAGTCAGCCACTGATATTAAAGCTCCAGTCTTGATAATACTGAATATAATTCAGATTAGTACAGGTCAGCCACTGATTTAAAGCTCCAGTCTTGATGGTACTGAATATAATTCAAATTTAGTACAAGTCAGCCACTGTATTAAAACTCCAGCCTTGATGATACAGTCACAGTAATTTTGTGGGTGAGGAAGCCCTGTGTAACTCTGTCTACAACACACAGACAACACACATACAGATAGCTTGCAGGGAAGGTATCCGATGGTTAATAAAGGGGTAACAAAAAAGGCGGGAAATTTGAATTCAACAAAAATGGCGCACGGAAAAAAGGAGAGCGGGAAAAAATGATCTAAAAATGGCGGAGAAAGACAGAGCAATGGCGGCCGTCTGGTAACGAACTGGGGGAAGGGTAGCTCAGCACAGCCTCGCAGGGAGAGCCGCGGGGCCGATAGCCGCACTAGCGGCTCCAAGAAACCCCCAAGAAGAAAGAGCAGATAGAAGCCTGTGCGGGATAAGGCAGCAGTAGGCAAGCCGCTGCCGCCGCCGGGAGCAGGGCTCTCCGCGGCGAAATTAAAGTGCCGAGAGAAGCCTGTGAGGGATGAGGCAGCAGGAGGCAAGCCGCTGCCGCCGCCGGGAGCAGGGCTCTCCGCGGCGAAATTAAAGTTGCGGAGAGAGAGCCGGATCACCAGGCTCTAGGGAGGCAGAACCCCGGCAGGTAAAAATAGGTTGGAAAAAAGGCAGGGAGCCGCAGCCGCAGGCTCCCGCCTGGGAGAGAGCCGCAGCCGCAGGCTCCCGCCTGGGAGAGAACCGCAGCCGCGGTCTCTCCAAGGGCTCCACAGAGCGCGGCTTGAGACAGGGAAAAACCGCTACGGGAGAGAAAGAGCTGCGATCTCCCGAAGCTCAAAACGGCCAGAAACCACAGAACACCGCAGCCGCGGTCTCTGTGGGGGTCCTCAGACAAGCAGGAGAATAAACGAAAAATAAAAGGTTAAAGACCAATCAGGGAGAACCTCAGCCGCGGTCTCTGAGGAAAGAACCTCAAACAAGCAACAGAGATAAATGACATTTAAACACAAAGTAAACAAATACGAAAACAACTTAGCTAAATTCTACGCTATAGGATCTCAATGATAGGATTTCAATCTTGTTCGCAGGAAGGCAAGAATGAACAGGAGAGTGGGAGGGGCCTGATGCCCCTAGTCTTGACTTCAAAGACATTCTTGCCTTCGCACGATAGGTGGAGCTAATACCCCGCTGTGATGGCCGGACTCATAGGGAAAATGGGCTGTTCTGGAAAAAGATGCCTGCAAGAACTTTCATCGCCAGAGAGGAGAAAACAATGCCAGGCTACAAGCTAGCTAAAGAAAGAACAACCCTTCTGTTAGGTGGCAATGCCTCTGGTGCCTTGAAACTAAAGCCTATGCTAATTTATCGTTGGGAAAACCCTAGAGCTTTAAAGAACTACGTTAAAACTAGACTTCCAGTGCATTGGAGGTCTAATAGAAAAGGATGGGTGACTGCAGCCGTTTCTGAAGATTGGTTTGACACCTGCTTTGTACCAGAGGTGAAAGCTTATTGCAGGGACAACAATATCCCTTTTAAAATTTTGCTCCTTGTAGACAATGCTCCTGGCCACCCTCGAATGTTAGATGAACTGAACCCTAACATTCGAGTAGAATTCCTACCACCGAATACCACCTCACTCATGCAGCCCATGGATCAATGTGTCATAGCCACCTTCAAGTTGAACTACTTGAAAATAACCTTCAGCAAGTGTATTGCAGCAATAGAAAATGAAGAGGGGACAGGGCAAGAAGTCCTAAAGAAATTCTGGAAAAGCTACAACATCTTGGATTGCATCAAAACTATAAGAGATGCTTGGAATGACATCAAGGAAACAACAATGAAAGGGGCCTGGAAAAAATATGCCCACAGTTATTTGATGATGTCGAAGCCTTTGCAGATCCTGTAGCTGATGTTACTGAAAATATTGTAGAGATGGCAAGGCAGTTAGAGCTGGAAGTGGAGGCAGAAGATGTTGCTGAACTTATGGCATCCCATACTGAACCCCTCAGCAATGAAGATCTTCTTGAACTTGAAGAGGAGAGAGAGGAAGAAAATGTGCAGGATGAGGATGAGACCATGGAACAGCCTGAAGGCCTAACTTCAAAAGTTCTCTTGGAAGCTTTCCGTTATCTTGATAGCACCATGGCTCTTTTTGAAAAGCATGATAGGGACTTTGAAAGAAGTTCCAAAGTCAATGCAAACATTTTGGGGGCTTATGCCTGTTACAAAGAAATCTACAGGGAAAAGAAAAGAGCTACAGTTCAAACCTCCATAGACACCTACTTTCTCAAAAGGCCAGCAGCAGCACCCAGTCAATCTCCCAGACCATCAACATCCACTGATCCATCTCTAGCATCGACATCAGCTCCAAGCCCTACTCCTATTTCAGGTAGTCCATCCAAGTCGCCAGCAAGAAAGCGTCTAGCCCTTGATGACTCGACTTATGAAGTAGAAGATATGCCCTCTCCTTCATCCTTTCTGCAATACATGTAAATTTTTGTTCATCCATTTCGCATCTGCCAGCTGACATTAAAGGTAAGCTTACTTTATTTTATGTTATGTTTATTTTAGTTATAAATGTGTTATTTACATCAGTTATGCCCATATATGACGATTGCAGTGCAGTACATGCATCGATAAGTGGGGGGAAAACTTGTGCTTCACTTTAAGTACATTTTCACTTAAAGTACATGCTCCGGTCCCATTGCGTATGTTAAAGCGGGGTATGCCTGTACAGTAGACTTGTCACCAACAGTCAAGAAGCACACTCCAAGCCATTCCCACAGAGCAGGGGTCCAACACACTTCCAGCTGGGATGCAACAGCCTACATGTTAGCATGTCTCTGCAGCTCTGCCCCTGCCTATGCCTATGCCTGTAGTGGATTTGCACCAAGCCTCAGACAAAATCAGCTAGCTAAGCCACCACACTGAGTAAATTACCTGATCATTTTTTAAAAACTTGAGGCAACAGACAAAGAGTTTGCAGCAGCAGAGAATCCTCGCTCTAAAAAGTCCAAATTGCCCTGACTACCTAACCCAGGTTTCAATAAAAAGAAAGTTTCAAGTCTGTTGCTCACAAATTGTCAAGTGAAGTTGGAGACTGAGCCAATGCTCCTCAGAAGTCCTGGCAGGATGGAGCTGGCAGGTCAAGTGATTTGTCAGAGAACTGGAAGAGGGCAAATGGCTCCTCCAACTGCCTGGGGCATAGATTCTAATTTGCATAACCTGCACCTGTTCAAGTAAAGGAGAGGAAGAACCCCAGTCCAGAATAACATCCTTCATTGATGGAGAGAAAAAACCATTCAAAAGCACGACAGAAACAAATAAGCAAGCATTATTTGTACAACACCAGCAACATGCATTGCATTTAAACATTAAAAAAAAACCAGGATAAGTCTCTGTCCTGAGACTCTTAAAATATACCCACAAAGGAAGAAGGCTTTAATTCAGGAATGGCTGAAGGTGAAGAGGTGGGGGGAGGGAATGGATAAAAGCAAGTGTTTTTTAGATTACTGCTATTCTTAGTAATCCTTCCATCAAATATTCGGGGCAGCCTACAGCCACTGTAGGCTACAATATTAACCCACCCTCATTTGGGAGAAAGCCCAATGAATTCTGAGTAGACATGGTCAGGACTGCACTATAAAGCCACAATTAAGTAGCTAGTTCTACTCAGAGTAGGCCTATTAAAGTTAGACATTTATTTATTTATTTATTTATTTTATTTGTATCCCGCCCTTCCTCCCAGCAGGAGCCCAGGGTGGCAAACAAAGCGCTAAAAACACTTTAGAACATCATAAAAACAGATCTTAAAATACATTAAAACAAAACAGTGTTAAAAACATTTAAAAAAAACTTAAAAAAAGGGTTACAAACATTAAAAAAACATATTAAGCAATTCTAACACAGACGCAGACTGGGACAGGTCTCTACCTAAAATGCTTGTTGAAAGAGGAAAGTCTTCAAAAGGCGCCACAAAAAATAGCAGAGATGGCGCCTGCCTAATATTCAAAGGGAGGGAATTCCACAGGGTAGGTGCTGCCACCAGTACCGCCCCTAGGCACCGGGAAGCAGGGCACTTGCCCTGGGCCCCACACTTTGGGGGGGGCGCGCTTGGCGATCTGTGCTTGCAGCCGGGGAGGTGGCGTAGCGGTCCTTGGGCGTTGCGGCGCCGCTGACTCCACGACAGGGCAAGGCAGGCTAGTGACGCAGACCCACCCATTGCCTTGCGCAGCCGCCGCTCTTCCCCGTTGCTCTGGCGGTGTTGAGTTCCACCTTAAGAGGCCGGCCCAGGTCTTCTTGTGATGGTTTGTTGTTGCCATTGCCAAGTAGACCTGTGCTCGTTAGTTGCTGCTACTGCCTCCGCTCTAGAGCGCTGAGAAGGCGAAAAGGTTTGCTTTAGGCTGGGTTACCTCCCCGAACTTCACTCGCCCAACGAGGAGCAGGAGTGGCGCGTCCTAGGTAAGGAGCCCTCATCCTTGTGTGCGCGTGTGAGGACAATGCAATTCTTTCCCCTTGTTCAGTCAACAACTGCACCATGGCTTCCCCTCCCTCCCCCCCCCCATTCCACTGCCCTCTGTTCGTATTTACTTTATTTCTCTCCTCCCTCTCAAAGTTTAAAAGATGGGGAGAGGGGTTATTATTTTCCTCCTTTTTAATTTTGGTTCAAAATCTTACCATTTTACCATTGTTTTTTAAAAAACCACTAAGCTATTTTCATTCTAAATCAACACTGAAATGTTAAAGTTGCAGTCCTGTGCACTCTTACATGACAGTCAATTCCATCAAAACAAATTGTCCTCACTTCTGAGTAGACATGCTTAGGATTTGCTTATTAATGTAAGGTTAACAAAGGTTCTCCTTACCTGGAGAATTGACTTTCCCTTTTCTGTATTTTTTTCTTTTCCTGTCACCTTCAATGGAAGCCTTCCTTTTCCTCTCTCACAAATACCTGTCTATCTGCCCTCTCCTTGTGTCAGCTTACCGAATATAATGTACAGAAAATAAATCTGAAAAAGTTTCAGTACCCTTAGATATTAACATAGATAGCAGTTCTTTGCTGCTGTCCTAAACCCACTTAATTTGGAGTAAATCCTGTTTAACTGAATGGTTGTTCCTTCTAAGCAAGCATTATGGGCAAATGGTGGGAAGGTAAGTGACCCAGGCTGCAATCCAATACATGTCTACTCAGAAGTAAGCTCTGTTGTGTTCAATGGGACTTAATCCCAGGTAAGTGTGTACTGGATTGTGGCCCTATTGAGTGAGTGAGCAGGCAGACAAGCTAGTGTCAATGTGCAAGCAGGCATTACAATGCAACCCTAACTACATCTACTCAGAAGTAAGTCCTACAGAATTCAAAGGCGCTTACTCCCAGGTAAATTGAATTAGGATTGCACCCTTACTCCTGAATAAACAAAGGTCTAGTTGAAAAGCTGCAAGAAGCCTATGTGCTCAGTGAGACTACTCTTGTGTAAACCCACACAACCCTAAGGACACATTTACCTACAAGTAAAGCCCCATTGTTGAACTAGGAAACTTACTCCCAAAGAAAAACTACAAAGGATCAGGCTATGGAGTAGCCACAACTCTACCAAGGTACATTGGGGAGTAAGCATCATGACTGAATATTGATGAGATTAGGGTTGCCAGGTTCAGTTAGGAAGATAAAGATGGGAAAATATGCCTAGAAATAGACTGCCATATCTAGCAGATATCGACAAAGGGAAGACAGATGTCGAAAGACCAGTGGACAAATGGATATGGAACAGGTTGACTAGAGGCCTATTACCTGAAGTGAAGGTAATCATATTTGTATTTAATAGGTTGTTAGCCTCATATGTAAATTAAATATTATAATTACATATATTCGTAAATAAAATCTCTCTCTCTCTCTCAATATATATATATAATATAGAGAGAGAAAGAACGGGGGGGGGGGGCAATTATGCTTTTGCCCAGGGCCCCACACATGCTAAGGGCGGGCCTGGCTGCCACACTAAAGGTCCGTTTCCTATATTGTGCAGAACAAACCTCCTGATAAGATGGTATCTGCAGGAGGCCCTCACCTGCAGAGCACAGTGATCGACTGGGTATATAAGGGATAAGACTATGTTTCAGGTATACTGGTCCCAAGCTGTATAGGGCTTTGTACACCAAGACTAGAACCTTGAACTTGGCCCGGTAGCAAATGGGCAGCCAGTGCAATTCTTTCAGCAGTGGGGTGACATGTTGACGATACCCTGCTCCAGTGAGCAGTCTTCCGCCGCATTTTGCACCAACTGCAGCTTCCAGACCAACCTCAAGGGCAGCCCCACATAGAGCACATTACAGTAATCCAGACTGGAGGTTACCAGTGCGTGGACAACAGTGGTCAGGCTATCCCGGTCCAGAAACGGCCGCAGCTGTCTCACCAGCAGAAGCTGGTAAAAGGCACTCCTAGCCACTGAGGTCACCTGGGCCTCTAGCGACAAAGATGGATCCAGGAGCACCCCCAGGCTACAGACCTACTCTTTCAGGAGGAGTATGACCCCATCCAAAGCAGGAAACTGACCAATTATCCGAACTCGGGAACCACCAACCCACAGTGCCTCCGTCTTTTATCAGTTTAATGGCCCTCATCCAACCCACCACCGAGTCCAGGGAGCGGTCCAGAGCTTGCACAGCCTCTCCCGATTCAGATGTTACGGAGAAACAGGGCTGGGTATCATCAGCATACTGCTGACACCTTGCCCCAAATCCCCTGATGACTGCTCCCAAGGTCTTCATATAGATGTTAAACAGCATGGGGGTCAAGATGGCACCCTGTAGCACAGCTGCCAGGGGGCTGAAAGACAGTCACCCAGTGCTATTCTCTGAGAGCAACCCTGGAGATAGGATCGGAACCACTGTAAAGCAGTGCCTCCAATACCCATCTCACCAAGTCAGCCCAGAAGGATACCATGGTCAATGGTATCAAAAGCCGCTGAGAGATCAAGTAAGAATAACAGGGTCGCACTCTCCTTGTCCTTCTCCCAATAAAGGTCATCCATCAGGGCGACCAAGGCCGATTCAGTCGCATAACCAGGCCTGAACCCAGACTGGAACAGGTCAAAATAATCTGTTTCATCCAAGAGTACTTGCAGTTGCTGCGCCACAACCCTCTCAATCACCTTCCCTAAAAAGGGGGTATTTGCAACCGGTCAGTAGTTGTCACAAACCAATGGGTCCAGGGTGGGCTTTTTCAGGAGTGGTCAGATCACCGCCTCTTTCAAGGCAGCTGGAACCACTCCCTCCCATAATGATGCGTTGACCACACCCCAGATCCACTCGGTCAGACCCCCTTGGCAAGCTTTAACAAGCCAAGAAGGGCAAGGGTCGAGAGGACAAGTTGCTGGCCGCATCATCGCAAGCACCTTGTCCACATCATCAGGCTGCATCAACTGAAACCGTTCCCAAGAAGTTGCAGCATATGTTGCACTGGACACGTCATTGGGGACTACAGCAGACGTGGATGAGTCATCAAGACTGCTACGGAGGCGAGCAACTTTACCCTCAAAGTGCCTTGCAAACAATTTACAGTGGGCCTCCGACATGACTTAGGTTCATTCATTTCAATGGGTCTACTGTGAATAGAACTTAAGAATACAACCCATGGTAAATGTCAATGAAATAAATTTATTTTATTCAATTCAATTTATGAGTCCCCTAATAAAATATTATCTGTGACATACAATAAACTAGACAAAATTAAAATACAAGTCAATAAAACTGTAAATAAATAGAACCCAGCAATAAATCAAACCTAACCACAAAATCCAAATTAAAACCCAGCCACCACCTCAACAAAATTCAGCCCAAGTATAAAAGTTGAAGAACAGCCAAACTGCACTTATTGTGCAGTGACCAGAATAAAATAGCATTAATGATATTAAAGGAACTTTGCCTGGAACAAAAAAACCATGAAAATAGGCATCAGATGAGCCTCTCTAGGCAAAGCATTCCAGAAACCGTGTGTGTAACTGCAAAACGCAATTACACATTATTTAGCTTGGTTTTAAATACAGAAACACATTACAGAGTATAACCAATAATGAGTAGAAGGTAGAGGCTAGAATGGAGAGCCTTTTTAAAATGAGCCAGCCTTACCCGGAAGCTGGAGAGGAGAAGCTCCACCACTCTGTCTGCCTCTGGCAAGTCCCGGCTGATTGCTTTACACAGTTCTGAAAATAAAGCACAATGCCACTTGAAGCCCAATGACATTAGCCAGATTTTAATTGTCTTTTTAGCATCTTTTCAGCATTATACTGTACATAAAATAACTACCTGCCAACAGAATATCCGATTGCTAAGCTGTAACTATTTGTCATTCATCACAATTGTTTCAGATTTGGAGACAGATTGTTTCTTCAAGTCAGTGACACTGCTACGATATCCCATGTGGCTCCATATTATTCCCAGCATTTATGACTGACATGGCCTGCAATCCTACATAAACTTGCCTGGGAGCCAGCCCCACTGAACCCAGCAACATTTCCTTCCAAATAGACATGCACAGCATTGTACTATACAAGCAACACATCCTCCACTCCTATCCCCCAAGTGCCCCTCTCCTTGCTCCATGTTAGAGCAATTACATTATCTTCTGAGCCCATGAAAAGGAGGCCATAGAGATATTTACCACAATGACTTTCATCCTACCATTAACCCAAGTTTCAACTACTTCATGCAGGAGGTACACACTTTGGACATCACAGTGCAACTATGTGAGGGACATGTAACCACCATCTTACACAGAAACAAACCATTCCAGCTACCATCAAGAACATGCTACATGATCAATATTTTCAGCCAAGACCTACAAAATATAATCAGTGTTCTTTCTATGTTTTATATGAGGGAAAACACCTGCAGGATATTATGGATTCATTAAAAAAACTACAATAGCCACCTAGGAAGTGAAGATCAACAACTGCAGATGTGTCCCTATCAGGAACCTACAACAGAACAGGCCCAAGTGCACCACTGCAAACTGTGGTTGTTGTTTTTGTAAGCTCTAGATTGAAACAATGGTTTGAAGCAATTTTGCCTTGCAGGGACCTGATTTGTGCTAGCCATGCTGCACATGTAATAAAAATCATGATAAACACCAGTAAGGGAAAGAGAGGATATCATTCCATAGAGGCAAGTAAGGACATACTTCTGAGCTGGCTCTCAATTTGAAAATCATGGTTTGCAGGGAACCAGTGTTACATCTACACTGCAGCTTTGAAAAATCTAAATGTAGCTGACCACCACTTTTATTTTCTCAAGAGAACAGAAAGTCCTTTTCAGTGGAAGTCTCAAGTCCAGTTAAAAACTATTTAGCATTACATCTGTTTAGGATCACACTTGTTTAGGGAGAATTCATTTAGCTGCTGCAGCTAGTGAGTACTTCTTCCTTAGTTCCAACCTAGCCCCAGGTTAATCATGAAGCATGTTGAAGATATACCAGAAACATCCATGTGAAGAGGCGGCAATGACTTCCGGCGATTAGTACCCAGCTTCTGACTGTAGCGATTCAAGGAACGACGCATGACTCGTGGGTTAGGCAGCTGGCCAAAGGATATGTTAAATGAAGTAGAAGCTTGTCCTGTTCCAGGACCAAGAATCTGCGGAGATACTTTTTTAAGGCTAGGGCAATTGGAAGCCCCTTTCTTCAGACTTGAATGGCTTTTCTTGCCAGTTTCTGCTAACACCTTAGTGCAACTGGCTCTCAGGTCAGTTTGGATACTACAAGTGAAACCAATACTGTCCTCAGGCTTGGCAACACATTCAGCCTCCATTTTCTCCTGGCTGTGCACATTTTCTGGAAAAGGGAGGAAATACTATACATCAAAATTGAAAGTGTGAATTAAGAGATACAGAATGGCAACACAGAGTAGTACCACATAGTTGAGTTTTAAATCTATACAGCGTTTTAACATGTGGGCATACTTATTTTGTGTAAGGTGCTGAGGCTGGCATAAGAGCATAGTGTGGCTCTACCAATTCGACTGATAGAGGTGATGAGAGAAGAGAAGGACTGCAACTATAAGCCAATCAATTTCAAAGTTTATGTTGCAGCATTATGACATATAATGTATATACACACATGTTCTAGTTCCTTTTTCTACAGCCCTGTCAAAACAGATTTCTCAATTTTTTTATTTACTGCACATATAACATAGCTTTCAGCCTAGCAGGAGCAGTCAAGACAGCTCACAAAATACAATACAAAGGCAGCCCAATCAAAGCTACATATCACATTTAAAACCAAACATTTTTTTAAAAAGTTAAATTACAGGATCAACCGCAGTAATGCCCATGTAAATCAATCTGCAGCTACATTTTGTAAAGGACCCTCTAGAATGGTGTAGTGGGCCTCCAAGGAAGTTGGGAGGTTAAAAAATAAGAACTACTAAATGGAATCCCTGCTTGCCTAATGGCGAGATGGGTTACCATTCTGATAACCTTGTCATCTCGTTCATTGCTTTTAATTCCAAATTTAAATTTAAATTTATTTATTTCCCAGTTGGAGACTCTTGCTTTTTTTGAGTTTTGGTTTGGGTGGCTAAATTTAATTAACCACCCAAACCAAAGCTCACAAAAAGCAAGTCTCCAACTGGGAAATGACAGAAAGTACTGTTTGGGAGCTGAAGCTGTACAAGTTTAAAGTGAGCAATACAGTACAAGCATCAGTACACAAGGTCGATTTTTCCCAGCTCAGAAATGTGCAGTGCAAACCTATGCATATTTACTCAAAAGAAAATCCCATTATGTTAAATGGAACCTACTCCGAGGTAAGTATGCCTAGGATCGCAGCCTTCATTGCAATCCAAGAGGGTGAGATTCTAAGTCCTACAATACACACAGATGATTCAGATGGAAAGTATTAATTTGCTGCATCACTCCCAGCTTTTTTGATCAGCAGAGGCAGAATTATGCAAGCTTATACAAAAATTTGTTTAGTTTGCATATTTTAGAGGTTTCAAAATATTAGCTTTTTCCCTTTGAACATGATTTTTTTTTTAACAACTGGAAATGAGCTGTACAAAACACAGTCCCTCCTATCTGAGGCAGCGGAGCGTCCATGCATGCATTATGTAGGCAACACAATTCTAGATGTGTAGGCAACACATTTCCTTTACCTAATGGCTCAATAACATTTTTTCCATCTTCAAAGCCAAGCTGGTTTTCTTGAGTAGAGTTCTAAACAGAAAATGAATACTTTGTGTAACACATTTATTATCATACCTTTTCCCTCCTCACAGAGGCAACGCATCATTCAGACAATGAAAATGAGAAATCTCAGTGCTTCCACACCAAGAGAGGTAAATAGATACTTTGGCTACCTAAAACCATCCTTCCTGTTCACAAGACTCTACAGACTTGGCAATGATGTAATCTTGCATAATTTATTTTCTTCGGCTGAAGATTCGGCCCATCCTTGAATGCTCAAATCCGTAACTTGCTAAATCATTTAAAGCCTAACGCTACACACATTTTACATGGAAGCAGTCCCACTAAGTTCAGTGTGTTGCATCCTATGAAGTCATCTCATTACCACAAGAACTTCCACCAGTGCAACAGGATTTCTTTTCCCATTGAGGCCCCTGCACCCTTCCCCCAAATCTGCTCTGGAGGTTTGCAATGGAGGGGAGAACCCTGAACAGATCATGGGGAGCAGAGAGAGAAAAATCACATTGCGCAGACTGAAGTCCTTGTGCTAATAGGACGACTTAGTTGGATACAACCCAACGCACAGGATTACAGCCTCAGCTTGTAAAAGAAAGAAATACAAGGATAAAGGTTTTTTTTTAAAAATAAAATGTAAGTTGCTTTTCCACTCCACAAAGGAATTCCTCAAAGTGGCTTACAAATATAAAAAGCAGACATGAAAGCAACAATGACCCACCCATTAAAACACAAATTTTCAAACTAAAAACAGTAGTAAGCAGCAAGAACGCAAAGAGCAACACTAACAATCCATAGATATGGAACATACAGCTGCCTGAAGAGTTAGGCAGCCATTGTGACAAGAAATCAGAACAGAAATGTTGTTTGCATTCCAGCAGGTTTATAAATGCATCTGTATTTTATTAAATTCCCTATGCAATCTACACTAAAACATGTGGAGCAAAAAGTAAGCATTTTAAAATAGTCTCAAACAATAGGAATCACCCACCAAAAAAAAGTAATGCTATCACTGAAGGAACCATTAACAATATCATCCTGCTACACTGTCCAGACTCAGGTATAACCTCAAATGTATTAGTGACCCAATTTCACATAATACACCTGCACCCAACCATTCAAGTAGATCTTCTGACCTTTTTTATATATAAAAAGGAAATGCACAGCTAGACCTGTGTGATGTTCCTGTATTAATGTAAATATGGTAAGTGCTGTTTGTATAGAAGATATGTGGTAAGTAGAGTGAAAGAGGAGGGGGGAGTAAATGAGCAGGAGAATGCTGGATGATTGGCTGAGTGTTTGAACGGCTGAAAGTACAAAAGGAAGAATGACAGTTGAATCTGGGTGGACGTTGGTGGACGGTGGACGTTGTGGGTTGTTTTGGTGGGTTTTTGAGAGGAGATTGTGTGGAGAGTTGGTGGATGTGAGGAGAGGGTGGAGTTCGGATTAATACTAAGACCAGTACCTCAGGAATAGATGAAACCATATGCTTAAGTGCCTTTATAAAGAAATCTTGTTATCGTTGTTCTTTAATAAATATATTTGGTTTACCAAAGGCCTGATCCTTGGCTGGGGTTTCACAGACCAGAAGGGAGGATAAGGTAAATACCAAGGCTGAAGGGAAACAAATGGTGGCAGCGGTGAAGGGGAGAATATAACACCACAAGTATTCAGAGCAAACCAGAATTATCTGCATTGATACAAAGGGAGTGGGACAGCTTAAGCACTCAGTCACAGAGGTAACCTGATAGAGAGACTCAGGCAGAGTCTCTGGGAATACTGGTTATAGGACGTGACTGGTGGTGCTGCCTAGCAGGGGGATCTGTTGAGATCTGTGCTAGAGCGGGGAGAGAAACCATAAAAAAGGACAGTCCGGACTGGTGGAGTCCCTGGTGGTGCCTAGAGACAGGCAGTAACCACGAGCAGGTAGGAACCTGACAGGGAGAGCCAGGGAAGGGCGTCACAACCTGTCATCTGCATTAAAGGTATCTTTCACCCCACAGCAATCCCCTTACAGCAACCCCCCTTTCCACAACAATGAATATGGGCAAGGTGCTGTTTTTTCTTCACAACTCTCTTATTAATAACTCACACACATTGGTCTTATACTACTACAATAAATAGGATTGCCATCATTTTTTCTTGAAAACAGCTTTATGTCTAATGGTTGCATGACTCACAGAAATTGGACAGGCGCAGTAGCCTCAAAAATGCAGCACTTGTTGAGTTTCTAAATTTCATGGAACAATGAAAGGCACAGAGATAATCAGGAAAAAGGTAGGAACCCTAAGTATGGATTACTTGAAATTCAAATTGCAATTTATTATGCAACATTAAGTTCTATATACTTTAAAGCTTGTAGCAAACACTCTTGTTACCTGTTGGGCAAGGTCCTTTGAAAGAGTATCTTCTGTACTGGAAAACAAACAACAAAAAACAACAAACATTACATCTTGGACTTGACCTAACATCCCATGCACTGTACCTTTCTCTCCTTCCATAACCAGGACCAGCCCACCCTTCATATCTATGTTTATTTTATTTACAAATACATAAGCCACTTAATATTTAGAAAAAATCAAAAGCAGTATATAAAATTAATAAAACATACAAAATATATAAGCCACACAAAGTACAATTCCAAAATCTGCTTTGACCAAAAGAAGTGAAGTATAGGCTGACATTGCTCCTTGAAACAGATTGCATAAACAAAAATATCTTCAGCACACACCAGAAACTGAAGATGATGAGCACAAACCTAATATCAAAAGGAAGTATATTCCACATAGTGAGTACCACCACACTAAATCCCCTACCCTGAACAACCGCAGAATGGACCTCAGAATTGTGTTATCACTGTCCACATCTGTACACTTTCAAATATATAGTACTCCAGTTGCCTCTTAAAAGCTCGCTCATCACAGACAGCTTTCTAGTCCCAACGAAGAGTCAGCTTGACTTTACTGAAAATTATATTCTCAGTCACACCAACTCAATCAATGTGGCATGCTTCCAGAAAGCCATTCAACCCATTCTAAGTTCCTGCTCTGGTACATCGAGCAGGTCAAATGTGTAATACTCAGCATGGATTGGCTTCCAGCACGCTATCACAATCAGAAATAAACAATCCCGTGCCTGCTAAAACCCAATCCATGCTATCTAGCTAGGCACATATCAAAAGCAGTCACACTATCACCTCAGTATGCACTGCCAAGGCTAGAACTCGGCACGAGGTGAGTGATTTTCAGACATAACTTGCACTCTCAGAAATTATTATTATTGTTTGTGTATCCCCCTTCTTCCTGAAGGAGGTCAGGGTGATGCAAAACTAAATTAAAACAGTATAGCACAACAGCACAATACTAAAGGCAGGTTTATCTGCCAAAAACACAGGTGAACACAGTTGGTGTCTGAAAGTTAACAGAAACAACTACATTTTCTCAAGGAGGGAGTTCCACAGTTGGGCATTGCTACAGAGAAAGCAGTGTCTTGAGTCATTATCCCATGGGCTATGCCAGTCAGTGGAATCATGAGCAGGCCTCCCTGCCAATCTCAAAACACAGGCTGGTAAATATTGGGGGAAGTGCTTCTTCAAGTACTTGTGTCTTGAGCTGTTTAGGGCTTTGCATGCCACTACCTTAAATTGGGCTTGGTAGCTCCCAAGCAGTCAGTGCCATGCTTTAAGGATCGGTAACATATGATCCCATCTAGCTGCTACATTTAATAACCTGGCAGCTCCATTCTGCACAGCTGCAATTCCAGACCATCTTCAAGGGTAGCCCCATATACAGTGCACTGCAGCAATACAATCATGAGGCAACTAGAGCATGGATTACTGAAGCAAGGCTTAGGAACAACTGCAGGTGGCAAACCAGCCAGAATCCTACATGAGCATTCCACACTACTGAGGCCATCTGTGTCTCCATGACAGCTTCATGTCTAGAAGCAACCCCAAGCACCCATTCGTTCAAAGGGAATGTAAACCCTCCATCCAAGACAGGATTGAGCGTCAGCGTACTGGGCCTCATCCAGTCCCATCACTGTCTCCAGGCACTGGTCCAGCACCTCCACAGCATCTCTTGATTCAGATGGAATGGAGAGAGAGACCTGAGTATCATCCACATTTTAATAACACTGCATCCCAGATTGCCTGGCTGAGACCAATTAAAGCTGTAACATAAAGGAATCGTACTTTAGATTCACGTTTTCCAAGTAAGGCAACTTCAAAGCACTCTAAGCCGCTTCCACATAAGAATGGTCACTTATTCCCATTTCTCAGACTGCAGTACTGAGATAAAAGGATACCCTACTGAATGCTAAACAGCGAAACTATGGCAAAAGAAGGACCTGGGTCCAGCTCTTCCAAATGCACATCCAAGCCTCCAGCCATTGCACCACACTGGCTCTCTCTAATGTCACTCAGGGTAGCTCTATACATTACAAATTCTGCAGGAAACACCAGTGATATGCCAGTGTTTCCAACAGCAAACGTGTAGATCCCACAAACAAGTGCACATAAGCATTTAAGTACATCCATCTGGACAAGTTTCCCAGATGCATATACATTTTTGTGAGACTTCCACACATTACATATTTGTGTAACACCTGCATTTCCTGCAGCAATATTTATTTCTTTATTAAAATTACACCATGCATTCTCCCTCCACAGAGGAGTCCCTCAAACCAACTTACAAACCTAAGGAAACATAAAAAGAACAGTGATCCCACAATTAAAACAAATCAAATTTAAAAGAGCAGCAAAAAGCAAGAACAGAAAAAGCAGCACTCAGTCAATACACAAAGCTGCAAGAGAATCAAAAGCTTGTTTAATGTAGAATGTTTTCCATTTGTGGAAGAATATAAATAAAGAGGGAGATAACCTAACTCCAGGGAGTTCCAACTGTAATGTATAGATGTGCTGTCAGGATGCAGATTCAAGACAGGACTCTTGAGTTATGTAGTGGGAAAAAGTCAAGCCTTATTTAAATTTGCTATTGTGCCCATTATGGAAATAAACCAATGAAACATTTCTTAGCATAGAGATGTCAGTAATAGAGAAAGTCTAACTCGCTAAATTTTTGCCAGTAACAAAGCTATTAAAGCTATGGGTCCATACAAACGTCATAACTCTAAACTCATTCATTAAGGCTGCTCTCTTGGTATATCTTAAGAAAATGGAGAGGGGGGAGAGAGAGAGAGAGACAGAAAGAGGAGGGGGGAAAGAGAAAATATGTTCAACTTCAGCCAGGGCAATAATACAAGGTAATGCCAGCCAGAAGGAAAAGCAATTAGGGGAACAATCAAAAGACTCCCAGGCACAATACAACTTCTTTGATAGTAGCCTCGAGCCTTTTCAAACTAAACCGCAGTGATACCCATTCCTAAATTGTTGACTTTTTTTAAAAAATCACATATATAAGTTTTTCTTTTTTAGGATGACCAGATATAGAAAAGCAAAGAGTTCGTATATTTTAACTGTTGCATAAAAGAGAAAATTTGCCACCCATGCCAAAATATCTCCTTCACATCTAGTAAAGATAAAGGAATTCCATCTTCCTTTACTCTCTGCTTCCATTTTAAACAGGAAAAGCACATAAAAAAGAAGTGCTGGCACCTTAGGTGGTAAGCAGGCAGAACCTATTTGAGGTTCTGTAAAGGAATTCGCTCCCACAGCAGGCAGCAATAGCTACAGACTTGGATAGCTTTAAAAGAGGATTAGCCAAAATCATGGAGGATAAGGCTATGAACGGCTTCTAGCCCTGACGGCTGTGCTCTGCCTCCATAGTTGGAGGCAGTATGCTTCCAAATACCAGCTGCTGGAAACCGCAGGAGGAACAGAGTGCGCTCAGATCCTGCTTGCAGGCTTCCCATAACGGGCATCTGGTTGGCCACTGAGAGAACAGGATGTTGCACTAGATGGGCCCTTGGCCTGATCCAGCAGGAAGGCTCTTCTTATGTGGGCCCAGACCCAACTATTGAACGTACTTGCTTTCAGATGGTTGGCCTCTGGGGAGCCACAATCTAAGGCGGATCAATACGCAACAAAAAATGAAAAAAAAAAGCAATGGCTACTAGCCGTGATGGCTGTGCTCTACCACCCTAGTCAGAGGCAGCATGCTTCTGAAAACCAGTTGCCGGAAGCCTCAGGAGGAGAGAGTGTTCTTCCACTCGGGTCCTGCTTGCAGGCTTCCCCCAGGCACCTGGTTGGCCACTGTGAGAACAGGATGCTGGAGTAGATGGGCCACTGGCCTGATCCAGCAGGCTCTTCTTATGTTCTTAGGAGAGAAGCTCTTAGAGGCCGCAACGTAACTTCGTGACATCTCCCTTAATTAGATAAGAATTAACTCCGTCAAACGGTAACGTCACCCTTTTACGAGTAAGTCCTTTAAAAGACTGAGAAGCAGCAAGTAATACGAGCTCTCAAATTAAGATGGGGAGCCCCTTCCAGTCACCTGCCACGACGCTTCTCCGACGCTTCCATTTTGCCGCTGCCACAAATCCACGGCCACCGCCTGAATCAAATCAGCCCGCCACCGCGCATGCGAGTTAGCATCCCGCCCGCTCTTGGCCCAATAGCCTTCTGGGTATCTAGTTTGTTTCTTTGTTGCACCAGCGCATGCGTATTCTTCCTATTTCTAGCGTGGCTGGTAGCCATAGAGATAGAAAGATGTGTGGTTTTTTTGTAATGGTTATCACCAAGGGCTCGACATACCCATGTACCAAAAAGGTAAGGGGGTTCAAAATACGCATAGCTGTCACGTCCGTCGTTCGGGACTGGAATAAAATATAGAAAAAGGAGGGGCACTGCGGAAGTTACCCCCAAAGCTCCCCTGGAGCCCCGTAACTTAGCATTGGTTCTCTTGCATAGCCATTTGGAAAGCGGACCCTTCGCTTTAGTTTCCACAGTTAAAGTACTTCTTGGCAACGAAAATGTCGCTGTCACGATATACTTTAGTCTGAAAGATGTCACAAGACTACATGTATGCCACAGTGCCACTAGACTTTTATTTTGTGTGTTATAATAGGGGAATACGACGTAACCCATTCATACTTAACTGAGGCTATAACCCCTAGCCAGGCCAATCTCCAATCACAGCGAGAGAAAATGGGATCACGCGGGGGGGGGAGCCTGTAGCCCTCCAGATATTGTTAGACTCCAACTCCCATCAGCCCTAGCAGCACGGGTAAAGGCAGGCATGATGGGAGTTGGAGTCCAATAACCTCTAGAGAGGTACAGTTTCCTAAGCCTGCTATAGAAGTAGCGAAATGTAGAGTCGCACAGTAAGGAACTTTCTGAATCCTGTAAATTAGGGGTGAGGAACTGGATCTAGCCAGATCGTTATCTCCCCATGTCAATCACCTGACATCACAGTGACTTCAGGGGATCTTTTTTGCCAGAAGCGGCTTGTAAAGTGCTCCGCTAGGTAACATTGCAAAGCGAAAATAAAGAGCTCTCCATAGAAAAAAGTGGAGGACTCCACCATTTCAATACAGTTGTTATATACGTTCTCCTTCCTTCCCGTCCCGTCCCCGAAACAAAACGTAGTAGCAAGTGCAGGAATTGTTGAAGGTTAAGGGAGTGGTTTTGAAGTCCTGTAATGTAGTCCAATACTGCAGGGTAGAGGTAGGCTAAGGTTAGTTTGGATTTCTAGCCAAAAACTGCCCCCCAAACACGCCTCAGGCGGATTTACTTAACCCTCCCCACTTTCCTCCCAGCTTAAATGCAGCTTTCGATTGCATGCAAAAAAAAACTTGTGCTCAGTTGATTTGCAATCCTAAACTACCTTTAAAAAAAACATTTTCCACTCAGAATTCGGCGATTCATAAAGAGCATGAGCCTTCCCAACCCCTTTCATTTTGAGGGTATTGAAATATACAGGTACCCAATCATGGCTATGCTCAAATCCTGAATTTCTCCATTGATCTATCAGCACACATCAGTTCATTCTACCCCAGGGAAGAGTGGGGAAAGATCGTCCTTCTAGTTTAACTATTCAGCATGGGCATAAAGTGATGGGCATAAAGTGGGCATATATACAATAGGCATAAAGTGATGTCGCTCTATCCCCTATGACGAAAACCCTATTTGTAAGTGAGAGCATTAGAACTAAATTCATTTTGCACCGAAAGTATATATAAGCACTACACCAGTTTCATTAATACACATATTTAGAAAAATTATCTCTCTGCTTTCCTCGACACCACAAAAGGTCCTTCTCATTCCTTTCATTCCCCCTGGTTTAAGAATCCGGGTGCCAAAAGTCACATCCGCCACATAGTCTCAGAGACGCCTGGAAAGTGTTGCTGTTTGGGAGGCATAAGATCTACAGAGAGTTCAAGATTCCCAGATTTTGTCACCATCTCACAGCAAGCACAATGGAAAATAAAAGCAATTCACAACATATGGCAAACTGAAGGGACTGTGTGAATGGAATATGCCGGAATGACCCCTTTATAAATAACAAAAAATAGTGGAATGTCTTAGAGACATTGGAAAACTGTATTTTAGATCTGAAACCATTCCAGTATTACATGAGACCCAGAATCCATCTGGAATAGAATTACTCAGAATGCCGATTTCCAAGCTATCCAAACCAACCAAATTCACTAGTCACACTTATGACTGGTTGGGACTGATGCACTAACTAAACCACAAAATGTCCACAGAAACTACTTTTCAATATTTGTATTGGGACATAAATGGTATTTGGGAGAAATGGAAACAAACTTTGGCTCATTTTCCTGGACTATAGTTTTTCAAATGGATAGCAGAATGTAGATTCTGTTGAAGTTTGGGGGCTTCTTGCATCAATCCCATCTAGTCCTACATGATGTCTCGTTGGGAGGGTTTGCTAAAAATTTGGGATTGTAGCCATAAATGCAGAGCACTTTATTTCCCAGAATAAGTACTCAAGAGTGGATTCTGTTGAGGTATTGTATCATTCCTATTTGATCCAAGGTGAGTATGGTTCATTGGATAGATTGTAAATTGGCATTCCTGGTCATTTTCCTAGAATACAAATTTTACACAGAACATGGTTTCTGGAGGTGTTTTGTGGCTTATTGCATCACTCCCCTCTGGTCCAATTTGACTTCTGAAGTAGGTTCATTTAGATAACTTGAACGTTAGCCTTCTGGACCTTTTTTTGGTGGACAGTATTAATTTCCTGGAACATGGCTTATGTGAAAGTTTTGTGGCTTCAGGCCAGGTGCCAGTGGGTGGCCAGGTTGGGTACTGGCTGAGGGCCCCTGGCACTGTGAGGGGCCTCTGCTGCTGAGGCTGGACGGGAGTAACTCCCACTCCACAATCTGAGCTACCATCGGGTCACAGAGCACCACGTGACCCAATGCTGGTGCAAATTGCGGAGCAGGAACCACTCTCCCAGGCAACACCCCCACTGCCACCAGTGAGGACTGGTCACACAACTTCCGGTGGTGCTGCAGTGCAACTTCAGTGCGCTGTGTGCACATGCCTGCTATCAACCAAATTGGCTGCAGGGGGCATCAACACATATCCCTACCATTTAGGGCGATGGCAGGAGTGTGCTTGCGGCATGCTAATCTGCTGACACAGCCAGGCCTTTTTAAGCACCTTGTAGTGCCACTGCACTGCCATCACTTTTGAGGACCCCTGCAGTCTGTTGCCCAAGGGCCCGCTGCAGTCTGGTGCCAGCCCTGTGTGGCTTAGTGCATCAATCCAATCTAGTCACGTGCAACTGCTGAATTTGGTTGGTGCTCAGAAGTTGATGGTCCAGGCCATTTTTCTGGAATACCATTTATTTATTAGGAGGAAGGGGTATCAGAACATAGACTGCAGAAATATTGATTTACTGCATAAATGCCACTCTGGGCTCCTTTGGGAGGGAGGGAAATTAATAATAAATAACAACAACAACAATCCTTCTCTAGTAAAGTGTAACCAATATATTTATATATTTGGTTAGTTTTAATAGCTCAGAACGTGCGATGCCATTCTCCTCTGTTCCAGATGGCGTCTGGGTGTGAAGAGATTAATAAAATTATAATATTGGAATACTTTCAGTTCTAAAATATTGTTCTCAGTGTCATGAACTTGCAATTTTGTTAACCTGGTTTTCTTGTAACATGGCTCAGATACAGGGAATTTTGGGAGTTACATCTTGGAAGGAGATGGGCCTCTGTAGGAAAATTTTAAGTTTTGTTTCCAGCTGCAAGTAGTTGGAAGGCCTGAACAGAAACACCTGTTTATCTCTGCTAATCTGCTGGGAGCCTGGTACTCAAGGCCATATGGGCCTGAGAAGGTTGAGATCAGAGAGGGGAGGGGAGCCTGCAAGGCACGAAAAAGTGAAGAAGCTTTGGGAATATGATTGCATCAGAAAGCCCCCTGATTGGCTGATCCATCTTTAACCATTGCTGGGGGTTTTCCCTCAAGTATAGGGGATGAGACCCATAGCTTTTGTTCCCCTGTTTGTTCCCTGGATTCCATCTGGAAGGGTGGTTGTCCATGTGGGGTTCCACTGCTTCTTACTATCCTGATGTTCTCTCTCTGAGGAGAGATGAGAGTTACCAACAACTACCTCTTCAATAAGTAGAACAGGCTAGTTAGTTTATTATTTTCTGTTGTGTTTTGAACTCTCTTGTGTTATACCTAAACCCCTGGTTGGGTGTGGTTTTGAGGAATTGTTTTGCTGCTATTAAATGTGCACTTATATTTTTAATAAAGCTACTTCTTAATATCCTTGTGTATTCATTGAGTGAGATCAATTTGGTTCTGAATTAGGGTTGCCAGGTTCCTGGTCTGAGACTGGTCCTGTATCTTTAGAAGAGAAAGTCAGCCAAGTGCAGGTGTTCTTGAAACCCTGTAATGAGAAAAACCACAAGGTGGAATTCTCCCTTCCCCCTGCACGACTTTTAAAGATACAGAGGACCTCTTGGTTGCCAGGCCCGGCCTCCAAGGGATCTTCTGTATCTTTAAAAGTTGTGCAGGGGGAAGAATTCCATCTTGTGGTTTTTCTCATTACAGGGTTGCAAGAACACCTGCACTTGGCTGTCTTCTCTTCTCCTAAAGATATAGGATCAGTCTCACTCCAGGAACCTGGCAACCCTATTCAGCACCTTGACCACTGACCATAACTACCAGAAAGGAGCGTATTTTGGCTTTACCAGAGGCTTCTGGACAAGGAGTGCTTGTTTGGCTCTTGTCTTTAGGAATCCTTGGTTTACCTATATCTGGGCTCTGGGTTTCCTCTAACTTAGAGTGGAACCAGTTGAAGGGGTGGTGGCAGCCTATCTTCTACCTTCAGGGTTGGTGTTAATTTGCACAGCCTTGGCAAGGAGGGTATTGGGTTCCAGATCAATTGCCCAGGGTGGGGAATTGGGTCTGAAGCATGCACCCTTGACAGCCTACGGGGGCCAAGGGCATGACACTCAGCTGTCTCTGTAAATATAAGTGATGCCCCAAACCATGTTATAGGGTCCATTCTGGCTTTTACACCATCCAAAAGTGACTTATTTTCTTTTTAATTTTTATTTTCAAATAAACATTGAAAACAAAGTCACTTTCAACAAACTAAGAACCCCTCCTTGAAAGAAATATGGCAGTTTTCAAGTATATCAGATCAAACGGCCTACCCTAATGTTTGATTTTGAAATAATTTTGTAACTGCAAAATGAGCTATGCCATTTATTCCCAGCTGTTCTCAGGTATTTTTTAATGAATCATCAATGTGTTATATTTTGAAGGATACATTAAGAGAGCTCTTCATAACAAGAAACTAAAGACAACTAAAGGGAAGAAATAGGAATCTTAGGAGCTTAATTCATAAGAATCAGGCTCAGGAAACAATGATTCCCCTCTTTATTCAGTTTCTATTTATGCAGCAAAGTCACATATATAGACATAGACATGATACCTGATCATCAGACTGGCATGGATGTCTAGATGCAATGGTACTGGGGTCATTTGAAAGCTGTGTAGTTGCAACCCATTCAATGGATGAAAGGACCCCTGTTGTGAGTCTGTGCAAGACTGAGACTATATCTGTTAATCCAAGGATATAACCATCATCTGTATTACAAACATCACGAACCAAGCAGAAATCAAGATGCACAAAATCAATGGTACCTGTAGAGCAAAGACGTTTCAACAAGACTAAAATGCATGCTGTCTGCCACTCTCAATTTTCAAGATAATGAGAGGAGAACAAGATTCTAATTGAGCACACAGACAAAACACAAAAAAGGCCCATCTCGGAAATAAAACCTCTATTAGAATTGAAGGACCAGCCCAGTCAATTGGATACTTTTCCAGTTCTGTGCCTCTTGGAGGAAAACACTTCAAGCCTTCCCTATGTTAAACAACTTTGATGTGCATTAAAAAAAAGTAGAAATTGTTCCAGATTAAAACACAAAGTAACATGGTAGGCCAGATTCTAGACTTTGAGGCTACAGAATTTGCACCATGTGCTGGGCCAGTAAAACAGTGGGAATTCTGCTAATTTATCACCTACCCCACTGCCCAGTCTCCTTCCCTGAGTTGACAGGGTTGTCACAGACATGGTGTGGAGGATTCCCAAGTTGTTGGGTCTGTGGGATGTCAACATTCATGCCAAGGCCACTTTATCTGTGATGGCTCAGGTCACAGCTGCCCTGACAACCATGAGGCTGTGCCTGTGCCAACATGTCAACAGCCAGCACACATGGCAGGACACACCTTAGACTTGGTTTCCTTGACTGGTCAGAGAGAGGGTAATTTGAACATTGGGGAATTTTCATTGGTTCCTTTGTCATGGTCAGATCACCTCATGTTGAGATTTAGACTAATGGCAACTTTTCGTTTCTACAAGTGTTGGTGAACTGTTAAAATGGATTACCCCAGAGGCTAATTAATCCAGATGATTTCCAAAGGGCTCTAGGAGCTTTTCCATCTGATATGGTTGGCACCTCTGTCATAACCCCATGGTTGATCTGTGGGATGCAGAAATGGCTCAAGTGGCTGACATGATTGCTCCTGAGCAACTTTTTCCTGCTTAGCAAAACTCATCAAGTTCCATGGTATACTCTGGAACGGAGAGCTATGAATTAAGCAGGAAGATGGCTTCAGGTCAGGTGGAGAAAAACTCCTGATGAATGCAACCGAACCCTAGTGTGTGCTTGTTTTTGCCCCAGCTTCTTCTCCTGCTTAGCAGAGCTCAGCACACCCCATAGTATACCCCCGTGTTAAGAACCATGAAACAGGCTGAGACAAAGGCACAGAAAAACTCTACAACCAAACACTACTCCCTACCTTAGTGCCAGTAAAGGCAGAAAAGAGCTTCATCTCTGTCTCTACTGCATCCTCTTTATACCATCCAGCAACATTTTTCCGTGTGTTTCAGGCTGTACTACATGCTGGTCCAAATAAGGCTGTGGAACGTTTGGAGGCCTGCTATGTTTTATAGACATTTCAATGATAAAATTGTCTGCAATCGCCAGGACTTGGACTCCATCGTCAGAGCAGATGAATCTGGAGAGGTGCCCGGAGCTCTTTCTGGTTTAGTATCATTGGATGGGTTTTCATTGGTATGGTTCAAGGATGTCGACAGAGTGCTTCATTAGGTTCATGCAACCACTTGTGTATTGGATCCTTTCCCCCTCATGGATTATTAAAACTGGCAGGGAGGAAACAGCTGGCTGGGTTAAGGAGGAAACTGTCTCATTACAAGACAGGTAGCAGTAACAGTACTCCTAAAAAAGCCTACCCTGGATGCTGAAGATCTTAACTATAGGCCAGTGGGAAATATCCACTTCCTGGGCAAGGTCATTGAGCCGGTGGTTACTGACCAGATCCAGGCTCTGTTGAAGGAAACTCATCTTCTGGAACAGTTTCAGTCAGGGTTCAGGCCTTGTTTTGGCACAGGGACTGTCTTGGTCATCTTGTATGATCTATGTTGGGAGAGAGACAGGGGAAGCTTGACCCTGCTGGTTCTCCTTAATCTGTTAGCAGCATTAGATACTATTGAGTATGGTATCCTTCTGGAACAACAGTCTGTTGGGGGGCACTACTTTGCAGTGATTCTGTTCCAATTTGGATTACCAGATATTACTCAATCCCATGGACTCTCCAATTTGGAGCTCCAAAGTGGTCAGTCTTGTCCCCCCATGCTGTTAAATATCTATGTGAAGCCACTGAGAGAGGTCATCCAGAGATTTGGTGTCATCAGTATGTGGAAGATGCAGTGTTCTACTTCTGCTTTTCATCTTCCACAGGTGAGGTGGTGAACATGCTGAAACAGTGCCTGCCTAAGGTAATAGACTGGATGAGGGTCAGCAAACTGAAACTCAATCTGGACAAGACAGAGATGCTGTTAACATGTGGTTCTTCTGGCCAGATGAGTGGTGTTCAACCAGTTCTTGATGGAGTCACACTTCCCCTAAAGACACACATTCATAGCTTGGGAGTTCTCCTAGATCCAATACTTTCACTGGATACATAGGAGGCCCCAATGATTCAGAATGTCTACCACAAGCTTTGCATGGTGCCCTAGTTATCCCCTATCTGGATACGGATAACTTGGCTTCAGTAATCTATTCTCTACCAGCCTCTGGTTAGATTACTGCAATGTGCTATACATGGAGCTGTCTTTTAAGACAGTTCAGAAACTGCATCTAGTGCAGAATGCAGGAGCCAGATTGATAAGAGGAACCAAACAGTATGATTGTATTACACTGGTTCTGGCCGATTTGCACTGGATCCCCACATATTTCCAAACCTAATTCAAGTGCTGATTTTAACTTAGAATAATTTGTATGGCTTGGACTCTAATATATGTCAGAGTGCTTCTACTGACAGGAGCCTACCTAGATCCCTGAGGGCATCAGATGGGACCCTCCAATTGCCCTCTCTGAGGGATACTGAGAGGGCAGCAACAAAGGAGAGGGCCTTTTTTGCAGTGGTGGTGTGCCCGTCTATGGAACACTATCCCCAGTGAGGCCAACCTGGCACCAACATTAACAACTTTTCAGTGCCAGGGTAAGACCTTTCTCTAGGTCCAGGCATTTGATAGAACATGATGGTTTGTAAGTTAGCTTTGTAAGCTAATTTTCTGTTGGGCATTGTTGGCCAGCTGCCATGCTGAGATATTATAGATAGCTGTGGAATGAATGCTTTAATATTATATAGTTCCTGTTCTGTAAGTTGTCGTGAGACTATCTTAGTATACGATGCCTAAGAAATACAATAAACAGTAACAATAAATTAACCATAAATGAAGGCAGAACAATTTGTTTCCACTAGCCAAAGGCATATGCTTCTTCTAAGACTGATTGGACAGCTCTGGGCAAAAACTGATGAACATGAAGAGAAAGTTTACAGTCCACATTTGGATTATCATATTTCAGTATATTTAGAGATGTGAACAAGCCTTTGACCTGCCAACACAACACAACCCTAGCTTGTTCTACAGTTGGTAACCATAGTTTCTCAGTTTATACAAAACAGGAAATTATGGTTAGAGACTTCCTGGTTTAATGGCAGCTGGCACAGAGGGGGGACTGAAAGAGCTGTGTGCCTGGCAAGAAGCTCATTTATGTCCCAAGATAATCTGAACACGGCCAGGGTGGGTGCTTCACCCACAGGTTCCTTCTGGCTTCCAAACGCCAGCAACTGTATGGCAACTCCCCCCAAGCTGCACGTTCCTTTAGGCAGACTGACTTAATTTTTTAAAAATCACAAAGTTGTTATCCATTTATATGTGCATTCATCACCTTAATAAGCACCTCTAAAATAATTTTAAGTGCAAAGAGAAGGATTTTTAGTAGTATCATGCGTGACAGCTGATCAGCACCATCCACAGACAGTTTTTGCTGCAAACTTTCAGAACCATTTTTTTTCAAGAGCTCAGCTCCAAAAAGAAAGAGGTTGTTGTTGTTGTTGTTATGTGCCTTCATGGACCAAATTCAGTAAAGCAGTAAGTATCTGGTGCTTCCACATCAGATCAACTGCTCTACAAATATTGAACCTGTCTTCACCCACGTGTCATTAACAAAGGAACAAGGGTGCATTTTGTATGTTCAGTCACCTTGGTAGGGAACTGCATTTGATTAAAGAATAAAACATTTCCTTCTTTTCTGCACCCACCTGCCAGGAAGCTGTTGGCTGACAAACATGGAGGAAGGCTTCAAAAGAGGCAGAAAGGAAAAAAAAGACTTTGGAAGTTTATTCTTTGATAAAATTTCAACTGAAAGTGGTGGACTTTGATATTAACATTTTGTCTAAGTGCACAAAAGTCTATTCACAGGGAAGTCTGCGTTTACTCTAAGACATTAAATTAGAACTACATGAGAGTGACACAGAAGATGAAGTTTCTATTCGAGAGCAAAGTCCAACAATCATTTTGGTAAAGCAATGGCCTCTTCTGGTTAATGAGTTCAAAGAAAAAGCCTTCCTATACAAAATTACAATACAGAGCATACAGTTACAATACAAGAGGGGCTATTTGTTAGTAACTAGCATCTAGAACAGAATTTTTATAATAAAAACACATAGAAATTAAAATCAGTTGCTATTTTTTTAAACTGGAAAAATGGAGACAAATTCCAAAGTTCATTGGAGAAACACTTTCAGACTCTTAAGCATAAAAGTGATATTTCTTTTTAAAAAAGGAATTTGGTTTGGTAAATGAAGCCAGTTCCTTTACAACCCAAAGGGCAGAAGCCAGAAGAACTCAAGCACATCATGCCGAGAGGTAGAGAGGTGTCCATATATAATCACAATCTTCTATTGGTTTTCTTTTTTATTTTTATTTTGTCTGAGGTAATTAGCTGTGTGTGTCAAGTTGTAGAATCAAAAGTATTGGCAAAAAAAGAGCAACATTGACAAGTTACACTAACGACCTCTTTCCTCTCCTCAACAGGTCCTAAAAATTTTAATTAGACGCATCTGAATTAATGCTTCCGGGATCTCCGGCAGGTGAAGTGATTGATGAAGGGGTAGTAGCATCCTGCCAGCTGCCATTAGCCTGAAGAGGGAATAAATGCATTTTGTTGTTAAGTCCACAAGGTGTTACTTGCATTCTAAAGCATTCTGATTACGATATCCCATATCACAGAGACAGCACTGCGCCATGTGCAAGACACAAACTTTGTTCCCTCAGAGCAGAAGTCTTGACACTGCAGTGCAATTTCTGGAGCACAGAAGGCAAAGTACTGTGTGAATGCTGCTTCCGCTGCATTTGTTTCACAGCTCATCCTGTTTTCCCAAATGGGATTCCTTTGCTCTCGCCCAACTTCTCCAGCTAACTTGCCTAAATGGATAAAACTTTACTTCTTATGACTGGATTATCAAACAGAATTCAGAGCAAAGGTTGGAACAATATGTGCAGTGACAGTCACTCCAACATTTCAGTTCCCAAAAGCAGATTTGGGGATGGGAACTAATCCATGGCAAGTTTGTGGATTTCACTGTAGGCTAGTGATGTCTGTGTTTTCTCTCTTTTTCCTGCAGTCTCTTCCTCCAACTGACAGCTCTCTCCTCCAATGGGAGGGGACTGGAAGTAAGATGGTCTTTCCTTCTAATCCACTGGGCCAATTTGGGTGGGTAGGTAAGCCATCTTCTCTCTCTGATCATCCCCCAACCACTGACAGATCTGGCCTTCACAGTACCATGAATGGCACAGAAAAGGGATTCTCTTAACAGTCTAAAATGAAAAGTTTTTTCCTGGTGCCCTGAATGACAAAGAATGGAAATAGACTACCTATTTTCCCCTCTTTGCGGCAGCGCTACATTGTGCAAGGTGCTAGCGATGCCACAGTTAAGGCCGCAGCAGAGAATTATTTTAAAAGCATCTGCACAGGTGATTACATGAACCTTCATTGCCATGTCAGACTTCTGCAGCTCAAGATATTCTCTTTCAAAATCAGAAGCTCCTTACATCAATACGCTGCGTTGAATATAGAGGGTTCCCCACAATGCTGTCATATCTTCCTGCCTGGTGTATGACATGGTGTAAGGAATCCATCTGTAAAAATACAACCAATTTGGCAAAAGAGAGAAAATGCTCAAGCAGTTATGCAGATACTCCAGTCACTGTCTAAAGTCCCACTATCCCAATGTCCTTTATGTAGCCTCCAATGGAACTCTTCTGACGTATCCAGTTGAGGCAATAGCTGCAAGCTAAATCTCTGTTTCTAACTCTATTTGTGTCCACCTTCTGCAGCAGATATCACCTCTAGCACTGTGACACAATTGCATGTTATGCACAGCAAGTGGAGACTGCTCTCAACAATTACAAAATACGATGATCGATGAAACTCTGGGCCTAGTCCTTTGAGGGAAGAAGATAAAAATGGCCCAAATCCCTATGCTCTGGAATGTATGGCACAGCTCCACAAGCACTTCACACTTGCATTACACATGAATACCACGTATTACCATGAAATCTGAGAGACCCGGATTTGATTCATTAGGAGCTCCAAACCCAGGGTGTGTATACTGCTATCATTAATGAACTATTTGGCAGTACCACTACTATGCATGGCAATAATACTGCCAAATACAGTACCAATGGTGCCCCATAGAACAAGCACTTCTTGGCAGCTGTTTGGCTTCACCTTTGTTCAGACTGCATATTCTTGTCTCCAGCCTATTGCATCTTCAAGTTTTGTCCAACTCTGCTACACAAAAAACAGTCACAAGTCTTTCCAAGCCTCGTGTGAAAGTGCTCGTGTATGCAAAAGTGTGTGTGTGTGTGTGTGTGTGTGTGTGTCATAGCCTTGGTCCAGCCTTTCCCAACCGGTGTGCCTCCAGATGTTGCTGGACCACAACTCCCATCAGCCTCAGCCATTGGCAATGCTGGCCGAGGCTGATGGGAGTTGTGGTCCAACAACATCTGGAAGCACACCGGCTGGGAAAGGCTGCCCTCGTCTCTCATGCATGACATCATTAGCATTTGACATCACTACATATGCTATGAGCCAAGCCTACAGTCAAACTTTGTAGAACGAACGTATTCTTCACTGACAAGATAAAGGTCTAAAGGGTAGGCAAGACATGTTGCAATCTCTAGCCTAGAACAGAACAAACAAGTATTTTCTTGCCTGAGCAAGGATTGGAAAAATTATTTATGGAATAATCTATCTCCTAGTTTCTTACTCCTACAGGTCATCATCCTACGGTAACATTCCCAGGAGATCTTAATTCATAAAAGTGATGTTTTGGGCACTTGGATGGAAATATTTGCCCTGCTGAATGCCGCAGGGGATTTGTCACACAATTTTCTCTGCACACCCACCTGTGACTGCACATTGGCTCCCACTGGCGAGTTCTGGTAGGAAGTGAGTGACTGCAGATTTATAAAGGAATCTCCAGAATTTGTCATTTTAAATGACCCAGAGGAACCTGAAGAGGAAAAGAGGTTACCTAATGGTATGTCTGCAGCTGCTCATTTTTGCGCAATCTATCAAGACAATAGCACAAGGAGCTGTTGTGGTCTGCACCTGATCCCATGATTGGTTTTGTGTAGCAATCCACTTCTGGGCACTTACTGGATAGTTTCATGAGCCCACCTCCAGTCCCCCCCACATTTTTAACTTGGAAGCAGTGGTTTACAATGGTGTCTCTGGTATCCTGAGGTTCTTTGGAAGCTTATCGGGTTCATCAGTGAAAGTCTTCCACTACTGATCTCTCTCTGCAACGTACAGCTGCATGGAAGGGACAGTGTGTTTTCAAAAATACAATCTATACTTTAATGGGTAGGTGGTGAGGTACAACAGGCCTGGCCAGTACCTCTTGTGAACCAAGTATGCACCACAGAATATGCCCCAGAATTCTCTGCAACACAGAGAGTTCCAGGGCAGAGGTTATTTGAAATACAAATCAATCTGAAAAGGATTCCCTCAAAATACAAAAACCACTCACCTAAGTTATTATAGTATATAAATGCACAGCTGCAACTGCAGAGAACCACGCAGCAGCAATGCACCTCAAGACCATGGTCTTGAAAGAAGGAAATATGTATACATAGGCAGGGTATGGTTAATGGGTGTGCTGCCCCACCTACGGTTTTTTTGGAAAACTGGCTTTTTTAAATGTGTGACGGGACAGTCTCCATTAAAAAAAAGAAAGAAAGCTTGTTTTAAAAATGAACAATTATGGTTAAATATCTATAATGCAGCTGGTGGTCCCCTCAAGGTGACAGTAGTGCTCCAAACACTACCTGCAAGTTTATTTTGCTCATTCAAGATTTCTTGTAGTTCAGGATAGATTTTTCAGGATCACCCTTATTAGTTAAGTGATCCTGAGGAAAAAATAACCAGGTCAGCCATTATGAAAGTGAATAGAGCAGGGGGATAATTTAGAGTGATCTTGAAAAGTATCTACCCTGACACCTGTTGCTCAAAGCCCCCTTCTATATTCATAATCATAGTGGCTAAAAGGGATTTTTTTTTCACATACACTTAAGAATGGAAAAGCGTGAATGAACACGAACAGGTGGAAACATGCCCGCAACACATGCACAACCTGGATCTGCAAAAATATAGATTTCCCCACACAAACATGCATGCACACAGTGGAAGATAACCCTGCCATCCTTAAATTAACCTTGTTGCAGGGCAATATGGCAGGCATTGCCAGCAGCTCCCTCCCTTTCTTTCCAGGGCTTGTTGTACTGCTCCCTTTCCATTCCCCCATTAACTAAAGGAAGACTAAAACTAGCTGATACATGTACCATTTTATCATTTATCCTGGACTTGTTTTTTCTTTTAAAAATAGATAGGAATCACAGCATGTAGGGAGGGAGAGTTCCCCCTGCACTGTTTTTCTGACAAAAATTACACCCACACCAGAAGACATCCCAGCATAGGCCAGTACAGCAAATAGCAACTGAAGATGTTTTGGGTGGGAAAAAGGCATGATGAAAGAATCAACCCCACTCTTTATGTGCTGCAGTCCTGATCATGATAGCTGTCCACTCATTGTAGCTGCTATATTTAAAAGAAAAACAATTGTGGGATAGATGATCACATGGCAAACTTATCTAGTCCTAGTCAAAGAAATGAACCCCAAGAAGAGGAATAGAAACACTGTACCATACTACTTCCAGGCTTTGTTAAGGGCTTCAAGGAACACCCCACATCTGCACCACTTGCACTATTGTTTCTGATTTTCCCCTGAATGTGTAAACAGCAGCATGACATCTTTCTGGGTTGCTGGATAGAAAAATCCACCAAAAAACCAGTAACAAAAAAATGGGTTTTCCTAATCAATGAATGCCTGGCAAAGGAGATGTTTGTCAGGAAGAAAATCTAATGGGAAATCAGAAACAAGACTAGAACGGTCTTCAAGGAGGAGTCAAGAGACATCATTCCTTCAGAAAGTATTTATTTATTTATTTATTTTATTAAATTTATATCCCGCCCTTCCTCCTAGAAAGAGCCCAGGGCGGCAATTAGGATATAAGTATTAGGTCAGTGAACAGTATGGATAAGTTTATCATTTGGGAGAAATCTAAAACTGAGACACCCGGGCCAGCATCAAAGCTGAGCTCAACAGATCACCTTAATCACAAAGCAGTATTGTTCGTTATTAACCCAATATATATACACGTTTGTGACACTAACAATTCATAGGCAGTATTAGATATAAAACGTGACACTATCTTGGGCTTCGTGAACTGACAATTATATAGGTTTCTCTTGGTTCTGAATGTTTCCTCATTCATTTCTTTAAAGGCCTACCTAGAGATGTGTCGGTCTCACCTAGCGAAAAAGGTTGACTATGGTCCTAGAGCAAGTATGGGAAAGACATGAAAACCAGCAGTAGGATGATGAGGGGACAATAGTGAAGTGAAATGAAATGTAATACAGAGTGATGTGCAGACAACAGCAACACAGCTCCAGTGGGTGTACAGATTTAATAAAGCAATTCCAGTTCCCAAGATGCTACAAATAAGTTGTTTTTCAGAGGGAATAGAAATCAGTAAGGAAAAATAATTTAATAAATATGTCTATTTGTTCTTTGATAAATGTGATTGTATCCAGATGGTAATCAAGTTTGTCAAAAGAGAAACAGAAATTTTGTTAAGTATTTTCTCTAGTCCCTTCTATTAGTAACATAACCTGAAGAAGAGCAATTGATTTCAAACATGCTGGGAACAGGAATTGCTTCAGTCAATCTTGGTTCACCCAGAAGAGTTTATTGGTCTTCAGAATGTTGCTCATTTGTTGCTACACCCTGACACAGAGCCACCAGCAGACCTCTCACAAGGAAAAAAAGGCAAAACTTGTGGGGGGGGAAAACACGACTGCAATGCAGTTTTAATCCACTTTTCAAACAAAGCCCGTTACATCTATTCCCATTTCTGCAGCCTTTTGACTTGAGCAGCGTGGAGGCTCACCCACTGCATACAGGTTTTCCCAACGTGTGTCAGGGCAGGTCTCTTAGATGCAGACTTTCTGCACTTACCAGAATTTGGGGTGGGTGGAGAGCTTGTTTGGTTGCCCTGGGCCACCACATTGGTTGCATCCACCGCTGTTTTGGCTGCATAAATGTTAGCTTCCTCCTGAAACTTCCCCATATTTTTCTTGTACCGGATTCTCTTGTTACCAAACCAGTTAGAGACCTGCAACAATAATTCAGTTAGTGTGCAAATGATTTCGTGTTTAGGAAACTATCAACAGAAGACAGGAGGCAAAGGCTATTCTCAGAGCAGGAAAATAAACCATACTTCCAATCTCTGAGGGGACCACACCAGGTACTGACACTGGTCCATTTACAGAATTGCAACTCCTTTAGCAACAATATGAATGGCGCTTTATACAATCCCAATCTTCTTGGCAAGTTTGTTTATTTTATTTGTTACAGTTACACCCTGCCTTTCCATTAAAAAATGTCCAAAGTGGCTAACGATAAAGCCAACAAAAGAAAATAATCAATCTCCTTAACATAGTAAGCAACAGCAGCGAGTTAAAAACACAATTAAATAAAGATTAAACACACAGAACAGCGGAAATTAACTAATCATGCTACAGCGACCAGGGAAAACTCAACAGGCCAAACACCTGTTTAAATTGCCTAGGGGCAGACGGCCATCAACAAGGGGACTACACAAGCATCCCTTAGTAGGGAGTTCCAAAGTTGCCGTAAGCCAATGCACATAACTGTAATACATATAGGAACTGTGCTGTGGTGTAACCTTCTCTGTAGCCTACTGAGCTAGGAAGCAACAGTGCAGCATGAGAAGACCGACTCAATTCCACACTAGTCAGGCTCACACACACACACCTTGCTTCTTTACAGGTGTGCTACATGTGGCTTCTGCCACTGTGATGCTCCCCCAAAAGTATCAGATGGTAAAGGTTTCAGCAAAAGAAGGTAAACTCTAAAAAATATAGCAACACTTTGCTACCAACTGATGTGACAAAAGACTGGCCTAGGTTACTTTGTAAGCAAGCAGATTTGCTTTCACTTTGGATAGCCTCCAGACATTATGCTGAACCAAATACAATAATTTTTGTGGCAATGGATTCTGAACTTGGAACCTGATGGATTCAAGCAGAGATTCAGTCGTCATGATGCTACCAAGTTTCGCCAAATGACAAAAACTATGGGAGAGCCAGCCAGACCAACGACAACAAAAAAGCCCTCTTGAGCACAGCAGATTATGTGGTAAGGACTGAAAAACATCCTGATCAGGTTTGATCAGGTTTGTTCTCTGGTTAAAGTAACAAAACAAAAAGGCTTGAAAAGAGCCAGGTTTGGCAATATTGTAAAAACAGCTGAAAGGAAATTCAAAGTGTCCTTTTGTTCACTATGGGATTTGGGGCCACAATGGATTGATTTAAATCAATGTGATTTAATCATTAATTAAAGCACAACATCAAACACTTCTTTAAATTCAAACAAAAACCATACTAAATATTTGATATAACTACTAAAACACAGTGATTTATAATTAACCTTTATAACATCAAGGATACATTTGAAATATATATAACTCCTTAAATTTTTAAAATATATTTTTATTATTTTAGGAAATGGTGAAAGATTTAAAAAGAAAAATGTTCAAAACTTTTTTTAAAAAAATCTATGTTATCCACTCAGTTTCTAACCTTATTCTCTAAAACTTTAAACAAGCAACCACACAATGGTTGAAAACAGACAGACATGTTTAGCAGAACTGTTCTCTACCGTGATGGACAGCCTACCTGCGAGACTGTGATGCCTCCTTTCTTTGCTAGCTCTTCTTTGGCTTCTTCACTGGGGTAAGGATTACTCAGGTGAGAATAAAAATACTCATTCAAGACTTCTGTTGCCTGCTTGCTGAAGTTACGCCGTTTACGCCTGGGAACACATTGCAATTATTCATACTGCTGATGTCAGAGCACAGTATAAATTGGCCCAAGGGCTGGAAAATGAGCCAGTAAGGTCTGCAGGAAAGCACATATCAGCTTGAGCACATTGTTCAAGCTATAGCTCTGTCATGGTTCTCAAGTACAGTAGGGCCCCACTTTACAGCGCTTCGCTTTAAAGCACTTCGCTAATACGGCGGCTTTCAATTAGGGAAAGTCCCCGCATTAAGGCACTTGTTCTGCTTTTATGGCGTTTTTTAACGTTGTGTGCCATTTTGACGTCATTTTTGCACAACGCACCCCATTATCGTCATTGGGTTCCACTTTACGGCGATTTCCGCTTTACGGCGGCAGTCCGGAATGGAACCTGCCGTATAAGCGGGGCCCGCCTGTACTGCTCTAGTAACATGTGGTACATTTTCCAAGACATAATATATATTGAATCAAAAAGACATGCCACTGAAAATCACAACACAAATATAATAAACACACCTAGAAAGATTTTAGCCAAACAGAAAGACAGAGGGAGTGTGGTATGATGTAACATACATACATACATACATACATACATACATACATACATACATACATACATACGGACTGAAAGGGCACCAGGATTAGCTAGACTGCTCTACACACAAATAAAAATATTTACAAAGTGACATGACCAATTAAATCCAGAAGTACCCCCAAACTTTGAAGGACTCTTTCCCTAAATTCCAACTCAAAACATCCTATTTTGAGAGCAATATTTTTGAGAGGCTGCTGCTGCTGTGCTGCTGCTGCTGCGGGACCACCACCTCCACCACCCTTCCCAGAGGGACTTCTGCCCGGCAGGACCAGGCCCCAGGTACCCAGCCAGCCAGGACTGATTCTTACCACCTGTCCCTCTTTGGAGGGATACATAAGCCGGCTGGCTGAGGTGGCCTGGGAGACCCAGGCCCTGCAGGAGAAAGAAAGCATCGCCCCAAGGGAAGGAGAGGCTCTTTTTCAAAGGGCTCTGGGGGATTTTCCGGCTGATAGGACTGGCGCTCCTGCTGAAGCCCTGGTCGCTCTGTGGAATACGGAGATGACCCGGGCTGTAAACACGATCGCTCCTGCACGCCCTCTCCTGTGTAGAGCTCATACAGCTCCATGGTATACTCCGGAGCTGAGAGCGATGAAGCAAGATAGGAGGAGGCTTGAGCGGAAATGGAGACGAACTCCCGACGGATACAATTATGCGCTGGTTAGTGCTTCGACTAAGCTCTATGTAGGAGCAGTGAAGGCAGCTAAAAAACATCATTTTGCTGCCACTATTAAATCATCTCTTTGCCGCCCAGCGGAGCTCTTTCGAGTTGTCCGGGGGCTTCTCCATTCAAACCCTCCGGACACGGTGGAATCATCGGAGGCCCGCTGTAATCAGTTTGCCGATCACTTCCAGAATAAGATCTCATGTATCCGCCGGGACCTAGACTCTCAAGTTATAGCAGTAGATCCTAGTGAGGTGTCCGGAGCACAGTCTTGTCCTGTTTTGTTGGATGAGCTTCAGTTGGTTCAACTCGAGGACGTGGACAAGGTGCTTGGACAGGTACGTGCAACCACTTCGGTACTGGATCCTTGCCCCTCCTGGCTGATAAAAACTAGCAGGAATGGAACAGGTAGCTGGGCCAAGGAAGTGATAAATGCCTCTTTACGAGAGGGAGTGGTCCCGGGCTGTCTGAAAGAGGCAGTGGTGAGACCACTCCTGAAAAAGCCTTCCTTGGACCCAGACAATTTTAACAGCTACAGGCCAGTGGCGAATGTTCCATTCCTGGGCAAGGTCTTGGAACGGGTGGTTGCTGGCCAGCTCCAGGCGCTATTGGATGAAACTGATTATCTAGATCCATTTCAATCGGGTTTTAGGCCCGGTTTTGGCACTGAGACAGCCTTGGTCGCCCTGTACGATGACCTATGTCGGGAAAGAGACAGAGGGAGTGTAACTCTGTTGATTCTCCTTGATCTCTCAGCGGCTTTTGATACCATCGACCATGGTATCCTTCTGGAGAGGCTCGCGGAGTTGGGAGTTGGAGGTACTGCTTGGCAGTGGTTCCGCTCCTACTTGGCGGGTCGTCTCCAGAAGGTAGTGCTTGGGGAACATTGCTCGACACCGCAGGCTCTCCAATATGGGGTCCCGCAGGGGTCAGTTTTGTCCCCCCTGCTTTTTAATATCTACATGAAGCCGTTGGGAGAGGTCATCAGGAGTTTTGGAGTGCGTTGTCATCAGTATGCTGATGACACGCAGCTCTACTTCTCCTTTTCATCTTCTTCAGGTGAGGCTATCGATTTGCTGAACCGTTGCCTGGCCTCGACAATGGAGTGGATGAGAGTTAACAAACTGAAGCTCAATCCAGACAAGACTGAGATGCTGTTGGTGGACGGGTTCTCTGATCGGATGGTGGATATATACCCTGTCCTGGACGGGGTTACACTCCCCCTAAAGGACCGGGTTCGTAGTCTGGGAGTCTTTTTAGACTCTTCCCTCTCACTTGAGGCTCAAGTAGCCTCGGTGGTTAGGAATGCGTTTTACCAACTTCGGTTGGTAGCCCAGCTACGTCCCTATTTGAGTAAAGAGGACCTTACATCAGTGGTACATGCTCTGGTAACCTCACGTTTGGATTACTGTAATGCGCTTTACGTAGGGCTACCTTTGAAGACAGTTCGGAAGCTACAACTAGTGCAAAATGCGGCGGCCAGATTGCTGACAAGGACCAAGCGGTCCGAGCATATAACACCTGTTCTGGCCAGCTTGCACTGGTTGCCAATATGTTTCCGGGCTAGATTCAAAGTGTTGGTATTAACCTATAAAGCCTTATACGGTGCGGGACCACGATACCTTGCGGAACGCCTCTTCCGATATGAACCGGCCCGTGCACTACGTTCTGCTACGAAGGCCCTCCTCCGGGTTCCAACTCACAGGGAGGCCCGGAGGGTGATGACAAGATCTAGGGCCTTCTCAGTGGTGGCCCCCGAACTATGGAACAGTCTCCCTGAGGAAGTACGCCTGGCGCCGACTCTGCTTTCCTTCCGGCGCCAGGTCAAAACCTTCCTATTCTCTGAAGCATTTTAAGTTACATTGATCTAATTTTAAAAATGTTTATTGTATTGTTGATTGTATTTTAATATTATTTTGTTATTCATTGTATTTTTATACTATTTTATGTTCACCGCCCAGAGAGCTATCGCTAGTCGGGCGGTATATAAATTTAATAAATAAATAAATAAATAAAATATTCTAGCCTGAACATTTTAAAATAATAAAATGCAAACCAGGAATGCACAACGAGCAAGGAGAGACCATAGCTTAGTGGTAGAGCAGAAGCTTTAGATACAGAAGTTCCCAGGCTCAGTCCCCAGCAACTCCAGTTTAATTTATTTTGAGGATTTTGACAGTGAGGTTAAAAAAGATCAGACATTAAAATATTCCACTAGCTGATGATGAGGAATGCCCCAACCAAGATCCTGGAAATTTGCCACCAGAGTAGACAATACTGGACTAGATAGACCAAATTCTGTATAAGGTGGCTTCCCATATTCATAGAGGAAGCTGCTCTCAGGAAATCATAACATTGGGCCTAATCTTGATGTTTTAAATTTAAAACAGAAATTAAACAGCAAGCTACAAATAACACTACACAATTAATGGGTACATCTGTTGGAATGCAACCAAAACATGATACTATTAAGCCTTAGAAAGCAATGACTGCCAGTGTTTATTCCCTGTAATTTATATAGGGTTCAAAGCTTGTATATTGGCTTGTGCTACTGTGCACAGTGTAAGACTCTGCACAGTGTCCTGTGTTGCCAATATCCTGGATATAGGAATGGTCTCTACTGAGTCTTGATCATGTATTACCTTGCATCAAGAAACCGTGAGCGCAAGATCATAACAGCCTCACACGTGCTCTGTTTCAGCTGCATCTGAATGGTGCTGAACTTTCCATGAATTATATTCACCATGCGCTCAATTTCTTTGGGTGAAATTGGTCTGGTCCTACTCTGTTCCCGAAGCAGATTCATAACATGGGTGGTGAACTCACTGCAAGCCTGGAAATAAGCAAAATAAGCACATTTAACTGAAGCAAAGGTCTCTCTTCATCACATTTAATTCACAGCTTCTAAGTGGGAGTAATAATCAACAGACTACACAAGGAGCATATGAACTTGGTATCACCTGCAGTTTTAAGATTAATACAAAATTATACTCCTTAAAGATTTACTTCAGTTGACTTTGTGGGACTTGATGTGTAGAAACAGCATATTCTGTAGTCTACACCAGACAGGTCCAATGATAAATCCTGCATAGTGGCATTACATTCTACTATTTAGGCAGTCTTCAGCTCTTACAATGTCTAATGTATTTGCACTATACAATGAGACTTGTCCCATTTGACCATATCATGTGCCCTCAGTTGTACCAATCCCTAGAAATCAGATTATGCCCTGTTGAAAGGCACATAATTTATATGAGGAAAAGTTGAATCTACACAAAATTCCTCTATGAAACACAGAAGCTGAAAGCTTCTGAACAAGGAAAGAAAATATCCATGCAAACCACTGGTCTGGCAAAGTGGGGCAGTTCTGAAGAGGAAAATAATATAAAACTATTGACTCAACTGCATTTAATCCAACCAAGAATCAGAAAAGGCCACAACCCTGAAGCTACATGAAAGCTCACAGAAAGACACAAGACTGCAGCCTAAATTACATTATACACCCTGACATTTTTTATTTTAGCACAGTCAATAGTTGGATGAATACTTCCTGCTGTGTGACCGCAAAGGAAAAACAATTAATTGTTTTTAACTGAGATGATAAAAACTCTTCCATGCAGAAAGATCACCTGTTCATATTTCTCTAGCTCAGAGTGGTATATCTGTCGGATCTGTGACAGCTTGGCCCTGTAGTCAGAGTGTTCAATGCTATTGTCATTTGGACAGCCACCTGATGTTGCTGCTATGGCCGCAGGTCCTCCTCTTCCCCGCTTCTCAGGCCCGGAGACACCCTCAGCCAGCAACATGTTATCTAGTCTCATTAGCTGAGCATCAGGGGGGTCTTCTTCCTGAATACCGCGTATACTTAACACTGGATAAATATAAATAGGGAGCAGAGGATTATTTCAGAAGCAGAGAAAATAAATTAGGAGTTGATTTCTCCCCATGTTCTCTTTGCAAAGATATTAACAACCATGACCTCAGAGATATACTGTAGATGCATTGCACCTGAACAAAAAGCTAACAAAGACTTAAGATTTTCTTTATGCTCTATATGCAATTGGACTGCAGAACTCAAAGGATGCAGTTGAGGCTACAAAGGTGGAACTATTGAAGAGGAGGTGGAGATTTCCATATTGGTAATAAACAAAGCACAGTGGGGAATTACATATGGTCAACAAGAGCAATAGCATCCAAACGTATTTGCATTCTCCAATGACGTTCTGCATATACAAGCATACAGCTATCACACTCAAAAGGCCAGTGGAGAATGTAGCTTACTGCAAACTTCAGTTTTCTAATCATTGTCAACCATGACATTATATGTGAAATGAATTCTTGACAATATGCAATCTAGTTATTTTTAAAAAGATAAAATTATAGCAAATTGTACACTTAATGTAGTACTTCCAGAGAGATGGACAGACCCTGCACCCTCAGCCACTGCTGGAAGCCCTTCCTAGGTTTCCTCCCTGTTTTCTGAAGTCTTCTCTACACCCAGGGGTTCAGATATTCAGTTTTTAACATGGAAGTGGTGCAGAGAAGTTTCGTGCTATTTCTCCTGCTGTAAGAAACCTGCTGCAGCCTTTAACACCAAGGAAGGACACACACAAGATCGCACTGGCTTTCATCTATTTACAGGAGGCAGAATGCTTTGTGAGGGGAATGTTCACATCTACGCCTCCTTCCATGGGTAGAAAAATCCACATGCTCAGCAGGCACTGGAGCCTTAAAAAACTGAGCCTTGAGAACAGATGCTGGAGAGGGAAGGATATGTTTATTTACTGCATTTTCATTGCATCTTTCCTCCAATGAGCATACATGGTTCCTCTTCATCCCAGTTTTTCTTCACTGGTCTAAGGTGACTGAGGGAGCTTCATGGTTGCATAGGGCTTTGAAAAAGGCTCATCCCAATATAATTCTATCCACTACACCACACCTGTTGCTCTTTCTCCCATTTGCAGTTCTGTTTGCAGGACAAGGTTACTTCTTCGTTTTGCTCCTTTCATCCCTACTCATCTATCTCCTTCAGTCCTATCATACTTGCAACACTGTTTAGCTTAGAGAAGCAAGACAGACCTCAGCATTTCATCTTTCCTATCCCAGCTAGAACAAAGCAGCCGTGTCTGCTAGAGAGTACAAGGGCTAAGGAGTGAGAGCATCCGAGATAACTTGGACCACTTAGGATTGAAGAAATATCAACCCACACAATCTACTGACAGGCTGAACAATAACGGTACTCTGAAAGACGTACAGAAGTAGTAATAAATAGTAGAATGGCTGTGAGCATATGCAGAGGGCTTTGCCCTCATCATCAAGTACTTGCAACCAAGTAGTGACTTACTGGGAAAAGCACCCCTAAGTTAGAGGCTGTCATTTCCACTGGGGTCCTTGACAGTGTAGAAACAGCAGTGACTGCTACTGTGCTGGGTTTAGCCACCAGAGCAATGCCACCTGTTGCAGCGCAGCTCCAACAGTGTGCACACGCCTGGATCCTAAATACTCCTATCATATCATCAGATCTCTAGGAAACCCTTTCCTTAGTATCTCAGAACCTCTCATTAGTCACAAATATTTTTTATTAAAAGCCAAAAGATTTAACAGTATGGAATAATTAGTCACAGCTTGTAGTGTGGATTTTTAATTGCACGGTAACAGAAGTTCCTATGTAAAACAGCTCTTCTTCATTCAGGCAATGTATTTTAAATTATTTTCCAAACAAAGAATGGATTTGTCTCTGTTAATTAGCTGAGAGAAACTGTTATCTTCATTAAATAGCCTCAAAATATCACTTGAACCAAATTACTTTAATATTTATCCTAATCAGTTAATTAATCATTTAAATGGGTAATAGTACAACCATAAATTGACTAAAAGAAACCTTTCAATTGGTTGGCAACCCTAATTTTTATGGATGCTTTTAATGGACAATTCTCAGCACCATAAACCCCTGAGAACCTGGGCAGTCACATACACTAACATGCCACGGTTCATTCTGATCCCTAATCATAACACTCTCTACATATTCATCAAAATGGAAAATAATTAGACTGAGCCAAGTGAAATTCCCATCATTTCTAATTAGCCCTTAATTAAAACACATCACAACCTAAGGTACTGAGGCCTCACTCAATATGCAAATGCAATCATTGCAATATATTTACATATCATTAATTAACACGCTGCGGTGCTGTAATGAACTGTACAAGAGCACCGGTGCCAAAACAAGAATGATATGCAATTTGTTTAGGCTTGTTTTCCAATCCAGATTTTTCTCTTCTATGTGGCAACAGAGCAGCAGGGCTCATATTCCTGTCTTATGATGGAACACTTCTGTTAATAGAGAGGAAAAACATATCTATTGATTAACTGAATATGCAAGAGGCAGACACAGGATGATCATGCTGATTCAGTCAACTCGATCAAAGAAGACAAGGTTCAACTAGTGTTAGGAAGACAGCAACAAATGCACATTAAAAAGCAGCACTTGCAGACGATTACAGGAAGAGGTAACGTTTCACTCAGAGACATTTGAGGGGGACAGTGAAGAACATATCTCTAGTACCTCCAAGAGCAAGCTCAGTAGTTGGACGTAAGTTGAAACAAGCACACTTAAGTATTTGAATGGAAGCCTTAATTTGTTCATGAAGAACAAGTATAGGCACCTGAAGCCCTGAGGGCCCTGCCCCTCTCCCACTGACTGCACACCTGGTCCCCTCTGACCCCAAGAACCTTTCCCTTATAATCCACCTCAGCTGCAAGATGAGATATTAGGGCGTTGTAATGTCATTAAAATGTGAGGAGGAGAGACAGGGAAGCATCCCTTTAGATTCCTCTTCCTCAGTGCTCCTACAGCAACAGATGCTTTGGCAGACTCTTTCCTTTATTATAAACTTCAGCTGCTGCTATTCAAGCTGAGAAGAAGATAGTTTAATGAGCTAATTTCCATATATCTCAGCAGATCAAGTATTCTGGCTCCGTCCAGTAACTCAGTGTTGTCCTGGCTCAGGTCAAAATACGACCATGGGTAAAAATGAGCTGCCAGCTAGGTGTGTAGAACACTCTAGTTTTACTTGACTATAGCTGTAATCCTATGCACACTTATTTGGGAGTAACCATGCATAGGATCTGGCTGCACATACAATAGTAATTGGAAACAGTAGTAATTACTCCTACTCTTGAAGTGCATGGCCATGCATTTTTAATGAGCAAAGTTGCTCTCAGGGTCAAAGTAGATGTGACATCAGCCACATCTTTGAATCCCCTGACTGGGATCCTCCTCTTCTAGGGGGCATCCAGATAGGAATCACAGCATGGGAGAGTAGAGTATTAGCCTTTTCCCACACACTATTTTTACCATTACCCCAAGCTAATAATTGCTGTCAATGGCAGATTTAGGGAAATTTTCAGTGAGAAAGTGCCACAGGGGAGAGATGAAACTACTCTCTTCGTGGTCATGGTCTGAATCTGGATGGGGGGGGGAGGAGCTGGCTGCTGTTTTTTAAAAAAGAAAAGAATCCCAACCATGGTTTTCAAAAATGTCACATTAAATTTGAATAATATACTGCAGAAGATATGGGACTATTATAGCATTCCATCCATGTACAGCGTGCATGATGTTTTACAAAGTATGAGAAGGCAATCCCTACTTCAAGGGATTTACAATCTAAATAAGGGAGACCACAGAGGAAGGAGAGAGGAATGGAGATGGGTAAATATGGGAAGAATATGTCATTATTTCAGTTACATTAAGCTTAAATTAGCATCGGATGTATAAAAAGTTACTATTGCTATTTTATTGCCCCTGCTATTAGCTCCTCTGAGGGTATGTATCTAGTACTATCTCTGAAAATATCACAGGAAATATACGCAAACAGCAGCTGGTGTAGCACAGTGGGGAGGACAGCCTGGCCAGGAGTCCAGAGTCTGTGAGTTCAAATCCCCGCTCATGTCTCCTGGGTGTCAAGGGCCAGCTAAAGATCACCCCCACAGTGAATGGCTCAGGGGTTGCGTGCCCAGCCACCTGTGCAGCCGCGGGCAAGCTGCAGAGTCCCAAGGAGCCCAGTTGCCCCCCAGCTGGCAGTTGTGGACAAGGAAGGGGCTGGCTTGTGCAGCTGTGGCAAGCTGAGGAGGCCCTAGCCAGCTGGGGAGGACTAGCCTCAGAGGGAGGCAATGGTAAGCCCCCTCTGAATACCGCTTACCATGAAAACCCTATTCATAGGGTCACCATAAGTCAGGATCAACTTGAAGGCAGTCCATTTCCATTTTTATACCCAAACAAGTAATGTTACTGCTGTGTGTTAGTGGAATTAAGAGTTCCTGCAGTTTCCTTCTCCAAATGCACAAGTGATCATCAGCTCCAGTCATAACTGTCTATGCATATGGGCTCACATTAAAACAAGTGTTACCCTTTATTCTAAAATTATCCAAGTATGACACAAAGTTTATTTGGTCAGCAGCAGCAACAGGGATTTTTTCCAGTTATCAGAGCCACATTATACTCCCCACACGCATTAAGCTATTCTTCTCAGGTCTCTGACACAAACCACAACAGGCAGCATTTTCAGCTCAGAAGGATTACTCCCCTCTCAGAGGTCATGTAATGTTTTTTTTTTGTAATAATTTTTATTATTCAAATTTTTATAAAACAGACACAACAAAATCAAACAACAAAAACAATACAGCAAAAATAAGAGAAAACTTGACTTCCGATTTGTTATAGATCAGCTATAGGTACATAATATATATCAAACTTGACCCCTTAGACATACAAAGTTCACTTTTTTCCATAGTCTATCTTGATTAATCATCAAATCCCATTATCATCATTTCATTTTTTTCTTTCAACAAAAAGTCCAAAAGAGGCTTCCATTCCTTAAGAAATGTATCTGTTGTTTTTTCTCTGAGAAGGCATGTCAATTTGTCCATCTCGACTAAGTCCATTAGTTTCAATAGCCATTCTTCCATTGTTGGTATTAATTCCCTTTTCCACTTTTGTGCATATAATAATCTTGCTGCCGTGATCATATATAATATTATTCTTCCATATTTCTTTTCTTTTTGTTTACCCATAAAGCCCAATAGAAAAAATTCTGGCTTTGACTGAATATTTATCTTCAAGATTTTTTGCATCATCCTACCTATCTGTGCCCAGAATGATTTTGCCTGTTTACACGACCACCACATATGGTAGAAAGATCCTTCTTGTTGTTTACATTTCCAACATACATTAGAAACATTACTATACATTTTTGACAACTTTTCTGGAGTCATATACCAACGATACATCATTTTATAAAAATTTTCTTTAAGATTATAACATAATGTAAATTTCAAGCATTTTTCCACATATTTTCCCATTGATCCATTTGTATATTATAGCCAAATATTTTGCCCACTTGACCATACACTCTTTTACTTGTTCTTCTTCCATATCCATTTTCAATAAAAATTTATACATTTTTGCAATTATAGATTCATCATTTGTACACAAATCTACTTCAAAATCAGATTTATTTATTTCAAACCCATACATTTTTTTATCCATTTTGTATCTTTCTAACAATTGTAAGTAGGCAAACCATTGAGAACTATATCCTTCCTTTATTAGTTGTTCTCTCTCTTTCATTATATATTCTCCATGCACATTTTCTAATAATTCTTGGTAAGTTAACCATTTCTCTTTTCCAGCCATTTCTCTTCTATAAAATGCTTCTTGACTTGAAACGCATAGTGGTATTTTCAAAAAGAATCTTGTTTTGTATTTATTCCATATTTTCAAACAAAGGACGTCTTATAAAATGATTGTTAAAATCCACATTAACTTTTACTTTATCATACCATAGATATCCATGCCATCCCCACTTCAGGTTATGACCCTCCAAATCTAATAATCTTTTGTTCCTCAATACAATCCATTCTTTTATCCAGACTAAGCAACAAGCAGCAAAGTAAAGTCTCAAATTTGGTAAACCCAATCCTCCTCTTTCTTTGGCGTCTTGTAGTAATTTAAATTTAATTCTTGGTTTTTTCCCCTGCCAAACAAATTTAGAAATATCTTTTTGCCATTGTTTAAAAGGTAAATCAGAGGATATGACAGGTATTGTTTGAAATAGAAACATCATTCTCGGCAATACATTCATTTTTATTACAGATATTCTACCCATTAATGACAACTGTAATTTATCCCATCTTAACAAATCTTTCTTAATCTCTGACCATAATTTTTCATAATTGTTATGAAACAACTTTGAATTTTTATTTGTCATAATGATACCTAAATATTTCACCTTTTCTTCTATTTTAAAATCTATCTTCTCCATTAACTCTTTTTGATCTCTTAAAGATAAATTTTTCACCAGCATCTTCGTTTTTTGATTATTGATCTTAAATCCTGCTAATGGTCCAAATTCTTCTAATTTGTCCATCAATATTTTGATTCCTTCCAAGGGATTTTCTAATACAATTATCAAGTCGTCAGCAAATGCTCTCAATTTATATTCCTCTTTTTTATCTTTATTCCCGAAATCCTTTTGTCTTGCCTTATGTCTCTAAGCAGCACTTCTAGAACCAAAATAAATAAGAGAGGGGACAGTGGACATCCCTGTCTTGTGCCCTTTTGTATTTCACATGAATCCGTTAAATCCCCATTGACAATTATCTGTGCCTTCTGTGATGTATAAATCGATGTGATCCATTTTATAAAATTATCTCCAAAGTCCATTTGCTCTAGAACCTTAAACATAAATTTCCAATTCAAATTATCAAATGCTTTCTCAGCGTCCAGAAAAATCAAGGCTGCTTGTATGTCATTTCGTTGTTCAAGATATTCCAACACATTCAAAACATTCCTGACGTTATCACGTAATTGTCTTTTAGGTAAAAACCCCACTTGATCTTCCTGAATAAATTGTTGCAATATTATTTTCATTCTTTCGGCCAAAATCGTTGTAAAAATTTTATAATCATTATTCAATAAAGATATTGGTCGATAATTTTTTGTTTTAGTTAGATCCTGCTCTTCTTTAGGTATTAATGTTATATTGGCATTTTTCCAACTATCCGGTATCTTCCCTTCTTGCAAAATAGAATTCATTGTGTACTGTAAAGGTAATAGAAGTTCCTCCTCCAAGCATTTGTAATACATTGCTGATAGTCCATCCGGTCCTGGCGCCTTTCCTAATTTAATTTTACTTATAGCCTCAGATATTTCTCTTGACATAATAGGACCATTAATAGCTTGTCTCTGAAAATCTGTAATTTTAGGCAAATTCTGTTTTGATATATATTCTTCTATTTTTTCAGAGGGAATTTCCTGACACTTGTACAAAGTTGAATAATATTGATGAAAAACCCCTTGGATTTTTACATTGTCTGTCAACATCTCATCTCCTTCTTGTATCTTTAAAATAAGATTTTTTTGTCGTTCTTTTCTTAATTTATATGCTAACAATTTCCCCGGTTTATTTGCAAATTCAAAAGTCCTTTGTTTAGCAAAGTTTAATTTCCTTTCAATTTCTCTAACTGTCAACATTGACACTTGTTTCTGTAACATTTTAATTTGATTTACAGTAGAAGCTTTGGTTGGATTCTTTTTCAATTCTTCCTCTTTTTGTTTTATTTCTTCCAAGATTAATTGCATTTTCTGTTGTTTCTTCTTTTTTAATTCAGAGTTACATTTAATAAAATATCCCCTCATAAATGCTTTACTTGTGTCCCAAACAATATTTTCATCTGTTCCTTTATATAAATTGTGTTCAAAAAACTCTTTTAATTTCTTCTTACATTCCTGCACTATTTTATCATTCTGTAATAAAGATTCATTTAGTCTCCATTTAAATCCAAGATTTTTTTTTTTTTTAAGTCAATATCACTGGATTGTGATCCGAAAAAGTTTTTGGTAATACATCCATCTTGGAAATATCTTTCACTAAACTTTTAGACATCCAAATCATATCAATCCTCGAAAATGTTTTATGCCTTTCTGAAAAATAAGTAAATTCCTTTGCATTATTATTTATATGTCTCCAAGCATCCACCAATTCCAAATTTTCCATCAATTCAAAACAAATCTTCGGCAATTTGCCCTGTGTCTCTTTAATATTTTTCTCAGAAAGTCTATCCATTTTTGGTGAAATTACCCCATTCCAATCACCCATGACACACCAATGATCATATACAAACTCTGATAATTTTTCCATAAGTCCAGTATAGAACCTTGTTTTATCTTCATTGGGAGCACAAATGCCCACTATCAAAATTTTTGTACCCTGTATGGTAATTTCAACTCCCACAAATCTGCCACTATCATCCAATAATATCAATTTAGGGGACAATTGTGAATTAATGTAAAGGACCACACCATTTTTTTTTTTTTGATCCTGCCGAAATAAATTCTTCGCCCAAATTTTTACAGATTAAATATTTGGAGTCTTTCTTCTTAATATGAGTTTCTTGTAAACAAATTATATCCAATTTTAATTTTTTCAAATAATGAAATACTTTCTCTTCTGCGACGAATTAGCTCCATTTATATTCCAAGTTAGATATTTGTAATCCATTTTTAAGCATGTATTTTAGAAAAGTCTGTACCTGTTGCTCCCTTTGATTCATCGTCATCCTTTTCTTCTTCTACCTGTTTCTGTTGACTTTGTTTCCCAGGAATTGTATCCATGTCTTTGAGTTTATCTTCTTCCATATCTTTTGAAGCTTTTCTCAAGAAATCCCTTGCTTTTTGAACAGTATTTAATCGATACTTCTGTTGTCTGAATGTAAAAATCACTCCGTCTGGAATATCCCATCTAAATTGAATTTTACATTGTTTAAGTTTTTCTGTGAAAAAAGCATATTCTTTTCTCTTTCGTAAAAGTCTAATAGGAATTTCCTTCATCACCAGTATTTCTTTACCGTCAATTTTGAAGCCATTGTTAAAATGGTGTTGCAATACTGTATTTCTAGTCTTTCTTTTTAGAAAATTAACAAGTACATCTCTTGGGATTTTTTTCATTGTTGCATATCTGGAATTAATTCTGTAAACTGTATCTATTTCAAATTCCATCCGATCTTCATTCATTTCCAAGGATTTTGCTAAAACAGTAACAATTTTCTCTCTGATGTCTTCACCTGTTTCCTCAGGAATTGCACGGAATCTCAAGCAATATTCTTTATCTCTAAATTCCATAACAGCAAAATAATCCAGATTTTTTTCTAATTCCACATTTGCAATGTCAATTCTATTCTCTAAGGTTTGCACCTTATCTTTAACATTTTTTACTTCCTGTGTTAATTGCCCAATATTATTTTTAATCTCACCCACTTCTGTTTTGATATGATCTTGTAAATCTTTATAGTCCTTTTTCATATTGTGAAATTCATCTTTAAATTGTTGTCTGTCCTGTTTCATCTCTTGTTTCATCTCTTGTTTAAAATCATTAAATCCCTTCATAATTTTCTGAAACATGTCTATTCCTTCCTGTGTATCAGTTGAAACTCTTCGCTCTAAAACTTTGGCTGCTTTCCTGGTTGTCATTCTGAAAAAGTAAAACTTTTTCTATTATTAACCAATGTTTCCAAATTTAGTGGCAAACTGTTTCTTACTTTTCCTCAACAACTAAAGAGTTAATATAATCAAGCTTGTTAGTATGATCTTAGCCAACACAGTTCTTATCTCCGGCACGTTCAAGAATGTAAAACAAATCCAGTTCTCAGCGTCCAGCAGTCAGTAACATACACGAACAGCAGATTCGTTGAAAAAAAAAAACATAATCCAAAATAGAAAGGAATAGAAAATAGTCTGATATATTTCCTTCAAATAATCAAAAACATCTTGTCCAATAGGTTGCCTCTTATTCGTTTTAATCTTTATAATTCCAAATTTAAGCCAGCTTTTTGTCATATAAAAAAAAAGAAAAGTAAAACAGGTTCTTTGAATTGCTCCCTTCTTCCTTAACTTTATGCAAAGCAAAAAAAAAGTGTGACTCACCCAAGTTTCTTAATTAGCTGATTCGTAAACAATCCTCTTTTACGGTAATATTTTAAGTCCAAGATAAGATTTAGACAGATGGAGACTAGCTCGTTAAAAACGTTTTTAAAGAGAGAAAAAAAAGTCTCGCTTACTTTCAGCACAGCATGTTGGAAATCCAAGCTCCGTCTTCCGTTGCCAGGTAAGCCTTCTTATCTCAGGGGATTCCTGATCAAATCCAGCTATCTGCAACTCGACGAAGTTACGTGGATAATCTTCGGTTCTCCTTTTATCTTGGAGAACATTTACGCCAGTCATAGATTCCTCTTGATTGACTTTAAACTGAAATAAGCTTTCTCTGAGATAGAGCTCCCTCAGAGACAACCACCAGCCAGCACTCCTTCCGGGAAGTCCAGAGGTCATGTAATGTTTTAAGGTCCAACTTTGTTATGATGGTGGAAGATACCTGTTATCTTTTACATGCCCATTCTGCTCTCGTATAACATGCAGCAAGCTGAGGATGGTCTAAACTTTCTCCCTTCCTGCACCTTACTTCCTCGTAGTCCTGCTACTTTTCTCCATTCCCAACTCAATTCCAGTTTCAGAGCCAGAAGTGTCTGGAGCAATGGAATGAGAGGTGGAAAGGCACTGGAGGGAGGAAAGTTCAGCACCCATCTCCCATTCACTCCTTTTACTGTTAAAATAAGAAATCCAAAATCATCTCTCTATGTGGACAGGGCAGACATATGAATAAATGACCACATTTTATCTGGATGAGTCCTGAGCTGGTGAGTTTAAACTGCCAGTGGCACAGCAGCAAAGAAGAGGTGAGGAACCATGTCTTTCCCCATATTTATCCTGAGTTTTCACATTTGTCTTTATTATTCCATACAGTACCCCCAAGTATAACTTCAGCCACATCTTTCTGTGGCAACTGCAGGCATAGTTCCACTGCTTTGTGTCATTTTCTGCCAATACATCTTTTGTGTGAAGAAAAAATAATATTAAGGCTACCTATCCACACCATTGCAATGAATAATGGAGCAGAACTTCAAAAGGGACACACCATCAAACAACTTGGAGAGAGAACAATAATTACTCAAAAATCCCTGAACTCTACCCTTTAACCAAAAAAGCTCTCAGAGGAGCTAACAAAAATCAGTTCTAAGGCAGTTCCTGTCCTCAGGCTTACAATCTAAAACAGATATGGGGAACCTCTGGCCCTCTAGATGTTGCTGAACTACAATTCCCATTGGCCCAAGCAAGCATGACCAATGGCCAGGGATGACAAGAGCTGTAGTTCAGCAACATCTGGAGGGCCAACAATTCCCTATACCTGATCTAGAAAGTCAGAACACATTAAGGGAAAAGGAGGGGGAAACAGGTTCAAGCACAATTTTTTAAAGTTACAGCCAGTGTCAGTGGTAGTTCTGCCTGTCTGGCCTATGGTAAAAGCAATCCTTCCCCTGAAGCACTCTTCCCCAACCCCCGATCAAATCCAGGAGCAGAGTTGGTGACAATGTCCAGGCCTGGCGGACAGGGAACCTCCTGCCACACAATTCTTCCCACAGACTGCTCACTGGATGGCAGTTAGAATCCTCACAGCATGGGGCATGATAGAGACCCTCCTTCCACATCAATGTCAGTGGCGGTTCTGGCTATCTCACCCAATGGGATGCTTGAATTACTGCTAGTACTTCCAGCCATTGTCAAGTCTGATTTAAATACAGAATTTGCACAGGCAAAATGTGAGCACATGGCCTACAATGATGGGCGCATTTCTAGCGGTAGTGCCACAGCACTGCCCTCCCAACTTCCCATTTTGAACCCCTTCTTCATTACATATTAACAACATATTAATATGTATTAACAACAACATTTTCCATTATTGCTGTTGCTCACATCTCTTACAGCAAGGGTGGTCAACATCTGTACTCTAAGAACTATTCTGTTCTCCAGATAGTGGTCTACAGGGCAGAAGTGTATTTTGCTGAGTATACTGAACCCCTCACAAGTGCTTTCCAGCAATAAGAGCTTCAGAGTTATGGAACACACACACTGGCAAGCATTATATACAGAACTCAGAGATATGTAATATTAGAGGGTTGAATAGCTCCATTTCTTACAGCTTGAAAACATGTTTCCTTTCCTGATGAATAAAACCAGTGACAAATATTACCACACTTCGCTTAAAATTTAGTAGGGCTAGTAAGGCCCACATATAACCACTTCAGTTGCCATTTCTGCATTGCTTCCATCTTCTGCAGTTTTTCCAGCACTCCTCCTCTTCAATATTCCCCTACTAAAGGTGGAGACAATGGTCTGAGGACAATGGAAGATACCAAGAGCCATTATTCAAGGATCAGAGCACTCTTATGACCCCTCCAAAAACCTTCAATAGCATTAAGTGTCCTGTTCAGCTGCCTCTCTTAAAATCTGAAAAAGTCAAGATCACAAGAGGTAGCCTAAAATATGTAAGTAACCAAATGCATTTAGTGATAGAGAATCACCACATTCAGTGATAGAATCACCATATTCTGGCCATTTTCTCATTGTTTACCATGGGTTCCTGTAAGCATGCTGGTACCTCAACAAAGAGAAAAGGGGACAGGAGAGCACAAACAGCAGGCCAAACACTTTACGCTGATTCAGAGCTGAGATCAAGCTTGTGTCCCTAAATCATTAAAACAGAGCCTCAACCCTAGTTCTACAGTATGACCAGGTCTTTGTTTGCTTGAAGCGGTAACATCTGCTCCCCATAATTTAAATAAGGAACAGACAGGCCATCAGACATTCAAAAACCTATGAGACCTAAACAAATCCAGCGTAACTATGGGGCTGCAATCCCTTGGTGCAAATATGTTCAAGTTGAAATGAATTTCAACTTGCAGGTTTTGAAAAAGGCAAACTGCACACCCAGAAAGGCAAATCCCACAAGGAAACACATTTCATTAAGTAGAGCTTTTGAATCCATGCTCTTTCAGCTGTGGAAAAAGAGAAAACGAACCCAATAAAAGATAAAACAGGCAGCAATCTCCTCGTTTTGCAAAGCTGTGTTACCATAAAGGCCAACTGCTGTTAAAAGAAAGTGGAATATGCTTCCTATAAAGCAAACATGCCCTGGTTGCTTCTTGCAATGTTTCCTGAGTTTTTCCTAGCCCATGGAAAATCATTGTAACCAATAACATATTTATAATTACAAGGGGAAAAGCCACCAGGAGTAACTTCTTTTGCTGGGCCCTCCCCTACTAGTCTTTCAATCATCTAGAACAAGCACACTTGCCTGCCTGGATTACATGTCTCAGAAAACAGAATTCTTAAGCCACTGAAAATTTGGCCGCTAAAACCTTGAATGAACAGATGTGTACCTGTACATTGTAGCTAAGTTTAGAAACCGATATTCGTTTTTAATACAGCTGAAGGCAGTATAATAGACATTTTCTTTTCCATCACAGTATTTTCTTGTGTCTCACCGTTGACTATGGTCAAACAGGTTTTGAAAAGCTGCAACAACCTGCAAAATCTATCAACTGAGATGGTAGAAGAATGTGTGTGTCTTCCACAGGAAATAATGCCACTACCGCATCACCCTCTTTTTCTGAAGCATATTCCAGCCTAAGAGAATGAGCTGTCAGCTGGGAAGCTGCTGTGTCAAATCTCACCTCAGCTATGAGTTAACAGCCTCAGGCAAGGTAGTCTTTCTCAGCCTCTGTTATACAGGGATAATAATGCTGGTTTACTTTACATGGCTGATGTAAGGATTAATGAAATACTGAATAGCATATAGTGTATATGAAACACTTCAAACACTTAATGTTATTGTTAGGGAAAGATCTCTTTTAATACTGATTAATAATACTATATTATCCCTATTATCACATAACTAGTATAGGCATGGTATTATTGTACTTACAATTGTATTTAAAAAAGGAAAAGCTTCCCCACTTCTATTATAGAAATGTGTGTAGGCAAAGAGATGGTAAACCGTCCAAATACAACTGTCACAATTGGGCACAGCTTGTCACAGCTTTCTGCCTCTGTAGAACTACCCACAAAATTCCCTGTCAAAGCCTCCCCCTTGGTTTACCTTAGTTTAAGAACAAAAACATGATCTGTAGGGTCTTCTCCCTCTTGGTTTACCTTAATTGCCCAAATACACTTGAAAAGACCCTGTGTGGTTCAAGTGGGAAGTAACATATCAAACACAAAATATGCTTATTTAAAATCACTGAGAGGGAGGATTGGCACAGTTATAAGAATGAGAGATCTCAAGCCACACCCACGCAGACACAACCCTATTACGACCATGAGACAAGGTGAGGCAATCACTTCAGACAATCGATTTTGAGTCTCATTAAGTGTGGCAGAGTGAGAGACAGAAAGATTTGACCCACAAGGCACAATTCACTTGTGTACCATCATTTGCAAATCCCACTGACATGAACAGGAGCTGAGGAAGAGCACAGTAGTCCTCGTGCGCAGCTCCTGTTCATATTAGTGAGGCTTATGCAGGAGCCTCCAAAAGAGACTCAAGAGTCAAAATTAAACACCATGCCCATTCTTGGGCAACCAGATGCAAAGAAGGACAAAGACCATGTATCTTTAACAGCTGAGTAGAAGAGGGAGTTTCAGAAGGTACAGTTTCTTTCACTCCTACATCACAGGTTGCACCTGCTAACATCCCCTCTTCTATACAAGTATTAGAGGTATAAGTGCCCTGACTTCCTTTGCATTGGATCCATGTACCCAGATCACTCACGTTAATCCTGTGTGGCTGGAAGACAATCCCAACCACCTGTTATAACCCTGCAGGTAGGCACTTGCTTGGGGGCAAATAAAAATTTCTTCCAGGTAAGCAGCTTTCCAGACTTACTGCTCAAGCCATGCTCTGGATACAGAAATATGGGACAGGCTGGAAAATCTTGTACTCATCTGCAAGCATGCATGAATTATTCACTGAAAAGGCACAGAGCAATGTGAGAGATGTGTTGTTTGTATGAATTTTAGAAGACTGCCCTCCAGTCCAAGATGACAGACAACTTTATCTGCCATTCACAGTTCTTTATGTCACGACACCTAAGATTGCTGTAATGGTTGCATGCCAGGCGTAACATAAAAGGCATCACCTGCCATTACCATGCTGATTGTGTTAATATGAAAGTTATGCAAATTATATTCATTATGCAGAAATTAAATTATGCAAATTAGCCACAGCTCTCTAAAGCAAGGCATTTCCACTGTGGTCTTCAGTGCCCAGCAAGTTGCCTGTCCCATAAAAGAGGTTTGTCTGCAATTAAATCAGTTTCACATATAACAATCCTCTTCTATAGAATCCAAATCCAATCAACTCAAAAGAACCAATAAAAAAAGGTCATCAAGGCAGAATAAAACATTGAGAAATGACTGAACAGTGTTTGACATCAAATAGCTAATAACACTGGGTGGCCTCAAGAAAAAACTGGTTACTTTTTAAAAGTTACCATGAAGTGAGACAAATGTGAAAGTAGGCTGGTGTCAACCCTTGACTTCTTGGCTAATGAGAAATGCACTGGGTACATGTGGCATTGTTGTGCTTTTTTTAAAAAAAAGTCAAACAGCTGTCTTTCTTCATTTTTTTTCAGTACTTAGACTGTTTCAAGCACAGTACAAATATTCTACAATAAATTCTGGAAATGTTCAATTTACTAATCAATTTAGATGACAATCCTGCACAGAGCACTTGGCTAATGAAGTCAGTGGGGTCTACACAGTCATTCTCTCCAGGACCGCAGCCCAAATCTCACCAATGACAGCTTAAGTGGTTGGAGGACTGCAGTACATTAACTGTAAAGTTAATCCAGCACTTAAAAGACCAGTTGCAGCTGCCCATGAGCCAGAAAGGTCCATTGTTAGAAACAAATTTTGGATGAAAATGCCAACACACCTGTTTTTTCTTTAATATCGCATAGCACGCTGAAGAGAGCAGGTTTCATTCGGTGGCAATTCAAGGCATGTTTCCTAAAAAGGAGGGGGGGAAACAGGATGAATGGCAAAGGAATAGAACAGATAAGTGAAAGAAAAGGGGATAACAAAGACACTGGCAATACATTCCATTCAAAAGCCACAGTCCACGTTGCACCAGAAAAATTACTTTGCAAGGTTCATTTACAGCCTGAAATACACTATTGCCTATACTAGTTAAGCACCAAGAAAGTTAAACTTGTATAATTATACATATGCTTGTGTATTTTAAGAGCATATGGGAAGCCTCAAGGCTGCATTCCACTTCAGCATTCCTGCACTTCCTTTAATAAGGCAGTCTGTTTCAAAATGAGGGACACTATGAGAAACCACAAAAGGAATATTTAAGCATCCTGCTGCTTAACTCTGCACCAGCAAAGCCACAGAACTGTCAGAATCCCAGTATGTTATTCACTCATGAAATAGTAAAGTGAAAGATGGCTCCACCAGTCTTAAAGCTAAATGCTAACTACAATTGATATACAACTGCTAAAGTCTTCACAGCTCTTCTAACTCAAGGGTGTCAAATTCAATGGGCTGGAGGGCCAAAATCCTCATTCATGGAATGCCCAGGAGGCCTGCTATTAATTTTTTACTAATAAATGTCACTTCCACCTGAACCCAAAACCAGACAATCAATTTCACCTATATTCCACACCAAAATCAGTAGCTGCTCTGGCAACTTACCTGAACAACAACATTTATAGCTTGAATAAGAGAGCATAAAGGTGCTATATTTTGCCATGCTGAGTCCTGGAGACCCCAGGAGCATATGAAACACAGCCGACATATCCATTAGGCACAGTAGGCACAGTGCCTAGGGCCCACGATACTTTTGGGGGCCCATGAAAATGTTTTAATTTCTTTTAAAAACAGAAGAAAAAAATGAACTTTTAGGGTCGAAGAAAATGTTTTAATTTTTTCTCACATCAGAAAACAATGAAACTTTTAGGGCCCACGAAAATCTATTAAATTTTGCCTAAAACAGAAAAAAAATAAAATGTTGAAGTATTTAAAGTTATATCAAAAATAATTTTTAATATTGATATTATTATGGTGGGAGGGCCCACGAAGGCAAAAGTGCCTAGGGCCCACAGAAGTCATAATGTGGCCCTGATATGAACATGTGAAATTGCTTTATACTAAGTCAGACCATTGGGTCATGAAGCCCTGAACTGTCTGCTTCAGCAGCATTCTTACCTGCAAAAAGGTATCTGTTAACCAAGGATAAAAGCACGTATCACCATGCCATTGACATGCAAGATAGCACTGATGACAGAAAATGAAGGAGGGGCATACAGCAGGATTGACCAACAAGTCAGCCTTTTTATTCTACTAAGGGTATTGGTTTTCATGGAGTGTAGTAGGGGGCCCTTAAAAGGCTTAATAGGACCTCTGAGCCAGCTGTAGTGCACAAGCTACAAAATACATTTCTCAACCATCACACTGCTCAGAAAAGAGTCAACCTACATCCACATTAGAATCATAACTAATTAGTTCTTACTTAAATATATTTATTTTAAGAATGTATGAGTTGCTTTTTGACAGAGTCTCTAAAGTGATTTACAAGATTAAAACATTTTATGCAGTAAACCATAAAACCACATTAATAAAATGAACAAGCTGCACCCAAAATTAGTAAAATGGCAGCCAGAAACGTCTATGAATCTAGTAAAAGGCAGCAGAAGCAATTCATTTAAAAGCTCTGGTGAATAAAAGAATCTTAACCTGAATGGTGATGATGATGATGATGATATAGGCACTTCAGAAATCCGGCTAAAGAAGGTATTCCAAAGATAGGGTACCACCACTGAAATACCTCTCTTTCTAACAGCTACATACCTACTCGCTGAAACTTGGACCGCTTGAGGAAGGATCTCAAAAACAGAGCTCAAAGATCAGGGAGGTTCTTATGGGAAAATGCAATCTTTTAAGTATCCTAGCGCAAAACCATTTTAAGGCTATAAAAGGTCAGAACTGGTACTTGGAATTATGCCTGGAAACAAACTGGTAGCCGTTGCAGGTCTTTTAATAGAGGCAAGATGTGTTCAAACAAGCATGCAATCTAGCTATAATGTTCTGAGCCAGTTAGAGTTTCTGAACAGTCTTTAAATGCAGCCCAATCTACAATGCATTATTGTAATCTGAATGTTACCCAAGTGTGAATAACTGTAGCCAGGCCCTATCTGCCTAGAAAATGTCACAGCTGGAGCATCAGTCTAAACTGGTGAAAGGTGCCTTGTGCTACCACAGACACTACTTAAAGCATCCAAATTATGGGCCAGATCTAACAGCAGCTTCAAAATACAAACTTGCTCTAAGTCAAGAAGAATTTCACCATTTACCTTTTCTTTTAAAAGCTCCATATTATAAGCACAGTAGGGTGTTTCTCACAAAAAGTGCAGAGAGAACCTAGGACAGGTACTCCTGGAGCAAAAAATGCTTCTGTAGCAATAGGGACATTGCTCCAGATGAAGCAGTACAGCTCTGCCCATAGACTGTACATTGCAATCAATCTATATGAAACGATGCCCATATGTACTCTACAGCAAGTAATGTCTACTATTCATGGAACAGGTTTTACTGTTATCACTGCATTCGCTGCTTCCAACAGTTACATTCAGATAGAGTTCAAATGTTTGCTGCCCTGGGCTCCTTCTGGGGGGAAGGGCAGGATATAAATGTAATAAATAAATAATAAACAAACTAGCCTGAACCAAGGTACCTGTGACTAACTTGACAGACATCTCCTGTGATAACACAAAAGTATCATCCTCTTAAGTACTGAAGTGATAAAACAACATGCATAGCACATGACCTTTTACTATTCCCCTTACAAGCCCTTACACCAGTAATGGGGAACATGTGGCCCTCCAGATGTTGTTGGACTCCAGTTTCCATCAGTCCCAACCAGCATGGCTAATTGTCAGAGATTATGGGAGTTGTGGTCCAGCAACATCTCAATGGCAACAAGTTCCCCATCACTGTCTTAAGCTTTACCCAGATGAAGCTTTTCTTCTGAAGCAAACATTTTTATTTTTAGCTTTTCTCAACCAAAAAACAAACAAACAGAAACCAAAATACACTATGCCACTGATATCTACCATCACTGCAGCTGGGCCTCTGAAGGTATAAACAAGTCACTCTAGGGTACTGGGTTTCAGCATTCATGTCAAGGCACAATATCCTATAAAGGGCTTTATATACCAATAATCAAATATTGGTATATGAGAATATTTATATCAAAAGGCAAGGTGACAAGATAAGACATGGGTTCTAATGAAACAACCACCCGTCTAACACAAACTAAAAATACTTCAAAAACAAGATCAAACTCTGTATGAACCACGTTCCTTCAAAATAAGGTATCCACAAGAGTTAGAAGTTAACATTATGATTCTTTCTCCAAAGATTCATCCCCCCTACAAAAGCAACCCAAGCACAATAGCAGCCAAGAGTACAGGCAAGGGATCTTTGGTCTCTGCTGTCACAAGCAAAAGTGCCATACCAGTGTTAAAATTCACTCTTTTACAGCCTGTATATGCCATTTCCTGAAAAATGCTTTACAAAGCACCTCACTCCACCTGGTACCTGGCAACTTCTGCATCAGCTCAAAGCAGAACTCTTTTGAGGTCAGTTCCACAGACCAGCAGCCATGATATTCATTTTCTTGGAACACAAGAGTCCCCAGAGAAACTGCAGGTGCTCCGTTTGCATGGGTGATAAATACAACCGTGCTGCCCTCCACTACTTATTCCCTTGGTCGGTGGCCGAGTCTCATATGCTTCTTGATTCATGTTCAGTGTTGGAAACAGGCAATAGCTTGCTGTAGCAGTTTTTAAAACTTTATTGTTTCAGGGATCACTTTCCATATGAGTCTATCTGTCGAGGAACTCCAAGTGTCAATCTGCCACAGTCCGTCTAACCACTACATTTGCAAAAGATTCAGGGACATGTTGTAGGGTTCAAGTTTTTTATGTGGGATACTGGCCAGGACCCCGGGGCCTCAATGTCACCTGCATGAACTGGGATTGTGCTCTTGAACACACTCTTAATTACAGGGGGAAATCAGTGGTAGGCAAGCTTTTCCATTACTGAACTTTTCATTGAGGAACCCCAGATACACTTACAGAAAAGGAATGTCAAGGTTCTCTTTGAAAACTGTACACAAATTCAAGATCAAACCAGCAATCCACAGTTAAATATCCTATCTCCAACAGTAAACCAGCATAAAGTGCTTTAAAAAATGTTACAGAACAAACACAATACCTTTTATTTTGCTGTACGATAGTTGCATGACACTTTTCAATCATAACGAATCTCACATTAATAAAATCAGATTTATAGTGGATCATAGAATAGTAGAATTGGAAGGGGCCTGTAAGGTCATCGGATCCAACTCCCTGCTCAATGCATGAATCCAAGTGAAATGCAGGCATCCAAGCAATTGTAATTGAATGTCATATTGCCTTCACAATTATAGATCCAGAATACCAGGTGCAGTCAAAGGCATAATGTGGCTCCTTATACTGCTCACTGTCAGTAATGTCCAACCCCTGAGAATCCAAGGTATTTAGAGCCACCTTCATCATATAGTCTCAGACTATAGCTCTTTCAGTTAAGAATTTTATTGAATCCACAGGCTTTTGAGGATGGCTGACTATGAATTTTCCCTTCTGATGCTCTATTGCTTTATTTTGGATTGGTGTTTTATGCCTTTTGGTTTTAGATATGACTGTATTTTTGTTCTTATTATACCCTACCCTGGGACTTTTTGTGAAGGGCAGGTGACAAATAAATTGTCTAAACCTATTTGATGGAAATGATAACATTGGCCTTCACCATATTCCATGACTGTAATTATGCTCTAAAAAATAACATACCTTCTTGATTTTATATCAAGGCCAAAACTACACATTATATGCAAATGAATACAGCTATAGCCTGGCAGCCCTTGTCATTTTAAGTGCCACTTCAGAAGATTGTGAATATCCAAGGAGTTCACCATGTCCCAGTCTAGTTTTCCTGCTCCAAATCCCTTGTGCTTAAAATCCAACATACATCTTAAAACTGGGAAGGGTAAGGCCACCGGGGGGGGGATTTGAAGAAGGAAATCACTTTCCCCCATGCCATCAATTACACCATCCCAAAATGAATTTTAAAACAAAAAGGCTGTTGGGATGTAGCAAGGATGGGAAATCTTTGCCCTCTTGGATGTTGCTGAGCAATGGCCAGGAATGACAGGAGTTTCAGCTCAACAACATCTGAAGGGCCAAATGTGCCCCACACCTGGGCTATAGATACATGCATCTGAATGCAACATGTCATTTGGCCCTGATAGTATCCCCATTTGAGCCATTAGTTGTTATCTAGTTCTTATATAAGAAGAAAAAATCAGGGCTACCAATGTGGTGCCTGTGGGCATCGTGGTACCCCTGAAAGTCCCCAGTCCCTACAAAGCCTCTGCACAGAGCTCCCTTGTGCTCACTCACTCCTTGTCATGAGCTAGTGAGGGCGGATATCTTTTTTCTCCGTGAAAAATACATAAAGGTGAAACGCTCTTCCCCACTTCCTCTTTTAGCTCTATGTGCTTTTCAAGGCTCCAAGTGGCATCTGAGAAGCTGAACAGAAAGGAGAACAAACTGGGAGTCTGATGGTGGAGGAAAACAGAGCAACCAGGGGAAGGAGGAAAGAAAGTGGGATGCCACAGAAGGGAAAAGCTGCCACAGAGAGAGAGAGAGTGGACAACAATACATGCACACACTTAAATCCTGTAAAACAGATCCTCTTGAATTTGCTTTTTTTAAAATGGGTGTTTCCTCCCACCTACTCTCCAAAGCACAGCTGGCTATATTGACTGAATCATAGAAATCATGGATTTCCAGCACTACCATGGCACAAAAACATGGATCCAAAACACAGGACCTTTTGGATCCTTTTTACAAGGGATCCCTTCAAAATCCACCATTAAATTTTGGGGTTGTATTAACTAAGTCCTATTCAGAGTAGACCAATTAAAATGAATTAACCTAAGTCATATTTGTTAACTTCAATGGGTCTACTGCAAGTAAGACTAGCACTGAATATCACCTACAAACTCCAGAGACATTCTGCAATTTGCTGGTGGTTTTGTTGTCATCCTTTGTAAAAAAATCATAAAGATCCATAAGGATCTGTGTCTTGGATTAATGTTTTTGTGTGCTGACAAGCATAAGATCTGTGATTTTTTTTACAGTGTATTTTACCACTGTAAAATTTTAATTTGATGGCAGTTTTGGGAGAAACCCCATGTAAATTCATGCAAATTCAAGATGATCTAGCTAAGAATGAGTGTGTGTACATGTGCATGTATAGGTGTGCTTTCCCTCTTTCTGTCTGTTGGGGAGATGACACAAGAGAGGGGGAGAGAGAAAAACAGAGCTGGTGGTACACATGGCGTTCAATTCCAAATGTGCCTACAGGACCAGAAGGTTGGCAACCCTTGCTCTTACATGTTTACAGGTATTTGCCATACTTCTACCTTACAAACCTTAACTGACACTACAACCCATTTTCCTTCAAGACATGCTGGACTGTAGCTCTGAGTGTAGCCTGACACATCTCATAGAACGCAGTCCCAGGATGAGCAGCCACAGAAGATCAGTGACAATAAACTAAAGTCAGTGCCATTATGAGCCAACCTACCTTTTATAAAGAATAAGAATTTTTGAATTGCACCACTTCATACTGCCAAAGGGGGGGAAGTCATATTTCTGAAGGCTCCCACGTATATAATATGTTCCCTGTATGACAAACTATCACATCAGTGAGAATGTTTTAGCATAGAATCCCTCTCCTTAGTATACTAGTTTACTATATGCAGGGAACTTCTTGCACAGAAAAGCATTTAAAACCATGATACCCCAACACACAAGCAGTTTGAAGTGGTACAGTTCTACCAGCAGAACTGATACATTTAGCAGAATCACATGCCAATGCTTTTCTTGGACTGCGCTACTTCAGGCTGAAAACTGCATTTTTAATGTCCCCTCCTGAAAGCTTCCTATACATACAAAGCTAGCATGCCAGGAAGATGGATTCAGCCTAGCTTTCTCCAGCAACTATATTTTCATGTGCACAGAGGCTTGTGAGGAGAGGCCATTTAAACATGCAACCTTCCACCAGTTAAATAAAATGGTTGTATTAAGTGCTGCCTTAACAAGCAATGCAAAATACAAATAAACCATCAATAACAGATTTCACAAAGTTCAAACTCAGTGTAAAGATCCTTCAATAAATAATAATGAGATCATGAATGAAACTCTCCAGAACTTGCTTGAAAGTATATACTCAATAACAGCTGCAAAGTTTATTACTCACTCTTAGGATAATACCGTACCAAGATTTTTACATTCATTCTACAGTTTCCATAGCTGAAAACCTCTGCAGGAAGTCAATCCACTTACTCCCGTCACAAAATGCACTGCCTGCACAGCTGCTTTTGAAAACAGTTTGGAAGTTGCAGTTAGTTCAAAACATAGCTTGTATACATACCATACATTTAAAGCACATTCCCACCCAAGAATCCTGGGAACTCTAACTTGTTAAGGGTCCTGGGACCTGTAGCTCTGTGAGAGGTGAACTACAGTTCCCAGGATTCTTGTGGGAGAGGGACAAGCTTTAAATGTATGGTATATATGTAGCCATAGCTGTAAGACTGCTAACTGGGTGGAACCTGCTACCAAACAAGACACTCCTCAAGGCTCAGACTGACAGCAGACAAGGTCTTATTATAATAAGAGGCAATAAGGCTGCCAAGGGGCACATACAAGTGGCCTGCTGCTCTGCAGCACAATGCAAATAGCTTGAGAGTTGCTACTGACCAGGAAGAGTAAAAAGTAGATTTCTTGATTCATCTTCAGGACTGAATTTCTCATTGCTAACATATACAAACCCTACATCAGCCTTTCCCAACCAGTGTGCCTCCAGATGTTGTTGGACCACAACTCCCATCAGCCTCAGCCAGCATTGCCAATGGCTGAGGCTGATGGGAGTTGTGGTCCAACAACATCTGGAGGCACACCGGTTGGGAAAGGCTGCCCTACATAGAGAAAAGCAACAGATGTAACAGATGTTATAGCACTGAAGTATTCTAGTTTGCTCTTGATTCTAAATTCAAACACCGAGATTTATAATAATGTAGTCAGACCACATTACGTATAGTTTCTGGATAGCAACATAAGAAGAGCCTGCTGGATCAGGCCAACAGCCCATCTAGTCCAGCATTCTGTTCTCACAGTGGCCAGCCAGATGCCTCTGGGAAGCCCACAAACAGGATCTGATTAAGCAGAATTAAGTTCCATACCCACATTTGTGTCCAGCACTACAAACGTCTCTCCATGCATGACTATCTTTTGACCAGCCAAACTGAACTTTTCCTTGCACATCAGGGCATTCCTGTAATAATAATGTTTTTTAAGCCATCATTGAGGAGAGGTGCCTCCCCACATATAACTCATGTAACATTTCATGTTCCTGAACTAATTCAGCATCCTGATGTTTTGCTGCACAAGTACAACACTATGACCCATGGTGCTGCACCTTGCAGTTAATCCTTTCTGCATTTTGCCATGCACAGCAAACCACAGGAATGTGGGAACTGGAACATAAATGAACTGAGGAGAAAAAGAGGGAATACACAACTGCAGGAATGAAAAAACTTATAAATATGCATCAAATTATAATTTAGAATGCACATTTGGAAATCATTTTGGAACAGCACTGCTTTGTTTTACAGTGTTGCTTTGTTTTACAGTGCTACTGATGAAGATTCTAATCTGTTGAGCTGAATAAATTATAATTTTGTATGCCTCAGAGGTTGTCTTCTTGTTCCTACATGAAAGAAGTGACACACGAATGTACTTCAAATATGTTTGCTGCATGTATATTGGCATTACACCAGAACTATTGCAGCCAATGCATAAAGACTGCAATGCTAAACCCACTTACTGGTGAGTAAGTTCTATTGAACCTAGTATGTCTTACTTCTCAGTAAGCATGGTGCAGGTTTGCACTGAAAGTATGGATAATACATATACATGTACAAGCAGATATACACCTGGGAGTCCTAACGGAGCCTCTGTCTCCAGGTGCATGTATGTCATTCAGACTTGTTTATTTATTTATGGGTCCTTCTTTTGTTGGATGACGTCATCAGAGTGGGATTTTTTGCCCCTGGGTTTCATCAACCTACTTCCACCAAATTTAATTCATTATGGAGCTACACACTTTACACAGCAAATATTTTGCTCCACATGCACTGATGTTTCTTGCAGCAAACCCACAAACTGGGAATTTGGCATTTACACTTAACTAATCAATATACTCTATTTTATTATCACTACAAAAGAATTACTACCAAATTACATGCGCCATCAGGGCAAAGAGAGTAACTGGAACAATGCTAATTCATATTGCTGAGCTGTTCCTATATCAGGCTTGTTACCTTCCATAATTAATTTCAGTCCCATGAGAAACACAAGAGAGGCCACTATGCCCCTAAAAGAGGATGCATTTCTCAAGCCGGCATGTCATTAAATAGAATCACCTTAGTCCTTATTGAGTTTGTAACAATGGCATTGGTTAAGCAGGCAGGTTCTAAAATAGCTTTTCAAACAGAATTCTGCCAGACAGGCCTCAAAGACATGCACCCACTTATTCAGGTCATGCTTTTTATTTTCTGTCTCTTCATCTATGCAAGTTATGGAGGCACAAAACATTGCCTCTGAAAAACTGTGTTAAGCTTAAATATCACAGATTGCTATGACTAGGATCATAACCTCACTTTTTAGATTGTTTACAAACTAAACGCTCAGAAATTCAGCATAGAACATGTTGGCACCTTTTGCCTCCCTGTAATAACATAGTAAGTCTCCAGCTCAATATTAATAATTATTTAAAAGAGGGTACAACAACACTAGAGCATTATTGTAGAATATGGCATTATGCTGAAAATGCAGTGGCATAATGCTTAGAACTGATGGCCACTAAAGCCGCAATCCAACATGGAATTAGACACAATTACAGCTCAGTCCTATGTGTGTTTATTCAGAAATGTATTGTACTATGTTCCATTGTGCTAGCTCCGTAATAAGTGTTCTTAGGCCTGCAGCCTTATGCTCACTGATTTCAGATAAATTAAGCACAACTAATTCTGCACTGGATTGAAGTCAATGACTTTAAAAGTGATGTTCCTATGGGCAGATAGGTTTAGGTAGTTGTGAAAGAATGATTAAGGAGCAAGTGCTTTATTTCTGTCCTTATATAGTAGGGCCCCACTCATATGGCGGGTTAGGTTCCAGACCCCTGCCGAAAAGCGAAAATTGCCGAAAAGTGGAACACTGACAATAAAATGGTGCCTGACGCCCTTCTCGGAATGCGTCATGCCGAAAAACGTCAAAAAAGCAGAACAAGCGCCGTATGAGTGGGGCCCTACTGTAATTGAAAACCGCCATATTAGTGGAATGCCGAGAAGCGGAATGCCGAAAAGCGGGGCCCTACTGTATGTTCTTTATATACAGGTGTACATCCTCCATTTTCCTTCCACAAGGAGATGTTCAGTAAAGTCTTGTTAGGGTATCCTAGTCCTCTATAGAGGAAGAATTCACACACTGTGGCAGCCTAACAAATAAATACCACAAATGTTCTAGTCCACAATACTGTTTTACTAACCAACCAGTCCACAAATGCCTGTTTGTCATTTGTGGCACATAAACAGTCTGCAAGAGAGAGAGAAACAGAATCAACTGTCTTCCAGTTCAAAAGAACTTCCCTGCCTAGTTTCCTGGAAGATTAATTTTACTTACCACAAGCTACCAGGGAAGTGGCTACTTACAAACCAGTTCTATGGTAAAAAGTTTATCCCAGAACAGTCATGAGTGAAGGGGAGGAGTAGACTCTTCTGTAAACAGGAGCTTGCAACCCACTTTGTTTTAATTCCTCTGTCAGCAAAACTAGTACAAGATACACTGTATTATTGACTGTACATAGCTAAAACTATCCAACAAATATGTGCCACCTGAAAGAATAATGAATGACTGTTTCAAGGTAAAAACTTAGGTATAAGCAATATTCTTATTTTAACTTATACAGTATCAAGGAAAAAGGGGAAAAATCTGTGGTGAGTAAACAGGCATTTGTGTCAAATTAAAGAGAAACAGACAATAGGGCAAAAAAGTTCCTATGGAGTTATTTGACAATTTATATGAATTGCCACGGAAGAGAGGACCAGTTCTGACAGACAAAGTGGACTGCTGACGTCTGCATGTGCCAAATGAATTATGCGGTTGTTTCACTCAAGCCACATTTACAATTCCACAATTCAATCCAAATTGGGCAACTCTAGTCGAGTTTCTAGCTGGGCATGTGCTGAAGTGACACGATCTAGTCAGCATATGCCACTTTGCAGCACTTGTAAACAGCCCCCAATTACCGATAGTAAGTTAAGAATCAACTGCAGGAAACAGGATGAGAAGCTGCTTCTTGTTGTTTTTGGCCCAACGGACTCTCATAGGCATGTGTGGGCAAGTAAGTTAGCAAAAAAATATTTTAGGGCTATTTACTTCTGCAGACGTATTTGCAAGGCTGCTGTACAGTTCTACACAATCCACATTCTCAGTGCACCAACTTGGCTATGTGCCTCTTAGTGAGGGGAGAGAGAATGTGTGTGTTTCTATGGGGCACAGTTCTACTTACGGTTCAAAAAGAACACTACATACAGAAACTAAACTGAAGTCCAAGAAGGATGTTCTTCCCTTCCCTCTTCCAGACCAGTCTGTTTATGTGAGCAAAAAGACTTATAATTTACACCCTGATTTTAAACTCATTACATAGAAATAAGTTTCATTAAAATCAAGACAGCTTGTAAGCTCTCAAGGCAAAGACCATGTAACTTCAGTGTGCTGTGCAGCACCCTAACATGAGATTTAGGTTAGACAATGTTGAAATCAAGTCAAATTAATGTATTAAAATAAACACAGATACAAAAAGGAGGACACAGCCCTCTAATATTTTTCATTCCCTAAACTGCCAGTTATTTGCAGAAAACAGGTAATCTGTAAATGGATGCAAATATGTTCCCCAACACCAATGCAGCACAGACCAGTACTTACTAAAAACCATTTGCCTGAGATGACTATTGAACAAGTTGCACATGCAGTAGGTGTCTGGCAAGAAATTCTACACAACTGTGGAGCCACAGATATTGCACCATCCTATCATGGTTCCTCACTCAACAAAGTCAATAAAGAACAAAATGAGTACAACAACCAGTAGGCTATCTCAGATCCCACACCAGATCTGTCATTAGCAGATGCATCAAATGTGTGTGTACTGCCTTCAAGTCCATTCCGACTGATCCAAGGATACCAAAGTTATCAATTTAGCTCTTTTCAACCCAAATCTACAGCCCACAGATTGGTTCGCACTTACACTGAATCCCTGGTTCTTGCAAACTTGCCCTTCTTCACTGCAAGTTCACTGTCAGTGGTTGGTGTGAATGTCTCATACCCAATTATGCCCATCAAAGGCACTGACCATGGTACTGTTTAATAGCAAAACCATCTCCCTCAACAATAGCCTTCACCCACCCTAATATGTTATGCTGTCATTACTTCTGCACCAGTGAGCAATGGAGAAATGGAATCAATCTCCTAACTTGGGGTTTGACTCCTTTCTTCACGGATAGCACCCACCCTTGGCAAAGAATTATTCTCTATCTTTCTATTTTATATAATACCATTTTCCTAATCTTAGTTCACATCTTGCCCAGGGAACTAATTTACACACTGGCCAATTAGTTAACATTCAGTGGGCCTTTAAGTCACCTGGTAATCAACCTACCATGAGAGACCATTATATATTCCATGACTGTAGATTCCCCGTGTCACGCTCCAAGGCCCTCTTCACACATAGCATTTTAAGAGGTTCAACCACAAACGTAGAACATGAATATGACAGTCACACATATGCACCATACCTTGATCAAGGAATCAGAATTAGGTAACTTCTTGGTAGATCCAAGCCTACCCTGTGTAATGTGTGAACGGGCTCCAATATTGTCCACAGAGCACAGGTGCTACTGACATAAAACCCCAAGTGTTTCCAAAACCTTTTGTCTATAGATTCGCAGCTAGATCTCAGGGTACGCACTCGCATAAAAGCAAAGTTTCAGATATACACAACTCCCGCCTGCTTGGGTCTAGGCCCAATCTCCCGCAACCCCCTCGGCCCCCAAATGTCTATATTAAGCTACCTATGCCTCAGCAACCCCTAACACTGGCATTCAGAGCTCCTACGTCCCTACTTTTCTACAGGCATACCCTTTCAAGTGCTTGTTCCCCAACTGCCGCAGGCCAAAGGCAGCTCACCTACCAAATTAAGGACAGCGGAGCGCACACACACGCACACACACACACACAATATCGTGTTGAGATCCTCACAGAAATCCCACCCCCACAGTCCCACCCCCCGAATGTATCCTCTCCCGCATATTCCTTACCTGGCCTGCGCTTCGTCCAAGCTCTGATCAGTGATGGCCATGATCTGCTGCAAGATGTCACCCGTGTCCTGAAGTCCGGGGGCTGCCTGGGGCTGGGGCGGGCCCGGAGGCGCTTGGAGTCGGTGGGGAGGATCTCCAGCGGCTCCGGGAGGAGGCTGGAGCCCTGCGAGGAGCCGGGATGCCTCCTCCATGGCGAAGTCTGGGAGAGGGGGGAGGGAGAGGAATGAGGGAGGGAGGGAGCCGCCTTAAGCGCTGCGGGAGGGGGGAGTCCTGGAGCGGCTCGAGCCCCTCTTTTCTTCCACACACTCACAGACACACGCACGACTGACACAGAACAGGCCCCAGCACTCCTCACTCGTGCCCGCTCCGCCCCCTGCCCCCGCCGCGCGACGGGGCTCCGCCTCCTCAGCCGTCGCCTGGCGAAGCAGCCCTTCTCCTGGAGTTGCCCGCCCCCTTCTGGGACAAAGCCAGTCTCTCGGCGGCTTCATCGCGATTGCCGCCTCCGTAGAGAGAAGGGGCGGAGCTAGTGGTAGTAGCTGGCTTGACTGACTGACTTCCTGACCGACCGACCCCTCTCTCCTCCTCCTCCCTAAACTCAAGACCAATCCACTATTCTCCTACCACCACCACTACCACTCAGGCTCGCGCCTTCTCCTCCTCCTGCCGATATGCGTCCCGCCTACAACCAACGAACTGCCCCGTCTTGCTTTCCCCGGCCCGGTTTTCAGCGCAAAGATGTCTTCCTTCACGCGACTCGAGCGCTCCGACTTTCCATTCCAGCCACAACCAGCCCCAAAGTTATGGTGTGTGTCTCCCCACTCTGCTTCCAGCCCAAAGCGGACTGCTTCCACCTCACACGACTGTCGCCTCAGCACCAACCTAGAGACAGCTCAGCGGCTCTCAAAACTTCAACGGCTCTCAAATTGCCACTTCCCCATCAGAGCTTCCATCCCCGTTCCTAGAAGCGGATCCTCACAAGACTTGCCCTTCTTACGCGGTTTCAGCTCTATTCCCAAAGGACAGCGTCGCCTCACAGAGCGGCATATCAAACCTCCTTCTCTTAATAAACTGTCACCTGACCTCACCTTCCTTCAACGTTATTTTGCCTTCAGAAGTTGCCTTCTCACAAATGCTGCCTTCAACAGTTCGTTAAATATTGGGCTACCAGTTTAAAGTTATCCTGAGGCATTATATTGTACCTCGAATACTAGTTGTGTCATTTATTGAGGTTTATCATTATTCCGCCTTTTCTACCATGTATCTCAAGCCGGTTTGCAATAATCATGTCTGATAATCTAATAGACAGAGTAAACTCAAAAGAGACGTATTACTTATATTCAGGTACCAAAAATATTAAAAACCTCTGAATAAAAATTACTACATTTTCAAATAAAAAGCTTTTTTAAAAAAACAGGATCAAAATCTACTTCAAGGAATATAACCGGAGTATCTGAAATATAGTAGTACCCCTGCTCCCTTCAAATAAGAATAATATAACGTGCTTTTATATTTCAGAAAGGAGCCTATACTGAGCGTTCCTTACTTGGTACTGACTGGCATCTTACACTAAAATAATCCTTTGGTGCTCTGAGGAAGTTGGCAACCGAAGAGATCTCCAGGGCCTAGAGAGTCTAGGCCTTTGCCTCAACAAGAAATAATATAGCGCTTAAATTCTCCTTTAAATTCTGTTACTGATACTTGGAGCCACCCTCTCTTCTTGACCCATGCCGATAAACATAAATAAAATGCTCTTAAGTGACTGAAACAAAAAGTGACAAGTGCCTTGGGAGAATACACAGTTACCTGTTTTTCTTAGGCATCCTCATCCACCATGCGATAGACTTGGTTTGAATTTTGTGACCTACTTCATGCTTACAGTGCTGCTCTTTATGCCTATGCTGACCTGCCTCTCCACATCCTCAAGACTGAAATCTTACCACCTTTTAAAAACCCACCTCTTCATCACAAGCTGCCATGCTGAATTTGTTGTGGTGGTTGGTCTGTTCCGGTGGTCTCCCAATGCTCCCCTCCTTTCCCCCCATCCCTTTGTACAGTTCAGTCATTTCATTTCAGTATATTTAGGACAGTTGGTGGCAGAAACTGCAAAATCAATTCTACATTTGCAGCTATATCTCCTAAAGCACCCTTTCCCTCAGATTATTTCCATACTGTGAATCAAGAGGCACCAGAAAAGAGGGTGTGGTGGCACGTTTGCCCTACTCAAAAAACATAATGATCCATGAGTCACAGTCACAGGAAGGAAAGGCATTGGGACCCTAGGAAACAGACAGATGACGAATTAGCTCCACCACTCCTATTTTATACCCTCTTATTAATCATGACAGCTAAATCTATGCTCTCTAGTATAGTTCAGGTTTTCAAATACTGGAGACAAACATCAGAGGATAGCTCTCACCATCCTGACCTGTCTGTGTGTTTTCCTTGGGCATCTGGCTGCACCTGTTGGAGACAGCAGAAGACTAGGACTATCCTATTGTACATGTCTCTGGAATGAACGAAAGTTTTAGCTCATGATAGAGCTTACCTGTGAACAACTGTCTCATAGCAACAGGGCCAGGACCTACAACCATATTGCACTCATGTCCCATTTGTAGGCTTCTCATAAGTATCTAGTTGGCCACTGTGACCAGGAACAAAATACTGCACTAGATGGGTCTTTGGTCTGATTCAGCAGGACTCATTTTATATTCTTGACAAAATGTTACAATGTGGAGAGTTCCTAATGAATGTTCCAGTCAGTTAGCCATGTCCTTTTCCAGGATACTTCATTACATACCCCCTCCCACCCATTTCCCTGCTTTCCCCCCAAAAAGTTGGTCAGCATTCTACAGCCACGAAGCATGCACAGTCCCCCCTGGACATCCTCCCCTTAAGGTTTTTTCCTTTTGTACCTCTGAAGTAATATGATTAAAATGCTCAGAAACAATTCTAACAATGACTCAATAGGCTGCTCAAAATATTTATCCTATCAAACAGAAAATGATGAACTTTTAAAAACTGGCTTTTTATTGAGAAATGTAGAACTTGCTGTATTGACAGGGAGATGCTAATTGCCGAAGCTGCCATGTTGATCACAAACGACAGGAAATATGACATATTTTATTAGACCTCTTACACCAATTATAGTTGTTCAGTTATCTACTGTTGTATCCAATCAAGGGTAGCAAATCTCCATTGATGCAGCAGAAAGAGATGCTCTACCAAAAAAGTGGTTCATCAAACATAGATGATGACAGAACAAATCTATTGCTTTCTATTGTGAAATGTTAAGGTCACTAACATAATAATTTTGTAGTGTGATTTAATCCTGCACGCAACCAAAGATTAAGATCTTGAAAGGACAGATGTTTCAATGTAGCATATGCAATTCATGCAGGACAGAACCATGTCCATCATTAATGAAGAATGCTGCAAAATCCACAAAGTTCTGTCTTTCCTATGCATAGGTTGAAGCAGTTGAGAAAAAATGAAATTATAGAATTTTGCACACCCAGGGAGAGAAGGCAGGATAACTTAAAAAAAATGAAAACAAATGTGAGATGCTCCTCATAATGTAAGATGCTTGATAGGTATGTGTCACATTCTGGATGATTTGATGCTCTTTGTCTATTTGTTATTACTCTCCCTTCCTCACCCCATGACAGATTGTTCTGCAGTATAATGCCATCACTGTAGTCTCTCACATTTCTCACAAAATCACATAGCTTCACTTAACCACTTCTGCCATCAGATTGTGATAGTCATGATGGGATTAGCAGTTGTGTACACTAAAATAAACAAAGTAATCTTATGTCAGAACATATTCTGGGAACCCACACTTTAACCCAAGCATCATGTTTTTTTCTCTGCCAATATTCACAAAACACATGAGTTTTGATCCTTCTGAGCTACAGTAACACTCTTCTATGCACACATTATTTTGCTTCCCATACTGGTCACACTACTATGATTTTGAACTTCTCTCCAGCTGGGAACTTCATCAGTTCAGTAGTCCCCTGCCTTGTACAGAAGACAGCCACTATATTAAGAATTACTGGATTTTGAATTGTTCAGAAAAATAGGAAGCCCAGTAGAAAAATCAACACAGTTTCTTCTTCCACATTTTGAAATCCCATTTACTTGATAATAATTTTATAGAAGATTTCCCAGCTGAGCTTGAACACTAGTCTATAGTTCAGCCTTTTCCAACCAGTGTGCCTCCAGATGTTGTTGGACCACAGCTCCCATCAGCCTCAGCCAGCATTGCCAATGGTCAGGAAAGATGGGGATTGTGGTCCAACAACATCTGGAGGCACACTGGTTGGGAAAGGCTGCTATAGTTCTTGCTGTTGTTGTTATGTGCCTTCAAGTCAATTACAACTTATGGCGACCCTATGAATCAGCGACCTCCAATAGCATCTGCTATAAACCATCCTGTTCAGATCTTGTAAGTTAAGATCTGTGGCTTCCTTTATGGAATCAATCTTACTCTAATTAAATGGGCCTTTGTAATGGAGGATCTCAAATCATGCACAAGATTATCATGCTGATATTTTCAAATATTAAATTGTCATGTTTTTCATCTGTTTCCTGATATTCAATTTTATTTTGTTTATATTTATTTGCTTAAAGTATCTATATCCTGCCTTTACAAGTATACAACTAAAGGAGAGCCAACTGAAATATATTTGAGTGCTACATGATATTATGTACAGTTTGGAACCTGGATATCTGAAGAATAATTTCCTCCTGTACCTGCCCACAAACTGCATCCAACATGAGAGGCATTGTTACAATCCTGCATGTGTTGACCCATTTTCAGTAGCAGTACCCAGACACTGAAATTCACTGCTAAGAGAGATTCAGCTAGCCACTTCCCTGAATGCATTCAGACAGCAAGTGAAGACAGTGCTATTTGACTGCAATTTTCATAGTGTTGTTCATTGATATTTATTTCTCCGCTGCTGTTGCTTCACTGTATTAATTTTGTTGTTTTATGGTTTTTGTATGTTGTTATGGTTGTAAGTCATCCAAGTGCCCATTTTGCAGAACAGCTGGAATAAAAATTATTTCTTAAATAAATATAAAATTATATAAATACAGAATGACAGCAAGATATCTCTAAATATTGTCTAGTACAATCATTAATTCATGTGATGCTTTTTGTTATTCCAATAACGGCTTACCGGTTTTCAGTGAATCTATATCAACTTTGTTTTCTTGTTTACTCTTTTTCCTCCACTCCTCTGTCACACACCTCTATAGTCAGTGCATATTTCAGCCCTCTCTGTTTCCACCTATTGTCTGTGGCTATTCTGCACTGGACAAAAGCACACACTTAAATTTTGCATATTTTACTATTCAGTTCAGTGAAATTCTGATTCCAGTCCCTTCCTCCTAACTTACAAATACACAGAAAAGAAACACATTTGTTTTACTATCCATTCATACTAATTCAGGCCAGTTACACTAGAAATGGAGAAAGCTAACTACTACATACATGAAGGTTTGATTGATTGAGAACATTACTTGTGGTTATTGTTTTCCCTGTAGATTTGAAGCTTGAGTCAGTTCAATCAATAAATGCACCAATATTAATAGGAAGGCACAGCGCTCTGCCTGGAAACCAAACATTATCCTCTGCAAGGAAGCCTGGGGAGTGCTGGGAACTCACTCAGCAACTGCATCTGCTGATTCCTTGAAATTTTCTAAAGATGAATATTCACAGATCTTTGGCTCAAAATGTAAAGGCCACAGCTATAGTCCTGCACGCAGGCTGCTTAAATCTCACTGAAGTTAATGGCAGTTAAGCAAGCTGTGTACAGGATTGCAGCCCGCCTGTTGTTCATATTTAGACAATGAATACTACAGTGATTCAGCAAATGTACTCCATATGTAAGATTTATGAGTATCACAAGGAGAAAACATTTTGAGTTAAATTGCTTTTTACATGGGAGTGTGAGAGAGAAATAGCCATAATTTCAAACTAAATGTATACTTTCGGTTGCTGTATTTAAGCAGAGAACCTGTCACCTCTCTGCACATTACAGCACCTGATACTAAGGCAATATAAAGTAGTAGCAGCAGCAATAGCTGCAATAGTAGGGGGGAGCTAGACAAAGTGTTTAACTGTGGGATTAGGGTAATCGGATAAGAGGTGGATTTTCTGTCACAGAAAAACTCTTAAAGTTTATTTTTAAGAGTTGTTTAGTAAGCTTGATGACAACAGGCTGGGCATTAGATGGTAAGACTACCAAAAGGATCGTTTCCATATGGCTATGCTGAAACAATTTGTTGGTCGGAGGCCGCTTGCATGTTGTCTGAGATTGTATTATTCTGCAGATGAAAATATGAGCTTCTCTCAATTTTATGGATAGCATGATGCATGCTGATAACTAGTTCATGCGCTAGAACAGCATTCCCCAATCTGGTGCCGTCCAGATATTACTGGACTGCAACTCCCATCAGCCCCAGCTAGCATGGCCAATGGTAAGCAGTGTGGCGAGTGGCAGTAAAAAAAATAAAGGGGAAAGCTGCCCTCGATCCAAGAAGACACCTACCTGTCAGGTTGTGGGTTGAGAAGTTCGTTCTCTCTGGATATGTCTATGGCAGAATGGGGGGGGAAGCAGTGTTAATATGGCCAGAGAGAAAGAAGAATGAAGTTTTGGAGCTGGCTGGCATGGGGGCTGCAGATGCTTCTGCGGATTAAGGCTAGAATTGCTTGTCTTGCTCAGATTGTGTATCTGTAAATAGAGGGGAATATGAGGAAGGAAAACCAAAATGCTAGAAAAATAAGTGTTTATTTGTAATCCAAGCCCAATGTGTTTCAGCCTTTGTATATTTAGGCCTTCATCAGGGGAATAAAGGCTAGCAAGAAGTATCTTTCAATAAGCAAAATGCTTTCACCGATGCAAACACCTCAGCCTTTATTCCCCTGATGAAGGCCTAAATATACAAAGGCTGAAACACATTGGGCTTGGATTACAAATAAACACTTATTTTTCTAGCATTTTGGTTTTCCTTCCTCATATTCCCCTGGTTTTATATGCTAGCCACTTTCTGGTGTAGTTTTATCTGTAATTAGACAAATATTATGACTCTCCTCACAAGGAAATGAAGCCTGTAAAAGACTGGCGTGTCCTGCAACTTCTTAACGCTGGGGGAAGTCACTGTGGCAAGTGGGGAGTGTGAAGCAATCTGTTTTAGAATTCAGCCCCCAGACTGATCCTCTTGCAATTTGCTGCACTACAAAGTTTGGGGGAGTCTGCTCACATATTGCCTGAGCACCCCCTGCTGTGCCAGCACAGACATCTGATCCTATGAATTATGTAGATGTTTTAGAATCCAATGCAGATTGTGGGCTCATCCTAGGGCTAAGAGGGTAGGGAGAGAAGGAAGAGATCCAGTAGTAAACCCTTGCACTGTTTTCACTTCTAACACTGCACACTGTTGAGGAGAAGACAAAAACTGAACTGTTGCAGTAGCCTGGTCTATTAAAATATATAATCATAACCTCTTTTACCTCAGGTTAATTTTGTGGAACAGTTATGGATGGGGCTGGGGTTTGTGTCAACTGTAGTATAAAACAAATCCTGCAAAGTGTGAAGTATGTGTGCATACACACATGCTCAACAATACGTAAGACTGATTTGTAAGTTAGAATACCTATAGTAATGTGCAGCATGAAATAAAAAAAATTAAATACCAACATTATGAACAATAAAATCCATCACCATAAGCAAAATATCAACATCACAAAAATACCATAAAATAATAAAAGGACTAGGTCCCCAACTGAGATCCCTCTCTGTGCCTCTGCTGTTAAAAGTTGTGAGGCCACAAGCTAGGTCTGGTCTATACAAGCACCATAATATACCCATTTTTGCAAAGCAATTTTCCCAGATATAATACATGTTGTGCAATACTTTCACAAATATATGAATTTTAATTCATACTTTAACTTGGTATATGCATGTTTGTTCATGTTACTTGCCTGAAGAACTGCACTGCAAAATTCAGATAAGTGCAAATTTTGAAAGATGTCATTCCTTCCGAGCTGGTTAATAGCTTACCCATGCCTGAGAGAATCATAACAAGAACCCTTGAACTCACACCTCCAGCCAACCTGCAGGCTTAAGTACCTACCTGCGGGGTGGGATACAGCAGCAGACACTCAGAAGTTCAGCATACCCTTTCAATAGCAGTCTTTCAGTTAGCATACAGGTTCAGAAACTGAATTAGGTGAGTTTGCCTTTAAATGCAAACTGACTTGAAATTCTCCTCTAATCACTTGAAAAGGCATGTGGGTCTCACTTTTAAAAAATTACACACACACCCGTCCTCTCTGCAAGTAGAAAACTAACACAGCAGGAAGCAATGCTTTTTCCCTATAACCTTTATTCTTGATGTACTAGTGGGATTTGTTTGTTTGTTTTATTTGCAGAGAGGATCTTTTATTATATATATATATTTTAAAAACTAAGGCCTGCTCTGCACATGCAACAGAATGATTTAAGTGAACTGTGCCACTATTCATGAAGGAATATAATAAGAGAGCAATGAACAAGAGAGCATGGGAGGCCGGCAAAGACAACACCAAAGCCTGCTCCAGCGAATTCTCCCTTCACCACAAACCCTTCCAGGCCAAGTAACACCAACTATTTATTTATGTACTATTTATTTAAAGAATTCCTATCCTGCCCTTCTACCCTATAATAGGGCACTCAGGTCAGCTTGCAATAAAATTGAACATGTACATAATAAATATTGTACACAATAAAGATCACAAAAACATTAAAATTAAAATACATAAAACGCAGTTAAAATACATAAAATGCTATATATGTACACATATACACATATATAAGTATATACAGGGAGTGGTACTGAAGGGGCTACAGAGGTAAAAATTAACATGAAATAGAAATGGACTGCCTTCAAGTCTATCCTGACTTATGGTGACCCTATGAATAAGGTTCTCATGGTAAGTGGTATTCAGAGGGGGGTTACTATTGCCTCCCTCTGAGGCTAAGAGGCAGTGACTGGCCCAACGTCAACCAGAGAGCTTCATGGCTGTGTGGGGACTCAAACCCTGGTTTCCCAGGTCGTAGTCCAGCACCTTAACCATTACACCACATAGAAAGCATAAAGTCAGTATCAGGCTCTACCCTCAGTCCCTCCCAAAGGCTCTCCAGAACAAGATCGTTTTCAGAAGTCTCTGGAAAACCATCAGGGAGGGAGCAGAGCAGGCTTCTTGGGGTAGGGTATTCCAAAGCTTGGGGGCCACCGCTGAAAAGGCTCTCTCCTGTGTGCCTGTCAGTCTAACATCTTTCATTACAGGCACGCAGAGGAGACTAGAGGCAGATGATCTTAATTCCTGAGCAGGTACATATGGGCATAAGCGGTCCCTCAGGTACATTGGTCCTAGGCCGTTTAGGGCTTTAAAGGTCAGAAGCAGCACTTTGAATTGGGCCTGGAAACAGATTGGGAGTTGATAAAGCACAGGGGTGATATGCTCCCTGTGCTGTGCTTCAGTTAACATTCTAACTACCCCATGGAAAGGAACGTCAGATGCCACCTCCTTTGAGGCTGACTGTTGTTTGAGTGTGGGGATCTTGGTGTACCTGTTGTATTTTATAAATGTTGTAAGCAGCTTTTAAGTTGAAAAGCTGATATAGATCCACTAAATAAATGAATGGTAGATAGATGCCTTCAAAAATTGAGATTGCCTCCATCTGCCAAGTGAAGTGGGTCAGTCTCCTTTGGCTGATTCTGCTGCATGTGTAGAACAGACCTTAGTCTTCAGGAATGGCTCGAATTATGTAGTTGTATTTACCTTCTTTCACTCTGATTTATATCAAAGCTGTCCTGATTTCTCTAGGTTGAAACAATAACAATATTACAACATCTGAAAGCATGTATGTGTGGGTTTTTAAAGGAGCCCACCAGGCAAAATTAGGAAAGGCAATTCATGTTTTGATGGAATTTACTTTACATTATCAGACCAAAAATGGGGGAATAACGGCTCATTGTGAAGATCTAGCTTCTTTTCTATTTGTTTCAGGGATGAAAGATACAAAGGAACATGAATTTTGATGTATGAAGCTGCAGTCACAGCCTGCAAAAAAAAGGACACCTTGTGAAAAATAAGAGGTTTTCAAACAGGATAAATCTAGTAACATTAACTTGGCTGCTAATCCATTTCAATTAAGGGAGAGTCTCCAATAAGAAAGCATATATTTCGTCCCCTGCCAGCTAAAATTAGTTATGAGTAAGTGCCATTGAAAGCAATGTGATTCAAGTTAATTGCAACTTGTGTCACTGGTTTCAATGGACACGTAGCCAGAGTCTCCTCATCTTTACTCAGAGATAAGTCTGGTATGGTCAATGGCGATTACTTCCAAAAAGTGTGCATGCATATTATTGCAGCCTTTACTATGACTAACCTTGGCTACATTGGGGCTTTTGTGTTTTTGTGTAAATTAGGAAGCAGATGACACTGGATTAAGAAAGGACTAATGTAATAGAATTCCAGCCCCAACTGAAACCCAAAGCCAGCTGTGTTCCAAACATCTTTACCATTCCATGCATGAATGAGGAGCTGTGAATCCATTATGCTGCACTGTTACATCGCTCCCATATTTCAGGTGTAACAAGTTAGTTGCTTTGTCAGCTTGATGAACTCCAGGTTGGATGGTCAGTTGGGTGGGGGAATCACTGGATACATACTCAAGATTACATTCAAGAATAGTTACCTCGTAACATCCTCTGATCCATACTCCTAAAGCAAACAGAGACTCAGAACTAGAGGGTGGTAGTTATTTCAGGTTAATTAACATTGGATATAATAAAGGGATGGTCTTGTGCATATTATGTTAGCAGTTCTTTATTAGAAACTATAGACCATTCTACCCAGAAGGTCACCTGGATATGACTGAAGAGCACAGCCTACAGTGTCTATGCAACTGTAAATGTCTCATTTTCCCCCTATCTTTTTCTTTGGAACTAGCAATATCATTGGCTGGGGTGGAAGTGAGACATAAGCAGGGGTGCCTGACAGTAGGCTGCATGGATCCCAGAAGATTTAGGAGGGATAGCACATCTGAAACGAGTGCAGACAGACTCAGAAGAGAGAGGAAGACACAGAAGCTGTCTCATAAGATGCCCAAGTACCTAGTCCCATTCCTAGTGAAGTAACATGCATATAACTTTTCCTTAAAAATTAGTACAGTAGTGTGTTTTTTAATGCTATACCCTTTTCAGATATGCGGGGGGGGAGATGATATACATAAGCCACCTTTTCCCTGCTCACAGATAATCATGTCTCTACTGGATAATGAAATGAAAAGGAATTAAATTGTAGGGCAATAGTTCACACTGATACTGCTGAGGGAGCAGGGAGAACCATCTTCTAGCCCTGTGATGAATCACCTGTGCTTATAGGAAATGGATAGGGGTATAATTAACAAGTGAATTCTTGCATGTCAGCACAAAAGAAGAAAGTTCGTTCTCATGCTGAAGCTAGAAGTAGGCAACTGACCAAAGTACACAAACCTGTACATCTTGAATGCAGATCCACCCTCTTACCTTGTGTACCAGATCTTGCCTCCAATAACCTCTGTAAATTGAATTAATATTTAAAACAGTAGGATTAGATTTGTTTATGTAGAAAATGATATCACTCTGACTATTTCAGCAGTGCACAGATCTGTGCTGGGAAATGAATCTGTAGTGTTCAGTCTTTTTTTAAAAAAATACAGGACTACCTATTTATTTATTTATTTCTTAAATGTATATCCTGCTCTTCTTCCCAGAAGGAACCCAGGGCGGCAAACAAAAACACTAAAAGCACTTTAAAACATCTTAAAAACAAAAGACTTTAAAAACATATTAAAAGAAAACATCTTTAAAATATATTAAAACAAAGCATTTTAAAAACATATTTAAAAAACAACTTCAAAAACATCTTTAAAAGCAATTCCAGCATAGACACAGATTGGGATAAAGCCTCTACTTAAAAAGCTTGTTGACAGAGGATAACAACAAGATAACAAAGATGGTGCCTGTGTAATATTTAAGGGGAGGGAATGCCAAAGTATCAAGTGCCACAACACTAAAGATCTGCTTCCTATGTTGTGTGGAACGGACCTTCTGATAAGATGGTATCTGCAGGAGGGCCTCACCTGCAGAGTGCAGTGATCGACTGGGTATATAAGAGGTAAGACTATCTTTCAGGTATCCTGGTCCCAAGCTATGTAGGGCTTTGTACATCAAAACAAGAACCCCGAACTTGGCCCAGAAGCTAATGGGCAGCCAGTGCAATTCTTTCTGCTGTGGGTTAACATGTTGGTGACACCCTACCCCAGTGAGCAGTTGCACCACCACATTTTGCACTAGCTGCAGATTCTGGACCAACCTCAAGGGCAGCCCCACATAGAACACATTACAGTAATCGAGCCTGGAGGTTACCAGTGTGTGGACAACAGTGGTCAGGTTATCCCGGTCCAGAAACGGCCGCAGCTGTCTCACCAGCCAAAGCTGGAAAAAAGGCACTCCTAGCCACTGAGGTCACCTGGGCAAAGATGGATCCAGGAGCACCCCCAGACTACAAATCTGCTCCTTCTGAGGGAGTACAACCCCATCCAAAGCAGCCAATTGACCATTTATCTAAACTCAGGAACCACCAACCCACAGCGCCTCCATCTTGCTAGGATTCAGACTCAGCTTATTAGCCCTCATCCAGCCCACCACGGAGTTCAGGCACTTGTCCAGAGCTTGCACAGCCTTTCCTGATTCATATGTTACAGAGAAATAGAGATGGGTATCATCAGCATACTGCTGACACCTCACCCCAAATCTCCTGATGACCGCTCCCAAGGGCTTCATATACTGTAGATGTTAAACTGCCTTGGGGACAAGATGGTACCCTGCACACCCCACAGCACAACTGCCAAGTGGCTAAACAGCAATCACCCAATGCTATTCTCTGCAGATGACCCTGGAGATATGATCAGAACCACTGTAAAACAGTGCCACTGGGTGCCATCTCACCAAGTTGGCTCAGAAGGATACCATGGTCAATAGGTATCAAAAGCTGCTGAGAGATCAAGTAAGGAAAACAGAGTCGCACTCTCCCAGTCCTTCTCCCGATAAAGGTCATCCACAAGGGTGACTAAGGCCGATTCAGTCCTATAAGCAGGCCTGAACCCAGACTGGAATGGGTCAAGATAATCTGTTTCATCCAAGAATATTTGCAATTACTGCGGCAGAGCCCTCTTGATCACCTTCCTTAAAAAGGGAGTATTTCTGACTGGGCGGTAGTTGTCACAAACCAATGGGTCCAGGGTGGACTTTTTCAGGAGTGGTCAGATCACCTCCTCTTTCAGGGCAGCCGGAACCACTCCCTTTCACACACACCTGTTGACCGCACCCTGGATCCACTCGGTCAAACCCCCTCGGCAATCTTTAATAAACCAAAAAGGGCAAGGGTCGAGAGGACACATTGCTGGCTGCATTGTTGCAAGCACCTTGTCCACATCATCAGGCTGCATAAACTGAAACCAATCCCAAGAAGTTGCGGCAGACATTGCACTGGACACCTCACTGGGGACCACAGTAGATGTAGATGGGACATCAAGATTGCTACAGAGGTGAGCAACATCTTTCACCTACTGCTGAGTTTACCAACTTCTTGAGTTAGTTCCTTTTGAATGCTCTTTGCATGCTGCTGTTCCTTGCAGGCATTGTTAGTGTCACTATCGGAAATTAGCTGTGACATCATCAGTTTATGTAATTTGGGAATGTCTTTTGAAACGTTTTTGCCCCTGTCTGGCAAAGGAAGATACCCAGATACATGCAGCTGCATGTGTTAATGCTCATTTAATCCCCACTGAACACAATGAACACATTGGATGTGGATGGGGTTGGTTTCCCATCCAAGGCACCTAGGTACCTGCTATAAAGTACAGCTAGAGATGGATCAAAGCCAAGAGAGAGAAGCAGAGAGATTCAGTAATGGGTGAATGCTTACCCATGTTATCGTGAATGTTCATGGAAATCTTTAAAACAAATTAAGAACTTGAAAGGCTACATATTATCACGATGACAATGCCTAACTATTCCAATACACTTTTCTTACATTAAACAATTTATCTTTCTTTGAGGGACCTCTGCTGCCTCTCTTCGCTACTAGGGTTGAACATATCTGAAACTGCAACTCTGAAAGATTTCCAGCAAAGATCTTTCTCATTACTTACTGACTAGCTGATCCTTTTCACTGAAGATGCCAGGAATTGAGCTTGGGATCTCCAGTATACAAACGGTTCCTAATGGGCCAAAATGCTATCCTCTCGGCAGCAAAGTCTGCACAGTTTTTAAACTCATGTTGCAGACTCAGGGGTAGCACCATCATAGCACAACAGGGAAAGTGACTCATTTTGTGCCAAGAAAGCTACCATCTATACAGGATCCTAGCTTTGGTGCTCAGAACTGTGAATAAATTATTAGATCTTTCCAATGTACTCATCTTCAGGGTGGGATGAAGGATTTAGCTAAATGATGCACAACGTCTGTTTAATTACTAGATGAGTGTCTTCTGGCATTAGAAGCAGAGAAATCTTGTTCCACGTGCCCTTCCCAGATTATGTAAAATGAAGGCATCATTTATTGAAAGAAAAAATGAGTAAGGTCAAAGGACTATTTTTTGAAGAAATAAAATGCATGACAGCTCTCAGCTTGCACCAAACTTCACTCTGTTTCTTAGTAGGGGGTGGGTTAGGGACTATCATCTTTTGTTATATAGCCTTTATTTTTGCCATTTTCAATAGGTGCAATAGACCATATAGTTTATAATAATAAAACCTTAACTATACAAAAATATATACCCATAACCTCCCACCCCAAGTGAGTTCCATGTGTGTAGTCCAGTAGTGAAAGGTAAATCCTAATAGAGTTCATGTTCTTGATGCTGCTTCTGTAGTTATCCTCGGGTGACTTCAGAACAGAGAGAAGATATACACAAGTCACCAGAAGGATTCAAATCCTAAATGCAAAGCCATCACACACTGAACTGGTCCAGTCCAGCTGCCCATTTGATTTGAAAAAAACAAAACACCAGCCCTTAGGGAAGTACTGGAGGCAGAGACAGGACAGGAAAAACTACAACAGGCTGCTCCCAGACAACCTGTTTATTATTGAGTATTGACCTTGAACTGTTTACACAAAGTTTGCAGGGAGGTTAGACAACATCGGCTGATTATTGAGGACTCATTCTGATTTGTTTGTGGGGAGGTCATACACTGTTGCATCATGCAATGGTTATCTCACATTTCCAGTGCATTTCCCCAGCACTACAAAAAAAATGATTTTGTTGCACAAGAGATCCAAATCAGCTTTAACTGTGCAGCCTGAATTTGTTGGCATGTGATTGAATCCCAATCCAAAATAGTGACAGTCTTGAAGTGCCTGGAATCTGGCAAGTCAGATGGAGCCAGTAGGGAATCCAGCAGGTTGGGGGCAGAGTTAGAGAGAAACCTGGGGATGGCATTTAGCACAATCTGGGAAGTCAGGGTAGAGCTTACTTGCTTTTCAGACTTGAACACTTGCTAGCAAATAGAATAGCTTTATTGGTTGACAAATAAAATACTGCCCGGATTGCAACTCTAATTTAGAGGTTTCCATACACATGGGGAAAACAAGCCTGTGATCTTCGGCTCAGAATATAATTGCATGCTTAGTGATGCCTTTCAAGACCTTTATATGAAGACCCTGAAGCACAGGGATGGCCCCAAGCAGACCTGTAGTCATCCAGGGTCTCAGGGGGTCTTAGACCCCTTACTTTTTTGGGGAGCAGGTTCCCAGGAGGGTACCTATGTCTCCATCATCCTATGAACCAATCAGCATGAAAGGGGAGTGTGTTAGTCACTGAGAAGACTCTTCTAACATGCTTCTTAAAGGAAGTGAGTCAGTCACTTAGAAGACTCTTCTCAGCAGCTAACACTGTCATCTTACATGCTGATTGGCTCTTAGGAACATCTTTGTTGTGCGAAAGGGCATTAACAAGGATCTCATTCTCAACCCAGCATCAAGAAAGGGGGAGGGAGCGTGGCTGTGACTAACATGAAGGGATCCTGCACTTCTGAATTTGCCTCTACACTACTGGCCCCAAGAGACAGAGAAGAGTAGTGCTCTCCCAATGCACACTACCCCATTCACTGCCCCAGCTTTCACTCAATGTCCTATATAGAATGGATTAAATACTTGCTGCCCTATACTCATCTTTATCACCCCTTCACTTCCCCCAAATTGGCTGCAGCTTGTCCTAAACATATGACAGTTTACATTGGCAGTTATCATATTCACAGCTTGAAAAGTTACTTTTTTTGAACTACAACTCCCATCAGCCCCAGCCAGCATGGCCATTGGATTGGGCTGATGGGAGTTGTAGTTCAAAAAAAGTAACTTTTCCAGGCTCTGATCATATTGTTCTGAGATACACAAAATTAACTGAAGTCTTTACCCCTTTTCAGAGTCACAACTGGTAGTAGAAATTAAAGAACAGTTAACATAGAAAAGTACAGTTTAGCCCATGAAAGATATTGAGAAACACTCTATTCTTTGGCCTAACACAGGGGTGGGAAACCTGTGGCCCTCCAGATATTGCTGGACTCCAATTCCATTGTCCCTTACTATTGGCACACTGGCTGGGGCTGCTGGGAGTTGGAGTGCAGCAACATCTGGAGGGCTACAAGTTTCCCATCCTTGGACTAAGCAACACTGCAGTTATCTATGATCATGCACAACCTGGAAACACAGTGGGTGGAATCCGGTGTTGCAAAAATGAACATCTATTTTCCCTAAGGGGCTTCTTCCTTTTCCCCCCTCCCCCTGGAGCCCTCCCCCGTGGCCCCAGAATCTGCTCTGGAGGTTTGGGGGCCCCTCTGGAGCAGACTGGGGGTGCATGGAGAGGAGAAGAAGGGGATCATGTTGCATAAGCAAAAGTTGATTCCACTCATTCATTGGCACTTGGATTCAACTCCAAATTCTTAATCTGGCATTGATGTGTGAAGTAGAATTGAAACTGAATTTTGGGCAAAAATGAAATGGTTCACACATTTTCATTCCACAAACTGAGCAGTGTATAAAAACAAACTTTACACATTTTCCTCAAAAATCCAGTTATGTAATCCTTTCAAGTGAAATACAGATTTTGCAATAAAACCAGATGAAGCCACCTGGAAAAAAGTTGCACTGAAGACCTACATTTTCAATTTTGGGGGAAAAATTGAGAGATTTCCAGCGTGTGAATCTTCCTTTTGGCACTACCATTATCCACCTGCCACTGGAGCAAGAATGGATTATTATGACTGCAAGTCATGGAGAGCAAATCCTAAACATTGTTTCTAATCTATCCTACCCACCCTGAGAGAATAAAGGCAGCTGCCTCTGGTTTATAGTTCAACAGTACTTGACTACCTTATCTACCAACAGGGTATCGTTAGGGTCCCCATAAAGTATGGAAAGATAACAGCTGCCAAAAGTAATTGTTCCCCTAACTGGTGTTATAGTCGTCGTTTACTATGCATGCTTAGATACTCTAGCACAGGGAAGGCCAACTGGCTGGATGTGGGCTAAATCCAGCCCATGAAGCAATTTTATCCAGCTCCTGGCAACCCTTCCAAATTGTAATCAAAGTAAAAATTTCTCTACAGTTTTGTTTCACTTAAATAATGACTGCTTCACCTATACTTATGAAGGAAAACTACTGTGATTTTGCAAAAGATATTCCAAATTAATAGTGCATCTCTGTTTGTGGTCTGTATATAATATCCCACCCATGGCCAAATTCATGCACTTACTGAATTGTGAGGCCTGCATAGCTAAGCAACATCAGTTTTATTATAGAACCTGAACCAGCAGTCTTGGTTTGTTTCATATCAAACCAATCATGACCAGAAGCCAAAATTTGGGAGAAACAAGTCATGAGCACCCGTTTGGATGCAGTGCTAATCTAGACCATTTGTGGTTTGTTTCCCTGCTGGAGGAAGGTATGAGCAAAGCGGATGTGCTCAAGCAGTGTGCACAGACTAATCTGGTTAACTGTGGTTTCTGGATTAGCATTGTGTGTGAACCTGGCTGTGATCTCACTTCTCACAACAGCAATGCAAGGTAGGTCAGTATTATTACTGCCATATTGAAGGTGGAGGTGAAGGGATGGTAGCTTGCCTAAGGCCACCAATTCAGAGGTAAAATTTGAATTAAGGACTTTCTGGCCCACTCTTAGGGTCTAAGTAAATATTATAGGGGACACATAGCTGCCAATGAGCCACACCTTCTTGGTAAGTCTGGTGGCAGAAATGCATGCTGTGATGTCACCGTGTTTAAGCGTTTCTTGACCCAATTCCTTGTTTTCTGTTTGCAGAGGGCAGGGAAATACTAGACGTGTTCCTGTCATATCATATGTTTCTTTCACTAGACATTGCCGGGGGACCTCATGGAAGACAGACAGGTCAGCAGAAACCATGCTTGGAGTCCGTGAGTGGATGGATGGGAAGGAATAGGCTGAAACTGAACCCCGACAAGACCGAGGTACTACTCGTGGCGGACAAGAGAAGGTTGGGATCTGTTGACCTGAAGTTCAATGGGGTGAGTCTACCCCTGAAGGACCAGGTCCGCAGCCTCGGAGTTGTACTTGGTTCCAGGCTGTCCATGGAGGCTCAGATTTCGACAGTGAGCCAGGCAGCTTGGTATCAACTACACCTTATATGTAGGCTGCAACCCTACCTTCCTGATCATCAGCTCCCATTGGTAGTACATGCCCTGGTCACCTCTCGATTAGATTACTGTAATGCACTCTACGTGGGGCTACCCTTGAAGACGGTCCGGAAACTACAACTTGTTCAAAATGCGGCGGCTCGACTACTTACAAACAGTCGTTGCCGGGACCACATCACGCCAGTGTTGTTCGATCTACACTAGCTTCCAGTTGTTTTCCAGGCCCAATTCAAGGTGTTGGTATTAACCTTTAAATCCCTATACGGTCTCGGCCCAGTTTATCTAAAGGAGCTAGCTTGCATGTTGCTCCTCTTTTATATCAACTCTAGTGGCTGTTGGATTGCTTCTGGGCTCAATTCAAAGTGCTGTTTGGGAACAGGATTATCTCATCTCATATCATTCCTCCTGTCCAATTAGATCAGCTGAAGAGGTCCTTTCATGCAGCCCATCTCCATCTGAGGTGTAGATGGAAGGAATGTATGAAAGGGTCTCCTCCTCTGTTGCACCTAGACTGTGGGACTCCCTGCCCTGGGAAATCCATTTGGCCCCTTCCTATCTGATGCCAGATGGAAACATTTTTCTTCCAGCATTTCTGTATCTTTCAGTTCACTTGATTTTGTTTGCTTCTTCCGTCACTGTTATCTTCATTTGTTTTTAATTGTGATAGGATTTTTTTGTTTACGTTTTAAGATGTTAACCATGTAGGGCATTTCAGAAGAAATGGAAAGGCAGTGTCAGTAGCGTATATCTGTATTGTGTAGTTTTCATCTTAATTTGGTTTAGCCACCATAACCATACTACCTCATTCCATGAATCCATGTGTATACAACCAATACCTGCCCTCATCTATCTCCCCCTCTTCATGCTGTTGCCTAAAATGGGTGCCAGAATTGGACTGTGGGTAGTACAAAAATACAGGAACACACCAAAGCTCAGGAAGACTTCATTGCTCAAGCAAGGCTTAACTGGAACAGAAAGCCCTTTTATAGTCTTTGGGAAGGGAGGAGCCTGCCGTATACTGAATCAGACCATTGGTCCATCAAGCTCAGTCCTGGCTACAGTGATGGGCACTGGCAGAGCCTCTCCAGAGTTCCAGGCAGGGTTGAACGTGGGACCTTCTGCATGAAAAGCAAGTGCTCTACTACTGTGTGGCAGCTGCACACATCTGAAAGTTCCCTGCTCAAGCTCTGAAAGGCGATTGTTTGCTGGTCCTGCAAAAGTGTAAAGAGAGGAGATCTGATCATGGCTTTCCTGTGTCTCATCTAGTTTAGCCCTAAAACAGCTACTCTTCTGGAGCAACCATACTGGGTTGTTTATAACAAAACCTCAACAGTTCACTTTGCACTTATTTTTTTAATCAACAAATAGTTCAGAGAAAAGTCAAAATGATTCCTAATCAAATTTCTAGTACATGTAATTTAGTTTTTAACTGATGCTGAATTTTTTATAGAACACTAACCTGGGATATTTCAATGGCCCAACACACCTGTAAGGATGGAGACGCTCGGTGCTTTAGGGGGCAATGTTACACAAAATAGCAGGAGGCTCACAATAACCAGAAAACAGTTTTAAGATTTGGATGTGCCTGTAAAAGACTTTTCTGGCTGGCACAAGCAGCTTCCAATTACTGAGGTGCTGGACTGATGTTGCCCTGGGATTAGGACTGACTGCACGCATGCTTGCTTACTTCCTACCTTTTCAACCTGTACATTTATTTAAAATACAGTTTATTACAAGAGCAGTTTATTACAATTCTCACAAGGACTGTAAAGCTGCCCCTGGAACTTGGGGAAGTGGAGAGCATGAAACAATAATTCAATATTCGCTCTTACTCAGTGGAAATTTTCCCCAATATATAACCCAAATCATCCTTTCTGCAACTTCAACCTTAGTACCTTATGTCCTACACTCATTGACAAGTGGGAACAATTCTTGTCTCTTTGCTTTATGGCAGCCTTGGACAACCATCATGGCCCTCTTAATCTTCTTTACCCTATACTAAAATGCACAGTTCTTTTTACATTTCTGTATATGCAAGGCTCTGTGTTCAGACTGGGGGAAAAAGATTTAACTTCTGTGCAAGGGAATGAAGCAAATTGAAATAAATGAGACTTAGCTCTGAGTAAACCTGGTTAGAATCAGGCTTCAGGTAACTACACACACAAACACACACACACCCTTGCATTCAAAAACCAGATTCAATCATCTTTCTTTCTCTCCTTGGAATTGTTTATCTCTGATTTCCCTTTGCTGCTTTTGTGAAGTCACATATATTACCATTTTCATAATCTGCAGAATTTTAATATGACCAATATTAATCTTCCGTGATGATGACAATATGATTTTATTATCACAAAACTCCCACAGGGTTCAGTGGCTTACTAAAACAGTTTTTAAGAAGGCAATGTATTAGTTATCAAAAGATTAAATGAATTCCCCTCCCACCAGCATTGATCCCCAAACTATGCTCCCCATTAGGATCTCACCAATATATCTGTCCTCCTTCTACATGCATCCTGTTCATCATGATTTCAGGCTTTTTTACTAATCAGTTGTACTGGCACTTAGCAGAATTCCTGGCCTATACAGACATACCATGTATAACAGATCTGGGGATCCCAGTGGTACCATCAAGGCAGGGCTTGGGGGTCAGAAGTCCAGGGACCCATTCAGCAGAATAAGCAGGAAGGCCCCCAAGTGCAGCAAGGCTGGCTCACCACATTTTTAAGTAAGTGAAGTAATCACACAATAATGTTGAGGGACATTCTAAAGTGAAGTAATGCAGATTCTAAAAAAGAGGGGATTCCAGAAGACAATTTAACCCAGAATGTAAAATGGCCTGATTGCACTTCTAGGCTGCATCAGTACCATTACTGCGTACATTTGTGTATTGTGTACTGCATGAGCAAATGCACAATTGTGCCCCGTCTTTTTAGCTATAATTATGCAGCCTGTAAATCAGGGCTGGCCAGCCTGAAATTCAGATGTCATAAATAACACAGACAGAGGGAAATTGTTGCAAGCCTAGACAGCACCAGGAAGACCTGTTGTGGGCATAGATTCAGACCTATTATCCTGCCTGTTTCTCCCTCTTAGGCAACTAATGCTGGTGCCATCTGGTTGGCCACTGTGAGATCTGGATGCTGGGTTAGATGGGCCGCTGGCCTGGTCTTTATGGTTAATGGCAGTTATGAAAAAATTCAACAGCCTGCCACCATGCCATGCTACCAATATACATGTGTGTGTGTGTGTGTATGTGTGTAGACACATGCTGTAGGAGAAAACGTGTTGAGAGATCATCCTCTGTTGCACTGGAGGGTTGCCAGGCCTGGCCTCCAAGGGATCTTCTGTATCTTTAAAAGTTGTGGAGGGAGAATTCCACCTTGTGGTTTTTCCCATTACAGAGTTGCAAGAACACCTGCACTTGGCTGACTTTCTCTTCTCCTAAAGATACAGGATCAGTCTCAGCCCCTGAACGTTGCAACCCTACTCCCAAATGAATTAGGCAGGCACCCTTCATGTTGAACTTGTAGGCATATGACTAAAGGCTTATTGTTCCAGCAGGCATTTTAAGGTAGTGTTTGGTTTTATGATTATTGTCTTGTGTTGTTTTCCCCCCACTATGGCTTTTTTTTTTGTACACCGCTTAGAAATGCAAGTGATTAAACAGTGTATGTCTTAAAGCTGAGACACCAGACTAAGATGCATCCAAACTCAGAGGAAGGCAATGGTAAACCACCCCTGAATACCTCTTACCACGAAAACCCTATGAACAGAGTATCCAAAATGCAACACGAGATAGTGCTGCAAGATGAGACCCCCAGGTCAGAAGGCGCTCACCGAGCTACTGGGGAAGAACAATGGACAAGTACAAGTAGCGCTGTGACTAATGACACAGCTGGGTCAAAGCCGAAAGGAAGCCCAGAGGCTGATGCGCACAGATGCAAAAGGAGAGTCCGGAGTTGTACGACGCACACAATAGGAACATGGAATGTGAGAAGCATGAAACAGGGAAAGTTAGAAATTGTCAAGCAAGAAATGGAACATATCAACATTACAATACTTGGCGTGAGTGAATTAAAATGGATGGGAATAGGACATTTTCAATCAGGCAACCACAAAATATTTTATGCAGGATATGAGAAATCAAGAAGAAACGGGGTTGCTTTAAAAGTGAGAAGTGATGTAGCAAAAGCAATTAGGAGCTACAACGCAAAATCTGAGCGAGTGATATAAATGAGATTAAACAGGAAACCTATTAACATAATCATCATCCAAGTCTACGCTCCAACGGCAAACGCAGAAGAAGAATTGGAGAGATTCTACGCAGAAGTACAGGAGGAAATTGATCACACACCAAAACAAGATGTTCTGATAATCATGGGGGACTGGAATGCAAAAGTAGGGAACAGAGAAGAACTAGGAATTGTGGGGAAATGGGGCTTAGGAGACAGAAATGAAGCAGGAGAAAGACTTGTTGAATTCTGTGAAGCCAATGATTTGCTTCTTGCGAACACATTTTTTGAGCAACCGAAAAGACAACTGTACACGTGGACATCACCAGATGGTCAACACAGGAATCAAATTCCATACTTTCTGCAAAAACAAGACTAGGAGCAGACTGCAGTACCGATCATGAACTGGTAATATCAAAAATCAGAGTAAAGCTGAAGAAGAAAAACAAAGCAATCATAATGCCAAAATACAATTTAAGTAGCATCCCAGAAAAATATAAAGATCAAATACAGAACAGATTTGAGGCTTTAAACTTAGTTGACAGAGAACCAGAAGAACTATGGAGTGAAGCAAGAGACAATATCAGAGAAGAATGCAAAAAGACAATACCTGTAGTTAAAAAGAGAAAGATCTCAATGGATGACTGAAGAAACTCTTAAAATGGTTAAAGACAGAAGGAAAGCAAAAGCAAAAGGTGATAGAAACACGGTCAGAACCCTAAATGCAACAATACAGCGACTAGTACATAAGGACAAAGAGAACTATTACAATAGTTTTTGTATGGAAATAGAAGAGGACAACAAAAAGGGAAGAACAAGAGCCCTATTCCAAAATATTAGAGAAATGAAAGGGAAATTTAAACCAAGAGTAGGGATGTCGAATAATCAACAGGGAAACACACTGACTAACCAAGATGAAATAAAAGAAAAATGGAAGCAATACACTGAAGAACTCTATGAAAGAGATGACAGGATGACAGATTCATTCACGGAGGAACCATATGATGAAGAACCAGAAATTTTAGAATGTGAGGTAAAACCTGCTCTTAAAATACTTGGAAGAAACAAATCACCAAGAACAGATGGCATACCAATAGAGTTGCTACAAGCTACTGACACAGAATCTGTCCAAATTTTGAGAAATATTTGTCAAGAAATATGGAAAACTAAACAATGGCCCACAGACTGGAAGTGTGCAATATATATCCCAATTCCAAAGAAAAGGGATCCCAGAGAATGCAGTAATTATCAAACTATTGCCTTAATATCCCATGCAAGTAAAGTAATGCTCAAGATTCTACAACAAAAGCTCTTACCATATATGGAGCGAGAAATGCCAGATGTCCAAGCCGGATTTAGAAAGGGAAGAGGCACCAGAGATCATATCACAAACATAATTGGATAATGGAATGGAACGGACCAAGGATTTTCAAAGAAAATCACCCTGTGCTTTATAGATTACAGCAAAGCCTTTGACTGTGTTGATCATGAAAAACGATGGAAGGCTTTAAAAGAAATTGGGGTGCCACAGCATCTGATCGTCTTGATGCGCAACCTATACTCTGCACAAGAGGCTACTGTAAGGACAGAGTATGGAAAAACCGACTGGTTCCCAATAGGAAAGGGTGTGAGACAGGGGAGTATTTTATCACCCTATTTGTTTAATCTGTACGCAGAACATATCATATGGAAAGCAGGATTGGACCAAGATGAAGGAGGTGTGAAAACTGGAGGAATATCAATAATTTAAGATATGCAGATGATACTATACTACTAGCAGAAACCAGTAATGATTTGAAACAAATGCTGATGAAAGTTAAAGAAAGCACAAAAGCAGGACTACAGCTGAACGTCAAGAAGACTAAAGTAATGACAACAGAAGATTTATGTAACTGTAAAGTTGACAATGAGGACATTGAACTTGTCAAGGATTATCAATACCTTGCCACAGTCATTAACCAAAATGGATACCATAGTGAAGAAATCAGAAGAAGGCTAGGACAGGGGAGGGCAGATATGAGAGAACTAGAAAAGGTCCTCAGATGCAAAGATGTATCACTGAACACCAAAGTCAGGATCATTCAGACCATGGTATTCCCAATCCTTATGTATGGATGTGAAAGTTGGACAGTGAAAAAAGCGGGTAAGAGAAAAATCAACTCATTTGAAATGTGGTGTTGGAGGAGAGCTTTGCGCATACCATGGACTGCAAAAAAGACAAATACTTGGGTGTTAGAACAAATTAAACCAGAACTGTCACTAGAAGCTAAAATGATGAAACTGAGGTTATCATACTTAGGACACATAATGAGAAGACCTGATTCACTTGAAAAGACAATAATGCTGGGAAAAACAGAAGGGAGTAGAAAAAGAGGAAGGCCAAATAAGAAATGGGTTGATTCCATAAAGGAAGCCACAGACCTGAACTTACAAGATCTGAACAGGGTGGTTCATGACAAATGCTGTTGGAGGTAACTGATTCATAGGGTCGCCATAAGTTGTAATCGACTTGAAGGCACATAACAACAAATGTCTTAAATAAAATAAAATAATGTGCATCCACATGTGTCTTCTGCTTAAGACAATACATGTTGAACAGACAGCATCTGCACTCCACTGCACATTTAGATGTCCATCTGATTTATTTAAGCACATGGTGGTTCTTGATGTAGCAACTGACAGACGTCCTTTTGTGCATGGATCTCTTCAGCTGGATCAGGCAAGGAAGGGAGGGGTGAAAAGGGAAAATAAAGGAAGGAAAAATTATTCCTTTCCCTGCCCTTTTTCGTCTTTAAACTTGGGATGTAATCATAGCAATAGTAGGAGCAAAATACATAAAATTTGTTAAGGGATCGTATAGTTATAACATTAGCTTTTCCTTGAACAGTTGATGTTCTAACTATAAGATCCCTTTACCAAACACCTTAACCTTTTGCTTCCCTCTCCTTTGTATCATGATTTGTGTATTCCATACTGGAAGATAATCTTATTAAAGATTCAAACCACTCTGTAAAGCTTTTTCCAGTTACAGTGAGTGGCAGCTGTCAATCTGTGTCTTCCCTCTGCAGATTGTTTTATCTGTGTCTGTTTTTCTTAAGTCCCTGCTTGTGTTGATGGAAACACTTCCTTTGGCAGCAGTAAAAACAAATCGCAGGCTGGGTTTTTAAAAAACTGGTTTTGTGTATTAGAACAAACCTATAAAAGGCCATCAGTACAGCTTAAGTATTAAAACCTTAGTGGGAGAGGCAAGTAACAGTCATCGGGCAAGGCCTGAGCAAACAGTACATGCAATACTCCATTGCTAATATTTATTACAGGGATGACACTTTAAGATTATAAATAAATGTGCTGTAAAATACAGGAGCCCACAGGATAGCAGTAAGTTATTAAATAAACAGAGAATAGGCCATTTTCATTTCATTTCTTTATCACTAAGATTGCTACTCTAGCTTTGCTCCTGTACGTTTAAGAGCAGCCTCGACATACAGATGCATACATTCACACACTGTTGGCAAAATGCAGGATTCTCGGGCCTCCCTTCGCACTGTTTACGAAGTTTCAGACATGCACTGGATTGTGCTGTAAAGCTGTCTTGCAAGTTACCTTTCAATGACACCGATGCTTCTTGGTGGAAGTTTTTTCAAATAAGTATCCCAGCTTTTTAATGGCCTGCTTGGAGACTTTAACAGCAGCCTTGCAGACAGAAATTAATCAACTGAAGTTTGACCTGCCACAAAGATACATGTTGAGGAAAAGGTCACCTGCTAAATTTGTGTGTGCTGTTAAACACACAGGAGCAGGCCAGTTAAAAACAAGTAGCAACCCTAGTTAAAAAGAACTACTACCTTAGAATGCGTACACTGTTTATTGAAAGTTAAAGTGTGACAGTGAGTTAATCACATTTATTCATTTTTTAAGGGTGTCTAGAATTATTTCACAGATGATATTGCTGGGTCTGGAGGTAATCAATATCTTCATGAGCTACTTGGAGAAAGAAGTAGATTTGCTTATCAAATCTGAGGATGAGACAAAAGCAGCTGGGACTGCAGATATTTTAGAAGATGGTTTGAAAGTTCAAAATAACTCCATTTGAGAGTAACCAAATAAAATTCAGCAGAGACAAATGTTAAGTGTTTGCACATAGTAAAGGAGAACCAAGCAAACAAAGTATAAGATGGGAAATAGTTTGCAGCAGCTTTTCCAAGAAATTGAAATTCTGCTGCCTACCTAATGATCTCCCAATAAGGAGATAAGAACATGAACATGAATCAGCCATAAGACGCTGCGAACAAAACCCATAGGCTGCTTCAATGGTTGTTAACCCTAGATTCTTTAAGTCAACATGGTTCGTTTCAGATTCAATATTAAGGAAATTTCCCTAACTATATCAGTACTTTGGCAATTGATCAAGCTACTTCAAGAGGCTTTGGGATCTCCTTCCTCAGATATTCTCTAGAGCTGGCCTTCTAGATCATGGACAGGCAGATATGGACAGCAAATCCTTGACTGGCCTTGTGGGAAACACTTATTTCTCAGCCTCAGTATTCCTCACCTGTAAAATAGGAGTGTTAATTTGTTGCCTTTGAGCAGGTCTTTGTATAGCTCTCCCATCTGGTTTGACAGTTCTGTGTTAAAATCCCTGATCTGCAGTAACCAGTAGTGTACAGTTGTGGCAATTTTAGAAGTGCAGGATCTCTTCATGATAGTCACACCATGCCCCCTCACACCCAACCCCCCTTCTAGGAATATACAATAAAAATAAGCTTTCAGCCTGTGATAAGTGAGTTGTCTGGACACCAGGAATCCCTGTGGTCCTAAAGAGCTGCAGTTTCCTCCCCCCCCCCCGCATTTGACTAGTGGCTTCTATCTCCCTGTAATCTCCATTTGAGATCAGGTACTCTTATTTTCTGCAGATTCTACTACACAGTGTGGGTGGGTGTTAAAAAATCCCATGGCATACTTTACTCAGAAGTAAGTCTTTGTGTTTAATGGGGGCTTACTGCTGGGTAAGTGGGTCCAGGATTATAACCTAGGCTTTCTTGTGAGGAAGTGCAGAGAAGGGTTCACAGTGAGAGGGCCATCTGTGCACACCAACCTGGGAGTAAGCTCACTTGAATACAATTGGGACTTATGCATGTAAACACACAATAAACATGTCAATGGGATGAAGCCTGGAGGTGTACTGGGTGGGGCAGGTGGAGGAAAAATGTCCCTTTATAAAATTTTATAAAAATCCATCACTTTGGTTAAAGGAAGCAAAACTGGATGCTTATGAAACAAGCACCCTTTGCCACCATTTTACACCTCCTGTATCTTCACAATAAGTCTGTGAGGTAGGTTAGGCTAAGAGACAGTGACTGGTCTAAAGGAGCCAAATGAGCTTTGTGGTTGAGTGGAGATTTCAAATCCTTTTTGCTCAAAAACGAAAAAGAAAAAAAACCTGCCGTAGTTATGAAGTATTAATAAGTAACAACAAATTAATATGGTGCTTCATTTTTAACTATTTAAATCTTGAATTTATCCCAGCATGGGCATCTGAACAGAATTTCTATAAATTTTAAATCACTTTCGACCCCCTCCATCTGAAATACATAATCTGGTCTTGCACTGAATTAACACTGCCAGCCTAAGATCAGCAGTTAAAAGACCTACCATAACATAACTCACCCCCCCCCCACAGAAACATTCAATCAGCACTAAAGGGCAAGGCAGTATGTTGTTAGCAAAGTGGGAAGTCTCTTCTCAGTGGCTAACACTCCCCTTTCAAGCTGAATTGCTCATAGGATGCTGGTGATTTAGGGACCCTGCTCCCCAAAAAGTAGTGCCCCCCTAAATGACTACACCCCTGGAAGTAACTCAGATGTAGATTTGTATGTGTATATGGAGGTCATCCCAGTGTGTGGTTCATGGACTGCATTAGGTCAGTGCACTGGGCTACACATTGGCTCCCCAGATACTGTTGGATTACAACTCCCATCCCTAGCCAGTCTAGCCATTAGTCAGGGATAACAGGAGCTGTAGTCCAACATGCTATGGCAAGCCGAGAACACCGCACTGTGTAATTGTCTCCACCCCTTCAGCCACTTACTGGCTGACAATATTGCCATCACAATTGTGGTTCCCATAAACGCATGCAAACATTGGAGATGATTTCCTGCTAGTACTACTGAAAGGATGTGTTCTACATAACTAGTCTCTTAACTACTCCAATCATGATTGCATCACCAGCATCCTTTTGGAGGATGAGAAGAGAAAAAGTGAACGAAGACTGAAGGAGCAAATAGAGGAGGAAAGGTGAGAGAGAGGAGGAATGAGACCTGAAAAGCCTTGGAATCATGGGATCTGAAAAATGTTGGAAGTGGGGCAAGAGCAACTCCTTTGTTCTTTTGTTTGTTCCAGAAGGGAGATAGAGTTAGGGTCCTCCAGATGGCTAGGCTTGCCTACCTTGACCTGTGATGCTCTGACTTCCTTCCGTTGCAGACTGATATGCTTAGGGAAGCTTATCTGTTCCCCCTTCTTCTGCCCTTCCCTTCTTCGACTGTCCCAGAGAGAGGAGACACCTTTGTCTCTGCTCTCACCCTCCTGAGCCATGACGGCAACTCCAAAATGTGGGCGTTCTGCCTCCAACTTAGTTAGAATTAAGTATACCTTTCCTATCTACTATATTTCTATAAATAAAGTAGCTTTTCTTATTTTACTAAATCTTAAGTCTCAGTGATGCTGATGCAGGGTAAAAGCCTGCTTTCTTAGGTAAACGCACACACTGGCACACAGCATCTCAGACCGTTGACAATTTCTATTAATATCTATACAAATTTACATAACAAAAAGTTGGAGGCAATTATTCTGGATTATTCAATGAGTTTCTTCCAATTCTCTATCATTTCTTTTAACAGTACCTTAGAGCACATGCTTCGCCAGAAACCAGCAGTGTTTAGTTTGTACCAAGCAACTATTTTCAGTGCCACTGCTGAGCCATGGAACATACAAAGCAATGTGACTGTGCCCCTGAGCAAGTGCAGAGTGCATTTCCCCCCAACCACTGAAAAATAAGAGTCCTCATATTGCAGGGTGTGTTTGGGGTGTGTGGGAAAATTAAGTTTCTAAATGGGCTTGAGCCACTACATCTTTTTCTAGCAATTAACCACTAGTGTCTAGAGCACCAAACCAGAAGCAAGGGTTGACTTTTTAATAAGTGTTTCTTAATATTGGATTAACACTATGGTGGCTGTTGTGCTGATCCTCCCAGTTTGCTAGCAGCAAGCAGCACAAGGATAAGCAAAATCCCTATTTGGATTATGGGTGGATGGTGTCCCAGTTCAGAGTGACAATGACCCACAAAACACTGTACATAGGAACACAGGACATTGCCTTAGAATGAGTCAGGCGATTGGTCCATCTCGCTCTATATTGTTTATACTGACTGGCAGTGGATCTCCAGGGTTTCACACAGGTGTCTTTGCCAATCCTTCCTGGAGATGCTGGGGATTGAACCTGGGACCTTCTGCATGCAAAGCAGGTGCTCTACCGCTAAGCTACACCCTACCTGAAAGCATTGTTTGAAGCATGATGGGGAAATGCTAACAGAAGAGTTGATGCAATACAGAAGCAAAGAAGAGCCGGGCTACAGGTAAGGGAATCCTACTGCCAGTATGATGGGTGAAAGGACCTCATGTCTCCAGTGTATTTCTGTATAAATCACCATTCGGGGGATTTCTGTTGATAAAATCTGGCCTCACTTGAATACAAGATACTCTGACACCCGCATAATCTATTCATCCGTTTTTGGAGTTGCAGTTTTGTTTGGTCATACAGGTATCAGAATGTGCAGCTCATCCCCGGGGGGGGGGGATAATTGTTGTAGCCATTTTACTCCCAAATCCAATCATCTTGACAGAAGAAAGAAAACCTGAGGTAAAAGGCTGCAGCTTTTGAAACCCCTGAAGCTAGTGTTTGCATGAGCTCTGGCTTCAGTTGTTTGAAATGAGAGGAGGAGGCCTCTCTAGACCAGCTGTTAAGACTGTGTAATAAAATGGTGTGTGGGTGTATGTATCAGAGTGACATGTGAATGGTGTATGTGAGTAAGTGCATGTATATATGTGAGAGGTATACAGTGAGTGGAGGAGGAATGAATGCAGATTAAAATACACAAATCCATAAAAGCACATAGCTCTCCAGGATGCATACATACATATGTATCCACTCTCTGAATCTGGGTTCATCACAGTGGTGGGAAGCTGTAGCCCTCCAGATGTTGTTTGACTCTTAACTCCTATCATTCCCAGCCAGCATGGCCATTGGTGATGATGAGAGTTGTAGTTCAGCAACATATGGAGGGTCATAGGTTCCCACTCCTAGTTCAACAGCTGCAGCCCAGTAGAGTTTAATCAGAGCAAGAGTGAGGTCAGAAGGCTCTGAAGAGCCCTCCCACTCCAATCCCAGAAGGAATATGAGCTGCCTCCTAGGAGCTCGAGAGCCAGTGTGGCGTAGTGGTTTGAGTGTTGGACTATGACCTGGGAGACCAGGGTTCGAATCCCCACACAGCCATGAAGCTCACTGGGTGACCTTGGGCCAGTCACTGTCTCTCAGCCTCAGAGGAAGGCAATGGTAAACCACCTCTGAATACTGCTTACCACGAAAACCCTATGCATAGGGTCGCCATAAGTCGGAATCGACTTGGAGGGAGTCCATTTCCATTTCACTAGGAGCTCAGTTGGTTGCAAAAGCCCATCAAGGTCTTTTAGAGAGAACAAGTTATCCTATCCCTCACTACAAGGATCAATTGACAAAAAGCAGGCAGCCACAGTTTAGGCAGCTGTTCATTTGCATCTCCCACAAACTTTAAAATTAGTCTCCCCTCATCCTGTTAATAAATGAGGAAACCTGGAAAAGAAACTTTCTAAGATCTGCTTGGCTTGGGACTTTATTTTTCCAGAAGTCCACCAAGCAACCCATGTAGATTTGTCCTAGTGCACAACTATCAAACATCTGCAACAGACTCTTGAGAATGAAGAAGAAAAACGCAGCCAGTTTCTTGTAAACGGCAATCCGGAAATAGGTGGATAAATGTCCACCTTATCCCCATTGGACTCTTCTTTCTGCGCCAGAATAGCTGTTCAACACTGGAAACTGGGTCCAGAGTTCTTTTGAACTAACTCTGGCTAGTACTAGTTCCACAGCCAGTTTCTGACAGCTCTAACCCTGCTGAAAGCAATGAGGCCAAGATATTTTAGTGACTGAAAGCTAAATGGACAATTCCACTTCACAATCCACTGGGAAGTTGTCCTGCATATGCCTAAACTGAAGGCAAGCTGGGCAAGAGCAACGATTCCATTCATTTCAGTGGGGCTTGCCCTGAGGGAAAAACCAGCAGATTGTTTGCCCATGGTTCAGATGTGTCTGCTCTTAATGGTGCCTAGAATCTACCAGCTTACATGACTTTTTGATAGGGATGTCTCTAACCCAGGGGTCACCGACATTTGGGGCCTAGTGAGCACATCTGGAATTTTAAGAACATGCTGTAAGCCAGCCTTTCCCAACCAGTGTGCCTCCAGATGTTGTTGGACCACAACTCCCATCTTTCCTGACCATTGGCAATGCTGGCTGAGGCTGATGGGAGTTGTGGTCCAACAACATCTGGAGGCACACTGGTTGGGAAAGGCTGCTGTAAGCACTAGTCACACAATGGCTACTGGTGTGTGTGATGTAACACAAAACGGCTGCCGCATCTAAAAACCAGAAAAAGAGACGGGACCAAAATGGTATGGGCACGCTTCCACATCAGCCACCCCCATTAATGGGGGTGGGGGGAGCAAGTCACCTACATCAGCCATCACCAGAAAAGGAAGGAGAGTGGGTGTCCAATCCTGGCATCCAATACAGTGTGAGCATACTTAAGGGGGCATACTCAATGTAGAAGAGGCTGAGCCATTGCAAACAGGAACCGGGCAGGAAGAGCAAACCGTTTTTCATGCACTGTGGGCTCTTGAGGCGCATTTTATTGAGACCTTTCGCAGGTGCCACAGGAAGTACTGTCAGGAATGTTGTGGCACCCCCTGCTTTAGTCTCACACCGCTCCCAAGGCTAACAGCATGCATCAGTCTTCACCGACCTAATGTCCTCCAGATAGTGCTGGCCTTCATAGTCTTGCCTTCTGAGCCATGGTTCCAGCATCTAAGCCACTTTTTTTGCGCACAAGCTAAGGAGTCCCTTCTCCCCCAAGTGAAGGAAAGGGGGAGTTCACTATTGGAAAGACAGCAGAGCTTCACAACAAGCAAGCCAGCAAAGTGACAGAGAGCTCTTTGATTTGGAAACTAACAGGATTTAACAGGCAAATTAGATTTTTACTGCTCAATTTATCAATTGAAATAAATTAAGTCAGCAAAACAACTCTAGCAGAAGCAGTGTCAATATGAACTTGAATTTGTCCTCTAGATTTTGGAATCACCATTCCTTTTGTCCCCTTTAAAAAGAAAAATAAATTTTACTTGCAAGATGGGCTCCACTGCAACTGAGTCAAGACCTAGATGAGCATTTTTTTTAAAAAAGTTATCATTATCAAGTATATTTGGAAGCAGTGGCAGTTCGCACAACGCACAGGGAAAAGTTTCTAGAACCACCCCCACCCCAGTGTGAATAGCAAAAGAGGATTTGACATAATTCTCTTCCTTATGCATTTTCAACAGCTTGCTCCAACATGCCAGTGCTTAGGGTCCAACACAGGAATAAGCAGCTAAGCTGCATAAAGGAAGGACTATGCTAGTGCTTGGGCTGCTGGTCATACTGGAGAGTGGCAGGTTAGTGAGCCTGTGCTAGAGTCTCATTTGCACGGGAGAAAGCAGATATCCGTACATATTTTTCTTAGGTTGCCGTCATTCTGCAATCATGAGATGAAAGCCTCCTAATGCTGCAAGGTCATGGCGGCGGTGGCGGCAGACAAGAGGAGGCAGGCCAGCAAGTGGGTGGGTGAGCAAGGGAGACCAGCAAGCATGCCAGGCAAGGTGATGGCAGCAAGGGGGCGGCCTGGGTGAGCTGTGGGGAAACGTGAGGCTAGGCAAGCACCCAAGGAGCATGCGCAAGATGCCTATGGCCATTGCACACGAATGCCTGGAGAGTTTGGCAAGGGGCTGGGGTGCCTAGGATTCCCATTCCTGGGGTTGGGTGATGGGGTTGGTGCACAAAGTATGCACTGGGCAGAAGCTCCTAGTGGTTACATAATAAGGATCGGGAAGAAAACCACTCCTGCCAGGACATTTGCTGGGACCAGATTGATCTCCCAAGCAGCCCATTGACATCCCTAAGATAAGACTTAACTGTGTTGGTTTTTTTGTACATTAGCATATCGATTTTATACATATGTGGAACGTATTTGGAGAACAGAGCACAAATGTGCCCACCCTAATTAAATGACAAGCATTCACCGTCTGAGATGGGGCCACTCTATATTTTGCAGATTTGCAGCCCAATTCTTCACAGGTTTCATCTCACCAACATCAATGGTCTGGGCAACCAAGTAAGTGTATAGAATCACAGCTCTAGAAGAAGAATCTAGGCTGACTTGCCAGCATTCCTTTGTTATTGTCAGACTTGCAGTTTTCATGACTTTGGAGGTTGTCTAGCCAAACCTAACAAAATCCTCTGAAAATGAGCCCTTGGACATAATGAGCACCAATGCAGCAGAAAGCAGCTCTACAACCCCCTCCCCATATGAAACTAATGTGACTTGTACAAAAGCATGGTGGCACCTTTGCACACAACTCCCATTCATTTCCTTGCATAGGAAAACCTCCCATGTTATGCCCAGTATTTGAATAAAGGGCCCCAAATTTGGGGGGAAACAAAGAGTCAGCTTCCCATATTGTGCATTAAGTGAAACAGGGCAATGGCTTTGGAAACTGGCAGGAACCCACCCACCTCCCAAGGCTCTGAAGGCAGAGGCAGAGGCACTTTGTAGATTTTTTTTTTTTTTAAACCTCCACAGCTTTCCAGAGGATGTGTTTGGGGAAGGAGTTCCATACTGTGAAATTTATGCAGCAACAAGACAACACAGGCTCTTCTAGCTTAAATTCAGGGTTCAGCTGGAAGGAGGTGAGCAGCTGAATCTTCTTGTAGCACAGCCAGCTTCCTGCCGAGAGGCAGCGGGGGGGGGGGTCCGATGCCAATGTTTTGCCTGCCATGCAGTTGTTCAAGGCACAGGAACAAGACTCCTGATCTGACTTCCTTACCAATTGACTCTAAAACAACTCATTGCCATGGCGAAGCCTCATGGGAAAACAAGAGCATTTTGCACAGACAAAACTTCTGTGATGGCACCACTCCTCTATGTGGACACTGTGCCTCGGTTTCAAGAATGCAAGGGTTAATTTCCTACAGCTGAGGAGTAAGCAAATCCTGGGCAGAAGAGGACACCCAGGAAGCTAAAGTATTTATGATCATCAGCTATGTCAGGAGTGGCCAACATGGTGTCCTCCAGATGTTGTTGGGCTACAATTCCCATAATCCCCAACTAGCATGGCCAATGGACAGGGATGATGGCAGCTATAGTCCCACATCATCTGGAAGGCATCACACTGGCTGACCCCTGAGCCAGCCACTCCAACTCCAAGCACCAACAGTAAAAACAAAACAGGGTAAATTGCTCTTTGCATATTTAATTCTTGCCTATTCCTGCTGTAGTATCTGTGTCCAGCTAGAAGAGACCTTTCACCCAACCTAATTTTTACCATGGGCAACAGGCAATTGGGCCATCTCTTTGAGGAGAGAAAGCCACTTAGGTTGTTGTAACAGATGCACAGGGAGTTCCTGCAGCAGCAGGAGGAGTGGATCTTAGCCCTAGAATGGCCACGCCAAAAAGGCAGTAATACTGAAAGGGCTAGGCCAGCAAGTTCTTCACCCTGAACAGATGCTTTTTAGATGAGTGCCTTGGCACGGCAGGAGATGCCCCCTCAACTGAATCGACACAGTTTGTTAAAAATAGAAGTTCACAAGAACAGAGATGCATGTATCTCAGTGTTTTCGTTCCACCATTTTTCCAAAGACTGTCCAAAACATTTGTGTGCTTAAGGACTAGAAAAACTAAAGTTTGTCTTAAGGGGCCACCCATGGTCTGTTAGAAGACAGAGCAACGCTTGCTTGTTAGCCTGCAGAAGGAAGAAAAAGAAGGCCCACACCTTTAAGAAGCTGTGGCCCAAACCAGTTCTGAACACAACAGCGTTTTTAAGGTGCCTCTCAAGCTGTGTGCTGATTAAATTCAAGTGTGCTGATTAAATTCCTTGGCTCTGGGAATTGTCACTGTATCTCAGATACATGATCATCTACAGTCGCAACACAGCACCATCTGTCCGGGGGGGGGGGCATGCACACCATCACAAATATGGTGCTACAGACCAAGACTGCTGCCCTCAGCCACTGACAAATCCACAGGTACAATAATGTCTCCTACAGACCCTGGACGACAACCTTGGTCACAGCACTATCCCCCAGTCACACTGCGGCCACTACAGACCATGGTCTCTAGTCTCAGACAGGCAGGCCTGCCATCAACTATCAAGAATTGGCTTCAGACAACCAGCATGCAAGGAGCCTGGAAGTAGCCGAGTTAGAGTGTGGAGTCCATAATTGGATGCCCGTTCTGAGGCAGTATCCTATGCTCAGTGGTGCTGAACTTGACAGACGCAGGTGAGTATTTTGGCATCCTGTAGCAGGCAAAGCAGAGGATCTTCCGGAAGGTGCTGCGCATCTCATTGTCCCGGTAGGAATAGACGATGGCATTAATGAGTGAATTTATTTCGGCCAGTAACAGAAAGTATTTCTCCACGGCTAACACGTTGCAACTTTTACAATTGAGGCCGTCCAACAGGAGCACCACCTGTCCAGGGGTCCAGCAGATAACAAAAGCACCTAAGAATAGAAGAGAGGAGTCCCATTAGAATTCTGAAGAAAGTCCCCAACTCCAAGGAATGATACGCACAGCACTTTTTAAAATGTGAAAAATGTTTATGGTGGAAGTTCACACACAATTAGCTGCTGCCTTGTTGCTCTGAAAGTAGCAGAAGCAGAGTCCTGCTAATGGCATTTCAATTCTTTCCATTCCCATTGATTCTAATGAGACCGGTAACTTTAAGAACCAGAGTCTAAAGCTTGCACTTTTCCTTCTCCCTCCCCATCCCTTTTTTCTTGTGTGTCATGTCAGCTGATGGGTGGAAATTCCATCTTCTACATAACGGTTAAAAGGTGCAGGATCCCTGTCCTCTTTTCTCCACCTGGCGATCCTAGGCAGGTGGTGGGTAAACTTTAGAAGACTTGAACTCTCAATCCCTTCTCATGCACATCAAACTTTCATGGCCTTTAACCAGTGTTGCTGGCGGGAGGTTTTAAGCACTACTTTTTGTGCAATTTGTTCCTAAACCTATCCCCAAAAATGGGGCCCGATACTAGCTCCACTGAAGTTGCAGGCCTTAACGCAGGGTTGCCAACTGACCAGAAAAATGATCCAAACCTGGCACTTGTGCCTTCACAGCAGCAGCCTGATGTTCAGACGTAAGTAGAAAAACTTTCTGACAGCATGAAAAAAGGCATCTTCACCCCTCAAAGCCACAAACATCCGGCCACACTCCCCTAAACACAGATAAGCGTATCTGTAAAGTTACCACACAACCCTCCCAGGTGACTCTCTTTTTCTGCTCAATCTAGATTTATTACTCAACCCCACCCTGTTGTCAGCTGCAGGTCATTACCAACCAGTTGGGTATCCTTCCCCCTAAAGCCGTCATCCAGCCACTCACTCTTAATGCCTCCCCTGCTGCTTCAGCCTCCCTCTTTTCCCCAACGGAGCTCATCTAAGGGTCATTATTTCCAGAGATGCTGCTGAGCCGCCATCAGAGAGCAGCCTCAGGCTCAACATTTAGGGCAGGGCACCTAGGAGGCTGAAGCCTGATGAAATCTGGCCTTGGGCTTTTCTGAAATTGTAGTCATGTCAGAGACAGGAGGGGATACAGCTATTGCAGAGAGCGCAGGTATATGCATGCTGAAGTCAAGGGCACGAGAGCCCCATCCATCAGCAACAACAGACTGGAGGAAGACAGGCTGTGCTACAGTTTTGGCACCAAGTAGATTCTCCTCTGTTCCTGACGGACCAGTATGGTCAGCCCACATACCACACAGAGCATATAGAGTGCACCATCACAAGCACATTGCTGCTCAGGAACATGCTATCTGAATGGTCTCTCGTACACACAAATTATTCCTTGGGACAGCACCCAACTTTTGGATCAAAGCTGCTAGTTCTAGGTACCAAGTGGCGACTGTTAGAAGACAGACTCCAATGTATAGCCAATCATTTGACTGTCAGCTTTAGAAGATTTAAAACGCCCCAGATTAATCAGGCATATCTTTTTTTTAAAAAAGCTAAATTGTTCTTAATATTCAGTAGCTACAATAAGAGGCATTCCTCATCCTTTTGCAAGAACTAGATGCCTTCTGTGTCGCATACAAATAATGCTTCCTCCCTCCCCATTTGTTTTTCATATGCACAAATCTACAGATTTAGGCTGCAATCCTACCTACATACCTGCCTGGGAGTTTAAGTTTTCTTGAGCTCAATTGGGCTTACTTTTGAGCAGACATGTGCAGGAGTGCCCTGCCCACTGGCTAAAGGAATCTTAGTCAATTTGTCAAATGGCTTTCAAGTTTCAACAAGTGGCAGGCCCAGGTTATTAAACATGGGAAGCAACAGCAAACTCGAGGAAAACCCCAGGCTTCCAGAAGTATAAAAACAAGACAATGTAAGGGAAAAAACTAGCCCAATAAGGACTGAGCATGATCTGTGATCATGACATGCTGTCCAATTGCTGGACGGAGGAAACGGGTGCTGGATGGAATGGAGTGTCCTAGAAAAAGGCATGGGTGGCTGGAACTCTGGAAGGTAGCACTCCACTGTAGCTGCGTACACACCATACATTTAACATGCACGGCTTCCCCCAAACTGTACTCCTCACAGAGCTACTACTCCCAGTACCCTTAAGAAATTACAGAAGACAGCCACAATGAGAAGGACTTTTTAACCATCACAAGATTAGGTTTTATTTTTCAACTTTATGAGTTAGAATATTGATCCCTTTAATATTTTAAACACTGATTATGGGGTGCATTTACTAAGAGTCACCTTACAGCAATACCCAACGACTGTCATCCAGCAAAGGGCTTTATCTGAAAACTTCCCGCATATCCCCTCCAGAAGAAAGGTCAGGATCATTCTGCCTTCCCTCAGGCTCCTTGCTGCATATCAATGCATCAATCCTTGAGCAAACACTCATGGAGCGCCTTCTATTGAAACTCATACAAACCCAGACAGATAGGCTTACAGCATACGCTACAGAAAAGGGACTGTTGTCACTGGCAGTACATCACAGAGAGAGTTTTATTAGACCAAGAGAAGCCCAAGAAAGCTATATTAGAGTTGCTAACATTTATTGCGCTTTACTCACATGCACCTTTAGCAGCAGCTGTTGCGCAGCTATTAAGTAAGTGAAAATGACTATTTCTATCCAGCAAAAGGTGTAACCTGCCAATTGCTATATACATCAAGAAATCTGTTGAAAGCACAGTAGCAGGTTAGTTGTAACTGTGGCTTACTGAAACAAGGCAACTTCAAACCTTGGCCTCATCTTTAACAAAGAAAAAAAAACCCAGTTATTCAAATGACCATAGTTTTCTCACCATCTATTGACATATATATGAAGCCAGGGAGGCAAATTTAAAAACATTGCCGCCACTTAAAAGGCTTATGATCCAAGATAGCCTAAAGATGAAGGAAAAAATGACAGCACTAAAATAGCCAAGATTTATTTATTATTATTATTTATTTATTTATTATTAGATTTATTTATTATTATTATTTATTTATTTATTATTATTATTTATTTATTTATTATTAGATTTATTTATTATTATTATTTATTTATTTATTATTAGATTTATTTATTATTATTATTTATTTATTTATTATTAGATTTATTTATTATTATTATTCCTCCCAGCAGGAGCCCAGGGGGGCAAGATGGGGCAGGAACAGTGCACTGATGTTCAGCCTTTCGGCCTTTGAGGAAGACACTCCACATTGGATTTGCCATGGAACTCCTACATGCTGTGGAACACTCTGAGGCATATTCTGGAGCAAGTGTGTGGCACCTTTGGCCCTCCAGATGTTGTTGAACGACAACTCCCATCATCCCTGGCCATTGACCATGCTTGCTGGGGCTGATGGGAGTTGTCTTGCAGCAGCATCTGAAGGGCCAAGGGTACCACACACCTGCTCATGAGGGTATAGTCTTCACACTGAGAATGGCCCGGGCTGCTGGACCTCCATTGCCCTACACCAGGCATGGGGAACCTCCAGTCCATGGGCTAATGAAGCCCGGGTCCCAATTTGGCTTGCAAGATCGTTTCCCCAAACAATGCCCACCTGTCCCACACCTTACATCATATGCGGCATCAGGTGAGGGGCAAGTAGAGATGCCTTACAATGTGCTCCCAACTACGCATAGACTAGAGAGGTGGGCAAACCCAGCAGAAAGCGGAGACTGAAGCGGAGACTGAAAACAGAGGCAATGTCAAGCTTGCTAAGATTGGTGGCACTGCTAAGAGCAATGGAGCTGACCCCTGCAGATAGCAGCACTTGAAGTCAGGGCTGATGCGCAGTAACCTTCGGCTTGCCACACTACAAAGGAAAAATGGCTCACCGGATGCCATAGTAACATAAGGTGACTGATGTCAAAATGGCCCACTAACTATGGAGGAACCCGGGATCTGGCCCCACCTTCCCTACATGAGAAACGCAAGTTGCAAGTACAAGGAGAAATTTTACAAGAATGAACATGTACCTATGGTAACACCAGTAGCAGCAGCAAGCGGGCTTTGAGTAAAACTTGGTTACCTTTATTTATTTAAAACATTTATATAATGCTTAATCATTTGCATTTCTAAGTGGTGTGCATAAAAACAAGCCATACATAAAAACAGTAGAACAAATAAAATCATCATAAAACCAAACATTGTCTTAAATTCCTACTGGAATAAGGAAGTTTTAGTTGTAAGCCTAAAGTTCGACAAGGAGGGTGACTCTCTAATCTCAGTTGAGAGGGAGTTTCACAGGCTTCAGCTCACTACACTTGAAAGCATGGCTTCTTCCTGAGGAACGCTTCATAGCCTATTCTCTGGGAGCTAACTGTTCTTGGGAACCAGGGTCCAGAAACCGCTGATGTAGTGGACAGACACAGCGCTGGGTTTTGCTGTGTGAAACCCAAACATTCAAAACCAGGGGTGTGTAATCATTTTAAAAATGTATTTAAAATGAAATGAGTCCCATTTGGGCTTTTTTCTTTTTTTTTTTAATGAAAACAAGAATTCATTCATTTTGTTTTCCCACTCACTTTCAATTGCTTTGATTCAAGGAGATGTTTTACATTAGAAACAGTATAGAATGTATACAGTTCATAGAAAGGTCACAGAGAAAGAAAAGTGATGTACTGGAAAACCCCATTTACTACAGATAGCAGTCAGACTACCTGTGCACCTTTTAAAATTGCCTATAAAACAGTGGCTCTTTTGACTGGTGGATCTGTAATTTGGCAAGTCTGATGGCTAGTGAGGAGGAGCAGAATGTCTGAAATTTTCATGCTATCTGGATGGCAAAATTATAGACATCAGAACCTTGTTGGGGTCTCCAATTGAAATACATACACAAATAAATACAACCTAAAACAAATTAACTGAAAAGGGAAGGAGGAAAAAAACCTTCCTCCCCACCCCACCCCCAATCCTTGCATAGCCCTATCCAAAAACCCACTCACTTCATAAAGCGGCCTTGGGACAGCCATTGTTCAATGTAACCCTTACAAGTTGGGTTGTTGTAGTTAAATCAAATTAGAATCAAAATGAAAGATTTTAAAAAAAACTAAACTAGTGGCAGAAAGCACAGAAGGAGACGAGCCACTGATGGTCCATGGAAACTTAGGCAGAAGAGGAGAGGCTGGAGATGGTTTGAAGAACAGAGAGCAGATGCTGGTCCAGCAGCTGACCAGGGCATAAGGAGCAGAATGGGGAAAGGTACAACAGGAATGAATGGACAGGAGCAAAATGGATGATAGAAGTCCAGCACAGAGAACCAAAGTGTGTACAAATTTATTATTATTATTATTATTATTATTATTAGATTTATATCCCACCCTTCCTCCCAGCAGGAGCCCAGGGCAGCAAACAAAAACACTAAAAACATTAAAACAAAACATCTTCAAAAATGTTACTTAAAAAAGCTATGAAAACATCTCTAAGATTAAAAATATTTTAAAGAAAGTTTAAGAACATATTAAAAAGCAATTCCAACACAGATGCAGATAGATTATTTATGAGCGGAGAGGGAAAATAAGGATCGCGACTTGCTGTTCCCACGCCCAGCTTCCACGTGTTCAAGGGGGTGTCTAGACAGAGTCTAAGCACACCCACTCTCATGTGTTTAGCCTCCAGTAGCATTATGCATACCTGGCCAAATGTAGGCGTCAGGTGGCACAGAGAGCCCACTCGCATAAGCCCTGTGCAGACACCCCCACCCCCAAATCAACATTAGCAGCACTGAGAATCTGAATTTGCTTTGCTAGCATCCACACGTGTGTCAGCTTAGACAACAAGCAAATGCAAGAACCCACACTTGCATTTTGTGGATGCCAACATAACTCCATCTTGTTGTTTTCCAGCATTCAGACTTATACAATCATGCACTTGTGACTCTCGCCGGGAAGCAAGAAAACCAAGAGTACACTCTAAAAAGCATTTATGTGCCCATCTATTTTTATTTTATTTGTTGCTCAGTGGCCCACTCTCACTGCAGTACCACACAATCACATCAAGCCAATCAGTTCCACTCACCTAGAAGCAAGGTACCTCTAGAGTGGCTTCGGCCAGATAGGCGGCCTAAAAATTAAATTATTATTTTTATTTATTTATTTTACAAATGGCTTATGGGATGGGATTGAGGGGCAGAAATCTAGCCATTTTCTTATGCTTGAAGCGCTTTCTGACCACCATCATGGCTGAACTCTCTTCCTTCAAAACTTCCTCACTTCTCCTGAAAAGTCCCAGGTTTTCACCTAACCTATTCATCCCCATCCGCAACTGAAAATGAAGCGCAAGTAATTACTGTCCTTGTTTTGCCCCCAGTCAAAATGTAGATTATAAATTCCTGGGGAAGCTTCTGCTGGTGTTGCACTATAAAGCAAAAAACTGGCAGGCCACAGACTTGATACACATTGATGGCACTAAATCAAGTGACTATCCCTTGCTCCAAGGGCCTGATCCAGTCCCCCAAGAAAAAATTTATGTCCCTTCCCAAACCCCCACTGATTTTGGCGGTGATGGCAAAAAGGAAAAAAATTAAAGTTGGTACAGTGCTGGGCTGGGCAGAGAGAACTTAGAACTGCCCAATGATAAGTAATTGTAATTTGGCACAAAGTGTACACTGCTACAACACATCTGTGCATTTTCCTCGTGTGTGCAAACATGCTTTCTTTCTTACATTCCATGGCATTTAGAAGCCTACACAGAGTGGGAGAAACTCCTCAGAACTGGGAATGTGACAGCACTATTGCAGAAGAGTGTTGTATCTCCTTCCTATTAGATATATTGATGAATACTCTGTGGAGAGCAGTGGTGGAGTCTGAGGGGAGTGTCTTTGGCAAGGGGAGGAGAAATAGGTATGCTTGATCCAGGACTGAGGTTCCAGGGGAGCCTGGACCACTTAATTTACTTTTCACATTATCAGTCCTTTTTTACCTCACCTAATATAACTTTTGCATGCCTTGAATTGTTGAACTGCCCAAATGTTGTTTTTTAACTGCCCATTTCCTCCCCCCCCCGTAACTTCCCATTTTAAATCTGGCAGCTTATTTTAGGTCATCTCCATTTTGGGTTACAGCCACCTCTGGTATGCGGCCCCCAGGTGGTTGGCAAAGAGTAAAAGCAGCCCTTGGGCCAATAAAGGTTGGCCACCCTTGCGCTCGATAAGAATAACAGTAAAGGACTTCATGGCAGGTCTGAGTCCAGCACTCAGTATGGTGGGGCAAATCCTGGCAAGGGCCACTGCAGCTGCCGCCGCCGCCACTGAGGCCACAGTTGACAAGGCTGCGCTGGGTGGTGGCAGCAGTGAGTGGAGGCCCACCCTGCATGCATGCTCCGGCTGGCACAATCATATTAATAATGTTGGCCCTGTTCCTGACATACACGCAGAGGCAGAGAGAGTTTCACTTGGTCCCACTACATGCACGTCCTAAACCTGGAGCCTGAGGACCTGAAACTGTTAAAAGGGAAAAGCTGCTATTAAGCCAGCATGATCTAAACCCAACATATTCTAGAAGGAGCAGCCCGTTTGCCCAATTTTGCTATCGGCTTAACAAAGCTCAAATTCATGTCTTAAAGTTAAAAAGTGCACATTTCATCTGACGAGGAAAAGCTACTCTGCGTTCTGTTTGAGGAATGAAGTTTATTTCCCCTCTGGTCTGGTCATACATTCCTCACATCCTCATCATCTGCCCATACCAAGACCTCAAGAAGCACCCTGCCACATGTCCACACGCACCTACGCAAAGCCAAGATATCTCATCAGTGCACAGGAGGAGGTCTGATTACATCCTCCTGGCTCACTCTAAGCCCTCAAGGGAACTAAGCTTTGGCAGACATCTCTAGTGCAACCCTGTTAAGGCCTGGCTCAATTCCATCCCATCTCAGTCAAGGCAGAGCAACCTTCTGCTTCTTTCCTTGGGCAAAGTAAAACACTCCCCTTCAAAAAAAAAAAAAGACTCAGCCACTTTGGGGTGAATCACAGAGGCTGGCTCTTTTGATTCATGCCAGCTTGGCTTTCTGTCTCAAGGCACTAATTCAAAATCCTGTACCACTATAGATGCTTCAAAGCAACCTCACTCGCTTTGAAGGGATCATCCCTCAATGGTAGCTCACATAGCTTTGCATGCTGAAGTTCCAACGTTCAATCTCCAGTACAGTGGAGATCAAATAGCAATCCTAGGGAAGTCCATTCTAAAGTGCTTTAGAAGTCTAAAGTGCTTCTAGATAAGATGGGTGGGTGCAATAGGTCAATGAGACGTCACAAACAGGTCGTTCACAACAGATTCTTTTTACTTTTCGGACTGTCCCTAGAAAAGGTAAATCCTCATTTTTTTAAAAAAGAGGGGGATAGAGGCTGGCATTGACACTAACAATGTCAATCAGAGGCACCAATGATCCCACCATAAACACCCAGCTGGAAGCACTCTAGGACACTGAAGAGTCACTGCCAGAGCAGAGAGAATACAAGGCTAGATGGACTAATGTTCTGAGTCAGTATAAAGCAGTTACATATTGCATTCATATATGCACCTCTGTACTACTTGAAGTACACATCTCTCTCTCTAGCTATGGCATAAAAGCATGCCACTTTATTTTTGCTACACTTGCTGCTCTCAATCTAAAGATTGTTTCTTGTAACAGTTCTGTTTAAGGGAGCCATTTGAAGGCATTCCTTTTATTTCTAATTATTACTTATTCACTTTTATCCTACTGTTCCCCTAAGGAGCTGAGTACATGGTTAGCTCTCCTTACAACAACCCTGTCAGGTAGGTTCAGCAGAGAGTATGCATGACTTGGCTTAAGATAACCCATATAACTTTGTGGCTGAGTGAACCCAGACTTCCCCAAGTGTAGTTCAAATCTCTGTCTGCTACTTCATGCACACTCTTGTCCCACCAAAGTTCTGTGGCATTCAGCCAACTTCCAGCTCAAGTTCTGATCCAGGACAAGCAAGCCACAGCATGCACCATATATAGGCATCATGGAGCCTTTTGCTTACTTTCTTCAGCAGCAGCTCCCCATCGCTCTGCTCTGAAAGCAGTTCTCTGAAATTTGGGACTAGGTCAGAAGTAGCTTCCAGAGCGGTAAAACGGCAATCGTTGTACCGGATCAGAAGGGTTTGTGCTTTTCACCAGCTGCATGCAGAGAAAAATTCGGAACACAGGGCTCCCTCTGGCCCCACCTTTTCCTACAAACCATGCACCTCAGCAGGGATAAGGAGAGGGGGAGCAGGGGGGCAAAATCCCCAGGGCATAAACATCTGGAGGGCCTGGGCCTCTGGGGACCTGGACTGTGAAAAAACAAACAATACTTTACAAAATAATTTTTGTTATCTCAACAGAACAGAGAGTGTCTATAGCGTCTGTTGTCAAATCTCAACATATCCAAGTCTTGTATAAGCCCCAACATTATACAGCCATGAGAGTGGCTGTATACTATAGCCAGCATGGATTTTTCACATTCTGCAATGTTAAATTGAAAATATCCCCCCATACCATTCTGATGCTTCCCATAAGCTCATTCAAAACAAAACCTTACAAAACTTACAGTCCTTAACTCAGAAACACTTGTTTAACAACCCTCTAAATTTTCATGGTGATACACAAAACAGTCAGCGAGAATCAAGAGTTCAAAGAATAAAAAGAGAGAAAAAAACCCAGACCCCTTTTGGAATTTTTCTGTCGGGGCTCATAATTTTTGAAATTATTGAAACTCAGCTGTGTTCACTGAGTACCTGTAATCCTATTACTGACCTTGCCCCATACTCTGACCTTCATCTTCCGCAGTTTAATTTTTTTTTTTAAATGCCTGGCTGATTTTTAATTAATTTTATAAATTTTACATTGAATTCAAAGATAATGTCAGGCATGCTCAGTAAGAACCAACTGTCAATGTTCTAACAGCCAAACTCACAGCTGCTGGGCTTGCTTAACCAGGGGGCCACACCCACACCAGACCTTTATTTCACTTGAGACAGTCATGGCTTCTCTCAAAGAATCCTGGGAAGTGTAGTTTGTGAAGCGTGCTGAGAGGAGACTCCAATTCCCCTGACAGAGCTCCAATGGCCAGAGTGGTTTAACAGCCACTCTGGTTGAAGGTCTGTGAGGGGAACAGGGCATATCCTAGCAACTCTCAGCTTAAGAGTATCAAGCTGAGACCTAAACTGCTAGGCCCCCGTAGTAGCCCCCAGTTCAGTTCACAGAACTGCTAGGCTCCAGTCCACATCTGTTCAAGAAGCATTTCCCACTGTTCTCTTAAAGGAAGAGTACACTACAGTAGCAGATAAAGAGAAAGCTAATACATGGGAGTGCATGTCACCTCTTCTGATTATTCGGTCTATGACTAGAATACTTGGAACATGACTACATGCATTTTGGCATTGTTTTAGGGTGAAATTAACATAATGAATACAAGTCTAAAGCACAGAAGAGAAAAGTGAGAAAAATACGAAAAAAGCAAAAATAAGTAAAGTCAAATATGAAACACCTGTTCTTCAAACATCAAGTTAATATTAGTGTACAGTATTTGCAGGAAATTTAGGACCACCATGGATTCTCTGGACCTCCTTTGTACTAAGTAAAAAAAAAAGTAAGGCTATTTAGACCATTGGAAACAGCATAAAATTAGCCTGAATTGATATAAAGTACATGTCTCAAAATGATGTTGAATAATACATTAAAAAAAACTGCAGTGCAAAAATTATGCATTTTCCAAAGGTTATTTTGAATGGTATTATTATTAATAAGTATATCAACTATCCCATTCTGATAAATGTTTTTCATTTATGTTCAATTATTCTCGCACTAAATTAAACCTACAGCTGGTATAGCACAGTATTTATTTTATTTATTTATTTATTTATTTATTTCAATTTTTATACCGCCCATAGCAAGGCTCTCTGGGCGGTGTACATCGAGTAAAAACACTTTACATTCAATTTAAAACCACCTGGTCATCAAATCAACAATTTAAACATACAGCAAAAACTAAGATTAACATAATTAAACCCATTAAATACAATTAAACCCATTAAATACAGTAGGGAGGAGAGGCTGGCTGGGAGTCCAGAGTCTGTGATCAAATCCCCGCTTGTGTCTCCTGGGTGTCAAGGGCCAACTAAAGGTCACCCCCACAGTGAGTGGCTCGGGGTCACACGCCCTGCCACCTGTGCAGCCGTGAGCAAGCTGCAGAGTCCCAAGGAGCCCAGTTGCCCCCCAGCTGGCAGTTGCGGATAAGGAAGGGGCTGACTTGTGCAGCTGTGGCAAGCTGAGGAGGCCCTAGCCAGCTGGGGAGGACTAACCTCAGAGGGAGGCAATGGTAAACCCCCCTGAATACAGTTTACCATGAAAACCCTATTCATAGGGTCGCCCTAAGTCGGGATCGACTTGAAGGCAGTCCATTTCTATTTTCAAATTAAACCTAAGTCACTTAAAAACTTGTTTAAAGGAAGTAGTAACTTTTCGTTTGGAGAAAGATTGGGGGGGGCGATCATGCATCTGGTCACAGGCCCAATGCCCATTGGGAAAAGCTTCACGAACTCTTGCCAGTAACATAACTGGTCAAAGGCATAGCAACCCTGCCAGGTGCTAAACACTAGGATATATCTGGACATAAAAGACATCTTAGGGGGTACCTGCACTGGCTCTTTGTAACACTGGTTTACTACTACTGGATGTGCTCCTTCTATTTCTACAGTCCACAGTGGAGCTACCAGTAATATGGTGTTAAAGTTACAAGTGGTAGTTCTACTGTTAACTGGATCTTCCACTTGTTCAATGTTGCTGACCCCAGGATGCTTGAAAGAGTGTGCTCAAAAATGTCCTCCTGTGCATTGGTGGCTGGGCCATGTGGCCTTGTCAAAAGCAACTTTGCCCATCCACTCTAAGTCAAAGGATGGCCTGGCTCCTACTTTATTTCTTAGCCCAAGCATATGCTGAGAGCAACCCCAGCCCACTCCACAGTTTAGCAGCTCTGTGAACAGTACAGCTGTAGCAGTTAAGATGAGAGTACCATTTGGGGGTGGGGTGGGGAAACAAATCAGCAACTGATGACTAAAAGAGAGCACAAGTCAGGGATTCCATGTGCAATTTGTGCAGGGCTTCCAATTGTCCCATGAAGATAAAAAGGTAAATACAGATAAACAGGGCAGAAATGAAAATAAGTAAGATATAGAGATGGGGAAAAAGCAGGGTGGCATATTGTACAGGCTTGAGAACTGTAAGTCATACTTGAACTTTTTGACTTGATTGCTCGTGGGGAGTAGGAATTACCTCCAGGCATGGAAGTGTTACAAAAGTAGGTTCCCTCCACCACCATTTAAGCCCACAGATGAATAAAATAAGCATGTGTGGATAGGCTGGCTAGAAAACAGAGAGAGAGAAGAGCTTGGACTAGCATGATATGTAACTTTATTTGCAATGGTAGGGCAAATTCCCCTATAACCACACTTATAAACTATTATAGATTTCATCCCATAAAGGGATGGATAAGGACAGATCAGAAGATGGCCGGTGTTTGTAGTCTCAGGAAGCCACATAGCAATTTTATAATAGAGGCCAGATCTGAGCTGGAATCTTCCCAGATTCCTAGTTTTTGGCCCACCAGCAGAGCAATCTTGGCACAGACACACAGAAAGAACAACCTGGTGCATTATATGCCGCAATTGTGACTATCAGACCAAGCTAATCACCGTCTAGAACTGACACAGCCACCTACCTATCACCTAATAATTTTCCTTCCTTGAAGCTGCTATTTGGAACCACCAGCAAAAGGGACATTATCAATAACTGAGGAAGGTGCCAGCATTTTATAGAGGGAAAGAATAAACATCTGCCTATGTTCCAAAAGGAAACTCTGACTGCAGAGAAACTGAAGGTCTGAAGAAACATCTACTTACTGAGGATAATGATGACTGTCTTGATGAGGTTGATCATTGTCTCCTTATAGCGTGGATGGAAGTTGGTATGCTTGGACATCCGTGCCATTTTCCTCTTGACGTAGATGAAGATGTGAGTGTAGACAACCACCATGATAAGGAAGATGAAGAGATTGGAGATGGCCCAGAAGGTCAAGTATCTGCGGCTGTAGAGTGGAGCCATCCTGGAGCAATCGTCCAGATTACACAGACAGTGCCAACCGTATGAGGGAATGAGGCCCAGCAGCAGGGCTGTGATCCAGATACAGCAGATGAGGATCATTACTCGCTGATTAGACATCTTGCTGTGGAGCTGCATGGTGAAAACGGTCTGGTGCCGCTCCACTGCAATGGCCAAAAGATTGACTACCGAGGCAGTCAGGCTGGTATCCAAGAGGCTGTGCCTGATAAACCAAGTCTTGAGAGAAAGCTGGGCTGTCCTGGGCCCTGTGTGGAACATCAGGAACATGTAAGCAATGCCAGCAAAGAGGTCAGCAGCTGCAAGATTCCCCAACAGGTAATAGATAGGATAGTGGAAGCGCTTGTTGATAGCAATGGCTGTAATGACCAGCAAGTTGGTGAGCAGTACAATGATACTGACGGTCAAGCCAAGAGCTACCACCACGATATCCTTGGACTTCCATTCGTGGGACAGCTTCTTTCCACTGTTGTTGTAGAAGAACTCAACTGTCTCATTATCATAGCACCTGGTCATCTTTTCAAATTGGCAACCCCTGCAGTGGGGTGGGGGGTGGGAAGAAACAGAAAACAGATTAAAGTCTTCTGTTCAGCCTACCTTTAACCTTTGGAGAGGAGACAGGAAGACAGGGCTGCTGACTTAATATTTCCTGCTCACATCAGGCACAGGTTGCTCTCCAGTTTCTTATCCAAGACACAAAACTGTTCCAAGCGCTAACAGTATTCCCCCGACGCAGCTGTCCCCACATGGCCTCGCTCATTTAAGATAAACAAACCTGTTGTAGGGTTGCTAGTCTCCAGCCAAAGACCACAGGTAATTTTGACAATATCTTGGTGAACAGAAAGCCAGCATCTAACTCGTAGTGCTTCCACATGTACACACACCACCTAGACTGGGGTGGTGAATCTGTGGCCTTCCAGATGTTGTGTTGGACTCCAACTTCCATCAGCCCCAGCCAGCATGGCCAACAGTCAGGGATGACAGGAGTTGTGCAAAATCTGGAGAGCCATAGGTTCCTCATCCCTGACCCAGAAGTTGCTTTTTCTGCCTGAGTGGTTGTTCTGGCTTACTACTACAGTGAGAAACCAGAAACTGAACTTTCCCCCACAACTAGGAAGAAAACAAGCAGCAACAGAGCAGCTGAACTGTGGAGGATGGAAGAAGAGAGGGAGGAACTTGCCCATATTAGGGTGATGTTAAAACTACGATCTGGACAGGAATATAACCCAAGTTCCAGTATAAACCAAGCCAGCAGTCTTCCAACATTCTTAAGTCTTTACATGCGACTCAGTAGCTCAGGGATTATCAACCTTTTGGGCTAGTGGGCACATGTGGAAGTTTGAGAAAGTGGAGTGGGTGCCAATCATAAGATGGCTGCCACAGGACATGGCGTAACACAATATGGCTGCCGTCGACTAACACAAAATGGATATTTATTGATGTCTTTCGTGGGTGTCATAGGAGGTCATGGCGGACACTGGCACCTGCAGATGGCATGTTGGTGACTCCTGCAGTAGCTTTATTCATTGTTTACTGCATATAGCCCTCTTTCTCCTTTCTCCTCTTCCCTTTCTCACATGCTTGATTTTCTTTTTTTCAAGATGAGAAAGATAAAAGAAAAAAATGGTGACTATACCATCGGTTAGATACAATCCACCAACTGAAAAGCAGGTAGCTCAGATTTCTCTGCCCCACAACCTGGTGCCCTGTATACGTTTTGGACTATAACTCCTATCAGACCAGAATGGTGCTAGCTAGGTCTGATAGGAGTTGAAGTCCAAAACATCTGGAGGGCACCATGTTGGGGGGGGAGGCCAAGTTAACTATTCAACAGACCTCTTATCTCAGGTTTCTGAGGGCATCTGTTGTAGTCACTGAAGCCGTTAACACACAGGAAGGGATGTGGGTATCACAGACAGCAGCCTCCACTTCTGTTCCAGACAGAAGAACTGTGATAAAATGCAAGCTAGTGAATGGGAAGCAAAAGAACGTTTTAAGAATTCAGCCTATATGCTCAGTCCCTGTTCTGCTTCAGAGGACGACACACTTCCAAGATCAAGCCCATTTTTAAAAAAGATAAATTCATACATATATCTCAGCAACTTCACAATTCAAGATTTGACAATTACCACTGCACACAAACAAAAAGGAGCAATCCTATGTAAAAGTGCAATTACACAACTCCCTGATATTCCATCATCCATTTTCAATCTGATCCACATAGATATGAGGACAGGTAAGCTGATTACATCTGTCCTCGACTTTTTTTTTTTTTTTAAGTTCTAGAAAAAGAGAAAGATTTTTATCTTTGGAAGAGCCAATGCACTAAATTAGGTGCCTGTTTCATTAAAAAGAGGGCAGAAGGTTTGAAGATTATACCCGACTGGAAGCAATCTTATTCTGGAAGGCGTTTAGGAACAATCAATATGGCAGGGTACAAGAGTGTGGTGGCTGTTGTAACTAGTTATTTTCTGGCTGTAGTCCTATGTGTGGATGGGACAATGACTGAGGTTGTAAACTTGTAATGCATTTAACATTATGTTCTGTCCCTATGCTCTTAGCAATGCTTGAATGAGGCAGTGACACAAGATATTTAATAATGGAAATTAATCTCTTGTATTAATAAGATTAATTAGCTGTTTATGGACAAACTCCTAATGGAACATCTGATCCCCAGGGCACGTGCATACATGCCTATTACATTCCACTTAGTATTAGCTCAAGCAGTTACACACAGGAATGATATTTGGATGGGGGATGCACGGAATACTAAGTGTGCCAGAAAAAATATATCTGTGCTTAGAATAAATAATGCACCATTTCCATAACTCAAATGTAGAAGTTGGGCTTTCTTAAGAATTTCAGATGTTTTGGCAGAGGTGCACAGTGAAGACAAAGAGGCAGGGGTAGGAGACACCAATGACGCTTGTGCATAGAGAAACCCCTGAAGCCTCAACTAACACCTGCTTTGGCTCCTGAGCTGGCTTGGTGAATAATCCGCACATTGCCAAGTTCTTATTGACAGATGTGAACGTTACTTTCTTTACTGAGAGTTTGATGCCAGATTCGCAAAGAGGCCTAACCTCTCTCGGATGCAGATGGCTTGTTGCAATTGTGCTTTCAAGACCATCTGTGCCAAGAAGGCACTCTCCGTTTAAGAGTCACAGGATCTTGCTAAGAAGAGTAGTTGTGAGCCCAGCTGTACATGGGGCCAGCAGGAAATGCTTCCATCTTTGCTCTACACCGCAATCAAACAAGTGGTTGCTGGCTATTGTAGACTGCAGTGTTGACTGTGCACACCCAGAAAAGCAGCACAGAATTTGGCTTCCTGAGACACTCTATCTTCATAAAACAGACACCCAGTTTCCACGCTGGGAATACTTTTTACACAATACTCCCAATAATCCCATTATTTATAACTGCAAATGTATGCTTGAACATACGTGGATAATGCCTGCCAGAATCTCAGAAGCAAGAGTGACGGCATAACAAAATATTCAGCAGCTGGGGTGGGATTTCAGCATGACCAGCAAAACTGCATTCTGTCATATACGGAAGGGACATAGCTACACGGTAGAGCAACTGCTCTGCATGAAGGAAGTCCAAGGTTCAGTTCCTGGCATCTCCAGATAAGGCTGGGAGAGAATCCTGCCTGAAATACTGGAGAGCTGCTGCCAGAGTAGACAAGGCTGAGCTATGTGCACCAGTGGTCTGTGAGCCAGGGGTGTATTTTATCACCCTATTTATTTAATCTATACGCAGAACATGTCATACGGAAAGCGGGATTGGACCAAGATAAAGGAGGTGTGAAAATTGGAGGGAGAAATATCAATAATTTAAGATATGCAGACGATACCATACTACTACCAGAAACCAGTAATGATTTGAAATGAATGCTGATGAAAGTTAAAGAGGAAAGCAGAAAAGCAGGACTACAGCTGAATAGCAAAAAGACTAAAGTAATGACAACAGAAGATTTATGTAACTTTACATGTGGCGCAGTGGTTAAGGTGTTGGACTACAACCTGGGAGACCATGGTTTGAATTCCCACACAGCCATGAAGCGCACTGAGTGACCTTGGGCCAGTCACTGGCTCTCAGCCTCATGAAAACCCTATTCATAGAGTCGCCATAAGTCGGAATCGACTTGAAGGCAGTATATTCGCATTCACAGTTGACAATGAGGACATTGAACTTGTCAAGGATTCAATACCTCGGCACAGTCATTAACCAAAATGGAGACAATAGTCAAAAAATCAGAAGAAGGCTAGGACTGGGGAGGGCAGCTGTGAGAGCACTAGAAAAGGTCCTCAAATTCAAAGATTATCACTGAACACCAAAGTCAGGATCATTCAGACCATGGTATTCCCGATCTCTATGTATGGATGTGAAAGTTGGACAGTGAAAAAAGGGGACAAGAGAAAAATCAACTCATTTGAAATGTGGTGTTGGAGAAGAGCTTTGCAGATACCAAGGGCTGTGAAAAAGACAAATAACTGGGTGTTAGAATAAATTAAACCAGAACTGGCACTAGAAGCTAAAACGATGAAACTGAGGTTATCCTACTTTGGACACATCATGAGAAGACATGACTCATTGGAAAAGATAATAATGCTGGGAAAAACAGAAGGGAGTAGAAAAAGAGGAAGGCCAAACAAGAGATGGATTGATTCCATAAAGGAAGCCACAGACCTGACATGGTTCATGACAGATACTCTTGGGGTCGCTGATTCATAGGGTCACCCTAAGTCGTAGCTGACTTTGAGGCACATAACAACAACTATGTTCATATAGCATACTTCTGTCATTCCTGCTAAATGAGAAAAATTATACAGAAGTGTACTCAACTGGCAACCAGGCATGTCCTTCCCATTACATATTTTTCTAAAGTCGTCGTCATCATGCTGTAATTTGCTGCCCTTTGCTGCTGCTGTGATGGCCTGGCAGCTCAAAGAAGGCTGTTGTCACGCTGTAGTTTTCACCACCATCTGTAGGTGGATGGCACTGTGGAGGAGGGAAGCAGCTGTGGGTGATCCAGGCAATCTGTGGAGGCACAATTATGACGGGCTGGGGCAGTCCTCAGCAATCATCCTGCTCCGCTGCGCCACTGCCTCAGTGACTACACTGGTTCAGGTTCAGCAGTGGAGAACAAGGAGGAAGGAAGCAGCAGGCTGCAGCAGAGCAAGACAGTTGCTGTGGAGTTGCCCCGGCCTGTCCTGAGTGTTTCCCTGTGGCTTGCCTGGGCTGCCCACCACAGATGACAATCCTGCTTGGTCTGGGTGCACAACAGAGGTACTTGCAGAAATCTCTCCTGCACACCCAAACCCAGTGCTAAGCTGAGAGGCTCGGCCAGTATAAAGGGAGTGTGGTGGGTAGGGAGGGAGGCTTGGTGAGGGCTGGGGGGGTAGTGGGGCTTTGGTAAGGGAGCGGAGGTAGATGGGGTTGGCTTTTCTTTGCACCTCCAACATCCGGAGAAGGGGCTAAGGAAAAGCAAGGGGAGGATTGCAAAAGATTGAATGTATCTGCACAGGACAGGCTTTACATCTCTGCCCCCCCCTTCAACCTCTGATGGTGGTATTTTCACAGGTGGGAAGGTCAACCCTCCTTTCAGTCATACGTCACAATTATGTCATGTGATTTACATGTGGGTTGCCCTGCCCACCTGTCAAAGTAGGCCCCCAGGGTTTCCCACCCTGGTCTAATGGGTTAGTGTATGGGGGTGGGGGGTTAGCAGTATCTAAGGAGTGGTTCCCCTAGTATTTAATATTTTTTATAAGAGCAGCCCTGCTAGAACAGTGCAAAGGCTCTTCTAGTCCAGCAAATTGTTCCCACCATGGCCAACCTACCAGTTACCTATGGGTAGCAGGACATGAACCCCACAGCACTCTTCCCTCTCACATCCACCACCCACTCATGTCCATTCCACCTCCAATACTGGCAACAGTACACAGCCATAATGACTAGTAGCCGATTGTAGCCTTCGCCTCCATGAAACACATACAACCCTGGCTGCTGCCACATCAGCCGGGTTCACACAGTCATGACTCCACATAATCCAAGAACTGGATTGGGGCAGGGGAGCAATTAAAACCGTTCACCTGATCCAGGATTGATTGAAAAGTTGGTTAAGGAGCTGTGAAGAACATCCCCACCCATCCAGGAGCTGTCATTCAAGCATCCAGCCAGCCAGCCAGATCTTCCACCACTCCACAGAACAGTTCTATACTTCTCTGCACCTATCCTGAAATGGATGCAATTGCAGCACTGGGACCAATACAAGGCCACATCCGCACCATACATTTAAAGCACTCTTGTACCACTTTAACAGTCATAGAATCAAAGAACCAAAGAATCCTGGGAACTGTAGCTCTATGAGGGGAATAGGTGTCTCCTAAAAACTCTCAGCACTCTTAACAACCTGCAGTTCCCAGGATTCTTTGGGGAAAGCCATGACCACTAAAGCAGCATAAGGGTGCTTTAAATGTATGGTACAGATATGGCTAAGATGGCTACTTCATCCCTATCACACACCCCCTTTGACAGATCCTGCTCAATTAGCAGATGGATTACAGTCAAACTTTAACAACTAATTCAAAGCTGTATTTGTTCCAGTCCCTGACAGACATCCAGTGGTTAAAGGCCCATCCTGTCTTTGATGGGGGATGCGTGGAAAAAATAGCAATCCATACCAGGATAATATGCAAGTGAACCAAACTCCAGCTTGCCCACTTTTGGCCAAAGTCCTTAGTTCAGGCCGGGGGGAGGGGATAACAGACAAACTGAACGGCTGTGGCTTGCAGAAAGTAAGAAGCTGATCGAGGATGAAGAATGACAGGAAGTAACGCTTAAGCCCTCACTTCGCCCACTCAGTTTTGCTGAAGAGGCAGAACTCTTGGACAAGATAGAGGCCAAGCCTGGAAAAGTTGCCTAGATCTGATAAGAAGAAACCCTCCCTCAGGAATATTTCCTCCTCAAGTTGTGGGCGTGGGAGATGCCGTTGCCAACATTTTCTGTTACCACAGCTGTTGTGCCTCAGAAATTATCAAATGGTAATGGTCTGGGGTTTGTTTATTGCTCAGTGGCCAAACAGCAATCCAATGGCACTCCCATGTCGATGCAGCTGCAGCCGCTGGCTTTTCTTCGGCGCTCATTACAAGTGGCTGATTCCAGGACAGGCGCCGGTTAAGAATCCCAAAGGAGGCAGAGAATGCAAAATAGGGAACTGTTTTTGCAAGGACAAGATAGGGGGGGGTTGGTCAGGATTTCACTACACAATCCTGAGACAGATGTAAGGAACATCTCATGAACACTACTCTTCACTTTCCCCTTTTGCTGAAAATTGAAACAAAAAGGAAAATTGAACTACTAAAATGTCTATCTGATCAAGTGGATAAGCACCCATCCTCTATTTGAAAAGTGTGTTTTTATAATTGTGTTTTTGCAGTATTTTAATAATCGTATTATTGTTTTATTGCAATTTCTTATTGTGAACCATCCTGGAATGCAATTGTATGAAGAATGATAAACAAATACATTTTTTAAAAATATATCCTCTACCAACCTTTAAAAAACTGTATGGGGCATTTGAAAGAAGGTCTATAGCTTAGTAGCAGAGCCCATGCTTTGCATGCAAAAGATCCCAGGTTCAGCCTTCAACATCTCCAGGTAGGGCTGTGAAAGTCACCAGCCTGAAACCTCAGAGAGCTGCTGCTGCTGCTGCTGAATGTTGACAACGTTGAGCTAGATGGACCAACCGTCTGATTGATATCAAGTGGCTTCCTATGGGGGATAGGGGGTAAGAGGGATGTATGTTGCTCATCAGCTGTATCAGACAATATCCAACAGCAGCACCACAGTAACCTTCATTTTAGTTCTTGCTGTAGAAAAATCACATTTGCTCTGTTCACAGGTTATAGTTCTGAGTTAGTAGTGAAATACCATTGGCTCCAATTACAGCCACAGTGTTCATGCGCAAGGGCACATGATTTCTCTCTAACAAATGGACATGTCCACAATCATCGTAGCGAATGATTGCTTCTGAGAGCTTCTAAGGTATCTTTGGAGATATGATCTTCCATGCACATATGTTAAGATGGACAAGTCTACATTCTTCTGCTCTTCATTATGACCCTCCACTGAACCCATCCTCATGACATCCCTTAGCCCTGACCCCACACACATCTTGTCATAGGTGATGAGATACAAAGGTGACATTTGAAATTATGCTTGAGCACAAACCCATCTCTCTCATCCTCTACAGGGATTCCAAATCTTGCTGAGCAGTTGATTCCTTTATGAGAAATATCTCATATCATCCAGCCTGATTTACAAAACAGATAACAGGAAAATGTGGATGCAAGCTGATTTAGCCTCCCCCAGAAATCAATGAGACCTAACTGGAGTAAATCCAAAAATTCTGATTAAATCTGTTTATGGATTGCACCATTAACTCCAAGTGTTTTGAGTTTGAACATCATGAGTCAGACACAGATAAACAGCCCTAACTATAAACGAACCAAAAAAGTACAGAAACAAACAGCTTAAGAATCTTTCCATATTCACTTTATGAACATTTGCTCTGTGCTTAGTCATTCACAAATTAGACATGAACATTTAAATTAAAGAGAGGCAGACAAGAGAGATGGGTGCCTAATCTTTGGGATCTAGGGGTTTAAACAGATGTCTCAGATGTCATGTGTTTAATGCTAAAAGTCAAAAGTCCTACCAGTTAGTGATACAAAATGTCCTGTTCCAATTGGTTTGTCAGTGCTGATGTGTACTGTATCATTTTTAATGCATATGTAACCTGTCTAATCAACATTGTAACAACATCATTCCACCCAGGGCCAGTACAATCACAGAAAGAAACTAAGCTGGAGGTACCAGAATTCCAAGGGTACCCTTCTCAGCTATGTAAATGTCTTTACGGGTTAAATTTTTAGCATATGCTTATGGATGCACTGGAGATTCTGATCTATTAGCGATGCTGTTCAAGAATCTGAGGGTAGCAGTTAGATCCAGATTAACTAACATGGAAGCACAATTTGAATCCCAGACAGTGTTTGTTCATTTAATGTACTATTATTAGGCTGCTCAAGATAAAATAATACTCAGGGAAGGGGGCACTGTAGGGTTTGCTTAGGGCAGCAAAAATACAAAACAAAACAAAAGCACAACCACTTTGGCCTGGTCCCAATTCCATTAACAACTAAGATCCCATCTGCACTATACATTTAAAGCAGTATGATACCAATTTTTTATTTATTTATTTGATTTATATCCTGCCCTTTCTCCCGGTAGGAGCCCAGGACGACAAACTAATTTTAAACAGCCATGGCTTCCCCCAAAGAATACTGGGAACTGTAGTTTATTAAGGGTGCTGGGAGTTGTTAGGACACCCCTATTCCTCCTCACAGAACTGCAACTCTAGTAGAGTATCAACCAATCCCTCTTTCCAGGGAATGCTGAGTATTGTAGCTCTGTGAAATGAATAGGGGTATCCTAACAACTCTTAGCATCCTGAACAAATTACAGTTTCCAGGATTCTTTGGAAGAAACCATGACTGTTATCCTGCTGCTTTAAATGTATAGTGAAGATGGGGCCTAAACATCCTGTCACACTTTTGTGTGAAGAAGAAACACAAGCTATGCGGAAGCTATGCAGATGGAAGACATGGCTGTCAATGACTGGGACTTTCAAGGGCAAATAAGCAGGTTTAGCCCCAAATCCAATACTATATCATTTGAGTGCACCACTTTATTTTTTCTGATATAAGTGACAAGGCTGTGGACTCGAAGTCGTGGAGTCGGAAGCAATTTTGAGTGGAGTCGGAGTTGGAAGCAATTTTGAGTCGGAGTCAGTAGAAATGTACTAACTCCGGCTTCAAAATAAAATTAATATTTTAATATTAATATTTTAACATAAATCAATATACATTTGCCATTTATGAAGGAGTCAGAGTCGAAGTCAGACAGTGGAAAAATAGAGAAGTCAGAGTCGAAGGTTTGACGTACCGACTCCAGAGCCCTGATAAGTGAATAGTTGCTATTAACTCCTGTGGGGGAAAATGTAAAGGGGCCACTTCTGGAGATGCTTTTGGTAAATGCAAAACACAGTTCTCCATCCCTGAACTGCGAGGTGGGGGGCACATACCCCTGTATGCATAGAGCCCACAGACAGAGATTACAGCCTCCAGGGTCTTCAAAACACACAAAGCTGCCCCTCTGCACACACTTCGCCTATAGCAAAATAATTATAATTTTAATAGACACTTATATCAAATGCACTGTAAGTGTTTGATGCACTCCACACACACATATCCACATTCTTAGACTTTACCTTCACAGCAGCCCTGTAAAGTAGACTAGAATCTCATCCTGACTTTTATAGCAAGAGGCTACAAATCCCAAAGAAGGCATTTTTGAAAAACAAACTCTAAAGTAGCCTGCAGTTGTTTTCTGAGAGCGGGTCCTATTGGTATAAGCTATGTAATCTTGCAGACCACATCTTGTGGCCACAAAATGCCTTCTGAGCATCCAGTCGCATATCAGGGCTAAGACATAGTATTCAAAACAGGTCCTCCAGCAGAATCTTAAAGGAACATATAACAAGTATCTGAGCATGGGGCTGAAATCACAAGAATGCCAACTCCACCAATAACCAAGTTTGTAAAATATATCCCAAAGATTGGTACGAAAAAGTACTGACTGGTCCAGAATGCAGGGCCTATCCTTGGTAAACAGTTAACTTACACAGGGTCTGAGACACAGAGACAAAGGGCTCTGTCAAAAGGAGTCCTACAGCTCTTGTTTGTGAAATTAACCAAGGCTAGCTAGATAACATCACTGCAGCTCACATCTGGGGCCAAACAATAAGAAAAGAATGAATAATTTAATCTCTCTCACTGGAGGATCAGTTAATTGCCTACCACAGATAGAAATGACCTCTCCTCCATATATCCCAAATGCAGCAAGGGCAACAAAGAGGCTTCTACTGTGGTCTCTCTTTTGTTAAAAAGAAGCATAGACAGTTGTTCTAAAGGCTGCCTGCACGTGCAGTCGGAGTCCTCACGGCCATCTTCAACAGAACAGGAAAATGGAGGCCTCACTTCCACAACAGACAGGCTAAGTGAAAAACCCTCCCTCTTGCACAGTTGTTATGAATGGGAGGGGAATAGCACAGCCCTGCAGGAAGGGAGAAGCTTCACCTGCTGAAACCCTCTCAAAGATACAGGAACCTCATGTAGTTTGTACTACATCCAGTCACCGGTTGCCAACTACTCAATGAGTCACTAAAGCTATGCCTTTAACACTAGGCGAGATATGCAGACATTAGCACAGAGACATCTGTGGCCCATTGTGGCTGTTGGAATGTGCTTCCATCAGCCCGAGCCACCATTACCAGTGGTCAGGGATGATAGCAGTTGTAGCCCAACAGCACCTGCAGGATTGCAGGTTCCCTGTCCCTGCATTAACAGTTATGTATGTATTTATTTCAATATTTTATTTAAGGCATTTGTACCCCACCCTTTAGCCAAAAGGGCTCTCAGAGTAGCTTATAACAATCAGTACAAAGACAATCCCTTCCCTGAAGATCACAATCAGAAAAAAGACATGGCATAAGAGGAAACAAGGAATAGGAGGGAAGAAGGAATATTTACCTCCATGCTGTGAAAAGCTTGCCCTGCTGTTTTCTACTGATCAAACTGCTGCACACGAGTATGCCAGAAAAGTCCCCCCCCATCAACTGGCTATCCTGCTGGGCCAGTAATTTAACTGGGAGAATAATTTTAACTGAGTAGTGGTTGAAAGGGATGGGCAGCATTGGCTCCACCTATTGATTCACTTCTGCCTAAGCAGCCAAAGGGCTCTTTAACTCCTTCCTTCCCACATGAACAAAGGCTTTGGTTTGCTCTGCTGATGACAAGAAAGAAGAAGAGAAGGAGTTAAAGAGCACTTTTTGACTGTAAGAGCAGCAACTGAGATTCACAGTAAGGAAAGGCAGGGCTAGGGAACCTTTGGCCCTCCAGATGTTACAATTCCCATTAGTCCTAGCAAACTTGTCCAATGGCCAGAGAAAATGGGAGTTGTAGTTCAGCAATATCTGGAGGGCTAACAACTCCCCACACCTATTCTAAAGCACTTTAATTAATTAATTACATTTCTATTTAACCCTTCCTCTTAAAGGAGTCCAGAATGGCTAACACCAAAATAGTTTAAAAAATACAATTAAGAATAAAATAAAGACATATTTAAAATAATTAAAACTGCCACATACCCCCACAGCTAATAATATCAAAGTTCCCAGGACTTGTATCTTTCAGCCATCAAATGCCTGGGGAAACAGGAATGTTTTTAAGTTCCTCCTAAATGTTGCTAATGTCACCAGGGAGGGCATTCCACAGCCTGGGAGCCGCCACCAAGAAGGCCCTGTCATGGGTCAATGCCACGTGGGGAGCACCCAGTGGTGGCACCAGAGTCTCTCCTGCCAATGATAGGGCCCAAGATGTTTTGTTGTTGCTATTGAAAGTATTTTTTATTAAATTAAAATTTCCACAATTCGTTAAATACAGAGCAAGCATAACAAAGCCATAAACAAGCCACAACAGTAATAACCCTGCAGTAACACAACACTGGCACATTTATGTGAGACTATCTTGAGGTCCTTACATTTTGCGCAGATTGACCACTGACAGCACCACGTGAGCATAAGTCATTCCAAAGAGACATCATAAAAGGCGATCCTTTCCCCTACACAGAGGATGGCGGACATCCATGTGTTAACAAATTTGTCTTTGACTTTTGGGGCTCTACTAGCCCTGCAATGCTGGGTAAGTTCTTCATATTATGCCAGCTGCCAGTCTTGAACAACCAAACGTTCCACAGAGAAGTCAGCTGTTTTCCAATGGCATGCCATCACTGATTGGGCCACTGCCAGCAGGAAGGTAATTAAGCTTCTGTGCACCACTTCTCCCTTGTGGTCTCAGAGGTGGATCAGGAATCACAATCTGCCCTGTTACACTAGAGATAAAGCTACAAATGGAATTCCCAAATCTACACACGACCTGACTATGACCACTAGAGGTAGAATTCTCCTTTCCCCACAGCCCCTCCAACAATGATTTGAAATCTGTTGCTCAATATGGTTTAAGCGACACCAGGGTTGTGACATCTGTGAATGACTCTGAGCGCCGATTCCCTGACTCTGGCCAATATTGTGCATAGAGGCAATTCAGACCATAGTTTTTCCCATCCATTCAAAGGGATATTTATCTCCAGGTCTTGTTCCCAGGCTATTTTGAGACCCCTGGAACTCCCAAAGATATCCAAGATCATGGAGATGGTTGCCACTGAGGGAGGCACTCTTTTAGGGACTTGGATCCCAAGCTGTTTAAAGCTTTGTACGCTAGTACCAACACCTTGAATTGGACTCAGTAGCTCCCTGGTAGCCGGTATAGCACTTTCAAGTCTGGTGACACATGGTCTGTCATGTAGGCTGTCCCATTTACCAATCTAGCAGCCTCATTTATTTATTTATTTATTAGACTTTTATACCGCCTGACTAGCAATAGCTCTCTGGGCGGTGAACACAAGAAATACAATAAAATCACATAGTATAATACAACAAAAACATATAAAAATAAAGTAATCTAAAATCAATCACAGCAGATTTTAAAATTAAGTTAACTTAAATTAATATGCCTTGGAAAAGAGGAAGGTTTTAACTTGGCGCCGAAAGGATAACAATGTCGGCGCCAAGCGCACCTCCTCGGGGAGAATATTCCACAGTTCGGGGGCCACCACTGAGAAGGCCCTAGATCTTGTCACCACCCTCTGGGCTTCCCTATGAGTCGGAACCCGGAGGAGGGCCTTCGTAGTAGAACGTAGAGTACGGGCCGGTTCGTATCAGGAGAGGCGTTCCAACAAGTATCATGGTCCTGCGCCGTATAAGGCTTTATAGGTTAATACCAACACTTTGAATCTGGCCCGGAAGCATATTGGTAGCCAGTGCAGGCGAGCCAGAACAGGTGTTATATGCTCGGACCGCTTGGTCCTTGTTAACAATCTGGCCGCCGCATTTTGCACTAGCTGTAGCTTCCGAACTGTCTTCAAAGGCAGCCCTACGTACAGCGCATTGCAGTAGTCCAAACGCGAGGTTACCAGAGCATGAACAACTGATGTAAGGTCCTCCTTACTCAAATAGGGACGTAGCTGGGCTACCAACCGAAGTTGGTAGAACACATTCCGTGCCACCAAGGCTACTTGAGCCTCAAGTGAAAGGGAAGAGTCTAAAAAGACTCCCAGACTACAAACCTGCTCCTTTAGGGGGAGTGTAACCCCATCCAGGACAGGGTATGTATCCACTATCCGATCAGAGAAACCATCCACCAACAGCATCTCAGTCTTGTCAGGATTAAGCCTCAGTTTGTTAGCTCCCATCCAGTCCATTGTCGCGGCCAGGCAACGGTTCAGCACATCGACAGCCTCACCTGAAGAAGATGAAAAGGAGTAGAGCTGCGTGTCATCAGCGTACTGATGACAACGCACTCCAAAACTCCTGATGACCGCTCCCAACGGCTTCATGTAGATGCTAAAAAGCATGGGAGACAAAACTGACCCCTGCGGGACCCCACACTGGAGGGCCCACGGTGTCGAGCAATGTTCCCCAAGCACTACCTTCTGGAGACGGCCCACCAAGTAGGAGTGGAACCACTGCCAAGCAGTACCTCCAACTCCCAACTCCGCGAGCCTCTCCAGAAGGATACCATGGTCGATGGTATCAAAAGCCGCTGAGAGATCAAGGAGAATCAACAGAGTTACACTCCCTCTGTCTCTCTCCCGACATAGGTCATCAAACAGGGCGACCAAGGCCGTCTCAGTGCCAAAACCAGGCCTAAAACCCGACTGAAATGGATCTAGATAATCGGTTTCATCCAATAGTGCCTGGAGCTGGCCAGCAACCACGCGTTCCAAGATCTTGCCCAGGAATGGAACATTCGCTACTGGCCTGTAGCTGCTGAAATTTTCTGGGTCCAAGGAAGGTTTTTTCAGAAGTGGTCTCACCACCGCCTCTTTCAGACAGCCAGGGACCACTCCCTCTCGTAAAGAGGCATTTATCACTTCCTTGGCCCAGCCAACTGTTCCATCCCTGCTAGTTTTTATTAGCCAGGAGGGGCAAGGATCCAGTATCGAAGTGGTTGCACGTACCTGTCCAAGTACCTTGTCCACGTCCTCGAGCTGAACCAACTGGAACTCATCCAATAAAACATGACAAGACTGTGCTCCGGACACCTCATTAGGATCAACTGCTATAAATTGGGAGTCTAAGTCACGGCGGATGCATGAGATCTTATGCTGGAAGTGCTCAGCAAACCTATTACAGAGGGCCACCGATGATTCTACCGTGTCCTGAAGGCCTGGATGGAGTAGCCCTCAGACAACTCTAAAAAGCTCCACTGGGCGGCAAAGAGATGACTTAATAGTGGCAGCGAAATGTTGTTTTTTCGCTGCCCTCACCGCTCCTACATACAGCTTAGTAGAAGCACAAACCAGCACATAATTGCATCCGTCGGGAGTTCGTCTCCATCTCCGCTCAAGCCGCCTCCTATCTCCTATCATTCTATAGTAGGTGCAGCCTCTGGACTATCTTCAAGGGCAGCACCACATACAGTGCACTATAGTAGACCAGATGGGAGGTCACTGGTAAAGCATGGACAACTGAGGTCAGGCATCCCAGTCCACAAACGGCCATAGCTGATGAATCAGTCTAAAGCTGAGCATAAAATAGAGTTGCCAGGTCAGAAGCATCCCAAACCCTGAGATTTCAGGGGCAGGTTCTAGTGATATAATGGGATGGGCCCTTATAAGCATGATACATAAAGCATTAACTACAGTTGCTTGGAGCATAACACTAAAACAAAAAAAATTCTCTGATTGGAAATTAACAGAAATCTTAGCTAAATGAGGGTGTTCCCAGATCCAGCTGAAGTGACAGGATCATTCCTTCTCACTTGCTTAGGGCGCCTGGATACGGAACATTTAATCTAGCCTACTTGCTTCTGGCAAGAAGGGTTTAAGTGCCCTCAAGCCAGGCCAGTCACTAAAAAGCCACTGTAGGAAGAAGGGAGCCTGGTGTTGTGGAGATGTTAGACAAGAGCACTCATGAATAAAGATAGATGCCCTTGAAGGCTGCATTGCTAAGCACACTGAGGCCACATTCATACTGTACATTTATTCCACTATTATTCCACTTTAGACAGTCATGATTTTCCCCAAAGAATCCTAGGAAGTATAGTTTGTGAAGGGTGCTGAGAGTTTTAGAAAAGCTATATTGCCCTTACAGATCTGCAATTCCCAAAGGTCTCTGGGAAGAAGGACTGATTGTTAAACCACTCTGGCCACTGGAGCTCTGTCAGAGGAATAGGAGCCTCCTAACAACTCTCAGCACCCTTCACAAACTACAGTTCTGAGGATTCTTTGGGGGAAACCATGACTGTTTAAAGTGGAATAAGAGTAGAATAAATGTACAGTGTGAATGTGGCCCTACTAAGAGACTAAGCCCCATAGAACTCAACAGGGCTTACTTCTGAGTCGTTATGGTTCGGACTGTGCTATTGGTAAGGCTTGATTATGGATCCTCTGCAAAGATATCGATATCCAAGCAAGGTTGGCAACCCCCTGCCTGGAATGCCCTGCCTGCCTTTTAACGTGGCTGCTCCAAACTTCTTTACAAATTTGACCCTTCACTGCAGAGAGAGGTTTAAGAAATGAGTAAGAGTTAAGAAGATTCTCCACTCTTTCCTGCCTAACCTGTGGGCAGCTATAAAATCACTTTCACAGCCAACCCAATTCCACTGAGTAGTAACTGACAGAGAGAATACACACATAGTTTGGTCTACCTTCAAAGGCAGTAGGGAACAACAGTGATTGAAGTCACATATCCCAGTATGTGAATTCTCTTTTACAACTATTGGGCAAGAAACAAACCATCATGCAGCCAACAAGGTGCATCATCAGTGGGTTTAAGGGGGCTGAGCTGAGCACATGGAACCACTGTTGTTGCTTCTATGGATGTAAGGGAGTGAGGTCAGAGGTAAACGAAATGCAAATAGAAAAAGAAAAACAAAATACAGTGATGATTTCCTAAATGCAATACCATAGCAACCATAACAAGATTCCTACAAGTAAGGCAGAAAACTCCGCATCCCACAACCAGTCAGGCTTTTTAACCAAAACTAAAAAAATCCTGGGAGCCAGTTAACCAAGTCACAGAAATCCCCATGCATCACAACCTGACACAGGGGCTGCAGTTAGTGCAGAATGCTGTGGCATGATAGCTGACATGAGTGAGACTCTCCCTGTCAGCATATAACATCTCTGCTCTGAAATCTGTACTTGTTGACCATTTGTTACTAGACAAAGTTCAAGGTGTGCTTTCTATGTTAAGGGTGCTACATATTACTTGTTCTGCTCTTGTAAGAAATTGGTCCTTTAGTGTAGCAGCATCTATGCTTTGGAACTCCCTGCCTTCTGACAGTAGGTAGGCACTTCATTGTACTCTTTTTGGCACCTGCTAAAAACATTTTTGTTTAGGGAGGCCTATCCAGGCATGTAGAAGCTATTATGCTTTTTATCTGTTTTTAACTCATTGTTGCTTTAATTATTTTGAATATTTTAAAATACCTGTCTAACTCTTTTTGCTAATAATTTTATTGTTTTAATTCCTTCTATAAAACGCTTTGAGTTTTTTTACAATAAAGCAGTATATAAATGTAAAAAAATACATAAATTTTGGAGTCACTGTGGCCCTTGGGTCTCTTTCCACTTTTAGGAACAAAGGAATCTGCCTTCTACCGACTCAGGCCATTTGGTGCCATCTAGTTTAATACTTATGACATAGACTAGCTTTGGCTCTCCGGGATTCCAGGCAATAGTCTTTTCCAGAAATTGAATTTTGGACTTTTGCATGCAAAGCATATGCCTTACCACTGAGCTACACCCCTTCCCCTGTTTAAAAAAGTGTATTTTAAAACTGATCTTTTCAATTCACTAATGAATGCACAGCATACCTAGGGCAGATCTACACCATTCATTTAAAGCACATTCAACACACATTTGAAGCACATGAATCACACCACAGAATCATCGGAACTGTAGTTTGTTAAAGGTGATGAGAACTATAACTGTGAGGGTGAAACTACGCTTCACAGGATTCTTTGGGGGAAGAAATGCATTTTAAATGTGAGTTGGATGTGCCTTAAATGTATTGTGTGGATCTATGTCATAAACTTTGCCTGCATGTAAATCATTTTAATTAATTTTTTAAAATGGAAATAAGCTACAAAGTGTACTGGGTGACCATGGGCTACTCACCATCTCTCAGCCTAATTTGCTCCTCAGAGTGAAAACAACAGAGGGGGACCATGACCACCCTAGGAAGAAGGGCACACTTAAAATATAGAGGAAATAATAATGTACAACCATAGTGTGAAATCAGATACTTACCGGGACATAGTATGAAGAAATATTTATGTAAGCATGAACGTCAAAATGGAAATGGACTGCCTTCAAGTCGATCCTGACTTATGGCGACCCTATGAATAGGGTTTTCATGGTAAGCGGTATTCAGAGGGGGTTTACCATTGCCTTCCTCTGAGGCTGAAAGGCAGTGACTGGCCCAAGGTCACCCAGTGAGCTTCATGGCTGTGTGGGGATTTGAACCCTGGTCTCCCAGGTCGTAGTCCAACACTCCAACCACTCTGCCACACTGGCTCTCATAGATGTTTATTCTTTACAAAACCTGTAAATATAAGTATAGTGCAATCCTATGTTTGTTTACTCAATGTATTCAATGGGGTTTACTCAAACATGGAAGCGTGCACAGAACTGCAACCTCGTTATAAGGTACTTCACTCACCCAACCCAAAATTCAGAATCATGCCACTGTTTCATAATTGTTTTTAGGGTTATTCGATTTTAAAGGGATTTATTTCTTCTTGTGAGCTGCTTTGGTTTCCAATCGGTAACCCTACCACACAGGGATGTTGGAAAGACTCCATATACACACACTCAACATGTAAAATACACACCCCACTTATAATAGTTTATTGTTAAAACCAGTTGGGCATTGCAGAACATTGTTTTTTAAAAAATAAAATCAGTATTAGTTTCCCACCAAGTAAAAGCAGTGACACTTAGGTAAGCCGTCCCCAATTGCTTTAAAAAAATAGGATTGGAGGGGGAGAAAATGATTTACAACACAAACACAATCCTTTGCTATGTTCACTCAAAAGTCCCATTAATTTACAGCACAATCCTAAGCATGTCTACTCAGAAGTCCTATTGCATTCAATGGGCTTTACTCCCAGTATATGGGATTAGCATTGCAGCTTTACTGTCAGAAAAGTAAGTATAGGATTAAATCTTCGTATTAGGAAGATTTTCAAAACAGGCAATGAATGAGACAAACTACCCTGTTCAACAGCCCAGGAAAATTTAAACTTGTTTGACTCCTCATAATTAGAAAAGCATAACACATTGTAATGGGATTTAGATCTCTTGCATATAAGAGAGAAAATTTAGCTTACTCAGTTTATGAGATCTTCAGACAAGTAGGAAAAAACAACAGCTTTTTGGCCTTGCAGTGGGTTCTAGCTACTGTCTGGAGGCCAACAAATCCTTTGTCAATCAAAACCCTGACCTCACTTATTGGCTACAAACCTGAAAGGGCAGGGCTAGAGCAGCCAGCTACAAGCTCATTTAACAGATGTTGTGGGGGGGGTGTAGACCACCTAGAAACTTATTTTTTTTAAATGAAAACTGACAGTCAGGAGATTGAGGTGACTCACCTGGAGAGGACCCCAAAAATCCAGAGTCTCCAGGCAAAAACCAGAGACCTGGCAACTCTAACATAAACACACCTGGCAACTCTTAACATAAACACTCTTGGCCATAGAAGCTACTTGGGACTTGAATGACAAGTTGGAATCCAAGAGCAGCGGCACCCCTAGGCACCGGGAAGCACGGCAGTTGCCCCAGGCCCGGCACTTTGAGGGACCCCGCGCTTGGTGAAAATAATGTTAGGTTGTGTGTGTGCGTGCGCGCGAACGAGCAGGTGGGCTGCCGGTTGAGCGAGCGGGCGAGCAGGCAGGCACGGGAAGCCTGTGAGGTGGTGTGAAAGAGGCGGCCGGAGAGGTGGCGTCATGGTCCGTGGACGTCATATCGAGCCGCACAGCACAGCCTGAACTTGCCGCTCTAACTTTTTGCTATCTCTATGGCGCAAGCCTTTACTGCTATCTGATCCTTGTCTCTCTATAAGCCGTACAGCACAGCCTGAACTTGCCGCTCTAGCCTTTTTGCTATCTCTATGGCACGCCGGCCTTCATTGCTTTGCATTAGAAAATGAAGGAGCGGGAAAACCTCCTTGCCTATGCGTGTGTGCGCATGTGTGTGTCGCTTCAATACACATACTGTATTTGTTTGCATTGCAAGACTGGCCCTGGCGCGCAGAGAGGGCCACGTGGCGGGAAAACCCATCAAGCAACGGCATAGAGCAAGAGAGACAGTGAATCTGGTAAATACATTCTGCTACACCACTAAATATTTGACACATGCTATTTGGCTTGTTGTTATATAATCCTATACAAATCTAAACATTTTGCAGATAGTGAAAAGGAAAGAGATGCCTTGAAGTGTATTTATGTGGCACTTATTCCCACTTGTACAGTAAACTCCTCTAGATCATTTTGTCAGTGCAGGATTTTTTTTAAAAAAATGTATTCATATGAAGCGTTAGTATTTGCATATTAAATAGAACTGACATGCATATCATACCCAGAAATCCTCTTTTAAAACTCCCCTTGCTACAATGCAAGTCTTTGAGAATTAAGCCACAGCTTAATTTATTTATTTATTTATTTTAATAATTTATACCCCGCCCTAGTTCATAGAATTCAGAGCGGCGAACAATAACAATATCCAATACAATCTAAAATAGCAATAATAAGAGTACAATAACAACATTAAAAATCAATTAACTATTAAATGTTTAAAAGCTAAACGAAACAAAAAAGATTTTAACTGACGGCAAAAGTCCATGAGTGAAGAAGAACGTCGGATCTCTGGTGGCAGATTATTCCATAGGATGGGCGCTATGGTCGAGAAAGCTTTATTTCTAGTATTGGCACGGCGGATTATAAAGGTGGATGGGATAATGAGAGAGTGTTCAAAAGGTATTCTTGTCGGTCGCTGAGGTTTAAATTCCAGAATACGATTTGATAAATATATTGGCGCTAAACCATTTAGAGCTTTAAAAGTTAATACTAAAATTTTAAACTGATGACGGAATGAGATCGGAAGCCATTGAAGTTGATAAAGCAGAGGCGTGGTGTGTGTCTGTGGGCTTGCTCTGGTCAGCATTCTTGCCATCGCTCTCTGTATCAGCTTAAGCGGGCGAAGTGATCTTGCAGATAGTCCAATATATAGGGAGTTGCAATAGTCCAGTCTTGAGGTCACAAGAGCCTGTGTCACTTGCTTCAAGTCCGACATCTCTAAAAAAGGACGGAGTTGACGGACTAGTTTTAATTGAGAGAAAGCACTTCTGGATACTGTTGCAATTTGAGGTTCAAGGGACAGAGCAGAATCTAAGATAATACCCAAACTCCGAACTTGGGATTTCAGAGGGAGTGGGACCCCGTCTAAGGTAAGTAGGTTTTTAATTTCATGAGATGGTCTTTGTCCAATTAACAGAACCTCCGTCTTCTCTGGATTAAGTTTTAATTTATTCCTATTAGTCCAGTTTTGTATGGCAACCAGGCATTGGTTTAGGGGACGGACCGCCTCTATGGTATCTGGAGGGAAAGAATAGTAGAGTTGGGTGTCATCTGCGTATTGATGGTAGTGTATTCCGAATTCGCGGATAATCCTTCCTAGGGGCTCCATATAAATATTGAATAACATTGGGGATAATACGGAGCCTTGGGGGACACCGTATCGTACTGGCCAAACCTTGGATGAGAAATTTTCAAGGACAACTCTTTGTAGCCTGCCCTCCAGAAAGGAGCGGAGCCATTGTAGTACCGTTCCTCGGCATCCTATACTAAAGAGACGGTCTAAGAGAATGGTATGATCAATAGTGTCGAATGCGGTCGACAGGTCTAGCAGAATTAAGTAAGTTAGATTTCCTCTATCCAATTCAAGTCGTAGATCATCTACCAGTGCTGTTAGCAATGTTTTGGTCCCATGTTTTGGTCGAAAGCCTGATTGGAAGGGATCATAGCAATCATTAGTATCTATAAATGTTTGAAGTTGTGTGGCTACAGCTCGTTCAATAACCTTACTGATAAAAGATAAGTTAGATACTGGATGGAAATTGGTAAGAAGTGTGGGGTCAAGGGAAGGCTTCTTCAGTAAAGGAACTACAATTGCTTCTTTCAATGTCTTGGGAACATGGCCTTGTTGGAGTGAGGCATTAATTATCACACAGAGCCAGTTCGCAAGTTGAGCTTTTGATGTTTTTATAAGCCATGAAGGGCAGACATCAAGTGAGCAGTTTGTCGGTCTCATTTTGGTGAGAAGTTGGGGGATATCAACCGGTAAGATAAGTTGAAAGTTCGTAAATTGGGATGGGAGAACAGTTTCAGATGGATTGTCATTGGATTTTGCCAGTTTGGCTACATCAATTTCTGATGGAATATCATTATGTTCTGCTATTTTAATAGAGTCCAAGGTGGAGCGAATCTGATCTATCTTAGTTTCAAAGAATGTGGCAAACTCCTGGCAACGGGATTGAGAATGGGCTATATCAGAAGCCGGCTGTTTAGGACGAAGGAGGCTGTTAACTATCTGAAAAAGTTGTTTTGGTTGATTTCCGGCTGAATTGATTGCAGTTGAATAGTATGCTTTTTGGGCAGCGTGTCTGGCCAAAGTATAGATTTTCACAAATTCCTTGGTTTGGGCTCGATCAGATGGACTCCTGGTTTTTTGCCAACGGCGTTCTAGCTTTCGATAAGTACGCTTCATTTCTAACAATTCTTTGGAGAACCAGGGGACTGATTTAGATCTTGTAATTTTTAATGGGCGAAGGGGAGCCATTGAATCCATAATTTCAGTCATAATGTTGTTCCAAGAGGAGATCAAAGTGTCGATTGGAGTTCCAATAGGGGGGCATGAATATTCCTTAAACTTTGATGCGAATAGGTCGGGATCTAACAATCTCTTAGGGCGACATAATTTAGTTGAAATTCTAGTTTTGTGGGGTACAGGTGACACAAGAAGGTTAAAGCTAATTAAGTAATGGTCAGACCATGATAGTGGGGTAGAGGTTATATTCTCTATTCGGAAATCAGAAGTACCTATTTCTGGTAGGAAGACAAGATCTAAGATATGGCCTGCGATATGTGTTGGGGTTGAAATTAACTGTTGCAACCCCAATGTAGACATTGAGGATAGAAAGTCAAGAGCGTTTCTTGAAGTAGAGGATTCTATGTGAATATTGAAGTCTCCTAAAATTAAGAGTTTAGGAGAATCCAATATTAAACCTGCAATTAGATTGGATAAATCAAGCAAGAAGTGGCTTGGTGAATTGGGAGGACGATAAATCACAAGAATTACAATGTGATTATGATGACCAAGTTTCAGACAAAGAGATTCAAAACCAGGGGAAGGCTGAAGGAAGATTCTAGATAAGGGAATAGATTTACGGAATATAAGCGCTACTCCCCCACCATGGTGATCCAACCTGGGTTGGTGGTAGACAGCGTAATCAGGCGGGCATATACCAACTAAGTTGGCTCCACCTAAATTGTTAAGCCAGGTTTCTGTTATACAGACAATATCAGCCTGTTCGTCTAGGATGAGATCATAGATTATTGAAGTCTTATTATTGACTGATCTGGCATTAAAGAGTAATATTGAGTAATCAATGTGTGACTTTTTTCCTGGAGTAAGTTGTCCCTTTTGTTGATTGACTCATGTAGGGGTTACTAGGCAACGTGAAACAATGATATCTTTAGAAGATTTGGCGGTGTTTAGTCTTTTGTATTTCCCTTTGCCTAGCAGTGTTGAAATAGGCCTAACGTCAGGACTCCTTTGACGGTATGTGTAGGGTGAGGTGGGTACTACCATTATGGAGGAGTTGGAATTTATTATACTAAAATCAGCAGTCTCTTTTGTAAATAGGCCTAGGTAATTTGTTATATGGGAATGGTGATTGACCCTTCTCTCAGATGATTTAGTAGTTGAAAAGGGGTTCGCAAGTATTGATGAAGATTGTCAAATTAGTTCTGGTGCCTCATGTACTATTGCATCGCAGAGCATACTGGGTCTGCAGACATTTGAATAGTAAGGTGGATGTTCATTTAGAGTGGTATTAGATTTATTTATTATGATTTATTTATTATTTGGATTTCTATCCCACATCTGAGGCTTAGGATAGGCTGCAACAGTTGAACAGAAAATGAAGCATGAAAACAACTCTTAAAGAACATATATAAACCAGTTATCAGGATTCTGCCATCATGCCATGTGTCTCATAAATATTGCTAAATGAGATGATAGTAGATCTAGATCAATGGGAAAAATGGTTGGAAAGAGTGTCCACTATCAAAATAAAAGTAGTAGGTTTTTTAATTAATTTGAAAATATTCTAATTACAAAACTTTTCCAAATGGTTTGTCGTTGTAAATGTTTCAAAAAATGCTACATGAAAAATATAGGGATGGAAAACACTGGTTAGAGTTGCTTTAGCTATCTTACAAAAAAAACAAAGGTAAAGGGAGATTTTCTGTATCCCAGTATAGCCAGTTGCAATCATCCAGCTAAAGTGAATGACTGCTTGCTGAGGCACTTGGAAAGGAATGGGGCTTAAATTTGTTATGACTAATGCATTCATTAAATTTGCACCCCACCTTTCCTCCCAAAGGAGCCCAGGATGGCAAACATCAAATTGGTAAAACAATACATTTAAAATAAAACAATACATTTAAAAGGCCCCATCATACGGCAGGTTACGTTCCAGACCCCCAATGAAAAGCGAAAACCGCTGTAAAGCGGAACTCATTGAATAGAATGGTGCGAGACGCCCGAAAACCACCGTAAAAGCCGAACAAGCACCGTATGAGTGGGGCTTTAGTTTAATTGCGTCTAATTGAGACCGCCTTATTAGCGAAGCGCCTTAAAATGAAGCACTGTAAGGCAGGGCCCTACTGTACTAAACCTAGGCCTGAAACCAGACTGAAATTGGTCTAGATAATCTGGTTTCTCTAAGCATATCTGCAAATGGCTAGCCACTACCCTCTTAATCTCCTTGCCCAGGAAGGGAATATTAGAGACTGGATGGTAGTTTTCTAAAATCTCTGGATCCAGGGAGGGTCTCTGGAAGAGGGATGGTATTACTGCCTCTTTCATGGTAGTGGCCATAACTCCCTCCAACAGTGAGGCATTAACCATTCCCTGGACCCACACTGCTGTTCCTATAGGGGAAGAGTAAACTGCTTGTGTAGAATAAGGCAAATCCTTGTGATTAGAGGCTATGCTTGGAGCTAAACTGAGCCCTTCTGCTGCCAGTAGTTTACCCCTCCCATACTCCTAGATCTTAGAATTGTATCGCTGTAGTCTATCTTCTTTCAGCTTAGCTACTAAAACTCTGTCATCCTTAGATAACACTGACTATAGTGGGAATTTGCTTATGAGTAAACAGCCACACATGTCCTTTTCCTTATTATGAACTATCTAGGGTACAGCTGGGGAACCTGTGGCTCTCCGTACACTGCTGGACTCCAACTGCCATAACCTCTGATCATTGGCCATGCTGGTTGGGGCTGATGAGAATTGGAGTCCAACAACATTTGGAGGACCACAGGTTCCTCATCTCTGAAAAAGATTTGCTTTCCCTAAGTTTCCATCAAAATGTGAAGTATTCCAGTTTCAGAATTTTTAAAAAAAGAAAAATGTTGTTTTCTATGTTCCTTCTTTCTCTAGGTTGTATCTGCAGCAGCTCAATACTACGCATAAGCCCAGGCACAACGAGAGTTACTCCCACATAAGTAAACATAAGCTTGCCACCTTGGTTTCCTGACAGAGCCTCTGTAACTTTAACGCAAGGATGACAGACAGAAATCCAGTCACTGCAGCTTTCCCCTCCACTGCACCATGCCAGGAAAAGCAGCACAAGGTGAATTTCTGTCTGCTAGGCACTTGTTAAATAGAGCCTTTCAGGAAAAAGAAAGGTTATGTTATGGTTTATTTCTATGCCACCTTTTGGCCAAAAATATCCTAGGCAGGCCTATTCTGAGCAGATAGCACAGCATCTCTCAGACAGGAAGTCAGTTGTCAGCAGAAGTACCAGTTCTCAAATTTCCCCGTCACATTATAAATTTTAGCAACTTCTTTGATAAGAGATCTACTCTAGCCCCTTTAGCGACTTAGGAATGTGCACAGGATTTCAAGCTTCTTTTTTGCTCAGGCTTATGTGCTTTTAATAGCAGCCTGGCACCCACAAGTTAAGCAGGTGAAGCATTCCTCATAACTTCTCTCTTAGCAAGGAAACGTTTTACCTGCTAAAAACATCCATATTGGGCTGCTACTAAAGAAAGCTGGGAGGGAGAAGAACACAGATCCTTAGCAAGCTGATTTATGTGGCCTTTATCTTATCCTCACACAGAAGCCTCCTCTTCCACAACAAGATACTACATAAAATAGGAGTTATGTTACATCTTGTAAGACCCAGTCTGCTGTAGTGGTTAGAGTGTTCGAAAGAGTAACCTGGGTTAAAATTCATGCTCAGCAACAATACTCATGGACAGAATGGAGCCTCAGTGGTTTCACTGGGATTTACTCCCAGGTAAATGTGAATAGGAATGCACAGAGCAAGACCGGGTCTGTCTCTTATAGACTAAACCTACCTCACAAAATTGTTGGTATGATAAAATGGAAAGGGAGGGGAAACTGTGAGTTTAGGTACGCCTAATTTCAGTACACTTGCTGAAATTCCCTCTTCACACAACTATTAAAGGTATAGGTGTCCTGTCCTCTTCTTCATCTGACCACCCTAACTAAGCTCCCTGAAGTAAGGGTAGGCTAAAAGCTAAATAAATAAATAAATGGTTTCTCTAAATACCAGTGCAGTTGCTTCTTCCCCTTCTCTGCTCTGCCCAGGAAGATGTTGAGTAACACTGGAGGCAGGCCCTTGGAGGGATTTGCCCTCCCAAAGCCAGTGTTTGTTTGGTTGCAGAATATTTCCCTTGGCACCTGGCTTTCTCTGCCAAGGTGCCTGATGAACTAATTAGGCAGGCAAAGTATATTATGCAACTGTGAAATACCATAACACAGTAAACAAATGAGAGGGAGATCAAAAACAATGCACCAAACCCAGCAGCTCCTTACAGATTGGGTTTTTAAATAACTTTCTGGGATTGCTCAGCAGTGCACAGATTTGTTAGGGCTAGCTTTGGGAGAGCTGACTTCAGCCTTCGCTTTGCTAATTCCTCTTGCACAAATTTCTTCTCAGCTAGAGAACTTCTAGATAATAAGGATATCCTGAGTCATAGGGTTCATGCAAGGATGAATTACATAAGATGTGTATATGAGAAATGTTCTCAGAAGTTTGATGAACATGACAATCAGCTTTAGCTTCTCTGGACTTTTCCACACCCATGTTTTCATAGTTAACAATCTACCCATCTTGCCTGATGGAAAGTTGTAGAGAACTTGAAAGCTTGTCACAATCTTGTAACATTTTGACTGATCCTAATAAGGGTATCGCCCAACTATGAATTATGGAATCCCTCCTTTTTGTTTGCCCTCAGTTTTGGGCAGGATCAGCCAAAGACATTTTGCTACCTGCAGGAGAGCAGCAAATGAGCACCCCACCTCTATGTCAAGGTGCTCAATTCAAAGCACTGGTTTTGACCTATAAAGCCTTATATGGCTTAGGACCCCAATACTTTAGGGGCTGCCACTCCCCATGTGAACCTACCCAGACCCTCCATTCATCATCTGAGGCCCTGCTCCATGTAGTCCCTCCAAGAGAGTTGCATTGGGTAGCAACACAAGAATAGCCCTTTTCAGTGCTGGCTCCCCAATTGTGGAGTGCTCTCCCCAGAGAGATGCTCCAGACACCAACATTATCAACATTTAGGTGCCAGGCAAAGATGTCCCTATTCACCTAGGCACTTGGCCCTTAATTGGGGTCACACAGTATTTTGATACCGAACCCTGTACTAGTGTTCAACTTTTACTAGAGTGGTAGGATTTCTTCTTTTTATGTTACTACAGGAGGAGCATTTTTAGTTAAAAATATTCTTTATCTTTCTGATGTATTTTAAATTTTGTATTTAGTAAGCTTTTATAATTGTAAATCACTGAGACGTTTTTGTAATAACTTATGAATAAATGCAATTAATATTAATAATACCACCCAAGGCTGGCCAAGCTAACCACGTTATTTTGGTATCTGAGGCAGAAAGTCCCAAAAGCGGTTCTACCTAGGAGTAAAAGCACAATAATAATTAAATTAAATTATTTAACCTGTGCCTGAGGCAGCTGCCTCATTCTGCCTAATGGTAGGGCTGGCCCTATTTAGAAGACGTGGAGCTGAGGCTTGTGGGTAGAGAATGGCTTGCCTAAGGCCATTTGCTGAGAAAGTGTATGGTCAGGATCAAGGTCAGCACCAGGAGTGGGCAAGGTCAGAAATTTTTCTGAGGCCCACCATCAACTGGGCCCCCTAAAGTGGTTTTCCTAGGGTGAGGTTCATCCATTGCACTCTGGGTGTGCTGACCCCTGAGATTTCCCCAAATGCGGGAAACTCAACTGCATAATTACTGCTATTACTGCACCGCAACTCCCATCATCCCTGACCATTGGCAATGCTGACTGGAGCTGATAGGAACTAGGAACAGCAACAACTGGAGGACCACGGGTTCCCCACTCTTGCTTTATGTGCACATGGCTATGCAATCTCACCATCAGCAGAGAAGGGTGACCAGCAAGCACCCTCACCCCACAGGCCCACAGAAGGAGGGCTCTGGCTCCTTGGAAGAGGAACAGTCCTTGTCAACAGAGGCGCTAAAGCCATCTCATTCCTTGGGTCCACTAAAACTGTGGTGGTAAGGGCCCACAAAAACCTGGAGCCAACTTTTCAGGGTCACAACTCAAACTTTTAAGTACTACCCTCACAATAAATTATCACTTCATGTGTTCAGGTCACATCTATACCATACATTAAAGCACATCACTTCCCCTGAAGAATTCTGCGAGCTGTAGTTTAGCAAGAGTGCTGGACACTGTAGCTCTATCAGGGGTAAACTACAGTTCTCAGGATACTTGTGGTGGTGGGGAGCCCTTGGCTTTAATTGTATGATGTGGATATAACCTCAGAGTGTTAGTGAAATTAGAAATCAGTAGAAAGGCTCAGATTAAGACATAGCCATCTTACTCACAGGACTGCTAACGTGCTGAGTGCCACAAGTGTGCTAGACCCTGAACATAACAACCATTTCCCTTAACAAGAGAGAAAAGAGATTGCAATTGGTTCACTTCTCACTGACATCATAATAGCCATAACTGTCAGAAAAGCAAGCCTAAACCTGCAAGGGTCTCTGTGGTATGTTGAAAGAGCAGTTGGGCTGGGTGAGGTGACAAAATTTGTTTTAAACTTTGCACTCCGCTCTGACCATCCAAGAACTGGGGATTTGGTTTCCGTAAACCACAGGCCTCCTGACCTTCTTCTTAACCCAAATGATCCTTAATGGAGGGCTATGCTACAACTCTGAATGAAAGGAAGGATAGCTAAGTGAGTCAGATTTATCCTTCTTCACCCCCCCCAGTGCATTTCCAGAGAAGTAACGATGGAGAAATAGCAGGCCCTCAAGACAAAGATCAGATCCTTTTCTTGTCTATTACCTGACAGCTAATTCATGGCTGCTGTTGATAAACATTTTCACTGACTTATGCCTGCATATTTATTTATTTGGTAGATATATATCCCATTTTTCAACTAGAGTCCTCAAAGCAGCTACATAAAACACATCAGATATACCAAGAACCACCTGCTCAAAAACCAAAACAACCAGCTCCACTGAAGCAGGAGTTGGCATGAGATGTTCCTTTCCACAGGGCAGTCACTGTAACTTGGCTCTGGGGGCAGGATGGGGAGAGAAAAGTTCAACCACAGCAGACCCTGATGTTGTATTTGCCTTGTTCACTCTCTTCTTTTCCACAGGGGAGTTGGTCAGCTGGCCCTGGGTGTGGGGAAAAGTCCAACCAGAGCAGATCCTGAAGTTATCTTTGCCTGCCTGCCTCTCTTCTCCCCCTCCATGTTATGCTGCTGTACCTTTAAATCTACAGTGGCCAGTTGAAAAGTTGGTAACTCTACTGAGGACAAGAAAGGAGTTTGCACACCCTCCTGCCTCAGTCTCACACCAGCCCTTTCCATCCCAAGTTGCTGCAACTCAGCCTCAACCAAACTAGTATTCACAAAATTATAGGGAAGGGGGATTTGTGATGATGGATGGCTACAAGATTACTTGATATGGAACAGTTAATTATGCCTTCAGTAACCCTACCATCTTTCCAGTCAGGTCGATATCATGGTCAGGTTTTCATAATTATTAACAAGAGAAGGTGGGATTTCAAACTGTATCAAGGCATACCAGTCTGGAACTGCATAGTGGTAGTTATGTAACTTTGTTTCCCGACAAGAGACTCTTGGTCTTTTCAGCTCCATGGCAGAAATTCAACAGATACAGTCTTCCTATCACAGCAACTCAGTGATAAGAAAGGACGTACCTCCTTTTCATTAATAAAAAAAGGAGAAAGTTACATGCATCTGTGTGTAATATCTAGCTCATGAGGTAAATAAATAAATTCAACAGTGATTTCTTTTTTTCTGTCAGGGAGCTGCAGGAATAGGAAAAAATGGCATCTGTTAAAGTTCTCACTATGATGCTGCTGAGGAATAAGAGACTCTGTAAGAGAGACGACAGCCAAGCAAAATGTCACTTTGTGTAGGCATCCTGTGTTAAGATGTTTACATACTAGCATGAGAGGATATGGGCAGATTTACACTTTTTCTGGCACAATCAGTTGTTCCTACATCAAATGTACATGTATACCTTCAAACACAAAGTCTAGGAAGCTTGGACCACCCAAAATTTCTATATACATATGCAGATGTGTATGTTAGCCACACATTACATATTTACTGTGGGAGGTGCTAGTGCAATGGTGGGGAACCTCAGGTCTGGCCCTTAGCATTTGTGTCTGGCCCTTAGAACTCTCCACAGGCCACACCCCTTCACCCTAGGCCACACCCCTCACTGGGCCTACTTCACTTCCCAAGCCATGTTTTGGCCTGGCTGGAACATGTCCTTGAATTCTGAAAATGCCTCTTGCTTGTCTGAATAGAGACGTGTGCATGTATGTGTGTAGAAATCACCCTACTGTAGAAAGGTAGAATTGTCATCCATTGCTCTGCACATTTTTGCCTCTGGCTCGGCCCACCACCGGCATATGGCTCCTGAAAGATTTTCCTGAAGGGCATGTGGCCCTCAGACCAAATCAGGCTCCCCACCCCAGCTCTAGTGGATATACTAGTGTTTATTGTATTTTTAATGTTTTTTTATTCTATGGTGGTGGTTGTTTTTGACAGGTTGTCAACTGCTTTGATGTTTTTAATGAAATAGCAGTATACAAATATTGTTATATAAGTAAATAAATAATACAACAAGCACCATTGCCATATTAGACACTGACCTGCTTATGTAGCCCAATTTGAAACTGACACTATGGTCCTCCGCTTAAAAAGAGGTTCATTTCCCTGTCACATGGCCAGCCTACATCACTGGTTAACAAAGGGGCTTCTGCTAATTTCAATTTCTTCCGCTGGCTTAGGATCCTTATGTTACAGTGGCAGAGTCACTAAACGTGTCTGGATTTTTTACTTCATAGTCTCACCCAGGAAAGATGATCAAATATTCCAGACACCTATGAGTGGGGTCTTACAGATGCTATAGCACAGTGGGGAGGAGAACTTGGCTGGGAGTCCAGAGTCTGCAAGTTCAAATCCCCGCTTGTGTCTCCTGGGTGTCAAGGGACAGCTAAAGATCACCCCACAGTGAGTGGCTCAGGGGTCACGTGCCCTGCCACCTGTGCAGCCATGGGCAAGCTGCATAGTCCCAAGGACCCCAGTTGCCCCCCATCTGGCAGTTGCAGACAAGGAACGGGCTGACTTGTGCAGCTGTGGCAAGCTGAGCAGGCCCTAGCCAGCTGGGAAGGACTAGCCTCAGAGGGAGGCAATGGTAAACCCCTCTGAATACAGCTTATCATGAAAAATCTATTCATAGGGTAGCCATAAGTAGGGATTGACTTATTTTTTTATTTATTTAATTAAGCTTATATACCGCCCGACTAGCAACAGCTCTCTGGGCGGTGAACATTAAAAATACAATAAAAATAACACAAAACTGTACACAAAACTGTACAGTCTAAAATCAAAATATAATAATGTACAATTCACAGGAATTAAAATGCCTCAGAGAAGAGAAAGGTTTTAACCTGGCGCCGAAAAGATGATAGTGTCAGCGCCAGGCGCACCTCCTCGGGGAGACCATTCCATAGTTTGGGGGCCACCACTGAGAAGGCCCTAGATCTTGTCACCACTCTCCGGGCTTCCCTATGAGTCGGAACCCGGAGGAGGGCCTTCGTAGTAGACCGTAGTGTACGGGCCGGTTCATATCGGGAGAGGCGTTCCGACAGATATCGTGGTCCCGCGCCGTATAAGGCTTTATAGGTAAGTACCAACACTTTGAATCAGGCCCGGAAGCATATTGGAAGCCAGTGCAAACAGGCTAGCACAGGTGTTATATGCTCAGACCACTTAGTTCTTGTTAGCAGTCTGGCTGCCGCATTTTGCACTAGTTGTAGCTTCCGAATCGTCTTCAAAGGTAGCCCTACGTAAAGCGCATTGCAGTAGTCCAGACGCGAGGTTACCATAGCATGTACCACTGATGAGAGGTCCTCCTTACTCAGATAGGGACGTAGCTGGGCTACCAACCGAAGTTGGTAGAACGCATTCCGGGCCACCGAGGCTACATGAGCCTCAAGTGTGAGGGAAGAGTCTAAGATGACTCCCAGACTACGCACCTGTTCCTTTAGGGTGAGTGTAACCCCATCCAGGACAGGGTATATATCCACCATCCGATCAGAGAAACCATCCACCAACAGCATCTCAGTCTTGTCAGGATTGAGTCTCAGTTTGTTAGTTCTCATCCAGTCCATTGTCGCAGCCAGGCAACGGTTCAGCACGTCGACTGCCTCACCTGAAGAAGATGTAAAGGAGAAGTAGAGCTGTGTGTCATCAGCATACTGATGACAACGCACTCCAAAACTCCTGATGACCGCCCCCAGCGGCTTCATATAAATGTTAAAAAGCATGGGAGACAGAACCGAACCCTGCGGGACCCCACATTGGAGAACCCACGGTGTCGAGCAATGTTCCCCAAGCACTATCTTCTGGAGACGACCCGCTAAGTAGGAGCGGAACCACTGCCAAGCAGTGCCTCCAACTCCCAATTCCGCAAGCCTCTCCAGAAGGATACCATGGTCAATGGTATCAAAAGCCGCTGAGAGGTCAAGGAGAATCAACAGAGTTACACTCCCTCTGTCTCTCTCCCGACATAGGTCATCAAACAGGGCGACCAAGGCAGTCTCAGACTTGAAGGCTGTCCATTTCCATTTTCATGGGTGGGGTCAGTTTAATACTTCCAGTGAAATTATTCTAATTTTTTGTCTGTCCTGAATCTCCTACCATTCAGCTTCACTGGATGTCTCCAGGCAAACCTTTTCCCTACATCATGCAAATCATATCCCCACTTACTTGCCTTTTTAAAAAATAAAAATAAAAAGCCCCAAATGTTGCAACCTTTACTCATGTGGGAGTCACTCCAGCCCCTTGATCAGTTTGGTCACCCTTTTCTCTACCTTTCCCAGCTCTATGATATCCTTCTTGAGGTGTGCTGACCAGAGCTCCACCTGCTGAAATCTTTTCCTACACAACAGTTAAAGGTGCAGGAGCCCCGTTCACTTTTGCACCTGGCCACCAAACTTGTTCCCACCCCTTACACCATCAGCAGCAACAATGTGATACGGCCTTCTTCTTGCTACTTCCTGCACTCCACAAAGCAGCCCACATGCTTTCCTCCTTCTGTAAACAAGCAGCATGGAAACTAAAATGCAAAAAAACAGGTGGTACAAAGCCTTCTTTACAAGGAGCACAGTTCTTTACATTCTTCCTGCTGAGGCCAATCTCGAGCAACTTCCACCCACCCACCCACACTTTTCTTCAAACTAACAGAGTAAGAAAGGGGGTAATAGTGTCAAGATCGGGCCGTGAAGAAGAAAAATCAATTTCTGCGGTGGGGGGATGTCAACCTAACTCTGTCCCCCAGTTTGTCAAGCATATACAGCAATTATCAGGTGCTAAATGTTTATCGAGAGCCAGTGTGGTGTAGTGGTTTGAGTGTTGGACTATGACCTGGGAGACCACGGTTCGAATCCCCACACAGCCATGAAGCTCACTGCCAGTCAGTGCCTCTCAGCCTCGGAGGATGGCAATGGTATAAACCCCCTTTGAATATCGCTTACCATGAAAACCCTCTTCATATGGTCGCCATAAGTCGGAATCGACTTGAAGGCAGTTTATCTCCATGCAGTGACAAGAGCTTCACCTGATAATTCCTGCCTGTGAGGCATTGTTAAAGGCACAGCTGGTTGAAAAGTTTAATAAATTATGTAAATCTGCAGAATTTATTCTGGCATCAGACTTTTGGAATTTCTTTATGCAGTTTGAAGTTCATACATATAGGGTTGCCATTGTTTTAGTCAGTTCTGCTCCTATACCTTTAGGCATCAGCTTGATCTGTCAACATCCCCTTATGCCCATGCTTTGAATAGCTTCAGATGCTAATTTTTGCAGATCAAACTGCTGTTTAAGGCATAGGAGCAGGTCAGGCTGCTTTTTTCTAGTCAGTTGGCAACACTTCACACCACCCCAAAATGATTTGCTTGTTACACTTTTTGGAAACATAAAACAATGTTCTGAAACGTACACAATCATTTTATGTAATACTTTAGGAGACAGCCATTTCCAGTACAAAATGTGGACGTTGGCTAAAAGCTGAAAGCCTGAAGGTCCCAGTTCAAATCTTACTTCAGTCATGAACTCACTAGACAGCCTATAGCAAACTAGTATTTCCCATCCCCACCCCCCAATTTGCAAGGGGGGGAATGATAATCCCCAATGACCTTGTGGAGTTGTTGTGAAGACTACAGACTACTATATATGTGACTTTTGACTGTTTGAAATGCATTATCTAAATGCTAAGAATTGCCATTCTTTTGCATGCTAATTTTGCTTTCACAGTGACTGCAGATAGGTATAGCAGCACTGATATTGAGTGCATGTCAGGTAAATTTAGACTCTGAGTTTCATGGGCTTGCATCCGTCCCCCTTTAGATGTGTATACTTCACTTATTTCAAAATATAGCAAGTCAGTCCTACTGCATTGGTCAGTCCTTCTGCCCATTCTGCCAAATGGGTTCCTGAACTTCTGCTCCATAGTCCTGCCCGGTGCTGATGGCACCACTGACTGAACACAGCAAGCAAAGCTCAGATGTCCAGTAAAGAACTGAATGCATCCTTTTCTCCCCTACTGCCAGGACACAAGGACATTAAATACTACACTTCATTTGCCAGAGAAAAAGTACTCTGAAAATGTCTTCAGTATCCACTATATGATACCATCAGACTGGATTCTGTAAAGGGGCGCATAAGAATTGAAGAAGCATTGGATGGGTCTCATAGAACGGTGCTTACTCAAGGTAGGGAGCTACCATGCCTGTAACAAAAGTCTTATCAGAGAGGCTGCAGAATAAGGGCGGGATCCAGTGCTAGTCTTGCTCAGAGTAGACTCCCCCTGACATTAAGAGACATGACTAACTTAACGTTCATTCATTTCAGTGGGTCCAGTCTCAGTAGCATTTAGCTGGAGACAACCCAAAAGCAGGTATCCATAACATTCACATAGCCACAGTTCATGTGACACTTACTCTGGCAGTGGAGAATGTTAGCTGTCAGCAAAACTGCATTTTCCTAGTGTAGCAACATATGTGGTAAGAATACGCAATTTCCACAGAACAAAAGTTTCTACCAGCAACAAAAGGGTCTGAATCTTTTATACTGACTGAGTAAAAACAGCACTAAACAAACCCTTGGGTCCCCCGCAATAACTAAGTAAAGAATGTGCATTGGTGCAAATGACAAACAAAAAATCACCAGTCTTTCTCACAACTCCTCACTTCCTCTTCTATCCCCCACCTAGTATCTCCCGTCACATCTGCACTATACATTTAAAGAACTGTTAGACTACTTTAACAGTCATGGAGAGTTTTGAGTAGTGCAGTCTGTGAAGGGCACTGGCCTCTCAGAGCTACAGTTTCCAGCATCCTTAACCTACAGTTCGCAAGGAGTTTCCATGACTGTTAAAAGTGGTATAAGAGTGCTCTAAACGTATGGTGCAACAGCCAGTGTGGCGTGGTGGTTTGAGTGTTGGACTACACCCTGGGAGACCAGGGTTCGAATTCCTACACAGCCATGAAGCTCACTGGGTGACCTTGGGCCAGTCACTGCCTCTCAGCCTCAAAGGAAGGCAATGGTAAACCCCCTCTGAATACCGCTTACCACGAAAACCCTATTCATAGGGTCGCCATAAGTCGGAATCGACTTGAAGGCAGTCCATTTCATTTTCAAATGTATGGTGCAGATATGACATCTGTGCTTAAGTAAAATCAATACAACTAGATCAGTTATTTTTATATTCACGGTCACTGAAGCAAAACAAGCTGAGGTTTTCAAGGTGTTCAATGGATAGGTCCATTTCCTCTGTTTTGTCAATTTTAATCCTATCTCATATTGTGCAAAGCTTCTTTTGTTATTTAGGAGCTGAGATCTTGCAAAGTTTACCTTTAGGGCTTTACAGTGCAATCCCATAAATATTCTCTCAGAAGTAAACTCATTCAATGGGTTTACTCTCAGATTAAGTTATATAAGATTGCATCCTTAATCAATTTAATTAGCACCCTTTCAGTGCAATCCTAACCATGTCTACTCAGAAGTAAAAAGAGGAAGCAAAGCTTCTTTCAAAGGACTTTCAACTTTCTAAAAACAAACTATGGTCTGTCTTCATTTATAGATGGCGCAGTGCCCCAGGTGCAAGAAAGAATATACTACCAGGTACTTTGGATGTCTGTTGTAATCAACTTGAAGGCGCATAACAACAACAACGACTTATGACGACCCTATGAATCAGTGACCTCCAATAGCATCTGTTGTAAACCACCCTCTTCAGCTCTTGGAAGTTCAGGTCTGTGGCTTCCTTTATGGAATCAATCCTCTTGTTTGGTCTTCCTCTTTTACTACCCCTTTTTATTTTCCCCAGCATTATTGTCCTTTCTAGTGAATCATGTTTTCTCATTTATGTGTCCAAAGTATGATAACCTCAATTCAATGATAGTTCTGGTTTAATTTGTTCTAACTCCTGATTGTTTTTTTTCAGGGTCCATGGTATCTGCAAAGCTTTCCTCCAACACCACATTTCAAATGAGTTGATTTTTCTCTTATCCACTTTTTTCACTGTCCAACTTTCACATCCATACTTGGAGATTGGGAATACCATGGTCTGAATGATCCTGACGTTAGTATTCAGTGATACATCTTTGCATTTGAGGACCTTTTCTAGTTCTCTCATAGCTGCCCTCGCCTTTTTCTAATTTCTTGACTATTGTCTCCATTTTGGTTAATGACTGTGCCAAGGTATTGATAATCCTCAACAAGTTCAATGTCCTTGTTATCGACTGCATATCAAGACAAGATTACCTAAATCTTCTGTTGTCATTACTTTAGTCTTCTTGATGTTCAGCTGTAGTCCTGCTTTTATTTATTTATAATTTAATTTGTATCCCGCCCTTCCTCCCAGCAGGAGCCCAGGGCGGCAAACAAAGCACCAAAAAACTTTAAAACTTCATAAAAACAGATCTTGAAATACATGAATACAAAACACCATTAAAAACAATTAAAAGAACAACCTTAAAAAAGGGTTTAAAACATTATTAAAAAACATATTAAACAATTCTGACACAGATGCAGACTGGGATAGGTCTCAACTTAAAAGGCTTGTTGAAAGAGGAAAGTCTTCAAAAGGCGCCGAAAAGACACCCTTTTGCGCTTTCCTCTTTAACTTTAACTGTGATTTTTATCGCATTGTTCTATTTATTGTATTGAGCTTTGCTTGGTATGCTTTTGTACTGTTATCTTCATTCTGTATGTTTTTGAGATTTTTTTTCCTTTTTGTAAGTCGTTTTGAGTTTCATTTTGGAAAAAAAGCGACTAATAAATATCATTAAATAAATACATAAACTTTCATCAGCATTTGTTTCAAATCATTACTGGTTTCTGCAAGCAGTATGGTATCATCTGCATATTTTAAATTACTGATATTTCTCCCTCCAGTTTTTACACCTCCTTCATCTTGGTCTGTTATATGGGCCCTTATTTCCTTTCTATCCAAGGATGCAGTCTGTGATGTTTTTGTTGTGTGCCCAGAGGCTTCAAACTGAGCCTGTTTCCCTCGATGACAGGATCCCAGGGGCTGCCTAAGCCAAAAGCTCAGCTGAGAGGAGACAGAACAATTGGAGGGATGGTTATGGCATCCCTTTGAAATGCAGGGAAGTAAAAGACTAGAGCATAGGTGGGGGCAGCCTAGGTGCTGACAGGTAAATGCTTCCCTGATTTTTGAGGAGTGTCTGGCCTTGCTCTGCAATTAGGCAACAACTGACCTTGGAGCTTAGTATCAAGGGTGGAGGTAGCCACAAACAAGACTAGACAAAACTATAAGACTGCACAACTGCTACAATATTAGGAACGAAGATGCTGATTCCTAGCATTTCAAAAGTGGTTTTTGGTCTTGAGTGCTCAGGTTTGAATCCTAAAGGGACATCTAACAATGTAAAACACTGGAGATCTTTCAGACAACAAGCAACTGCAGGTGTGAGCATCTGAGGGTTATCCATGAACAAACAAGGTCTCAATTTCCATTCCATTTTCCTGTGTTTCAAATGTTTTTTAAATATGTGTCCCAGGGAACTCTGGGGTTCCTTGGAAGCTTATGAGGGAATTTTATCAAGAGCAGCAGTGGCTAACCTGTGGCTCTCCAGAAGGGGGTTGGACTCCAGCTCCCATAAGCCCCAGCCAAGATAGCCAATGGTCAGGGATGAGAGGAGTTTTAGTCCAGCATTGTCTGGAGGGCCACAGGTTCCCCATCCTCTGCTCAAGAGAAAGTTTGCTGAGGGTAGACAAGCTTTCCCCACCAGCTACCAGTTTTCCTCTGCAATGCATGAAGCAGCTTTCCCCAACTTGGTGCTCTCCAGCTGTTTAGGAATTCATCTCCTAGCATCCCCAGCTGGCATGACCAGTTGTCAGGACTGATGGAAATAGTAGTCCAGCAACATCTGGAGGGTACCAGGTTGAGGAAGGCTGATGTAAAGGGTGCCCTCAGTTCACATGGAGTGATTGTGAACCCTAAAAGATCTGGCTAGCACTCAGTGTGAACCGACAGTTTGCCCAGAGTGCTCTGCAGCCTAATCAAGTTGCATGACAGACCCTTTGAGGTTCCTCAGAGAACAAGTTGATGTGGAACATGTTAACTGAATGTTGTTGTTTGTTAAAAAAAACCTAACCCAGAGGAACTCTAACCCAACATGAATGTTCGATTAAAAAGGAGACCTAGTTTCATGCCAGATGTACAGTGAAATCTGGACACAGCTCATTTAGTAAGATGCTATTGAACCTCTCATCACTGGATAATACTGACTGGTTGAGACAAATGTGCTTCTTCAAAATTCTCCTTTGCAAACTTTGATGTCATATAATTACTGAATAGTTGATATACATATTTGATATCCAGTATGGCTTGATTACAATGGGTTGGATCCAGACTACATTATTTGCACTTAGGTCCCATTGAAATTAATGTAAAAAATCACCCGCATACCTAAGTCAATGGGACCTGACTAACTTAGTCAGGATCCAACCCAATATTTTATATTTGACTTTATTTCATTTCAGTATTTGAGAGTTCATATTTGGCAGTATTGGATAGCTGACATGGAATGGCATTGGTATTTGACAGCATTTGAAAGGTGGCATATAATGGTATCTATTATTTCCCTATGTTTGATAGTTGGCATGCCCTGGTATTTCAACTTGATAGTATTTTATTTTGGCAGGTGTCAAATATGAAGTCTCATCAGCTGTCTGCTTTCAAAGCAACAAACAAGTGTAAAGCTCTCAAATTTCAAATTCTGGGGTAAAAATTTCACATGCAAATTTGAAAGTCTTTGTATTTGTTTTGGCTCCAGAGAAGAGTCCACGCTTTCTGCATATAGCCCAAATAAGGAGAAAGATGAAACTAGTATGTGATTTCTCACCAAAAAGGGGTATGGAAAGATTCCCTAATCTATAGAGAGAACAAAGAAATGCCAGAGTTAGTACTATACCACAAAGCAGGGCCTCAGACCCACAAAGGATTGACTCTCCCCACAGGACACGGGCAGATCCTGACTCGGGCAACACATATATCCATTCCTTGGTCCTTAGACAAATTTTGTAAGCCCTAAGCCAGGAGTAGGCAAGCTGGTGCCTTCAAGTTTTTTTGTACTACAACTACCATCAGCCCCAGCCTGCATTGCTAATGATGAGGGCATCATGGGAATTATAGTTGAGAGCAAAGTCACTTGAGAAGTGGTGTTGGCTGGGCAAGCAGCTTTCAAACTGGGGTGGAGTGGGAAATGGGTGAATTTAGTCTGCATGCTGCCAGTTCATTATCCTTTTCTTTGTGGGGCCTGTCCTCCTCATATTCTTTGACAACCCGATTCTGTATTTTGGCAATTCCTTCTGTGTTTTACTCTATTGATAGAACATTATTTTTGAATCAAACTGAAGCTTGGGCGAATCATTTCCCCCATAGGCCTCCTATCTGTAGTAAGACTGACCCACTACATGCAGTCTTAACTGGGCAGCTGGAGTGATTGGGGATATGCCATATCAGGTATTTTCTGCAATTCTGTTATTAACAACTATTGATTATTGTGCGAGAATAAGTCCTCCTTTACTTGAGGTCAGAGGTATGTTTACTCAGGAAAAGCCTCTTGCTCAGTATGGTTTAATTTTGGGACAAAGGAAAGCATGCCAACAAAATGATCTATATCAGGGCTTAAAGTAAGGGGCTGGCTCGCCACCAGAAGGTAGTGCTTGGGGAACATTGCTCGATACCCTGGACTCTCCATTGTGGAGTCCCGCAGGGATCGGTACTGTCCCCCATGCTTTTCAACATCTACATGAAGCCGCTGGGTGTGGTCATCAGGAGTTTTGGGCTGCGTTGTCATCAGTACGCTGATGACACGCAGCTCTATTTCTCCTGTTCATCCTCCTCAGGTGAGGCTGTTAACGTGCTAAACCGTTGCCTGACCGCAATAATGGACTGGATGGGAGCTAACAGACTGAAGCTCAATCCAGACAAGACTGAGACGCTGTTGGTGAGTGCCTTCTCTGCTCAGATGGTGGATGTTCATCCTGTTCTTGATGGGGTTACACTCCCCTTGAAGGAACAGGTTCGTAGCTTGGGAGTTCTTTTCGATCCTTCCCTGTTTCTTGAGGCCCAGGTGGCCTCGGTGGCACGGAATGCTTTTTACCATCTTCGATTGGTAGCCCAGCTACGTCCCTATCTGGACAGTGATGACCTCGCTTCAGTTGTTCATGCTCTGGTAACTTCTAGATTGGACTACTGCAACGCACTCTACGTGTGGCTGCCCTTGAAGACTGTTCGGAAACTACAGCTAGTCCAGAATGCAGCGGCCAGATTGTTGACGCGGACCAGAAGGTCCGCTCATATAACACCTGTTCTGGCCCGTCTGCACTGGCTTCCTATTTGTTTCCGGGCTAGATTCAAAGTGCTGGTTTTGACCTATAAAGCCCTACACGGCATGGGACCGCGATACCTGGTGGAACGCCTCTCCCAATATGAACCTACCCGTACACTACGCTCAACATCTAAGGCCCTCCTCCGAGTACCATCCCATCGAGAGGCTCGGAGGGTGATGACTAGAACCAGGGCCTTTTCAGTAGTGGCCCCCGAACTGTGGAATAGTCTTCCTGATGAGGTGCGCCTGGCGCCGACGCTACTATCTTTTCGGCGCCAGGTGAAAACCTTTTTATACTCCCAGGCATTTTAAAGTGTATTTTAAACAGCATTTCCGTATTTTGGATGTTGTTTGGTTCGTTATTGTTTTTTTATTATTATTATTATCATTTATTGTATTTATTGTATTTATATATTGTGCTTGTTTTTATCTTTTTGTACACCGCCCAGAGAGCCTTCGGGCTTAGGGCGGTATATAAATTAAACTAAATAAAATAAAATAAAAATAAAATCTTTTGGTCCTTGAGGTGTAAAATCCAAAGGGTGCTCCCTCTCACTAATCCACTGGGAAGCTCTCCTGCATAAGTCTTCTTGAAATTAGTAAGAGAAGTACTACCAAGCTCTCGTGAGGCTTACGCTCATTTTGTCGGGTTTGTGCAGGAAAATTGTCTGGCGGGTTGTGTCTCTATGGCATCAGACCTGTCTGTCACCCACTCCTCAACATTTAATGGAGACAAAACACATCAACTCACCTTTCCTCATGGTAAGACTCATAGGCTCCAGAATGGCACTTAGAAACCCATCCTTCTGGGGTGTGAGGGCAGCTTTCCTACAAAAACCTGGAGTGATTTGCCTCCACTGATCTAGAGGCAGAGTTGCTCAAGTACACCATGCTGTTCAGCAATCCAAGAACTTCCCCATAGCAAGCTGTGTGAAAGTGCAGTTGTGGAGGGAGTGTGCTCAGATATGACAATAAAAGAAAGGGTCATAGACCTTTCTGATTTAGTCTAAAAGTTTTGAGGCTAAACCTGACTCTATTTTACACTATATAGCCAAACCTGTACCCTAAAATTTCTCTCTGGCATTGCAACTTTTCAAAATTACTTAAAAAAAAGATAAACCATACACTCTACACCTATTAGTGCAGCTGGAGCTCCATCAATATCCTTCACCCCCTCCTTTTCATGTCATCCTGCTTGGCCTTTCTGTAACTCTAGCACAGTCTGCTTCTTCATAGAAAGACGCACATTGTTCCTTGTTCCCCTGTGAAGACTATCAAGAAGCTGAGAACCAGGGTTCTTGGGATCCAACTCCAGTGCTTGATGCCTGGAGGATGTATGAGCGCAGGTGGGAACCCAGGACTCCTGGCTCAAGAAGGGTTTTGATTTGGACCCAACCAGATTCTTTTACTATGAAATTCAGAGGACTGTTGCCCTACCACCTCATCCATGGAAAATTGTGTTCTCCCAACCATGAGGGCTAGAAACATTACCCCCCAACAAATGTTGAGATTTTTTAGAATTCCAGCCACCTGGGAAGAGGCCAGCTCTTGTTACATGCCTGATCAAACCAGAATTCCTTCCTCCTTTGTGGGCCAAGCAAACCAAGCCCATTCTTTAAACACCACCTTCCACCCTTAAACAAGTTCAGACTCATTCTTCAAACACAGCATTTTTTAAATAATCTTGACCTTCCGTGCTCGTGCTCCTCCTCCTCCTCCTCTCCCCCTTTCAAAGATGCAACTCCAGATGAGGAGAGACTGTTGAACATGAACATACTGACAACATCCATCCCTACTCAAACTGATTCACGTGGAACAATTTAGGAGCCGAGGAAGCTGTCTTCTACTGAGTCAGGCCACTCGTCTATCTACCTCAGTATTGTCTGCCCTGGCTGGCAGCGGCACTCCGGGATTCCAGGCGGGGGCCTCTCCCAGCCTTACCTGGAGCTGCCAGGGATTGAATCCGAGACCTTTTGCATGCAAAGGAGATACTCCACCACTGAGCTCCAGCCCTTCCCCAAGCGAGAGAGATTGTCCCAACAGCCTCCACCGTTGCTGTGAGGAGAGTTTCCAACAAGCGACACATTTTCAACTCTCCTTTCCTTGTTTCCAGCCACTATGCAGGCAGGTTTTGCGAGCGCAAACTTTCCGGCCGAACAATCCTCCCTGCCTTTTTACCCTGAAGCAGAAAGCCCTCACCTGAGTACGCGAACACAACTCCAGCACCCTGAGCTGTTGTTGTTGTTGCTTTTAACGCTGGTCTCCCCACCACTGGGACTCAGGGTGCTTTCTTGAGCTTAAGTTCCCAAGCATTGCTGGACAGCTTCGGCCTTTCCTTTCTTTTGCTGCTTTTCAAGAAAACGGGAAGGCTTCTTTTCCAAGAAAGAAAGAAAGAAAGCGCGCCACACTCAGCCAGCCTCAAACTCTCGCCGTAGCGAAACTCCTTAGAAATGCTGACTCGGGCAAGGCAATGTTGCAAGGCGCTTCTCAGCCCAGCCCTCTTTGGGGCCTCCCTTAGCCCCGCCTTTCTCGCCTTGCAGGAGACCTGAGCCGCCACCCAGGGATTGTAACCTGAGTCTTTTCAACTGTCTTTCTCCGGTTTTGTAGCAGGGAGCCTTTTGTCTCCCAGCGCCTCCAGGTCGGGAAAGCTTTGTCTGGCCTTTTGCGAAGGGGAAAGTGGGGTCCTTCTGAGCTCCTGCTAGTTGTCTGGGAGAGGGGCTTAATAAATGGGTAAAGGCAACAAGGCTGGAGGCGACCGAGGAACCGGGACTCCCTGGTTCCTGCCTCAGCCCTGAGAGATGAGGAACCTTTGGTTTTGTTTAGAGCAGGGGTGGGAAAACGGTGGCCCTCCAGATATTGCTGGACCACAACTCCCATCATCGTCCCTGACCGTTTGGCCTTTCTGGCTGAGGCTGATGGCAGCTGGAGTCCAACAATGTCTGGAGAGCCACAGGTCCTGGCGTCTTTATAGATGGTTTGGTGGGCAGAGAGAAGGTGGCAGGGGAGCGATGGAGAAAGGATTCTGGTTATATCCCCAGGCCTATTAGTAGTAGTAATAATTGAATTTATATCCCGCCCTTCCTCCCAAAGGCGTCTAGAAGGCAGCAGGTTCTAAAGGGTGAGTCGTGAGTTTGACGTTCAAATAGCGTCCACTCTCTTCAGGCCGTGTATGGGCTGAGCTGCATCCCTGACCGTCAGGGCCAGCACGAAGAACAGGACGAGCCAGTTGCAGGGCTGGTGTAGGGTTCTTCAGCTGGAGGTGGCCCCAAAGCAGACGCCTCAGGCAGCAGGTTTTGAGTGCTGCCGAAAACTAGATTGCAGGGATGGGGCCAAGCCCCTTTCAAGCAAATGGGAACTGCGCGGGAGCACGGCATTGGAGCTCTTGCGCAACTCCCATTCAGTTCAGCGAGGTTTGCGCTGGACTAGTTTCTCCACCAGATTGTGCTACGTGTAAATGTTGCCTGGGTTTGGGTGGGAAGGGAGGTACCGCTTGTTGGTCTGGGCAGAGAGGTGCCATGTGCTTCTTCAGGCACCAATACATCTTGGACTGACCCTGTCTTTCATAGGACAAATTAGTGTTGTATTTGATTTAGTCACATGCCTCTTCACACAGACGCACACAGATGAGGGGAGCTGAACTCTCCTTCAGTTTGCATCTCTGTGCGCCCTCCCATTCTTCAGAGGCTTTTTATACCAGGCTAGATCACTTTCCCATACCACAGCTGATCTATGAGGAAAGTGCCTGGGATGACGGAAGGCAAGGGGGGGGGAGGATTTGCCCATATGTGCTCACACCTGCTCTATTATGCCTGATGAGAGCAGATGCGTGAACCAAGATGGCAGCCCCTGTCATGTCTCGTTTGGTCCACATTATACTTACCTTTCCAGGTTCTCAAACGACTATGGACTTTAAGTAAACAAGCTGAAATAGATTTTTGAATGGGAGGGGGGAAATAGCTTTTGATGTGCCTTTCAATATTCTTGCTCTTTTCCTCCTGCTTCAGCTACATGTTGAAGCTTGAGCGAAGGCACATGGGTTTATTCTGAAGGAGGATTTTATTTCTTCTTTATGAGTTTTTAATGCTTTCTTTCTTTCTTGGTTTGTATTTCTTAAATTCATTTTGCAGCAGAGTCTGGAGAGCCACAGGTCCTGGCATCTTTATAGATGGAGCCAGGATCTGAGCCAGGATTCAGCATTGGCATAATTGAAAGGTGAGTAAAGAAAAGGGTGCCTCTGAGCATGTGCAGAGTGGCTTTCCACATCTGCTGAGTTACTCAACCAGACCCTAACACCCATTTGAGAAAAGATGGCACAGTGACCAGAGTAGGGTGTGGCTTCTGGGCAAACTTTAGCCCTAGTGCCTCTGTTTTTAGGAGCTGTACATTGAGGCAGAAACAAAAGAGTGGAGGTGGTGGAACTTGTGCAAACAGAGGGCAAAGAGTGGAGAGAAGTCCTGTTGGGTTTACTGTTAGGAGGGTCAAACTGCCAGGCTGGGATGCATGTCTTGTAGATCTTACCTGGCCCTATGAAGCTTTTAGTTATGCTGATGTATGTCTGGGGTCCTATGGAGTAAGCCACACTGAATTCAGTGAAACTTATTTCTGTGTAATCTGCATAAGATGACACTAGAAGGCAAGGGTGAGGAACCCGTGGCCCTCCAGATATTGCTGGACTCCCAACTCCCATCAGCCCCAGCCAGCCTAGCCAATGGTGAAAGATGATGGGAGTCCAGTAACAACATCTGGAGGGCTGTGGATTCCCTCTCCTTGCTTATAAGGCTTGCAGCCCAGCTCTTATCCATGTTTACTAAGTCCCAGTTGGTTTAAAGGAATGTGCAACCCAGTCCTATGTATGTTTACTCAGAAATATGTCCCACTGTGCTCAATAGGGCTTACATCCCGGTTTGTGTGCATAAGCAAATTGACTTGAAAGTAAATGAAATCCCAGGAGTAAGTGGGCAGAGTAATTGGCCTCCAGTAAGTTTCGGACTGCAGCCTTAGGATCTTTGACTTGCCTCTGGACCAGAGGGGTGTCAAAGTGGTGGGTATATTGCTGGCCCCTGCCCAACCAGGACAATTCAGTCTGTCCAAAGGCTGATGGATAACCATTTTTGTCAGGAGGTTATATACACAGTGCTTGCGCATTCACACACACACACACAAATAAAATTTAAAAATCTGTTTATTAATCCTCTTATTCAACAGCTTTGGATCTGTTGATCTGATGTGGGTAGGGGAAAAGGAATTCAGATTCCTGAATTCAGTTCTTCATTTACACAGGGCGGGAGGAGGGGAAAATGTTAATGTGTTCGGATGCATACATACACCTATTAGATTGCACTCTTATCGTAGGTTCAATTTTTTAGGAATCGGGGTGAAAGTCACCACAGAGGAACAGCTGCTGCTGTGTTTAAAATGTGTGCATGTGTGACAGCTAGATATGTTACTTTTGGGAGGTGACAAATGAAATCTGACATCCTCTCTGTTGTAGCAAATGTTTGCCCTGTTCTCTGCCCCACCCCCGGGATGAATGTGTAAGAGAAAGATCATAACAGAGGAGTGACATTCTAGCAGCTCTAAGGGGAGCTGTAATCATTTTCCTGGTTGGACTTAACAAAAGGTGACCAGAGCCAGCCCTACCATTAGACAGAGTGAGGCATGTGCCTCAGGCTATGGCTGCTGGGGAGTGGGGGCAGTCTGGCTACTCCTTGTGAGTCCTCCCCCTGCCCACTCGGGTTATTCCTTCTGGTTATGGGAAGGTATGTAGCTCAGTGGTAGAGCATCTTGCTTTGCATGCAGAATCCCTGACATCTCCAGGAAGGACTGGGAGAGACACCCCTCCTCTTCTAAAATCCTGGAGAGCCACTGCCAGTCAGGGTAAACAGTACTGAGCTAGAGGGACCAATGCGCCTATGTTTCAATGTTCCCTGTGTTGGAGGACAGAGCTGTGTGTACCATGTGGCCAGCCCTGCACCCCTTCTGCTAAACTGCTGCCCTCAGGTCCAGTTGCTGTCTTGGTGCCAGCGTTGAAATAAGACTCAGCTGCCAGTCTGATCAGCTTCTGTACATGCAAAGGGGCCATCTTGTCTTTCACCTCAGGCACCAAACTGTCTTGGTCCGGCCATGAAGTGCTCTCAAGATAATAGACACAAAGTGACATAGGACCTACTTACCACCCATGTCTCGACTGTGGTTCCCAGGCACTGAGACGATTGCGTGAAAGCCAAGATTATCACTCCTCCTCTTAAGAACATAAGAACATAAGAAGAGCCTGCTGGATCAGGCCAGTGGCCCATCTAGTCCAGCATCCTGTTCTCACAGTGGCCAACCAGGTGCACACTCTTGCACACTGGTTCATTCTTTTGTACGCTGTTGCAAGTGAAGCCAGCGTCTCCCCCTCTACACATTACCATGGAGACACAAGAGGTGTAGATAGGAACCCGTCTTTCCATAATGCCTGCAGTTTAATTTTGAAAATGATTGTCGGCTATGTATGTGCCATATATTTAAAAAGCACATTATTTCCCCTCAAAGAATCCTGGGAACTGTAGTTTAACAGTGCTAGGATCTGCAGCACTGTGAGGGGTCAACTACAGTCCCCAAGACTCTGGGGAAAACGATGAGTTTGAAATGTGCTTCACATTTATGTTGTGTACACAATCTGAAAGCATTCCTTCTTCAGGCTCTCCCTTGTCTCGTTAGTCGGTCATCACTGCACATGGGTCAGATAGGATTGCCTTCTTATTACTGTCTTTAATTGATGGTCACTGGTTTTGTGTTGAGAGAGAGAGAGGAAGCCTGCTTCAGCTCTGCCCATCTCACTGCAGTATATCTGCATGAGAACTGCAAGCAGCCTGACTCATTTTCTCTCCTCGCCACCTTCCTTCTTCTTTACTAGTGCACGCCTCTGTTGCTGTTCAGCTTCCAGGGGAAACCCCCACAGGAGTTTCTCTTCTGCTCCAAAAGTTTCCTCGAAGTATGGCCGCCACAATCCTATCCACCACTCTTTTTACAAGCCAGTGAATTACTGCACTCCTCCTGGCCAAAAGATTTCCAGGGCAGGCAGGAAGCGGAATGGGTTTTTCCAAAGGAGGCCTTGAAGATGCTGGGGCTCCCCCCCCTCCATACCCACCTCCCCCTTTTTGCCAGCTGTAGCGGAGAGAGTAATTTAAAACCAACTTGCTTTAATCGCTGCCACATGCATGAGGTTCCGCCATTCAGTTTGCCTTTCCAGGGTGTGAGTCACTCAGCTCCAATCTGGGGCTCACACAGAGAAGAGCTTCCCGAAAATCAGAGCAGTACCCCAGCTTTCCCCTTCGGAAGGATGGCAAGTTCACAGCCAGATCTGGGTAGGCTCTCAGGTGGCAGGAGGGTTCAAAATTAACCACAAAGCAAAGGAAAAGGTGTTTCAAATTCTTAAGCACCAGCATTCAGAATTTTTTTTATATCCCACCTTTCTTCCATCATGGAACTCAAGGAGATATACATGACGTATCCAAGTAGCCTCCAATCCAGACACTGACCAGGCCCAGACCCACCTAACTTCAACAAGGTGGTTACATCCTATGCTCTCCAGACCACCTTGGGATGCAGGCAGACTTACTGTCTTAGGAGTTTGAGAAACTTCAAATCCCTAGATGTTCAGGTTCTGACTAGGAATTGTTTCAGCCTGATAAGTCAACCTGTGGCAGTTGGGAATGTGCTGTGGAGCAAAATAATGACCCGCCAGTGTGCCTGAGGTAGAAAATCCAGATTGCATCTATCTGCACTCACCGAACATGGAGAAGTTCTCCTGTGCAAGCCCCACTGAAAGAAATGGGAGCTGCACAAGAGCTCAGTGTTTTTTCTAAAAAAAGTGAAGCCTGTGCAGGAGAACTTCTCAGAGGAATGAATCCTGTGCGTGAGTCACATCAGTCTGCCTCTCACTCGCTGTTGCCTTTCTTGAGATGCAAAGTCTGCATCCTGTGGTGGCTGCCTCACTTTGCCTAGTGGAAAGCCTGATTCAGGACAGTAGTGATCAATTGACTAATAGATCAATGTTTAAATTTGTGATCTGCTTTTCTACCATATGGCACTCAAAGGGGCTTGCAACCAACGTCAAACCTATTATAAAAATATATGAAACCATTTTGATTAGATTGTGAGCATTCCTGAGTTATGGGCCATTAAGTGGATGCATTTATTGCAAAGATGCTGAAACTCAGGGCTCGGGGGGGGGAGCTATATGGGGTCGCCCAGGCTTCTCTATCTGGCCCTCAGGCGCTCTTCAGACTATACCTTTCACCAGTCCTGCTTTGCACCCTTGAGTGTGTGAGTGTGTGTAGAAAGTAGCCTACTGTACAAAGGTAAAATTAATACCAGTTGCTCCACCTACTTTTGCCTGTGGCTCTACCCATTACTGGCATGCAGCCCTTCAGAAGGAAATGTGGCCCTCAGGGTTAAAAAGGTTCCCCATTTGAATTATCACTTGGCTGTCTGAGCCTAATGCTAAGGCTTGCTTCAGGAAGGGCCCTTGATTTACCTCCAGCAGTGGCCTGACATTTGCAGATGACATTTGATCCAATGGAAGCCTCTCTTAACAGAAGTGAGGAGGCGCTTTTCACCAATTCCCCCTTCTCCCTGCCCCCGGGCCATCTCCCATGATGCTTTAGAATATCTGCCAGCCTCTGGAGCAAATTTTCATGGGGATGCAAGGAGGAGAAGAAATTGGCAAAAATTGCCTTCCCCTGCCCTTCCATTAGCAGAGCCTTTTGCTGGATCAACAGCCCTTCTGTGAATGGAAGGATGACTTTGGATGTAACCCTTTGACTTCACTGCAGTGCCTGTGGGACTCTGCAGCGGTGCATTCCTTCTGGCAGCTTCTGGGAGAGCCAGTGTGTCATGTGTGCTGGTCAAGAGTGTCAGACTGGGGCAGCCTTTCCCAATCTAGTGGTCTTGAGATGCTTTGAACTACAATTCCCATCTGCCCCAACAAAAACACATGAAGGGCACCAAGTTGAGGGAAGCTAGACTAGGATCTGGGAAACCCACGTTCAAATTCCCACTCTAGCCACGAAGCCCATTGGGTGACTTTGGGCATGTCACTATCTCTCAGCCTCACCTATCTCACAGGGTGATTGTGAAGATAAAAGGGGGCAGGGTAGGACCCTTTATGCTGCCTTGGAGTCCAAAGGTGAGAGAAGTATAATAAATAAAACCATAGAAGTTTCTAGAAGAAGCAAGCAGGCAAGAAGGAGCTGTGGGGGTAAAGAACAGAGGCAGGTGGAGCTGCGTTGTTTTGGGGTTCCATTGTAAGATGCATGATTGTGGGAAGGAAATACAAGAAGAAACGGTAGGAATATATGCAGAATGAGTGCAGATAGTGGAGCTGAAGTCATGATCACACTGTCACATTTTTTCGCCTTCTCACTTCCCCTTGTATCTACTCATTTTCTGATTGTTTTTGGCTGCATTACCTGGTGCCTTCCCCGGATTTGCAGTCATGAGTATTCACACCTGCAACAAAGGGGTTGGGCCAACCTACTTGAGGGTATTCTTACCCCCACATCCTGGTTTGATATTCTGCAACCGTCAATGTGTGTTTTTTTTCTTCCCTCGTGCTTTTTCAACAAATTCTGGCTGGGGTCCTTCCAAATTAAAAAGCAAAGGTTGCTCAGAGGCATGTTCTGCAACCATCATCCCCCCCCTAAGCTGTTTTGATAAATGTGCCTTTGTGCCTTTGATAAATCCCATGCCGCTGGGATTCTTCCAAGGTAAGATTTTCCTGTTTCCGTGGTCAGCCACTTCATTGCTATTTTGGATGGAATCAAGTGCACACTCGTTATGTTCCTTCAAGTCGATTATGACTTATGGCGACCCTATGAATCAGCGACCTCCAGTAGCATCTGTTATAAACCACCCTGTTCAGATCTTGTGAGTTCAGGTCTGTGGCTTCCTTTATGGAATCAATCCATCTCTTGTTTGGCCTTCCTCTTTTTCTACTCCCTTCTGTTTTTCCCAGCATTATTGTCTTTCCTAGTGAATCACGTCTTCTCATGATGTGTCCAAAGTAGGATAACCTCAGTTTTAGCTTCTAGTGATATTAGTAATTTGTTCTAACACCTGATTATTTGTCTTTTTTGCAGTCCATGGTATCCGCAAAGCTCTCGTCCAACACCACATTTCAAACGAGTTTATGTTTCTCTTATCTGCTTTTTTCCCTGTGCAACTTTCACATTTTTACATAGAGATTGGGAATAGCATGGTCTGAATGATCCTGACTTTAGTGTTCAGTGATACATCTTTACATTTGAGGACCTTTTCTAGTTCTCTCATAGCTGCCCTCCCCAGTCCTAGCCTTCTTCTGATTTCTTGACTATTGTCTCCATTTTGGATAATGACTGTACCAACGTATTGATAATCCTTGACAAGTTCAATGTCCTCATTGTCAACTTTACAGTTACATAAATCTTCTGTTGTCATTACGTTAGTCTCCTTGACGTTAAGCTGTAGTCCTGCTTTTGTGCTTTCCTCTTTCATCAGCATTCGTTTCAAATCATTCCTGGTTTCTGCTAGTAGTAGTTTGCTAGTCTGGGCTCCTGCTGGGAGGAAGGGCGGGATATATATCAAATAATAAAATAAATAATAAATAATAGCATGGTATCATCTGCATATCTTAAATTATTGATATTTCTCCCTCCAGTTTTCACACCTCCTTCATCTTGGTCCAAACTTGCTTTCCGTATGATATGTTCTGCATATAGATTAAACAATTAGGGTGATAAAATGCACCCGTCTCACACCTTTTCCGATGGGGAACCAATTGGTTTCTCCATATTCTGTCCTTACAGTAGCCTCTTTTCCAGAGTATAGGTTGTGCATCAGGACAATCAGATGCTGTGGCATCCCCTGCACTCTTTTGTGCTCTGTCCAAGCTGCAGATCATGTGAAACTAAACTAGGGTATTCTACATACACACCATAAAGTGTGGAATGCTTGGGAGCATCTACGATTGAAGGTACCCAAGCCACACTCAGCACTACCAAGAGACTACTTTTTCTTCTCCTGCTGCAGTAGTGTACGTACATACCCCCTGATCTGCACTGAGTTCTTTTGGGACATACACACATTTTCCTCTGTGTGTTGCACCCATAGTTGGAACTCAGCACAGACTGACTTAGAACAGGGACTCCCATGTGCTGAAAGGTTCACGAGTATAGGTTGTGAGTGAGGGGATGTTTATAAGCATGGCATGGCATGAATGAGCATGGGAAGGGTAGTGAAGTGTGCTTAGGAAGACTGCAATCCTCTCCGGGCTTCTTTGGGAATAAGCTCTATTGGGCTCTGTGGGACTTAACATCAGGAAATGCACATACATAGGATCGGGTTGCACATATTGCCAAATGAGGTCCTCTCAGTGTGTCCATAAGTATGAGTAGGACTTAATTCAGGCTTTGTTTTGGCCTGTGCTCAGATTATGCGGGGGCTCTATCCCCCTGCCTTTTGTGATGCACCCCTTCATCACAGCTTGAAAAGATCATGTCCCCCACAACATATATTCAAACTCCTCAGTAGCCTAGATCTCTCCACCATGCTTCCTTGTGACTAAGTGCCTGCCTGAGAAGGTCACTCTGATCTCTAGCTCTGTTTGCTTTGTTTACTTATCCAGATCCACCCATGCTGGAATGACAGGGGGCATGGTGGGAGGAGGGCCCTTCCCAGCTACTGCTTTTAGAAGGCTTCAGGGTACACGATTTGTCTAAACCTGGGAGAGGTCAAAGGTAGGGCTTGTGGATATTCTGAAGGGCCCCCTATTTTTCCATCCATAATGAGAGCACTGCTTATGCTGTCAGGAGCACTTGGTGATTTTTGGCCTTGCTTGTTGCAGTTGAGTGTGAAGGGTTTTTGGAAAATTCTGGAGGTGTTTGCAGGGAATACACACACACACAAACAAACACAGATGTGAAAATTCCAGTTAAACCTGATCACACCTATTATGCTTGCATGTGGTATGAGCAAGCATCTCTGTTGAAATGGCATCAAAGTTTTGATCTCATAAAAAACCCAACTCCACCCAGGGCAGACTGTACCTATTAAAAATACAGTGCCTTGTTTTTTAATAGGAACTTTTTTAATTAGATTCTTTCCTGCCTCCCACATTGTCATGCTGATTGTAATCATATGTCCCTAGCGGTAAGTCCTGTCTGTTTCACAGGACATTGGATTGCATCCTTAAGGAGCTTTCCCGCTAGGACCCAGAATACTGCCTTCTCTGGAGTTCATTCAGTTTCACCCTTCACAGTTTGCATTCTTGCCCTTGAACAGTTCCTGTATCTCTCTTCTGCACATACACTCTGAAGATCTTGCAACAACTTAAGAAGAACATGAAAAAATAACTGCCTTGTTGAATCAGGTCAAGGTCCATCTAGTCCAGCACTGTGTTTCTGACAGCAGGAAGCCTCTGAGTGCTCACAAGCAGAGCACAATGGTGAGAGCCTTCAGCTGCTGTGTGAATACCAGCATCTGGTATTCTCAGATATACTGTCTCTGTAGAGGGAGGTTCTGTGTAGCTATTGAGGCTAAGAGCAGTTGATAGATCCTAATGCCTTTTAAAAGCTGCAGTGGAGGGAGAACTGGGGAAGATAACTGCAACGTACACTACACCATGTTGTGTTGTGGGGTCCACATTATGAGATTATGGCACAGAGAGCATTTGCACTTTGCTGGCTCCTCCAAGTCTGAGATTTCCTTTGCTCTGGTGGCTAATCAGAGGGGACTTAACTTGCCCCTGATTGCCAGTATGCCTCTCTACCCTCTGGAGAACGTTATGGCAGCATTAAGTGTGCTACCAAATTAAGGGCAATGGAAATAATCAGAGGCTTGAAGCCCCTTCATTATGAGCAAAGGCTAAAATGTTTGTGGGCCTTTTTAGGTAGGGATGCGTATGTGTGCACACAGAGGACATGATTATAAAAATATGCACAGTGTGGAGAGAGAGAGAGAGAAACTTTTATTTCTCATAATATGAGAAGTTGAAGCCATTGAATTTATTTTTTTTGGCAGCAAATCCAAGAAAGTAGTCCTCTCAAAGTGTAATTGATTTATGGAATTCACTGCCACAGGAGGTGAATGGCCACTACTTTAGATGGCTTTAAAGGAGCTTTGTGGAAATTATCAGGAAAGAAATTCTCAGGAAAATGGAATAAACTGCTGTCAGAATATTCACCACTGTTGAAGCAAGATTAAGCTACTGGTTCAGTTGCTGAACCAGTGAAAGGAGAGGGAAAGCCATCTTTCCTTTCATCTAAGGCAGCAACATTTCTTTCTTCCATCAGGAAACTCACGATGATGCACAAGGGGTCCCAAGGTACTAACCAGACAGTGACCTGCTTATCATCAGCAAAGTTATGGCCTCATGAATACAAGGCATCCAGGCATCCAGGCATCCATCCTAGGCTGCTTTTGAACATGTACCAATCCTTAGCAGGAAAAGTCACAGCCTATCTGGGTCTTTGGTTGAGTGGCATATTGCATGTCTGAGAGCATCTGTAGCATCCTTGTAGGTGGAAGGGTGGTGATTTCTTTTTCTTTCTATCAGCTTGCTGAGGGAAGCTATTAGCACTTTTTCACTTTCCACTTCAAAGACTGGCCCTTGCATCTTGACCCCATGACACACAAATGGCTGCGGGGGTGTGGTCACAGAACATTCAACCCCCCAACCCTTCCAATTCCAACTCCTTAGTTTATCATATTGTTTCTCTTTTGCACAGGCAGATTCTGAAAATACTCCAGAGTTAATTGCATCCAACCTGCAGCTTTTTCTTTCTTCCACAGCAGTGTGTTGGGAACGCCTTGTCATACTCATTGCAGCTTGTGGATATGCTAAAAGCATAGAAAAAGAAAAGTAAAACACACTCAAGCTCAGAGGTTTTAAGATTTCCCACTTGGAGTGAACTCTTTTCCATAAGGATTTGCTTCTGAAGAAACCCATCCACCTCTGCTGAGAAGTCCAGGTATGTTACCAAAGACTCTAGAATGTGTTTCAAGCCACACTCTAAGGGCCAAAAATGCATTATATACACATTAGTATGATGAAGCTCTGCCATTGTAAAAAATGAAAAGCAGCCCTGGGAAGCTAGAATTTTCAGTGGGCAAATGAGGGGGGGATATTTAACCCTTCCCTACCAGCTGCTTTTTCATTCAAAACTGCTCCCTCCAGGTTCCAGCTGTGGTATGCTGGAGCAATGGAAGAGGAAAAGCTGATGGGGGGTATTTTAAGTAGGAAACAATGGCTAGCTGGGAAAGAATTAATTAGCCAATGTGATAACCTTCAGATGTTTTGGACTACAAATCCCCATCAGCCCCAGCTTCCATGGCCAGTGGTCAGAGAAGATGAGAATTGTTGTCTACAGTATCTGAAGGGCACTGCATTGGTGACCCCTGGATTAAGCATACCCTTCCCTCCTGCTGCTTCTTCCTGGCATTCCATTTAAAAATCTCAGACTTCTTTCTTAAGAAAAACAAACATCACATTACACACATTTGTACATCTCCCACCAGGGCTTGCAGAGGAGACTTTCCCAGTAGATTGGGCCTCTTGTTAATCAGTATGTGTGGAGGAATTATCCTCTATCTTTCATGCTTTGTCAGTGCATCTCAAACATAGTTTGGCAATAAAGTCCAATTTACTTGGTTCTCAGAGTTTGCAATTCTCCCTAGTGTAAGTGGGATGCAAAACCTTAATGCCCCCCACCTTTTAGAACAAAAATCTTGCTGATTTTGCACATGGGGAGGAGAATAAACACAGGCATCTTTCATTGCACTCATTGAATGGGTCAATAGTAGTTTCTGACACAAAACAAGCCCCTAATCCTCCCTTAATAAAGGTGCTTCTGAGCCTCAGGAATAATCAATAGCTTGCCTTATCACCAAGTCAACAAGAGGCCTCCAGACTTCACAGCTGGAGAGGCCTTGATCGAAGCTCTGATTGGGTTAAACATGCTGACCCCTGGCAGAATTAGAACTCAGTTCAATCCCACTCGGTCCAGTGGGGCTTTAGTGACCAGCTGAGCTGCCTCAGCACTGTAAATGTGTAACAGAAGGGCAGGCGCCTCTAATCTGTGTAGACGCAGGGGAAATAGGACCTACTGAGACAGGGTCAGGACCCATGTCTGTGGCTGTGTGCACTTTGCCCTGTTTTAACCTGTTCTTGACCCAGGGGCAGCTGATGGCCAGGGCTCAGTTCTCACAAAAGGCAGACAACAGGGCAAACCTGTTTTGTTGAGTGTACCACTTCAGGGCCAAGCTGCGCATGTGAGATTAAATGCATACTTGCATCTAACCTGCAGGGTTTTTTTGAAATGAAAATAGCACCAGATCTGTGCGCATGTGAGAGGGAGTGATAATCAAGGGGATGAAAGTAGGTGTGAGAGGAGGATATAATGTTTGTGTCTTCTCTTTAGGGCCTTAGGAAAATCCCTGGTCTGGAACCTGCTATTTGCTTTGGCACCAATGGGGAGATCCCCTCCCCTCTCCCCGAACAAACAGTGGTTTCAGAAGAAGGATTTTCTTCAGGAACTCAGCAGGTAACGGTTAAATTCCCTCCACTCCTTGCTCTGATCTCATTATTAGACTCCTCCTCCAGATGATGACTTTTTCTTTTAAAAAACCTATAGGCCAGATGCAGACAGGCACTTCATGGAAAGGGTAGTTTGGCAGGTAGGGGGTCCTCAATACAATATACCCAGTTGATCGCTGTGCTCTGCAGGTGAGGTCCCTCTGGCAGTTATCACTCAGGAGTAGGGTTGCCAGGTTCCTGGCCTGAGACTGATCCTGTATCTTTAGGAGAAGAGAAAGTCAGCCAAGTGCAGGTGTTCTTGGAACTCTGTAATAGGAAAAACCACAAGGTGGAAATTCTCCCTCTCCCCTGCACAACTTTTAAATACACATAAGACCTCTTGGAGGCTGGGCCTGGCAACCAAGAGGTCTTCTGTATCTTTAAAAGTTGTGAAGGCGGAAGAGAGAATTCTACCTTGTGGTTTTTCCCATTACAGTCTTGCAAGAACACCTGCACTTGGCTGACTTTCTCTTCTCCTAAAGATACAGGATCAGTCTCAGGCCCTGAACCAGGCAACCCTAGTCAGGAGGTTTGTTCTGCACAACATAGGAAATGGACCTTTAGTGTTGTAGCATCAACACTTTGGAATTCCTTACCCTTAAATATTAGACAGGTACCATCTCTGTTGTTTATTAAAGACCTTCCTCTTTCAACAAGCCATTTAAGTAAATACCTTATCCCAGTCTGCATCTGTGTTGGAATTGTTTTTAAATGTTTTAAAAAGATGTTTTAAATATTTATTTTTAAAGATGTTTTAAATAAGCTTTTAAAGATTTTCTTGTGTTTTTGTTTGCCATCCTGGCCTCCTTCTGGGAGGGAAGGTGGAATATAAATTTAATAAATAAAAAATAAAAACACCCTAGCCCATAAGAAAATTAGATGTCAGGGAATGAATCAGAGAATGGATTTAGCCTAGCAGCCCTGGGAAAGCTGACTGGCCACTGAAGGATGGGGTACTAATGTTAGAAATAAGATGTAATAACAACTCTAACACACTAGCCTCCTATGCTGAATTGATTAATCAGTTAGAGAAACTGATTTTAAAAACATTCATTGGTAAAAAGATGCTCCCAATTAAATGGCCCCAGAAAAACTGAGTGGCAGGTGTCATCTGTGATGGGCCTTTCCCGTTTCTCACACATGAGGGAATGCCTTTCCTAAATGGTACCTGCTGTGACTTGTGAATGCGTAATCCAAAAACAGTTCAGGTATTTTTTCCACACATGTATCATTTTAACCATATGCATATTTAGTTTGGTCTGCAGGTCAAATTAAATCAACCACCTGTCCCTCACCTAATGTCATATGTGAAGTCAGGCGTGGGACAGGTAAAGATGCAGCTGCAAAGGAACAGTCAAGAGCCTTGAAGTGTGTTCCCAATTGTTCTTTGGCAAGCCGGGCTTGCTGTTAGTGCTGAACAATGATCAGCATTGACAGCAAGCCCTGCAGTGATTGCAGCATGGAGTTCCTAATCTTCCTTTGTGGCCCAGGTTCGATTCAAGCCTGGCTGCAAAGGAAGAAAGGAAAGAACTGGGAGTGCACTGAGTGTGTGCTCCTGATTCTTTCTTTTGAATTTGGGTCACCTGATATCATGGTGATGCCAGGTGATTGACAGGTGGGTGAGCTCAGGATCTTTCCACATCTTTGCTAGATACCCACACCTGAGAGAAAGCCCCATTGAACACAGTGGGATTTTTTTCCCTATGTAAACATATATTGGATTGGACTGTATGAGTCATATGAGTAATCATCTATGATTTTTTGAATCAGGTAGAAATGGATCACAGTAAAGAATAATAGTTGGACCCAGGAAGATAGGGTTCTTCAGGTATCACTCACCCACCATAGGAGTTATCACAAGGGTGGCCAGGTGCAAAAGAGGACAGGCCTCCTCCTGCATCCTTAATAGCTATGAAGAAGGAGGAATTTCTGCAGGTGTAGTTGTATGACAAGCTACACCTGCTGAAATGTCCTCTTCTACCCAACTATTAAAGGTCCCTTTTTTCTGGCATTTTGCCCTCCCCAGTTACCATTTACAGGGCAATTTTGTTGAGATGAATAATATTTTTTTTTAATGGGAAGGCTCCCAATGAATACTCAGGGTCAGACTGTTCTGTCTCTTTAGCCCAGTGTTGTCTAATTTGACTGGCAGAGGGTTTTTCCTATCAGCTGCTCTCTGATCCTTTTTAACTGGAGTTGTCAGGAATTGCAGTAGGGATTTTTGCAGGCAAAGCATGCGCTCTGCAACTGAGCTATGTTCCCTCCGCATAAATGAGACATCCTTTATCTGTTCATGGTCATATCAGATGTCGCTGGGTTCATCATATGAGGTAGCTGCCAGCTTACCAAGCAGCGTAACCACATCGCAGATGTTTCTGTTCTCTGAATAACTACTAATCACATGTGAATCCCCACCCTTCCTCCAAGGAACTTCAGTATTTGTGTGTTTATCCCATTTTATCCTGACAACAACTCTGTGAGGTAGTTCAGGCTGAGAAAGAGTGGCTGGCCCAAGATCACAAAATGGGCTTTATAGCTGAGTGAGGATTTGAACTTGGGTCCCTCATTCCGAGTCTGGCTGCTAAGTACTCCATCACATTGCTTAACCAACTGTTCAAGCAGTGATTATCCAGAGCAGGAGCATTTATAATTCTTGTAGCACCTTTAGGTTAATGGATTAAAAACTTTTCATGGATTAGTTTGGTTATGCCATGACAAAATCTTTAAGCACTGGAAGATGGGCTGGTTTTGCTTGCTTGTTTGTTTGTTTTGCTGCAACAGATTACCACATTTGCTCATCTGGAATGGCCATTATTTTGCTGACTTGGCTTCTGATAATCAGGTGTATTTTCTAAATCTCTCTTTATCTAGGCATCCTGCTAGCCTTCTCCTGTGCATCTTACTTTGAAGGAGGTCAGACCCCATGTGGTCCTTCGCTCTAGTCTGTTTTGGTCTTCTTGTAAACCTGCTGCTGTCCACACTTCAGTGGTGATCAAATGCGTGGTGGTGGTGGAGGAGGTGGAGGTGGAGAGGCACAGCCCAATTTAACAATGCTGCTGAAACTGCCAAGCATAATGGATGAACCACAAGAGAGTACAAAAGAGAAACTAGCAACACCAGGTAATGCTAGCAGGCACTGCACAGTAATGCAGTGTGCATATCATGCACATGTGTCCTCCTTTACAAAGGACAGTCCTCTGTATGAAGGACTGTCCAGTCCAGGTCTGGTTAAAGGTAAAAGAACCATAACAAGGGAAAGCCTTGAAGCTGCCCATCAACAGAATCTGGACAGCTGGTTGAACAGATACACAGCTCACCTGGTCACAATCTTCTTCACTATGGTAAGATGTTTTATTATTCTGTTTAGATTATAGTAATTCATGAGCATCTATACATATACGTTGTTGTGGTGGTTATGTGCCTTCAAGTCAATTACGACTTATGGCGACCCTATGAATCAGCGATCTCCCAAGGGCATCTGTCATGAACCACCCTGTTCAGATCTTGTAAGTTCTGGTCTGTGGTTTCCTTTATGGAATCAATCCATCTCTTATTTGGCCTTCCCCTTTTTCTACTCCCTTCTGTTTCTCCCTGCATTATTGTATTTTCTAGTGAATCATGTCTTCTCATTATGCGTCCAAAGTAAGATAACCTCAGTTTCATTGTTTCAGCTTCTAGTGATAGTTCTGGTTTAATTTGTTCTGACACCCAATTATTTGTCTTTTTCATGGTCCATGGTATCCGCAAAGCTCCTCCAACACCACATTTCAAATGAGTGGATTTTTCTCTTATCTGCTTTTTTCACTGTCCAACTTTCACATCCATACATAGAGATCAGGAGTACATAGAGATCTGAGTGATCCTGACTTTAGTGTTCAGTGATAATCTTTGCATTTGAGGACCTTTTCTAGTTCTCTCACAGCTGCCCTCCCCAGTCCTAGCCTTCTTCTGATTTCTTGACTATTGTCTCCCTTTTGGTTAATGACTGTGCCGAGGTACTGATAATCCTTGACAAGTTCAATATCCTCATTGTCAACTTTAAAGTTACACAGGTCTTCTGTTGTCATTACTTTAGTCTTTTTGACATTCAATTGTAGTCCTGCTTTTGTGCTTTCCTTTTTAACTTTCATCAGCATTCATTTCAAATAATTCCTGGTTTCTGCTAGTAGTATGGTATCGTCTGCATATCTTAAATTATTGATGTATTTTAAGAGCAGCTTTCACATCACATTCCAAAATTTCTGGTTCTTCATCATACAGTTCCTCCATGAATGAATCTTGGCATCTCTTTTATAGAGTTCTTCAGTGTATTGCTTCCATCTTCCTTTTATTTCATCTCGGTCAGTCAGTGTGTTCCCCTGTTGATTATTCAACATCCCTACTCGTGGTTTAAATTTCCCTTTCATTTCTCTAATCTTTTGGAATAGGAATTTGGAATCTTGTTCTACCCTTTTTGTTGTCCTCTTCTATTTCTATACAATAATTATTGTAATAGTTCTCTTTGTCCCTATGTACTAGTCGCTGTATTGTTGCATTTAGGGTTCTGACTGTGTTTCTGTCTCCTTTTGGTTTTGCTTTCCTTCTTTCTTTAACCATTTTAAGAGTTTCTTCAGTCATCCATTGAGGTCTTTCTCTCTTTTTAACTAGAGGTATTTTCTTTTTGCATTCTTCCCTGATAATGTCTCTGACTTCACTCCATAGTCTTCTGGTTCTCTGTCAACTAAGTTTAAAGCCTCAAACCTGTTTCTTATTTGATCTTTATATTCTTCTGGGATGTTATTTAAATTGTATTTTGGCATTATGATTGTTTTGTTATTCCTCTAACATATATGTTAGCACATGCAAATTGTATGCAGATCTCTTCAAGCCAGGCCTTTGTGTCCTTTTCAAACTCATTTCTGGGACTGCCTCTCTCTCTCTCTCTCTCTCTCTCTCTCTCTCTCTCTCTCTTTCCCCCTTGATTTCCAGCTGTTTAGTTCCTGTGGCAAGATATTGCCCTAACTTACATTACAAAAGGGGATACATAACAGAACTGGCAGAGCTGTTTACTTAACAAAAGGAACTAGATTCACAATTTTAGCAGTCCTCCTTTTCCTCCCAGGGGGGATTCTGAGAGAACATCCAGCCCAACTGCAGTCCCATAACAAAACAAATGCAAAACCAAACACTAAAAGGATGGCATCCACAAATCAGAAGAAATACTTCACCAGAAAGGAGATCAAAAAAGGACAAAGATTTGTATGAAATGTGTGTGTGCTAATTTCTATGCAAATTTGGAATCAAGACTTCTGTATCTTTATAGTGGAGTGAACAAGCCCTTCAAACAAGAGGGACTGTCCTCTGAAACCCCTTCAAAGAGAGGATTGTACAGTAGGACACAGGGCCACCCTAAACTCCAATCTAGACTCAGAGGAGGTCCTTCCTCCACATCCAGACCTCCTCTGAGATACATCCTTTGACCCCAGGGACTAGAATCTTTGATTTCAAGAAGAGAATGCCTTAAGGGCACTGTCTCTGAAATTTCCCCAGATTTGCCTCTGCTCACACACAAGTAGGGTTGGTCCAAAATACTTTGGCACCCAAGGTGAAAAATCCAAATGGAACCCTCCAACACTGGTAAAAATATAGTTGCACATTACAATTTGGTGTCTCTTAATTAATACATTAAGTTCTATTTCTCTCCTACCCTTCATAAGAATCCCAGGAAGAATAACAACAGTATTAAAACAGCCAACAATAAAATACAATAAATAAGTATCTAATAAGACCAACAATCAGTGGAAAGAACAAACAGTTAACAGTCGTTCCAGTCCTATTCATTATAGTTACTATCTTTCCTGCGCCAGGTTAAAACTTTTCTCTTCACCCAGGCTTTTTAACATGTTTGTATGCGCTGATATTGTTTTTAATTTTTTAACATTTTAAACTTTTAATGTGTTTATATTGCTACACGTTTATTGTATTTTTGATGTTTCTTGTCTTGTGAACCGCCCAGAGAGCTTCGGCTATGGGGCGGTCTATAAGTTTAATGAAATAAATAAATAAATAAAATATAGTGGACGCTAACCTCTCAGACATGCCTGGCTAACAGATGGGTCTTAGGCTGGTGCTGGAATGTTATAAAGCTGGCATCAGCAGGGCATTCCAAAGTCAGATGCAACTATGGAAAAGGTCCTACTACCCAATGTACTTCACCTAGTGGTGGGACAGTGGGATGGGCCTCCTTTCCCAGGTGTAAGAGCACGGACATGCTGGTACAAGGAGAGGTGTTCCTTCAGATACCTGGGCACCAAGAATCGGCCTTCAGAGTCAGTAACTTCATTTTCCTAATAACAGGGCCAGCCCATCACATAAGCTTTTATTATATTGTAAGTTCCTTGGGGCAGGGACCTGCATTCTTATATTCTGTAAAGTGCCTTGCGTGCTGATGGCACTATGTAATAAATAAATGCATACATAACATTCTAAAGGAGAGACAGGCGAATAAGCTGGCTGCAATGGTAAAGAAGAGGAACGGGTCCAGGGGGCCCTTGTCAGTGTGCCGCCTGCTGGGGTGCAAGCCCTCAGTAGATGCCTAACCGATCTGATCTTTGACGCTGGCCCCGGATGTGTGGTTTTAAAGCTCACTGTTGGTTCTCTGGATTTCTGAACTGGCCTTGTTTCTTGCTAGCTATTGATTCTGTGTGTGCTTTTGTTGTCCTAAACTAATGGTTTAGAATGGATTTCAATTTGAACATGTTTTGTGGTGTTGATTGTTTAATTTTTAATTAACGTTTTTGCTAATTGGCTCTGTTATGTTGTAAGCCACCTCAAGCTTGTGAGAAGTGGGAAAGAACTATTTCATACCAAGAAACACTAATATTTCAAAAAATGTCTTGTTGGTGCAAATCACTGGAGCACTTTTGGAGCCTTTTCAGGGTGAAGGGGGTGGGGATGGCCTCAGACAGAAAGGTAATACTGCTGATGGAAAGGTCTGCTAAAGTAGGTGGCTCCGAGATTCAGCAATCATTTTCAAAAACTTGGCAATCACTTACAGATCTGGTCACCTTTCCTTCCAGGCAAATGAACCTGACAAACTGGCTAGTTGATGATCAAATGTTGAGCCAGAACTGGCAAAGTGGGCATGGCACTCCTTGGAACACATTGTCGGATGCCGTGGGTTGATGGGTTCCCCCCCCCCGGAAGCCATCTCCTGTCATTTCTGCCACAGATTCAGAAAACGCCCTTGGCTGTCGCTTGCTTCAGTGAAAACAAGTTGAGAGTATGCTGAGGAGCAGATTTGGAACAGATCAAGCTCAACATCTTTTTCAACCAGCTGTTTGTGGTTGCCCCCTGCTCTATCATTTATTTTAAAAAAAGAACTTGCAAAGCTGCAATTCTGGCTTTGCTTAGGCAGCAGGTTTTAGATCGTTAGCAACAAGGGCCCTGGAGATGGACTGGCTTCATGGACGACACTTTCAAAACAAATTTACCTTTCTCTGTACATGTCAGATTAATGAACGCTGTTGACTGGTTTCTTGCTGCCGAGCAAAGGAGAATAGCTGTTTGTCACAGAGAGACGCAGGGCTGCTTGAAGGCAAAACTCCATTTCATGAATAAAAACACAAAAGGTGATTTGGAAGCAGAATGAAAACCCTTCTCACAGTCAAATGATTTTGTGTGTGTATATTTTTACCCTGGATCCTACTCAGCAGAGAAAATAAGTCCTTTTAGTCAATGTTTTAAAAGCATACAAAGATACTGCAAAGTAGAAAGGATCATTATATACGGCATCATGCAGGTGGATGAGAGACCAGCGAGGACAATGTGTGTGTCTGTGGGTGTTACAAGGACCAGATGATCAGCACTGTAACAGTTTCAGTGCTGAATTACAGGTAGGTGAAACCATGGCAAAGTGAAGCATGAACCACAGCAAGATGGAACCCTTACAGCAAGTCTGCGGGAGGATCAGTCCCAGAGCAGAATGAAGTCACTTGCAGGCCAGGGTTAGGGAGCGAGCTGAGACCTAGGATGGAGGCAGGTAGGTGAAGGAGAATGGCAGGCTGGGAGTGGAGCGTATAAGAAGGCAGATAGAGGAGGAAATGAAACAAGCAAAACTGGAGTCTGGTGGTTGTTGACGCAAAGACACAGGCCTGGCCTGAAAACATAGACAAGACAAGCCATGGCAGGAGCCTGCCTGGGGGAATGGAGCCTAGGGTTGCCATATTGCCCGGATAGCCGGGTTTTACCCGGATTCTATGCATGCCACCCGGCGCCCGGATTCTCAGCTTTAATTTAAAAAAAAAAATTAAGTTTCTAGGTGGTCCGGTTCTTGAGATATACATAAAAACGTCAGCCACCCCCCTCGACTGTTAAATCTTTCTTTAAACAGTACTGTACTATAGCACTTTGTAACTTTAACCCCGCCCGTTCAGCATTGCAGCCAATCAGGGATTGTGTTTCAGTTTCATTGACCTCAGGCAGTGTCTAGAAAACAAAATGGTGGTTTCACACCCACCCACCCCTGTTTATCTGAAAATCTCATAAATTGGGTAAGTATATACATTTCAGTTTTTTTTTCCTCTTGTGTGCAGGAGTCAGAGCTTGGGCAGTGTTTTGAAATCCTTCCCAATACTTTTTGTAAAAGCAATGCTAATCCCATATGCCCAAAGTAAATCCCATTTAATTCAATAGGACTTACTTTGAGTAGACATGTTATGAATGTGCTGAAAATCAATGGGACTTCGGAGTGAATGTAAAAAAAAATTATGTTTGTGTTCTAACTCTTTCTGTCTCCAGTCCAATTTTAAAGCAAGTAGGCGGGGCTTACTTAGGTATTACAGTTTTTATTCTGTACGAAAGTAATACTGATTTTTTTAAAACTAATACTGATTTTTCTGCAATGACCAACTGGTTTGACAATAAACTATTATATGGGCTGTATGTATTTATACATCTGCTGTGTGTGCGTGTGCATGTATGGAGTCTTTCCAACACTCCTGTGAGGTAGGGTTGGAAACCAATGCAGCTCGCAACAAGAAATAAAGCCATTTAAAATCCAATGACCATAAAACAAGTATAAACAGTTGCAAAACACCGTAAAGTGGCATGATTCGGAATTTTGGGTTTTGTGAATGAAGTTGCTTATCACTTGAGGTTGCAGTTCTGTCCCTGTTAGAGTAAGCCCCACTGAATACGCTGGGACTTGCTTCTGAATAAATAAACTTAGGATTGCACTATAAATATCTTTACAGTTTGTGTAAATAATAAATATATTTGATAGTCATGCTTATATACATATTTCTTCATTTATCATATTTTTGGTTTTTGGTTAGGAATCCTGACTGGTTGTGAGATGCTTAGTTTTTTGCCTTATAGGAATCTTGTGGTTGGTATGGTATTACATTTAGGAAAGTGTTACTGCCTTCTGTATTTTTTTTTCCTATTTGCATTTCACTTATCTTTAACCTCACTCCGTTACAGCCATAGAAGCAACAGCAGCATATGCAAGATAATTAACTCCCATTAGTGATAAGAACAAGAATTTATAATTATTATTTCAATTAAAACAAGAGGCTTATCAATACTTTAAGGAGGACCAGATATTTATTTTCTTTCTGAGCCCAGGACTGGGTCTTTCATGATGCCCAGGGAGCAGGAGAGTAGTCGATAAGACAGACATCCTGGCATTGGTAATCTAATTAGCAAGGTATGCGTGGGGTTGTTGCACACTTCCAGGCCCAGTTTCATTTTGAGTATGGAGGTGGAACCTCTGTAGATGTGGTTGAGAAATTTTGAGTTAAGCAAAGCTCTGCTTTTATAAAACCTAAGAAACATACAGATACTTTGAATGTCTGAGTGCCTGCACCAGTGGAATACTGGAGGAACTTGTAAAACTTGCTGCAACAGTATTTAGAACTGAGCATGTGGTGTGAAAGACTCCTTTTCCTAACATTTTGACTTGTTTTTCTCCACTCACCACATCTCTGAAATATATTGTATATGTTATGGTTAACCGTGCTGCTGCCCTGACTTACTTTATGTTTGTTGCTATTTTGTGTTTTTATTATGTTTTTATATTGATTGTGTATTTTTATTGTTTTTATTATATTTGTAGCTGTGCTGAGCTCTGTTTTTAACAGCAAAAGGGCAGGATATAAATTCTCTTAATCAATCAATAAATACTCCATAGTGTTGGAAACTAGAGTCTAGGCATTTAAGGCTGAAAATGTTGCTTTAAAAAAAAAGATTTCTCACATCTTTCCCCAGTTTTTGGTGGTAATTCCTAGGCACAAAAACAAAACAACTGGACAATCCAAATATTAATATGCAAATATTTGCATAATATGCAAATATTTGCATAATATGCAAATAATATGCATGATATGCAAATTAACCTGCCCAGATTTGTGGAACTGGAATATGGCAACCCTAATGGAGCCTCACTGGGAGGATCATAGTGCCCCCCCTTACCCTGCAGCCTTGAGAAAGAAATCAGAAGGGGGACCAGTACAGAGACCAAGGAGGCTCAAAGATCAAGTTCTGGATGATTAGATTTGGTCCCTGAGAAAAGTCCTACATGCATGTGCCTGAAACCTAGGAACATAGGAAGCGGCCTTATATGAAGTCAAAGCATTGATCCATCTAGTTCAGAATTGTCTATGCTGACTGGGAGCAGCTCTCCCAGGTTCCAGGTGGAAGATGTTCCCAGTCCTACCCGGGCTTGAACCTGTGACCTTTTGTATGCAAAGCAGATACTCTACCACTGAGCAACATCCCTTCTCACAAAGTATGTAGCAATGCTTCAGCAGCCATAAGTGTACTATACAAACTACTGAAGCCGTTCCCATCCTTATCGAGGGGAACGCTAACCTTTGTTATACTGGCTTTTTCTACTCAACTTCATGTGCTTCAGTTTTTTTCATTCATTTTCAATATCTTGCTGAAATTGTAACAAAGGGAACAAAATGTTGTAAAAAATGTAGCTGTCTTCAAGTGAGTGCACCATTATTCCACGTTGGCTCTGTTGTACTCTGCACCACTGTAGGTCAGTAAGTTGTTTTGCCATGTAAAGGAATGTGATTGGTTGATGCAGTTCACCTGAATGTTTCTGCAGAAATAGAAGCCAAAGAGACGGTAGACTGTGGCAGTGATGGAGCCAACTGCAGATGTAGTAATCTCATTAGAAAGAGAGCCCTCATCAGCGCTGGGAGGCAGGAGCAGTGTTCAATAGTACAGAGCCTCACAGTGCAGTCTACTGAGGAAACGGGACATTGTGATGTCTTTGCCCCTGTAGTACCCAGATTAGATGGCTGCAACCAGGGCCGGTTCTAAAGGGCGGCCAGGTGGGGCACTGGCCCGCGGCCCCTGGAGCTACAGGGGCCCCCTCAGCCATCCCTCCGCTCCCCTTCTGCAATCCGTGGGCCCCCCACATCCCCCCACACCCCCACTTACCTGTCTGCTGTCTTTTACCATTGCCCTTAACGAACATGGCGGCCGCAGTTTCCCTAAGGTACTGAAGCCCCTGCCACCATCTTAGTTGATGGCAGAGATGCACGCGCATAGCACGCACGCGTGCCATCAACAAAGATGGCAGCAGAGGTGTCATCCCCTTAGGGAAACTGCAGCTGCCATCTTCATTAAGGGTAAAAGACAGCAGACAGGTAGGTGGGGGTGTGGGGGGCCATGTGCATGCGCGGTTGTGCACACCCCAGCATTCCTGGAGCCGGCCCTGGCTGCAACATGGAGCCTAACCTAAGTTAGTTCAAACCCAGCTGCTGCCTGTGGGACTAACGGGGACTGACTATATGCAGCAAATCTTTGCAAGCGCTAAAAAAAACACCACACTGGCTATCAGCTGTGAGCACAGTGCTGAGTGTTGGCAATGATGTTTAAAGTCCTAAATGGTTTGCCACTTGGGAAGACCTTACAGTCCTCATCAGAAGCCCTCCACTAAGTCTTGCCTGCTCTCTGATGTTAGGCAGGTGGTGACCAGAGAGAGAATGACTTTCTCAGTGATAGCACCCTGCAGGTGGCATGCCCTCCCAAAGGAGGCTTGCCTTGCACCAAATTTGACTTCTTTTTGGCAATAGCTGAACGTGCCTTTATTTGCTCAGGCTTCCCAGCATGTCCCCAAAGCTGCTTTGATTGGATGGTTTCATTGATTTTGCTGAGTCTGCCTTGGCAGTGCATCTGCTGGTTTCTCTAGACCTCCCCCCCCAAAAAAAATTACTGAGTTTTACTATATTTGTTTATGGCAGGAGTTGGCAACCTGCAGCCCTTGGCTTAATTTAATGCAGCTGGAGGGAGCCTGGAGAGACAGGAGTGGGGGCGGGGAAGTGTCAAAAAGAATGGAGTGACAGGAGGAGGAAAAGCCCTCTGCCATTAAGCACAAAGGTGCCAGACTGAGGTTGCTTCCAGACAACCTGTTTATCAAGCATTCAGCCTGCTTTGTTTGCAAAAAGTTTGCAGGAAAGTTACATGATGTTTGCCAGGAGGTTATATGACGTCTCAAGCAATTGTTATCCCTTTCCAGTGAATTTCCCTGTTACTTTCTTTATTGCAAAAAATCGCGTGTGCATGGGTTGAAGCAGGTTTGTTGTGCAAGACCACTAAATCAGCTTTAATTGCGCTACTTAAATTTGCCACTGTGTGATTGAATCCCACCCGAAAACAGCAACAGCCTGGAAGTGCCAGTGAATTGTTAAAAAATGCTATTGCATCTGTCTGGTCCCAGAGAATAGCACTGGAGGACTACATGTCCACATCTTGGCAGCTTAGCTATAGGGCACTCTTTTAAAATAGTATGGGTTTTATAATTGATTTTATACTTGCAAACTGCTTAGAAGCCAGTTTGACATGTAAACAGTATAAATTAAACTAATAACAGTAACAATAATTTGATGAATGTTATACAGTAAATTCAATAGCTTTGTATATATATGAATGTACTAGACCAGGGGTTTCCAAACTGTGGTCTGTGAGGTTCATTCAGGTGGTCTGAGACATGCAGTAGCACCACCCAGAAAAAAATTCTGGAGTGCACAGAAGGGGCAAAATATATTTCTAAAGATTAAGGTAAAGGTGTCCCTGCACTTATAGTGCGAGTCGCGAGTCGTTTCCGACTCTTAGGGTGACGTCTTGCGACGTTTACTAGGCAGACCGTATATATGGGGTGGGTTTGCCAGTTCCTTCCCCGGCCTTTCTTTACCCCCCAGCATAGGCCGGGTACTCATTTTACCGACCACGGATGGATGGAAGGCTGAGTGGACCTCGAGCCCTTTTACCGGAGATTCGACTTCCTCCTTCCGTTGGAGTCAAACTCCGGCCGTGAGCAGAGCTTTGGCTGTGTTACCACCGCTTACCACTCTGTGCCAGATGGCCAATATATACTAGGTGGGGGACGAGCTCCTTGTTTGAGGGGGTGTTTGCCCCCTTGTCCCTCTGGACGCTGCCCCTGGTGGCATGCCTGTAAGATTACAATTAAAAATCATGCAGCACCTAGCACAGCACTTTACAATTGCTACAGCAGATAGAAAAAGCATTAAATGGCCCACCAAGACCCTCAGCAGTTTTCAAGTGGTCCTTGAGGAAAAAAAGTTTGGGGACTACTGTATTAGATCCACTTGTGTGCTGGGTGGAACTAGATATTCCAATGACAGACCTGCGCTTTAGACCCATGTTGCAGCAAAACAACGACAAACAGTGGAGCAGGGGGCTATTTTAAGCAGAGAAGTAGTGGGTGAGAGAGGGCTGCTGTGCTGAATCCTTCTTCCAGTAACAGCAATTTTTCTCCATGCAACATTGCATGCCAGGACAAAACTGGCTCCAGGTTTCAAGAGCAAAGTGCTCTCTGGTGGGCCCTGTCACACACTAGAGGACCCTCCTGGTGGCTCTTGGTGGTGGGAAGCTGCAGCAGCACTGCAATCAGCTAGCTCAGCCTTTCCCAACCAGTGTGCCTCCAGATGTTGTTGGACCACAACACCCATCTTTCCTGACCATTGGCAATGCTGGCTAAGGCTGATGGGAGTTGTGGTCCAACAACATCTGGAGGCACACTGGTTGGGAAAGGCTGAGCTAGATGTCTGTGAGGCGGTGTGAGAAACAATGGTTCTTTGTTAAGAGACCCACAACGAGATCATTAGTGAAGCAGTAGTATAAGTTTATTGAACGTTCTTGCAAGAGCGGGTGTCCACAAGGTAGGCACACCCAAGTGACATTGGTACAGTTCTTTTATCCTATAGCCCGTCGCTTCGTTCCCTCCCCTGTTTCCTCATTGGTTGAGTACTTCAGGGTTTACAGCCTATCCGTGCTGCCTATTCATGTCACAGGAAGTCCCGCCTCTGTTTACATCTCCCACTACTCATATTTTAGCTCCCCAATACTCATATTTATTATTACCCATATTTGGTATATCTCCCTCCCCCTTGGTATATCTTCCTCCTCCCCTGTCAACAGATAGAGCAGAACCTAACCTCAAACTGTCTTTGTTGCACCTGTTTCCTGGTATTTGTGTCTATTTTAGCTTGTTTTCCTTGCTTCACTAACTACATCTTTACCCCTCCCAAACAACAACCAGCATTTACACAAAGTCACACATCTACACAATTTGAGCACCCTGCAAAAGCAACACACTTCATACATATCACAGCGGCCACCATTTTTATCACCCACAGTGCCCCCAACGTAGCAACGCCTCAAGGCAAGTGGGGAATTAAAATGGGGGCTACGGTTTTAATGTCCCACAATGCTCTGGAGCAATGTTACAGGAGGGGTTATTAAAATGGTGGGTGGCTTGCAGAGCCAGCCATCTGGTGCCAGTGGTGGCCCCTGCTGCAGTTCTGAAACCTAACAACTGCCCAAGGGGGGCTGACTCTGGCCCTTCCCCCTGCCTGTTTTCTCCACAGCTGAGCTAACTGGATCTCATGGTCTAATTAGGTGAAAAGTAGCTCGGGAGGAGGTTGTATGGGAGAAGCAGCTGGTGGAGGAAGATCTCAGTGCCCCCTCCCAGCCACCATGCCTTTGCCTAAAATCACCTCCTCACCATTTTAGAGCCGTTTCTTGACAACCTGCATTTTAAGACAGGTCTGCCACGAAACGGGGGTATATCCAAGGAGGCCCATTGAAATTAATACATGACTAACTTAGGTCCATGAATTTCAATGGGTCTATACTCTAAGTAAAATGTAGTTGGCTACAACTAAACTGTCCGCCTTTTTGCCAATTTATAGTGGTTTCTTTGCATGCCTTAAACCCGCACATTCTTTCTGGCTCTAGGCCTACACTAAGGAGGTGCCTGGTTATTTCCACCATGAGGCCAGAGCTACAGGTTTTTGCCTAGAGGGCCGTTCTGCAGGAGACAACTTTGAACACAGTGAGTGGGCGTTTCGGCTGAACAGAGCCACGAGAGCATCTCAGCAGCATCCCCTCATGGGCTTTGTCAGGGAGAGAGCAGCATTTATGCTTTTGCCCTTTGGCTGTAGGCCGCCACACACTGCTTTTTGTTTTTCCTTTCCAGACACGAAGTCGAAAGGCATGTTAAATGACTCTTTAGGGCTCTGCAGGCCTCCGACATCAAACCTGGTAGAGAAGTGGAGAGCAAAAACGCCTTTTGCAGACAAGATTCTTGCAAAAGCGAAAAAGCATGTGGAGTCTGGTTCCTCATATTATTTTTTCTCTCCCAATGAAATGGGAAGCCTCCACCCCGCTGGGCCTCAGCCAAGTCCTGAGTGGTTTGAAACTATGTGGGTCGATGTGAGCCTGTTTGGGGAGGGCAGTTTCCACCTAATTTTTGTTTTCATTGACAATACGAAATGGAGCCAGAGAAAATTGAACTCTCAGTTGAGAAGAGCTGGTCCGTGTGTCACAGTTTCACAAACACTACCCTTCACCTCAAGGTGACTGCTGACTGGGAAATTGCACAAGGTTGTGGATCATCGCACCCTTGTGTGAGCTGCCCACCATTGGATTAATAGATGTGGGAGCTGTGTGTGAAAACAGATTGTGAATGAGGTCACATGCACACCATACATTTAAAGAACATTGCTTCCTCCAAAGAATCCTGGGAACTGTTATTTATTAAGGGTGCTGGGATTGTAGTTCTTTGGGGGGAACTATGGTTCCCAGGATTCTTTAGGGGAAGCCATGTGCTTTAAATGTGTAGTGTGGAAGTGACCTCAGTCTCAAGTCCTGGTTCAACACACTCTTTGGATTTCCCCCTTCCTCCGCAGATGTGCAACATCACAACATGGAGACATGTCCCCAAATCCATTTTAAATGTACACCATTTTCAGTCCTTCCCCCCCCTCCCAAAATAGGTTAAGTGACTTACAGTGCAATCCTACACTTTTACTTAAACATTAAAGAGGTATGCTTGTTGTCTATATTACAGCTGAAGGCATTTCTACTTCCCCAGACATTTTAATTTGCAGTAATGTTTTTAGCTGCTGCCTCATATAATTGTTAATGTGATGTTTTTATTGTACATGTTAGTGTCTTATGATTTAAAATGATTCATTATTTATACTTAATGTTCACTGCCCTGGAATCGATTCAAGGAAGGGGAGTATACTTGCATCTTAAATACAATAAATATTCTGGGACGTAGACTAAGATGCACCTCAGTCTCCCATTGGAGGAAGTGTATGTGTGGCTAAGGGGTTGTTGAGTTGTTGACTTCATCCTTGCAGTATCCTACCTCAGGTGGAAGAAATGGGAGAAGTGCCTGTCTCCATCAGTTGACCTCTTCTACCTTCTTAGTAAATATTAGCCCTTCCGTCCTTTGGCTAATAGCAGCAGGAAAGAGTTAACACCTACCCACCCGCACATGCGCATGCTGCAGTCCCAATCCTCATCCTTCACCCTACCCAGTCTGCTAATTAAAGTTTTACAAAGGTTTTTTAAACAGGTGTTTAAGATGTTATGTTTCAAGATGTTTTTACCATTTTGTTCCTTGTTTGCTGCCCTGGGGTCCTTGTGGGAGGAAGGGCGGGATAGAAATTTAAGAAATCATCATCGATATCCTCTGTGGAACTTGAGCTGATGAGTTTCGGGTTACATTTGGCCCTCAGGGTGAGGGTTAGGAGAAGGGAGATGCAAAGTGCATCACTTTGAGTAAGGGTGTTTACACTATCGGCAGAATCAAGTGGTAAAAGAAAGCTTTTGTAACTTTACCATTTCCAAGTATAGGTGGTGGGGATAGGGATTGCATGCTTAAATAAATGAATAAATAAATAAATACACATGTGTACACACACTCTGCTAATAGCACGTCATGGGGAAGGCTACACTGAAACATTTTCTCAGGCATGCTAGCTGGCTGTCTATTTGCAAGGAGTTTTTTCCTTCAACCTGTAACCTGAAGAGGTAAGAGCCCAAAGTGGCAGGGAAAAGCTTTACCCCTTGATTCTCTTGACAGTACAGACTCTGAATTCCTTTTAGTCCAGCCCAGCTACAAATTAAACAAACAAACTGAGGGCTGATTCCAGACAGATGTTTGTGCTGAGCTGTTAAGCCCTGGACCTTGAACAATGGCTAAGGGTTCTTGCCAGAAGCATTTGTTTGGATGTGGTCATAAAAAATGGCTAAGGATTAGCTTGTCCAAGGTAGATATATCAAAGGTGATGGGGAGAAGAGGAAGTAGAATACAAAGAAGAAAGGAAGAATATGTACACGGCAGATGATAGGTTTTTTAAAGTTTTGGAAATGCCCATGATAATTCACTGTATGGAACACATAATCCATGTGCTTCCATTCTATGGCCCTTTAGTGCTCCTTATACACTATTTTCTGATATGCTGCAAATGGATTTTGTTCCAATTCACCACACACTCACCGATTCAAATTTGTTCCCTTTACCTTCCCACAACCTCCATCTCCACAGTCACTCCTGAAAAGCCTAGAACTGGGTGACACAGTGTTGGTGCGGGGGTCTATGACCAACTTCCTATGTTTTAAACCTCACAAGACATGTTCATGAATGATCCTGCATGTTCAAGTTCTGTGCAAATCCATATTTTGATGATCCATGCAGAGTGGATCCTGGATCTTCTATTCCTCCTCAAAGGGCCAGAAGAACCAAAAACTCGTAATTCCAGATAGCCTGATTGTGGCTGCTACTGCTGTTACCAGCTACAGCCATTCTTAGTACAAAAGCAAGCTCTTGCCCGCCTGTGCGCCCACCCAGTGCACCACCCACTCCACCAAACTAGAGAATGCCATTGCTGTTGATGCACAGAGGACCTTGAAGAGATATATGTGATGCCCCTGTATTTTGATGACTGTAAATATGGTAAGTGTGGGTTTATTAAGCGATATATGGTAAGTGACTGAGTGAGAGGGGGGAGTACATGGCTAGAATGCTGCAGAATGCTGTATGATGATTGGCTGAGCATTTGAGTGGCTGAAGGTATAAATGAGGGGGAGTTGTTGAGGAGGTGGGTTGGTTGATGAGAGGGATTTTGGAGGAGTTGGTTGGCAGAGTTCTGAGGGTGGCTTGGATTGTATTTGGCTGATATTTAGGCAATATATATATGACCAGAAGCATAAAGAGTGACACTATATGAAACCATACGCTTGTTAAACATACCTTACATAATTTGTTATTTCCTGGTGTTTATAAATAAATATTTTATTGGTTTACCAAACGCCTGATCCTTGGCTGGGGCTTTCACAGACCAGAAGGGTGGGCAGGGTAATTACCAAGGTTGGGAAACAGTATCAGTGGTGGCAGCGGTGAAGAGATAGTGTATCATTAAGTATCCAGGGCAACCCAGGGCTGTATGCTTTATAGGCACAAAGATACAGGGGGGTTGTGGCCTGCAAGTGCACCCAGACACAAAGTAACAATAAGCCAGAAGGGAGACTAAGGCAAAGTCTCTAGCATTATTGTTTACAGGGAGTGACTGGTGGTGCTGCCTAGCAGTGGGATCTTGTGAGATCTGTGCTAGGGTGAGCTAAATAAAAATAAAAACTACATTTCTCACGGGTGGGAGTCTGACAGGTGGTGCCTGTGGGAGGAACATTACAATATAGCTTTTTTAAAAAAAATAACCAAAGCATAAACAACATCCCTTCTTTTCTGACAACATCCCTTCTTCAGCACAATTAATGGAAGGCACAGGAGCCCTGTTTTCTTCTGCTAATGGTTACTGTACTGCAGAGATGGGGAATCTGTGGTCCTCCAGTTCTTGGACTCTAGCTCCCATCAGCCCCAGCCAGCATGGTCATTGGTTCTCCACCACTGCTTTACTGGCTACAGCTCCTTCTTTGTGAAAGGAATCCCATCAATTGTTTTAAAATGGATCCAAGGACACCATGAAGAGGGCCCAACAGTGCGTGCATGTGTGCGTGCGTGCATGCATGTATGCATGTAGACTTATTTTTTGGAAGCCAGAAAGGCAGGTGACTTCTCATCCTACCAAGCCTGTTTCACTACCAAAGTGTGTGAAATAATAACAAAGAGAAGAATGCCTCAGAGCATGTTCGGAATACTTTTTCCTCTCTCATGTGCAGGTTTGAGGAACCCTGTGGTGCTACAGATATTGCTGGGCTCTGACTTCCATCATCCTTGATCATTGGGCATCCTGGCTGGGGCTGATGGGAGCTGGTGTCCAACAACATCCAGAGGGCCACAGGTTCCTCCAGCCCTGCCCTGCCCTAATGTGTGTGTGTGTAGCTTCTGTATATCGAGGAATAGGGCAAGAGGCTGCCGAGACCAAACAGGATTTCAAAGGGGGCTTGAGCCATAGCACCTCTTGCTTTAGAAATTAAGCACTGGAGATATTGTGAAGCTTAGACTAAAACATAGGGATAACTTCTGGAGTCACCATCCCTTGAAATAAAAGCCTAGGGCTGAGGTGCCTTAAGAATGCATCTATTGGTACACTGTGTCATGATCTTGTGGGTTTCGATGTTAAGAATGGAGCCCTGCTGGATCAGGCCAATGACCCATCTTGTCCAGCATTCTGTTCTTACAGTGGCCAACCAGATGCCTATGGAAGGTCCAAAATGTTGGGTAATGCCTATAGATATATGTCAATTAAATCAGTTAGGAAATGGGTAGTTTTCCAAGTCACTCTGGCATGCCAGCTTCTGTATGTTCCTTTAAATGGCACAGTAACTGTACTCTTTTAAAAAAACAGTTGAAATTGGCATTTTGCACATTGCTGCAGCAGGGTAACACGTTGGATGACCCTTTCTTCCTCCCAGCCAAGTTTGATTCAGAGAAAACTCAGAATGGATATTTATTCGACACGGCTCCCTGGAAACACACAGCAAGATTGGGAACAGGCAGGCTGCCCAAAACATTAAACATTAAAAGGCGCCTACTTCCACATGTGTGAGGCCAACAGGGCTGGCAGTGCTGGAACTGTGTCTGTAAAGTCAACACCTCTGTCACCAAAGCAGAGAAATGGGTGGAATCGCCAGCACAAACAGAGAACATCCCTTCCTGAAAAGCAGGGAGTGGGGACGCATTGAACAGTTGAAAGTTTTTTAACCATCTGCCAAAATTATGTTACTGTGCCGGCAAAGCTAGAATTTATTTCTATCAGGTTTACATAGGGGAACTTCCTGAGAGAGCTGATCCATTGGGGGCATGAGTTAACTCTCAGCCAGCTTTACTTTGCCTAAGAGTTGTGACGGCAACCCCACCATGCCCCACCAAGAGGGTGGGATATAGTTTTGCTTCAAGTACTGTTGGGAGCCAGTGTGGCATAGTGTTTAGAGTGTTAGACTGCGACCTGGGAGACCAGGGTTCGAATCCCCACACAGCCATGAAGCTCACTGGGTGACCTTGGGCCAGTCACTGCCTCTCAGCCTCAGAGGAAGGCAATGGCAAACCCCCTCTGAATACTACTTACCATGAAAACCCTATTCATAGGGTCGCCATAAGTCAGGATCGATTTGAAGGCATTTCCATTTTCACTGTTGGGTTAGTGGGAGGAGAATGCTTTGCATTTTCTTTTTTTTTAAAAGACAAAGGTGTGCTCCAGCATAGAGAAGAGAACTTCAAATAACTAAAAATAAACTAATGTATTTAAAACAAAACAAAAAAACCCCAAAAGCTTCACAGGGGCATGGTTACAGGGAGGGAGGGGAGGCAAAATGTTAATCCAAGCATCTCAATCAGTGTGTACAAGTAAATTGACCCAAACTAAGCATGACACATGAGACAGATCAGCATCCTTTTCTTGCACAAAGAGCAGTCACAGGAGGATCCACTTTGGATTTGGGACCCAGCCTGGTCAGAAGTAGGTAGTTTAACCCTTCTCCTCCTGCACGGATTCCTCTCTGCAAATCACACACAGGATCACACACTCCTATCGGCCACAGAAAAGTCAGAGGCACACTCACATGTTTAACAATACAAATGTTCAGTGTAAAAGAACCCCATCATTTTCTCGAGCATTTTGCTTTCCATGTCCTTCAAGCATCTTACAAGCACACCAAGAGGACCCAATGTGATCCTGATCTATGCCTTTTCCTTTGATACATTTAACCCCAGGTTGCACATAAATGAGAACCGCCAGCCAAGCTGAAGATCTTTGTTTTGTCTTATAGCTGGGGAGGCCCAAACAGCTTGTCAAAGTAGGGAGGCACTCTCTGAAGCAGCTTGTGACTCTCTGGTTTAGATCATAATAAATGTGTTAGTTTACTTATTTAGCATTCTGCTATTTCTTCACGTAACAGGATGGAGTTTAAGAACGATAATACTTCTGGCATTTGAAATCCCCATCAGTAGTCTCCCCCTGCTGGGAGACAACTGAGATGCCAGAGAAGGTTCCATGTGTGCACTTGTGCATAATATATATTGCAAAATAGGATGGACTGGCTGTGTACTATTTAGTACAACACCAACAAAGGCAGGTCTCTTTACATGCTCACTTGTTTACTTTAGTTTCAGAGGAAGAAGCTAATGCAAATGCCACTTGGCTCCCTCCACTGATATGAGTAGGGAAGCCATTCTGGGGAGGGAATTTTTATGTACTCAATATGCCTGGAAGAAACATTTATATTTGGGCATAAGCACGGTTGAAGCCTGTCTGGCAATGGAGTAACTTCCACTTTAAAACACACCATTTAGGACAGTCCCCTAAGGTGCTAATTCCTCTTTCTCAGGCTAGCACCCATGATGGCAAATATCCCATTTGTTCTCTTGCTGAGGGTGAATCAGTGTTAACAATGAGAAATTCAGGAATGCACAATAGTAAACCAGGCTGACCAAAACCATAATTTAATCTGCAACAAGGTATTAACATGAAATACAGGTTTATCATAAAAGTGAAAAGCTGGAAGTCTGAGCCATCACAGGACTCCTCCACTCCCCAGTTCTTTCCAGATATCCATTTTTTAAAACTGCTCTTGAAACTGGTAGGAAGAAATTTGTAACATTTTCTTGACTCAATATGAAGCCAGTAGGTAACATGGAGATGGCCTGCTGGGAGACTCTCTGACAGAGTCTGGCTTTAGAGTTCTTGTGATTCTGCACCAGATCCAGTGCAGGAAATAATTCCATAGTCTCCAGCCCTGCCTCCAGTGGTAAATGTGCAGCGGTCAGGATATGTTCAAAGTTCACAGGAATCCATACTATATTGTCCAAGCTACTGAGGGGGCAACCAATGTCCCAGTATTCTATGGGATCACTAACATTTATAGACTGCTATATCCTTCAGCTAACATAAGAGTATGTATGCATTTGTGGAACAGTATGTGTCACTTTAATGCTAGCTGTGCATCAATGTACAGCTAGCTCTGTGGCTCAGTTGCACATTGGTGGCATTGGAGTTCAGACTGAAGACATACAATGGGGGTGAGGATGGAAATTGCTATTTTGGGATCTGCATGACTCCAGTGCAGGGCTGCCCCGTGCTGCTTTGAGAAGTACTCACAACCCTTTCTTCTTCTTCCTACTGGGAATTGCTTCACTCATGCCAAAATTCCCATCCTGTTAGCATTTCTGTGTAGGAAACGGCATGTAGCCAGCATGTGCATCTTCACATGTAACAAAGGCACAGGTGCATCTCAGTTAATGTACACAGCATTACATTGGTGTGTGGAACTGGTAGGGTGGAGGGACCAGCAATAAGTGGAGCAAGAATCAATGAGAGGCAGAGTCACCCCCTGATTGGTTGTAAGGAAGAAGGCAGTCAGGTGGGACTGGCTCATGACGGGCTGGTGGGGCAGTGCCCCATTCACCCTAATGGACCAGCCTCCACTGCAGGGCTAGAAGCTTTGACTGGTAGCAGGTTCCCATATATACAAAGCAGGTTGCTACCTTGCGATCCAGATGTGGACCTTTAAATCACCTGTTGACAGAGATAAGGCAGCCATGGATCTGCCCACCCATTCACTTGCCACTTCTGCCATCCACACCTCCTCACGTGCTGTGGTGAGCAGACTCAAAGCAGGTGAGGGTATGTGTGGATGATAGGACTGAGAAGGGAGATGGAGGGAGCAGCCACAGCTGCCTTGTCTCCCATTTCAGTGGTGGCATAAATGTGCGATACATGATGCAACTTCCTACAAAAAATAATCCCCGCATAAGAGATTCATCATATATGAAGCAGCAAAAGCTGAACACAGAACCTAAAAATAGCACAGTCAGGCAGCTGCAATAACATCCTAGCAGTACCATCTCAACTCAGCTCAATTGCTCAACACACACTGCTTCCGTTTGATACCCCACACTCACACTGTCCTTCAAACTCACAGCACAAGCACACCTTTGGCCCAAACAATCAGCAGAGAGCTGCCACATACCCAGGGCTGTGTGTAGGTTACAATTCCATGCAAGCACAGAAGAAAAAGATATTGGCAACAGACCTCTGCTCCCTGAGAAGCTGTTTTCATTTTTAAAAACATTTGTAGCTCTGAAGATTACAAAAACATGCTTTAAAATGTGTGAGCAATACCTCCTGAAATCTCAGAAGCATAAGAGGTGGCTGTTATAAGATTTTTGAGGTCAGATGGTAGGGCGTTTGGTAGCTCATCCCTCCCCATGAATAGCAAGAATAGAATAAATTATGCACAGTGGTAAGAAAAGAAAAAGAATAGAATCATGCAAAATAACAGAAGTTATTAAACTTTGCTTAATTTGCATAATTCACACAGGTCACAGAATTCAGCTTTCTTGATGATAATTTTGATATTTTTAAACCTCAGGGGACATACAGCCCTGCAAGTGCCAGTCTGCTCCAATTCCTCCCCACCCTCCTCCCACCCATCATGTAGTCACAGCATAACCACATTAACCTTCCCAACCACACTCAGCCCAGTTGGAAAAAAACACCCCTGAACCACCCTGGATTTTACCAGAGCAGTTTGCCCTACTCCCAACACCCCCCCTCCCAATGTGCTGTATCCCAAACATGGCCCCAGAAAAACAGCCACATTGTGCTTACAGCTGACCCCTGGGGCCCTGGCACCTCAAGCAGTGTCATGCTGTCCGCTAGGTTCTGTCCTTGTCTTCCAAATACTCATTTTGCCAAACACTCCCAGAGTATTGAGCTCCTCCCAGCAGTCCCTTGAAAACAGACTCTCAGCATCAGCCCCATTTCGAGAGTCTGCTTCAATGGCTGTGTAGCTTACAGCATCCCTGCAGCTCAGTCCCGGCTTTTCCCTTCCTTTGTGGGGAGGGATGCAAAGATATTGCAAACCAAAGATATGTACCACTTAAATCTGGAGGGGGAAACCATCCCTCCTGTGTTTCTGTGGGATACACCCAGGGCTCCAGTTTTCAAGTGTACTATGAAGTACATGACATCTTTGTCTGCTTTTGCAGAATTTGGATCTGGCCATTCCAAATTGCCTCCCGAAACTAAGAGTCAAGTCTTTTTGTCCAATTTGCTTCCTAAAAAGAAAAGAACTTGTGGCTCAAGACTCAGTCTTGCTTCCTCCCAGTGCATCCACAGGCTTTCCCTCCAGTGGGGTCTCCAGGTCAGCCTGACAGCAGTCTTGGCTTCCGTTATGAGGCTCGAACTTGGAGACAATCCTGGCAGTCTCTGGAGTGATCTCAAAGTGCTTGCGCTTCCCACGAGTGTCTGGTGAGGCGCTGCGGCTGCTTGTACCCGGCGCCAGGAGAGCACTTACTGACTCTGAGCTAGACAAGGCAGCAGCCAGCAGAGGCAGACTGGAAACGTTTGGGATGACAGTGCGCGGGTGTTTCACAGGCATTCGACTAAAGCGTCTCCTGCACTGTGGGCTCATAATGACATTTGGTTCAAGTATAGAGTTGCTCAGTTCGGTGCCATTCCTGCTGTTCAGCTCTGAGTGAGGAGAATACACATGTTGGAGAATTACAGGAGAAGGCAACTTGTCTAATGTATCATCCCAGGACGCAAAATATCTTAACCTGAAAGATGCTTGCTTAAAAGCAATGGTTAGTATAGTTTAGCTGGGCCACCTTAGGGAAGCTCTTTCTTGATTACTCCCAATATGAATTCTCAGACCTGGCTCCAAATATTTTGGGGCCCTGAGCAGGCTGCCATTGGTGGGCTTCCCCAAGCCTTGACTGGAGCCCACCTGGCACCAGTTTCCATGACACTGCCGAAGCCACAAGCTTCCCCTGCTTTCTCGTGTGAGCATGAGGAGAAGGGGCAATCACCAGCCTCCCCATTAAGCACGCTAGTGGGCTTTCCTGTCAGAGGCAGGAGCACTACATTGGGCCTTGAGCCAAGTGGCCCTTTGACTCCCAGCCCATTAAGAGCGGTACTACTGCTGGGTAAGCCTGCGAGAGAGTGCACGAGAGGAGGAGAAGGGAGAGGAGGAGGAGGAGGAAACTGGAAGCTCCAGCAGAACAACTGCCGGGGGCAGGGGGTCCAAGTAGCAGTGGGCATTGAGAGGAGGGGCAGTCATGATGTTAGCCCTAGTGGGCCCTGCTGGAATGTAAGGGCCTCTGCTAATGCCCCAGTCTTCTTTGGGGCAGGAGGCAGCCAAGAAAATCTATCCTTTGCAGTCAGTGCAATAGTAACCTCCAACTCTGGTATTGCTTGGCTATGATAGAAGCGTTTTGAAGCTTTTTTATTCCTTAGGGAAGGTCTGCATTAAAGACATGTTTAATGCTAGTTTAAGCTGGTATAGCACAGTGGGGAGGGAAGCCTGGCTGGGAGTCCAGAGCCTATGAGTTCAAATCCCCGCTCGTGTCTCCTGGGTGTCAAGGGCCAGCTAAAGATCACCCCCACAGGGAGTGGCTCGGGGATTACGTGCCCTGCCACCTGTGCAGCCGTGGGCAAGCTGCAGAGTCCCAAGGAGCCCAGTTGCCCCCCCAGCTGGCAGTTGTGGACAAGGAAGGGGCTGGCTTGTGTAGCTGTGGCAAGCTGAGGAGGCCCTAGCCAGCTGGGGAGGACTAGCCTCAGAGGGAGGCAATGGTAACCCCCCTCTGAATACTGCTTACCATGAAAGCCCTATTCATAGGGTAGCCATAAGTCGGGATCCATTTTTTTCAACTATCATCAGCAAATAAGAAGAGTCCTGCTGAATGAGAGCAACAATTCAACTAGTCCAGCATCCCATTTCCCACAGTGGCTAACCAGAGGCCTCTGGGAAGCATTTGGATAGGGTCACGCTCCCTTTGATAAATCAGCTTCACTCTTTTGGAGTGTTCCTGGACCTAGCTTTCCTCCTGATTCCCTAGGTAGTGACCATGGCTAAGAGTGCTTTTTGCCCAGATTAGGCTGGTGTGCTAACTATGTTCGTTTTTGAAGATGCATGATGTGGCTACAGTCACACAAAGGTGGGATTACCACAACTCTCTACATGAGGCTGCTCTGGAAACCAGTTGGGAAAATTCAGTTGGTACAAGATGCTGTGGTTGAAAGCTTTTACTAGCACAAGTTTTGGGAAGTATGCAACCCTTTATATCGGTTACCCTGGCTGCTTGTCTTTCTTCTGGGTTCAATTCAAAACATTGGTCACTACTTTTAAAACCCTAAACAGTCTTGTAACAAGGATACCTTAAGGCAGGTGTGGGAAACCTGTGACCCTCCAGATGTTCCTGAACTATAATTCCCATCATCCTTGGCTGTTGGCCATGCTTGCTGGGGCTGATGGGAGTTGTAGTTCTGAAGGACCAAACGTTCCCCATACCTGCCTTAAATATAGTTTCCTTTCATGTGATTCTGCCAGTCCACTTAGATGAGTGGGTCCCATCACCTTCTGAGGCAAGGTTGGTGTAAACATGTGAAAGGGTCTTCTTCTGTTGCTGCACTCAGCGTTTGAACTCTCCTGCCCTGGGAGACTTCTCTGATGATGTCTGGCTGCCAAGTAAAAACATTTCTGCTTTGGCAGGCTTTTGGCCCAACTGCTGCCTGATTATATTTTTGTCTTCTGCCGCTCTCTTTTTGTTTTTTACAATTCAAACCTATGCACGTCTACACAGAAATATGCTTCACTGAGTTGAGTGAGGTTTATTCCCAGGTACATGGACCACAACCTCAGCTGCTTGTTTTTATATAATGCTGCTTTTATATAATTGGCTGCTTTTATACAGTGATGTTGGCTGCCTTGAGATTTTCTTCTGATAGGGAATGGAAAGGCAGTGTACAACTATTTAATCATTGTGTTCTTCCCTCACAGGAAGAACTGTTGAAAACTACAGTTTGGTAGTCATGAAACTGGCAGTGTTATATAAGGCCACAAAATACTCCTTATTATGCCATATAATAAGAGACCTCGCGATAATGTTGCTTGCTGAACCGCAGATTCGGAAATACCTCACGACGATGTCCCTGGAGTGAAATACTGCTTAGATTGCAGCTTTCATTATAACACGGAAGCCCTGTAACGCGGGTGCATCCTTTGTCCCCCCACCCCTGCTTTATAGTGAGGCTCTACTGTGCTTATTTTTAATAACCCATCTAAGCTGTAAACCGCCCAGAGAGCTTCGGCTATGGGGCAGTATATAAATGTAATAAATAAATAAATAAATAAATAACCACAAGCAACCAAGCAGTTGCTTGAAAAAACTCAGTAATTTAGGGCTGTCAGAGAAGCAGCATGGGATCTGAGATGTGCATTCTAAGATGCCTTACAATGTCACAGAGAATTCTGACAGAGAATTGTTGGAGTTTGCATAGAAAAACTGGAGCGCATCTCTCAGATAGTGTGATGTAGTCACTGCAGGTAGCAAAATATCTGGGTGCAGCCTTCATTACAGGTCTAGAGAACATAACTAGAGATGTGAAGGCCTGAAAAAAAAACCTGGAACATTTTGGGGGGGAAAGTGTTGTTGTTTTCATTTTTTTCCCAGGAAAAAACCAAAGTCTTCAGAAAAAAAGGGGATTAAAAAAAAATCCAATTTTTTCCTTCACATCTCTAACCATAGCAGATATCATTTGGGTTTGACCATTCTAGTAACAGAGCAGACAAATAAAGAGCGTAGAGGCTTTTTGAAATGTTGATAGAGTGAAATATGGGCCACTATTCCTGAAATGTCTAATCTATATACTGTAAAAACTTTACCTACGGTGTCCCCGCTTATGGGGCAGTGGGTTTGCTCCATATACTGCTTCTGCCTGGTATCAGTGGAAGAACAATCCTCAGCCACACTATCATCTTCATCTAGATACGGCTTGGAGGAGGGTTTCTGTTGGAAAAAGTTGTATTTGTGAATCTGTGTACTGAACTCTCCTGGCAATTTTATGAAGGTACAGCTGCTGCAAGAAAATGGTAAACAAAGCAGACAGGACTTGCAAAAGATAAGAATCAGAGATAGACGAAAAGAAACCTCTCTCTCTCTCTCTCTCTCTCTCTGTGTGTGTGTGTGTGTGTGTGTGTGTGTGTGTGTGTGTGTGTAAAGGGGGGTTCATTTCAAAAAATTTAATCTGAGTGCCACATTTTAAAATTTCCATATTCTCATAGTTTCAGAAAAATTATTGTCTTAAATTTTACCCTGTTGAAACATCCAATTTGTTTCTTTTCAAAAGTTTCAAACGGATCATTCCCACTTACAATACTATCCTTTGCAATGCTTGGCTTCCGAATTGTGTGTGGTTTTGATATGTTAAAACTGATTTATTCCAAGAAATTTGAAATGGTGGCAAAATGTCCCCACCCCCCCCAAATAATGCTTTGGTAATTGATTTATTATTTTACTGAGATTCTACATTCATTTAAAACACTGGCATCTCCATTTTGGTTTGCACCACAAAGTCTACCATGCATAGGCTGACAAGCTCAGAATAAAAGACAGAGGTAGTAGAATATGAGAACCAATGGATCCTTGTATGCTCAGTCTTGTAGTAACTTTATGGTCTGTTACTCATATTGATAGCAGTCTTAAGACTCAGAGTACAGCCTGAGCAGGACCACATAGTGCAGGTTTGCTGGAATGTACAGCATCCAATTACACATCAGGGGTTGCATTTTGGATTTTTTTCCCATATAAAACTCCTTGCATATATAAAGCTAGCATGTTAAGAAGAGTTCTAGCTTAATCTTTCCCTTGATATGTTCATTTTCCATGTGCAAGAAGGTGTGTTTATGTGGGAAACGTGATTCTTTTACATGTAGAATGAAGTGGTACAGTCCAGCAACAAAAGCTGTGATTCTTCAGATTCCATAGTTCAGCTTTTATACTAAATTCAGCCAATGGTCCACTCGTAGCCTAGTACCATTAGCCTTGACAAGCAGCAGCTCTGTATTTTCCCCAAAAAAACATATTGAGAACCTTTATCTAGAGATATTAAGGATTGAATCTGAATCTATAGCCTCATGTATTGACAGCATAACTGAGCTATTGTCATCCCTGTCCCAACCTTAACAGTGACAGGACAACAACATGATATGATCATCTTCCTCCTGAACTGGGCACAGTCATGTTTTCTTGCCATAGCCCAATATTCCTTTTATATTGGATGGTTCCTATATTGAATCTATTCTCCTGTGTTTTTGCAATCACTTACCCCATTCTAAACACCACCATTTTGAAATAGGTGTATGTGTGCAGGTCTATCCCTGGAGAGTGTGTATGAAGGAATAAGAAAATGCAAGAACCCCTCAAATAATGAAGAGCATATATTTGGGAGTACCCCTTTCCTACCTCAGAAGACACATCAAGATATTTTTCATTGCTTGAAATAACTTCATTGGTATTTGCTTCTTTCAAAGAGTTGTCACGTTCACAAAGCCCAGATGAAGGCAGGTCATCCATCCCAAAAATCCTTTCATAGTTGAGGATGAGAAACTCAATCAGCTGGGATTGGTACCCTGAGTCCACGAGACACGACATGGAAACATCATTGCCCAAGGGAGGGTGGATTAGTGTAGGACCAAAGGTGATCCCCAGGTTGTTGGGAGACATCTTGTTCTCCTCATATCTCTCAGCCACTCTTGAGGAGAGAGAGAGAGAAAGAGATTCATCAAGGTTTTGAACACTAAACATTCTTCATAAATGAGGGATACTGAGATGTTTATGCTACATTTTCAATTAATCTTATTTTATTTAACAAAGTTTATATACCGTTTAATTGTAACAAAACCTCAAAGCGTTTTACAAGAAATATTAACATGATCAATAAAAACAGTTAAAACAAGTAATTAAAGCATTTAAAAATAATTAAATCATCAGTAAACTAAAAAGGGATTAACACACATCAATGAGGTTGCTAGGCATTTTCATTTCCTGCCTTAAACAAATTCAGGGTTTATCCACTTAATTTTGAAAAGAATATCCATGGTTTGTGGGTATGGGATGGGAAAAAGTTATTGCATCACCTATCCATCACAGGCACTGTTCAATAGGGGCTGTAACAGTTGTGCAACTGCAATGTCGCTAGCAATGGTTCTGCTATATTGGGGTGGAATTATATTTTTCTAGTAATTTAATATTACTGCTTAAGTATTGGAAAAATACAATCTTCCTTCCAGAGTACTACTGTGAGTGAAAAGCCTTGGACCCTGCATATAAAAAAAAAGACAATTATAACTTGAGCCTATCAGTGCAATCACTTGAGATTCTCCACTCCTTGTACAAGCTGGCATTGCAAGGATTCACTCTGGAGTACTCTTTACAACCTTCTTTTTCATAGGTATCTTCCTTATACCAGGTCAGATTATTTGTCCATCTAGCCCTATGTTTTCTATGACTGGCGGCAGCTCTCCAGGGTTTCCGGCAGAGATATTTCCCAGCATCTGCTACCTGATCATCTTAACTAGAGACGCCAGGGACTGAACCTGGGATCTTCTATCTACAAAGAATCTGCTTTGCAACTGAGCTGTGACTCAGCCTTCAGAAATCTAACATACAAATAACTAAACACAGGTCTCGATATTTGGGGTGTTGTCAGTATTTCTGGTTCCTGTCACTTCAACTACATATTGATTATGGTTATTGTTAGATTTAAGAATATTAATATCCCACTTTACAGCTCTAGAAAGGACATCCGGAGGAGCACCTATTCCTAGAAGACAAGAGCTGTGGATTCAGTGCTAGGGCTCATCTAGACAACTGCAAAATGTGTGACACACCCGCTATGTGTGTTCATTATTTTTCGGTTGTCCAAATGACATCTCAAGCTGTTACGCATTTTCGCAGGTTAAATCCGCTCCTTGCAATACCGGCAAAAATGCGATTTGCTGTTTAAAATAGGGAATCATCCGCTGTGCCTTCAGGAGTTACGATGCAATACCACGGACTTTACAGCTGATGGGCGGTTCTTGGGCGTTTCCCCTTGCCCCTTCTCCTCATTCCAGCCAATCACGTATCTGCACTTTTGCACATGTGCGAGAATAAGCCCGGGAAAATTGAACCAATCATCGCAATGGTGGGGTGTTGGGGGGGGGTCTGCAACTACTGCACAGATGCATTTTATTTTTTGCCAGCCTGCAAACTGGGCGGCCGCTCTGGGTGAGATCTGCAATGCACAGCAAGCGAGAAAGGGGGAATGGTCGGTTTCAGCCTGCCTCCGAAAGCTTTGTCAATTTCATTCTACTTGCTGGGGGGTTTGCTTCAAATCAGAAAAGAATACATTGGTTTAAGTGTAATATGCAAATACAAACAAGAAAAGGGCTTCTGGCCAGTTTCAAGCCTGCTCCAGCAAGCTTTGTCAATTTCATTCTCCGTGGGAAAGAAAGGGAGAAGGAGGGGGGGGTGACACGTTTCTTGCTTTTTTGGAGAAATAAGTGCAATTGCCAGCGTGTGTATCTCCTTAAATATCAATAAAGGCAGAAAAGCATACATTCATTTAAGTGTAATATCGCAAATACAAACAAGAAAAGGGCTGCTGGTCGGTTTCAAGCCTGCTCCAGAAAGGTTTGTCAATTTCATTCTCCATGGGAAGGAAAGGGAGAAGGAGGGGGGGTGACACGTTTCTTGCTTTTTTGGAGAAATAAGTGCAATTGCCAGCGTGTGTATCTCCTTAAATATCAATAAAGGCAGAAGAGCATACATTCATTTAAGCATAATATCACAAATACCAACAAGGCAGGCGTGAAACCGACCAGCAGCCTTTCCTTCCCAGGCGAGAACTCCTTTACAGCCATATTGTGCTTCGTTGCAAAGGGGGAGAGGAGCATACGCAATTTTTTTACTGACCAATTGGTTGATAGGGGGAGGTTTTAGGGGTGGAGCTTGGAAAAAGCGAAAAGAATGTAGGGGTCTTACCCCTGCATGTGCGTCTGCAAAAAAGCATTTTTTTTAATTGGGAAAGAGCGAACTAAAAGGCAAAGTGAGGACTATCAGATGACAAACCGAATATGGAAACCCTGGATTATCCTGCTCCGTTTGGATAAGCCCCTAGTCTCTCTGTTACCTGTACAGGTGAGCAATTAGGTGCTGTAAGGTGTTGTAATTTGTTGCTGCGAGTTTGCTCAGTAAATCCTTTGTGCTCTTGATGGGATCTGCCAATGTCTCAGAATCATCCCCTGTTGTTCTCTGCAAGTTCCTTGAAAGGGCCATGAAATCATCATAGAGAGTGTATGGGAGCACAGGACTGGAAAGCTGCAACAAGAATGGGGAGCAAGGGTCAGAACACCTTCCCAGTGCTAGCCCTTTGGGCTTAAATTTGATTGCAGATGTCTTCAGTTCCCACTGGGCTCCCCATTTTCAGATATCTTGACTACTAGACTATCTATATAGGTCTCCTATTGTGTCCCTGTCTACATCCCAAGCCAGCCACAGTGTTCTCCCATAACTCTTATGGTTTAACTCAGGACTTCCAGTTCTCAGAATTTTGTGTGTCTCAGGTAGTAGAACTCAGTGGATTGGTGTGTGTGTGTGACATCACTGCCAAATATGGTTCTCCACTGTCTCTGCAACATAATTTAATTAAATCTGCACCACTGATTTAGCAAACTGCCTCCCACATTTGACAACTGAGTGCAGAGATCTCACTTCTATTACTCGGCCAAAATAAAAGGCAACATCTGCTTGATTATTTTGGTCTCAAAGTTTGTGGCATGAGTGATGGACCTCTGGAAGAAGAGGACAGTCCCAACATGGGCCATAAGGTAAAGAAGCTTCCAAAGGAGGGTCAGGATCTTCTGGCTGAAATTAATTCCAGCATGGTGAAAATGCATAGTGATCAAGTGATGAAATGGGGGGAAGTCCTGAGACTATAAGAATCAAGTACTGGAGAACTTAAGAATAAAATGAAAGACACGACAAAGACTGGGGATGACAAAATGGACTTATGCATTAAACATCAGAGAAATTAACATGGTTGTATAAACAAAAGCTGGACATAAATTCAAGGGTGGAGTACCTGGAAAATCAGAGTAGATGGGGGAATGTGAGTGGAATCCCTCCTTCAACCCTAACCCTGATGAGGTGGTGGGAGATCTTCTAGCAGCCAAGAAGGAAGATTGTGACCACTTAAAGAAACTTAACCGGTAAGCAACCCGTCTTTCTTCTTTAAGGTTTATATGCAGTTACACATATGGGAGATTACCCAGCTGATCTACCAGAAAATAGGTACAGGCAGATCAGTTGAATAAATTCTGCAGGATAGCTCTTCCAAAAGATGCATTTACCCTGGCTCTGACATCAAGGATGTAGTAATGAAGGTCAATGGAATAGCCCAGAAGGCTGCTCTGCAAAGATTAAGCAGAGATACAACACAAAACAATACTGCTGAAGCAGAAACAGCTTGAGTGGAATCCCTCCTTCAACTGTGGAGGGACGCATCTCACTAGTTGGCACATAGTGCAACAGTTGATGCTGTCCATTGAGACAAATAATGAGACAGACATTGAGAAGAAACATACTTGTTCTTTCATAGTCCCTGGTAGTATACAAAGAGATGAGGGTTGTCTCACGAATGCTAGGCAGTCCCTGAAGGAATGCCAGAGCTGTTTGAACGTCCAAGATGTGCAGATGCCATTCTGTATTGTTGTTGGGATCAGGGAAGAAGGCAGCATCAAGTCTTAGTTCAGAGAAAAATCTGACTTGATTTTAGGCTTAAAAAATTGCACCCTGATGTAATACTGCTTTGACCTTGTGGAGATGTAAATAAAGTGGATTGACCTGAAGGGCTCAAAGCTCATTGACCTGTCTGGCAGAAATGCTGGCTATCAGAAAGACAATCTTAAACAATCAGAGTCATAAAATGCCAATTCCCATGGGCTCAAACAATTGCCTCATTTGCTTGGGACAAGGGACATTTTCACTGAAATATGGGAGGATGAGTAGGAGAGTAGAGATTGTTCAGGTCCTTGAACACATCCTTTTTATTGTGCATTCATCATGATTTGTGCTGCCAAAAGTGATTATATACAATTGTGCTTTCAATATTATTTAAACCTGCCAAGATTTCGGGATAGTTATACTGCTTAATTGATGCATGTCCTGTAGTTTCCTGTTAAAATCCTGTAACATTTTATAATGCAAATGTTGCGGTTCTTTTTTTTCACTTCCACTTTGGCAATGTGACATGGCCACTCCCACATACTTCCTGTTGGTGCCGGATACCAGCCTTCCTGTGAGTTTTTTTTGTGTGTGAAAATGAATGATAGTTTAGCACAGTGATCACACCCTAAACATAAAAACTTTAAAAATGTGATAGCATAGCATCATAGCACAAATAACTAACGCTTGGGGGAAAGGGGGGAATTGGGTATGGCAGGAATATAGACAATGGAATGAGTTGAGTTAGTGTGAATGCTATGATACGGGAACATTGGGAAAGCATTGCAGAATAACTGATAAAGCAGCATGATGGATGGATGGACCAGTATAAATCCACTTCAGATGCACTATTAATGCATCGGTGACATGTTGCTCCATACACCTGCAATAAAACAGCATTCTGGATGGGCCCAAAGATGAACTAAGCAGTGGGAAAAAACAGAGAAGTTACCACTGGCAGGTGGTATACAACAATAGCTACCAAGTGCTCTTTGAAGGATGGGGAGGTCAAACATGTGAAGATGCAAGACATACTGCAGCACCAGCAGAATGGATGTTAGGAAGAGCAATACTCCCTTGCTTGCTGCACAAGCATTAAAACACTTTCCATTCACTGTAGTCGGCTTCCAGGAATAGAGCAGAAACTTACAGACTGAGGAGAGCACATGTGCCAAAATTGGATCCACAGACCGAGTGTGGGGAGGTGAGGGTGGAGAACAGTTGTTGATTATGGGATAGAAAGTCCTCTACCAGAGGGAAGGTGTAAGATGGGTCACCTTGGTGCAGCAGAGCTAATATTCACTTATTTATTCCATGTTTGAAACAGAAATCAATCCAGCGAATATGATTGGTATTCACTGCTGTTGTTGCTTTCAATCTACAAACAATACATAATTGATTACATTCACCCCGCCCTATTTGCATTGCACTTCCTTTGCATTGAAATGAATGGGGTGAAATAATACAATGACAACATAATGTATGCAATTAATTACATAATTAATTAATTATATCAATTGCATAAGTTACATAATAAAGACAGCAAGATGAATGACAGTTTTTTGCAGAAGATGAACTGCAGTGGAATGGAAACAGCGCTGCACGTGATCAATCCTCACCAGAGTTGGCTGTGGAAACCTTGTCCAATTGCCTGGAGTCCATAAGTGGATGGATGGGAGAGAACAGGCTGAAGCTGAACCCCAACAAGACCGAGGTGATAAGGGAAGGTTGGGAAACTTTGACCTGGTGTTTAATGGGGTGAGATTGCCCCTAAAGGACCAGGTCCGCAGCCTGGGGGTCATTTTGGACTCTCAATTGTCCATGGAGCCCCAGGTATCTGCAGTAAGTCGGGCAGCCTGGTACCAACTTCATCTGGTACAGAGGCTGCGACCCTACCTTCCTATACATCTGCTTCCACGAGTGATACATGCCCTGGTCTCCTCTCGATCAGACTACTGTAATGCGCTCTACGTGGGGTTACCCTTGAAGACGGTCCGGAAATTGCAGCTGGTACAGAATGCGGCGGCACGCTTAATAAAGCAAAGCCGTCACCGGGATCATGTCACCCCAGTGTTGATGGAGCTACACTGGTTGCCAGTTGTATACCGGGCCCAATTCAAGGTGTTGGTATTAACCTTTAAAATCCTAAACGGTTTTGGCCCAGTTTATCTGAAGGAACGCCTCCAGTATCATCAAATATGCCGCCAAACAAGATCGGCCTCACAAGACCTTCTCTCGGTCCCACCGGTGAAAACAGCTAGGCTGGTGCGGACCAGAGAGAGGGCCTTCTCGGTCGTAGCCCCCACCCTCTGGAACTTGCTTCCTTTTGACCTTCGACATGCCTCCTCCCTGATGGCTTTTCGTCGAGCCTTAAAGACCTTGTTATTCAGGCAGGCCTATGGGATTTCTGGGGTGGGTTAGGCTATTATGTTGCATTACTAACGGGTGGTTTAGATGTATTGTTGTTTAATATGGTGACTGTTGTATGAATATGTTTTAAATTGTATTTTATATTGTGTAAGTCACCCAGAGTGTCTGTTAAGTCAGACAGATGGGCGACTAACAAATAAAATTTTATTATTTATTATTATAAAACAGAAAATGATGCCTTCTTACATTCCTAAATACAATAAATAAAAAGTAATAATAAAAATAGCCTGGAAAAAATAGGGAATAAAGAGACAGAAGTAGCAGAGTAACTGCAGGTTGTGTGTTATGTGACCAAGGAGCAGGCACAAAGCAGTGGTACTTCAAAATGAACAAAGAGTGCTACTATGGACTGAACCCAGCTGCAAGTTTCTTTTTTTATATTATATTTGTTTTCACCCTTAGATAGATAAAACAACCCCTAAAAGGATAGGGATGTTTTGATTGATGCATTCCCACTGTCTGTTAAAGGCATAACCTGTGGGAAACCACTCTCAAGTTTAGGGGAATGTGGTTCTACAGATGGCTCTATCTCTATTCCTTACCTCCTTAAGGAAATGTTTAAGGACTCCAGTGATGTCATGAGGTGAATGATCTGAGAGCTCCACCAGCCTCCGGCCATTCTCAAAGGCCTGGCACAACCTCTCCACGCGTGCTTTCGCCCCACTGATGCGGTAAATGCCCTGCATTGAGGACAAAAAGAGAGACCGAGTCTGGTGCAACCTGAGTTGAAGGTGATGTAGGTGTCAAAAAGACAAGTGGAACTGCTCTCTGACCCAGCAGAGTGGCAGGTGTGTGTGTGTGTGTGTGTTATGGATTGGAGATTGGACTGCTGGGACATGAAACTAGGATATCTTTGCATGCTGTTCTCCTCCCTGTCCTGAAACTGTGAGACATCTCTTGCAGGCCAAGAAGCAGACACCTTAGCTTAGCTGGAAGTCAGGGCTATAGGGCCCAGAGAGAGAAATAGTCATTCAGCAACATTAAAGCACACATTGGAGTCCTGGAACTGGCCATATCCTAGGGTCTCACAACTTTCTGACCCATGTGATGCTTTCTTTCCTGTTTCTGTATATTCATTGAAATGTTGCAATACACACACAAAGAAGCAGGGAGCCTTTCTTTTCACCACATTTTAACATCTAAATCCTGCCATGGCACAGCCTAGGCTGCTCTTCATTATCAATGAGGCTACTCATCACTTCAAAATTTCTCAATACCTGGGAACACCCACCACTGTTTCCTTGTTACTGTGAAAAGAGAGTTGTGAGAAATGTTGACGGTTTAAAGCATACAGATCAAGACAAAAATAATTAAACTACAGCAGGGAATCAAGAGGCTCTCTTCTACCAAGGTATCTTGCTGGACCGTCTGGAGGGATTAGGAATAGGAGGCACAGTATTAAACTGGTTCCGTTCCTTTCTCTCCGATAGACAACAGCAGGTGGCATTGGGAGAGGTGGTTTCAGACCCTTGGCCTCTCAATTGTGGTGTGCCACAGGGCTCTATCCTCTCTCCCATGCTATTTAACATTTATGTAAAGCTGCTGGGAGCCATCATCAGTAGGTTTGGGCTGCAGTGCCACCAATATGCGGATGACACTCAGCTCTACCTCTCATTTAAGTCCTCACTAGAGTCGGCTGTGGAAACCATGTCCAAGTGCCTGGAATCCGTGAGTGGCTGGATGGGAAGAAACAGGCTAAAGCTGAATCCTGCTAAAACTGAAGTACTGCTCGTGGGAGACAAGGGAAGGTTGGGAAACATCGACCTGATACTTAATGGGGTAAGATTACCCCTGAAAGACCAGGTCCGCAGTCTTGGGGTGATCCTTGACTCCGGGCTGACTGGAGGCCCAGATTTCATCGGTGTGCCGAGCAGCTTGGGGTCAATTGCGTCTCATACGAAGGCTGCAACCCTACCTTCCTGTACATCAGCTCCCACTCGTAGTACACGCTCTGGTCACCTCTCGTTTAGATTACTGCAATGCGCTCTACGTGGGGTTACCCTTGAAAACAGTCCGGAAATTACAGCTGGTACAAAATACGGCGGCTCGTTTACTTACGAATAGCCGCCGTTATGATCCTATTACTCCAGTGCTTTATAATCTACACTGGCTTCCAGTTGCTTTCCGGGCTCAATTCAAGGTGTTGGTATTAACCTTTAAAGCCCTGTACGGTGTCGGCCCAGTATATCTGATGGAGCGCCTCCACCGTCACAAATTGAGCCGCCCTACAAGATCTGCCACGCAGGGCCTTCTCTCAGTCCCACCAACTAAAGTGGCTAGGTTGGTGAGGACTCGAGAGAGAGCTTTTTCTGTGGCGGCCCCCTCGATCTGGAACTCCCTCCCAATAGATCTTCGTCATGCCCCTTCCCTGGATATATTTCGCCGGGGCCTGAAGACTTGGCTTTTTAATCAGGCCTTCGCAACCTCTAAGGTGAATCAGCCTTGAACTAAAATGTTGATAAATCTATCATATTGTAAACTTTGTATTGTACTGTACTGACTATATTTATTATTGTATTTTATCGTGTTTTATTGTTCGCCGCCTAGAGTGGCCATCGGCCAGACAGGCGGCTTATAAATTAAAGTGTATTATTATTTTATTATTCTGCAGCCAGGGCTAACTTTACCTACCCTCTTATATATATATATTTCTAGATCAGGAAAAGCTCCATTCTGCGTCTTGTCTAAATAGATGTGCAAATTAATATGGTTTTCGTGTGTCTATTTTGCAATATTTCTTCTCCTAACTGCTAGTTTCAGGAAAGGGCCAAGACTTCCTCCTATTGACCACCAGAATTCCTGTTCTGGCCCCACTCGTTCGTGAGATTTCACCTGGTTGTTGTCACGTATTTTTCAAAATGAATGTCAAGAGATATGTTTGTTCTAGATTGCTGTATTTCCATAGAATCGAGGAATACAAATGGACTGATCTTTAGCAATTCATAGCCTAGTAGTTATTTGGCTGATTGAGCCTTTGTGCATGGGCAGCAGATGGATACCCTGCTGCTGCTTGTTTTAGATTCTGACAGGTTCACAGCTTGTGCTCTGACGGATTTCTGCATGCAGGCAACAAGTTACCTGCACTCCCAGGGCACGACTTTCTATTTCCGAGGTACACTTCACCACAATGAATGGCACCTCCTCTGGGAAATCCCGTGGCACTTGAATGAAGTCAATCCCAAAGAGCGGAATCCGTGTTGGCAGTTTCTGGTGACCACAGTTGATGAGAAGGCTCTCCAAACATTTCTTGTGACAGGTCAGGAAGCACTGCAAGTGACCCACAGGTACTGTGTTAGTCTGGCTGGACTCTCTTCCAACCCAGTAGATGCCCCATGTTTATTTCTCACATCTCAGTACTCTGAGGAGTGTGTAATGTGCCAACAGTATAGGAAAAACATTTTCATTAGTGTTGTGTTTGTGGGCCCCTCACTCTCTTTTCCAGGGTTCATATCCAGGCACAGGGGGTGTCAGAGCACATGCTCCGTCTTCTTTTACATGTCTGTTACGCTTGTCTAGTTCATACTGCCAATCAAGCCTCATTGAAGCACAGTCATCAAGTACAGTTAAAGGGTGTGAGGATATGGTTGATGTTCAAAATATCCTGTCTCAGGGCAAAATACTGACTTAGATTAATGGATTTACAGCACCATCCTTTTCATATTCACCGAGAAGTAGTGATTCGGTAAGTATGTTTAGGATCACAGCTGAAATCAGAATTATTTACAGACTTATGATTCTAAGAATCTGTCTCACTGCTTATATTGTAAGCTCTAGGGGCTGTTTTTTTTGTAGCTCCCACTTTCTGACACCAAAGTGCTGGTCCTAATGCTGTACTGAAGCTGACAGTCTGCCTGAGAGCCAAACCTTTAATTGCAGTACAGCAGTCCCCTTTAATGCTCACTTACCTCTTCACATTCTATGCCACTGACCATGAAGTTCTCACATTCTCTACATTTTGAAGGGCCCCTCAGCCTCCGCAGCCGGTGGGTCTGAGCAGCATTTGACAGGTTGATGTTCTTAAACTGGCACTGGGACAAGCCATTTTCAGATGCAGCATCAGTGAGATCTGAAAAGAGGATGAGGGATGTGGCCATTTTTCTCTACTGCATTGCAGAAATTGCGTCTTGAATGAATAGTGAATAGTTAAGCATGCACCGCCACCAACATAGGGAACAGTCAGAAGTGGGTTGGGAGGATTAGAACAGACAAAGGAAGATCTCTTCAAACCCAGGCTCAAAAGGCTTTCAAAAAGCACGGGGCTGATTTTGGACCAAAGTGAGAACGCTGGATAGGATGAAGCAAGAGCTTAATCTATTCCCAACCAGATACACATAAATGCAATGGCACACTGTGTTGACCTTTGCAATGATTTAACTATGCTCGACTGTGAGTCATGGCAGGGGAGGGGGCACATTGCAGAGTGCAGTGTTTTCAGCAGCTGTGATGCACTGCAAGTGGCATTGCCTGGTACTAAACTACTACTCTACTTCTGAATTCTATTAAATTTATTATATTAACATAACAATTTAACAAAAACAACATTTTGGTCTTCCCTGTCAGGCAGTAAAAAAAAAAGGTAAAGGTGTCCCCGCACTTGTAGTGCGAGTCGTTTGTCTTGCGACGTTTACTAGGCAGACCGTATATATGGGGTGGGATTGCCAGTTCCTTCCCTGGCCTTTCTTTACCCCCCCAGCGTATGCCGGGTACTCATTTTACCGACCATGGATGGATGGAAGGCTGAGTGGACCTTGACCCCTTTTACCGGAGATTCGACTTCCTCCTTCTGTTGGAATCGAACTCCGGCCGTGAGCAGAGCTTCAGCTGCGTTACCGCCGCTTACCACTCTGCGCCATGGAGGATCTGTCAGGCAGTAAGGGTGACATAAATGGCTGAAAAGTCCAACAGTTTTTACAGTCTTTTCAAAGAGGTAAGTGGAATGTGGCCATCTGCTCCATAGCAACATGAAGCCTCCTGATGATGTTACGCATTCCAAATATTTATATATTGTTCTGTAGGTTCTACATCATTGTTATTAATATAATATGATAAAATATACCATACCAATGCAAAATTATCCATCTGTATTTGACCCTGCAGCAGCCTCAGTTTATGAGTTTAGCTTTTCTGACAGCACTATGTGCCAGATTTCCAAATACCAATATGGTATAGCTGCCCCATTTAAGTTTTTCCAGAATCTGGCAACTGTAAAATGAGCTGACACTAACAAATGACCAATCAGCTCTATACATGTTCATTCCATAGTGCCAATTGAGGTGCCTTTTTCTGTTTGTTGATGCATTATGATGTGTAGTTCTTTAAAGACAAGGTTTCCAAGCATTGCACTATACTGGAAGTGGTGATAAGTGTCTTTTGTTCTACAGCCTCTCCATCAATTTGTAGAGGTGTCTCCATTGACACATGCTATTGTCACTGGAGTGGCATACCATCTGTGAATTATTTTTAACATTGCCTCTCTAGTATGGTGGTTTAATGATAGTTTATGCCAAAGAGAATCACCATTTTTTTGTTCAAGCACTGCATCTCAGTCTCTTCCCACATAATAGGTTTAGGCTTTCAATAGTGCCAGTTTCTCTTTCTAACAAGAATTTATAAATGTTTAATACCAGGTCTTATTCCTTCTCCTGTGATATTATGATTAGTGATTTAAATCAGGTTTAAATCTCTTGTGGCGTGACTTTTTATTCTGCTGATTTCATTGTAGCTAAGCCAAGACCTATTGCTATCTTATAATTTGTCCCTCCAGTCTTGTTCAGATAATAGTGTGCTGTCCAAATAAAAATCCTGGAGTTCATAAAGCCATTTTAAATATCCAATTCTGACATGACACCTAGGGCAAGGTCTGGACAAACTGCAGATCATGTGGTGAAATTGTTCCTGGGCAGTACTATTTCAGATGGGGGGGGGATTGTATGACTAACATCCCCCCCATAAAACAAATTACCTTTACATAGAAAACTATATCAGAGAAGAATGGCAATAACCTTCCATTCTACCCAAAGTGCAAGTTTTCTTCGTGGAGGCATATTGTTTCTATGGGGGAACATTCAAACACACAGTCTTCACCTGCCGTCTGAGGCAGTCCATTCCAGGAACAATTTAACCTCATGATCTGCCATTTGTCTAGCATATGTGTGTGCACATCATGCAGTAACAGGATGCTTCCCTCTCCTTTTCATTTTACCAATCTATGGGCTATTGCTTTGTTTCTCACCATTGTCATAGGCTTGTATCAAATCTTTGTCTTCACAGTCCTCAGAGGAGGACACTGTGCCAGTGGATGGAGCTTTCAGCAGCTTCTTGTGCCCTAGATGTCAATGAAATATTTTTAAAAACAAAAAATGGAAGCCTCTAAGAGCAATACAACCAGTTTCTCATTTTTCCAATCTTAAATTCAGTTCTCCACATTTCTGCAGCAATATGTTTTTTTAAAACCCTCAAGAAAATTCTCCAGCACTTTAGTGCAAATTTCTCCTTAAAAAAACACATTTTTGTAGGCAGTTTTGACTAATGTACACATTTTTGCAAGCCTTCCTCATAATATAATGCATTTTTGCATGCTATTTTCACTCATATATTCATTTTTATATGCACTTTCACCTAATATATGCATTTTTGTAAACTTTGTTTGGTTGGCGAACTGCATCACAAAATTTAAATAAGTGCAGATTCCAAAGGATGGCTATGTTGACCGTTGCAATGATTTAACTATGCTATATATACCACATAATCATTTACATTTCTAAGCGGTGTACAAGATATATATATTTCATAGGATTTTAAATATATAAATGTTTATATAATACTTATAGTTTACATTTGAAGGATTAAGGAAGGATAGCATGACCACTTAACACATTGCCGAGAGAGAGAGAGAGAGAGAGAGAGAGAATGTATCATCAGAAAAGAAGACGAAAGTACTGCATAAAATTTGTGCATGCTACTTAATATGTATAGATGCAAATTTAGAAGTAATTGTTATAATTTAAATGGAAATGCAATACATTTCACCACAGTGGGGATGACTATGACTGGGCAACCTGCGTTCCTGCTAAAACTGCTGCCAAGGTGCTAACTAACAACTTAAATCTGTTTGTGAGCCTGGACCCAGTCTAGCCTGACCATGTATCTATCAATAAAGGGAGCATATCTGTGTTAGGTATCTTTGCTTGCCTGGCACCCTATTTCACTGATTTTGCCTTTTTTAAAAAAAATTAAGTTGCTCTCTCTTCTTAGGGATCTTTATTTTTAAATTGGACTTTAAATAGATGACTGCCCTCTGTAAAGTGGAACATATGGCCAAACTAAGGATGGGTTACTTGCTGCTACCTGTTTGCTGCAAGTTTGTATGTAACTCCCTGCAAGCAGCATTTACACAGCTGCGCTTTGTTTTATATCTTTTTACTTAGATATAGATACTGCTGACATTAAATTAGAATTCAAATTCAGAATTTTGTTTTACTATTATATTTACATCACACTCTCACTGAGGACTCCCAGTGATTTTCCATCCAGGTCCACAGTTACAATGCTGAAGCGATTCTGTGGCATCACTTACTTGCAGGCTATTCACACACCCCAATTCAGAATTTATTTATTTATTTAAAAAATGTAAGATCATTTAGGGCAGCCTTTCCCAACCAGTGTGCCTCCGGATGTTGTTAGACCACAACTCCCATCAGCCTCAGCCAGCATTGCCAATGGCTGAGGCTGATGGGAGTTGTGGACCAACAACATCTGGAGGCACACGGGTTGGGAAAGGCTGATTTAGGGATTGCAAAGAAAACAGAAAATAAATTGTCGTTCAGTCTTTCAAAATGCATATTTGAACATATGAAACTCAAAACCAATGTTTGAAAACCAAATTAAAACCCAGGCTTTCAAAGTGATTTGTTTGACATTAATAGGAGAGGCACATTTTAATTTATTTATTTATTGCATTTTCTCCAAGGCTAAAGGTGGCATACATGGTTCTCCTCCTCCTCCTCCTCATTTAATTCTCACAACAACCCTGTGAGGCAGGCTAGGCTAAGAGGTAGTGACTGGCCCAAGTTCACCCAGGGAGCTTCACAGCTGAGTGGGGATTCAAATCCTGGTCTCCCAGATCCCACTCCAACACTCTAACCACTACACCATTGCAAAAAATAACCAAGCATGCAGATTTATATATGCTGAAAAACAAAGTAATGTGGAAAAGCTCCGAAAGGCCTCATATTATGGGCATGTAGTATGTAGTGAAAGAGTGTCAAAATGTATGAAAAAGTGGCTGCCTGAGAAAACAAGAAGTACACAACCAAAAAAATGAGGACACGACATATTTGAGATGTCACTGTAATCTCCCTCTTGGACTACATCTACAATCAGGCAACTCAAATTCTCTCTCCTCACCTCATATATGACCACTCTTAATTTTCCAGTTTATTGGAGGGGGGACACCTTTATATTAAATAGGATGCATTTCCTCTCACCTGGGCTGGAGGTGGGCGAATCTAAGAACTGGCACTCAGTACTCCCTCCCAGGCTCTCTGTGTCACTGCAGAAGGATTTGCTGGCACCTGGACAAAAGAATGAAACAAAGGCAGTGTATAACTAATATTTTCATAGTGAGGTAGGTAATATGAAAGCAGCATCATTATCCACAGTTCCAGTTCATGTGTACGTTTTTCCTGTCCTGATGTGGGCTCCATTCAAATATGTTTTGAGGCTTTTTAGCATACTTCAAGCTGAACCTGTAACAATCCAATTGGTTTCTCAAGAGGAAGAGGATGGATGATTCCACAGATGTATATAGTGCCTATTGGTTAGCACCCCTGATATCAAAAGACAAAGTAACCAAATATCATCTCAAGACCACAGCCAGCTCATGTTGAAGGGGCCCTTGGTGTGCCCCCCATGCTGGCCTGCCGTGCATTGTGGTAGGCAGCCCTGGCTCCTCTCGCCCCTGCCCCACGATTCCATTAAAGTCCATTCTGGATGGATGGGCAGGAGCTCTCTGCAAATGACGTGAGAGAGAAAGATGTGGTGGCAGTGACGTGGGCACAAGAAGAAGTGGCAGTGCAGGCGATGGCATGGGCGTAGAGAAGAGGATAGTGGCAAGCAGGTGGTGGTGGTGGTCCCTTAGCAGCTGCCTGACATCGCCAGACCTGCCTGGGCCAGTTTTGCAAATGCTTTTAAATTACTAATAACAAATGTAACCTTACTGACGGGGCTCCTCGGAGGAGGAAGGGCGGGATACAAATCTAATAAATAAACAACAATAAATAATGATACTAATAAGGTGAAAGGTGAACATACATGCATGTGAATGCCTATGCAGATTGCAAAAGTACTGCACTGCCTCCCCATTAGCAGGTTCCCAACAATGCCTCCCACTCCATCATTACATTTTTATAGTTATCCAGCTAATGATGCAGGATTGGGCTTAACATCACTATAACAGCAGGGGGTAAATCCAGAGCTTGGAAGTAATTCGTTAGGAAAAATGAATTACTTGTAATTTATTATTTTTTGAGGAATGAGTGGGTAATTTCCTTACATATTTATTGTAATAGAACAAGGAGTAATTTCATTACTTTTGAGCTGTTTCCAGTGTTACTTTTGGACGATACTGGGGGGGGGATCAGGGGAAACATTCTGCTCCTCTGATTCATGGATAAAAATCACGTGCTTCTGCACAGCATTGCCCTTGCCTCATGCGCTATGGGTGTTTAGGAGGTGATGAGGGAGGAGAGCGAGTTGGGGGGGGAGTGGAGAAAAAATGGTTAAAAATGGACAGTGGAGGAGAAGAATGGAGGGAGAAAGGAGCTGGAGGGCAAGGAGGCAGTGGCAGAATGGACATGAAGAACCATGGAGGTGAGAGATGACAGTGTGTGTGTGTGTGTTTGCACTTGGTGCAAGGGAGTAGCCCTCCCTGGCTACTTCGCTGCATTTGCAGGGGTTTAACTATTTTGCATCCCAAGGGAAAATGTTTGCTTTGTGGCAGGGCAGGGTCTGGGAGGTGGTTGAGTGAGAGAGACTATGCTTGCTAGCTGAGTGTGTGTGTGTGTGTGTGTGTGGTTGCACGTAGTTTGGCACACAAAGCTCTGAGCGGTGGCCCCTCCCTCCCTCCTCACCTTCCCTCTTGTACCAGCAGAGCGAGGAGAGCACCACTGCTAACTAGCCACCCAGAAGTAGCAGAGCTGCTGAGAGAGGAAGGAGCAGAGCCAAAAGCCTCCTCACAGCCGAGGCTTTGGCTTCAGGGTGGGCGAGGGGCAGGCAGAAGTTGCAGCAGCAAGCAGCCAGGGTCCCAAAAAGTTGCTGCTTCCAGTTTTCTTTCCTCATCTTCTGAGGAAAGTATTCCTTGGAAGTTCTTTTGTGCAAATTAAAAAATCCCCCTCCACATGGCAAGAGTTCCAAACAGGCACTTGTCAAAAATCATTGTATAGTTAATTGGAAATAGACATGGAAATGGACTGCCTTCAAGTCCATTCCGACTTATGGCGACCCTATGAATAGGGTTGTCATAGTAAGCAGTATTCAGAGGTGGATTACCATTGTCTTCCTCTGAGGCTGAGAGGCAGTGACTGGCCCAAGGTCACCCAGTGAGCTTCATGGCTGTGTGGGGATTCGAACCCTGGTCTCCCAAGTTGTAGTCCAACACTCTAACCACTACACCACACTGGCTCTCATAGTTAACTTACAGTACAATATATAAAAGACTATTCAGAAGTAAGTCTCTTTATGTTTAACTGAGCTTATTCCCAGGTAAATCAAATTTGGTATAGGATTGCAATAATTAGGCAAGATAATGACTGGTTGAAGCCTCGAAACTGTACTAATTTGCGGGGGAGGAGGGAAGAGAGAAAAAATATGACATGCATCAATCTGGTTAAGGCAAGTAAAATTTGATACATATAATAAAAGGACTAACCTGCAATCCAATAATGTCTACTCAGAAGTAAGTTCCATTGGGTTTAATGGGACTTACTCCCAGGCAAGTGTGTATTGGAGTACACACTTACCTGGGAGTAAGTCCTATTGAACCCAATACAGCTTACTTCTGAGTAGACATGTATTGGCTTGCAGCCTTAGTTTCCTTTTGCATCCGTTTTAATTCTGCCTTCTGTATCTTCTTCACAACAGCCATGTGAGGTAGGTTAGGCTGAGAGTTAGGGAGTGGTCCAAGGCAGTAAATTAGCAAAAACAATGATGAGTAAAAATTTAAAATGTGAAAATGCTCATGCTCAGAGTATTTTTGTTGCTGTTTGTCAAGGCTTTGTGTTTGTGTGTGTTTTATGTCTACTGTCTCATACCCCTTTTTGCCTGAGAACAATGTATTTCATATAGTTACAGATGTTTGTTTTTTTTTTAAAAATTGCCCAAATTCTGTGATTTTTTTTTTAACTTGAGTTTGTGCATGGTTTAGAGTTGGCACTGCAGGAGACCAGGCTCTTGTGCATTTAACAGCTGTGGGGCAGGTAGAAATTAAATGGAGGAAGCCTTTCCTACTATGGAAATACAATTTATGGGTAAAGCTTCACCTGTTAACATTCTGTCAGACATCTTATTACTGTGTGTGCACAGATTAGATTTGTGAACGCCATGTCTATTGCCATTCCCTCTCCCCGTTTATATTTGCAACAACCCTGCAAGGTAGCTTAGGCTGAGACAATATATGTACATAAGCAGCAGTTGGTAGTTGTAGTTGGTACATCATTAATAAAGTATAGCCCCTGAAATGTATTCTGGTGGGGTCTGGTCCTATATATGTCTACTCCGAATTAAGCCTCATTGAGTTAAATGGATATGTATATAGGATTGCAGATTAATTTTTACCTCTGAAAGGAGGGTGCTGTCAGACACAGAATTTAAGAGACATACATTTCTGGACATGTTTGAAACAGGTGAGTAGGTGGGAAGGGAGTTGTGTTAATCTAACTGGGTCTTCAACATAGTGCCCTCCAGATGTTGTTGGACTACAACTCCCATAATCTCAGACAACATAACCAATTCTCAGGGATAATGGAAATTGTAGTCCTACAACATCTGGAGGGCACCACGTTGTCTATTCTTGGTCTGTAAGGCCCTACAAGTAACTTTTGTTGTTTGTTGCAATACATACAAGAACATAAGAAGAGCCTCCTGGATCCAACCACTGGCCCATCTAGTCCAGCATCCTGTTCTCATAGCGGCCAATCAGATGCCCTAAAGGGACGTCTACAAACAAGACCTGAGTGCACGAGCAGCACTCTTCTCACTTGTATTCCAGGCAACCGATATTCAGAAGCATACTGTCTCTGACAGTGGAAGTAGAACATAGCCATTATTGCTAGATGCTGCTGATAGCTTTATCCTCCATGAATTTATCTAATCCTCTTTTAAAGCCATCCAAGTTGGTGCTCATCACTGCTTCTTGTGGGAGCAAATTCCATAGTTTCACTATATGCTGGGCAAGACTACATTTTTAGTTGCAGGAGAAGGGATTAACATTAATTCTGGTGGATTACTTTCATATGTGCATTTTCTGTTTACCTATGTTATATCTCTTAAGTTCTACCTCTGACAGTTGGTCATACATGTCTACATAATGAGTTCAATGAGACTTACTCCCAAGTAAGTATGTACAGGATTAAGTTACCTCTAAATTATACAATTGACAAAAAAAATTACAAAGGCAAAGTATAAACTACTAAAGTTTGCATTTTTCTTTGATGATAGGGGATTGCCATATTGATAAAAACAGGCATGCCTTCAAGCGCCACACTAGAACGCCTGTTCAGTACTGGTGGCAACGTAATGACTTTAAAAAGACATTCCTTGTCTGATGTGCTCTTTGAGCAAAGACAAGACATAACAGAAATGTATTGTAAAAGCAGCATTTCAAGTGTAAAATTTGATTTTGAGTGAAAAAGTATACTTGGGTTGGGGTATCACCATTGCTGGGGTGGAGGTGGGGGGTGGAGGTGAGATTCTGTTATGCCATTCTGTTAATCTTGGGGGGGAATTATTCTACTACTCTTTGTCTGTGTGTTTATTTTTAATTTGTTTTAGGCTACTTAGACATGCAGCAGCCAAGGCCAGCAGCTATAGGCACTCCATTTTTTAAAAAGTAACTTAAGTGGTGTTATAGTGATTACTTCTGAGTAATGGTAAAGTAATCAGTTACTTTCAGAGTAATTGTAATGGTAATTTATTACTTTTTGAGGCAATGTAACAATAATTGTAATTTATTACTTTTAAAAAGTAATCTTCCAAGCTCTGGGTAAATCATTCGGGAAATGTTACGCCTTTGTCTTTACACAGTCAAAGAAAAAGGGGAGTATGGGCCAGGAAGAATAATCTTAAAAGGAAGCAGACAATTGTCTGTTAGACAGTTTACAGTTCAGAAGGCATTACTAAAACCTTTCACTTTGGCCTGTGCCTACAGTACTCCAGGGAATTCACTCTGACTTCTACTAGACTGAGGTAATTTAGGTGCACTAAGCTGCAGTATCTTATTTAAGAGATGTCCTGTTGCGATTAAGTAGAGAATCTATCCTCTAGGCAGCATATCCAAAGAGTTAACCAGCCTTCTATCTTTCAGGCAATCTATACAGCGATTCCCCCCTCCCCCAGCTTTCCAGGGTAGTATGAAATACTTTTGGCCAAAATAATAATAATAATGCTAGGGATGGGGACAGGTCATTGAAGGCTTTCAAGTCATTTAGGAGAACAAATGTTCACCTGATCTATGGGAGGTAGGGGAAAAATAGAATTTTAAATTATTGGATATAGAATCGGGGGTAAACGTTAGAATTTTTCAGCTGCCTTGTTCTATCTCCCCCTTAATTTCTGTAGAAGGCAAGATTCTCATTTCTATCTGTAGGCAAACTCATCATTCTGGCTATAGTATGATAAAAAATACTAGCACAAGCCACCTTAAGAGCTATAACAGATATGTGATGCATGCATTTCCTAACTAAGTAACTAAATCTATAATGAGCTATAGGATTTGGTGGTGCTGAAGGCTGGCTGGAGTATCCTAATGTCAGGGAGGAACAGGGCAGGATGAAGCACCTCTAGCTGCTATTGGCCAAGCTGCTCAGATCTGAGGGCGGGGGGGGGACCTTGGAAAGGAGCATCAAAGAAACAAGGCCAGGAAATAGAACGGAAGGATTTGTCAACTTCAGTTCTCGCCATTTCTCATGTTTCCAATCTTAAGTTCCCCACATTTCTGCAGCATTTTTCAATTTTTTTTTAAAAAAAACCTCATGAAAACTTCTCAGCATTTTAGTGTGAATTTCTCCTAATAAACAACATTCTTGTCTATAGTTTTTACTACTGTACATATTTTTGCAAGCACTTTCTCCTGAACAATGCATTTTTGTGTGTTATTTTCACTAATATATTCATTTTTATATACACTTTCCCCTAATATATACATTTTTGTTAATATTGTTTGGTTGGAGAACTGCATTGCAAAATTCAGATGAGTGCGTATTTCGAAGGATGGCTGTGTTTTGTTCTCATAATGTTTCGGAAAGTATGAATTAAGCTTTAAATGCAAACTGAACTGAATTTCTCCCCCATCCCTGTCAGGAAGTGAGGAGTCAGGAGACTATGATGGCAGCAGGTCAAAGGAAGTGTGGGGACTTAAGAAATGTAGATTGGGAGGAGACTTAAGAGAGGGAATAGTGTAGATGAGCGGAAAAGCAGCCCAGGAAGAGCAGTCTGGGAGAAAAAGAAAAGCTGGGGGAGAGAGGAGCAGTGAGGGAACATGATCAGCAGCTCCATAGATGAAAATCTCTCATTGATTTGAAATAATGACTGAAATCTATGACTGCTAGCCTCGTACAATAAATTCATATTGATAAACTGCAAAAATTCTATTTATGGACAGAGCACTGATCTTGGAGGCTAGGCAGCCTTGGTCAAATCATTCAGCCCATCAGAAAGCCCTGTGGGAGCCCCGATGCGCATGTGGACTTTCAGCCCAAGCATTTTCCATTTATTTCAGCCCTCATGTAACAGGGATGTGCTTATATCAGCACTTTTGAACACTGATTATGTGCCAGTCAAAGCTCATCCATGTGAGCTGCCCATAAAAACCACTGATTTTAAAATGTTTGATAGTTGATATGATTGCTGTCTTTTAATTAAAAGAAGTTTAACAATATTTTTAAAACAGACAACAACATAATATCAACATTCATTGAGTTCTTGACTAGTTTAAGAAAAGGGACAGGCAATAGTTGGCCCATAAGCTAGACTCAAGATGTATTATTATGGCCCTACTAAATCTTAATGAAGGTGTATTTAAAATATTGGTCTCTGATATGCTAGAAAAAGAACATTTTCAAATTGTGACAAACAAAGATATCCTACAGATTTAAGGACGGTATTCTACTAATGCATCCTGTCAGGGCAAGGATTTCTGCTTGTGCAATGGGACTTCCCCTCTCTCCTCCTGCAGTGCATACCTTGCTCCTTCCACAGAGGGTTGTGGGAACCCTTAGAGCTCATTTTAGTGTGTGTGTGGGGAGACGGGGGAATGTTCCGTCGTGCAAGGAGAAATCCTTGTGCTGAAGCCGACGGAACATTCTCATTGTGCTACGTTGCATTCCACCCTCAGGGACACTCTTCTCTTTAATTTTGTATGTCACGTGTAATATGTAAACACGTATTTATATGTACTGCTAAATCTGAACTTAAATGTCTTCCATAACATCCAAGCCTTTACTGCTAGATGATTATGAAGCCTGACTGGCACATGGAGAAGAGTGTTGCCCCTTACAATACAAAAGTTGACCATCCCTGAACCAGAGAAAAGGGACACTCGCCACACTAGTCTTTGAAGGGAGAATATAGGGTTTTGGCAGTATTGGCCAGGGTGTTGGGGCTGAGCTGGGCAACCAGACTCCAAGCACTGGTGTTGCTGTGGCTTACCTGGATGGTTCAAGGTGGCAGTGAGGTCAGGCCTCTGTGTAAGCACTAGCAGGAGTGCTGGATGGGCACTGCCAGTGCATCTGTGCAGCCTTGACCTCACCACTGCCCTCACCTGCCCCATCCAGATAAGCTGTAGCAGAATCAGGAAGGCAGCTCTGCCCCACTACACAAAGGCTGCTATTGGGTTTTAGATTGTGTTGTCCTTGAGGTGCCTCATCCATGTTTGCTTGGCCCTTCTTTCCACTCCTACCCCGTAAGAACTATTCATTGATATAGCTGAGCTACAGGAAGAACCATAAAATAAATCTGGTTTTACAGTTCTTCCCATAACCCAACTTCTTATCCTTCAAATTTAAGACAGAAAATTAACTTGACTGTTAATGTAACTTACTTTGCTCGCTGCTTGAGGAAGATGGCTTCCCAGAGGCATCTTCTGAGGAGCTGCTGAGGTCAGCAGCAGATGATGAGATACGAGGATAGCTTGTGGCATTCTTTCTTCTAGTATTGGGAGGTGACCTGAGAAAGCAAGGCACCCATCATGAATTTCAGTTTTCCCACAGGAAACAAACTTTTAATTGTCTGTGAATAGGCGTTTCCTTCCAGAAAAGTTCAGCTGAATTAATTCAAAGATGGATGGTAGGGATGGGTGAAACTGTCAATTTTGGTTTCTCTCAGTTTTTCATTTTTCTGATCTTGAGTTTGGTTCTCCACATTTCCGCATCAGTTTCTGATTTTTTAAAAGTTCTCATGAAAATTCATCAGCATTTTAGTGTGTTAGGAGAAACTTACATACTGTGCATGTGATTTTTGCCTAATATGCACATTTTTGCAAAGCAATGATTCCTGATATAATGCATTTTGTATTTTCACAAATACATGCATTTTTATGCACATTTTATCCTTGTATACACACTTTTGCACACCTTATTTGGCTGGAGACTTGCATTGCAAAATTCAAAGAAAAGCGAATTTAAAAGGATTGCTGTGTTTCAGTTTGCAAATTGTTTTGCAAAGTGCAAATAGGCTCACCTTTCAATGCAAACTGAATCGAACTTCTCCCCCACCCCTAGTGAACGGGCATTCCTGATATGCACTAGAGGTCAGTTCTGTTCAGAAAGATTCATGTTGTTGTTTTCATTTGTACCTTGATGCCCCTTTTGTGACCCTGTACTGAAGTACATCTATGCAAAGAACAGTGATATGGAATAAAGGAAAACTTGCTCATGAGTTGGTGCAGCAGTTTTGCCATTGCAGATGGCAGGTTGGTGCATTTATATGAGAGTTTTTTTATAATCATATGTAGCCTTCCTTATCAAGTAGTAAGTTGGAAAGGGATAATGTTGCTTCCATGACAAAAACATGCCTCTTTAAAAAAGACAGAATAGAATCTACATCTGTTGACATGGTGCTACACTTCCATTCTTCTCCAAAGAGTCCAACTATCTGCAGTACGAAAAAAGATGGAAGATGCACTGGCAAAACACAGCAAGATTACAAGTGGGTGATAACTTGTGTGGGCCCCTGTATGGGCCCCTGAGTGAACAAGGCATGGTGATTCCACACTAAATGCTTGGTGTGGAAGCAATTCTTGTCTCATAGGTTATTGCTCTGGGGTATGATCACCCTCTGTGAAAAAAAATGTTGTCTATTTCTTTTCTGGTCTTCCAGTAAGTGGGGTTACACAATCACTTTCCAAAGAGTGATGAGATAGCGACAGAAAATGATGTCCATAATTGCCAGCTGATTGTGCAGAACTCTGCCTCCATCTGCCACCCTTTTGCTCCACCCCTACACCACCATTTTAAGATGAGGGTGTCAGCAATTTTCAGCCCTGTTCAGCAGGCCCTAGGGTAGAAATTCTGAGAACCCCTACTTTACATGTCTCATTTTACTCAGTTGGATTTACTTGCCTCAGGTTTCAGGGTCTGGCTGAGGGAAAAATGATTAAAAATGGCCAGGGGCGGCATTTGTAAATGAGAATCTGCTGAATCTCTTTTCCTCATAACATGTAGTTCTGCCCTCAAGCTCTTTGAAAGATCGATAGCAAATCCATGTTGAAGCAACTTAATTTCTTTGCCTGGACAATTTGTTTTAATTTAAACATGTTTGTCAATCCAAAACAGTAAATTCAGACATGGTTGGAAGATAAAAGGAATGCAGTGGAAATATTAGGATATATTATACCCTGACTCTGACTGCAGTAATGCTTTTGACACAGTACCATATGACCCTCCTTCTCATGCATCTTTGGCCTATCTGTGAAATGATGTATCCAGCTGTTCTGCATCCCAGCAAGTACCTGGGCTATCCTGCAAGCCAAAGTATTTGGGCCACGGTGGGAGAGAGGAACCACCATGAGAACCACCATGTGCCAACCAAGGGGCTATTTAATTTGGGGGGAAAGGCAACTAAGGGGGACATGATAGAGGTATAGAAAAATAGGCATGGTATGGAAAAAAAGGATAGACAGAAGTTTTTCTCCCTCTCATAATGCTAGAACTGAGAGTCATCCAATGAAGCTGAATGTTGGGAGACTGAGGACAAACAATAAGGAGTATTTTTTCACACAGCACATAGACTGTGGAATTGCTTCCCCGAGATGTAGTGATGGCCACCAACTTTGATGGCTTTGGAAGGAGATTAGGCAAATTTATGTATTATAGGGCTATTAAGGGGTTCTAGCCACAATGGGTATGTATTATCTACAGTATCAGAGGCAGGATGCCTCTGAACACCATCAGCTAGGGAATAAATGCACTTACATCTTACTTGTATGCTTCCCAAAGTCATCTGGTTGGCCACTGTAGGAAATACGAAAATAGTATAATGGACTAGATAGGTCTTGATCTGATACAGTAGGGCTCTCCTTAATGTTTTTAACCACAGCTGGAGTGGTCTGGCTGTTACTGAGAGTTCAGCTGATTCAGCTGTATTGCAACTTTACATTGCCACATGGTCTGCACCAGGTGAGCTTGGGAGCCACAAGTGGGTTGTGGTCTGACCTAAGGCTGACCCACAACTGAGTTATGACATCACTTTCACCATACAAATTTATTATAAAAAAAATTAAGAAGGGTGTCCCCACATGCACACTTGGGGGTTGAAAAGCTTACAGGACAAATTCAAGCAGGATAAAGCTACTGATAGCTATCAACCCTGATGGCTATGCTTTACCTCTATGGTTGGATACTATGAATACCAGCTGCAGGAGTGGGGAGTGCTATTGTGATTAGATCCTGCTTGCAGGATTCCCATAGGCATTTGGTTGACCACTGTGAGGAGAACAGGATGCTGGGCTAGATCAGCCACTGGTCTGATCCAGCAGGGTTCTTACATTCTTATGGAGGCAACTGTGGACTAGCACATACCAAAAGGAACTACAAGAAAAGGGAACTAATGCTAATTAGTGAGAGGAGATGTAGGAAGGGCTTTTTCTTTCTCTCCCTGCTGAAATCACACAGTTCAGCCTGCCATGTGTGCTCCAGCATTCAGCATCTTGTTTTTCCATTGGTAGATTTTTCACCATGATTCTGTTTAGTATACATGTGAACGTTTCATGTCCCAAAACTGCTAGCAAGACAACCATAAGTCTGCAGAGCAAGGGGAAATCAGGGCTGTGGGTCAGGAGTTAGGACCGAGGCAGAGCATGTTGCTTGAGATATGGAGGAGGAATAAGTTAGCTTAACTTCTGTCCCTGGAAAACTGGTAGAAAGTATTATTAAAGCTAGATTATTTATTTGTTTATTTATTTTATTTTATTATACTTGTATACCGCCCCATAGCCGAAGCTTTCTGGGCGGTTTACAGTAACTAAAAACATTAAAACAAATACAATTTAAAATAGATCTTATAAAAACAATTTAAAACAGAATTTAAAAATTTAAACAGTATAAAACACATGCTAAAATTCCTGGGAGAAGAGGAAAGTCTTGACCTGGCGCCGAAAAGATAACAGTGTTGGTGCCAGGTGCACCTTGTCAGGGAGATCATTCCGTAATTTGGGGGCCACCACTGAGAAGGCCCTCTCCCTTGTTGCCATCCTCCGAGCTTCCCTTGGAGTAGGCACCCGGAGGAGGGCCTTTGATCTTGAATGTAGTGTACGGGTGGGTTTGTATCGGGAGAAGCGTTCCATCAGGTATTGTGGTCCCACGCCGTGTAAGGCTTTATAGGTCAAAACCAGAGCTTGGAAAAGTTACTTTTTTGAACTACAACGCCCATCAGCCCAATCCAGTGGCCATGCTGGCTGGGGCTGCTGGGAGTTGTAGTTCAAAAAAGTAACTTTTCCAAGCTCTGGTCAAAACCAAGACCTTGAATCAAGCTTGGAAACATACAGGCAGTCAGTGCAAGCGGGCCAGAATCGGTTTTATATGTTCGGACCGTCTGGTCCCTGTTACCAATCTGGCCGCTGCATTTTGCACAAGCTGCAGTTTCCAAACCATCTTCAAAGGCAGCCCCACGTAGAGCGCATTGCAGTAATCTAATTTGGAGGTTACCAGAACATGGACAACTGAAGCTAGGTTATTCCTGTCCAGATAGGGACGTAGTTGGGCCACCAACCAAAGTTGGTAGAAGGCACTTGTGATGTTCCTATATATTAGTGTATATATGGTAAGTGCTGGTTGTTTAGAGTATACATGGTAAGTAGTGAAAGAGGAGGGGGAGTGAGTGGGCAATAGAATGCTTGATGATTGGCTGAATGTGAAAAATGGCTGACAGTATAAATGAAAGGATGACAGGTAAATCTGGGGGAATGTGAGGTGGTGAATTGTGGAATCTGGGGGGAGAAGAGAAAGAGTGGATTGCTTGGTGGGGTTTAGAGAGTTGTTTACCAGGAGGGAGGTGGAGTTCGGATTAGTATTGAGTAAAACCATATGCTTATGTGCCTTAAGAAGAAATCTTGTTAATCTTGTTAGCTTTGTTATCTGTAATAAATACTTAATTTGGTTTACCAAAGGCCTGATCCTTGGCTGGGGTTTCACAGACCAGAAGGGAGGGTAAGGTAATGACCAAGGCTGAAGGGGAACTGTAACAAATGGTGGCAGCGGTGAAGAGACTAACAATACCAGTATTCAGAGTCTCTGGGAATACTAGTATTGGGACGTTACTGGTGGTTGCCTAGCAGGGGGATCTGTTGAGATCTGTGCTAGAGCGGGGAGAGAAATCATAAGAGAGAGCGGTCCGGACTGGTGGAGTCCCTGGTGGTGCCTAGAGACAGGCAGTAACCACGAGCAGGTAGGAACCTGACAGGGAGAGCCAGGGAAGGATGCATCACATGTGGTGTCAGTAGCGGTGGGATACAAACAACAGAGAATCCAGATACGAACCAAAGAGAGTCCCAAAGACACGTGGTGACAAAGGAGACTATGTCACAGGTGTTGGCTGTAGCAGTGAGATACAAATACTAGACAATCCCTAATAGTTGTGTGGCAAACAGAAATAACAAAACAAGATTTCTTGTGAGAGTGACTGGCAAAGAGTGTGTGGCAAAGAGTGAGTGAACTCAAACACCATGGCTGAATACATAAAAATGAAAAGAGAGGAGCTGGTGGAGAAGTGCATAACATTCAATTTACCTCATGAGGGTAAAGGGGTAGATGAATTGAGGGTAGCACTTATAGGATTTGCAACCGCCCAGCAAAAACAACCTGTCAGAGAAGAGACCCCAGAAGGATATTTAAGCAATCCCGCTTATATAGAGTACTTGAGAGAGAAGTTGAGGATGGAAGGTGCAGAGAAGGAAAAACAGAGAGAGTTGGAAGCTGAGAGATTGAGGATGGAGGCTGAGGAAAAAGACAAGCAGAGAGAGTTGGAAGCTGAGAGATTGAGGATGGAGGCTGAGGAAAAAGATAAACAGCGGGAGTTGGAAGCTGAGAGATTGAGGATGGAAGGTGCAGAGAAGGAAAAACAGAGGGAGTTGGAAATTGAGAGAATGAGATTGGGGTTTGAGGAGAGGGAGAAGCAACGAGCATTGGATGCTGAATTACAAGTAGAAAAGTTAAAATTTGATAGAGAGAAATTTCACTCTGAGGAGACAAGGAAAGACAGAGATGGAGCAAAAATAAAAATTACTCCAAAGGACTTTGCTGTCTATGAGCCTGGTCAAGATCCTCAAATTTACCTCAGCACCTTTGAAAAAGCAGCTCAGTTGTGGGGGCTACCTGAAGATAAATACATGCAGTATTTATCAAACCTGATTAAAGGGGAATTGGCTGAGGTATACCAATATTTCCCCTCAGACAAGCCCGTCACCCATGCTGAATTCCAAGAAGCAGTGTTTAAAAGATTCAGACTGGGGCCTGATTATTTTAGAAAGCTTTTCAGAAATTGCCAGATACAGACAGGGAGGTCTTTTGTGGAACTGGGAGCAAAGTTGATGGATATATTTGGAAAGTGGATGAGTAGTGCCAAAGCTCAGTCAGTGGAAGAGGTGAAAAGCCTCATGATACTGGATCAATTATACCATCAGTTACCACCAGAAATAAGGCTCCTGGTCAAAGACCGTTCCCCTACATCTGTGCAGGAGGCCGCAGAGATGGCGGATCACTTCGCCTCCAATAGAACTGGCTGGGTGGGGAAAACATCAAGAGAGTTTAAACCCAGACCATATAGTGCTGGCAGAAGGGATGTGGTACCACAGCGAGTGAGTCCTCCATTAAAATCTGAAGGGCACAGGACACCCCAGAGTGGATCTGTGTACCCTAAAAGTGAGGAGAAATTATGCTACAAATGTGGTAGACCGGGGCACCTACGTTTTCAATGTGAGGTTGCCAACCCCATTAGTAATCCTGCTCAGACAAGGGCAGTGAAAACAGAGCCCAAGGCTTTAGAAACAGCGAAAAAGGTTCAGTTTTGCCAGATAAACTGGACAGAAGTAACAGACCTTGATTCAAGTCTGAGAGAGGAAGTGAGAGTACAAGGGGCAAATTATTGGGCATTGCTTGATACTGGTGCCGCTCAGACATTACTGAGGCCAGATTTAATAAAATCTGAGGTAATATTACCTCAGGAAACTGTGACTATCCAAGGAGTGAGGGGTCAACCAGAAAGTTTGCCTGTGGCCCTGGTGGAAATGACTTGGAGAGGCCGAGAGGGCCAATATAAAGTAGGCATTAATGCCCAGCAACAAGAACCAGTAATACTGGGAAGGGATGTAATGGGCGCCCAAGGAAAGATCTATGTAGTGACCAGACAGCAAATTGGCAGAGAAAAAGAAGCCATATTAAGGGGGGCTGAAACCAACAGGGTGGAATCTGTTAACCAGCCTCAGGTCACCATAGCAACCACTAGCAGGCCTGCTGAAGAAGACAAACTGTATCAAGTGGTCTCTGGGGAAGAAGCAGATCAATTCAGGGAAGAGCTGCATACAGATATAAGTCTGAAGCAGATAAAGGAAGAAGCGCTGACCCAACAGATTCCTTTCACTGACAAACTGAGGAATCAAGTTGTGTGTGAGAATGGGATTTTATATAGACTGTGGATGCCTGCTGAGAGAAAGGATGAATGTGAACCAGTGAAACAAATGATGGAGGTGGTGAAAAAGAATCTCAGTCAAGCACAGCAGAAGCAAAGTTACTGGTATGACAGAACAGCCAGGGAACGTGTGTATGATGTGGGAGATATGGTTATGGCGTTCATACCCAGGAAACATGACAAATTACAGGCTAACTGGGAAGGACCATATACCATCAGAGAAAGGCTTGACACAGTGACATATGTAATCACCACAGACCAATTAAACAAAAGCAAAGTGGTTAATGTAAATATGTTAAAGCCTTACCATACCAGGGATGCAAAGGTGTTGCAAGTTACCTTATTCCCTGAGGGAAGTGGGCCTGAACTTCCAGATTTGGTACAGGAAAGCAAAGACAAAGGAGGGGTAGATCAAGTGGAATGGTCAGAGGAGGTAGAGGAGGAAGTAAAAGAAGAGATTCTGAGAGTTTTGAAAACCTATAGGAATCTCTTTAGCAACAAACCTGGCTGAACTAGTATAGTTATACATTCCATTGATACTGGAGATCATGCCCCAATCAGATCTGTTCCGTACCGTGTGAATAGGAAAGTTTTGAATGAGATCAAAAAGGAGGTGGAAGAGATGCTGGAATTAGGAGTGATCAGGGAATCCATCAGTCCCTGGGCCTCAAGTATTGTCCTGGTTCCGAAAAAAGATGGAACGACAAGGTTTTGTATTGATTATCGGCTAATCAATAAAATTACTGTCCCAGATGCGTATCCTATGCCTAGGGTAGACGCTATGTTAGAGTTATTGGGGGCAGCAACCATTATCTCTACACTAGATCTCTGTAAAGGATTTTGGCAAATGGAACTAGACGAGCAATCCAGAGCCAAAACTGCCTTCAGTACACCAGATGGGTTATATGAGTTTGTGACCTTACCCATGGGACTAAGGAACTCACCAAGTTCATTTCAGAGGCTAATCAATACTGTGTTGCGAGGCATGTCAGATTTTGCAGTGGCCTATATCGATGACGTGGCCATTTTTAGCAAGTCGGTGCCTGAGCATGTCCAACACCTGACAACAGTATTGGAGGCCTTAAGAAAAGCAGGCCTCACAATAAAAGCTAAGAAATGCCAGTTTGGACTAAAGGAAGTAATCTATTTAGGACATAAGGTGGGGAGTGGGAAAATCACCCCCTTATGGAGCAAGGTGGAGACAATACAAGCGTGGCCGATCCCCTTAACCAAAAAACAAGTAAGGGCATTTCTGGGTGTGGCTGGTTTTTATAGGAAGTTTGTGAGAAATTTTGGGGAAATAGCAACCCCCTTGCATGAATTGACCAAGAAGAAGTGTTCTGAGCGTGTGGTATGGACGGATGAATGTCAGAAGGCTTTTGATCTACTGAAGCAAGCCTTGTGCCAAGGACCCATATTAATAGCACCAGACTATGAGCAACCATTCATCGTGGCTACAGATGCGTCGGACCTCGCGCTGGGAGTCGTCTTGCTACAGGAGAGAGAAGGCACCAGACATCCAGTGGCGTACCTGAGTCGCAAGCTGACGCCGAGGGAGAAAAACTATTCGTCGGTCCAGAAGGAGTGCCTAGCGGTCGTGTGGGGACTGAACAAGTTGCGCCCATACGTGTGGGGACGAAGATTCACAGTGACTACGGATCATCGGGCCTTGTTATGGTTGCAGACTATGAAAAACCATAACACTATGCTGCAGAGGTGGTCCTGGGCCCTACAGGACTATCAAGTGGACTTGCAGTTCATCAAAGGCAAGGACAATGTACTGGCCGATGGACTTTCCAGGCAAGTGGCTGGGACTGCAGTGACGTGACCAGACAGAGGAACAAAGAAAGACATTTTCCCCATAGAGACTTTTATTTGTCAACGCGACGTATAAATCCTGGAACAGGAATAATACTCTGCCGTTGTTTAAGGGGGGGGAAATGTGATGTTCCTATATATTAGTGTATATATGGTAAGTGCTGGTTGTTTAGAGTATACATGGTAAGTAGTGAAAGAGGAGGGGGAGTGAATGGGCAGTAGAATGCTTGATTGGCTGAATGTTTAAAATGGCTGACAGTATAAATGAAAGGATGACAGGTAAATCTGGGGGAATGTGAGGTGGTGAATTGTGGAATCTGGGGGGAGAAGAGAAAGAGTGGATTGCTTGGTGGGGTTTAGAGAGTTGTTTACCAGGAGGAAGGTGGAGTTCGGATTAGTATTGAGTAAAACCATATGCTTATGTGCCTTAAGAAGAAATCTTGTTAATCTTGTTAGCTTTGTTATCTGTAATAAATACTTAATTTGGTTTACCAAAGGCCTGATCCTTGGCTGGGGTTTCACAGACCAGAAGAGAGGGTAAGGTAATGACCAAGGCTGAAGGGGAACTGTAACAAATGGTGGCAGCGGTGAAGAGACTAACAATACCAGTATTCAGAGTCTCTGGGAATACTAGTATTGGGACGTTACTGGTGGTTGCCTAGCAGGGGGATCTGTTGAGATCTGTGCTAGAGCGGGGAGAGAAATCATAAGAGAGAGCGGTCCGGACTGGTGGAGTCCCTGGTGGTGCCTAGAGACAGGCAGTAACCACGAGCAGGTAGGAACCTGACAGGGAGAGCCAGGGAAGGACGCCTCACAGCACTCCGTGCCACCGAGGCTACCTGAGCCTCAAGTGACAGAGATGGTTCTAGGAGAACCCCCAAGCTACAAACCTGCTCTTTCAGGGGGAATGCAACCCCATCCAGGACAGGTTGGACATCCACCATCTGGTCAGAAGAACCACCCACTAGCAGCATCTCAGTCTTGTCTGGATTGAGCCTCAGTTTATTAGCCCTCATCCAGTCCATTGTCGCAGCCAGGCACCGGTTCAGCACATTGACAGCCTCACCTGAAGAGGATGAAAAGGAGAAATAGAGCTGCGTGTCATCAGCATACTGATGGCAACACACTCCAAAGCTCTGGATGACCACACCCAATGGTTTCATGTAGATGTCGAACAGCATGGGGGACAGAACTGACCCCTGCAGAACCCCATACTGGAGAGTCCAGGGTGCCGAGCAATGTTCCCCAAGCACCACATTCTGGAGGTGACCTGCCAAGTAGGAGTGGAACCACTGCAATGCAGTACCTCCCACTCCCAACTCAGCCAGTCTTCCCAGAAGGACACCATGGTCGATGGTATTGAAAGCCGCTGAGAGATCAAGGAGAATCAGCAGAGTCACACTCCCCCTGTCTCTCTCCCAACAAAGGTCATCATACAGGGCAACCAAGGCTGTTTCTGTGCCAAAACCAGGCCTGAAACCCAACTGAAATGGATCCAGATAATCAGTCTCATCCAAGACTGTCTGGAGCTGGCCCGCAACCACTCGTTCCAGGACCTTGCCCAGGAATGGAACATTTGCTACCGGCCTATAAATATTAAGATTTTCTGGGTCCAGGGAGGGTCTCTTCAGGAGTGGTCTCACTACCACCTCTTTCAGGCAGCCAGGGACCACCCCCTCTTGCAGAGAGGCATTAATCACCTTCCTGGCCCAGCCGGCTGTTCCATCCCTGCTAGCTTTTATTAGCTAAGAAGGGCAAGGATCCAGCACAGAAGTGGTTGCACGAACCTGTCCAAGGACCTTGTCAACATTCTCAAGCTGCACCAACTGAAACTCATCCAAGAAATCGGGACAAGGCTGTGCTCTGGATACCTCGCTTGATTCACCTGCTATAACACTGGAGTCTAAGTCCTGGCAGATGCTAAAGATTTTATCCTGGAAGTGCCTAGCAAATTCATTACAGCGGGCCTCAGATGGTTCTACCTTGTCCCTGGGGCCACAGTGTAATAGCCCCCAGACAATTCTGAAGAGCTCCGCTGGGCGGCAGATTGATGATTCGATAGTGGCAGCAAAATATTGTTTTTTTGCTGTCCTTACTACCCCTAAATACAGTTTACCATAGGCACTTACCAGTGTATAATTGCATCCACTAGGAGTTCGCCTCGATCTGCACTCAAGCCGTCTCCTATATTGTTTCATCACTCTCAGCTCTGGGGTAAACCATGGAGCCGTATGAACTCTACACAAGAGCAGTAGATTGCTCAGGAGCAATCATGTCAACCGCCCAGGTCATTTCTGTATTCCACAGTTTAACCAGGGTTTTGACAGGAGCGCCAGCCCTATCAGCCAGAAAACTCTCCAGAGCCCTTTGGAAACCATCCGGATCCATTAGTCTCTGGGGGCGGACCAACTTAATAAGTCCCCCACCCTTGCAGAGGTGAAAAGCTGCTGTGAGTCTAAACTTCAGCAAGCAGTGATCTGTCCATGACAGAGGGACTGATGTAAGGCCCCCCACATTCAGATCACCAACTCCATGTCCAGTTGCAAAAACTAGATCTAGAGTATGCCCTGCTACATGTGTTGGGCCAATGGCGTATTGGGACAGTCCCATGGTTGTCATGGAGACCATGAAATCCTGAGCCGTCCCGGATAAGGCGGCCTCTGCATGGATGTTGACATCCCCCAGAACCAACAGTCTGGGGGATCTCAACAGTACACTTGAGACCACCTCCGTCAGCTCAGCTAGGAAGTCTGTTGGGCATCGGGGTGGGCGGTACACCAACAGAATCCCCAGTCTGTCCCGTTGACCCAACATAAAGTGCAAACACTCCAGACCAATAGTCACATGGACAGGGTGCTTGCAGAGGGAGATGGAGCTCCTATAGACCACAGCAACCCCCCCTCCCCAACCTTCAGGTCTACCCTGATGCTGGACCAGGTACCCTGGTGGACATAGCTGGGAGAGACTGACTCCTCCCTGCTCACCCACCCAGGTCTCGGTTATGCAGATTGGCTGCCTCATCCACAATTAAATCGTGAATGAGGGAGATCTTATTATGCACCGATCTGGCATTTAGCAGCAGCATCCGGAGGCCTGAGAGCTGGCTGATAGGGCAACCAACAAACCTGCGGGTGTGGGGAGGACTGGAACAAGGCACAGCCATGAACTGCCTTGGCTGCGTTCCCCTTACCTGGCAAGTCCTCCTCACAATGCCATATCTCCCTCTACCAGTCACTGCACTAATTGGGGGCCCCTCAAGTCTCCCCACTTGGCTCTGAATCCTCTCTCCCCAGCACATGATTCAAGACGCACAAAAAGGCAAACAAAGCAGGAGCCACTTCAGTCAGCTGGCTTATGTATCCCCTCCAAGGAAGGGACAGGTGGAATAATATCGCCCACAGCTGGCTGAGTACCTGGGGCCTGGTCCTGCAAGGTGCCAACCTGCAGAGCAGAAGCCCAAGAAGGAGAGGGCAGTAATGTTAGCCATGCAGCAGCACAAACAGGCAGATGTCTCTCCCTCCCTGGGCGGTGATGGTCCTCTTCCCCCTGCAGGCACTGGGTCTAAGCACATAGAACAAGCTTTGCTGAAGCAGAGCCAGCATGGCTTCTGCAAGGGAAAGTCCTGTCTCAGTAACCTATTAGAATTCTTTGAGAGTGTCAACAAGCATAAAGATAGAGGTGATCCAGTGGACATAGTGTACTTAGACTTTCAAAAAGCTTTTGACAAGGTACCTTACCAAAGACTTCTGTGGAAGCTTAGCAGTCATGGAATAAGAGGAGAGGTCCTCTTGTGGATAAGGAATTGGTTAAGAAGCAGAAAGCAGAGAGTAGGAATAAACGGACAGTTCTCCCAATGGAGGGCTGTAGAAAGTGGAGTCCCTCAAGGATCGGTATTGGGACCTGTACTTTTCAGCTTGTTCATTAATGAGCTAGAATTAGGAGTGAGCAGTGAAGTGGCCAAGTTTGCTGATGATACTAAATTGTTCAGGGTTGTTAAAACAAAAAGGGATTGCGAAGAGCTCCAAAAAGACCTCTCCAAACCGAGTGAATGGGCGGAAAAATGGCAAATGCAATTCAATATAAATAAGTGTAAAATTATGCATATTGGGGCAAAAAATCTGAATTTCACACATATGCTCATGGGGTCAGAACTGGTAGTGACCGACCAGGAGAGAGACCTCAGGGTTGTAGTGGACAGCATGATGAAAATGTCAACCCAGTGTGCGGCAGCTGTGAAAAAGGCAAATTCCATGCTAGGGGTAATTAGGAAAGGTATTGAAAATAAAACAGCCGATATCATAATGCCGTTGTATAAATCTATGGTGCGGCCGCATTTGGAATACTGTGTACAGTTCTGGTCGCCTCATCTCAAAAAGGATATTATAGAGTTGGAAAAGGTTCAGAAGAGGTCAACCAGAATGATCAAGGGGATGGAGCAACTCCCTTATGAGGAAAGGTTGCAGCATTTGGGGCTTTTTAGTTTAGAGAAAAGGTGGGTCAGAGGAGACATGATAGAAGTGTATAAAATTATGCATGGCATTGAGAAAGTGGATAGAGAAAAGTTTTTCTCCCTCTCTCATAATACTAGAACTCATGGACATTCAAAGAAGCTGAATGTTGGAAGATTCAGGACAGACAAAAGGAAGTACTTCTTTACTCAGCGCATAGTTAAACTATGGAATTTGCTCCCACAAGACGTAGTAATGGCCACCAGCTTGGATGGCTTTAAAAGAAGATTAGACAAATTCATGGAGGACAGGGCTATCAATGGCTACTAGCCATGATGGCTGTGCTCTGCCACCCTAGTCAGAGGCAGCATGCTTCTAACAACCAGTTGCTGGAAGCCTCAGGAGGGGAGAGTGTTCTTGCACTCAGGTCCTGCTTGCAGGCTTCCCTAGGGCAACTGGTTGGCCACTGTGAGAACAGGATGCTGGACTAGATGGGCCACTGGCCTGATCCAGCAGGCTGTTCTTATGTTCTTAAGGATTGTGCTTCCTTACCTCTGCCCTGATGGTATAAATTCCTCAAATTTGTACACCTCCATTGGAAGCTCCCTTTTCTGTAGATTCTGAATGAACTCCAGGTATTTCTCACCGACCTTGTAGGGCTTGCAGAACTCAGTCAAGTTCTGGTATCCTACAGGGATTTGCTCTGCTTGGGCTTGCTGGAACATGAACATTCTCAAGGTGACCTTACGGAAACAAAATATGAAAATAAATGAACTTTTATAATTTGAAAGTTAAGAATGGGGATTTCTTCTACATTTCAAAACTTATTGTGTTGTCTACAGTTACTCAATACCTATAGAAAAAGGAATAATCACTCTAGATGTTACAGTTTTCATTAAAATGTACTTTAATGTTAGCTGAAAACTGCAATCCTGGAGAGAGACAAAAACATCTTCCCGTTGGCTGACATGATTATGGCATTGCCGCTCTCTTTCCCTATCTATAACTGATAAGGTGCGCATCTACATGGTGGTTTATTGTGTGTTTGGTGCTACTCACATCTCCTTTCAATTTGAATTGTTCATCATGGTGCTACTGGCAAACAGAAGCTATCATGCAGTTTCCCTCCGTAAATCCATACTAACCCAATCTGCTGATAATATGAAAAGGGAAGAAAAAAAAATCTTCACTCCCTTTCTCTAGTGCTTGCAGACGCTTTGAGAGTGTCAGTCGTGCCCCTCTCCATGCGCACTCCCTCCTCTTCTCTTTGTTCATTTTATTTCCTGTAGGCTAAAAAGCAACTTCCAGCTGCTCTCCTCCATTCTGCTGGCCTTTTTTATCTTGTTGCAAATGGTGCCTTTATTTTATTTCCCCCCTAACTTTGAAAAGAGTTATGTTTTTGTGCACAACACTGCTCAAACAAAGGTGTGTATCTCAACTATATCCTATCAGGGAAAACACAGATATTCACACTTTCACAGATATTCACAGGTTGTTTTTAAAGGAACCCACTGCAACATGCTTGGTTGCCAAGCAACCAGAGGTAGTGGAAATGTTAAATTAGAGGGTGTGGTCATTAGGAAACTGCTTCATTGACCCCTTCAGTGTGAATAGAAAACACCATGTTTGTAGCTGGCACTGAGCGCTTTCTGTGATGGTGAAAGTAGAAAACAGAGGTAAAAACAGCATGTTTAGTATCAAGGAATGGTCCCATGTGGATAAGCCAAAGATTTATAGCTATTCTAGTGTTGGTCACACTCTTTTGCCTTTTTGAGAGCTCTGCTGTTAGGGCTTAAAATCCTGCATACTCTCAGGCCGCCTCTGCCCTACATATTTAAAGCATTATTATACTACTTTAAACAGTCATGGGGCTTCCTCCAAAGAATCCTGGGAACTATAGTTTGTTAAGGGTGCTGACAGTTGTTAGGAGACCCGTCTTCCCTTCACAGAGCTATAATTCCCAGAGTTCCCTGGGAAGAGGGCTTGCTTGTTAAACCACTCTGGAAATAGTAGCTCTGTGAGACCCTTAAGATGTGGGAGTTGAAGAATTTAGATGGGAGGCAAATGAGGGCTCTATTCATCCAGCGATTTTTACTGAGTTGGATGTCAGCGTGTCTGTCCTGATCAATCTGCTATTGCATTTGTAAGCCATAAGATCTTATCTTGAAGTTGACACAGCAGGCCTTGTGTTGGGACCACTAACAAAAAAAAGGACATAAGAGATTGAAAACCAAATAGAATAAGCTACAAATGTATCAACTGTCGCTGGGAAAAGGGAGAAGTGATGTCAGCCAATAGGAGGTGTTTCTAATATATTTTGTTGCTAGGCTAACTTTAAACTATATTGTCCTGAAAACTGTTAAACAGCATATTCTTGTTCCTCTTCCTGTTGAATGGTAACTGAATGTAATTATGGGACTAATGCTGAAATCTGAGAGCCTGAGGTCCTCACTGTTTTTGAAAATCGCAAAAACCCTCCACAATTTTTACCTACTGCTTAATGGTATAAGCTGTAGGAAATTCATAGTTCATATCTCAACTCAGTCATGAGCTCATGAACCGGCTTTGACAAGCCATTATCTCTCATCCCCCCCGACCTCCACAAATATACATCATGGGGAGAGTAATGCTGGGGACAGTAATCGGGGTAAAGTTGCCCAGGGTCTCAGGGGGGTCTTTAGACCCTTAACATTTTTGGGAGCAGGGTCCCAGCAGGGTCCCTATGTTTCCAGTGTCTTACGAGCCAATCAGCATGAAAGGGAAGTGTTAGCCACTGAGAAGAATCTTCTAACTTGCTTCCTTGTCCTTTCCTGCTGATTGGAACCAATCAGAATGCCAGGAGGTGAGTCAGCCACTGAGAAGACTGTTTTCAGTAGCTAACACTGTCTCCTTTCATGCTGATTGGCTCCTATGGACATTTATTGTTGTGGGGGAAGCCACTAACAAGGATTTTGTTCTCAACCCAGCAGCAAAAAGAAAAAAGCGGGGAGAGGGTTTGGCTGTGATTATCATGAAGGGACCCAACACTTCTGAATCTGCTACTACATTACTGACAGTAATGCTGATGATCTGTGTTACAGGGTAATGTAATGTGAAGTTCTGTGAACACCGAAAAAACATTGTATTGTCTGATACAGTTGCCTGTGAAGCACTTTTATACAGTGCTTTTTGAGTGATCAGAGAACTTCACATACATTACCCTGTAACACAGGTTGTCAGCATTACTTTCCCTGATCATTTCTCTCAAGCCTGTGCATTTTTCAAACTGCAGCTGCTGCCAAAGCCTTTCAAAAGTAACCCTTTGTGTATCAGTGTGTAACGTGACTAGCTCTTTGTTCAAGTCATTTATGTTTTTTCTGTTTCCTCTTCCCCTCTTTCTTTCAGTCTCTCTCCATCTCACTTCATTGATTGCCCTTTTCCAACTCCTTCCCCCTCCTTTCCATATGCATGACCCAAATTTCTATTTCCTTCCAGGTTTAGCTTGGCCTCTCATTGGTCCAGTGAGAGTTCCACCCCATCACTGCCCAGACGAGGGCATTGCAGCTCCATGCCATGGCCCAGAATCTAGCTTTATGGAGGGCCAAACCAAAGGGATGCATGCATAGCTGCTGCCACCACCAACAGCAGCAGCCCCACTTCTCCCCAGTAACATCTAATAAAACATACACGAGGTGACCTCACTGCACTCAAGAGTTTCCCCTTCCACTTCAATTGGCAGCCAATTAAGAAGACTGGGAATGCATCTGGTAACTTCCCTCTTTGCAGCTGGAGAACAACAGGGTAGGGACAGGGGCATCCCATAACCACAGACCACTACTCACCCGCATCAACACCTCATCTCCTTGGTACATAAGTTTGCGGATGTGGGAGACGATTCTCTCCCGGACTTTCTCTAGTTCCTGCCGACGGTGATTGGCATCGAAGACGCAGCTTCTATAGGTGACTTCCGATTCCTGAACCTGTGTGTGCAGTTAAATAAAAACTGATGGAAGGACTGGGAGGGTGCTGACTTGGAGATGCACGGAAGGGGTAATGTGTTGTGGGGGCACCTGATGAACTCCCTGAAAAAAAAAGTCAGATCCTGCACCCACATCCTTTGGTGTTGTTTTTTTGGTCAGAAATTATTGCTTGTATTAACTTTGTCCTGGAGAAATCCTTGATATTTGTGGATGTTCATGCACTCTTAAATTATATCCCAATGGTGTGGGGACTAACAGGTGGACAACAACAGTGGATTCTGCAAGCCCTTATGGTGGCTAAGAGATTTATACTGGAAGGCTGGAAGGAAAAAAAACACTATGCCTCATGGAACTGTGAAGAGCAACCTCAACCACATGATACTGAAAGCTTTGCCCAGTGGCTAATACCGGAGCTCAGTGATGTTGGGCATCTATCAGAGCCCACCTAGATTGTGACCACGTGCTTCCATCTTGCTTCTCATTTGATGCAGGGCCTGGCCTGGCCCAAGTTTGCCAAGCCCAATGTGAAGTGCATTCCAAAGTCTTCTGTGATGACACAGAGGCTTCCGGAATGTCCTTTTAGTGCACATTGCCTTCCTATCCTTTGTTCTCCCAGGAAGGCATCCTCCACATTCAGTGTTGTGGCCCTCATAGGCAAAGTGGCCTGAATGCTCACGAAAAGCTGTAGTTGACCCCATTGCCAACCAGTGAGCCTTTGTCACACACTTACAGGCTCTTCTCTACCATTGTGAGCACTTGAATTTCAAAACTGAAGGTCTACACCAGAGACCAGATCTCAAATGACAGAGGGATGGGCTGCTTAGCCTTTAGGATCCAAGACCAATCAATACCTTTAATTGCACCTCATCTCGATAACGCCGCCGTTTCTCCAGTTGCTTGTTGCCGCTGCCGGCTATGGCCTGGAATTCTTCTTCTGCCTTGGCACTTAACACTTTGGCTTTCTCCAGATCCTCACAGCGCTGGAGGTAATGGAGGCGGGATTTGCGCATGGAGGACAAGGAATCGTTCTGCAATTGGAACAGGAGTTAGAAAGGCACGTGTGACCAGCTGTGGCTCTCGACAATTTTCCTTCTCCTAGGCTTTGCTGTTTGCAGGACACAGCAGTTGAACAAACAGCATATCACAAGAGGTTTGCACATTACAGATTTCTAGTTACACTTTTAAGTGTTTTTGTATTATATGTCATAGACCTTGGAGAATGTATGCATTTGGGGGGGGGATATCTATGAATTGTTACTACAGGTAATTGGCAACCCACTTCGCCCACCATTACATTTAGAATTTGGGGGGGGAGTTTTCCCCCTTGCTCTCCCCCCTGCAGACACCCTTGAGGAGCAGGGCAGAGGGGCAGTACAAGGTAATATAGTAACAGTAACAAACTAAGTACAATAGTCTGGCATGTTTAAAATTATTCAATTTATTGCATACTTTTAATAAGTCCTTAAAAAATTAACAACATTGAAAAATAAGTGCCCATATCAGGAGCTGGTTAATCATCCTGGTGCCTTTACACACACTGGCCAGACCACAGAATGGCAGAATAAAATACTGCCTGTTCATTTTCTCTTTTACCTCCATAAGTAAAAGAGCTAGAGACTGAATTTTTGACTTTTAATTAAAGCTGACATCTCAGAGAAGGGGCCTGGAATATTTATCTACAATGCTTGGGATACGGGGATAATAGACAAGAGGAATAGAAGGAGTTATTTTCTTTGGGCACAAGGTTTAAGGGTTTATGTACACTTACATGAAAGCCCCTGACAGTCCTTCCCCAATTCTCTCCTTCCATACCAATTTCATTATGCATTGCCCAGAAATTTGTAAAAAAATATTGCACTTAAGGCAGGAGGCCAGCGGGCACCTGATAGGAGACCATCAGTGATTGCAGGTTCTTTTGTCCCTTCTTCCCTAGATCTGCTCTTACCATTCTTTTCTGTTCCTTCTGCCACTGATCTTTGAATTCCTTCCGCCATTTCTCAATTTCGTTCTTCTTGGCCCAAAGAGGCTGCGAGGAAAGGACAAGGTTGGGTATGGGAAGTGAGATCTCCAGCAGCATGATTCAGCATTTGCAAAGCTATGGCATCAGTGAGACACCGCAAGTGTGATTGAGGGAGTGGGACAGATCAATAGAACGGCTTGCACCACTCCCTCTCATTCCATCCTCACCCTCTTTTTCATGCATGACATGTTCTGCAGCAATCATTTCAGGTCTAAGATTCTGACCAATTGGGGGCCCAAGAGGTATTTTAGTTGCTGCCCTCAGATAGCAGTGTCTCATCTCAGCCAGAAAATACTGTACCTCGTAGTATTCTCTCAGATGCAAAATTCCAGCCGTCTCAATGGCTAAGTTCCCTGCCCTTATGTCATGCTCCATGACCATGGTGTACAGAGTCTGTAGGGGCATGCAAGTCTGAAAAGACAAAGAGCATAGACCCAACATGTTCTAGTAGTTACAGTGTTAGAGGACTGGAATAAGGACATTTGGGTTCAAATCTCAGCTTACAGATGAATATGCTCAGTCTCCCTATCAAACATGGTAATATAGAGAAATACTTCATCTCATGTATGAGGCACCACTGATGGTTTCATTTGGTGGCTCAATGCAGTTACCATAGCATACGGAAACAGCTCATCACATGGATCATCCATATCCCTGGGCACATTTCCACACCAGTAGTGCAACATTCTACAGAGCACTGATACTGGCTTTGGAGACTTTCCAAGCTCCACAGCCAATCCACAAAATGAGCTATGCATGTTATGGCAGCCAGAAGGAGCTCCTGCCACACAGAAGTGGTCTTTTGCAACAATAATACTGCCTATGTGAAGCAGTTAGGAGAAAATCAAGTTTCTGGAGTCCTAGCCACATCCCAGCCCAACCATAGTGGAAGATGGCGCAATGGTATAACACAGAGCAGAGATGGGCAACCTGTGGCCCTCCAGTTCTCCAACTCCCCAATTCTCATCAGTCCCACCCAGCATGGTCAATGGTGAAGGATGATGGGAGCTGTAATCCAGCAACATCTGAAGGGCACCAGGTTCCCCATCTCTGACATACAGAATGCTGCTGGTTGGATCTCTTAGTCTAGTTGATGTTTCACGAGTGAAACTGACCTGAAATTAATGCTATTAGCATGGAGTTCATTGCTGCCCCACCTTTTGATGCCCATAAGAGTTAATTTTGCCACACCAATTACAGGGAATCACTTTCAAGTGTGTTGCTTCCATTAACAAGCCTATGAGAACACGATACCCAGAAAATAACCATTGCTTTTGGGTACGGTATTGTTGGAAATGACACAGTGGAACATTTGCCCTTGCATGGGGTGGTGGGTGAATCCATCTTTATACACATTGGAAAAGGGGTACCGGTAAATGTGGTAAAGTGTGTGTGTACATTGCAGCCAACATACTGCTTTAGGCTCTGCCTGGGAAAGAGTAACAAAGACCCTGTAGATCATGCACAGGAGGGGTGAAATGAAGTCACAGAAGGGAACATCTAGGAAACCTTACCTGTGGGTAAATGGCACTTCTGGTAGCGTCAGCTATCTTCAAGATATTCTTTGTAAACTCAATCTCTGTGAACAGGAGACAACAGGTTAGTGGACTGAACTTCCAAAGAAAACGTATGATAGGAGCAGGGAGCTTCTTTTTATTTAACCACAAAAACATGAGATTTTGGAAAGCTGCTCCAACCTTGTGGCAAGGTTTGTGGGAAGAGCTGTGTACCCATTAAAATGTAATATTCTGCCACCCCAGCCCAGGATGCCTTGAGGGGCCACTTTTGTGGCTGGCTAAATGTGGAAACAGATCATTTGGAGGCTTACCTTTCCCTTAAAAGAGTGTGTGTAGGGGAGGGGAGAGTTTGGTGGATCTGTTGGCCTGTTTAGGTCATGGACAATGAGAAATAAGCCTCACCATAACTAAAGCGTTTGTCTACCCAGCTCAACAGCTCCTTGACGTATCTGCACCACATCTTGGCATACCCCAGAGCTGCTTCCACACCACCACTGCACTTGATCAGCATCTCGTCGGCCCCTTCAGCTGAGAAAAATTAATTAGCAGGTTTCAGGAAACAGCTGGCAAAGAAGTCATAAGAGTGCCTCTTACAGGGGAGAGGAACAAGTCTTTGGTTGCCAGGGTCATCAGGCACAGCTAGAATTTAACTATTATATTTTCAGGAGTTGGTCTGGAGTCCTGCTCATTGAACCAGTGGAAACTCATAAGCCTACTGGGGTCCAAGTATTTTTACCAGCTTTTTGCTTTGTTCTACCCATACTCCACTGCCATTGGTTACAGCCCTTTTCAGTCCTTGTAGCTTCTCCTGCCTCTTAACAGACTTCTGTCAGTATAACAAACCACCTCATGTGTGTGTCTAGCTCACAGTTTCTGCTCCCCTGCCTGTTGCCTGCTTTGCTCTCTAGGCCAGCAAGACTTTCTGTAGTTCTTCGCACCCAGTAATCCTGCTGTCTTCTTCTCCTCAGGTGCTTAATGTTGTAAACAGGTCATTGAGATATCACAAATAGGTCATGGGTCATTAGCAACAGGTATTTTCTTTGTAATGTATTGGATTTTCTGGAAAGTGTATATCCAGATTAATGAAGAAAATATGAGCTGGCATTTTTTATGCCAACCAAAACAGAGAAGGTCCTCAAGATTATAAGAAACAACAGACAAAATCAGATGAACCCGAAAAACAATGAAAATGATATAAAAGTGATTTATAAGTAGCCCAAAACATTGTGTGGATGCTGCAAAAAAATTGCATGTGTAAGATGCACCCATCACCGATAAATTTCCATCTGGAAGTGTCCTTCCTGTATAAGCCTCATCTGTCTGTATTTTCTTTTTGGAATTTATCTCTGCTCAATTCTCCAACCTACAGTTTCATCTTACTCCTTCAGCCTGGCTACCAAGCTGAAAAGACCAGCTCTCACTGTGAGAGGCCTCGGTCCTGCAGAAGAGCATGGGACCCCTCCTGTGGGAGAGGGAGATCATAGTGAGATCAGTGGTGATTGCTAGTAAATTCCAGAGCACCATGTTCTTTGAATGTCTTTTAAGTTTGTCTTTGATACATTAATGTTTAAACTTGAATTTGATCCAATGAGTCAGTGAGAAGGATTCTGTCAATTATGGTGGAAAAATTATAAAACCGGAGGATGTTCTTCCAAGGCACATTTGCACACCTGAGCAGCTGTTGGTATGCTGATGAGGGGACCAGCCTAGAGTCTCACATACCTCCCAGGAAGATCACTCTAGTCATGCCATCATTGCCTGCTTCAGCCATTATACAGTGTTGAGAGTGGGGGATGGGAAGGAATACAAACATCATTCCCCCTTCCAGCAGAAAGAGTTGTGGAGAAAGAATGTTGACATTTGCTAGGCAACCATAGAATGAGTCTCTTCAGTCCTGGCCAGATCAGGCTCTAGGGTAGTCATGCTGCTAAACAGAAGTAGCTATTGGGTGGGGTTAAGTGAAAATATAACTTTGGTTGTGTATTCATTACCGGCTTAAAATGCACCTAGGTGATGTAGGTCAGTCTTTTTCTCAATTCAGATCAAAACTGCTTTGGGGGGAAATTACAGGATAGATACAGGATAGATATGGATTGTGGCTAACGTCATGTATACACCACTTCCCAAACCAGCGGTGAGAGCGCACTGGATGCAGAGTAAATGAGAGTGTGTACACAGTCTTTGTTGAGATAGGGCTGGAGATTATGAAAAACTTGAGATTTTGTAATAAAGATTGATCATTTAATTTACACTTCATGTATTTGTCAGATCCCTCTTTCAAAGCCGTCTGGACTACTGGCCAGTGCCACATCATGTGATGGTGGATTCCATAAATTAACTGTGCATTTTTGTAATAAGTACTTTCTGTTGTCTGTCCTGTATCTCATGATGGTGAGTTCTGGTATTATGATATAGGAAGAAAAACTTCTCTGAATCCATGTTCTTCTCCTCAAGCATAGTAGTAGACACAAAATAAGAGTGGAAATCAAAAGTAATTTGGCCATTTTGTTTAACCTCTCTTGCAGGTTACCTGACATGTTCCCTGATTCTCCCACCTCCAAATTTCTTTCACATTTAAAGAAACCTTCATCCATCTGTGAAACAAAGAGATGAGAATATTTTTAAAAAAGTTTTGAAATGGGCAACTGCCTCCCTAAAATACCCAGTCCCCCCCTTTTAAAACTTCATTTGTTTTATTTAACACAACTGCATTTCTTTAATTTTGCCGTAAGGCACTAGATTTATGAAAGTAACAGGCAAGCCAAGCCAAGCCAAATCCCTTCCATGCATCTAAAGACTTAGGCTGTGGACACACTAGTCGCCTACAGCAAAGTGTTTCCATTAGCCACAGCTGGAGGAGGAATGGCTGATCTGCCAATCAGTTGCAAAATTTCTTTGAAGCTGAACTTTAAAAAATGCACTCAAGTGTCTGTCCCCCCACCAGGTTTTACAGTAAAAAGGGGTGGGGTTTGACTAGCACCCTGTGCTCCCATTTTCAGAAGAGTAAGGTGGAGATGTACTGGAACTGGCAGAACAGTGAGTGTGTTTCTACCCTGATACAAGAACCTGGGAAGGAGAAGGTGATAAAAGGCAAATGCCTGAAAGTGATGAAATTCAAAGTCTCACAAAAAAAATAGCTGGGATGTTCTGTAGTGTAGTCTCAGACTTCTTTCATACGTGATACTAAAAAGTGATACTAAGCTAATCTCTTACTATGTGAGGACCCATAAGGGTCTGTGCCTTGGATCCATGTTTTTGTGCTATTTCTCTCTCTGGAACATCATTCCCCCTCTATTTGCTCTCTCTCTCAGTACACTATCTCATTATTTGACTTCTGTGCCACACCATTTTCTCCTCCCTGCCCCCCCCCAATTTCCCAGATTCCTCCCCTTTTGCTGCTTCTTGCTCAGGTGCTGATCTGAGCTTGGAAAAGCACATAGAGCTGAAAGGAAGTGGGAGAGAGTGACAGTTCTCAAACTTCCTCCTCCAGTTCTGTACTTTTCATGATGAAAAAGGTAACCACCCTTGCTATTTGTTGATGAAGGGGACAGTGGATGGGCAGAGTGTGCTCAGAGGTTTTGTGGACACCAAGGCAAGTCCTCAAGAGCACCATTGTTACCCACACTTGGCACCACACTGGCAACCCCAGCATTACTAAAGGTAAAGGTGTCCCCGCACTTATAGTGCGAGTCATTTCCGACTCTTAGGGTGCCATCTTGCAACATTTACTAGGCAGATGTATATATGGGGTGGGATTGCCAGTTCCTTCCCCGGCCTTTCTTTACCCCCTAGCATATGCCGGGTACTCATTTTACTGACCACGGATGGATGGAAGGCTGAGTGGACCTCAACCCCTTTTACCGGAGATTCGACTTCCTCCTTCCGTTGGAATCGAACTCCGGCCGTGAGCAGAGCTTCAGCTGCATTACTGCCGCTTACCACTCTGCGCCACGGAGGTCTATCATTACTAGTAGACAGGATATATTGTGGTTTTTCCTAGATTAGAATTTACAGGGGAATTTATCATGCAAAGAAAGAAATTCAGTTACTTTTGTTCTGATGGAACATAGCAGCTTTTAAAAGCACACTAATAATTTTTCAGCCTGGAGTCAGGATCATCATACCTGTACTTTTTCAGGCTGTGGGTTTGAGACTTCAGTACCATTGTCATTAGCATCATCAATGAACATATCAACTGCCCTGCAAACAAGAAAAAAACCCAATAAGGAATATTACATATAAGTCAGAATTAATTATTCCCCACCACCACAAACATACAAGATGGGGCATACCATTATGCAGAATGATGTAGCTGTCTTGGGGAGTGGATTTTAGGTGCTATTATCTTCCTTTATTATTAGATTTTTACCATGCTGGGAGAAGGGTACCATTTGGACTTTTCCACCTCAAGAATCAAAATATATTGGGCCATCCTGACTGAGTACCATAAATGTGCAAGGTGTGCACTGATAAGTACATGCTTCTGGTTAAATATATTACACATGTACTCTCAACAGGAAACCAGGATCCATTGTGGCTCCCTGCTTATGTGCACACATGGTGGCAAAGACACGAAGCAGTCCTCTTGCCTCTCATTCATCAGTTTGAAGGCCCATCTTCTAATGGCAACATGCCAAGAGAAGCACGTGTCCCTTAAAGTTACAACAGGACTAGCTTGTCAAACAAGTTGGTTTGATAAACTCAAAAGCTGCGTGAAACTCCGGAAGCCTTGATTTCCTTCCCTCTTTTCCCCAAATTTGCTTGGCAAGCTGAAGCAAATCCAGCAATAGCATATCTATCAGGGTTGCATCTGCATCTTCTGCCTAGGGTTACATTTTCCACAGAACAATTCAAGCTTATTCTACTGCCATGGAAATATAAATAGGAACTGCTTTCCTTTGATTTGCCTGCATAGTAAGTTTTTCCGGATATTATTCTGTTTGCACAACCAGCTTGTAGGGAAGCTCCATTCAACACAGGACTGCACTGAGGATGCTGCTATATTCTTTAAGCCACTGTTCTTCAACCTTATTGGACTACAACTCCCATCATCTTTGGCCATTGGCTAAGCTGGCTGGGGTTGATGGGAAATGTAGCCTAAGAACATTTGGGGATCCAAGTTGAAGAACAGTGCTTTAAGCTAAGCAGGTCTCACCTTAGCTAGTGTCTAGATGGGAGAACTGCTTGGGACTCCTTTGTATGCTAAAGAAAGGATATGTAGCGGATAGGGATGGGGGAGAAATTAAATTCAGTTTGCATTTAAAGCTGAATCTATGAAATTCACACTTTATGAAACAATATAAGAGCCGAAACATAGCCAACCTCTGAAATTTGCACTTATCCAAATTTTGCAATGCAGTTCTCCAACCATTGTTTACAAAAAGGCATATATTAGGGGAAGATGCGTTATTAATGCAAATAACATACAAAAATGCATTATATTAGGAGAAATTGCTTGCGAAAATGTGTACATTTGTCAAAACTGCATACAAAAATGTATTTCTTAGAAGAAATTTGCACTAAAATGCTGAAGAATTAAAAAATGGAAAATTGCTGCAGAAATGTAGAGAACTTAATTTGAGATTTGAAAAATGAGAGAAATGGAATTGACAGGTCCTTCCATCCCTAGTAGCAGATAATAAATATAAAGTTGCTTGCTAGAAATGTGCCCTGTTTAGGTCCCACAGGTATTAGGCACACTAAATGAATCCTGGCTAGGTTAGGCTTAGGGGAGGAAAAAAGGTCCCTACTGGTACTATTGGGACCTTTCCCCCTGAAACTTGACTGTGTATGTGTGTTTAGTTGCAATTGCAGAGGGAGAGTTAAACCTCCCCTCACTGTGGACTGCATTCTTAATTAAAATCCCCCCATGCCTTTTCTTAAATACAGAAAAAAGCACTGCAAGGGATGCAACTAGCATCATGTGTAGTTTGGTCCTAAGCAGGCCCTCATCACTGCTACAAACTCTGCCCCTCAGTGAAGAGCGGACAGCACTTAAATGGGCCATACTTTGGTCTGGAGTCTTGTACTCCTATGGCATCTGATGGTCTCTAGGTGGGTTTGTTGGTGCCTGAAGAAAAGAGTTCTAGGAGAGCATGGAGTCCTGGCCAGCTCATGAATGTGAATTCCCTAAGGATTTGAGTTGCTCACTCAGTGAATGTCCCTTCCTAAGATCAGAGTCCAACAGTATTCTATTTGTGCTCCTCTGCAGAGAGACAAGCCTTTTCACTCGGAATATATGCGGTCCCTAATGCAGCCATCCAACTGAGATGCTTCTCAAGGTTGTGGACGTGATGCTATTTCCTTACAGGAGGTTGCTCAAAAAGTAAATCAGTGTTTGAGCAACTCACTCTTACGTTATATCCTGAACACCAGGAAATCTCAATTATGCTTAACAACCTGGAGCGTGCTCACACTTGCCCTTTGTGCATAATTTAGTTGGCTCTTGTGAAAAACAATACAGTAAAACATTGCAAATATCTGTAATTTTGGATATTCAATACACTGTTTTTTAAAAGTGGCCTATTTGATGACTGGGTGATCAAAACATATGTATTGTCTCAACGAGCTAGATTTTATCATTATTGTTTTCAGATTTTTAATGTCTATTATATTTGTATGCCTATTTTGTACGTCACCCAGAGTGGCTGGATGGCCAGCCAGATGGGCAACTAAGAAATTCAATAAATTTAATAAATTAAATTAAATTAAATTAAATTAAATTAAATTAAATTAAATAAATAAATAAATAAATAAATGTACAATATAATGCCAGCCACTTCCTTAATCCTGTTACTCGGGGCAGAATCTCTGTGGCAGCATAGCATGTATATTTGCAACTTGCAACCTTCAAAAAGCACACGTGTGCACTGTTCTACAAACAAAGCTACCAACACCTTAGAGCAGGCAACCTAGAAATATTCAGCTGGGATTTCTTCTGACTTTGCACCCTCGAATTCTGGAAAAAGCATAAAATCCTGGACAGGTCTGTAAAATTATTGTTTGTACAATTCTAAGCCATTTTTGTGATTGTAGCAACTCCTTTTTCAGTAGCCACAGTGGTCCATGGAGGCAGCTGCTGAGTCAAGGCCTGTACCATCCAGTTGGCATTAACCTTTCTCCCTGCAGTCATGTACTACATACACAATTGCACAGAGTAATTTAGTGGTGAGCACTGTATTGTGGGGAGCACTATGAAACCCTTCTTGGATACATACGCATTTCCAATTGAAATTTCTAGGGCGTCCAGACTCCGGAAAATCTCACTGTAGCGTTTCTTGTTTTCAGTCCCTTTCACTTGGCTGTTGAGATCTGGATGAAAGAGAAATTTCAGTAAGGCCTTGTGCAAACAAGGAGTATTGAACCTAACCATGCATACCTCATCCTGGCCTTTGTTGTCATGTAAAATTACCTAGGAGTCTTGTCTTCCTTTCAAGCTAAAATCTATCGAAAACCGTTTGAATCATTAACAATGTGGATGTGCTCTGAATCTCACTGGGGCTTAGTGAATACTCAAACTGAGGATAAAGACAGGCATAAGATTTGTAGAGCTGGTTTGGGACCCTCCTTAATACAAATGTACCTTTTACCCCCTAAGGGGGGGGGAACAGTGATGCTAGTTTGCATGAAAAGGTGGCTATGCACAGTGCCAACTGGCTAGCACACATGGTATTGCCGAGGCAACACCCCACCCCCACCCCCACCCCACCCCCCTATCCTCTGAGTGGTTTTGCAACGCTTTAAAAATGTTTGCATTTTTTAAATTAGAAGTGAAGGATGAAAGTATAAATGGATAAACAAATATGCAGCACTGTGAAAAGTTACATGCAAACCAAGGTGAGCTACACACTGGAAGCGTTGGGGAGAGCAGCATGACTGATAGCTGATCCAGCATTTGAACTGATAAGATTATAAACTGTCATGCAAAGTGCAAAGCCAGGAGGAAGCCAGGCTCACACCACAGGTCAAGAATTGACTGTGGCGTCTCTTTAAATATGACGTTTGTCATCATCCCAAGGAAGAGCCTTTCCAGACAACATGATTTTTTTCCTGAACGCTAAAACAGCACTAGCTGGGTTCCACTGCTAGTAACACAATATTCTGACTCCATCTAACAGTTTTCTGTTGGGAGGGGGTGAGCTTGGAAAAGTTACCTTTTTGAACTACAACTCCCATCAGCCCCAGCCAGCATGGCCACTGCATTGGGCTGATGGGAGTTGTAGTTCAAAAAAGTAACTTTTCCAAGCTCTGGTATAGTGCATACATGTAAGTGCTAGCTAGTTGAGTACAGTAATACCTCAGTTAATAAATCCCCCAGAAAAGAAGCTCCTTTTAACAAAGTCTTTTTTGGGTGCATAGTCAGAATGTGGCTCCTTGTCTATTGGATTGTGGCTGCTGCAGGCAGCTCTCTCGCATGTGGCTGGAATGGTGCTCTTTGCCAGGTGGCACAGGGGCCTCCACAGTAAACAGTGCTTTGGGTGCCCTGGTCGAGTGTAGGGGAAGACGGCACAGAGAGAGAGAGACAGAGAGTCCAAGCACAGGGTGGTGGCGGCGGCTGCCCCTTGCCTGTCTGTTCGAGTGTATGGAGAAGAGAACTGTGCTCAGAGCTTTAGGTTGCTATAGCAAGATGCTACATGATAAAAGGAAAAAGGCAAGGCAGGCATCCCCGGATGCGTTTTGGAAGAAGCCATCAAGTGGTCTGTATGCAAGGCTTACCAGACCTGGTTGTTTCATTTCAGACATGTGAATTGTTAGTTTTGAATAAAAGGTTATCTGAAATATGTTGAACTGCCCTTCTTTTCTGTGGTGTAGGAATCTATCCCTATTCTTTCCATGTTACTCCTAGCTCTGGTACCAAAATTTCTGTTAAAGAAGTAAAGTCCAGAAATGCATGTACTTTGTTAACTGAGGTATTACCGTATATGATAAATGGCAAGAGGAATGTGTTGTTATATCAGGAGGATATTTATGAGGAAGAAACATCATCTCCCATACATTTTTACAGAGAAATAAGTCTCAAGTAAGTGTGTATGGGATTCCAGCTGTAACAATGGTCACAATCCTGTGCAAGGTATCACTTGATCCTATGCTTGCTTACTAAGCCCTACCAAGCTCAAAGTCGCACAGTCCCTGTATAGTATTTCAACTCTAGAGCCAAACTACATGGTATGAGTGCAATTTCATTAAATACAATAAATGGTTTTTTGAAGAAAAATAACTGCTGTGAAGAGTGGGGAGAGATGGATCAGGACTGTGGCAGGTAGAGAGGGGGAGTTTAGCCCTTTCCACCTTGCTAAGTTCCAGACAAAAACTACCCAACTGAAGCTCCTATTTGTGTTGGGAGGAAAGTTGTCAGGGGCCTGAATTAGGGGTGGAAAGATCTGCCGATTTCTGTTCTCCCCGTGTCTCATTTTTCCAATCTTAAATTCAGTTCTCCACATTTCTGCAGCAATTTGTGATTTTTATTTTTAAAAAAATCCTCATGAAAATTCTCAATAATTTTAATGCGAATTTCTCCAACTACACACATTTTTGTAGGCAGTTTTGACTAATGTACACATTTTTGCAAGCAATTTCTCATCATATAATGCGTTTTTGTATGTTATTTTCACTAATATATTCATAGGTACGCTTTCCCCTAATTTTTGCAAACACTGCTTAGTTGGAGAACGGCATTACAAAATGTGGATGTGCACATTTCGAAGGATGGCAGGATTTCGATTCTCATGTTGTTTTGGAAAGTGCAAATCTGATGAATTTGGTTTTAAATGTGAACTGAATCAAATTTCTCCCACATCCCTAGTCTGAATGGAAGCTTCCGTCCCTATGCACATAGTAGCTTCAGGGAAGTGGTTTTTGCTGAGACCGCAGCAGCATGGGGGAAGGGTTAAACTCCACCTCTCCATCCAAAGCAGTCCAGATCCAGCTCACCCCAACCTCTTCAGCACCTATTTTTGTTCAAAAACATAGTCAAGTGCAGCAACACAGGAACACAGGAAACTGACTTATACCGAGTCAGACCACTGGTCCATCTAGCCCAATAGTGTCTACACTGACTGGCAGTGGCTCTCCAGCGTTTTAGACAGGGTCCTCTCCCAGATCTACTACAAAATGCTGGGGAGTGAACCTGGTATCTTCTGCATGCAAAGCAGATGCTCTCTCAGACTACCGTTGAGCTATGGCCCTTATTAACACCCTTAATATAACATGTAGCTTGTCCCTTAGCTGTACTTTCAATGGGATATGAACACACCTAATTTTCTAGACTGGGGCCAACAGTAATAAACTATTGTTGTTGTTGTTGTTGTTAGTATTAGTATTAGTAAATTTCTATACCATCCCATAGCCGAAGCTCTCTGGGCGGTTTACAACATAAACATCAATATACAATATATAATATACAATTCATATTGATACAATTAAAAGGAAAAACAATATATCACATTTTAAATAAACAAACAATACATCTCAATATACGTAACATAATAACAGAATAAATAAAACAAACCAAACAGCAATTATAACAATATCTACAACATATTCTCCAATGTCCCATTGTGCTTCTCCCCCCCTAACCCCATCTTCCATAACCAATAGCACTATAAACATGCTACAATGATCTACACATAACCTATGCCAGGGATGTTGAACCGATGGCCCTCTAGATGTTGTTGTTGTACACACCAGCCCCTGCAAACAGGAGTAGCTGGCAGGGCTGCACAGGTGGGGCTGTGTGTCTCGCTCAGTTTCCCAGCACCATGCATCGCTGCCAGTTACTGAGAGGGAGGAGCAAAGCAGCAGGGTGCTTGGTGTGGTGTGGTGCACAAGCGGAGCCAATCCGACATTCCTGATGCTATGCTTGCACCCTGCTGGCAGTGGCGCATGGTGTTGGGAAGCTGGGAGAGTAATGCAGCCTCATCTGTGCAGCCTTGCCAACCACTCCTGTTTGCAGGGGCTGATGGGAGCTGGAGTCCAACAACATCTGGAGGGCCACAGGTTCCCCATCTCTGACCTATACTCATGTTACTCATTCTTCTGTTTCATATATGCCTACATATATATTACCCAAACACTGTTTAAAACATAAGTATGGTTACTATTATTTATTTTATTTCTTACCCACCCTTCACCTAAGGTCATAGGGCGGGTCACAGCAATTTAGAATTTAATATTAAAAACACTTTTAAACATATTTCAATCACAGGACTAAGGTGGTTCCTGCAAAGGTATATCTCAGGTGTCAAAGGCCAGGGTAAAGAGGTGCATCTTTAGCATACGATGAAAACTATATACTGAAGGTTCCAGATGCACCTTTGTGGGGAGTAGGGTTACCATCATTTTGTCATTTCAAAAAGAGTACATTTGGCTTCGATAAGTAAGAGTATGCTGTTGCACCATCTCAGAAAGAGTACATGTACTCTTAAAAGAGTACGGTTGGTAACCCTAGTGGGGAGGGAATTCCACAAGCTAGGCCCTGTGAGAGAATGATCTCTCCCGGGCCGCCACCACCCCCACCCTGAATGTCTGAGGCTAGTGGAACTACCAAGAGGGTCTGTACGGAAGGAGGTGGTCTTTCAGACATTTGGGGCCTAAATTGTTTAAGGCTTTAAACTATGGACTCATTGTCCATAGATTTTCCAGATCTTGACATCTGGTTCCTATCTTCTGGCTCAGGCAGTGAAGTGCCTCAGACTTGCTGCAAAGGAACGGTTGTTGCCTTTTATTATGTCCACTTTACTAGAAAGGGGTGGCACAGGTCTCATGGTGTTTCTTAGGGTTGCCAGATGCCCAGCTTTTGGGCAGAGACTCTAGATTTTTGGGGTCCTCTCCAGGTCTCTGGGTGAGTCAGCTTAATCTCCGGACTCTCGGGTTTCATTTTTTAAAAAAAGTTTCTAAGTGGTCTGGTTCTCGAGGTATACACCCAAACATCAGCTGTCCCCCCCCCCCGCAACTTCTGTGAAATAATCTCCTAGCTGGCTGCTATAACCCTGCCCTTTCAGGTTTGTAGCCAAAACAGGGTTGTGATTGACAAGGAATTTCTGGGCCTCCAGGCAGCACTTAAGACTCCATTGCAAAGGTAGAAAACTATTGTTTTTTCCTGTTTATCTGAAAATCTCATAAACTGAGTAAGTATATAGCTTTCAGCAGTACCAAAAGTCTTTTTTTCTCTTCTGCTCATGAGTCAATCAAGTTTAAATTTTCCTGGGCTGTTGAAGATGGCAGTGTTTTGAAAACCTTCCCAATATGAAGCTTTAATCCGATACTTGTTTTTCTGGGAGTAAAGCTGCAATGTCAATTTATTTATTTATTTATTTCGTTTCATTTCTAGACCGCCCATAGCTAGTAGCTCTCTGGGCGGTGTACAAAACTGGATTAAAATACAATAATATAATAAAATCAATAACACATAGCAGCAAATTAACTAACAAAATTAAACGTAAAAACATTAAAATGCCTGGGAGTATAGCCAGGTCTTAACCTGGTGCCTAAAAGAAAGTACCGTAGGCGCCAGGCATATCTCCTCAGGTAAGCTGTTCCAGAGTTCGGGGGCCACCACAGAAAATCCCACATACCCGGAGTAAACCCTATTGAATTCAATACGACTTACTTTTGAATAGACTTGGTTAGGATTGTGCTGTAAATTAATGGGACTTTTGAGTGAACATAGCAAAGGATTGCGTTTGTGTTGTAAATCTTTCAGTCCCTCTCCAATTCTATTTTTAAAGCAAAAAAGATATCACTGCTTTTATTATGTAGGAAACTAATACTGATTTTTTTTTTTAGTTCTGCAATGGCCAACTCATTTTGACAATAAACTATTATATGGGGTCTATGTATTTTTACAGCTCCAGTGTGTGTATGTATATGGAGTCTTCCCAACAACCCTGTGAGGTAGGACTGCCGATTGGAAACCAAGGCAGCTCACAACAAGAAATAAATCCCTTTAAAATCCAATAAGCATAAAAAGTATAAGTATACTGTTTATGAATTTTGGGTTGGGTGAGTGTTCCTTATCACTTGAGGCTGCAGTTCTGTGTACCCTTTCCTGTTTGAGTAACCCCATTTAATACATTGGGACTTGCTCCTGAGTAAACAAACATAGGATTGCACTACATATATCTTTACAGGTTGTGTAAATAATGATGTGGAATTTTTATAATAAACTAATAAGCTATATATTTTTTAGGAATATTGAATATTGAAGTTATAATAACTCAATATGTGAATCACAGTTGAACATCTCTTCTCTGTTATTTTGTTTCTTTAGTGTCACTTGCAAGGTCTCTTCTTGGAATATTCAGTAAGCTAGGACAGAAAGACCCTGAAGATTAGATTTTGATGTATAAGACCTTGTTTAAGCAGACTAAGTGTCTCTACCAGGTCAGAAAGACCCAGCTTTGGAATGTATTACGTCAAGAAGTGATGGGCTGGTATTAGAGTTTCTGACTATTATCTGGTTGGCTAGTTTTAATGTAAGCAGCATCATAACAATGTGTTGATGATGTATAACTTTTGGATTGGAAGATGCTAATTTCTTTGTCCTGGAGGGTATAAATTTGTGAACATCAGTGCCATGGAGAGAGCTCCATCAAACACCATGGGAAACTGACCACCTGTAAGTTCCCTTACTAAATAAAGGCCTACCTTTTTGCTACAAGACTGTGTCCTCAATTTCTTCAGGACCTCCGGTCCATTGGACCCCCAAATTCCCCGTCAATAATAAACATCTTTGACAGTCATACTTATATAAATATTTCTTCATTTAAAGCACATTACTTCCTCTAAAGAATCATGGGAAGTGTAGTTTCCCCCTCACAGTTATAGCTCCCACTATCCTTAACAAATTACAGTTCCCATGATTCTGTGGTGTGATTCATGTGCTTCAAATGTGCTTTATATGAATTGAAAATAACGATTTTAAAGAATACTTTTTTAAAAAGGAGAAGGGTTGTAGCTCAGTGGTAGGGCATATGCTTTGCATGCAAAGGTCCAAAATCCAATCTCTGGAAAAGACTATTGCCTGGAATCCTGGAGAGCCAATGCTAGTCCATGTCATCAGTACTGAGCTACATGGTATTAAATGGCCTGAGTTGGTATAAGGTTGATTCCTTTGTTCCTAAAAGTGAGAAGAGATTCAAGAGCCACAGTGACTCCAATATTTATTTTTGTATTTTATTTACAACATTTATATACCGCTTTATTGTAAAAAACCTAAAAGGGGTTTACAAGGAATTAAAACAATACAATTATTGGCAAAAACAGTTAAAGACAGGTGTTTAAAAGCTTTCAAAATAATAAAGCCAACAATGAGTTAAAAACAGATAAAAAACACAATAGCTTCTACATGCTTGGGTAGGCTTGCCTAAACGAGAATGTTTTTAGCAGGTGCTGAAAACAGTACAATGAAGGTGTCTGCCTAATGTCAATAGGCAGGGAGTTCCAAAGTGTAGGTGCTGTCACACTAAAGACTGATTTCTTACAAGAGCAAAACAAGTATTATGTGGCACCCGTAGCATGGAAAGAACATCTTGAACTTGGCCAGGTAGCAAATCGGCAACCAGTGCAGATTTCAGAGCAGAGGTATTATGTGCTGATAGGGTCTCACTCTTGTCAGCAATCGTGCCACAGCTTTCTGCACTAACTTCAGCCCCTGGGTCAGGTTGTGCTGCATGGGGATTTCTGTGACCTTGGCTGACTGGCTGCCAGGATTTTCTTGGTTTGGGTTTTTGGTTAGGAATCCTGACTGGTTGTGGGATGCTGAGTTTTCTGCCTTATAGGAATTTTGTTGTTGTTGGTATCAGCCATTTAGGAAATCATTACTGTCTTTTGTTTTTGTTTTTCTGTTTATATTTAATTTACCTTTAACCCTTACGTCCATGGAAGCAACAACAGGGGTTCCATGCGTTCAGCTCAACCCCCTTAAACCCACTGATGATGCACCTTGTTGGTTGCATGACGGTTTATTTCTTGCCCAATAGTGGCAAAAGAGAATTCACATACTGGGAAATGTGGCTGCAATTGTTGTTCCCAAGCTGCTGTCTGTGAAGGTATATCGAACCATGTGTATTTTCTCTCTCTCAATTATTACTCACAGAAATGGATTGGCTGTCAAAGTGAGTTTATAGCAGCCCACAAGGTAGACAGAAAAGGGTAGAGAATCTTCTTACTCTTATTCATTTCTCAGACCTCTTTCAGAAGTGAAGGGTCAAATCTGTAAAGAAGTTTGGAGCAGCCATGCAGGGCCGGCTGGGCACCAGGTTGCCCTAGGCCCTGGTGCACATGCGCTCACACATGCGCACATGCATGCGCCTACCTGTCTCTCGCAGGGAGGAAGCTTCTGCCGCCCATCCGCTGGCTCCGTCTCTCCTGTTTTTTGCGGCTGTGCGGGCTGCTACACGCGCGCATCGCTGCCATCAATCAAGATGGCGCCAGAGGCTTCAGCCCCTTAGGGAAACCTTGGCTGCCATCTTGGATAATGGCAGTCCTGTGAGTGCAGCCCGTGCAGCCTCAAAAGATAGAAGAGATGGGCGGGTGGAAGAAGTTCCCTCTCTGTGATCCACGACAGGTACTCTGCCGTGGATTGTGGAAAAGGAGCGCTACTCCTTCCCCATCCTATTGAGAGGCCCCTCAGGGGCCTCTGTGACTCCAGGGACCCTTAGCCAGGGCCCAACCTGGCCACCCTTTGGGACCGGCCCTGCAGCCATGTTGAAAGGTACGGGCAGGGCATTTCAGGCAGAGTGTTGCCAACCCTGCTTGGATATAGATATCTTTGCAGAGGATCCCTAGTCAAGCTTTACCAACAGCACAATCCAAACCATATCTACTCAGAAGTAAGTCCTGTTGAGTTCTATGGGGCTTTGTAATTGTTTTTATAATTGCAGCCTTTGGGGGCATCCATCTTTACTCCTGAATGCTCCTATCTAACACCTCCACAACACTAGGCTCCTTTCTTCCTACAATGGCCTTCTGGTGACTGGCCTGGCCTGAGGGCACTTAAATCCTTCTTGCCACAATCAAGTAGGCTAGATTAAATGTTCCCTACTCAAGCTCTATCTTTCAGCTAAGATTTCTAACAATTTCCAATCAGAGAAAAGTTTTTGTTTGAATTGAATACTAGTCTAAGCAGCTGTGGTTGATGCTTAATGTATCATGCTTAATGACATCACTTGGGCCCACCCCTGTGACATCACTATGATCTGCCCCCATTACATCACTAGGGCCCACCCCTGAAATCTCAGACATTGGGATGCTTCTCACCTGGCAACCCTAGTTTCCACAGATCATCTGTTAGTCAGATGATGTTTCTTTATTCCTAGACTAGGAGAGAGTAGTTGCGAACTTTTGAAACAAACAATTTCAATATCTGGTCAGGGCTGGGGGTCAGGGTCCAGAGGGTGATCCCCACAGAAAACGAGTGAGCTTACTAGCTTTGGCACCTCAGCAGCAAATGGAAAGCACAGTATACAGCAGCCATTTTAAATCCTGCAGCCTGCAAGCAGGGCAACTTCCACATCCAGGCACAGCCTTCCCGCAGCAAACACACACACAATGGGGAAAAAACAAACAATATTTAAGAATAAATTATTTACAGGGGAAAACCCAGGAAGGGAAAATTCTCTCTCTTTTTCAGCAACATTACCCAGATTGGCAAACCAGTCTAAACCTCTTTTTCCTCTTTCTTCACCTGCTGTTTATTCTTTTCAGTTCAGCTGCCCTCTATCACCCCCACAAAATACACCCCAAAGTTCTTTTTCATTTTTTGAACAGGGCCAATATTCTTGCTCAGCCCATCAGCTGCGGGCAAAGATTAGTGGGGCCCAGAGTTGCTTGTTTGGTATGGGCCTGAATCCAACCTAATGCAAAGAGTCCTGTCTGACAGGGTTCCCAGCGCACCTGACCAGATTTTTTGTTGTTGTTTGATTTCATGCCACTTACCACAAAAACAAGGGGACAAGGATGGTATCTCTCCATCCTGTGTTCCCCCCATTTTTATAGCAGTACAGGTGAAGTCAATAGCCAGCTTTGGTGCTGAGACTTACCAAAAAAACACTGAGCACCTCCCCTGCACTTGGCAAAATCTAGGATGGGCAGAAGTGACTTGCCTGGTGAGGTGCAGCTGCAATGCCAATTTCCTGGCAGCAATGTTACTGCTGTTTACCAGGAGGGAGAAGATAAGGTGGCAGGGAAGTTGACATGGTGTAGGTGCACTGGCAGAACCAGTTTAGCACTCCCACCAGTGTGCCCACACCATGCTAACCTCCTTGCTGCCTTGCCCTTCCCTGTCCCAGTAAGTGGCAGTGACACCACTGTCAGAAAGCTAGGATTGTGGCTCCAACACACTGTATGAGGTGCTTCTGAGGATGGCTATATGTCCTAATGTACGGGGAAGGTGGCCTTTATCTGAAGAGGTGTCACAGCCGGGACAGTCCTCTATTTGAAGGTGTCCTCTATCTGGTCCCAGTTCAGTTTCAAGAGAAAAATCTGTAAGGAGGGGAATCAGGGTCCTTGAATTTGCCCATCAGCAGTTGTCACCTGGCCAGAAGACTGAGCAGGCGCACACAGATCACCTGCCTACAGCCTTCTCTACTATGCTGAGTTCTATCTCTGTTTACCTTAGAGCAGAGGTCACCAACCTTTTTGGACTGGAAGGCACATTTCAAATTTTAAGAGAGTGCTGCGGCATCAGTCATAAAATGACTGCCATTGGGGGGGGCATAACACAAAATGACTGCCATACAAAATGAGAGAGTAGTTGTGGTGAATCTTTGCCCATAATTGTATTTCCATACTAGAAAAGGTCTGATCTGTTGAGTTTCTGCCTCCCATACAGTTGTTAAAGAACCCTGTTTTTCCCAATGTCAACCCTAAACCAAAGCCTAGGCTGCCATCCTATACCCACATACTCAGAAGTAAGCCCCATGAAACACAAAGAGACTTACTTCTGAGTAACCATGTATACCACCGTACTATAAGTATAGTTGTAAGTTAACTACACAATGGATTCTTAATGAGCCCCTGGTCTTTTGCTCCTACAAAACAGCAGACATGCCTAAGCCTCTTTGCAAAGTTATCACATGGAAATGTTCCTTGTTTCAACTACAACTCCCATCAGCCCAATTGTAGTTTAAAAAAGGAACGTTTCCAAGCTCTGACGCGCTCAGGGCGTCAGGCGCCACCAATTCGCGCCATGCTGCAAAATCGCTACAAAATCGGAACAAGTGGCGAACATATGGGACATGGACACAATTAAAAACTGCCGCATTAGTGAAGTGCCAAGAAGCAAAGTGCCGTAAAGCGGGGCCCTACTGTATATGTTTATATTAGCATATACAAATTCTGCACAAATCTGTCCACCTCAGCAAAATCTTCCAAAAAACACTGTGCTCTATCACTGGACTTGCTCTTGACTCTGATCAAGTACAGAACTTCTAACTTCAAGAACTGGCAATCCTACCAACAGCTGTCTGAATAATGGATTGCTTGAGAAGGGACACAACAGGCATCAGTAGCTACCTAGCTGGCTGGCTGGCATAAAGATAGCATGGAATAAACAACATGGCACAATTTTTCACTATTTTCAGCTGGATTCCTGTCAGGATGTTAATGACTGAGGCATGGCATAAATCAGTGCATTTAAAAAATTATATGTTTTTCAGTTCTAGCCACGAGTTCCATCATAATAATGCTACTAGGGTGGTATTCAATGCTAGCCTTACTCAGAGTAGACCCACTGAAGACAATAGACATGGCTAAGTTTCATTAATATAAATTGTCTACTCTGAATAAGACTTAACTGAATACAATCACTAAGGTTCTAATTCTCCTTCTCATAGTATATCCACACCAGAAACTTAGATTGGTTCGAAGATGATTTCTGCTTCTGGGAGAGCCAGTTCATGGGTGGCTAAGGTTTTGTAATAGAGAACTCTCAGCACCTAACCACAAAACAATTCCCAAGATTCTTTGGGGGAAGCCACAAGCTTTCAGTTGGCATAAAGCCAATACTGATTTATAGTATGGTGGATATGCTCTAAGAATCCTCCTCTTCCTTTTCTCTTCTGCTTGTTCTGGAGAACACCTTTTTTTATTATGCTCTTCCTTTCCTACTAATTTTGGCCTGCTGCCTCCTCTTTTCCTGCTCAAGGGTGCCATTTAAGGATTCAGTAGAAGGAGGCAAAAAGAGTTCAATAGGGGATGGAGCCAAGACTCTCTGGAAATGTCAAAAACTAGCACTGGGATGTATTCAATATTAAAATGCTAAGAAGAAGTAGTAGTGGTAGAAGAAGAGCATATTAAAAACAACTGGTGCGGCTGCTTGATAATAGCCAGATATATATGTGCTCATGACTCATGAGAAATGTGAGCATATTACCTTCCCAAAAGAACCTTGGAACTGTAGTTTGTCCCTCAGAGAGCTATAATTCTCAGCACCCTTAAGAAAATACTGTTCCCAGGGTCCTTTGGAGGAAGTTATGTGCTTTAAATGTGTGGTGTGTAAGCAGTCAAACAAACATCATTGCCTATCCTTCTTAAAATATTCCTTATACACACAGGCCTCTTCTTCCATCACCTACCCTTTCCTCAGGGTCCTGCTTTTTAGTTTCTGCCTCTCTTACTCACCTACTGACTTGGCTTCCTGTCCTTAAGCTCTTACTCAGGCTGACTGTCTGTGACATCATCAAAACAGCTCTGCCTCATTATGATATCATGTTTTCTTATTCCTTCCTGCCCTTTCCCCTTTTGTATCATGTCTATTAAATTGTACACCATAATTTGTAAGTATTCATTTTCAATCTGCCTAATGAGCCTCCGCAGATGGCCACTAGGCCCAAAGCCTTTTTAGTTGTGGGGCCAGTGCTATGGAATGCCCTCTCCAGGAAAGTCTGTTGGGTTCAGATGTAATGTGGTCCCAGATGGCAGGCTAAAACCTGGCTACTTTATAAGGTATTTGGGCTCAGTTAATGTTGGTTCTGTTTTTGTGTTTTTTGGTCTTGCTTTGCTTGGCAGCATGGTTTTTTGTTCTGTTAGATGTTTTTGTTGCGTATAGCTTGGTGTACTGTTAGCTCATATAGTCTGTCATCTGACAAGAAGGTGGGACATCGCTTTAAAAAAATAAATAAATTCCACTCTGAGTGCATTGGCAAAAAGGCAATAAATCAATGCCATATATTTATTTATACATTTCTGTCCTGCCTTTCCTCCAAGTAACTCAAGGTGGTGAATGTGGTTCTCCTGATCCCCAGTTTACCCTCACTAGAACTCTGTTGAGGTAGGTTAGGCTGAGAGACAGTGACCGGCCCAAGGTCACAAAGAGAGGTTAATGGCCAATGTAGAGATTTGAACCCTGGTCTTCCATGTCCTAGTCTGACACTGTAATCACTACACCACACTGGCTGAACAGCGTAGGAGGCATGGCCTGATGACACATAATACAGCCATCTTACTACAGCTCCAGCTACTGCAACTAGGGTTGCCAGGTCAGAAGCATCCCAAAACCTGAGATTTTAGGGGCGGGCCCAAGTGATGTCATGGGGCGGGCCCGAGTGATGTCATTAAGCATGATACATTAAGCATCAATCACAGTTGCTTGGAGCGTACAATTAAAAAAATATCTGACTGGAAATTAAGTTAGACATTTTAGCTAAAAGATGGACCCTGGGTAGGGAACATTTAATCTAGCCTACTTGCTTTCGGCAAGAAGGGTTTAAGTGCCTTCAGGCCAGGCCAGTCACCAAAAGGTCACTGTAGGAAGAAAGGAGCCTAGTGTTGTGGAGTTGTTAGTTGGGAGCATTCGGGAGTAAAGATGGATGCCCCTGAAGGCTGCAATTGTAAACACACGTACTAAGGGACTAAGCCCCCATAGAACTCAACAGGACTTACTTCTGAGTAGATATAGTTTGGATTGTGCTGTTGGTAAAGCTTGACTAGGGATCCTCTGCAAAGACATCCATATCCAAGCAGGGTTGGCAACCCCCTGCCTGGAATGCCCTGCCCTTATCTTTTAACGTGGCTGCTCCAAACTTCTTTACAGATTTGACCCTTCACTTCAGAAAGAGGTCTGAGAAATGAGTAAGAGTAAGAAGATTCTCTACCCTTTCTGTCTGCATAGACGCCCTCATCCTTCCCCTGCACCCAGCAGAAGCTCTGGGCCAGGCGGGACACAGTGGCATCTCATAGAGGACACCCTCCCCTTTCATGGGGTGTATGATTTGTCCTGGCCCAGAGCAGATTTTGGGGTGGACACCCACAATTACTTATTTTTCCTGTATGTCTTTTTCTGCTTTGATTTCGTATAGATGCCTTCTTCTGTGCCCTGCACCCGGGAGAAGCTCTGGGCCAGGCGGGACGCAGTGGCATCTCGTAGAGGACACCCTCCCCTTTCCTGGGGTATATGATTTGTGCTGTCCCAGAGCAGATTTCGGGGGGGGTACTCCCAGTTACATATTTTTTCCTATGTGTTTTTGTCCATTTTGATTTTGCATTGATGCACCCGTGCGTGCCCGGTGCCCAGCAGAAGCTCTGGGCCAGATGGGATGCACTGGTATCTCATAGAGGACACCCTCCCCTTTCCTGGGGTATATGATTTGTCCTGGCCCAAAGCAGAGTTTGGGGTGGGCACCCCCAGTTACTTATTTTTTCCTGTATGTTTTGGTCTGCTTTGATTTTGCATAGATATCCTCCTCCATGCCCTGTGCCCAGCAGAAGCTCTGGGCCAGGCGGGACGCAGTGGCATCTCATAGAGGACACCCTCCCCTTTCCTGGGGTATATGATTTGTCCTGGCCCAGAGCAGAGTTTGGGGTGGGCACCCCCAGTTACTTTTTTTTAATGATTTTATGACATCATTATGTATTTATGATAATCTCAGAAGCCTGATGATTTTGATTGCATAAATGTATTGTTATTCTTGACAGGGAGAGTCCCCCGATCACAGTGATGTATCATACAGGGTACCCCAACATATATTCTGGGGTTCAGAGACATGTTAAGGTTTGAAGTTGCTGTAGTTGTCAACTCTTCTTTTTTAGTGTTTTGAACTTTCAAGCAAATAAGGAACCGGGAACTAGGAACCAACTTCAGCGTCGTATCAGTTAAACAGATTAAATAGTCGCGGGGGGCGGCGGCTGACGTTTTGGTGTATATCTCGGGAACCAGACCACCTAGAAACTTTTTTTAAAAAAAATGAAGCTGAGAGTCCAGAGATTAAGGGGTGCTAGCTGGAGAGCCGGAGGGTCCCCCCAAAAACCAGAGACTCTGGCCGAAAACCGGAGACCTGATAACTCTAACTGCAACCCTGTCCCCTAGCATCCGTGTCTTTAGTGTAGGATGCCTTCCGTGGGGAAGCCTATGCACACTGGCCTTCCATGCAAGCTGGATCCCCAACCACATTGGGTTCCAGAACATGTGGAAACCTACAAGGCCTACTACATGTGTAGGCTTCACCACTGTAGACATCCACACTCAAGATGTGAACATTGGATGCGGGGCCTGCAAGCCATGCAATGTTTGGGGATTGGGGAAAGAACAAGGCTGCCCCCTAGAATCTCTCAGAAATCCAAGTCCTCCCTCTTTTTCCTGAAATGCATGAATCTGCCCCTGGAGCAGAATGAGTAGGAGACTTGAGGTGGTGGAATTCTGGACTTGACCACTTCAGACTGCAGAGGGCAGAGACCGTGTTAGAGTGCTTCCCTGTGTAAACAACAAAGAAACAACTAAAGAGAACACACACACACACACACACACACAGAGTTTTTATAATAAACTAGGATATCAAGATGCAGCATGTGTAAAGCAGGCTTAACTCTGGGTGACAGCCATTTGCCAAAACGTTAAAGCCAGGCATGTGTTTCTTGGTATTATAAACAGAGCAAAATCTCTATGCTCCCACAGAAACAGGATGTGGTTGCCTTAAAACAAGGGTTTGCCATTAAGCAGGGATGGAAGCACAGGATTGTTTGTCAGACAGAAATGAAAATAAAAAGAGCTAGTGTGTCTCAAAATCATTTTAACGCAGTTGGGTCTCTTTCGCGCCTCCTTGCTTATCTCACTGCTGAACTATGCAGATTGTCAAGCTGAATTTTAATTGGGGAGGCAGCAAAGAGGGAAAAGATGAAGACTTGAGTTTCGATTTGTCCTTGCAATATCATCTGATGATGTGGAAATTCCACTCCATGATGGGCGAGGGTAATTGCGTGTGCAAAGGAGGAGAGGGGGCTGATGTGTCAGAGTGAGTTTTTAAACTTCTCGCTGTGTGTAACGGCTGATGGGAGATACAGAGTGTTACTGCACAGGTTGTAGGTGCATGTCACAGCCAGAAATTCTCTCACTTGCTATATGAAATCACGTGGGTTAAAACGCTGTAGAGGTATATAGGGGAATGTCTGCCTGTGCTCAGGCAGACATGCTTGTGTAATCGCTGTCTCCTTACGTAAGTAATAAACTACAATCTGCTCCTTCAAATTCTCATGTGCACTTATTTCTGGGTTGGAACCACATCGTTGTCTGTCTGTAGTCTCTGGGAAATTTCCCTTAAAGGGACATTGGTCCTGTCTTTCTGGGTCCTTTCTCCGGGGACACCCAGTTTCCATCTCTACTTTCCCTCTTTATTCTGACCTGTCACACAATACCCTCTTTCAGCTAAAGCTGTTGTGGGTATTACTCCTGTTATTAATTCGCTCTTGCAGTCTGGTATTCTGGTACCAATACAGTCTCCTTGCAATACTCCTATTCTTCCTGTCCCTAAGGCAGGTCACTTTGATTCACAGGGAAACCAAATTTATATATTTGTTCAAGATTTGAGGGCCGTCAATGATATTGTCATTCCTAAACACCCTGTTGTGCCAAATCCTGCTATTCTGTTTTTACAGATTCCCTCGGAATCTGTTATTGATCTGTTTTCTGCCTTTTTCTCAGTGCCTTTACATCCTGACTCCCAGTTTCTCTTTGCGTTCTCTTGGGGTTCTGGTCAGCAGACTTGGACCCGTTAGCCCAAGGCTATCGTGATTCCCCCACCCTGTTCTCTCAAGCCCTGGCTGCTGACCTCTCTGACCTTGTTTTCCCTCAACATTCTGTTCTTTTGCAATACATTTATGACCTCCTCCTGGCCTCAGTTTCCCCTTGGGCCTGTCACCAGGACACCTTGTACCTTCTCACACAATTAGTACATAAAGGTTACAAGGTGTCCCATAACAAACTACAGTTCTGCCAGCCCCAAGTACAGTACATAGGTCATCTGATCTCTCATGACGCGGTCACCCTTTTCACCGATTGAGTGACCACAGTTCTCAGTATTCCCAGACCTGAGACTAAACGCCAAGTGAGGGCTTTTTTGGGAACAGCCAATTATTGTAGACAGTGGATTCCAAATTATTCTGAATTAACCAAACCCCTCTACTCTCTTACCACAGGCGAATTGCAGGGCCCAGTTACTTGGACACCCGAGGCTGCTTTTCATCACCTCATACAGGTCCTCTCCGTTGCCCCGGCCTTAGACTGTCCTGATTATGCCAAGCCGTTTGCCCTTTATTGTCATGAATGCGACGGCTTTGCTTCCGGTGTCCTTACACAGGTTTTTGTGGTAAACCACGCCCTATCGCCTATTTCAGTACTGAACTTGATCCTGTGGCCCAGGGCTACCCATCCTGCCTTCGTGCCTTAGCTGCTGCAGCCCTCCTCTTTGAAAAATCCATGGATATTGTTCAAAGTCACCCTCTTACTCTGTTGGTGCCACATGAGGTTGAAGCCGTTTTGCTTCATCCATTTTCTGTCCCCACAGCGCAAAACTAATTATGAGAAAATTCTGCTTACCCCCTCATACGTTACCATTGCATGCTGTGCCCTGCTGAACCCCGCTTCTCTTTTGCCATTGCCCATAGATGGCACCCCCCATTCTGTTCCTCATGATTGCTTGCTTGGAGTTGAACACTCTTCTAAGCCCCGTCCCGATTTCTCTGACGTTCCTCTTTCTAATCCTGATCTCATTCTGTTTACTGATGGTTCTTGTCTCTATGATGGCCCTGTCCTTAAGTCTGGACATGCTGTTTGTTCCCCCTCTGAGGTTCTTGAAGCCTGTTCTCTTCCTTTCCGCTCTGCTCAACCTGCTGAACTTTTCGCCCTGATGCGAGCCTGTTTTCTTGCAACAGGCCACTCTGTTAATATTTATACTGATTCCTCTTATGACTTTAAATTGCTCACTTTGCTGGTACTGTTTGGAGCCACTGTGCCTATCACACCAGTGCTGGCATGGTGGTTTCTCATTTCCCTTTGATTCAGTCTCTTCTTGCTGCCCTTCTCTCTCCCTCCTCCCTTGCAATCATGCACTGCTCTGCCCATACCAAGGGCACAGATTCTCAGGGGAATGCCTTTGCTGATGCAGCCTCTCGAGTGGCAGCTCTCTCTGCACCTCCATCTCCCTATCATCCCCTTCAGGCTTCCCTTCTCCCCTCTCACTCCTCCCCTTCCCTTTCAGATCTTGCTACTGCTCAGTTTTCTGCCACGGAAGCTGAGTGTAGCATATGGCGCTCTTCTGGCTGCTACCTTTTTCCTGATAATATGTGATGTTCTCCTGATAGATGCCTCATTCTTCCTGCCTCTCTATTTTTCTCTCTTGCACAGGCCACCCACTCTGTGGGCCACCTGTCCAAAGGAGGGATGCAATTAGAATTGGAAAAAGTGTATTTTGCACCTAAAATTACACCTATTTTGGCTCAAGTGACAGCTGCTTGCCTCACATGTCAGCAATTTAACCCTGGACAGCCAATTCATACAATCTTGGCCTCTAGTCCTCCGGCACCAGGTCCCTTTCAACATCTACAAATTGATTTCATAGATTTGCCCCATAAACAGCGCTGGCATCACATCCTGGTTATAATTTATCATTTTTCAGGATGGATTGAGGCTTATTGCACATGCAAGGCAGACGCTGTCACTGTGGCTAAGGCCTTGATACAACATGTTTTGCCCTGTTTTGGCTTCCCCATGCAATTGATTCTGATCAGGGACCTCATTTTGTTGCCCAACTAATTCAGAAATTAAGTTGGATGTTGGGCATAGAATGGAAGCTGCATACCCCCTATCATCCACAATCTTCTGGAATTGTGGAGAGAGCCAATCACGCACTGAAAACGCAGCTGGCCAAATTGTCACATGATTCTGGCCTCCCATGGCCGGAGGTGCTGCCCATAGCTCTTATGCATCTTCGATCCTCCCCAATTTGAAAGCATGGCCTAACCCCCCATGACATCCTGTTTGGTCGCCCCATGAGACTAAATAGAGTCTCTGATCCTTTCGTCCTAGAGCCCCTGGAGGAGGGCCAAGAGAGTTTAGTAAAGTACTGTGTAACTTTATCTGCTTCTCTCAAGAAGGTGTCCAGTCATGTTGCAGCAGCCCAGAAGGATCCAGGAGATGAGCCAAAGCACAACTTACAGCCCGGGGAGTGGATTCTGATTTGTGAGTTCCGGAGGAAGCATTGCCTGGAACCCCATTGGAGCAGTCCCTACCAGATATTACTGGTCACCCTGACGGCTGTTTGAGTGGCGGGGAAAAAGACTTGGGTCCATGCGTCCCATTGCAAGCATGTAGGACCTCCTGCATATACCAGACTGTATTGTTTCTTACGGATTGCCGCTCCTAAGCTGCATCTCCGAAAAGACCAAACGAGAGGCCAGTGGGAGTAGGTAGACAATGAAGCTGAAGAGTGCTCGAGGGGAGAACAAGCCAAATAAACACCCCTAAAACTGTGAAGTAAGACAAATTAAGTGTCACCCCTTCGGGTCACCGAGCAGGCAGAGGCCTTTGAGCTGACTGAAGGGGGCACTAATCAACGCACGCAGCCACTGGGATACTTCTTTCAGACACCAGGTGGAAGAGGGGTATTAGGGATAATAGGACTTTTTGCACTAATTGTCTGGCTGATATGGCAAAATCTGTAATTCTAATTATCCTTTGGGGAGCCCTCTTTGTGATATCAGGCACGGTAGATTGGCATCAAAATACTTTCCTGAAACTAGTGTCTGTTATAACTAAGACCCTTAACTTCACCACCTGCTGGGTCTGCATGCAAGGCCCCGCGGATCATCATGGTGGGCTTCCTCTGTTGGGGGTGCCAATCGGGAGTCGGGATCTCCTTAATAACTCATTTCCCGCTCTTGACCCGTCTAAGTCTTTCCTCCCCAAGGAACCTCTGTCTCTTGCAGAGACGTTGCCTGGGACGTTGGGGCTGAACCTCACTGGTACCACCCCAGTTGGCAGGAGTCAGTGTAAATATACTCTGGGATATGAGAAAAATAATATTGAGAACGGCAAGTATCATAACTATACTCTGTATAATCATAAAGGCCTTTTATTTAAAGTGTTGGGTGACTTTCAGGTGAACATAAACCTATGTCAAAACCTTTCATGGGTAATAGATCCTCAGAACGAATCTTGCTTAGTAGATACCAATTCCTGGGCCAATATTAAAATTAATCAAGAGCTGACCCGGCTACAGGAAAATAAAAGTTTAGTAGAAGGCTCTCAGACACTAAATGTGTGGTGGATTTGTGGAAATAAGGCCTGGAAAGTATTGCCCCAATCCCCATTCCACTCCATGATGGGTGGGAGTAATTGCGTATGCAAAGGAGGAGAGGGGGACTGATGTGTCAGAGTGAGTTTTTAAACTTCCCGCTGTGTGTAATGGCTGACGGGAGATACAGAGTGTTACTGAGCAGGTTGTAGGCACGTGTCGCAGCTGGAAATTCTCTCACTTGCTATATGAAATCACGTGGGTTAAAACGCTGTAGAGGTATTGAGAGGAATGTCTGCCTGTGCTCGGACAGACATGCTTGTGTGATCGCTGCCTCCTTACGTAAGTAATAGACTACAATCTGCCACTTCAAAGTCTCGTGTGCACTTATTCCTGGGTCGGAACCACATCGTTGTGGATCCCTAAGGTGGGAAATCCACGACACTGACACACCTTGGCCAATCGCAAAAATTGTACTGGGTTGGACGAGGAGGCCGTGAGGGATTGCTGGCATGTCTTGTGGGCAGCAGACACTCTTGATTCAATGACATTCAGCAACCATCTCTGTAATTTGAGAATTCTCAGCAACTCGAACTCCACAGCCTACTCTGAGTTGTTACTGTTGTCAATGTAAAGGCACATCTAGAAAGCTGGCTTCTACCCTTTGTGACATGATACAATGCTGCCATTAGCTCTGTACATTTGCAGCTGGCAATAGCCCTGTCTCTTCTCTATATAATGAAATAGAGTGTGTGGGGCTGGCTGAGCCAAGATGGTGGCAGAGGCTTCAGCCCCTTAGGGAAACCTTGGCCGCCATCTTGGTTAAGGGCAGCACTGCACGTGCAACCACACAACACAGCCAAGAAAAGTAGGTTGAGCAAGGGAATGGCGGGGGCTCTGAAGCTCTCACTGTGCAATCTGCGGCAGCAATCCTGCTGCAAATCATGAAAGGGGAGCACCGGGGCCCAGGGCAGGCTTTTTCCCAAGGCCCCCGGCATGTCTGGGGCCAGCCCTGCTGGCCTTACTAGTGGTGGTGGATGTAATGGTAATAGGGAAGTCTGGTTTCTTGGGAGAGTCTGAGAAATGACTTTTGGCGTTCATTACTGGAGATATCTGCTCGATCTCTGAGGCAGAACAGTGCACAATCTCACCACCACCACCACCCAACGCCCTCTCCTCTGTGTGTGTGCATATTGTGGGCACTCAAATGGCATCACTAGGTGGGTGGGAGGAGGTAGAGAGTGTTCGGTTTAAAATGTGTCCTACGGTCCTAGCGCCATGAGCTTGCCAAACAGCTTGCAATCAATTTAAAACAAAAACAATTCATACAAAAAACAAAACACCATTCACATAAAATATACAAAAACCATAATAAGAACAGAACCCAGAAGACAATGAAGTAATGTGACAAGACTATAGAATAACAAACCAACTGTCCAGGATACATAAAATGGACACAACTACACTAAAAAAGTTATGCTAAAATTAATCTTTAACCCTCTCCCAGAGGAAGATCTTTATCATCCTCCAGAGACTTGATAGTCTCCTATCCCGTTGATTCTTTCTGGGCAGAGTTCCATTTGGAGGATGCTACTACTGAAACGGCCTTGGGCCTGGTAATCACCTGCCAAATCTCAGACAGAGGGTGAGCAGGAGGCACAGCCAAAGCAGGGTAGGGACTCATGACAAACATGCCTGGTGGTGATGATATGGGCACTGTCCAATGAGCATACATATCCTATTGTACCTCCCATCAAAAACACAGGGAGTAACTCTCTTGCCTGCCTAAACTCTCAGCACTATCAGTTAGCAACAACCACAGCAATGTTTACAAGGGCCACAATGTTTGGCAGAACAGTGCAAACAATGTATGGGTTTCTTAGGCAGCCCATAGTCCAGAAGGGTTCTACAACGTCCCCCTCTAGTATTTAAAAATGATATTCCCCCCCCTTCCTGCAGGTCATGTCAAGTCTACTAATTAATGATCACAAAGAAACAATTTGACTTGCTCTGTCTTTATATCAATAATTAACATGTGCCATTTGGCAGAATCATATCTTTAAGTGGTAGACATTAAATGGCTAGATCAAGAGCAAACCTTTGCACTAAGGCAGGCTATGCAGGGCTGCACGTACTCTATGCTTTAAGATGGGGGATGACCTCTGCCAAGATTATTTAAAAATCCTTGTCAAGAAAAACTGAAATCTACAACTCTTGTGAACGGTGCATGTATTTGCCTAAATCACATAATTTATTTTGCTTTGTCCATAGAAATTAGCTAAAATGTTTGCAGGGCCCTGAAACTCTAACCCCTGCCCACTAGAAATCTTTTCCCCTGCTCCTCCAATTGGATCAAATTTCACCACGTAGTGCTCTTACCTTTTCAAGCCTATTTTTGCAACCATGAGGACTAGACACTTGAACTAAAAAAAGGAAGCTGAATTGACAGGATGCAGAATACTGTACTTAATACCAATTTCTACACCTGCACAGTACACTTGTGGAACCATAGAATACACGGAGCCATGAAGTTATCTTATAACCCAGATGCTTGTCTTAATGCTAAGGAAGGAAGGCCTCTACAACTCAGAAGAGTTCTTCCTAATATTTAGCCTAATTTTTTATTACATATTTAAATGTATACCTCACCTATCTCATAGGTTAGCCAGGCCTTGCATTCTGAAGCAACTTCCCATTTCTGTAAATCACACTCACTATATCCAATCTTATCCCTCCCTACTGACAAAAGGTAAAATTTGTACATGCTATTAAGTGATTGAAACCACAGAACATCCACATCAAATCTCTTGTTTTCACATACTCTCATTCTTTTACCTTTCTCATTCCATGTGGGATCCTTTCACATCCCACACCTTCAACCTGACTCAGTTAGTCCTGCCCATACTTGCTTCCTCTCCCCACCCCCATCCCCAAACCCCATCACTGGGTTAGAGAACCAGGGGCCCTCCAGATGTTTTAACTATTAACTCCCATCAGCCCCAGGCAGCATGGCCAATGGTCAAGGATGATGGGAGCTGTAGTCCACCAACACCTGGAGAGCAGAGCTTGGAAAAGTTACTTTTTTGAACTACAACTCCCATCAGCCCAATCCAGTGGCCATGTTGGCTGAGGCTGATGGGAGTTGTAGTTCAAAAAAGTAACTTTTCCAAGCTCTGCTGGAGAGCCATAGATGTCCCACCCTTGTCCTAGATCCACTGCTATCATATCCCCCACAAACCAAACAACACCATGTTATTGAACCTGCAACAGTGACCCCAAAGAGCTGGTGCCTTGACAGAAAGTTATAAAGCAGATTAATGTGGCTAAATGCCATTGCTTTTAGTCCTATCCTCAGAGGAATGATTGTTGTCTCTTTGCAACAAATGCTTCCTCCCATTTCAACATTTCCTCACTATTTGTGGCTTCACAAGGCAACTTCATGTTACAAACTTTCTACACAGAAGGGATTTTTGGGAGTGAAAGGTTAAGAGCTCGTTCCAGGATACATTAAAGATTTTTAAAAAGCAATGTATTTTATTTACTGAATACTTAAAGCTACATATTGTAAACTTTACAAGTGACAGCTGCAACAATGAATTGAGCATTCATCTTGATGGATTTTGCAGGGAGATTAGACATTTAACCAATATTCATTCTGATTTATTTGTGTGGAGGTTAGACAACATTGTGTCAAGCAAGTGTTATATTCCACACTTTCCAGAGTATTTTCCTGTCACTTTCCTAATAGCAAAAAGTCTGTTTTTTTGAGGGAAGTGGATTTGTTGTGAGAGTTGTGTCCAAGTCAACTTTAATTGCACAGCCTGAATTTTACAGTTTGTGACTGAATCCCACCTGAAAATAGTGACAATATGGAACTGCCCAAAGTGTGAAGACAAAAGCAAGAGATCAGACTATTTTCTGTTTGGCTTGAGTATTTTGACTGTTAATCTACCCCATGACCATTAGGCTTTGCCCCAGAACTGCTGGACATAGTTGTTTCTGTTCCCAGTCCTACCAGGTGACATCTGTGTAGGGGGTAGATTCTGCCCCTACTAAGGCCCACCCTTTATTCCAAGCCTCCACCCCTCTTATCTCCCTGGAAACCTGGTAACCTTATCAATTAGTATGTAGAATAGGGATGTGCTAGAATTCCACCCATCAGATTTGATAGTGAATTTCCCATTAATTCGCTTATTCTCTATCGTGAATTGGATTTTTATGCACTGATTTTTCACAACTATTTTTGGAAACTGATTTTTTAAAAACAAAATTTACCTCTAAAATATTGATATTAAGAATGATAATTTTATCAATATTTCCTTTCAAAATATTGATATTTTAAAATAATTTATTCTTCCTTAAAATATAAATATTAATATAATTTTAGGGAGGGGAAAAATGCATTGGTGAAAGCAGGTGTTAGCATACAAAGAACGAACTCAAATAGATACTGGCCTGTTAGGTCAACGGAATGCTTTCTAACTGGCACAAGCCAACAGATCCCATCCTAGTGTAGAACCAATGAGTTCTACTCATTCAGGAAAATATGATCCTGTAACCAGTCCCTCTCATTACTAAATGGTACTCATGACTTCTGCACTGAAATTAATGTGCAAAGTACTTGATAAGTCTGGATGATTACTCATTTCCATGCATAATGAGTCCTACATGGTTTTTACTTCGTATGTACATCTCTTTTCCTGTGTAGGAATTTTATAAAAGTGGGAAACAGCTCTTTTGTCCTCCAAAGACTCATTTGTTGGGCTGTGTCAATGTCAACACATCTGTTCTGAATGTGTCAGACCCAGTACCGGAAACAGTGTTCTAAATGAGGCAGGGAAAGATGCTGAGTTTTTTTAGTATTTGACACTTTCTGTGAAATGAGGTAAGAGAAACGCAAAGGGAAGTGGAACTTCTGCCTTCTTGCTAAGCACAAACTGCAAAAACATCCACTGTGAAGAAAGAGAGCCACTGCTGTGCCTACTAGCTCTTGCCCTACTGCCCAATGTAATGAAATGGAGGCCTGATCTGGGATAAGAGTTATTTTTCATTTATGCAGCACATCCTTCTGCTGTATACAGTGTGAGTGAATCAAGGGGACAAGTGAGTGGGAACCTGTAAGAGTGCTCAGGAGAACCATACCCATCTAGTATTGAAAATACCTTATGACTTTTTTTAAAATTACATTCATCTCCACAAGACTCTTACAACAGACTTGGGCTTTAGAAATTATCATACCTGGGTCTTTATATGGACATGATGGAGGTCACATAGTAGGGTCAGGTTTTTCTTCACTTTCAGGATCTCACAGATGGAAATAAGTTTCCCACAGCTCAGATGGGGGCTAGCAACCCCTGTGTGGGGTTCACCCTCCCTTTCTTTGCTCTGTTGCCTGAGCCATCTAAATTATTTCCTGATTCATTCAGGCACCTCTTCCATCTATGAGGCACACTGTTCACTTCTGGGCTCTGCTTGTTGTAATACAGCCTAGTCATCTGTATCTATCAGAGGATTGCAGTAGGGTGGTTATAGTGTATGTGAGATCCTGCCTTAAGTCGGGAGTCAGAATATATGATCTCTATGTCATTTCCAGCCCTATGACATTATATGATTTTGTGTTCAGTGTAGGGGTATGTATGTACAACCATGTAAAATAGATAGGCAAAACCAGCTAGGAAATGGAAATATGTGTTGATTGCAACCCAGAGCATGGCTGGCAGGAGATGGATCACCCTGTAAGTGCTCTGTGGGTTGGCTAAATAATTTCCACTGAAAGATCCAGTGCATGAGTTGAAACAAACTTGGGGAGGAAAGTCTGATCTGACAGATCAAACAGCTATATTACAAAGCTTTCAAAAACTTGAATTTTAAGCATTGCATTTTTCAAGTTTCAAGATGCATTCCAACTTGTGTATATAGCACTTTGTATGGATAGTCAGTGGCTTAAACTTTGGAGATATAACTGAAGGACCAGACTTTTAAAACTAGTTTTCAAACAACACACAACACTGCCCAACTATGTTTTGAACCCTCCTTAGAGCTGAGGATGCAATAAAGATACAATGAGGGTCTAATTCTGACATGATTAATAAGTACTCCTGTTTTCTAAGTACATCTGAAAGGAACGCTAGTGTACTGAATCTGCCTAGTTTCACTGAGTTTTTTTCTTGCACCAGCCACAACCAAGGACTGTATACTGACTAGAGTTAGAGACAGACAGGGCTGTCCGTAGCACAACAGAGATGACATTGCCCCATTGTGTACATATTCATCTCTTTTGTCTCTGGTCAAACAAGTTTTGCATGTTGTTCTCCCAGAATTTGGGGACAAAAACCTGTTAACGGTAGAGAACAGCTGGTGGAGTGTATACACCCACCATAACAATACAACCTGGAATAAACTGTTGGTCTCCCCCACCCAACCTTGACTATTAGAGATCTTGCCCAAAAGAACAGTTCTACAATGGGTGCATAACCATAAAACCTTAAGTGCAGCCCTAGATGATGAGTCCTAGGGACTGCCTCCTGAAAGTGACTTAACAGTATGCCAAGAATGAGCACTGTACTTTTGGTTTAAAGAGATCAGAAGGTTCCTTCACCTACCAGTGGGTTCAGGGTCTGCCATGGTCAAGTCCTCAGCAGGAAACCCAGGCGGAAATCCCAGCCCAAATCCTTGGACAACTCAAAAGCCACCAGCTCTGGTAGATAGCCCCATGGGATTTGCATTCTTTGCAGAGCCTTGTTCTTTGCCTTGCAGCCTCTCAACCTTTGCTGCTTCCTGCCAGCAAGTGTTTCCGTGTGAGGAAACTTATTTGTCCCTTTGATTTGCATACATTTGAGTTTGCAAGAAAGAGGGCCCTGTGGCAATCCTACTGGCTTTGCCATCTGCAGCTGCATGAAGTCTGTCTGGATGAGGTTTTTCTCGATTAGCAAATCTTACTTTCTATTTTGGGGAGAAAAATCATGCATTGTATATGCAGTGTATATGCATCACTAATACAAACCTGTGTTTGGTTTCTGAAGCTCTCCTCATTGTCTCAATGCTGATGGAAGTGTGGTTGGTGGGACAAGAGGGAAAAAAAGGCCTTTTCAGTTCTGGTGCCCAAAGTGTCAAACAGCCTCATAAGGGAAGTCCAACTGCTCCCCCTTTATCTGCTTTTAAACAGGCTCTTGAGACCATTTAATTTAGGTGGGCTTTTTCATTTTTTTACTTCAACGTTTATTATATTTTAGCTGCATGCATTGTCTTATGATTCTAACACTGAGTATTTATGTTTTTGTGGTCGCGACTGTAGTTCAATTTGTACTAGGTTTGTATTTTTTCAAACACAACTGTCACCAGAGGGGCTTCTGAAGGACCATCTTGCCCTGGGAGTAGAGAAGAAAGAAATAGCCTGGTTAGCAGCTGCAGTCCAGCTCCCAGTGTGGCCCCTCTCTCCACCAGCCCTCACCACGGGGACTTCTGGGGTACAATATTGCCCTGAGGGGTTGGGAAGAGGAAGGGGGCAGCTTAGCAAGCTGCCACTGTCCAGCTCCCTGTGGTGGCCCTTCCCTTCTCTGGAGAGCTTCTTACTCAGAGGGGAAGGGGAAGGAAATGGCCTGGTGGATTGCTGCCATTCAGCTCCCAGTGGTGGCTCCTCACTTCTCTGGCACCATGGGGCTTTTGCAGAACCATCTTGCCCTGCAGGGAGGCGAGAAGCAGCAGCTACAGCTTCTTCTAAACAAGCAGTTGTCTTCTCCATTTTGCTGTTAACATTTTAAAATCGATGCTTACTGTTGTAACAATCCTACATAAATTGCTTTGTGAGGCCTGCTTGAAAAGCCATAAATGATCATTTCTTGGCCTTTTGCTAAGATCAAGTGTAGTGTATATAAATACCTTAAGGGAATAAATATTTTTTTCTCTTTGCTCTGTAAGCTGCCAATTCTGCAGTAATCACAGAAAAGGAGGGTAAAAATGCTAATAAAAATAAAGAAATGCATCAATGACCTAGCACTGGTTTAGACACCCCTGTGTCCAGTAGTGTAGTAGCAAATTCAGAAGTGTAGGGTCCCTGCATGTTAGTCACAGCCATGCCACTTCCCCCCCTTTTTTGCTGCTAGGTTGAGAATGACATCCTTGTGAATGCCTTCTTCCACAACAACAGACATCCCTAGGAGCCAATAAGAATGAAAGGGGAAAGTATTCGCTACTGAGAAGAGTCTTCTCAGTGGCTGACTCACCTAGTTTCACTCTGGTTGGCTCCAATCAGCAGGAAAGGATAAGGAATCGTGTTAGAAGACTCTTCTTAGTGGCTAATACACTCCTCTTTCATGCTGATTGGCTCATGGGATGCTGGAGACGTTGGGACCCTGCTCCCAAAAAAGTAAAGGGTCTAAGACCTGTCCCTCAAGACCCTGGTCAACTACACCCCTGCCTGGGTCCTGGACACCATAAACCAGCATGATTAATAGAGTGTATTTCCAGTGCTCCGAAATGGTTTCTATAATCTCATCAGTAGCTGCTGATGGGGTGATGAAGGTGGGACAGTGTCACGTACCTGATTTCTGGGTGGTAAGCATTGCTGCTACTTAAAAGGGAGAGCACAGTGTGGTATGGGCATAGTGGTGGCAGGAGCATCGGATTGGCTCTGTCCTGTGGCTGCACTGCACTGAGCTCTCCATGCTTTACCCTCTCCCTAAGCAGCAGTGATGCTTGCTGTCTGGAAATCAGGTATGCAATCTAAGAAATAGTGGCTTGCTTAAAACCACCTACTGGCTGAGATAAGATATGAGCAATGGGCTTCCTAATTTATGTTCTTCTTAGCTGGTATTATACCGTAAAAGCTCTTGGAGCATAAAAATCAGGAATGCTCAAGTAAACTGGAAACAGACCATTGATTTTAAGAGAGGCATCACTTACCAAAGTCAACTGGTCTTCAACTGATGGGTTGGTATGGGATTCTGTACTGCAAGGATGGCAAACCTATGGCCCTCCTGATGGTTAGGGCTAATGGAAGTTATTGTCTGTCAACATCTGGAGGCCACAGGTTCCCTACCCTTGCTCTACTGGGTGATCCAAAACGGACCTATGGTGGGTTGTAAAAGCAGCACTACCACTGTACACATATAAGGGAAATAAATTAAGTGGGTCCCCAAATTCATGTTTGAGTTAAAGGTAGGTCCTGAGTCTGAAAATACTGAAGACTGTTGCAGCAGTGTTATTACTAGGGGTGGGTCAACATCCGTTTGGGTGGCCTTTGTAATAGAATCCTCATGGCTCATTTATGTGTTTTCAGTTTGCAAAGCAAGAGTGCCAGCTGAGGATATTTTAACATTTTAGGCATAACTAATCTGAAGTTATACTGAGTATGTACTTTTCCTTACAAACATAAGAAGAGCTGGGCTGTGAGCACACTAGTCGCCTACAGCAAAGCATTTCCATTGGCCACACATGGAGGGGGAACAGGTTGATCTGCCCATCAGTTGTGAAATCTGTTTGAAGCTGAATTTTAAAAAACCCCACTCGAGCTAACCCCACCAGGTTTTACAGTAAAAAAAGGGTGGGGTTTGACAAGCATCGTGTGCCCCCATTTTCAAAGAGAGAGGTAGAGATGCACTAAAACTGGCAGAACAGCGAGTTTGTTTCTAACTCTGGTGTTACTACAGGATCCAGTATTTTCAAATAATACACGGTTCGTACCAAGAAAACTACAGAGATAGATATGAAAAAAATGGCCTAGATGTGAAATCTCATATGTTCAGAGTCAACTAAATATCAAACTATGATTCATTTAATCTAGCATTTTTTGCAAGAATCGTAGCAACCAGTAAGCATTATAGAGTCCATCTTTGAAGTGCAGTTTACCTTCTGTCTCTGGTGTACATATACTTTTGGGTGGGTGTGTCATGGTGTGCTATACTATTGGCTTTTCCGCAGTTCAAGTGTGACCAGGAAGAAGAAAAGGAGTTCAATAAAGGAGGGGCAATATTCTGGTGGAGAAGCACTTCAGTTTCAATTTCAAGATGGCTGCTGCTCTGTCTTTCTTGTTACAGAGTGCCACAGTCACTTCTGACCAAGCAGGTTTTGCAGGGACATGAAACAACATAAAACTCTGCAAGGCCTGTTTCACAGAGGCCAACACAAAATGAGCATAGGTGCCAAGCACATCAACCCATCCTTTAAACCTCCTTCAGTACCCTTGGGGAGAGGGGATCTGTCATGTTTTAATAGTACTTTCTTAACTCAGAGAAGACAGAAACCTGCTTGCTATCACTAAACTTTTATTGAGAGAATGAATACAAGATGTATAGTTCTTGCTCAGGCTCCTCCCATTTGACCTTTATACTAGAGCAGTGGTTCCCAACCTGGGGGCCAGGACCCCCAAGGGGGCCGCGAAGTAATCCAGAGGGGGCCATGAACAGTAAGAAATGAATTATTTATTAATTTTTTAAAAAAGTCTTCACTTCCTCGACACTGTCTGCTTTCCACTGCCGCTGCAGATGACACCTCCCCCTTGCTCCAAACGAGAGGGGAGGCCTTTTGCTGAAGCGCCAGAGCGTCTTTCAGGTGCACTAAGGGCAGGCACCTGCCTATAAAATACATGGCAGATGCCAAAGGAGACTGAGGGTGGAGCCACCAGGAAGAAGAAGGGATTACTATCACTGATTCCCGTCTCCTTGCACTGCCACTACTGGCAACGCCCTTTCTTAGAATGAGAGGAGAGGGCTTTTTGTGAAGCAAAAAGAAGCAAGCCTGCAAAGAAAGGCTGCTTTTCCCCCTTCCTTCCTGGCAGCCAGCCTGCCTCCCTGGAGGGAGGGGGTCACAAAAAAATTTCAGCTTATAAAGGGGGTCCCGTGCTCATAAAGGTTGGGAGTCTCCTTCCAGTTCCCTTTGCTGGATGGAACTGCTACCGCCTACCGATTATAACACATTGCCAGCCTGTCTATACGAGAGGTCACACACTGGGCCCATTTTAAGGAGACAACCCCACTTCCCCCAATCTCCCCAAAAGTCAAAATAGGATCTGTAATTTACCAGGACAAGTACCAGAAATTAGAGACTATGCCTGAAAAGTAAAGGCTGTTGGGAACACATATGATTTCATAAGTACACCAATTGTTTCACATCTGCCTGTGCAGTAATCATGGTCAGAAGAACTGTACATTATTTTGAAAATGCTGAATCCTGTATTAATGCCAGCTTTTGGGCCTCCATAGTATGATTGCAGAATTGCAATGCTGCCCACGGTGCTCTCTCTCAACTCTCTTTCAAAATGTGTTTTGAACTTTCAGCATTTGTCGATATAATGTGAACACCACAAGGATGTTACTTTAGCAGACTTTTACAAGCATCTTTGCACAGTGAAAAAAAATTACTTATTCAGATAAAATTGAAAGGTTTTCAATCTGGGCTTTGTCAAAGCAAATTAATCCCTACTGCAATTTCACAGAATGGGACCCAAGACATGAAATGGTAAGAAGATATGAAAAACTTCAGGACAGGCCGATGTGACAAAAGACTGAGTCAGAAGGAGGAAGTGGAGTTTTCTGCTCCCACTTCTGCATTCTCAAACCCACAGAAGACATCTTGGTAACAGTCCTGCCAACATGCTGCTTATATGCACATAACATCTACTTGCTCTTTGTCCAAAAATTATGTGATGGTGGTGGTTGGAAAGTCTGTCTGGAAAGTCAATGCAGCATTGGGTACTGCTCTGCGGTGAGATGTGCATAGTAGGTTGTAACCATTATCCAGACTGTGATCACCTCCACGCCATACATTTATAGCATATATGGCTTCCCCCAAAGAATCTTAGGAACTATAGTTAACACATCCCAGAGCTACAATTTCCAACACCCTTAACAAATGTGCTTTACATGTATGGAATGGACCTGACTTCAGAAATAGTAAGGGCCTGCTCCCATCCATCAGTTTATGGACTCTTCACTCTTGTTCACATAAACAGCAGACAAAAATGGCAGAACTGTTTTTGGACTGTACTACTTCACAATACCAAGGTAGGTCCTCTCTCTCTCTCCCTCTCTCTCGGAAAACTGGAGGCTGAGGAGACAAGATTTATTCCAATATTTTTCCTGATATGTGTGTTTGATGGGGCAGGGAAGGAATTTTTTTATCACTTTGGGATAGGGATGGATTTTGATTCAGTTCGCATTTCAAGGAGAATTTATAAAATTCACACTTTCCAAAACAATGTGAGAACCAAAACTCAGCCATCCTTTGAAATTCGCATTTATTAGAATTTTGGGATGCAGTTCACAAACTAAACAATATTTACAACGCATGTGTTAGGGGAAAGTGTGCATAAAAATGAATATATGAGTGAAAATAACAGGCAAAAAGGCATGATATGAGAAAAGGCTTGCAAAAATGTGTACCCTTGTCAAAACTGCCTACAAATTTGTGTTTCTTTGGAGAAATTCACACTAAAATTGTGAATTTTCATGAGGATATTTTTAAATTGCAGATTGCTGCAGAAATGTAGAGAACTGAATTTAACATTGGAAAAATGAGAAACCGAGAGAACCAAAATTGACAGATCTTTCCATCCCTGCCTTGGGGAAGCATTCTGCCATGCAATCCCTCGTTTTCAGTTTGAAGTGGTAGAGTCAGGTAAAATTTTATCACTTCATTGTCTCTTTGTGTGAACTAGGCCTTTCCCCGCCTCTGCTGGATGTCATTTTCCAACCAGCCATGCTGGGGAAAGCTTCAACTGTTGATTTTTGCCTGTTGTTACTATTGTTGTTGTTGGTATGTGCCTTCGATTATGACTTATGGCAACCCTATGAATCAGTGACCTCCAATAACTTTTGTCATGAACCACCCTGTTCAGCTCTTGTAAGTTCCGGTCTGTGGCTTCCTTTATGGAATCAATCCATCTCTTGTTTGGCCTTCCTCTTTTTCTACTCCCTTCTGTTTTCCCCAGCATTATTGTCTTTTCTAGTGAATCATGTCAACTCTGCCCTCCATGCAGGACTTTGGTGATACGAGAGGCAGTCCTTGCAAAAGCTTTACAAGCCCCTAATCTGTTTCAGGGCTGGTTGGAGGTTTGAGGGGCCCTTGGCAAGATGGAAACCCCCCTCCTATATTGGTGGGCTCCTAGAGGCGATTTTAAATTTCCCAGAATGTCCTGGACTGAAACTGCATCAGATCTTCTGGGGCATTGTGAGCAATTTAAAATGGCAGGTGGTTCCTACACCCAGCCACCTGCTGTACTGGACCCAGTGCTGGCATTAGTGGTTGGCCCTGCTGGAGCTGCCTAATGATGCCAGGTGCTGACACCAGCCCTAGTTGCTTTAATGCTTATTCCATGCTCACTGAGATCCAGATTTCCCATTTCTTTTGTGGCGCTTGAGATGCTGATTCACGTGGGGTCAAAATTGCATAGGAAGCCATATATGTGTAGCAGCACCCCTGGTAGGCCAAAGCAATGTTCACTGTGTCAGCAGAACCATCAATTCCCTCCATACCCCATGATAGTATTTAAGAATACCAGCTTTTCAACTGGCCACTGTAGATGTTTCACCTGCATATCAAGAATAGGTTTTGGAGTGTGGGGAGGATTCTAGTTGGTTGACAGGCCCATATACCATTTGATGTTTCAGTGGCAACCACACTTCAAAAGCAATATGAGAATTGGGCTGGAGAGGATTTAGAGTGGGAAAGGAGCTGGAGTACACAGTCTTGTATAAAGAAGAGGGAGCCTGCTCCACGAGCTAGAGGGAGCCCCAGCTGACAAAGCGTCAAGGCGAGTTAAGCAGCAGAGCGAGTTCGGCAGCAGGGCGAGGAGGCCAGGGCCCCCCACTCTGCCCGTCTGTTCCCTGACCTCAACTAAACCGCAGTCTCCAACCCATTGACGTAATAAACCTTAAACAAAACTATGCAGGTAAGAAGCCAGCAGGGGTGTGGGGGCTTTCCAGTGTTTTGCACTGCCTGCAGCATGTACGACTATCTGCCTGTTGGACAGAAGTCGTGGGTGTGCTCTCGGTGCAATGAGCTCCTGGCTCTCTGGGAACGACTTCATTTCCTTGAGGCCAAGGTGGCGGACCTGGAAAAGCTGAGAGAGGCAGAGAGGTGTGTGGAGGAGGCCTTCAGGGACGTTATAGCTGTGTCCCACTCCAACGATGATAGCTCTCCTGCTATCATGGACAACGATGGTCTCGGGGAAGGAGAGCATCCAGCTGAGGAAGAGGGAAACGATCCCTTAGAAGGGACCCATTCCTTGGGGGATGAGCAGCTATCCTCTCGTGCCGAGGATATATCTCCAGGGGGTGGAGGGATCCTTGTAGTGGGTGATTCGATCATTAGGAACATAGACAGTGGGGTGTGTGATGGGAGTGTAGACCGCAAGGTGTTTTGCCTGCCTGGTGCGAAGGTTGCGGATATCGCCCGTCGTTTAGATAGTTTGGTAGACAGTGCTGGGAAGGAGTCAGTGGTCGTGGTGCACGTTGGCACCAACGACATGGGGAAATGCAGCCGTGAGGTCCTGGAAGCAAAATTTAGGTTGCTAGGTAGGATGCTGAAAGCCAGGACCTCCAAGGTGGCTTTCTCTGAAATGCTACCGGTTCCACACGCAGGACCAGCCAGACAGGCACAGCTTCGCAGTCTCAATGCGTGGATGAGACGATGGTGTCGGGTGGAAGGGTTCGGATTTGTTAGGCACTGGGGAACATTTTGGGACAAGCCGGGCCTGTACAAAAGGGACGGGCTCCACTTGAACCAGAATGGAACCAGACTGCTGGCACTTAAAATTAAAAAGGTAGCAGAGCAGCTTTTAAACTGACTGAGGGGGGAAACCCGACAGGAGCTGAGAAAGGTCCGGTTCGGAATAAACCTCCCCCCTGGGATAAAAACCAAAGAAATGATGAAATTTTAAAAGGGGTAGGCCTAGAAGTAGGCATTGTGAGAGCAGGGGCACAGGATATAAATTCAGAAGAGCAAAATTACCACAGGCCTAACCACAAGTGCCAAAGACACTTGAAGAGAGACACTGCTTACAAGTGCCTGTACGCTAATGCTAGGAGCCTCCGAACCAAGATGGGAGAACTGGAGTGCTTGGTCTTAGAGAAGAGCATTGATATAGTGAGCATAACCGAGACCTGGTGGAATGGAGAAAACCAGTGGGATACGGTTATCCCTGGATATAAACTATATCGGAAGGACAGGGAAGGACGTATTGGTGGCGGAGTCGCTCTATACGTGAAAGAAGGCATTGAATCCAGCAAGCTCGAAACCCCAAAAGAGGCAGACTCCTCCACAGAATCGTTGTGGGTGGTGATACCATGCCCCAGGAGGGACTTAATACTGGGAACGATCTATCGTCCCCCTGATCAAAATGCTCAGGGAGACCTTGAGATGAGATATGAAATTGAGGAAGCATCCAAACTAGGAAATGTGGTAGTAATGGGTGACTTCAACTACCCGGACATAGACTGGCTGCATATGTGTTCCAGTCATGACAAAGAAGCAAAGTTTCTAGATATTCTAAATGACTATTCCCTAGATCAGTTGGTCATGGAACCGACCAGAAGGACGGCAACGCTGGACTTAATCCTCAGTGGGGACCGGGACCTGGTGCGAGATGTAAGTGTTGTTGAACCGATTGGGAGCAGTGACCACAGTGCTATTAAATTAAACAAACATGTAACTGGCCAATTGCCAAGAAAATCCAACACGGTCACATTTGACTTCAAAAGAGGAAACTTCACAAAAATGAGGGGATTGGTAAAAAGAAAGCTGAAAAACAAAGTCCAGAGGGTCACATCACTCGAAAATGCTTGGAAGTTGTTTAAAAACACTATATTAGAAGCTCAACTGGAGTGCATACCGCAGATCAGAAAAGGTACCGCCAGGGCCAAGAAGATGCCAGCATGGTTAACGAGCAAAGTCAAGGAAGCTCTTAGAGGCAAAAAGTCTTCCTTCAGAAAATGGAAGTCTTGTCCGAATGAAGAAAATAAAAAAGAACACAAACTCTGGCAAAAGAAATGCAAGAAGACAATAAGGGATGCTAAAAAAGAATTTGAGGAGCACATTGCTAAGAACATAAAAACCAACAACAAAAAATTCTATAAATACATTCAAAGCAGGAGACCATCTAGGGAGACAATTGGACCCTTGGATGATAAGGGAGTCAAAGGTGTCCTAAAGAACGATAAGGAGATTGCAGAGAAGCTAAATGAATTCTTTGCATCTGTCTTCACAGTGGAAGATATAGGGCAGATCCCTGAACCTGAACTAACATTTGCAGGAAGGGATTCTGAGGAACTAAGACAAATAGTGGTAACGATAGAGGAAGTTCTAAGCTTAATGGACAATATAAAAACTGACAAATCACCGGGCCCGGATGGCATCCACCCAAGAGTTCTCAAAGAACTCAAAGGTGAAATTGCTGATCTGCTAACTAAAATAAGTAACTTGTCCCTCGGGTCCTCCTCCATGCCTGAGGACTGGAAAGTGGCAAATGTAACACCAATCTTCAAAAAGGGATCCAGAGGGGATCCCGGAAATTACAGGCCAGTTAGCTTAACTTCTGTCCCTGGAAAACTGGTAGAAAGTATTATTAAAGCTAGATTAACCAAGCACATAGAAGAACAAGCCTTGCTGAAGCAGAGCCAGCATGGCTTCTGCAAGGGAAAGTCATGTCTCAGTAACCTATTAGAATTCTTTGAGAGTGTCAACAAGCATATAGATAGAGGTGATCCAGTGGACATAGTGTACTTAGACTTTCAAAAAGCGTTTGACAAAGTACCTCACCAAAGGCTTCTGAGGAAGCTTAGCAGTCATGGAATAAGAGGAGAGGTCCTCTTGTGGATAAGGAATTGGTTAAGAAGCAGAAAGCAGAGAGTAGGAATAAACGGACAGTTCTCCCAATGGAGGGCTGTAGAAAGTGGAGTCCCTCAAGGATCGGTATTGGGACCTGTACTTTTCAACTTGTTCATTAATGACCTAGAATTAGGAGTGAGCAGTGAAGTGGCCAAGTTTGCTGACGACACTAAATTGTTCAGAGTTGTTAAAACAAAAAGGGATTGCAAAGAGCTCCAAAAAGACCTCTCCAAACTGAGTGAATGGGCGGAAAAATGGCAAATGCAATTCAATATAAACAAGTGTAAAATTATGCATATTGGAGCAAAAAATCTTAATTTCACATATACGCTCATGGGGTCTGAACTGGCGGTGACCGACCAGGAGAGAGACCTCGGGGTTGTAGTGGACAGCACGATGAAAATGTCGACCCAGTGTGCGGCAGCTGTGAAAAAGGCAAATTCCATGCTAGCAATAATTAGGAAAGGTATTGAAAATAAAACAGCCGATATCATAATGCCGTTGTATAAATCTATGGTGCGGCCGCATTTGGAATACTGTGTACAGTTCTGGTCGCCTCATCTCAAAAAGGATATTATAGAGTTGGAAAAGGTTCAGAAGAGGTCAATCGGAATGATCAAGGGGATGGAGCGACTCCCTTACGAGGAAAGGTTGCAGCATTTGGGGCTTTTTAGTTTAGAGAAAAGGCGGGTCAGAGGAGACATGATAGAAGTGTGTAAAATTATGCATGGCATTGAGAAAGTGGATAGAGAAAAGTTCTTCTCCCTCTCTCATAATACTAGAACTCGTGGACATTCAAAGAAGCTGAATGTTGGAAGATTCAGGACAGATAAAAGGAAGTACTTCTTTACTCAGCGCATAGTTAAACTATGGAATTTGCTCCCACAAGACGTAGTAATGGCCACCAGCTTGGATGGCTTTAAAAGAAGATTAGACAAATTCATGGAGGACAGGGCTATCAATGGCTACTAGCCATGATGGCTGTGCTCTGCCACCCTAGTCAGAGGCAGCATGCTTCTGAAAACCAGTTGCCGGAAGCCTCAGGAGGGGAGAGTGTTCTTGCACTCGGGTCCTGCTTGCAGGCTTCCCCCAGGCACCTGGTTGGCCACTGTGAGAACAGGATGCTGGACTAGATGGGCCACTGGCCTGATCCAGCAGGCTCTTCTTATGTTCTTATGTTCTTATGTTCTATCCCAACACCACCCTGGGCTCCTACTGGGAGGAAGGGCGGGATATACATCTAATGAACAAACAACAAACAAACACTTAATTGTTACAGCTGAAGAGAACCTTGCCTCAGTAGCATGACTCTCAAGTCCCTGTCCTTGTTCTCAGGAAGCCTCGATTCACCACAGACGGTTTAACGATTTCCTCTTTAAAAACACACCAAAGAACAGCTGTGGGGTTGCCTTGGCTGACATCTTTGGTGGTAATCCTCCTCAAGTGAACAAGGGAGCATTTGATTAGGGGTGGAAATTTCAATATCAATACTATTCACATGGATTTTTTTCTAATTCCTATCTCACTTATTAATCTCAAATAAAAGCAAGTCTCCCCTTGCTCTGATTCCACTAAAAATTAGCATAATCGTTACCTTCCCTTCACCCAAAAGTTCCAGGACGGGATACAACAAGTTTAAAATATGACATTAAAAACAATGTTAAAACAACCTAAAATCCCCAAATAGGATGGTTCCTATAAATACTTGTCTCAGGTGTCAAAGGTGAGCATTCACCTAAAACTGTACAGTGAAGTTGTCAGATGCATCTCAGTGGGGAAGGAGTTCTGCAACTTAGTGGCCGGCACAGAGAATGCCCTCTCCAGGGCCACCCCTTCCCCCAAACTTCTGAGGGTGGCAGAACTACCAAAAGGGCCCCCTCTGCTAATATCAACACCTGAGAAGGTCTGTAGGGAAGGAGGCAGTCTTTTAGTCGTTTAAACACTAGTGTGAGCACCTTGAATTGGGCCCAGAAATGAACTGGCAACCAATGCAGCTGTTTTAAAACAGGGGTTATATGAGATCTAAAAGGAACCCCAACTTGTAACCTGGCTGCTGCATGTGAAAAATTCTCACATATTATATGCATTATATCATACACATAATAATATACACACATACACTCCAGGTTTCCTAAAGTAACCGCCACATAAACAGATACACACAACAGTGCAAACAACTGTATAAAAATGTGTATGTATTAATATACTTTTAAAATGAAGCTGCAGAAATATAGTATAGCAAGACTTGACTCTTTTATACATATAAAACTTAATTTTGCATATAATTAGGCTTTTAAAAAAAGACACTTAACAGTGCATGAGTGGCTCCAATATAAGCAGGAGCTCTGTACAAGAGGTGGTCTCAAGCAAGCAAAGTTTGATCAGGTTGGAACCACCAAATTCTGTGCAGCAATCTGCTTAAAATTCCTCCTCCTCCTCCATCCCTACATGTGATTTTGTCCAAAAGGAGAACACACCACAAGTTTACAGAAACCCAAGTAACCCTTGTGGAAGAGTCAGCCTGACACCTGATTGCATATGAATTTAACCCAAGCAGTCCTTAGCTACCATCATAACCTCTATACAGAGAATCTGGTACCTGTGTGACATTCATAGGGTGAAAATGTAAAGCCCTTCCATTCATTTGCATTTAGACAGGTCAGCAAGTCTTCTGGCACTTGCAAATGTTTTGAATCCAGTGCATCCAATGGATTCAATGCTTTGAATCCAGCAAAGTCAACATCTTCACTAAAGCTAGAGCGAAGGAAATTGGCCTCAGGTTTTACCAACTCTAATGCCAGGTTTTTGGTGCTTATGGAATTCATTCTTTGCAAATTCCAATATGAACTAGATTGAGCCACACCTCCTGGACTAATATTGGATCAGAACACAATTATCCTTTGGACTTTGCACTACTCCAAATTTTGCGAAGCAGTTCTCAGCTTAAAAAACTTACCAAGATGCATATAGAAATGTGTACTTTCAGATGAAATACTTTTAGAAATGTATATTTTGTGAGAAAATATGTTCTAGAATACACATTTTAAGTATGGGTTTATCCACATGGGAGCATAACTTCGTGCTAAACACGCTGTTTTTACCTCTGTTTTCTGTTTGCACCGTCCACAGTAAGGGCTCAATGCCAGCTGCAAACACGGTGTTTTCTAGTCACACTTGAGGGGAAGCAACAATCACACAGTTTCCTAAAGACCACACCCTCTAATTTAACATTTCCACTCCCACTGGTTACCTGGCAACCAAACATGCTCAGTTTGTTCTACCAGTAAATTTCATTTTTTTAAAAACAACCCGGAAGTGCGATTATTTGTATTTTCACTGGTACAAAACAGATGAAATATGAATCTTTGTTTGAGCAGTGTTATGCTTTTATGCACAAGTTAGGGGGAAAAGAAAAATAAGGCAACTTTTGCAGCAACATAAAAAAGGCTTGCAGAACAGGAGAGAGCAGCGGAGGTTTCTCTTCAGCCCATAGGACATGAAATGAACGAAGGGAGGAGGAGGGAGTGGGGATGGAGAGGGAAATGATTGACACACTGACCTAAAAGCTTTGGGACAAAGTGTCTGCAAGCCCTAGAGATACGGAGTGAATATGTTTTTTCCTTCCCTTTCCGGATTATCAGAGGATTGCCTTAGTACAGATTTACTAGGGGGAAGCTGTGTGATAGCTTCTGTTTGCCAGTAATGTCATGTGAATCATGCAAATTAAAAGGAGATGTGAGTAACACAAGACACACACTAAACCCTTGTGTAGATGAGCCCTATGCTTCTACATGTATTTAAATCTAAATATGAATTTTCATGCAGATTAACAAAAAAGCAGATTAACATGGAAATACGACAGAACAGACTTGTGAATAAATATATATGAAACTGATAAGGACTGGAAACAGACTGATCTATCCATCCCTTATCCCAGCTCCATACCTCTGCAGTGAAGGGCAATTCTAGAGTTGTATCACAATAAAGAAACTTGCTATCCAGGATTCACCATTGGCTGCTTTTGACCTGGTCGGGTTTAAAAGCCCAATGCATCTTGGGGCAACCCTACACGCCCTCAGAATTAGTCTCCTGGTTTCATCCCTGCTTGCAACCTGGTGTTGCATTACCTAGGGAGATGTTGGTGCTCTCCCTCCCTTTTGGTTTTGTGACCCCCATTTGTCCAGTTCTCTTATGCTGTTTTAGTGTTTCAGTTTTATATACTTTAATGAATGCTTAGCTCACTATGACACATTTTGAATCTAACCTGTCTTTGGCTACTCATCATCTGATAGTTTACAGCTTGAAATACCTATGTGTAACTATTTCCTAGTTGTGTTTTTCATATATATGTGTGTGTGTGTATATATATATGTATGTGCATATATAATCTGTGTGTTTAATCCGCATCAGTATTAAGCAATGTCTTCCTTTAAATGCACATTGATTGCAAACCTCACAGGGGCTAAAAAGGGAGTGGGAAGCCATGTTTATAAAGCTATGCATATAAAAACAACACATGAAATAAATGACTGTGGAAGAGTGAATTGTAGCAGATACCACCTCTCATTATTGGACCATAGCAAGCTGTGCTTGCTTAAATTTCCTTTCTCTGTATAAGTGATTCAAGGTATTCTTATATTCTGCATACCATTACTCTGTCCTCTAAATTGTCTTTGGAAATATTGTACTGGATGGCTTGAAGGTACCTGGACTTGGAAACTTACCATTCACACAGCTAATGAGGGAGACAGTGGCTGGCTGGGTGGCATGTCCATTCAAGGCTGGATACTTGCTGAGAAAGGAGGAGATGGCCTGGAGCAAGTCAGCCAATTTAATCTCAACAGGGCCTGAAAGTGTGCCACCTGCAAACAAAATTACAGGAGATAAATTTGTATTTTTTTAATCTCTGATTTTATAGGGTTGTCATAACACAACAGTAAATTTAATAAATAATAAATATGTACTTGTTCAATATTAAATCTTGGAACTGGATCTTAGACTTGTTGTTGATCATAAGCTGAATATAAGCCAATAATGCAATGTGGCTGCAAAAAAGGCAATTACCTAGAGAGGTGGTGGGCTGTTCAACACGGGAGGCATTCAGGAGGCAGCTGGACAGACACCTGTTGGGTATGCTTTAAGCTGGATTCCTGCATTCAGCAGGGGGTTGGACTTGATCGCCTAATAGACCCTTTCCAACTCTACTAGTCTATGATTATATAAATCAACCTATAACAATTTTTTTGTTTTGCTTTCCCCCCATTATTTTCTTTATGATTCTACATTTTCTTGCAGTTTTTCAATAAAAATATTACGTAGTTGTCTGCCTTTTCTTACCCCCCACCATATTGGTTAATTTCACAAACTAGACTATGTCCCAGATCCTTAACATCCAGTCCTTGAAAGTTGGGGTTCTTTCCCCCCCACAGGTATAACAAATTGTCATATGAGCAGCCACCAGAATATGCTTTATCATTTCTCTGTCCATTAAAACTGTCAGTCTTTTACTTACCCAAATAATATAACCAGTGGGTCTAATTATAAAGTTGTGTTGTTGTTGTTGTTGTTGTTGTTATTATTATTATTATTATTATTATTATTAATATTAATGTTGTTGTTGTTGTTGTTGTTGTTGTTGTTGTCTTTATTTATACCCCGCCATTTTTCCAAAACTGGAACTCATGGCGGCTTCCAGATAAAAATACATATAATTAAAAACATACAAAGTCTACATTAAAATAAGATTAAACTATTTCCAATATTAAAACCACTGAAAATAATATAATAAACATTAGCAATGCAGCACCCTTCACACCCTATCCTTAACAGCCTTCAATTCCAAAGGCTTGTTGGAATAAGAAGGTCTTTGCTTGTCGGCGGAAGGACTGCAAGGAGGGGGTCATTCTTACCTCCCTAGGAAGGGAATTCCAAAGCCTAGGGGCAGCCACCAAGAAGACCCTCTCACGCGTCCCCACTAGTCGTACTTGAGAAGATGTGGGTATTGAGAGAAGGGCCTCTCCTGAGGATCTCAGGACCCGGGCAGGCTCATACAGGGAGATACGGTCTGTATTTATTTTATTCTTATTTTTGAAGTGTATAAACCATCCATCATCCTGACGGATTCCAGGGTGGTGTACAGTAATACAACACAAAACAATATAGGATAATACAGTACAGTACAGTACAATACATCCTTCACACAACAATAAAACTAAGAGATGAGAAATAAAACTACAAACCAGAGAGAGGCCTTAAAATGCCCAACCTGTTTTGACCTGGCGCAAGAAAGATTGTAATGTTTAGTTGAACGTCCTTAAGAAGGGTGTGCCAAAGTCGGGCATGCCCTGCAGCCAAGGCCCTCTCCACATATCACACTTCACCATTGATGGTGCTCTGAGCACTTCAGAGCATATAGGCAGGCTGGTACAGGAGGAGGCATCCACCCAGTTATTTTGATCCCAAGCCATGTAGGCATTTAACAGCACATTGAATCTGGTAGAGGGGGATTATGCACACAATGATGCTTTCACTTTTCAAGCCACATGCATGTGTGTGTGTGTTTTGACCACAGTCAGCAAGGGGAGATTGCCTCCTCTGCACAAAATCCACTGCGTTTGTAACTATACATTGCGCTCTATCCAACACTGTGCAAGTTGAGTTCTGCGCACACAACAGGATTTCCCATTTCCTCTCCTCTCCCCGAGTGCCCCAAACTCTGCTCCGGAGGAGGGTCCCCCAACCCTCTGGAATCAGTTTTGAGGGTGCACAGAGGGCTGCAGAGGCAAGGAGGGGGGGAAGTTCCATTATACAGAATATAAGCATTGGATACAACCCCATTATCTTTGCAAATGCATATTTCCAAATGTGTGCTTGCCAAGGTATCTTGAATGCAGTGGTGGAGGGGGGGAATTGTTGAAGGGAATCAGGAGGAAGAAGGGGTCCTCAGCTCTTCCCAAACCCACAGATTCTGGGAGAAAAATGGATCAAAAGCAGCCTTATGGCATTTGCAGGGGAGAATAGTTGGGAAAAGGAATGGCACCCCTGTGCCATCTACAATAAGGCCATATATAAGGGTCATAGATTAGTGGAAGAGCATCTACCTTGCATGCAGAAGGTCCCAAGTTCAATCCCCAGCAACTCCAGATAGGACTGGGAGAGAACCCTGCCTGAAACGCTGGAGAGCCGCTGCCAGTCAGTGTGAACAACACTGAGCTGGATGGATCAATGGTCTGACTCAATATAAGGCAGCTTCCTGTGTTTCTATGCACTAATTCTCTGTTACAAGCGCTCCCATGGCCTCATATTTGCCTGATATGGAAAATATCAGTCTGTGAACTTCATTTCCCCCCTCCACTCCATATAAAATTATTTACTAACGTGATGCTCAAATTTTAGTAATATACTCCCTCCTCATATTTTTTTATTCCTTTGCACGATCATTGAAGGTCTTCAGTATACCTGCCTAGAGGTTCCCCTCCTCTCCCTGATTCTGTAACTTGAATTTGGTTGCAATGTCTTTAGCACTGACAGTATTGATAGCTGACATGCCATGGCACTGAGTATTAGAGAGTATTGGCAGTGGATAGATCATATTTGATCCTTGCCGAAATTAAAACTATGAAGAGCTGCCGGGGTTCAGGATTCAAATATAGGCAAGTTTCAGCATATTGTGACACTTCATTTCACCCCTTAACTCAGCCTTTCCCAACCAGTGTGCCTCTAGATGTTGTTGGACTACAACTCCCATCTTCCTGACCGTTGGCAATGCTAGCTGAGGCTGATGGGAGTTGTGGTCCAACAATATCTGGAGGCACACTGGTTGGGAAAGACTGCCTTAACTAATTTATTTAAAGCAACAGCAATAATAAAGATGCTGCTTAGTGCAGGGATAGCCAACATGGTGCCCTCCAGCTGTTGCTGCATTACAGTTCCCATTCGCCCCAGCCAGCACGCCTTCAGCTAATGATGATAGGAGTTCTACTCCAAAAACATCTGGAGGGGCACCATATTGCCTACCCCTGGCTTCGTGGAACATCTTATAGGAACCATAAAACACCAGTCCTCAAAGAACTGCACTGGCTGCTTGCATACTTCTGGTCTGAATTCAAGGTACTAGTTTTGACTTACAAGGCAATAAACAGTGTCGGACTTAAGGGAGCGCCTTTTCCCTACCTGAGCATTAGGATGTGCTGGGGCGCTTCTCCTCAATATATCCCTTTGGGAGCTATACACTATGTAGGGATGTGGGGGAATGCCTTTTCTGCTGTAGTGTCCCAGTTATGGAATACCCTCTCCTTGGAGGCCCAGCAGGTGCCAATGGTGGTTTCTTTCTGGTGTCAGGTTAAAACCTAGCTGTTTATGCAGGAATTTGGGATGGATTGATGGTACTGTTGGATTATAATTTGCATATTGGTTTGTTTTGTTGTTGTTATGTGCCTTCAAGTCGATTTTGACTTACGGCGACCCTATGAATCAGTGACCTCCAATAGCATCTGCCATGAACCACCCTGTTCAGATCTTGTTTTACTGTTATAGATTTATGTTATTATGTTTTATTACAGGTATTGTTGTTTTATGAAGATATATCCCACACTGAGAACAAGTGATATAGGGAAGGATAGAAATATTTTAATTAACTGTTTGGGGCTTGGTCTTGGGCTGGATGTCCTCTTGGGATTCCTCTGTGATTCTATAGTTGTAAGACTGGGATCTCCGGTATAGGAGGATTGCTAAAATGGTCAGACCAATTTCTTTTGTTAGGCCTTGGCTTGGTCTCCTTTGTTATGTAAGCTTGGAGCAATAATTGCCTAGTAGTAGTCGTATCAGCAGCAGCAGTAGTAGTAATTCCATAGCAAAACCCATCTTACAACCTAATCCTATGCATGTTTATTCAGATGTAACTCCCACTGTGTTCAATGGGGCTTAGTCGAAACCTGAGGTAGAAGTGTGTTGGATTGCAGCATAAACATAACCTTAGACATAACCCTACCAGAACACTGAGATTGGCAAACCAAGGGCAGGTCCACACTCAATGCAAAATAGGGACTGCCCACTTACAGGCATGTAAACCGTGTGATCTCCACACCTACTTCCTCCTGCCCCCACATAGGTACACTGCATAGTGGTTTCACAGTGATAAGTGAAGTTAGAAGAACACTGTACTATGTGCATTATACCTACTTCAGTGGTTATATTTGCAACTACCATCTGCACCAAGGAGGAAAAAAGGAGGTTAAAGGTCATAGACTGCTTAAGTTAGATGGCAGGATGTTTGGACAGGATCTGAGCCTACTACCTACAATAGTTTTAACTGGAGATGCCAGGAAACTGGCTATTTGGACTCTTGGACATATCAAGCAGAAGTTCTACTGCTAAACAGTTTTTGCAGATAAATATGTTAAGCTTGAATCTGATCAGACTTCTATACCATCAAGCTCTGGTTAAGTTACCTTTGGAAGTTCAGCCCAATGCAACAGGATTCTGGTTGATGCAAATGATGCAAATTTGGTTATGTCTGAAAACAAGATTGCCTGTTGCTGAGCGCCATCTGGTGCCTGTTTCTCACAGGCTGCACACTGGTGTAAACACAAGCCATGTTGTCCACACCAGTCACTTTCAAATTCGCAAAACTTTTTTCTTCAGCCCTCCCCACAGGAGGTGTCTTAGAATGGAGGAGGACTGTGTTCTTCTGTTTCAAAACAGGCAGACATAAATTCCTGAATTCTTTGTTCATCATATCATTGGAATAGCCAGGGCCCTCCATGTCCTCTAAGGATAACTATGTCATTTATCGAGTACCTACAGTCACACATGTGCCTGCTATTTGCATTGGGGGGGGGGGAATTCCCATTTGCTCTCATTTACTCTGGATCAGGGCTGAAGCACGGGCACCAGATTAAAGCCTATGCCAGGGTCACAATCTGGATGGAGGTGGGGTGGGCATGTTTGCAATTACTTTTAAAAAGTCATTCACACAATTGCTAATTGAGTGTCTTCTTGTCTAAAATGGCCCTCCTGTGTAGATCACTGCTGGTGTGTCCAGCTGCAGCTAATCTGGAATCAGTTCCCTAGTTTGCTAGCATAATGTTAGTAGATCTACACTGGCTACCAGTTATTTACCGGGCCCAATTCAAGGTGTTGGTGCTGACCTTTAAAGCCCTATACGGTTTTGGCCCAGTTTATCTGAAGGAGCGCCTCCAGCATCACCAATTATGCCGCCTGACGAGATCAGCCACACAAGACCTTCTCTCGGTTCCACCAGTTAAAACAGCGAGACTGGTGCGGACCAGAGAGAGGGCATTTTCGATTGTGGCCCCCACCCTCTGGAATTCCCTTCCTTTCGATCTTCGCCATGCCCCCTCCCTAATAGGTTTCCGCCGGGCCTTGAAAACCTGGCTATTCAGGCAGGCCTATGGGATCTCTGGGGCGGGTTAGTTATTAATGTTGTTATTAATTGGTAGAGTGGTGTTTGATGAATGATGGTTTTACTGATTGTATATTGTATTTATGGTATTAATGTACGTCGCCTAGAGTGGCCGTTAATTCGGCCAGATAGGCGACTCAAAAATAAAATTTATGATGATGATGATGATGATGATGATGTCTGTCTTCTTTGGGAACTGGCAAAGATGGCACTGCTACAAAAGCATTTCATTGCACAGCTTCTAATGGGGCATAAAAGAGATGGCAACCTGTTACTTAAGGTATATTTAGACAAAGCTATCCAGGACATGTTTCTGACTATTTTCTGAATATTAATGATCTGGTGCTTCTATATATACCTGCATAGGAGAAAATGTAATTATAGGTCTTATTTCTGAGTAGACATGCATAGGATTGCACTGTTAAAATGTTCAGACAGCATGATGTGGGCTTTCTGCAGCATAGAGACTATGAGATTAAGGGAAGGGTGTGTATGTGCTATGCCAGTTGAATTTCTGCCTGTTGTGCAGAGCTGTTAGTGACAACCTTGTACCACAATAGCCACTGATTCCCTGTATTGTTTTAGGCACAATTCAACATGTCCTGAACAGTTTTGGCTAAATATACCTTAAGTAAGAAGTTGCCCTCATTAATGTCCAATCATAAGCTCTATGATCAACCAGGAAACACTTTTTTTAACAATGCCATCTTTGCCAGACTGGCCCATGAATTTTGGTACCTAGGGGAAAGAGCTGTAGCTCAGTGGAAGAATCTGCCCTGCATGCAGAAGGTCCCAAGTGCAAACCCTGGCATCTCCAGGTAGAGCTGGGAGAGACTCCTATCTGAAACCCTGAAGAGCCGCTGCCTGTCAGTGTAGACAATGCTGAGCTAGATGGACCAATGGTCTGATTCAGTGTAAGGCAGCTTCCAATGTTCCTATTCATATGGCACCCTGTTTCCATTAATTAACATGAAGCACAATCCCAGGGAAATTCTCCTCCAGTTCCCCAATTTAAATAAATGGGACTTCTGCCCAGGCCTGGCACCAGCATCCAGCATAGTGGGGCATTTGCTAGGGCTCATTTGCTCCTGCAGGGCCCACTGAACTTGGTGTCTTCACTGTCCCTCAGCACCTGTTGCCTCCTGGTGGCAGCACTGCTGAAGGTCCTCCCCCTCATGTGTTAACTTACAGGCTCATCCAGTGGTGACAGTACTGAAAGTAGGTGGAGATGAGTGGACACTTGGCTTCTGGCCCAATCCAGTGCTGCCACTGCCATTGGGTAAGCCCATAAGCAAAGGTACAAGGTAGAAGACTGAAACATTACTTTTGGAATGGCCCAAGTGGCAGAAGGCCCCATTGGTGCTGGGGGCACTGATGGAGGGCTGCAAATCTGGAGCTGGTCTGCTTATGTCTTCTGGGTCAGATCTATCTACCTTCCACTTTGTCACCCTTAATAGGGTTGCCAGGTAGGAAGCATCCCAGACCCTGAGATTTCAGGGATGGGCCCTAGTGATGTAATGGGGTGGGCCCTAGTGATGTCATGGGAGCAGGCCCTAGTGGTGTCATTAAGCATGATACATTAAGCATCAACCACTCAGACAAAAAAAAATTGTTCCCAGGTCCAGCTGAAGTTACGGAATCATTCCTTCTCACCTGCTTAGGGAGCCTGGGTAGGGAACATTTAATCTAGCAAGAAGAGTTTAAGTGCCCTCAGGCCAGGCCAGTCACTAGAAAGCCACTGGAGGAAGAAAGGAGCATAGCATTGTGGAGATTTTAGATGGGAGCTCTCAGGTATAAAGAGGGATGCGCCTTAAGGTTGCAATTCTAAATACACTTACTAAGGGTCTAAGCCCCATAGAACTCAACAGGACTTACTTCTGAGTAGTTATGGTTAGGACTGTGCTGTAGGTAAGGCTTGATTATTGATCCTCTGCAAGATATCCATATCAAAGCAGGGTTGGTAACCCCCCTTCCTGGAATGCCCTGCCCCTGCCTTTTAACGTTGTTTCTCCAAACCTCTTTACAGACTTGACCCTTGACTGCAGAGAGTGGTTTGAGAAACAAATAAGAGTTAAGAAGATTCTCTACTCTTTCCTGCCTACTCTGTGGGCTGCTATAAACTCACTTTGACAGCTAACACAATTCCAGTGAGTAATAACTGACAGAGAGAAAACATACATGGTTTGGTCTACCTTCACAGGCAGTAGCTTGGGAACAACAGCAATTGAAGCCATACATCCCAGTATGTGAATTCTCTTTTACTGCTACTGGGCAAGAAACAAACCGTCATGCAACCAACAAGGTGCATTATCAGTGGGTTTAAGGGGGCTGAGCTGAGCACATGGAACCACTGTTGTTGCTTCTATGGATGTAAGGGAGTGAGGTCAGAGGTAAATGAAATGCAAATAGAAAAAGAAAAAGAAAAGACAGTGATGCTTTCCTAAATTCAATACCATACCAACCACAACAAGATTCCTATGAGTAAGGCAGAAAACTCAGCATCCCACAACCAGTCAGGATTCTTAACCAAAAACCCAAACTAAAAAATCCTGGCTGCCAGTCAGCCAAAGTCACAGAAATCCCAGCACAACCTGACCTGAGGGCTGCAGTTTGTGCAGAATGCTGCAGCACGATTGCTAACATGAGTGAGACCCTGTCAGCGCATCATATCTCTGCTCTGAAATCTGCACTGCTACCAGGCTAAGTTCAAGGTGTGCTTTCCATGTTACAGGTGCCACACAGTACTTGTTCTGTTCTTGTAAGAAATCAATCCTTTAGTGTGACAGCACCTACGCTTTGGAACTCCTTGCCTATTGACATTAGGCAGACACCTTCATTGTACTGTTTTCAGCACCTGCTAAAAACATTCTCGTTTAGGCAAGCCTACCCAGGCATGTAGAAGCTATTATACTTTTTATCTTTTTAACTCATTGTTGGTTTTATTGTTTTTAATATTTTTAAATACCTGTTTTTAACTGTTTTGCCAATAATTTTATTGTTTTAATTCCTTCTGCAAACTGCTTTGATGATTTTTACAATTGTTGTTGTTATGTGCCTTCAAGCTGACTACGACTTATGGCGACCCTATGAATCAGCGACCTCCAACAGTATCTGTCATGAACCACCCTGCTCAGATCTTGTAAGTTCAGGTCTGTGGCTTCCTTTATGGAATCATCTCTTTACAATAAAATGTTATATAAATGTTGTAAGTAAAATACATAAATAAATTTTGTAGTCACTGTGGCCCTCTTTTAGGAACAAAGGAATCTGCCTTATACCAACTCAGGCTGTTTGGTACTATCTAGCTCAGTACTGATAACATGGACTAGTATTGGCTCTCCAGGATTCCAGGCAATAGTATTTTCCAGATATTGAGGTTTGGATCTTTGTATGCAAAGCATGTACCCTTCCCCTGTTTAAAAAAGTGTATTTTAAAATTGTTCTTTTCAATTCACTAATGAATGCACAGCATACTAGGGCAGATCCACACCATACATTTAAAGCACATTCAGCATACATTTTAAGCACATGAATCCCACCACAGAATCATGGGAACTGTAGCTTGTTAAGGGTGGGCACTATAACTGTGAGTGGGAAACTACACTTCCTAGGTTTCTTTGGGGGAAGTCATGTGCTTTAAATGCAAGTTGGACATGCTTTAAATGTATTATGTGGATCTGCATTACTTTATAAACTTTGCCTGCATATAAATCATTTTAATTAAATTTTAAAATAGAAATAAGCTACAAAGTGTACTGGGTGACCATGGGCTACTCACCATCTTCTCCTCAGGGTGAAAACAACAGAGCGTGACCATGACCACCCCAGGGAAGTTGGGCACACTTACAATGTAAAGTAAATAACATACAACCATTGTGTGAAATCAGACACATATTGAGACATAGTATGAAGAAATATGTATATGGGCATGAATATAAAAGATGTTTATTATTTACACAACCTGTAAAGATATTTATAGTTCAATCCTATGTTTACTCAGAAGCAAGTCCCAGTGTATTCAGTGAAGCTTACTCAAAGAGGGCAGTGAGCACAGGACTGCAGTTCAGTGATAAGTAACTTCACTTAGCCAACCCAAAATACAGAATCATGCCACTTTAAGTTGTTTTGTAACTGTTTTATACTTGTTTTATGGTTATTGGATCTTAAATCCAACGAATGAATGGCTACGAAGGTGGTGCCGATGTGAGAGATTTGGATTCTGGGACTACGGGCTATGCTTCCTGGAAGATGGATTGCTGGCAAGTGATGGGTTGCATCTCAAAATGACTGGGAAGAATGTGTTTGGCCACAGCATGGAGAAGTTCATCAGGAGGGCTTTAAACTGAATCCTAAGGGGGAGGGAGACGTAAACTTGGTGGTAACGACTGATGAAGGCTTGTGCACAGTAATAGGAACAGAGAGATCAGCTGTAATAGGGCCCAGTAACAGTCCTCAGAAAAATGTAGTAAGGAAGCCAAGCCATAAATCACACGGTCTGCGATGTCTGTATACTAATGCGCAGAGCATAGGAAACAAGCAGGACAAACTTGAACTCTTAATACAGGAGGGCAATTACGACCTGATAGGTATAACTGAAACTTGGTGGGATGACTCCCATGACTGGAATACAGCAATTGAAGGATATAACTTGTTCAAAAAGAACAGAAGGAATAAAAAGGGAGGTGGGTCACGCTAAATGTTAAAATATATATCCCTGCACAGAAATACAGGAAGATGAGCTTGGTAGCTCCACCGAGAGTATCTGGATTAAAATTAGTGGGGCAAGTAATAAAAGTAATGTGGTGCTTGGAGTCTATTACCGACCACCCAATCAAGGAGAAGATGAGAATGTAACTTTTGAAAAGCAAATTGCCAATGTTTCAAGGAGGCATGATGTAGTAGTAATGGGGGACTTCAATTATCCTGATATCTGTTGGGAGACAAATTCTGCCAAACACGGACTCCAAGAAATTTCTGACTTGTGCTGGAGATAACTTTCTCCTACAGAAAGTGGAGGAAGCAACCAGAGGATCAGCTATCCTGGACTTGATTCTAACCAATAGAGATGATTTTTGGCCACTGGGTCAAGGAGACAGACTGGGAATCCTGTTGGTGTACCGCCCACCTTGCTGCCCAACAGCTTCCCTAGCTGAGCTGACAGAGATAGTCTCGGAGGTATTGCTGAGGTCCCCCAAACTTGTGGTGTTGGGGGACATCAACATTCATGCCGAGACTGTTTTATCTGGCGCAGCTCAGGACTTCATGGCCTCCATGACAACCATGGGGCTGTCTCAATTTGTTACTGGCCCAACACATGTATCGGGTCACACTCTTGATTTGATCTTCGCCACTGGTCATGGAAATGGTGATCTGGAGGTGGGGTGTTTTTCATCTACTCCATTGTCATGGACAGATCACCGCCTGCTGAGTTTTAGACTTACGACGACTCTTTCCCTCTGCAAGGGTGGGGGACCTATTAAGTTGGTCCGCTCTCGGAGGCTTATGGATCCTATTGGTTTTCAGACGGCTCTGAGAGTTTTTCCAGCTGATAGTACTGGCGCTCCTGTCGAGGCCTTGGTCGAACTGTGGAATACGGAGATGGCCCGGGCTATTGACACGATTGCTCCCGCGCGCCCTCTTCGATGCAGAGCTCATACAGCTCCGTGGTACACCCCAGAGCTGAGAGTGATGAAGCAAGAGAGAAGGAGGCTGGAGTGCAGATGGAGACGAACTCCAGACGGATGCAGTTATGCTTTGGTAAGTGCCTCTACTAAGTCGTATATAAAAGCGGTAAGGGCGGCGAAGAAGTTTCACTTCGCTGCCTCTATCAGGACATCTCTCTGCCGCCCTGCAGAACTTTTTAGGGTTGTACGAGGACTCTTACATTCTGGTCCTCGAGATACTATTGAAACATCTGAAGCTCGCTGTAACGACATCGCAGGGCACTTCCAAAATAAAATCGCATGCATCCGTAGGGACCTAGACTCCGATGTTATGACAGACGAATCCATTGAAGTGTCCAGAACACGGTCTTGTCTTTCATTATTGGATGAGTTTCAGTTAGTGCAGCTTGAGGAAGTGGACAAGGTACTTGGATTGGTGCGGGCGACCACGTCTGCTCTAGATCCTTGTCCATCTTGGCTAGTGAAGGCTAGCAGGACTACTACCACCGGCTGGGCCAAGGAAGTGATAAATGCCTCCTTGAGTGAGGGAGTAGTCCCTAGTAGCCTCAAGGAGGCAGTAGTAAGACCTCTCTTAAAGAAACCTTCCTTAGACCCAGATGACCTGAACAACTATAGACCGGTGGCAAATGTCCCCTTTTTGGGCAAGGTTCTGGAGCGGGTGGTTGCCGGTCAGCTCCAGGTGCTCTTGAATGAGACCGATTATCTGGATCCGTTTCAATCCGGTTTTAGGCCTGGTTTTGGCACTGAAACAGCCTTGGTCGCCCTGTATGATGACCTTTGTCGGGAGAGGGACAGAGGGAGTGTGACTCTGTTGATTCTCCTTGAACTCTCAGCGGCGTTTGATACCATCGACCATGGTATCCTTCTGGGGAGACTCGCGGAGTTGGGAGTTGGAGGCACTGCTTGTCAGTGGTTCCGCTCCTACTTGGCGGATCGTCACCAGAAGGTAGTACTTGGGGAACATTGCTCGACTCCTTGGACTCTCCATTGTGGAGTCCCTCAGGGGTCGGTTTTGTCCCCCATGCTTTTTAACATCTACATGCAGCCTCTGGGTGCCATCATCAGGAGTTTTGGAGTGCGTTGCCACCAGTACGCTGATGACACGCAGCTCTATTTCTCCTTTTCATCTTCTACAGGTGAGTCTGTGGATGTGCTGAATCACTGCCTGACCGCGATAATGGACTGGATGAGAGCTAATAAACTGAGACTCAATCCAGACAAGACTGAGACACTGTTGGTGAATGCCTTCCCTGCCCAGATGGTGGATGCTTACCCTGTTCTAGATGGGGTTACACTCCCCTTGAAGGAACAGGTTCGTAGTCTTGGGGTTCTTTTCGATCCTTCCTTGTCTCTGGAGGCGCAAGTGGCCACGGTGGCAAGGAATGCATTCTACCACCTTTGGTTGGTAGCCCAGCTACGCCCCTATCTGGACAGGGATGACCTCGCCTCAGTTGTTCATGCTCTGGTAACTTCTAGGTTGGATTACTGTAATGCGCTCTACGTAGGGCTGCCCTTGAAGACAGTTCGGAAGCTTCAGCTAGTGCAAAATGCAGCAGCCAGACTGCTGACGAGGACCAGCCGGTCAGCGCATATAACACCTGTTCTGGCCCGTTTGCACTGGCTACCTATTTGCTTCCGAGCCAGATTCAAGGTGCTGGTTTTGACCTATAAAGCCTTACACGGCGTGGGACCGCAGTATCTTGTGGAACGCCTCTCCCGCTATGAACCGACCCGGTCACTTCGCTCAGCGTCTAAGGCCCTCCTCCGGGTACCAACCCATCGGGAAGCCCGGAGGACAGTTACTCGATCTAGGGCCTTTTCTGTAGTGGCCCCCAAATTGTGGAATAGCCTCCCCGAAGAAATACGCCTGGCGCCGACGCTTCTATCTTTTCAGCGCCAGGTTAAGACCTGGCTATGCTCCCAGGCATTTTAATGCGTTTAATGTTACAATTTTAAATCTCTTTGTTTCAGTTTATTTATTGTGATATTTTGTATTTCTGTACTTTTAATCTTTTGTACACCGCCCAGAGAGCTATTCGCTATGGGCGGTTTAAAAATGAAATAAAATAAATAAATAAATAAATAGATGGGCCACTGGCCTGATCCAGCAGGCTCTTCTTATGTTCTTATGTTCTTATTTGGTGGATGAAGTGGCAATTATGGGAACTCTGCGGGAAAGTGATCACACCATCCTTGAATTCTTGATTTTAACAGAAGCGAAAGCTGAGAGTAGCCATACGTGCACCCTGGACTTCAGGAAAGCCGATTTTAATAAACTCAGAACAATTGTAAGTACGGTTCCATGGCAAGCCACCCTAATGAGAAAAGGAGTCCAAAATGGGTGGGAGTTTCTAAAAAAGGAAATTCTAAAAGTGCAATGGCAAGCAATTCCAACAAGGAAAAAAGGGGGAAAACAACAGAAGAAGCCAATGTGGCTTCACAAAAAGCTTAGAGATGACCTGAAAACAAAAAAGGACACATACAGGAAATGGAAAGAAGGCCAGGCCACAAAGGAAGAGTACAGGCAGGTATCACGGAATTGCAGGGATGGTGTCAGGAAGGCTAAAGCTGAGAATGAGCTGATGTTAGCGAGGGATGCTAAAAGCAACAAAAAAACTTTCTTCAGGTATGTCCATCGTAAAAGACCGAGAAAAGAAATGGAGGCATAGCTACTCAATGAGGATGGCAAAGTGATAACAGATGACAAAGAAAAGGCAGAAGCCCTCAATTCCTACTTTGGCTCAGTCTTCTCCCAAAAAAGGGTCTGTGACCCTCCCAGGAAACATGAACTAGAAGGGGCAGGATTGGAGCTTGAAATTGATAGACAAATGGGCAAGGAATACCTAATCACTTTGAACGAGTTCAAATTGGCAGGGCCCAATAAACTGCATCCTAGAATATTGAAGGAATTGGCTGAAGAACTCTCAGAACTGCTGTCTAATATCTTTGTGAAATCATGGAGGACTGGTGAAGTGCCGGATGACTGGAGGAGAGCTAATGTTGTCCCTATCTTCAAAAAGGGCAAAAAGGAGGAACTGGGGAACTACAAACCAGTCAGCCTAACATCAATCCCTGGAAAAACTCTGGAGCAGATTATAAAGCAGTCAATCTATAAGCACTTTGAAAACAATGCAGTGATTATTAGAAGCCAACATGGATTTATGAAGAACAAATCCTGCCAACTAATCTTATCTCAATTTTTGACCGGGTAACCTCCCTTGTAGACTGTGGGAATGCTATGGACATAATATATATCATCTTCAGCAAAGCTTTTGACAAAGTGCCCCATGATATTCTAATTATCAAGCTAGCTAAATGTGGGCTGGATGGAACAACTATCAGGTGGATCCACAGTTGGCTCCAGAATCGTACTTAAAGAGTGCTTATCAATGGTTTCTTCTCAAACTGGGTGGAAGTAATGAGTGGGGTACCACAGGGCTCGGTCCTGGGCCCAGTGCTCTTCAACATGTTTATTAACGACTTGAATGAGGAGGTACAGAGCATGCTTATCAAATTTGCAGATGATACAAAATTGGGGGGCATAGCTAATACCGTGGAAGACAGAAACAAAATACAAAGGGACTTTGATAGACTGGAGCATTGGGCTGAAAACAACAGAATGAAATTCAACAGGGATAAATGCAAAGTTCTACATTCAGGAAAAAGAAACCAAATGCACAGTTATAAGAAGTTCAAGAAGGATGCAAACAGACTGGAACAGGTTTAGAGGAGGGCAACAAGGATGATCAGGGACTGGAAACAAAGCCCTATGAGGAGAGACTGAAAGAACTGGGCATGTTTAGCCTGGAGAAGAGAAGACTGAGGGGAGATCTGATAGCACTCTTCAAGTATATGAAAGTTTGTCACATAGAGGAGGGCAGGGATCTCTTCTCACATGGAATAATGGGCTCAAGTTGCAGGAAGCCAGATTTCGACTGGACATCAGGAAAAACGTCCTAACTGTTAGAACCATACGACAATGGAACCAATGACCTAAAGAGGTAGTGGGCTCTCTGACGCTGGAGGCATTCAAGAGGCAGCTGGACAGCCATCTGTCGGGAATGCTTTGATTTGGATTCCTGCATTGAGCAGGGGGTTGGACCTGATGGCCTTATAGGCCTCTTCCAACTCTATGATTCTATGATTCTATGATAAATGGCTTTATTTCTTGTGAACTGCCTTGGTTTCCAACCCTACCTCACAGGGTTGTTGGAAAGATTCCATATAAACACACACTGGAGATGTAAAAATATATACACCCCATATAATACTTTATTGTCAAAACCAGTTGGTCATTGCAGAACATTTTTTTTTTAGAAAAAATCAGTATTAGTTTCCTACCAAATAAAAGCAGTGACACCTAAGTAAGCCCTGCCTAATTGCTTAAAAAAAGATTTGGAGAGGGAAAGAAAGATTTACAGCACAATCCTTCACTGTGTTCACTCAAAAGTCCCATTGATTTACAGCACAATCCTAACCATGTCTACTCAAAAGTAAGTCCTACTGAATTCAGTGGGGTTTACTGCCAGTATGTGGAATTATTAGCATTGCAGCTTTATTCCCAGAAAAGTGAGTATAGGATTAAAGCTTCATATTGGGAAAGTTTTGAAAACAGGTTATGAATAAGACAAATAAACTGCCCTCTTCAACAGCCCAGGTTTTTGTCATTACACTGTTGCAAGAACACCTGCACTTGGCTGACTTCCTCTTCTAAAGATACAGGATCAGTCTCAGGCCATGAACCTGGCAACCCTAGTAGGGATGGAAAGATGTGTCAATTTAGGTTCTCTCAGTTTCTCATTTTTCCAGTCTTAAACCCAGTTTTACACATTTTTGCAGCAACTTTTAATTTAAAAAAATCCTCATGAAAATGATGCAGCATTTTGGCGTGAATTTCTCCTAATAAACATATTTTTGTATGCAGTTTTGACTAATGTGCACATTTTTGCAAAAAATTTCTCCTAATATAATGCATGTTTGTTTATTTTCACTAATATAGTCACTTCTATGCACATTTCCCCCTAATATATGCATTTTTGTAAAAACAGTTTGGAGAAATGCAAAATTCAAATAAATGCAAATTTTGAAGGAAGGCTGTGTTTTGGTTCTCATATTGTTTTGGAAAGTGTGAATTTGAGAAAATTGGCTTTAAATGCACACTGAATCAATTTTCTCCTTTACACCTACCTCTTGGGCTAATGTGTGGATCAGAACCTACAGTCCACCAGATTTCACACTTCTCCAAATGTTGTGGTCAGTAGTGGCCTATGTGGTGGCACAGAGTTCAATTCTGTTGGTGTGCCTGGAACCAGGGCTGTGGAGTCGGAGTCGTGGAGTCAGAGTCGGAGTCGGAAGCAATTTTGGGTGGAGTCGGAGTCTGAGTCGGTAGAAATGTACCGACTCCGACTGCGGCTTCAAAATAAATTTTCATTGACACATTTTTTAAAATATAAATTCAAAATGTCAAAGAAGCTTCCCATGAAGTCAGCTGTAGTTGAGCATTTCACCATAACTCAAGATGGAAAACATTTTGTGTGTATGACACAGGACCCAGATGAAGACAAATGCTGTGATGCCAAGATCAGCGCATATTCAGGCAGCGATAAAAATGCTCCTATGGGAGCTTCCAATTTAAAAAGACATTTACAGCCCTTTCCAGGGCTGTGGAGTTGGAAGCAATTTTGGGTGGAGTCGGAGTCAGAGTTGGACAGTAGAAAAATAGAGGAGTCGGAGTCGAAGGTTTGGCGTACCAGCTCCACAGCCCTGCCTGGAACTCCCTCTAGTGCAGTGTTCTTCAGCCTTGTGTCCCCAGATGTTGTTGGACTACAACTCTCATAATTCTTGACCATTAGCTAAGTTGGGTGAGGTTGATGGGAGTTGTAGTTCAAGAACATCTGGGGACCCAAGTTTGAAGAACGCTGCTCTAATGCAGAGTTCTTCAACTTTTGGTCCCCAGATGTTGTTGGATTACATGATCCCTTGACAAGTGGCTAAGCTGGCTGGGGATGATGGGAGTTGTAGTTCAAGAAGCTTTGGGGACCCAAGGTTGAAGAACAGTGCCTTAGTGCACATGTGCATCCCTGACCTTGTCACCATTGCCCTGTTTCAGCCTTGTCCAGGTCAGCTGCAGCAATGCTGGTGTTAGGAGGGTGGCTCCACCACACCACATGGGCTGCCACTGGTTGTGATGCAATTCTTGGCTGTTTAAATGTGTACAAATATGCATTGTCTTTTCAGAGAAAGTACACGTTTGAAGATATATTTTAACATGTGTATCAACCTAGAGCAGTGGTTCCTGGTAAGGTGACCCAAATAAAAATAAATGTATTTATTTATTTATTTATTTAATATCCTGCCCTTCCTCCCAGTAGGAGCCCAGGGCGGCAACAAAACAAAGGTGGCAAGACGTATTCATCATATTAAGGATTACAAGCAATAATTATTTTGGGTTTACTTATAAAGTCTGTGAACACTTGCACAGGCTTAGGAACCCACTTGAGGGTTGTGACTGACAGGTTGGGAAACACTGACCTAGAGGACTAGGTTAATAGGCAACTAATTCTTATACATAACAAAATTTTAAAAATGCATGTTGAGAGAAATGTTTTAAAACAAAAATTGCAAATTAATGTGGAAACAGAACTGTGAGTAAAAATCATCATCATCATCATCATATTTTCAAAAATCATGCAAAAATGGCATAGAATGGGAATAGACAGATTTGCCTCTCCCAAGCTTAACCCACTCCACAGGGTTGTTGTGAGGCTATGATGCCCTCCAAACTCCTTGGAGGAAATGTGAAATGTGACACATATATAAATAAATAAATAACACTATTATTACTTGCCATCTCTCTGGAAAAGTTCCCGGAAATGCCGGAACTTCTCATCAATCTCTCTCAGATGCCTAGTGATTTGAAGCAGTTGGTTAGGGCAGAGTTTAACACATCCCATGCCTTCCCAAGAGGCAGAAGTCTGCACAGAAGCCCAAACAGCACTCAGGAAGCCAGTGTCACCAGCTAAGAACCCACTGCCCAGTGGAGACTGTCTGCCATTGCAAAGGCAGCTGGAATCATTGTGGTCTCTGCCCTCATTCATGTTCATCCCTCAGGCCCTGGTCGCAGATGATATTCACCACCACTACCTCAGTGCTAGAGAATTCCCTTTCACGCGCCTTCCATGAACATCCTACAGGCGTCAGAATTTGAAGCAAGGCAGACATTCAACTATTTCCCAAGCAGCTGTTGTCTTCAGCATGGTTTTCCATGTTGCATTGTCCTCATGTTCTGAAGGCACACCGCTGTCGATTTCCAAGGGTCTAACAATTCTCCCAATGAGCTAGAGTCCATCAAGGGGTGCTTTCATGACAGGGAGTGAAGTTCAATAGGCACTGATCAGGAGCTGTTAAGGCATAGGTGTGATTAATCATGCCTTGTTGTAGGTAGACAGACAAGGCGGCCTCCAAACGAAATGTCCAGTCTGATAGTTCAGTGGGACACAGATCCAGCACCAGGGAAGGTCCATTTCCCCAGAACAGAGAGGCTCCCCTCTTGAAAACAGGGGAAACTGGTTGCTCTTTCTTCTCTGAGAGCACTATACGATTCTCAAGCTGAGGTATACCCTGGATTGAGAAATCAGATCAGAAGAAAGGAGTTTAATTCGTTGTTGGTCACACAGAAGAACTCCTTGAAGTCATCACCTGAAAACTGTACCCCAGGAGACTCATTAGCTTCCAGCTGAAGTCTGCCCTTCCCTTAGTCCAGATCCCATCCAAAGTCGTTACACTCGGAAGTGTCAGTACATGCTGCTGTCTGTGGGGAATAATGGATGAGCCATTCAGGTTACAGACACAAGACTGTCAGGCAGTGCGGATTTTCCACATTCCATTTGCAGGAGTGATGACATTAGAGGCTTCCCAGAGTCTCTCTGCCTAATATAGAAGGAAGCCAGTCCTCCTACCTTACTCTCTCTTATTAACCATTTCCTGCCTGAAGGCCTCCAAAATGTTTTCTAGGGAGTCAGATTCAAAGCACCATGGGTAGAACAAGAGTCATCCCAAATGGAGGTAACAGATCATTTGGTATAGGGTTGCCTATTCCACCCACCCACCCTTAATGTCCTACTCCTGTGCCTTTAACAGCAGCCAAGCAAGTAGAAATTGAGTGTGGAAGAGAAAAAAGTGGCTAAGACTATGAATTAGGAAGTCTCCCAGTTAAATCTACCATCTCTAAGCCTCAGGCCCTGTATCTGCAAAATGAGGAAAATAATACTGACTTGTAATATACGTACAACAGTCTGAACACTCTTAAGTGTTGTATATGTTAATATTATGAATATTCATGCTTAAAGTTACACTAATATTATGAATGCTGCTTTTGAGGGTTCAAAATACTGTATATAATTACCTTCTTGTAGTTTGTACAACAACCCTGTCAGGTAGGTCTGTTTCATTAACCTTGCATCACAGATGGGTGGGGTAGGACTGAGGCTCAGCGAATGGGAGCTTGGCTAAGGCCTCCTACAGAGTTCATGGGAGAAATGAAATCCAGTCCAGGAACTTCCTGATTCTCAGCCTCAATGCTACGTGTACTTAATCTCGCATGGTCAGGCTGCTATTAAAGGCACAGGAGCAAAGCCAGTAAAATAAACAAAGTAATTACCAAGTGTAGAGCAAAAGTATTTTTTCCATATAAGAGATGTAAAATCAGTTCCTTACTTTGTAGGAAAACATTCTGTCTGATTGTAGGCCACAATAGGACTAGGAACACCTCTGTGCCTTTAAAAAGGAACTCCAGTCATTCCTATTTTTCAGGGACATTACAGTGTCCTGGTACTTGTCCTCTATAAATCATTACTCCTAGTTTTGCCTCATAAGGCATTCCTTTTTTTTTAAGTGTTTAGTGTGTGCACCGATATCTCTCTGTTCCCTATCTGCACACCGTTCATAGTTTATGAACTTCTTATCATGCCCCCCTGGCTAATATGCAAAATAGGGATGCGGGAGAAATTTGATTCAGTTCACATTTAAAATCAGATCTGTCAAATTCACATTTTCTGAAACAATGAAATCCAAAACACAGCCATGCTTCAAAATTCACACTTACCCAAATTTTGCAATGCTGTTCTCCAGCCAATGTTTACAAAAATATGTATATTGTGAGAAAGTATGCCTAAAAATGAATATATTTGTGAAAATAACATACAAAATTCATTACATTAGGAGAAATTGCTTGCAAAAATATGTACACACTTGTCAAAACTGTCTACAAAAACATGTTTATTAGGAGAAATTTGCACGACAATGCTGGAGAATTTCCATGAAGATTTTTTTTAACATCACAAATTGCTTCAAAAATGTGGAGAACTGAATTTCAGATTTGAAAAATGAGAAACAGAGAACCAAAACTGGCAGATCTTTCCATCCCTAATCCAAAGTAACGCTAAATCAGTCATTCTGTTAGTGGCACAAGGATCTATACTTTCACAACGGAAATTTCCCTCTCTCCTCCCCTTGCACTCCCCTAAATCTGTTCTGAGGGTACCTCTGGAGCAGATCTGGAGAAGGTGCAGGGTGTGTGAAGTTCCGTTGCACTATCAGAATGAATGCATTGGATACTGCCCCTTCTTTCAAAAAAAAGAAGTGCTAAACGATTTAGTCCCCAGTGTGTTGTGGTAGAAAAGCCAGAGAGACTTTATTGTCATAAATAAATGCACATTATTGTAGGGAAGATTTGTGTATTTGTGTGTGTGTGTGCATCAGCGTGGGAGGGTGCGCTATACAAGGAACTTGTCGGTGGCCACAAGGCAAGTATTTGCACAGAACTGGAAACTTCTGGACAATCTGAATTTACACATGTGGAGGCAACTGGTTTGGACAGTGATGCTTATGGAAAGACTCACCAAACAATTGAAAGCTATGAATGGAGAACGAGAAGACAACAATTTTATAGAAGTGTGGTATTGTTTTATTACTTATACAAACACTCACAAACAGACACTACGTCCATCATCACATGGACAACTGTGGTGTGGTTTACTTGGTTGAAGTCTCCTTTTTATTTCACATCCTCCTGCATGTGTGTTCTATGTTGCTGGGGAGGGGAGAGCGGAGGGGGGGCTGGGTAATTGTTCTGCATTTGAATTGTCCTCCCCCCCCCCGTGAAACTTAAGTAAAAATAAGTATAAAAAAAGAGTGGGGGCATAATGGCAAATCACATGTCTTCTGTCATGAGCTCATAGAGGGAAGCCAGAGAAGGGTTGTAGGCTGGCAGAAGCCACGCATCTCTAGCAATACTTACTACAGCTTTCCCCATCCTGGAACCCCGCAGAAGATGTTTTGGACTACAACTCTCATTGGCCTGAAGAACCAGCATGGGCAACGGTCAGGGATGATGTAGCCCAGCAACATCTGGAGGGTACCAGGTTGGGGAAGGCTAGTCTATTATGAAGGACCAAACTACATGTTTGTTGCGTAGTTCACCCTTGCACAGCTGTTTTATTTTAATAGCCTGCATAAGGGAAGGGACTAAGCTGGATCAGGACCATGGCAGAGGGGGAACAGAGCTTTAGCATTTTGCCACTATGTTCCAATTGGAATAGGATGCTCCTCCACCCTTGCCTGCTATTTGCTGAGGAAAGAAAGCTCAGTAGTTAAACTAAACCATTGATCTTTCTCTTTCCATGTTTGAAAATGTTCTTTTCCTTTTTTGCCTTGTTTGATGAAGGACTTGTTTTATTTGTGTATTTATTTATCATTTGTATTTTTCAAATTTATATACCATCCACTCAGCTTCAAAGCCCTTTAGGAGGATCATAATTTCAAACAATGCAACAATAAAACCAAAGTACTACTTGTGTCTCAAAACCAGTAACTGCATGCAGAAAAAAATCAACAAATGACAAAATACAGTAGAAAATGACACCCAAGCAAGGAATGCCTGTTGAAAGTGATGAAATATTTTCACAGCTTTCCCCCCCAGACATTTGATAGGAGGAACCTAGAGAGGGAGCTTCTATTGTGAAGGTGTTCTACAAGAAAAATGCCACCACAGAAAAGGCCCTGCATCAAGTGAATGCTACTTTGGCTTGAGTTGTTGTTGTTGGAGCCTGAAGCAGGATGTAACGGGGAAGAGCCCAGTGCATGGGGTGATTCATATGAAGTGAGACAGTCCCCGATTGTTATAAAGTAAGCAGATAAAGCACATCTGTATATATTTGTTTATCTATGCACTGGTAAATAAATTGGACTATTGTAATGTGTTCTACGTGGGGCTTCACTGGAAGGCAGTTCAGAAGCTGCAGCTGGTGTGGAATTCAGCAGCCAAGATGCTATTTGACAGTACTGGCAGGGTACATGTTGCACCTGTCCCAAAAGATCTGCACTGGTTACCTATTTGCTTCCAGGCCCAGAAGTGCTTATATTAGTGTACAAATAGTAGTGTACTAGCAAATTCAGAAGTGCAGGGTTCCTTCATGATAGACACAGCCCATAATCTCTCACAACAACAAATGTCCCTAGGAGCCAATCGGCATGAAAGGGAAGAGTGTTAGCTACTGAAAAGAGTCTTCCCAGTGGCTAACACACTCCCCTTTCCTGCTGATTGGCTCATAGGATGCTGGAGACATAGGGACCCTGCTAGGACCCTGCTCCCAAAAATGTAATGTATCTAAGACCCACTGAGACCCTGGACAATTACACCCCTGTGTACAAAACCCTAAATGACTTGGGCCCCCAGTATCTGAAGAAGCTCTTCCTTCCATATAGACCTGCCTGAATGTTAAGATAAGCAGTGGAGGCCTTTCTCGTGGTGACATCACCCCTTGAGGTCCAAGGAGCAGTGGCACATCGGAGGGCTTTCTTTGTGGTGGCTCCCCTCCCGGGTTATGGAACTCCTCTCTCCACTTGGAGGTGCATCTGGCACTGGTACTGTACTCTTTGTTGGTTAGTCAAGACGCACCTCTTCACCCAGGGTTTTGGGAAAGGATGAGTCATTTTAGATTGGTTCCGCTCCTTCTACACTGTAGTAATCACTATATTGTTTTAATTATGATTTTGAGTGATGTTTTACTAGTATTTAATATGCTACACTGAATGTATGCACCATGCTCTGGCACAATGGTAAAGAGACAGCAACAAATTCAAGCAAACAAATACATTTTGCATGGGTTTCTTCTGCAAGGGGAAGGAGCAAATTGCTAAACTGGTAGATTTTCTGCAAATATTAGTTGACATTTCCCCACTCACAACCCAAACTCCTATACTCTATGCTTTCACTACATATTATCTACACTTTCAAGACTAACTTTAAAATCATAAGGACCAGAAACTTATTTTAAAAAAGAGAACAGAATGAAAAAAGAGGACTTAGATTTTCAGAAGACTGAAATCTGTGCTCAGTAACAATCTACGTGCTTGTGTGGTACAGTTGTAAATGATCCTGCTCATAGGCTGTGGTTTGGGAGGAGTTAATCTCACCTACAACAGAACTGCAATGAGAAGAAATGCCCCATCAGGAGAATATTTCTTCTTTGGTTCTTTTTCTCCTTTTCTCCTTGGCAAGTTTGTATTTGAACTGGTGGATGGGATCAGTGATGCTCCTCAAAGCCACGTTGTCAAAGTCCTGTGCTAGGAGGAAGTTCCTCTCTACCAGGTCAGCTGCCTCCTGCCAGTTCTTGAAGCAAGCAGTACCCACCTGCTTAATCTCCTCCACTGCATTTGCAGCGATGACTTCTCCGTTTGGCTTCAACACCACCACCACTGGGGGGTTCTTCACAGAAAATCTCAATTCCAGTTCCCTAAAAAAATGGTACAGAAAGAATGAACAAGCTCCAAGATTTTGAATAGAAGCTGGATGTAGCCTGGGGAACAGATGGTACCTTTTTCTGGAAACTTTAAAGGGATATTACAGAGCTATAATTGCTTGCTTGGTGATTGCTCATTTCCTTCCTCCAGCTACTGCCTCTGAATGTTATAGTCATCATGGGGATGCCACCAAAAATGGCATCTCTGTGTCAAGTTGTTTCCTGCTATAACATGTAGGATCACTTACTCAGTATTGTGACATCATCACACTATGCATTTCCCCACCTTCAGTAGTGGGAGGCACCAATGATGGGAAGCCGGAAGGAGGGAAATTGAAATAGACAACATGATGATATCTTAATACGATATGATCGTACAGGGGAGAAAGGGCAAAGTCAACAGAGAGATGCTATTTTTGTAGCAGTCCCATAATGTCATTCCACTGTCTGGTTCAACAGGTTTTAAAGAATACCTGATTTACAACAAACAAACAAGCAAGCAAGCAAGCAAGCAAGCAAGCAAGCAAGCAAGCAAGCAAACAAACAAACAAACAAACAAACAAACAAACAAACAAACAAATAGCAGAAACGAGGAAATAAATGAGCATGTATGCTACACACAACATTGTCTCTACTGAACCACCTTCAGCTCTCTCAAAATATAACTGTCTGCTTCCATCTAGTGACAAGTGTTCCTGAATAGCCCAGACGCCATAAGATGTAAAACTGACAATGCAATGGTAACTATCAGAGGTAAGCCCTATTGAATTCAGTGGGGGCTTACAAGGGGGATTAGGATTACAGCCTGATTAGGTGTTCTTTCACTTGCTCAGCATCAGGTGGTGCAGAGTGTAGACAAATCTTTTGTCTATAGAGATCTTGGCTTGGTAATCACTAAAGCCTGTTAATCCTGCGGGTCAATGAATGCCATCCTGAGCTACTACTGGGAGGAAGGGCAGGATATAAATAAATTTAAAAAAATGAATTATGTGTCTGATCTTTTTTAAAATAGCATTTAAAAATATAGTATTAGGAAAGGGCCATAGCTCAGTGGCAGAGCACATGCTTTGCATGCAAAAGCTCCTAGGTTTCATGCCCCAGCATCTCCAGGTAGGGCTGGGAAGAACTCCTGCATGAAAGCCTGGAGAGATGCTGCCAGCCTGTGTTGATAATACTGAGCTCGGTGGTTCAACTATCTGACTTGGTATAAGGCAGCTTCCTATATTCGTAACATAGAGGTCACAATTCCACACAGTGTTACAAGACCAATTATTTCATTGCACACATGAAAAGAACACAAAATACAATGGGGGATACAACAAAAAAAGATTATAAACTCAAATTAATTATGATTTCTCCCACTGTGTGAAACTTTTAATTGATTTCATTTCCTTAAATGTAAACCCCATCAGTTTAATTATATATGTCCTTTATAGCTGTTATTTTAAGCTAAGATGATGCTGAGTACTTCTTCCATGATTTTGCTAGCAACAACACATGGGTGGCAGAGAAAGATGGCTGTTAAAGAGCTTGCTAGAGTGACTGGCTGAAAGGTTGTTAGGGCTGGGCCATGGCCAACAGCCTGGAGTGTGCCAGGGGCTATGAAGCCACCAGTAATCAGAACTACAGGGTAAACCAGGAGGTAGGGTTGAGAAGCCAGCCAGAAATCAGGACTGAAGAGCCAGTCAGGAGTAGAGAGCAAGCCAAGAGGCAAGACTGAAGAATAACCAGTAGTGACTGGCTGGTGGAGATGGGCACCATGGTGGCGCACCCAGCTTCAAAAAGATGCTGCCACGTGCAATTCAATAGTTTGCCACATGTGGGTGCTGCACAAAGATCCAGCAGCTCCTGACAAAAGTTGACAATAATCTATGCAAATGAAGTCAGTGTGCCTATGGCCACTCACTTTGAATACGGGCATTGCTCTGTCCAAACTCTGGAATTCTTACCTCCTGAACTCATCCTGGAAGGGTAAAAACAACCATCTCTTGGGCATGGTATTCAGAAACTTATCTTGCTTCTCCTCACTCTCATCAAGTGAGACAAAGACCAGGACCAGTTGAGATGCTCTCTCCACATAAAATTCATCTGTGAGTCTCACAAAAAATTCTTTCAGAATGGGTGCAAACTCCTGGCATCGAGGACATTCACTAGAGCCAAGAATTAGGAGCATCACCTTATTCTCCAATGCTCGGATGAGCTCACGTTCCAGCTCCAACTTATCTTTGTCCTTGTTATTTACAATCAGGGTCTTGTTAGTAAAAATGGCAGCCATGGATATGAACTGATTATTGTTCTAAAATAACCATTTTTAGGACCAGTAAGTGCCATACACCATTTTCAGCCCTAAAAAGGAACAAAAAGTTAACATTATGGAATTTATTTTTTATTTTCATCATTCATTCATTCTTAGTATTTTTATTTAATTATTGATTCGAAGATATAGCCTGCTTTCAACCCTAAGGCTCAGAGTCTGTAACTAACTATACTACTTTCCTTAAAACAAGAACAACACCCCCGTTCATTTAACAATTTTTTTTAAAAAACAACAACAACAGCACATCAGGTGGTGGAGCAGTGGCTCCCAAACATTTTTCCTCATGGACTACTTTAAAATGCCTGAGGGTCTTGGTGGACCACCTAATGATTTTCTGATCTGTTGTAGAAATTGTAATATACTGTGTTAGATTATTTTTTTATGCATCTATGATTTTTAATAGTATTTTTGCAGACACTCTACAGACCACCTGAATGAAGGTCATGGACCACAGTTTGGGAACACTTGTGGTAGATTATACTTTTAGATTTGATAGGATGGATACAATGTCCTTATAAGGCTTTCTTCTTCCACACTTGAATGTGTAGAGGGGGTGTTACAGTCTCATTTGATCTTTTTGCCCAATGAACAAAGCCATACCATTGGCTTGTAAATCATAATCATAGTCTGGCCATCTCAACTCCATCACATGTGGTAGTACATTCCCAAAGCACTATACAGGAAATACTTTCCTAGTACAGGAAAGTAAAGGCAATGACATGCATTCTGAACACATAAACAATCAGCAACATTAAACCCTTACATCAACTATGTGCTGAACCCTGGCCTATTCTGCACGTGTAGTAGAGTAGAATGAAGTGGTAGCATCCTGAAGTATAAGAGTAGACTGTATCACCTCAGACTATAGATGGGGGAGGCATTTGCTTTTTTAAAAGTTCCCTTTTGCTAAAAAGTTATCTGCACATAAAAAACAAGCACATCATGGGGGAAAATTATAATCCAATCTGCTACTTGCTGTGTTAATTTTCTACTTGCAGGGAAATGGCTTTTTAATGCAAAGAAGCATTTTAAAATGTGATTCCCCCACATGGTATAGTTTATTCTACCACCGTGCAACTTTGTCACATCATTAGTTGTGTAGACCAGGCCTTTCCCCAAAAAAGCTAGTCCCAAAATAAAACGTAGTGAATAGAGTGTTGAACTGGGTTTAAAGCTCAGCTATGAAACAAAGCAGGAGATTTTTGGTCAGTCACTTCCAGCCTAACCTCTCTTCAATGACAGCTAGCAAGACTGGGCAGAGAGCAATAAATGACCATTGTCCTTACTAGCAGCTATTGTATGGCAGCAACGGAAATGTGTGGCTTGGGCAGCAATATACAGGCACCTCTCTGGCAAATCATCCAATCTGGATCAAGGTTTCTCCTGAAGATCTTGGTAAATATGGCAGTTTAGGTCAGGCTGGGGCTTTGACAAGATTCCAGTGGTGACAACAACAACAACAAATCATTAGTAAATGTCTAGAAGGGTCTTGGAAAGAAATTTAGTCTATACATGTTAGTGCTACAAGCAGATTTGTTATACCTACCAGGAGTTATGTAGCCTCCTCCCAAAGATGGGGACTCCAGAGTCTCCTTGCTAAGTTAAGAAGGCCCTCATGTGATCCAGTTCACATTTTTTTCACCTTGAAGAGATCTCCCTGCCCAGAATGAAAAGCCAGAGTTCCCACATTGCTGGACGTTTCGTGTAATCAGAAATATTCTTCTATCATTCCATGTGTGACTGAGATCCCCCTTTACAATCGGTGTGGGGCAATCCTGCTGCTACAGTTTGGATCACTGGTGTGGATAACCTTTCCTCCTGGATTTTACCTCCCTCCCTATTAATAGAATAAATAGCCAGTACTTTAATCTTCTTAAAGTAGCCCTTTGAAGATAACATGACCAATGCCTTGCTTGCCAGAAATCTGTTCATTGTGCGGATAGCTTCCTGGGCAGGTGATGATCCTTAGAAAATAAAAGAAAAAGAGTTAGTTTGTTGCTCTCTCTGCACCATCCTGTAGTACAATGGTTCCCAAAATTTCCCCCATGGACCACTTGAAAATTGCTGAGGGTCTTGGTGGACCACTTAATGATTTTCCTGCCTGTTGTAGCAATTGCAGTGCACTGTAGATGCTATATGATTTATAACCTTGCTTCAGTTGTCCATGCTCTGGTAACCTCTAAATTAGATTACTTCAATGCGCTCTATGTGGGGCTGCCTTTGAAGATGGTTCGGAAACTGCAGCTCGTGCAAAATGCAGCGGCCAGACTAATAACGGGGACCAGGCGGTCCGAACATATAACACCAATTCTGGCCTGCTTGCATTGGCTGCCTATATGTTTCCGGGCCCGGTTCAAGGTGCTGGTTTTAACCTATAAAGCCTTACACGGCGTGGGACCACAATATCTGGTGCAACGCATCTCCCGATATGAACCTACCCAGACACTACGCTCAACATCGAAGACCCTCCTCCGGGTGCCTACTCAAAGGGAAGCTCGGAGGGTGGCAACAAGAAAAAGGGCCTTCTCAGTGGTGGCCCCCGAATTATGGAACAGCCTTCCTGATGAGGTACGCCTGGTGCCAACATTACTATCTTTTCGGTGCCAGGTTAAAACCTTCCTCTTCTCCCAGGCATTTTAATATGTGTTTTAATATGTGTTATAAACGTTTTAAATTTAAATTTTTTTAAGGAAGCCCATTTTTAATGTTGTTTGAATTGTTTTAAATATGTGTTTTATTGTATTTTGATATTGACTGTTGTGAACCGCCCAGGGAGCTTTGGCTATGGGGCGGTATATAAATTTAATAAATAAATAAATAAATAAATAAATAAATAATTGTATGCTTGCTGCTTCTTTTATTTCATATATATTATATTTTATTGTATTACAATTTGAATCCCATAGAATTCAAATTGTAATACAGTAAAATACAAGACAAATAAAAGAAGCAATAAAAATACAATTAAAAATCTATATGGGTATGGATGTGTTGTCTCTCGTCTTCAGCTACAAATCCAAAAATCCACCGCAGATCACCTGAGTGAAGCTCATGGGCCACAGTTTGGGAACCCCTACTATAGCATCCCCCCCCCATACAGAGCTTCCCAAATACATACATTTATTGATTTAAAACATTTCTACCCTGTCTTCCCATAAAAAGTCCAAGGCAGCCAATAACCTTTAAAACCAACACAATTAGAATCTAAACGCTGACATAAAAGATGAAATTTATTTTATTTATTTATTTTTAAAACTTATATACCGCCCGACTAGCAATAGCTCTCTGGGCAGTGAACATACATACAATAAAATACAATATAATACAAAAACATCAGTCTAAAATCAAATTTCACAATCTAAAAACAGCAAAGGCTAAAATCAAATTACAAACATTACAATCATTAACAAAAAATTAAAATGCCTCGGAGTAGAGAAAGGTTTTAACCTGGCGCCGAAAGGATGATAGTGTCGGCGCCAGGCGAACCTCCTCAGGGAGACTATTCCATAGTTCGGGGGCCACCACTGAGAATGGCAGATAATACCAAGACTGAGCAGCTAAAGAATAAAACATCACAAAAATAAAATATAAAACAGATTCCTACAGGTCACATGCCTTTCTAAAGCAGAAAAGTTTTTACATTGCAGTAGAAGGTCACTAGAGATAGCAAGCAAGGTGGGCTTGTATTCAGGCAAAGAGAAGGCACTTTACCTAGTACCAACTGCACTTCACATGTTTGTGGGACACACAAGATGACCTCCATCTCAATAAATGGGCAGACTCATATGGGAGAGGGTTGCCTTTCAGGTCCTAAACCATACAGGTCTTAAAAGCAGTGGTGGCTAATCTGTGGCTCCCCAGACATTGTGGGCTTACAACTCCCATAATTTCTTACCATTGGCTATGCTGGCTGGCCTGGGACTGATGGGAACTGGAATCCAGAGGGCTGCAGATTATCCCTCCCTCCTTTAAAAGCTTAGATCTTTAGGTTGGTCACCACTGTGATGAGACATCAGACACAGCAGCATACATTCACGCTCAGGCCTTTATTTTATTGTATATATGTACCTATTTATAGACATGCATAGAAGTATGCTTCTCTATAGTAAGTTGCAAAAAAACCCAAACTCCAAAACATATGTTCCTACATCATGTATGAAGTATGTGGTCAATATGAAGAAATCACACACATCCAGCTCACAATACTTAAATTCCATCAGAACAATTTATAGGAAGCTGAAGGCCAAAATATAAAAGCCAAGACTCCAGTGAGCTCTGTGATGATCCCTGTGGCCCAGTTATACTTAGCCAAACTGTGGCTAAGTATGAATAAGCATGTGGGTACTACTCACAGCAAAAATTGTAGCCACTTCCCTCCCACACCACCGTCCGAAGCCATGGTTTGGCTCAGCATTACATCCAAAGGCAGGCTCATGGCTTATGTTGCTCCAGACAAGCCACAAACTGTATCCAAGTTTTGTTCTTGGCTTACTGCTCATGGTTTGTTTGGGGGAGACAAACCATCACTTGTGGTTCAGATATAACACTAAATCAAACATGGCTTAGTTCTGAGAAGTGTGGCAGGACCAGGACTGGAGGAGGAGGAGTGAAGTGGCCACCAGCGGCGTCACTAGCGGGAGTGCAGGGGTGTGTGGACCTCTGGTGCGCGCCCTCCCAGGGGCATGGATGAGGTGGCTGGGCTTGCATGCGCACGCATGTGCACGCGCACTCGAGGCCAGCCACCTCGTCCATGCCCCTGGGAGGGTGCGCGCCGGAGGGGCACCCAGCCGGAGAAGGCCTGGGAATACCGGCGCGCCTCCCTCGTCCCACCGACCCTGCTCCTGGTCTCGCCCGCCCGCCTCCAAGGAGGAGTTGGAGCAGCCTTGCTGGGCAATGGCGCGGGGCGGCTCTAAGTGTCACCCCCCTCATGGTGACACCCGGGTGCGGGCCGCACCCTCCGCACCCCGGTAGTGACGCCCCTGGTGGCCACGATTTTAGTGCTTTTGTTCACATTTAGCGATGATTTGGCTTAGTGTTATGTATGAACTGGGAAACTAAATCACACAATTGATCAGAATTTGGGAATTTCCTAATATGCCAAATAATCAGGTATTATTTATTTGAGGATCTCTGAACAGGGGTGTACATTATTTTTCATCCCATTCCAGGTGACTAATTCACTTCTGTGCCGCCTTCCATAATCCAATCCCATTGTCCCATTTTCCTCCCCTTATCATTTATTACTTACAATGTCTGAAACAGAGAAAAAAACTTACCCCCTGTTGATTTTATACAACAATGTGTGTTATCCTCAGCATCAATTTCAAGTTTAGCTGGAAAGGATGTTTTTATTCTGAAAAATATGTTTATGTATTTTTTATTGTATCATTGCATTTTATTTGTGTATGTTCTTATAAATCACTTCAGGATGTTATGTTGTGGAAAGTGATTTTATTTATTTTAATTGTTTTCTCTCTGTATTTTGCAAAGGTCTATGGCTATATGCAATAAAGTTCAAATGAGTGATTTCTAAATTCAATAAAGTAAGTACCTTGTTAGCATCCTGAATGAACGTGGGAGGGTTAATGCGGATCTACTGCTTTTTGCAGATCCTTATAATTTGGACCATTTGCATGAGATTTTTGCCAATGCGAGTGCATTCAGCTGCTATTGCCTTTAAATCCAGATTAAATCAATGCGCTAAAAACCTAAATTTGCTTTGAAAATCTGCACCCGCTTCGGTGCACACCTACTGTGTATTAGCTTTTCTTTGCTGTTTTTTAGATCCTCCCTTACATGTTCCCTTTAAGGTATATTTGGGGAATATCCCATGTACCTGTTTTACCATGATGTAACTTCCTAATGGGTGGGGTTACTTATCTGACTTCCTCCTCCTTTGTCCTGGGGGATTTTTTGAATATTCTCCATTGCTGATCTTCCTATCTTTGAGAGAGGCCGCATGGCATGATGCTCTCTGCTAAGAGCATCAATACAAACACCAAGATGGACTGAGACTTCTATATTTTCTTTCATCTAAGCTACAGCCTATGTTTCTAACATGTGAAGAGGTTGTGAGTAAATGTTTTATCTTTTACCTAAGAAGATTGTGTCTGTTGTTATTTATATAGAGAAAGGTGGGCCTGGTTTACATTCTTATTCTGCTGCTTGTATTTTTATATCTCTGCTAAGAAATAGGACCAACCAAATTAGTTCCTATTTCTCTCTGGTATTTTTATAATACCAAACAACACTATCTATGGACATCATTTTGTTTCCTGCTGCTGACGAACAAACTTCCGGTTGCTCTAGCCTTCCTTTCCCCCACTTTCCCCCAGCAAGTTCCCTCCCTCAGTCCTTTAAACCAGCTATGTGCTCCATTTACTCACTATTTTACTTTACGAGCCGGGTGGGGGCAGCAAGGGGCGCTGCCACTCTCCCCTGCACCTCTCTCTGCCGGGGGGAGAAGGAGGAGGAGCTGCTTCGCTCCGTGCCAGTTTGTGGGGAAGTGTCCGATTCAGAGTGGGAATCACGAGGAGGAGACGGGGGTGCAAGGAACTCTTGCTTTATTAACGTAATGGATACATCAAAGGCTGAGCACCTCGTAGAAAAGACCCTATGCTAACTCACTACAAGTCCCTAACTACCCTCTAGGCATGCTCTGCAACATGTGATGAAAGCTGACTCAACGCCCCATTCACAGCGCAGCAGTCTTAAATAGGAGAGGTCTTGGAGCGTAACCTCTCACTCCTTCGCACACACACCCTCTGCCCTGTCAGCTTCTCCCTACGTCGTGAGCGTGGTGAAGGGGGGTGAGTCTTCACGGGCTTATCTGACAGAACAGGGTCCTTATCTGCAGGTGGGGAAGCAGAGGGCTGGGAAGCGTCGGGCGTCTCTGGGACACTGCTTGGCACAGGAGGAGGTACTGCTCTTTCGGAATCCTCCCCTAACGGCTCCATGGGGGTGCTTGACGGCTGAGCGCTGTCCCATTGAGGGGCAGGGCCATCTGTGGGAACTGGCGGGGCGGCTAGCTCGCTCTCTTCCTCAAGGTCTGGGTTAGACTCAACAACAGCTGGATCGTCCATGCCCACTGACGGCTGAGGCGCCTGCAACTCAAGCCTTCCCTCTCCTTGATCCTCAGGAGAGAGGCTGGGCTCAACACCCCTGAGCTCAGCATCAAGAGACCAGGCGGGTATTTAGGGCTGGTGCTTGGGGCTTAGGCCCATCCTCCCCTTCCCTTTCCTTCGAGGCAGTGGCGGCGGAGGCAACGGGGAGCAGTCCTGCTGGCCAGCGAAGGCTGCCTTCCCTACAGTCAGTGTGAAAGCTGCCCACGACTGAGGAGGAGGGAAGGAGGAGAAGGAGGGAAGAGATGCAGCCCAGAGAGCAGGACTTGCCGGGATGCGCCAGGGTGGCCCTGCCTGGTTTTCTGGAGGGGAAGGAGAGAGGGGTCGATGCAACCCCACCATCTAACACTTTCCAGCCAGGACACAGCCGTCTCATTCACAAAGAGGTTGTGTGTGTGCACAAATGCAAACACAAAAATATACACACTGCACACTATAAACATTTCATTCTTCACAAAAAAGGGCTTTGGCTAGAGGAAATGAAACTGACAACAGAAAAAAAGTAATTTGGTGTCAGTTGCAACCCCCCCCCCTGTCTCCGGTTTAGCGTGAAACTGACAGAAACCCCTCCTGGATTAGTGATGGGGATGTTCTGGAGGAAGTTAACATTTAAATTGCAGGGTAAACAAGTAAACAGCGATACTAATAAGCACGAACGTGTGTGAACAACACAGTAAATTGGAAGGTAAGGAGGACGGACGTGTGTGAACCATGGAACTCTATCACGAAGGGAAAAGCTTCAAATTCAATATGGATTTTAGCTCCCATGTGAACCTGGCCAGTATAGCTCTTTCTTCACTTGATACAAGAAGAATGAGCAAACCCTCCCACTTGTGAGAGAACTCACAAGTGGGAGGGTTTCCTCATTTTTTTGGTACGTTAGAGTTCTCTAACAATAGGGTTGTGGAGAAGCATACTATCTGCAATTCAGCAGTAATTCTGCTGATCTGGAAGTGGAGGAAAGGTCTTTGGAACATCATGTACAGAACAATTTCGATTGTGAATGGACAGGAAAGAGAAAAGCTGAACATAATGTCCTTTCAAGGTCCTGCAGTTGAACAATTTGCTCTGGTTAATTTATATCAGAAGATATTGCTCTCAGAAAATCTGCATTGTCCACTGGTCCTGAAAATAGGTGCCTCTTCAAGAAATAACTTTTAAAACAATGAATGTGTCTCTTCTTTACACATTTCACAGTTCCGTTTGTCATAACAAGATGAAGTCATTTCAAACACCATTTAATAGCGTTCCTCGTTTGTGAATGGTTGAAATTTTACGGTTACAAAGAGGGCTAGGGCTTTCTTGGGTAGTGAGGTGGGGGTGTGAAACAAAAAATGTCCCCCCCCCCAATAATAATAGTCTCAATGCCTTCCAACTAAAAAATGCTTCATTTTTTTAAAAAGGAATATCTGACAAGAAAGCTCATTGTTAATTATCTGTACTGGAAGTAATTTGAACAATAACTCCTATTGAATTACTATGCCCACCTCCTTCCATTAAAACAAATCAATGGGAGAAACCACAATGAGGAACAGAACATGATCAGTTTGTCTCGGGTAACATTCTGCATTAGCAATTAACACAGAAGTCATGACATTTTAGTACTAATTGTGCAGTTTTACAGACACCAAAAAGTGCTATAGCAAACTAGTTAATCAGATAGAGTTGGCACCATTTAATCTGATCAATTATGGCCAGACCAGCCATTCACTCTGGGACAAAATGATGGATATGATTGATCAATGATCTTTAATGCATCCTATCCATCTACTGGTCATATTTGTTGGTTACATAAACTATAGTTATCCAGCAGTAGAATAATTTTCTCTTATTAAGTAAATTTAATGTTTAATTATTAAAGACAGAATTGGAAAAATGGAACACTATTGCCTAATAAATAGTGGCCTGTACTGGGGTGAGTTGGGTTTATTTATCTGCTCAGCCCTGAAGGATCACTGGGTGACCTTGGACAAATCACTGTCTCTCGGGTGTTAAACCTATCTCACAGGGTTATTGTGAGAACAAAATGGGACATCCTATTTGCACTCACTTGAATTTGCTAGAATGGAAGAATAAAAATGTAATCAGTAAACGGCATCCAGTTATTATCCTATCTACTCCAGTTGGCTCTTCCCTTCCTTGTCATCTAGCAGCAGCCATTCCATCAAGCTGCACCAGAAGGAAACCTAGAAAGCTGGGCCACTCCATCGTCTCTGCTGAGAGACCAGTGGCGTCACTAGGGTTGGTGTCACCCGGTGCGGCCTGCAGCACCTTCTTTCTGAGAGTGTGAGTGATTGCGCGCACACAGCGCGCACACACCAGAAGGACAGGGCCCGGGAGCGCGCTGCCGCCTCGCTGCCGCCACTTCCACCTTCTAACAGCCGAGGAAGGCAGCTGGCGTGGCACGCGAAGGCTCTCGTTGGTGAAGTTTCTTCATCAACTCCTGAAACATGAACTGCCTATAAACATGTAACAATGCTATCATCAACTACAATATTTCTGTAGGCCGACCTCAGATGCTTAATAGCTGGAGTCTGGACTTTGAACTTTGCTTTCCTGGTCTTGAATCGGACAAGGCAGCTGATTGTTGGCTGCATACATGCCATACATCTAAGCACATGGCTTCCCCATAGAATCTTGAGAACTGTATTTCATTACTTACAGAGCTACTATTCCCACCACCCTTAACAAACTATAGTTCCCAGGATTCTTTGGGTAATGTGCTTTAAATGTATGGTGTATGCATAGTTAGTGAATGTTATGTCCAAATATATATATTCATGTTGAAGATATAACCAATATAAAACTGTCCAATTATTATTTATGCAGTTTTTGATATAAAATTATTTAGATCGGTAGCCTTAAACCTTTTCAGACCTGGCTGGGAGTCACCTTTAGCCAATGCATGCATATGGGGACCCCTTTATTCTTTATCAACAGAATAGAAAAATGATATGTTTACATTTTGTATAAAGAATAAATTGGCTGTTGGGTTAGAAGTGTTGCTTTCTAAAGGAAAAGGCAGTTGAGCTGTAGGTCAGTGGTGCAACTAGTAATGTTAGACCCTGGGCTTAATGATCTAATGATTTTAGGCAGAGCTTGGAAAAGTTACTTTTTTGAACTACAACTCCCATCAGCCCCAGCCAGCATGGCCACTGGATTGGGCTGATGGGAGTTGTAGTTCAAAAAAAGTAACTTTTCCAAGCTCTGATTTTGGGTAAGACAGTCACTTCACCCAGCCACAAATTTTGATTGATATTTTCGTTGCCATCCTACCCGCACCCAAGCTGACAGGAAGCCCGCTTGAACTCGGTGGGATTTAACGTCCAAATAAACATGAAAAAGATCTGTCTAGAAGCCTGCCGTTTTATGCACAGCACTTTCTGTTCTACAGGTGTTCAATGGGAACTTTTCTCAACCAATATGCAATAGTTGGACTTCAGCTCCTGTTTACAGGGATTCTGTTAGTTTGCTTTACATTCTAAGAATGATCAGTAATAAAAAGAAATAAGATGGAGATTAAAAAGGAGGATTGCTGCAGGGATAAAAAGTCTGTATTCGTTCAACAATGAGACACTGTCGAGGTTATATACATACACGTCCTTCTGATTACAAAAGGATAAAGGAAACCCTGCCTACTCTACATCACAAGCGGGCTCATACGTGATTGGACTACGTCACACGACTCTGGGCTGGAGGCAGCCGGAGCGCGTTTTGTAGTCATAGTCACCAGGCCCTGCAATTCGTCACTTTCCCAGCAGCCCTCAGAGAGTTCAGTGAAAGTCTTCCCCACTTTCTATGATCTACCTTCTGCTTTTCCGTCCCTCTTCCGCTCTATGCCCGGGCCTCGCATCACTCCGTTCTAACTTTTGCGCGGCTCTATAGTTTGAGGCGGCGCTTTCCTACTGGCTCCGCCCATTTCTCTCCCGTGAGCGAAGGGAGACTCTTTCCCTGAAGCGGCGGTCGAAGAAGCTGACTGAAGCTGTAGGAAGCTTGGGAAGTTGACGGTTGGAGGCGCGAGGTATGGAACTGGCGTGTTACCTTGGTGACCCGGGTGGGGGAGGAGAGAGGAGGGAGTTAGTGTTGTCGTTACCGTTGCAACGGTGAGAGGACAAGTAGCGGCGTGGTATTGCCTCGACAACGTGAGAGGAAGAGTATGGAATTGCCCTAGCAACGGAGCTGGACTCATTTGAGGGAAGGGATTTTTGTGAGGCTATTGAAGGAGTCTTTATTGTTGGGGGTCGGGGGTTAATAAAAGGCTTTAATTGGGGGGGTCATTATTTATTATTATTAATTATTACGTTTATACCCCGCCTTTCTTTTCATGGTAGAAACCCAAGGTGGCTTACATATGGTTCCCAGGCGGGTGATAGAAGCCTGTTATTCTAATTGGCACCAAAAATAAAAACAATAGGAGAAAGGGTGAGTGCTGACGATCTGGGGAATTGATTGATGTGCTGGCAAGGATGGAAGGCCCTTGTTGGGGGGAGTCATGTGCTAGCCGTGAGATCTCTTGGATGGGTTTGGGGATGAGCTACACGCAGTAGCCAGTTCCTCGAGTAGCCAGGGAAGCTTCCTTTTAACAGCATCGGCAGATTTCAGCACGTGATAAATGCTTTATCTCCATGCCCTGAAAAGAGTCGTGCTGATTCCTGTGCCTTGGATGGAAGGTACAAGCACAACAGCAAGCCCCTTTTCTTTCTCTTTTCATTTCTAGAAATAAGTTGTTTGCATGGTAAAGTCATCAGGTGCCTCCCGCCCCCTGTATTATTTAGTCACAAGAGCAGCCTAGGGCTGAGTTTTTTTCTGGACAGGAAGAGGGTTTGTTGGTCTTAAAAGACCTTGTCTGGCATAATCACAGCTTTGGGATTCACTTGAAAAAACAGTGTGTGCTAAAGCTATCCTGATTAAGATGGGTGGTTTGGGAATGCAGTTTTGGGACATGTGCTGGCAGGTTGTTTTGTGGGAGGCAGCTGCCTTGGGGCAGGAAAATGTTTTGACATACTCAGATTCCTTGCCATCTGCCAGCTCAGTCAAACAGTTTAGATTTGGAAAGTCTGGTAGCTTGGTAGGTTGATGACACTGAAGATGCTGTGTGACTTTAAATTGTGTGTACTGCTTTATCATACTGTGTGCCTGTTTTAGCATACTATGTGACGATGTAACCATGGCCGGCTTTCTCAGGACTGGAAGGGCTTTTTGCCCTCCCTTGGTGTGATGAATCGGAGGAGATATGAATACAACACTACTGTTGGAAGAGATTGGAAGACTGACTTTCAGTGCATAACATTTGCAGGGACTTCTTTGCTTTGTATATGGTCATCACCTTTTAAAAACATCTGGGAGTGATTCCACAAATCCTCAACTTAACGTATTCTATTGCCTAATTGTGCTTATGTTTCAAAAGCATTTTCTGTTATCCTGCCTAAATCTGCTGTGCCTCAACTTGATTCTTGTCCTTCCCTTGTGACTCAGGTAAACAGCTCCATATCATCTTTACTGCAGTCTAGATATTTGCAAACTGATAGCACATACTACTTAAGCCTTCATTTCTTTAAGCTAAACAAACCCAGTTTCTCCAACCTTTCCTTTTAAGTCATAAATTCTGAATGCTTTGTTGTATTTTGTTGAATGCATTGCTATCCAGCATGCTCTCCAGGTCTGTTTTTCCTCTCCCTCACCTTTATAAAATATGCTGACAAAACGGGGATATAATAAACCCAAGTTGTAACCAGCACCAGTTTAGTTCTGTTGTAGATGTACATGCTGGTAAAAACATGCCTGAGTGGGAATACGATCAGAGCTGGAAAAATTCTAGATGACTTAGGAGCCATCCTTAATTATGATTTTAAGTACATTAGACAAATCTTGCTGGATTTAACTGAAGTCCATTAAGTGGAGCATGTATGTAATAACTGTCCTTGGCCCTGGCATCAGGTATTCAGACGTATAATGCATCTGGATATGGAAGCTCCATATTGCTATCCTAGCTAATAACTACTGAAGAACTGTCTTCCATGAATTTGTCTATTCTTAAGAAACTGTCTAAGCTTAGTGGCCATTGCCGCATCTTGTGGCAATGAATCATGCTAATTCGTATCCCACCTTTAAAGATACAGATCGTTCCAAGGTGGTTTTTACAAGTAAAATAAGATCATAATGAAACCGCAGTGCAACAAAAATCAAAACCTAAAACTCAGGATTCTTTCCATAGTTGGTGGTAGGTGGCCCTATGAGGGAAAGGGGCAGTACAGCTGAGACAGGTTTTGATGTTTTCTTTGCCTGCCTGCCACCCTTTCCTGTGCATTGTGTGAAGAAGGTCTTTCTTTTGTCTGTTCTGAGCCTATTGCCAACGAGTCTCACTGGGTGCCCGTGAGTTGAGGGGGCTGAGAAAATCTGTGTGTCAACTCTCCACACAACATTTATAATTTGATGACTGGGCACTCAACATTTTGTATCTGGAGCTAAAGAATTTGCACATGGAATGAAATACTTTTTCCAGTCTCTGTGGGTGACTAATTATCAACTTTGAATACAAAATACAGTGTGGTCAGACTCCAATATAGTAAGGATAAAACATGGATTGTCAGGTTGAGAAATAATAAAGAATATGTGTGCAACCAACCCAGGTGAATAGGGCATGTGTGACTTGATAACAATAGGCCTGTGATTACATTTTTATCCTGCCCTTTCTCTAAAGAGATCAAGGTAGTGTACATAGGGATCATATTATTTTAGACTTGTCCTATGAGGTAGAGTAAGTCGAGAGCTAGTGTCTGGCTTCAATATCACTCATAGGTTCATGACTATATAGGAATCTGATCTTGGGTTTTCCTAGTCCAAGGCTGCAATCCAATGCACTTACCTGGGAGTAAGTCCCATTTATTTATTTATAAAAATATTTCTGTACTGCTATTTTATCAAAAACATCAGAGTGGTTTACAACATGTTTAACAACCATAAAATAAAAATTCTATTCATTAAAAACACAATAAAAACAAAGGTCACTTGTTGCAAAAAAAGTATGTTCTTAATTGCCTGCATAAGCCTGGCAGAACAGAAAGGTTTTCAACAGGCACTTAAAAGTTAAAGCAGAAGGCGCCTGCTGAAACTCTGTTGGCAGAGCATTCCATAGAACTGGGCCAATGACACTGAAGGCTCGATTTCATGTTGATGTTAAATGAGCCTTGCCAACTTGGGGGACGACCAAAGCCTCTCCTGCAGATAATCTCAGTGACTGAGCTGGGACATAAGGGTTCAGGCGGTTCCTAAGATACCCTGGACCTAAGCTGTTCAGGGCTTTGTAAATTAATACATTAAAACACAGAACTGGCTCTGTAGCAGATGGGCAACCAATGCAGATGTTTTAAAAGTGGTGTCACATGTTGTCATGTGCTCCCATCAGCATTCTGGCCACCGTATTTTGCACCAGCTGCAGCTTCCGAACCAGGGCCAAGAGCAGCCCCACACAGAGCACATTGCAATAATCCTGCTTTGAAGTTACCAACGCATGGACTGCAGAGGTCAAGCTATCCCTGTCCAGGAACGAACCAGACAAAGCTGGTAAAAGGCACCCCTAGCTATACTTGGGCCTCTGTTGACAAAAATGAATCCAGGAGTAACCCTAGGTTACAGACCTGATTATTCAGAGGGAGTGCGACCCCAACCAGAACAGGTAACCTGCCCACCTCCTGGACATGGAAACCACCTACCCAAGAGCCCCCATCTTCCCAAGATTCAAGCAGTTTATTGGCCCTTATCCAGTCCACTACTGCATTCAGACACCGATCCAGAGTGTTCACAGCCTCTCCTGATTCAGATATCATGGATAAATAGACCTGTGCGTCATCAGCCTTGCTCCAAAACTACTAATGACCACTCCCAATGGCTTTGTATAGATATTGTATAGCACTGGGGAGAGAACAGTACCCTACAGAACTCCATAGCATAAGTGCCAGGGGGCTGAGGAACACTCACCCAGTGTTACTCTCTGGACACAACCCTGAAGGTAAGAGGAACCACCATAATACAGCCTCCAATACCCATCCCCCTGAGTCAGTCTAGGAGGATGCCATGCTCAATGATATCAAATGCTGATGAGAGATCGAGCAGAAGTAACAGGGTTGCACTCCTATCTCTCTCACGATAAAGGTCATCCATCAGGGTGACCAAGACTGATTCTGTCCCAAATCCAGGTCTGAATCCAGATTGTGATGGATCTAGATAATCAGTCTCATCCAGGAATACCTGCAATTGCTCTACAGCCACCTTCTCCACCACCTTTGCCAAGAAAGGAGTGTTGGCAACTTGTCTATAGTTGTTACACTCCATTGGGTCCACTGTGGGCTTTTTAAGAAGTGGACATACCACTGCCTCTTTAAGCACCATCACACAAAGATGCTTTTATTACACCTGTGACCCATTCAGTCACCCCACTGCGGCTAGCTTTAATAAGCCAAGATGGACAAGGATCTAATGAGCAGGTGGTTGGGTGCATCACTGCAAGCATCTTGTCCACATCATCAGGCTGCATTAACTGGAATTGATCCCAGAATGCTGAGTTTGACGTTGCATTAGACACCTCAGCTGGCACTGCCACAGTAATAGCATCTAAATCACTGTGGAACCAAGCAACTTGGTCTTCGAAGTGTTTAGCCAGTTGGTTGCAGCTGGAAATCATAAACCAATGGAGCTTACTTCTTAGTAGACATGTATTGGATTGCAGTCTAAGTCCAGATGCTGCATCACACTGACTTCTTGATTTCATGAAGTACTAGCTACAGTACAATCCTGACTCTGTATAAAGTTGTGTGTACACTGCATCAAAATGTTGCAATACTTTGCCAAGGAAGCCCAGATTCACCTTTTAGAATGAACTGCATGAATTTAATGTATGAAACATTGGACTTGCTAAGGAGGTTTCTTTCTGGAGTGGGACTTTGTAGACTATGAGTTGTTTAACTCCTGTGCATCCCCATCCCTAATATAGGGATGGTTGGAGGGACCTCTGTGTATCCTGATTTTACCAAGTGGATCAGGAAGATCTTTAGCAGAGGTAAAAGAGCTGAGGGAGACTTTACCAGAGGTTTGCTGCTATGAGAGTCTGGACAGCTATTATTGTGAGGTGTCTTCATTGCTGTCTTCTAGTCCTAGGCCCTCTTCATCCCCTAGAGACTATAGGGCATCATCCCCTTCAAACCTGAAGGCTCACAAAGAGCAAGGCTGGGTTGTAAGTAGAGGCTTGCCTCTGAGGAGTTGATATGGGAGTGAAAAGAGGAGAGGGGCAGTTCTGAGCAGGTTGCTGCCAGCCCCCAAGAGCTGGCAATCACATTTATACCTCTGGTGCCCACCTTCTAGGAGTGATAGAGCTCCCGTCACCCACCGTGTAGCAGGAGAAGAGACCCAGTGATCAGATGATGATTTCACCCCTCCTTTTGGATGGAGAGGATGGCAAATAGTACAAAGATCTTTTGCCTCTTGTAACTAGAGCTGTAGCTGTTTTGGAACTGGTGGAAGATCAAAGAACTGGTTCCATTCCTCAGCAGGACTTTAGTCTTAGGTCTTCAGAAGGATTTCCCCCAAGTCCAGGGAGATAAGCCAAGTCACTTCTTTCCTTGTGGCTTTCAGTGTGGTATTGGAGAGAAATATATTAATGAATAAAGAGCTTACTACTTATGCCAGAAAACATTATATATTTCCTGCTCCAGTACTGATATATTTAAGTTGCCATTACTAGATTCGTTTGTTGCTGCTGAATCTCCAGCACGGTGGTGACAGCTCCCTGAAGAATCAGGGGAGAAGAAAACAGATGCCTTCAGCCTCATACAATCTATACATGGCATTGAAGCTTCACTCGTTACTTACATAGTGTCATGGCCCCGTCAGAGGACTCATCAGACGAGGATGACTTGGGAGTAACAGCAGCAGACCCAGAAGGAGAAATGGAGGAAACTCCTGAGAACCCAGCTCCTTCTCCCCCTCAGCTGCAGAGCACCCCAGACACAGCTGAAGCCCTTCAGCCAGACGCAGCCAGTGAACAGGATACTCCCCCCCTCACCTGCAGAACGTAGACAACAGAAGGTCAGGCAGAAGAGGGGCAGGCCTGTCCACTTAAGGCCAAAACGCTGAGGGCTCACACCTGCTGACAAACCTGCTCCTTAAAAGTCAAACCTTGGCTTCAGTTAGTTGCTGACTACAACGTCAGGCGTGACCACTGTGTGTCTTCCTATCCCCTGAACCTTGACTTGGACTCATCTCTCGGCAAACTAGACCCGGACCTTCACTGACGTCTCTTCTGGATTTCTGGCTTGGCACGTAAGCTTTGAATGGCCTCTGCCCTTATCTTGCTTCCTCCTTGCTAGCCTGGCAGATTTATAGCCAAGCTGCCGGCTGAGGACTTACGGCCTGGCAATTACCAAGGAATCTCCAGCCCTGCCTGCACTCCCACCGACACTGCTGTCTCAGTGAAGAGCTGACACATAGTTGCAGAATGAATTGCATTAACTCAATAAAATTGTATAGCTAGTTTTTTTAGTTCCAAGACTGGAATTCTGAAAGAATTTGGCAAGAACTGGAATTCCAGAGAATAAGGAGAATTTTTGATTTGATTGTCGATGGGCTCAGTAAGTAAGGAATAGCAGCTATGCAAGGAGGCACTGGAAATATTTTTAGGTTATTAAAGTCTTGTTTCTAGACTACTGGAAGTCTGCTTAATGCCCCCTACTTCAGAATCTTACATACAAATGTTCTGGATATGGTTCTGGTGTGGGAGGGTGCTGTGGAGGTGTTGCATCGTTGCAGCTTACTTGGATAGAGTGGGGCAGGGGAGTGATAAGGTCAGAGCTGCATGGGTGCACTGGTAGGAATGCCAGATTGGCTCTACCAGTTCACCCATGCAGCCCTGTCTGTGCTTTTGTCCAATCCCATCCTTGTAAGCTATAGTGGGAGGATGGCTCCACAGCACTGTTCTGCCACACCAGACACTCCTAGGTTTGAGGGTGAGAAACTTCCTTTGAGAATATACAGTGGAAGCTGAGATTCTAGGGGTAATATTCTGTGTCTAAGTATCAGCATCTGGGGCAGAGGTTCCTAGCTTCATTCAGCAGAATGAGCAGAAGGGCCCTCAGATGCAGCAGGGCTGGCTTACCACATTTTGAAGCAAGTGAAGTAATACACATTACCATCTAAAGCAGGGGGCTTATGAGCAGTTAAGTCCAGAGTCAAAATTACCTAACAGCACCATTGTTTTATTAAACCAGAACTATCACTAGAAGCTAATATGACAAAACTGAGGTAATCATACTTTGGACACATCATGAGAAGACGTGATTCACTAGAAAAGACAATAATGCTGGGAAAAACAAAAAGAGCAAGGCCAAACAAGAGATGGATTGATTCCATAAAGGAAGCCACAGACCTGAACTTACAAGATCTGAACAGGGTGGTTCATGAGAGATGCTCTTGGAGGTCGCTGATTCATTGGGTCGCCATAAGTCATAGTCGACTTGGAGGCACATAACAACAACAAACCATTGTTTTAATCAAATTACAGTCTTTTTAATAGATAAGATGCTTGGTTTGGTGGCTTTAGAGTGGGTACTCCTTTTTGTTTTTGCTGCTTTTTGATCCAAAGGCCCCCAAAGTGGTGACCAGCATATTAATACTAAAGAAAGATACAATAAAGGTTCAGTCCAAACCCCAGATATTCCCGGTTGGTGGATGCAGTTAAGATATAGTGCATCCATGTCCCCCTTCTAGTGGTGGAGAGTCCTTGCCAGCGTAAAAATACTCTGCTAGCATCAGCCCTTTCCCGCTGCCTCCAAATGGGTTTAGATGCAGTGGGGTTTGTGCTGGCATATCACTTGTCTAGCTTGGATTGCTCTGCCATAGTACAATAAATTCATCAAAACAGTATAAAATATCAAATTCATCTGTTACCCACTAATCACACTGGCAATATGTTTGTGAGCTGAATTCACACTCATTACAGAAGCTGATGACCTCAGAACCCATGGGGGAGGCATTCCTTCAAATACCTTGCACTTGAAATCTGTTTAGGTTAAATATCAAAACAAGTGCTTTGATCACAGTTGGATTTGTTAGAAGATCCAGTCTCTGTCTTTGAAATTCTCTCTCTATGTGTGGCATTCATAATCTCTCCATTAAATATTGCTGCTATTTTATCTACCCTTTGTGCTAGGGAGTTACATATTATTTTGAAGGTAAAGCAGGGTGAAAAACCGATGATTTTTGTTGGAAGACAGATTTAAAAATTAGATTTACTTTTTTAAGTTATCATAAGATTCTTTAAAAGAAACGACAGCTTGATAAATGAAATTGAATTTAATAGAAACATGTTAATGCAATGTCTACAATTGTTTTAAAAGTGAATCCATGAGTGTATCAAACACATGGTCTGTAGTATTTCAAGCAGAAATCACAGGAAAATTATATTTTCAGATCACAAACTATAAATTTGCCTCACAGACATGTATTTATTATAGGCTTGATCACTGCAACCAAGGCCTGGCAAATAAGTGTTCTTACAGGCCCTGGAATCCAGAAGACAACCATCCTGTATCACTTCTGAATTATCTGCCTTGGCCATCTTGGTGACCATGTATTTGCATTTTATGCCCTTCAGCTATGTTAATAATGCAGTTTGCTCAGTCGAATGGCAATGTTTACACACTCAATTACCAACCAAGTTATGATGGGATTGTATTTGCATCTAATCAAAGGTCAGCATTCAGGATAGGCAAGTAGGAGAGTGTCTTCTCATTACTAGGTAAGGGATTGTGGTGGCATTTAATGCAGAAATGTATAACCTTTTGAACAGTGATAAGGTGCGCTAACTGAATGGCGGTTTTCCCTGAGAGATCATTAAAGTGCTTGAAACTGTGTGTGTGTGAGTTAGAGAGACTTTTGGCTGCTGTCTAGTAGTGTCTACAAGACAGAAAATCAACTTGATGAAAGTGTTGCAGCTTATGGCTTTGAGGCAAAAATCACACTGGTTCTTTTTTGTTCCCTTTTGCCATTCCTATCTTTGTCTCCTTCTACCATGCTGTTCCTTATTTCTGGAACAAGTTGCTCCTTTCTGTTGATCAAGTAACTTGCTTCCTTCTATTTCAAATCCCTCCTTAAGTATTCATTAATTAAATGTGTGATTTTGCTAGTCTTGAAGGCTCAGAATGAATTTTATACTTCAAAACGGATTAAAGTATATCCGTTGCTAAAGTCCTCATCTTGGCTAGCTTAGCTTCCACAAAGAAAAAAAAAGAGTAAGTCCTTATAACACTTTTGAAAGATACTCAGACTTCATTGATTCTACAAAATTAATTGACAGCTACTGGGAATTCCTCTCCATGCACTATTTGTGTCAGAACATTGTGTGTAGATAGTATTGTTAAATGTGGGTTCTTCGTTGATTTTGCCATTCATGATAGAAGGAGAGAGTCTCTTTTATGTCTGCAGGGTTTCTCAGTCTCTCAGTCAAACCCAGCACCATGAATTGTATGTGGAAGACACTGGAGCATTGCAGCCATATAACTGTAATCGTCTTTCTGGAGGTGCCACAGACTGGATCAGCTGAAGCTTTGAGACAGTCTTCAGCGGTGGCTATAATCAAAGTGCACTACAGTGCTATAGCTCCTGGACATTTTTTCCAGATCTGTCTTGGCATCTGTGCAACCTCTGCTACCTTGATAATCCTAGTCCTCCACCATCCTTTGTTATTCTTAATATCCTTAATATTTGTCCTACTTGTATTGTATGGTTGGTGGTAACACACCTTTGTGGCATACATAATAAAATGTTTGTGCAAATCAAATGCTAAATAAACCTAGTAGTTAACATGGAGGCCTGTCTCTTTCTCTAGAATGCGCATGATTGGGGTTTGCACTGCTTCACTTGGTTCTCTTGGCCTCATGCGGTTTTTTGGCTTGTCCTGGTCATGGAGTATTGCAGTTGCTCTGGGCATTTACATTGGCAGTGGTGGCTGGACATATCTCCGGATCATCTTCAAAACAGCTTTGAGAGATCTCCTGTAAGTACAACCTCCTCTTATGCTGTAATATGCTGGTTTGTCTCCATAAATCTGGGGTGGCCAACCAAGTCACAATAAGTGGTGTTCCAACCCCTGCAACTTTGTTTCCTGATCTGATCAGGAGATAAAGTGATGTTGAAAGAGCAGATGGAGTGCTTTAGCTCCCATTTGGAATATAAAACATTTGTCTGCCTTATATTTAGAGAGAATCTCTGAAGAGCAGGCAGAGGGCTTTTATCTGTGATCTTGGTTCTAAGCATGATAGTGCTAAGATGGGAATTGCCAACTTTTTTGGACCAGAGGACACATTTCAAATTTTGAGAGAGTGCTAGGGGCACCAGTCACAAAATGGCTGCTATGGGGACATGGCATAACACAAAATTGGAGAGTAGTCATGGTAAAGCTTTTCCCATAATTGCATTTCCATACTAGAAAAGGCTGGACCTGTTGAATTTCTCCCTGCCATACAGTTCCTAAAGGCACAAGAACCCTGTTTTCACTGATGCCAACCCTAAACCAAAGCCTAGGCTGCCATCCTGTACCCACTTACCTGAAAGTAAGCCCTGTTAAACATGGAGACTTACTTCTGAGTAGACATGTATGTCTTGGTACTGTAAGTTAGCTATACAGTGGATTCTTAATGAATCACTAATCTTTTCCCCCTGCAAAGCAGGAAACATGGATAAGCCTTTGCAAAGTTTTCACATTTGCTTTTTTGGGAGGAGGGGGATTCTTTACCCACACTTTTTGTGTAGTAGTATTTCCAGAAAGTAATTTCTAGGCACAGGCTGATAACAGGTGAACCCAGCAGAGGAAAGATTCATCCTCATTGCTAGGGAAAAAGGAAGAGCAAACTATGGAGATTCCAAGGACTAGGAAAAAAAGACAGAAGCAGGAAAAATGGCAAAGCAGCAGTTCTTTAGGTCCTAAGGGATTTCTGTTGCCTGGTGTCCAAACATCTCGGTTATCAGTCACAGCTCTGGCATCGCTCATTGTCTGATAAGACAGGCAGGAGCAGCCAGGTTGGCTTATTTCACAGAAATCACTTAGAAGAGTACATTTTGCTCCATAACTTTCTTTCTAGGACTGTTAGAGACATCCTTTTTTAAAAAAATATATGAAAGCTTGAATTCTTGGCTAACTGCTGGGGGTGCCACTGAAGGCCTTCACAAGTGCCATGGCAGTCATGGGTGTCAGGTTGGCGACCCCTGTGCTAAGATCTGAGATAAGCTCTCTGTCTGTTCTGTAAGAGTAAAAGACAGCATTTCCAGACATCCCATCCCAGCATTGGAATGGGGAGGGTTGGAAATGGTATGTGTGTATAAATGAGAGAAAAATGAGGGAGCATTGTGTGCCTGCATGTTTGGTGAGCATGAGTGCTGTATGTATGTGGTGAATGTGCATGTGTAGTGGTCTTAGGGTTGCCAGGCTCAGGGCCTGAGACGGATCCTGTATCTTTAGGAGAAGAGAAAGTCAACCAAGTGCAGGTGTTCTTTCAACACTGTAATGGGAAAAACCACAAGGTGGCAACGCTAGTATACATGCATGTATAGTTTGGCCACACCCACTACTGGTTGGAGGGGTGACCATCCATCAATGTGACCCCTGCCATAAATAATGTATTTCCACAATTGATAGTTATGTAGATCTAGAGAGCTTGGTGTGATAAAGACTTTAATGGGAGTGAAAGCTTGTTGTAAATGGGCTGCTGTTAAATCCAGTAAGATCAAGATACAATGTTCTAAATCATATTCTGTTTATTAAGTCATTTGTACATGTGAGGAAAGTGTCCTAGGGCTTCAGAAGCTAGGTTTATCTGGGGACACAGCTGAGTCGCTCATCTACGCTAAAGGGGATGCTCTTACTGTGCAATGAGAGAGTCTGTGAAACAACTGCTAAACTGCTTCAGAAACAGAGTACCATTCCATTCATGTACATCTTAAAGAGACAGCTCTCATTCCCTAAGACTCAAAGCCATTGATGCTGAAATATAATTAACAGCAGATGAAGTATTAGTGTTATAACTAAGTAGTCAGAGACGGACCTGCGCTCAACTGCATGTTGTATGATTCTTTTTTCCTGTGTTTTTTTAAAGGGAAAACTCCCATAGGAGGCTGGAGCCTTGAGGGGAGAACCAGTCTGGGGTGGGATGGGAGAGAAGTTGCTTAACCCCCCGTTCTTTGTTACCGATTTGTCTGCTCAAAATCGTCCTCTCTCAACTGTTTTTCCTCCTGCAGGGGAAGATATACAGGGAGGGTTAAACATCAGCAACATTCCCACTACTTCTCTCCTCAAGGCTCCTGCAGGTGTTTTGGTTGTGTGAAGAATTGTACAACCACACATAATGTGAAATGCTGAGGAGATCTGAGTTCAACTTCTTGCTCTGCCATGAAGCTTGCTTAGTGACCTTGGGCCAACCACTAATTCTTGGTCCAATCTTTCTCATAGGATGGATGTGATCATAAAAGGAGAGGAATCTCTTTTGTATGCTATAGCATATAAATTAGATAAATTAAAAGTGGTGTGTAGGGAAAATATTTAATGCCAGCTTCACATTTCTACTTGGAAATAATGGTCACCTAGGAAATAGTCTCGAATCTGTATGTAATGGATGTGTATATGAGGGTTTTTTCCTATTTGTTTTATTATTTTGGATTTAAAATATTTTAACCCACCCTCCATTGTGATGCAATACCAGGGTGGGGTACAATAATATAAATGAAAAAATCACCAATATAGTAATAAACAACAAATATAAAAGGAGCAGATAAAATCACAAGACCAGCAGTAACAGGAAGAGTAATCAAAATAATCATGGATGAGCTTTTTTGGCTGGTGATACAAAATAGGTGATGGAGCTGTTTTGCTCTCGTGTGTGCTTTCCACTGTAACTAAAATCGGCAGTTGTTTTCTGCAGGTTCATGCATACTTGAAGTTCCTTCTTTGACAAAGGATTTAGGGCTCCTGAATTCACAAAGACCACTTCACTTCTTATAGTGGCTGTCAATGTCCTTTGGATCTCCACTTCCTCTCAACTGCATGACAAGTGAGAAATAATAGCAGAGTATAAAGCCCCCCTTAAGAATATGGAAAGTGCAACTAATGCTTGTAAAGGCTCTTCTGTTCCTTTCCTGGCAGAGCTTGGGGCAGGGTCACTGTGACAGGCCAGCCTTATTTGGCAAAATGCCAACAGCCTAATACTAAACCAGCTTGTCTTCTCTCCTAGTCCCGTAAGGCTCCTGCTTTGGTCAGGAGCAATGTGAATTTTTAAAAAAGTTATTGATGTGTATTGATGATTTAATCCTGTGGAGAGTCTTCCATACTTTGTTCTGATCAACAGCAAAAGGAAGTTTTCTGGTATTTCCCTACATTTGGAGAAATGAAATGTGTTAAGTGCAGTACTGCTAGTCATTGTCTTTATGCTGTGGCACTTTTTATGATCTTCCTCAGGAGTCTAATGGGATGCCTGCTTTGAAATCAACCACAGCTGTCCATTACAGCAAAATGTGTTTTACATATTTCAAAAAACAGAAAGATCAGTTGTCCTCATGGAAATTTTGTCTTAAGAGTTCCTCAACTTCCTTTCTTGGGTTAGAGAAATCAATAGAGCTGTTGCAATATTTTCTCAGTTCCAGATTGTTGTGAATCAAGCTGCTTTCAGGATCTAGTATAGACCAAAAGTCAGGATAGTAGCTAGATAAATAACACTGAAGTCCTGAGTACACTTACCAGGCAGTGAGCTTTACTGAACATGGTAGCGTTACCTTCTTTGTAAGCATGCATAGGTTCACACTATGCATTAGTCTTAAACTGAAATCCTATGTTTGCTTACTTGGGAATAAATTCTACTGAACTCTGTGAGCTTTACTCCTAAGTAAACATCCCTAGGTTTGGGCTGCTTGCTTTGATAATAGCTGACCTCCATTTGGGATGTTCATGGGCCAAGACTTCCCAGTTGTCAATGCTCATGTTACATTTTTTTAGATTTGCTTTAAGAACATCTTTAAACCTCTTTTGCTGTCCACCGATGTTCCATTTTCTATCCTTAAGTTGGGAGTAAAGTAGCTGCTTTGGAAGACAGTGATTAGGCATTCGAACAACATGGCCGGTCCAGTGAAGTTGATGTTGAAGGATCATTGTTTCAACACTGGTAGTCTTTGCTTCTTCCAAAACGTGATCATCTTCCATCTGGAAACCTATGTCCTCACTGTGGGAGGCTGTGTGGATCCAGAATTGGCCTCCACAGTCACTTACGGACCCACTGTTAAAGACCTTATCTTGGAAGACAATCTTACTTGGCCACGAGTGATCGCCAATGAATGAATGAATGTTAGAAACTAAATAGATATGGTATTTATGCCTCCTGTGGAAATTGTAATGCATTTGGCGAAGTCTTGTCAATTTAATTTCTAACATCTGTGAAAACTGACTGGGGTATATGCAGTTTCATTTAGCTTTCGGTCCACTTTAGGGGCCTGTCTATGAATGGGTTAATTTTGCTTGCATATCTGTTCTTCCAAATCTCCTTCCGCCACTCCTTTTGTTCTCTTTCTGATTCATCTTCCACATTCACTTGCACTCAGGCCATGCTTGCAGGCTTCTGATGGGCATCTGATTGGCCTAGGGTGGAGTGATTTAAATCAAGGTAATTTAAATCACCAAGCAAACCCCTTGATTTAAATCAAGTTTTTCATTTACACTTCTTCACATATTCCTTAAACAATGGTGCACATCTGATTACTAAAACATGTTAAATTTACAGCTCAATATAGCATTTTAGAAGGAGGGTACATTTTGTGTAATTGTTTAGATAACTTGATTTTTTATTAGTTTAGGAAACAGTACTTAATATTGCCTTCATCAAGTTGCAGATGCTTGTTTTTTGAGAAAACAAGTATAGAATGGAGTTCCCTAGGGAAGATGAATTATGCTGAAGTAAAACAGGGAATAGACCTATGGCATCACCATTATGGTCTGCAATGATGTTCCAAAATAAAGGGTATGTTATGTAATATAAAATAAGAAAATGGCACCCAGTGGCAACTCTTAAATACATCTTTCTGTACCATAAATGTGGGTTATAGATTCTAAACCTAGTTAAGTGACTAAAACCATGAGGAGCTAAGCTTTCCCCCCGTTACCATCCAACACAGCAAACAGCATGGTGAATACCACTAATACTAAAAGTCAGAGAGAGTCTTGATGAATGGTGCATTACCAAGTGAATTATTCAATTTACTAACCAGTTGATCCACATTGTTCTTGAGACATATCCACATCATCTTCTCCAATAAGAAGGTTTCATTACGATGTTTCATCATTCTTGCAACTAGGCCCTGCACTGTTTACACATTGCATGTTTTCCTTCTTTGCCCAGGGAAGGAATTTCTTGAAAATATTCCCAGATAGGGTCTCTCTTACTGCCAGAAGCCATGACTGTTACTCTGTGGCAACAGGAATATAGGAACCGAAATTGTGTTTGCATTTTGACAAATTTGTAGGGCAGTCCAGTATCTCAGAGAGGAGGTCAGGTCTCCTGCTCCCCTGGTGCATTCACTATAGCTGCCCAATTTCCCTGCTTTTTAAAGTTTGATAGAAATGTCTGTTGGCTATAGGTACATTCTTAAACTGCAAGGTTTTTTGCCTATTAGTGAATTATACTCACTGAGATGTGACCCTTCTCTTTAATCAGTTGGGAGTGAAGAGCATTCTGTGGCCTCATCTGCACTATACATTTAAAGCAGTATCATACCACTTTAAACAGTCATGGCTTCCCCCAAAGAATCCTGGGGACTGTAGTTAGAGGGTGCTGAGAGTCATTAGGAGACCCCTATTCCCCTCACAAAGCTATAGTTTCCAGAGTTCCCTGGGAAGAGGGATTGACTGTTAAAGCACTCTGAGAATTGTAGCTCTGTAAGGGGAACAGGGGTCTCCTAACAACTCCCAGCAGGGTTGTTTTATGCAGAGACTATGGAGCCATCAGTGCTTATAAACTAGGATATCAGGAGGTATAATATAGTATTTAAGTGTTCAGCCTTTGAAAATGTTGAGTGTTGAGAATTGTTGATGAAGCATGGATCGTGTCACAAGTTCCCAATAGTTGAAATTGCTGCTTCCTCTGAAACACCTGTTGCTGGTGACTGCCAAGACATAAAAATACTTGGCCAGATGACCTGGGGATATTTATATGTGCATGCTGCTGCTGAGGGCAGAACAAGTCCAGAATGTAATATTGGACATAAAACTTAGCTTCCTGAAAAAAATGGCTTTTTGTTTTTAAAAAAATATTCCTTATAACTGTGAAGATGTCATTCATAGTATATGGATGCCAAACTATATAGTGTCCACTGTATCTTTATACAGAATAAAGAAGGCTGATTCTGAGCTTTTTTAAAAAAAGAAGCATGTGGATGACATTCACTGAAATCTCAAGAAGTCAAATAGTTAACTGAATAAGTTTTTTCAGTGGTTGGGGGAGAGGCTGTGGTGCCTTGCCTAGTTCTTTGTCTTTCCACAGGACTATCAAAGTCGGGATAAATCATGCAAAATAGTGAAAGGAAAATTACAGAATAAGTTACTCAAAATAAGAAAAATTGTAATTTTACCTAATCTTTGCAGGCAACTTTCCTTGGTGCAGAACTTAGACTGCTGAGATGTAGAATTTCAATATTTTTAGCATGGACTAGACGCAGTCGTGACTGTGAATCCAGCATGATATAAGCAGCTCTTGTATTGAAGCAATATGATTGATGTATGTGCATCTTTGAAGGATGGGGATCTGGACAAGATGATATTCTGGTATATTGCAACCTTTCTGAGTTCGGTGCATTAAATCTTTGCTTTTGTAATTTGAGATTTTTCTTTTTGCAGGGGGCTGTCAGTGCTTACACAGGTTAAATATAAATTGTACCATCACCGGAAGGCCAAGAGCAACATCCCCAAGATATTCCAGGATGTGGTCCGCCGACATCCAGAGAAAGTGGCCTTTATCTATGAAGCTACTGATGAGGAATGGACTTTCCGGCGTCTGGATGAATATTCCAATGCTGTGGCCAATTTCTTCTATCAGCAAGGCTTTTGTGTTGGTGATGTAATTGCAATCTTTATGGAGAGTCGACCTGAGTTTGTGGGCTTCTGGCTAGGGATGGCCAAAGTAGGCATTGAGGCAGCTCTCATCAACTTCAACTTGCGCCTTGATTCACTGACTTACTGTGTGAAAACCTCAGGTGCAAAAGCCATAATCTTTGGCGGGGAGCTGTCAGCAGGTAGGACTCCATTTGGTTTGTGACCCCTTTAAGCACTTCTTGTTGCCCTCAAGAGTGAAGAGGAGAAAATTGATTTCTCTGGAGGAAATACCTGAAAACTGTTTATTTCCTCAGGTGCCCAACTGAAGCTCTGTAATGGTACTGTGGTGATTTGGTCCTCAGCAGTATTTGCCACATGTTGATCTGTCATGGACATGCTCATCTCAAGGCAGTACTGATGCATCTGTGGTTTTCCTTAGTGCCAGAAGTGGGAGCAATTCTCCGTTACTCTTTCTTCTGTGTGCACTATGCCCAGGAGGGACTTGGTATAGTTAGGGAGTAGAGGCAATGCACACAATAGTCTAGATGTGTGCCAAGGATCTCCTCAGACAGCAATCCTCCACTTCCTCTCCCAGAATGGATATTTACCTTCAGTCTCCCATTAGCAGCACACTATATTTGTTAATATTTTTATTTATTTATTTTTCAAATTTCTATATACTTTTCAATAAATACTCCCAGGACAGTGTACAATGAGAGCAGTACATATGTAAAAACACTAAAAGAATAAAATGGCTTATGAAAAGGATACCTCAAAAATGGCCTCTTTCCTCACATACTCTAGGTGTTAAGATCCTCATCATAGAAAGCCTTCTGTAGGTCTCTACATCATATGAGGCAGTGTGGATGGTGACCTGGGATAAGGCCTTTTCAGTTGTGGATCCCTGTCTCTGGATCTCACTCTTCAGGGAAGGTTGCCTGGCACCATCTCTTTTGAATAATAGATGAACACTGTGTTTTAGGATGTTTAGTTTGGCTAATGGGTTTATATGTTTTTAAAAATGCTCTTTTGTTATATCTATCTTTATAGATACTATATTGTTTCAAAATTTTGTAAATTGCTTTGGGAGGTTATATACCTGAAAAGCAGTTCAAAAAAGTCAGCATTGTTAGACCGCTGGTGTTAAAGGCAGGATGCATATGTTCTAATAAAAAATAATCTCCTGTTTTCATGCAGTAGATGCGTCTGTGTGCATGTAGTCTTTGTTGCAGGGAGTAGTTTTATGCATATGTGCGTGTGTGGTGTATACTGTCCTTCATATATTATTCATTTAAATAGGAGAGTTGTGTAAGCCACTGCTGGAGAGTGAGAGCAAGAACACATTACGTTCAGAGACATGGCTGGGAGGGAGGGTGTTATATTGGAAGGGTATTGGAGAAGTGGCTAGCTAGCATCTTTTCTTGCATTAGCATAGTTTCAGTATCATTATTGTGAGTGTGGTCAATGAAAAAAATAATTATGTGTGGATTTATTTTTATTTTGGAATGAGCAGAATTCCCAGCAGCTATAGTTTGGCATCTTCTCAAAATTAGATTCTGAAACTTCTGTGAACTCAGGTACCTGCTGTTTTGAGCTTCTTATAATAAGAGCTGATTGGTGTTGCAGCGATATCCGAAGTGAATGGCACACTGGGGAAAAATATGGCCAGGTTCTGTTCTGGAGACTTCAAACCTGAATCCGTTCCTCCAGACACCAAACACCTGGACCCTCTTCTGGCTAAGACATCAAAATCTCCTCCATCTCAGGTTCCAGCTAAAGGATTAGATGGTATGTTTCCATACAAACACACACCTTCCCTTGGTGAGTCACATATTTGCTTACTGAGTCCATCAGGAGCCTGTGGCAGGCACAGATTTTGCATGACCTTCCTTCCAAATACATGTTCTTAGATGTCTCAGCAAGGCACCTGGCCTTATTCCAGGTTTGTTTGTTGGGTTCAAACAGCAGAACTGACTCCAGCAACATGGACTGTAGGCCAATGCAGGTGGGATTTACAGGTGCAGAGGTCCTTCTGCTTATTGAACTGTCCTGTTCTTTCAGAGTAGCCATCTCTGAGGTGGGTAGATCGCCAGGTTGGGTAGAAATAACAGACAGAAGCTGAGTCTCTAACTCATGCTCCATTTCTGTCTTTTCTTCCTAGATCGGCTGTTCTACATCTATACCTCTGGCACAACTGGAATGCCAAAGGCTGCCATCGTGGTGCATAGTAGGTGAGGAGCCTCAACGTGTCTGTCCTTGGCATTTTGCCTGCCAATATTGTTTTTGATTTGTGAAGATTTTTTTAATCATGTACACAAATATTAGAGAAGTGCTGTTGAACGTTGGGCTGCTGGATGCTCTTAGAAATATTGAGTGGAATGTAATGTTGTTCGGGCAGGTCTTTGATATTGTTGGGCCTATTATACGAGGGGTGCTTACCCAGGCAATAGATATGTGCTGCGTCTCCTCCCTCCCTCCTATTGTGTAAATTGGCACCCATGGGATAATAGCCCTGTGCCTAATCATAAAAGAACATAGGTAGCTCCTTTATATTGAGTTAGACAATTGGTCCATATAGCTCAATATGGTCTACACTGACTGGCAGCAGGTTTCTCCAGCCTTTCAGACAGGGAACATGCCCAGTCTTAATTGGAGATGTTAGGTACTGAATCTGGGACCTTCTGCATGCAAAGTAGATGTTCTATCACTGAGCGATAGCCCTTCCGAAATATAGGTCTCCATCCCTCCTTCCATGTCCTCTGCATCTGAACCACACAGAGAATAGTGGAGGAGCATGGTCTTGGTTGCAGGTTAATATCTTCCTTGTCACCCGAAATAATTGCTGTTCTTGCTCCTAATGTCACCCATATAGTGTAGTGGGGAGTAGTTGGGATTTTCTGGGGGTACAATTGTTTTGTGGGATGGAGGTAGAAGCTGCTTACAGCCACCGGGCATGTTTCTGCTGGCTGTAACTTTTTAATGATCTTGACAGTAGTGAGGATGCAGGGGAAAGCTGTAGTTATGTTGTGGGAGCTAGAAAAGAAGCTTGAAAGAGATTTGTTCTGTTCACGTGGTGTGATTATGATCTGCAGTTTGCTTTCCAGAGAGAAAGTAAGAAGTCCTATGGACCATGTAGAAATGAATCTTCTTAATAAATTGTTGAGAATATTATCTATGGACGTAGGGCAGCCTAAGATCACTTAATTTCCTCCCCTCCCCTCCCACCCCCATCCCTGTGGTCATTTATGAACAAAAGAAATCAAGTGGGAGCGGTCAACGTGGGGTTAGTCCCTTCTACAACTTTTCCTGAGATGTATCTATGAATGGGCAACTAGGATCCTAATGATAGTCTCTTTATTAGGTTGTATGCACATTCTTGTGTCATTGCTTTAAAAGATATTTTTGTGAGCTGAGATTGTCCCTTGATCATGCAAAACATGCGCTTTCACCAAATATTTGCTTTTTTCATTCAATTGCTAGATAGAACTAAGTGGCCTAAATTCATGTATGGTCTTTGTTTCATTGCAGATACTACCGAATAGCAGCTTTTGGTTATTATGGTTACAGAATGACCCCCCAAGACATAATCTACAACTGCCTACCATTGTATCACTCAGCAGGTAGGCAAGATTTGTTGCTGCTTTTTCTAGTTATGGAGGCTGGCTCTGGCATTGCCAGTGGCACTCTGCTGTTCAAAGATGATGCTATCCTCCAGATTCATGGCAAGTCTGCCATGCTGACAACCTTTCTTTCTTTCTCTTAGGGAATATCATGGGTGCTGGCCAGTGTGTGATCCACGGCCTGACTGTAGTGATTAGGAAGAAATTTTCTGCCAGTCGCTTCTGGGATGACTGTGTGAAATACAAGTGCACAGTAAGGAGAGCCCCAAACTCTGCTTGTAGGCACCATAGTTTGTAGGAAGTGGGAGCAAATGCATTGGTGGGGAGGGTCTGCTTGGCAAGACAGCTACACATCAAAAAGATCAAGAAGACTATTGAACAGGTGGTAATAGGGGATGAAATCAGAACTTACCTTGAGGAGATTTCAACATGAAACTTAACTGGGGTACTCCAGAGACTATGTTTGCTAATTGCTATGTTAGCTGGATTTAGAAGATCTCAAAGCAGTTTCGGTTGTTTAAGGGCAATTAGTATTGCAGCATTAAATTGTGTGGATGTTCCTGGGAGCCAAAGTACTTGGGTTCTCCTGAGCAGAAATAGGTGGGCAGAGTTCCCTTGAAAATACTGCAGTCTGCATCCACCCTAAATCTTTGCTGGTGCATGTCAGATAGTGACAGTTAATTTTTTCTTGGCAAGAAGTTCTTACTGAGAGACGCTCGGGGGCAGGCAGGAGTCATTTAAACCTTGGTGGTTTGTAGGTGCTACAGAAGCTAATTAGTTACACACCCAAGTCATGATAATGGCTGAGAAGGAAAGTCCATACATCATCCACCCCATGCATCCTGGTGGATTATGTCCTGTTGACCAGAACTCTCTGTCTCACTTTGCCACTCTTAATGGCACTCAAGGATCTGCTAGCTGAGGCAGCTGCTTCACCTTGCCTTGTGGTGCAGCTGCCCCTGAATAGAGATTAACTGAGTTTGGCAGCAGTCTCTTACTCCTGTACTGGAGGTGTGGCAGTGAGTTCAGTTGAATACAGAGCTGCTTGCTCTTTTATCATCCAGTACTGTACTTTAATCTAGTGCCCAGCTAACAGCTTCACTTGCTTCTTGGTTTCAGAACTTCTTTGCAAAGGAAGATTCCAGCAGGGAATCTCTTGGCTTTTTGCCCTACTATTCCAGATATTGCTCTTTTGGGTAGTACACAGAGAAAACTAATCCCGTTTCTAACACTCTTGCTGTTTGTCGGTGTCTTGTATGACATTCATCAAAGAAAGTGTGCTGGACTGATTTCTTGTCTTCCCTGTTGCACATGGAGGCTTGTGCCAAGAACTGATTCTTTAGCCTGACCACTTCTTCTAGCATTTCTTTGTAATATTGGGCTTCCTTTTTGATGAGCCAGACTAAGGCTATAGTACTGTGCATATTTCTTTATATATAAAAATATTTATGGATTGCCCCACATAAAATATCAAGGTGGTGGACAACAAAATTTGCAAGTACAATATAACACAAAATACCATAAAAACAATAAAGAATAATCATAAAAAGGACTGGCTCATCTTGGCGCACTTGGAGGAAGCGGATTATCTGGATCCATTTCAATCGGGCTTCAGGCCTGGGCATGGGACTGAAACAGCCTTGGTTGCCTTGGTGGATGATATGAGAAGGGCATGGGATAGGGGCGAATGCACCTTCCTTGTCCTCCTCGGCCTCTCAGCGGCTTTTGATACCGTTGACCATGCTATCCTCTTGGACTGCCTGAGGAGGTTGGGTATGGGGGGCACTGTATGGCAGTGGTTCCGTTCCTTCCTCTCCGGTAGGTACCAAAGAGTAGCATTGGAGGAGGAGGTTTCGGATCCTTGGCCTCTCACTTGTGGGGTGCCACAGGGTTCCATCCTCTCCCCAATGCTGTTTAACATCTATATGAAGCCGCTGGGGGCAATCATCAGGAGATTTGGGCTGCAGTGTCATCAATATGCGGATGACACACAGCTCTATCTCTCATTTAAATCTTCACCAAGGTTGGCTGTTGAAACCATGTCCAAATGTCTGGAGGCAGTGAGTGGCTGGATGGGAAGGAATAGGCTGAAGCTGAACCCGGACAAGACCGAGGTACTGCTTGTGGGTGACAAGGGAAGGTTGGGGGATGTGGACCTTGTGCTTAATGGGGTACGATTGCCCCTGAAAGACCAGGTCCGCAGCCTGGGGGTCATTCTTGACTCCCAGTTGTCCATGGAGCCTCAAATCTCGGCTGTGAGCTGGACGGCGCTGTATCAACTCCATCTGATACGGCGGCTGTGCCCCTACCTCCCCAATCATCTGCTCCCACCGGTAGTACATGCCCTGGTCACCTCTCGCCTAGACTACTGTAATGCGCTCTACGTGGGGTTACCCTTGAAAACGGTCCGGAAGTTGCAGCTGGTACAGAATGCGGCGGCTCGTCTGATTAAAGGTAGCCGCCGACAAGATCACATCACTCCTGTATTGAAGGAGTTGCACTGGCTACTGGTTGCTTACCGAACCCAATTCAAGGTGTTGGCTCTGACCTTTAAAACTCTATACGGTTTTGGACCAATCTATCTGAAGGAGCGCCTCCAGCATCGTCAGGGATCAGCCTCAGAAGACCTTCTCTCGATCCCACCGATTAAAATGGCCAGACTGGTGAGGACCAGAGAGAGGGCTTTTTCAATAGTGGCCCCCACCCTTTGGAATTCTCTCCCCAATGATCTCCGTCATGCCCCTTCTTTGATGAGCTTCTGCCAGACCCTGAAGACATGGCTCTTCAGGAAGGCTTTTGGCATGGCCTAGGCTTTTACTGTTATGTTTTTAAATTTTAATGTTTGATGTATTGTTTTTATTCTGTATGTCGCCCAGAGTGGCTGGTAAACCAGCCAGATGGGCGACTAATACATTCAATAATAATAATAATAATTGAAAAGGTTTAAACTACTTAATAGGTCTGTTGGCAACAGAATAAGCCTGTTGGAAATAAGTCCCATGGAACTCACATAGGATGGGCTGTAAATGAGCTGTCTGACTTCCTTGCGTTGGTGTGTAAGGACTGCATCTAAGCAGCAGCTAACGTTTGTGGATATTTCTACCATGAAGAGGATTGTTGGTTTAAATGTGGCCTTCCATGTGAACATATAGCAGTACCGATGCTTCCTCTTTTGAATACATTGTTTTTCCTGTTTTCTGAGGGGGTTAGAAGCTGGAGCAGTGTCTCACTTAAAGAAATCTTATTAGTCAATCACATTTTAACTGATTGGTTTTAATAACCATATGAATAAAAACAGCTGTGAAAACAAAAGCATCCCTTAGATGATGTATTGCAGCAGGCCCAGTCTCAGAAGAGGCATTTGTTCCTACGTGTGAGAGAAGGGGGATGCCCCTCATTCTTAGGTTAAATGGCTTTGTTAAATAGTTATATTAAATAACATGGTATTCAGATTACTCTTTTTATTAATGACATAACATTAGTCATGTTAACGTCAATGGGTCTACTGTGAGTAGGATTATCATTGAATACTACCCATATATCTAAAATCTGATGTCTAATTAAGGAGAGGTACTTTGTTGTATTATTTTATGTTAGCTAATCAATTAAAGCTTTCAGTCTTTAAAAAAAACCTTGGTTCCATCAAGCAATATTTTCTATACTAATTGACTTTTAATACCATTTTTTCATACTTAAAGTAGAATTATTTTTGATATACAGATCAACTTCTGTCCATTTTTTCTTGAAAGAAAATAAAAAAATCTTCAAAAATTATGCATCTTATTTATTTATTATTTATTTATTACATTTATACCCCGCCTTTCTTTTCATGAAACCCAAGGCAGCTTACCTATGGTTCCCTGGCGGTCTCCCATCTAGGCACTGACCAGACCTGACCTTGCTTAGCTTCAGCAGGGAGCTGGCCTTATGGGACCATCTTAACCTAATTTTCTTAATTCTGAAAAGGGTTTCCTAGATAGATGAATCTTTCAAATAAAGTTTGTCTTGCTTGTCCTTAGATTATCCAGTATATTGGGGAGATCTGCAGGTATCTGCTAAACCAACCAGTGCGGGAAGCAGAAACGCAGCACCAGGTGCGGCTGGCGATAGGAAATGGCTTGAGGCCTACCATATGGGAAGACTTTACCCAGCGCTTCCAAATTAAACAGATTGGGGAATTTTATGGGGCTACAGAGTGTAACTGCAGCATTGCTAATCTGGATGGAAAGGTACGTTAAAGGGCTGCCATGGCAATCTTTCTTTTGGAGGTACGTGTAATTTATTATTTATTTTAAAATATTTTTAAGCTGTTTTTTGGAGTACTATCTGTCCAAAACGACTTACAGCCACAAAACACCAAAACAAAAGAGTAATAATGGAAATCTCCTCATTAAAATAAGGTCAGGAAAGCATAACTAAGTCCGACCAATACACATTACTCCAGAAAGCCAACTGAAAAATATAGGTCTTCAAGGCCTTCCGAAAACCCTGCAGTGTACTGATTCAACACAGGTATATGTGTAATTTCTATTTAGATAGATACAGATATAGATTTTGTTGATCTGCTTGAACAACAATTCTCATTCACATCAGATGGGGTGGACAACATATGACTCTTGGCCAAATTTCATGTGGGTGGGGGGAGTCTGGAGGGAGACAAGCAGGGTGTGAATGGAAAAAACATTGTGGGGGCAAGATGGATGAAGCAATGGGAGGAGGAGAGGAGAAGTCTTCTGCAAGTGAGTAATTCAAGCCTCCGACAACATTAATCTGTCCTTCCCACAGCAGCCTGCTGAGTGGGAAGGGGGGAGGGGAAGAGGAAGAGGAGGGGGAGCCCTTACCGGCATGTGGCCCCTTATAGTTGCCCTCAAGAGAATGCGGCCCTTGACAGAAAAAAAATCCCTACTCTTGTGTAGAGGCTGGATGGAGTCTAGCTAACCTGTTGCATATGGTTTTCTGAGCCTAATTTTTGCACACTGTTCCATGCAAGCTTAAATTTCTGAAGTGTGTTAACTGGAAGTAACTCCTACACATATTGCTGCAACTTTTTTTGTAGCTCCAACCATCAGTAACAAAAAACCCTGCCCCATTTTAGCACTGGGCTGTAGCAAGTTGCTGTGAACCATGCAGTGAGAGGAAGATGCAATTATTTAAGTCACTGAGGAAGTGACTGGATTTGTGGGAAAATCTCTTCACACAGCAGGTCAGTGCTAGATGTGACAGCAGTTTGTAGGCTGAGGTTAGAAAGGATAGTTTTTCTAATATGCTTTGCTCACCATGAGGCAGCTTCATACAGGTTAACAGCGTCATATTTTTGAATCTGGTGTAGACTGCTACCAACTTTTAGTTTTCATTTATAGATTGCTACAGGTTGGTCCTGGAGCAAAATGTTGCAGTGTGTCCCTTTTCCATAAGAGGAATACTGCTGTTCAGGGCTCCAGCCAACCTGCAACAGGAACCTTGTAGTGCGGTCTGGGGAAGGGGGGTAAAGTAGATGTTTCAGGAGCAGGGAAATGAGACCTTTTTTCCCCTCCCTGTTCTCTGAGTCCTTCTGCAGTGCTATGTAGCACTATAAATCTTGCCTGAACCTGAACGTCTTACTGCCATACATAGTATGTGTCGTGGGGTGATTCTGGAGACTGGGAAAGAAGTCCCTTTTCTTTGCTTTCTCCTAAAACAGCCCTATATAGCACAGGGACGATAGATGCTTTTTTCCAAATTATGTTTATTAATTTTCCATGATTACTAATAAGTAATAAAAAAATCCAACATGAATAAATGACAGCATTCTATTGTTACATGAACTATTGTAAAACAAGCAGAGCAGAACAAAACAAAATAAGAACTAGATAAAATGGGGGAAGAAGGGTTGTTGTATTAAACGGAATCAAAAATATGACAGATTTAAAATTAGGGGGATTATGATTATTACTGATGATGTAACAAGTCAGGAGAGAGAGAAGAGCTGGTGTCCACCCAGACATTCAGATGTGTATATTTAAAGCAGCACCCTCTATTTGAAAAAGGGAATATCTAGCAAAGCTGATCAACCCAGAATTGTGCCTGAAGAGTTGGGGGACATTGAGAACAATCGCCACAAGTGAGAGAAACAAGAAAAGGCCACCATGTGGATTCAAATTTGTCTGGATTTTATGGCTCCTCTGCAAAATTTGTTTTGCTGTATCAGTCTTTCCATTAGTATTAAATTCCACACCATGTCCCACCGTCCATCAGTCGTGAAGGGGGATGAGTGCTTCCAGTGATGAGCTATTTCTAATTTTGCTGCAGCCAGTAGGAATATGATTAGCTGCTTGTATTGTGATTGCTGCATATTATAAGAAAAGATGGATAATAAAGCCAACTGTGGCTCTGGCGGGATAATCTGTTCCACTATATTTGAGATCTCTTGGAAGATTCTTTGCCAAAATGAAGTTACTATAGGGCAGGACCACCATATGTGGTAAAATGTGCCCACCATGTGGCATCCGCGCCAGCATTCTAGTGATGTTCCTGGGAGCATTTGCCCCAATCTAACTGGGGTGTAGTGCCAGCACAAGGTCAATTTTAACATAGATTCTTGAAGTCGAGCTGAAATAGAATGGAGGAGAGGTTTGCTCCATAATGCAGCCCATTCTCTTTCTTCTATACACACCCCTAGATCCTCCTCCCAAATCCTTCTTAAACTGTCTGTTGAGCCCATCGTGCCTGATATCAAACTTTTATAAATCAGTGAGACTACCCCTTTTGGATCACCTCTAGAACTCACACACAGGCTCTCAAAGCTAAAGATAGCAAAGTTTTAAAAACCAGGTGGCACACATTTCTCCCACCCCACCCCAATACCCCACCCCAATACCCCACCCCAATACCCCACTCCAGGATATTTACTACAAGCTATTAAAGGTTTGAGCAGGTCAGCTCCCTCTTCTTTCCCCTCATCTCTAGTTTCTGGGTTTTTTTTGTTTCCATCAGCTGATGACACCTCAACTTTCTGTATACACTGGAAACTCTCCGGCCTTTGTCAGTGGTTAATTAATGGCAAATGACTCAAGGTAGCCTTCACTGTCTTTCAAACTTTGCTTCATCTTTTGGCAGGTTGGCGCCTGCGGCTTCAATAGCCGGATTTTGCCAAATGTGTATCCTATCCGCTTGGTGAAAGTAAATGAGGATACCATGGAGTTGATAAGAAAAGAGGATGGGCTTTGTATCACCTGCCATCCAGGTAAATTTATTTATTTATTAACAAAATGTATATACCACTTGAAAGTGAAGACCTCTAAGTGGTTTATAAAATGTTACTGTGTTGCCCATGTGCTTTGCACCTTAATTGTATTATGAGAGATAATGGTCCCTGTGTAATGGCAACTGTGGCTGGTGTGTCGCAGGAGCATCTCTGACTGTCTTCTGACAGGGTGGTGGTATCTCCCAGAGTTGATCTACCACTAAAACCAAGATGGCCAGAACCCAAATAGACATTAGATGGTATTCAATGCTAGTCCTACTCAGAGAGACCCAATGAAGCTAATAGACATGACTGACTAATGTTCGTTAATGTCAGTGAGTCTACTCTGACTAGGACCATTGGCCATTCTGGCTGAGGCTGATGGGAGTTGGAGTCCAACAACATCTGGAGGGCTATAGATTAGCCACCCCTGACATAGAGTTGGGAGATTCAAAGGAAGCTTTTATGACTGGGGCTGCCAGCTAGCCAACAAGTGAAAGACTATTGATAACTGTTTCCATGTATGTAATCAACAATAGCTTGGGACTGCATTACTTATAGTGTATTTTTGTTATGTTTGGGTAACTGGTGTTAATGTATGAAGGAATACTGACCTGGTTCAGGTGATCAGTTGTGCCTCAGCAAGCCATGATATGCACATACTCTGAACACCTGTATGCACCTCCTTTGCAGTTAATGCATTTGCATGGGTTGTTGAACAAACCAGGGAAATAAAGTTAACCACAGCTTCCCATTATGTCTGAAATGAGAAACTGTAGTTAATGGTGTCCAAATAAGCTGGATTTGTAAGTTGACTGGCTTCAGAGCCTGATTTGTTTGGGTGTTCATGTATAGGACTGGGTTACATGTCTCACTACACACCTGTTTTTATAGGGCTATGGGCATATCAGCAGATTTTTTTAATATAAAAATGATCAAGCTACTTTTGTTGGGATGTTGTGGCAGAGGCAGGAAAATCTGATATGCAAACAAATTCCATCCAACTAGTCATGATTTCCACTGCACTAAGCATCTTCACTGCTTCCTTTTTCCATCTGGAATTCTTGCTTTTCCCCTTTTTCAGGAGAACCAGGACTGCTTGTGGGTCGAATAAACCAGGAGGATCCCTTGCGTAGGTTTGATGGCTATGTCAGTGAGAATGCGACCAACAAGAAGATTGCCTACAATGTCTTCCAGAAAGGGGACCAAGCCTACCTTTCAGGTAATCTTCAGGCCTTCATCCTGTCCTTTCTTGGATAGAAATATTACTACTTGTGGCCTAGAAGAATAATTTTGCTCAGATAAACTCAGCAAATGCTCAGTCTCTAAAGGCAAGTTCAGATATTTGAAATTCTTCCTTGGGAGCAGTCCCATAGTTGCAGCCGAGTGGAGGAAGTAACATCTGACCCAGAATTTCTGTGGTTAAAAATGCCTCTTCCAGTAGTGACTCATGCAAGTGTAAACAGTTGAGTGTCACTGCTTTCATGTGACTTGGTTCTTGGAAGAAGCACTTCCTAACCATGGATGTGCCAGATGAGACTGTTTGTTTCTGCAGGTAAGTTATCTAAGAAACTTTGTACCCTGTCTTTCCATTCATCAGGATTGACAAGGCTGTTCAACAATAATATAAACTAGAAGTAAAACATAGATGTTAAAACAGTTAAATGAGGAGGAGGGACCTACTTATTGGCTACGTTGCTTCTGTATGGCTCTGTCAATTGAGCACTGCTCCATGTGCAGGGGATTTCAAGTGACTAGTTCTTGTCCTCATAAGAGTCTTCTGGTTTGGTTTTGTCAACCATTAAATGGGTCACTTTGGCCATAAGAAGTTCTTTCTTCTAACCTCTGAACCATTTTTTCTTTTGGAGCTGTCCCATTAGTGGCTGGGGAGTGACATGGTTACTTTACTCTGGTCCTCGGCTGCTGAACCCTCAGCTGGAAATTACAGTTTGGCAGAAGTGGAGACAACTAGGCTCATTATTAATTAACCAATTACAGGCATTTGTATCCTGCCTTTCAGGATACTAATCTTTCCAAGGCAACTCACAAGTAACACTGAAATGCATTGCTTAAAACCACAAAAATCAGCATATAAAATTATCACGATCCTTCTCACAGGGCAGTTGGTGGTAAATGGCCATGTATGCAGTGATGGGAAACCTGTGGCCCTCCAGATGATGGACTCCCCAGTCCCATCAGCCCAGTCAGCATGGCCAATTGTAATGGATGATGATGATTAAATTTATTACCCAACCTTGACCAGCAAGTCGTAGGGTGTGTTACAATAGTTTAAAATGCAGTGTTAAAAACAGTTAAAACAGATTATAATCACAGGAATGGGGTGGGTCCTGAAACATACACCTCAAATGTCAAAGGCCAGGGTAAAGAGGTGCAACTTCAGCATTCGCAGAAAACTGTACAGTGAAGATGATGAGAGTTGTAGTCCAACAATGTCTGGAAGACCACAGGTTTCCCATCCCTGCTGTGGAAGAAGGGGAGAGCTGCCTGGAGCAGGAGCAGGCACTTGATGTCATTTTTCCTACCTCCCTTGCTGTTGTTTGATCCTTCCTCCAGAACAGCTAGTGGAAGATTATTCATTGATAATGAAAGGCAGGTAGTTCTGTTGTTTGATTGAATATTGAGGGCAATTTGCTGTTTTACTTGCAGGAGATGTACTAGTGATGGATGAGCTTGGCTACATGTACTTCAAAGACCGGAGTGGGGACACGTTCCGTTGGCGTGGGGAGAATGTCTCCACCACAGAGATTGAGGGAATCCTGAGCCACATCCTCAGCAAGACAGATGTTGCAGTTTATGGGGTAGAGGTGCCAGGTAAATTGAATAATGCTTTTAGGATATAGAAATGGGGGGATGTAATTTGGACTAGCAAGTAGGCATGTATAGCTTCCCAGCATAGTTAGAAATCAGTGTTTGCTTTTGGGACCGGGCCCCCGCAAACTAGCTAATGAGAGAGAAAAGTGAACATCACTGAAGCAGGATTTACCTAGCACCTACCATTATTATTATTATTAGTAGTAGTAGTGACTGGCCCAAGGTCACCCAGTGAGCTTCATGGCTGTGTGAGGATTTGAACCCTGGTCTCCCAGGTCATAGTCCAACACCTTAACCACTACACCACACTAGCTCTCTTAGTGGTAGTGGTAATGTTGCTAACAACAACAGCAACAATAATAAATTATTATTAGCCACCCTACAACTTGATTTGAGGGTGAGTTACAGCAGTTTAAAATACAACATTAAAAGAGTGGATGCAAATTCAAATGACAAAATAGAAGTCCAACCTTGTAAGAACACCATTCAAATGTATTTGTTGTATCATCAGAACATCCTGTTGAGAGGGAATATGATCATGAATACCTAATTTACTTATTTATTTATTAGATTTATATACTGCCCCATAGCCGAAGCTCTCTGGGCGGTTCACAACATAAACATCCAATGTACAATTAAAATATATATTAAACAACTTAAAAATAAAGTAATTATACCAGAAACCTAAACATAATTAAACGCATAAGCAGCTACAAAACTCAACATTAAAATATTAAATATAAAAAAGTATTAAATTGGTTAAATATTACAATGTTAAGATGTTAAATATTAAAATATTAAATATTAACATATTAAAATGCCTGGGAGAAGAGGAAGGTTTTTACCTGGCACCGAAAAGATAACAATGTTGGCGCCAGGCGTACCTCATCAGGGAGAGAATTCCATAATTCGGGAGCCACCACTGAGAAAGCCCGTTTTCTCATTGTCACATTCCGGGCTTCTCTTTGAGTAGGCCCCCGAAGGAGGGCCTTTGATGTTGAACGCAGCGTACGGGTAGGTTCATATCGGGAGAGGCGTTCCATCAGGTATAGTGGTCCCAAGCCGTGTAATGGTAATTATGGCCTCATTTGTCATAGAATTTAAATGTAAATACTTGTCTCTAGTGCAAGGTGTGAAGAGTAGGGGATCATCCAGAGGCCAATATTGTGTCCACGTTTATGGGACATGTTGCTCAAGAGTACATGTGGATGTAGCTTCTCTGACCATTTGTTTCCTATTAGATCCTGAGTTGGTTCTCTGGAATGCTGAGGGCTTGATGGAGGGTGGGTACTGCAGAAAAATGGTAAAGATGTTGATGGTTGGCGGTTCTTGCGTGAAACAACACGTTACGTTGGATGTAAGATGGTAAAGAATCATCACAGAGGCTTGAGAAAGTTTAAGAGTCTTTACTAAGACATTACGGCCAAAGGCTTTTAAAGTAGATACATGTAGAGTTTCCCCCCCTTCAAGATAGAACTAGGTAGAACTGCTTGCTTCAAAGACACACACAGAAGAAGGAAGAACTAACAGCAGGCTGTCACAACTTTCCCAGCTGTTATCTCCCGTTACCATGACAACCTGTCTGGCCTTGGATGTCTGCTCTCTCAGGCCAGGCATAGCTGATAACACAGCTCCATTCCCATACATCTTGAAACATTTCAGACTTGATGAAAAAACACATTGGTAGTACGGCCTAGTAAGCCAACAAAAGAAGCATAGCATTGTTTTTAGTGCATACAGGTTGGGTCTATTACCTGCTGCCAAAGGACTCCTCTTGCTTGCTCTCAGTGGCATAGCCTGGATTTTGGGTTGGATTGTTGGAACAGAACACAACATCTTTTATACTGAGTCACTGAACAATCGCTGTTGACCTAAATGAAAGGTTCAGAGTGAAGAGTTGATGTGAGCAAGAGGCAGCAAATATCTTTAGAATTAAGAAAGTGTTCCAGGCAGATGCCTATCCCCCAGGGTGGATTTTTTTGTTATCTATTTTATCATATTCTTGTCTCCACTTTCCTTTCAAATACTGATTCCCAAAATGGCTTGTAGCAATTAAAATTCAATAAACAATGTTATTGTACAGTGGGGAATGACACATACATGAAAATAAGACATGAGTCCTGCTCTTGGACTTTCAAACTAAAAGACTAGAGGAAAGGCAAGGGAGGAAGATCAGATTGACAAGCCAGAACAAAGTGGTGAGTTGCAGTTAGCATTTACATGTGGTTGGAGCAATGCTGGTGTCCCTTTTGCTGGTGTTTTTGCTGATAGGGAGAGATGAAACTAATCAGCATCTCACTTGCCAGTGATAGAGGTCAGAGTGGCCTTCCTGATGGAATCACAGGGCAAGTAGCAGTTGGAGAAGGGTTCTTTCTAGTGGGAAGGCGGAAGCAAGATCCCTTCAGTTGCTTGTTTTCTGGCTAGGCTGCATTTTCCTTTTGCTGTGAAGTTATTTCTGGGAGGGAAGAGTGAAACTTGATTTCCAGCTGTAGATTTTGATAAGTTGGGAGTTAATTGCCCCTTTGGGATGTCAAAATGTGCTTAATGGAGCATTCTCTTTTCCTATTGTTTTTTTTTAAATTCAGGAGTAGAAGGCAAGGCTGGAATGGCAGCCGTTGCTGATCCAGAAGCGAAGTTGAACCCTAACATGCTGTATGTGGAGATGCAGAAAGTGCTACCCACTTATGCACGACCTATCTTCCTCCGGCTCTTGCCCCAGGTTGACACCACAGGTAATGGCATATCAGCAGAAAAATCTTCTCCTGCCACACAGTTTAGGAAGGTGTCCAAGTTGCTTGTTTGCTGTAGTTCTTTATGCTCTAATACTTTGTCTTGGTATAATAACCCAGAGTCACTTACTTATAATAATAATAATAATAATAAAATTTTATTTCTAGGCCGCCTATCTGGCCGAATTAACAGCCACTCTAGGCGGCGTACATAGACTAAAATATAACATAGAGTAAAATATAACATATAATACAAAACAACAATAAGTATACTCAATCCAAACCTACCCCCATCATACAAAAATTTAAACTAAATTAGACAGAGGTCTCGAATGCCTGCCTAAAAAGCCATGTTTTCAGTTCTCAGCGGAAGCCTGTCAGGGAGGGGGCATGGCGGAGATCATAAGGCAGAGAGTTCCAGAGGGCGGTGGCCACAATTGAAAATGCCCTCTCTCTGGTCCGCACCAGCTTAGCTGTTTTGACTGGTGGGACCGAGAGAAGGTCTTGGGAGGCTGATCTCGTTTGGCGGCCTATCTGGTGATGCTGAAGGCGTTCCTTTAGATAAACTGGACCAAAACCGTGTAGGGCTTTAAAGGTTAAAACCAACACCTTGAATTGGGCCCGGTAAATAACTGGTAGCCAGTGCAGATCTTTGAGTACTGGAGTGATATGGTCTTGGCGGCGGCTGTTCTTGATCAGACCTGCCGCCGCGTTCTGTACCGGCTGTAATTTCCGGACCGTCTTCAAGGGTAGCCCCACGTAGAGCGCATTACAATAGTCTAAGCAAGAGGAGACCAGGGCATGTACCACCCGTGGGAGCAGATGATCAGGGAGGTAGGGTCGCAGCCTTTGTATCAAATGTAATTGATACCAAGCTGCCCGGCTCACCGCCACGACCTGAGCCTCCATGGACAGCTGGGAATCAAGAACAACACCGAGGCTGCGAACCTGGTCCTTCAGGGGCAATCTTACCCCATTCAACACCAGGTCAAAATCACCCAACTTCCTCCTATCTCCCACAAGCAGTACCTCGGTCTTGTCGGGGTTCAGCTTCAGCCTGTTTCCTCCCATCCATTCACTTACGGCCTCCAGGCACTTGGAAATGGTATCCACAGCCATCTCTGGTGAGGACTTAAATGAGAGACAGAGCTGAGTGTCATCCGCATATTGGCGGCACTGCAGCCCAAATCTCCTGATGATGCCCCCCAGCGGCTTTATATAGATGTTGAATAGCATGGGAGAGAGGATAGAACCCTGTGGCACACCACAATTGAGAGCCTCATCTCCCAATGCCACCCGCTGGTGCCTGTCTGAGAGATAGGAATGGAACCACTGTAAAACAGTGCCTCCTATTCCCATTCCCCTCAGGCGATCCAGGAGGATACTGTGGTCTACGGTATCAAAAGCCGCTGAGAGGTCCAGGAGGACGAGGAATGTAAGTTCACCTCTGTCCAACGCCCTCCTCAAATCATCCACCAGAGCGACCAAGGCTGTTTCAGTTCCATGTCCAGTCCTGAAGCCCGACTGGAATGGATCCAAATAATCCGCTTCATCCAAGTGTGTCTGTAACTGAGTAGCCACCACTTGCTCAATCACCTTGCCCAAGAATGGTAAATTGGAGATTGGGCGAAAGTTGTTCAACTCTTGGGGATCCAAGGAGGACTTTTTCAGAATGGGCTTTATTATTGCCTCCTTGAGGGCTAATGGCATTGCACCCTCTTCCAAGGAAGCATTCACCACTGCCTTGATCCCTTCGCTCAATTTCTCTTTGCAGCTCACAATGAGCCATGTAGGGCAAGGGTCAAGCAAGCACGTGGTTGGCCTCACATTAGAGAGCACCTTGTCCACTTCCTCAGAGGGAAGGGGCTGAAACCGATCCCACCGGACCGGAATGCAATTGGCCAGCTCTGGCTCACTACTTGTGTCCACGGCGTACGGAATCGTGCTCTTCAGGCGCTTGATTTTATCAGCAAAGTGCTTGGCAAATTTGTCACAGGAGGCTTTAGAATGTTCCAAGGGTTCCTGTGCAACCGGACCGACCGGGCTTCGGACCACTTGGAACAACCTCCTGGGACAACACTCTGCAGACGCAATGGAGGCAGCAAAGAATTCTCTCTTCGTTGCCTTCGTTGCCACTTGATAGGCAGCTATTGCTGCTCTAACCAGTGTCCGATCGCTGTCAGAACGAGATTTCTGCCACCGGCGCTCTAGTCGTCTCACCTCCTGCCTCAGGCCCCGTAAGCGTGGTGTATACCAGGGTGCAAACTGAGTTCTATTCAGTGGGAGAGGATGTTTTGGAGCCACCCAGTCTATTGCCCTGGTGATCTCCCTATTCCACTCCGTCACCAGGGTTTCGACTGGGCGACTTTCTGACGGCTCCACATCTCCCAGCACATTCCATTTCTCTGAGTAAAGTGAGACCAAAGTGAAGGCAAGGTGGGAATTGCTTCTTCTCAAGAGGTTCTGGAGGCAAGTTGATTTGTTTTGTAAGGACATCGTAGTGGTAGATTAACTCACTATGAGCATTTATTTTCTCTCTCTTTCTCTCCCCACCCCCGACCCTGTGTGTTTTATATCACTTCTTGAGATTGGTGACCTCCTAGCCATCAAACATAGTAATTGCAGATGCTTATATATACTAACAAATGGAGACTGCTTGTGGGAATTGACCCGCATACACACACCGCTCACACACATTATCTTTCTCAGTATCCCAGCCTGTTGTTCATGAAGCAGCTGAGCTAACCACACAGAATTCTCTGTTCTTCCTTTTGCTGGAGGATGTGTTCTAAGCGGGTTTCTTCAAATGGCACGGATTTACAAGTAGGCTGTTGGTCAAGTTTGTTGTTAAAGAATCCATTGTCTGTGCTCACAAAGAAACGGCCTGTTTGCTTCAGCATCTTGGCATTCATGCTTGCACTCACTCATGTTGGAATTAAGAGCCTTTTCACGATTGGCATGGGGTTGAAAATCTACTTTTGCTTTAAACAAATGAGAAACTTTGCCTATTTTAGCAAAGTGAATGCAGCCAGATTTAGATGCCAGGAGCAAACCAGCATGTGATACAGACTGTGTGATGAAGAATTAAATGTATCAAATGGTAATTTTAATGACATGAAAGGAGGAGCTGCTTGATATTTCACTGCTAAGTAGTTACTAGCTGGATACAAGTCGATAGATTATGCTGCAAATGAATCCAGATGCTGTTGCCAGAGCAGCCTGGATGATCTGTGGTATTTTTTGTTTGAAATCTAAGACTGACCTAATTAACTAAAGTTAATTGGCCCCAGATTTTGCATACGGGCTCACTCTGTCTTGCACTACTATCTTTGTCTAAATATAATAGCAACGGACAGAACTTAATAGATCATGCACTTAACCAAAAAGATGAAAGGATGATCTTTTGTGTAATCTGGAGGAAGAATTGGGCATGAAGATAATTTCTAACCCAGAAGAGAGGCAAACTTAATGGCTGGAATTTAGATGAATCCGTTCAAATTACTGTGATTAATGGGAGGGCACCCTAACACACTGCACCCTCTTGCAAAATTCATTTCAGTGAGGACTGGCACAGCTTGTATGAGGGGTACAGGGTAACCTTCACTGCAAAAGTGTAACCAGTTGCAGTGCTTCACTTCGTAGATGTGAATGGTTGCCATTCACTTTTATGGGAGAAGGTCAGGGTGGGTTGGTAGTCATTTCTGGGGTTGGGACTAAACCTCCTCTCTGTCTGTAATGACTCCTGTGCGCCTAGTCACTGAGCCTTCTCCCATTTGTATAGCCCCAACCTTTGTTTTGTGTCTTGATTACACAAGAAATAGCTGTGTGCATATTCTGCCCTAGAAAACATAAACTTCAGCACAAGAAAAGCTGAACTCTGTGAAAACTACAGGAAGAATTGCTGAGCTTGATTTTACATCTTTACATGTAAAATCTTCATACAAGCTTGAGATGAGCCCAAAGAACTGTGGATTTCAACAGTCATACGGATATGTAACTTTCATCTTGTCACTTTCTGTTCTCGCAGTTGTGTGCAAGTCTTTTCAAAGACTTCTTATAAATATCCTCACTTATATTGGCTTCCATGTTAATCTTTTTTACAACATTCTCCTACTGCGTTTAAGAACATAAGAAGACCCTGCTGGATCAGGCCAGTGGCCCATCTAGTCCAGCATCTTGTTCTCACAGTGGCCAATCAGGTGCCTGGGGGAAGCCCGCAAGCAGGACCTGGGTGCAAAACCACTCTCCCCTCCTGAGGCTTCCGGCAACTGGTTTTCAGAAGCATGCCGCCTCTGACTAGGGTGGCAGAGCACAGCCATCATGGCTAGTAGCCATTGATAGCCCTGTCCTCCATGAATTTGTCTAATCTTCTTTTAAAGCCATCCAAGCTGGTGGCCATTACTGCGTCTTGTGGGAGCAAATTCCATAGTTTAACTATGCGCTGAGTAAAGAAGTACTTCCTTTTGTCTGTCCTGAATCTTCCAACATTCAGCTTCTTTGAATGTCCATGAGTTCTAGTATTATGAGAGAGGGAGAAGAACTTTTCTCTATCCACTTTCTCAATGCCATGCATAATTTTATACACTTCTATCATGTCTCCTCTGACCCGCCTTTTCTCTAAACTAAAAAGCCCCAAATGCTGCAACCTTTCCTCGTAAGGGAGTCGCTCCATCCCCTTGATCATTCTGGTTGACCTCTTCTGAACCTTTTCCAACTCTATAATATCCTTTTTGAGATGAGGCGACCAGAACTGTACACAGTATTCCAAATGCGGCCGCACCATAGATTTATACAACGGTATTATGATATCGGCTGTTTTATTTTCAATACCTTTCCTAATTATCCCTAGCATGGAATTTGCCTTTTTCACAGCTGCTGCACACTGGGTCGACATTTTCATCGTGCTGTCCACAACAACCCTGAGGTCTCTCTCCTGGTCGGTCACTGCCAGTTCAGACCCCATGAGCGTATATGTGAAATGAAGATTTTTTGCTCCAATATGCATAATTTTATACTTGTTTATATTGAATTGCATTTGCCATTTTTCCGCCCATTCACTCAGTTTGGAGATATCTTTTTGGAGTTCTTTGCAATCCCTTTTTGTTTTAACAACCCTGAACAATTTAGTATCGTCAGCAAACTTGGCCACTTCACTGCTCACTCCTAATTCTAGGTCATTAATGAACAATTTGAAAAGTACAGGTCCCAATACTGATCCTTGAGGGACTCCACTTTCTACAGCCCTCCATTGGGAGAACTGTCTGTTTATTCCTACTCTCTGCTTTCTGCTTCTTAACCAATTCCTTATCCACAAGCGGACCTCTCCTCTTATTCCATGACTGCTAAGCTTCCTCAGAAGTCTTTGGTGAGGTACCTTGTCAAAAGCTTTTTGAAAGTCTAAGTACACTATGTCCACTGGATCACCTCTATCTATATGCTTGTTGACACTCTCAAAGAATTTGAATAGGTTACTGAGACGGGACTTTCCCTTGCAGAAGCCATGCTGGCTCTGCTTCAGCAAGGCTTGTTCTTCTATGTGCTTAGTTAATCTACCTTTAATCATACTTTCTACCAGTTTTCCAGGGACAGAAGTTAAGCTAACTGGCCTGTAATTTCCGGGATCCCCCCTGGATCCCTTTTTGAATATTGGCGTTACATTTACCACTTTCCAGTCCTCAGGCACGGAGGAGGACCTGAGGGACAAGTTACATATTTTAGTTAGCAGATCAGCAATTTCACATTTGAGTACTTTGAGAACTCTCAGGTGGATGCCATCCGGGCCCGGTGATTTGTCAGTTTTTATATTGTCTATTAAGCCTTGTTACCACTGTTTGTCTTAGTTCCTCAGAATCCCTTCCTGCAAATGTTAGTTCAGGTTCAGGGATCTGCCCTATATCTTACTTACTTACTTACTTACTTACTTAATTACTTACTTACTTACTTACTTAATTACTTAATTACTTACTTACTTAATTACTTACTTACTTACTTACTTACTTACTTAATTAATTGATTAATTGATTATTTGGCTTATATCCCGCCCGACTAGCAATAGCTCTCTGGGCGGTGAACAGCAGAAAAATACAATAAATACAATAAAAAACTATACAGTACAAAAATCCATGTAAGTCATATTAAATTAAAAAGTACAGTTAAAATGCTTTGGGAAAGAGGAAGGTTTTAACTTGGCGCCGAAAAGATGACAAAGTCGGCGCCAAGCAGACCTCCTCGGGGAGACTATTCCACAATTCGAGGGCCACCACTGAGAAGGCCCTAGATCTTGTCACAACCCTCCGGGCCTCAGTGTGAGTTGGAACCAGGAGGAGGGCCTTCATAGCAGAACGTAGTGTACGGGCCGGTTCATAGCGGGAGAGGCGTTCCAACAAGTATCATGGTCCCACGCCGTACAGGGCTTTATAAGTCAATACCAGCACTTTGAATCTGGCCCAGAAGCATATTGGTAGCCAGTGCAAGCGGGCCAGAACAGGTGTTATATGCTCAGACCATTTGGTCCTTGTCAACAGTCTGGCCGCTGCATTTTGCACTAGCTGTAGCTTCCAGACTGTCTTCAGAGGCAGCCCAACATAGAGCGCATTACAGTAATCCAAACGTGAGGTTACCAGAGCATGTACAACTGATGTAAGGTCCTCCTTACTCAGATACGAGCGTAGCTGGGCTACCAACCGAAGTTGGTAGAACGCATTCCGAGCCACCGAGGCTACTTGAGCCTCAAGTGAAAGGGAAGAGTCTAGAACGACTCCCAAACTACAAACCTGCTCCTTTAGGGGGAGTGTAACCCCATCCAGGATAGGGTATACATCCATCATCCAATCAGAGAAACCATCCACCAACAGCATCTCAGTCTTGTCAGGATTGAGCCTCAGTTTGTTAGCTCCCATCCAGTCCATTGTCGTGGCCAGGCAACGGTTCAGCACATCGACAGCCTCACCTGAAGAAGATGAAAAGGAGAAGTAGAGCTGCGTGTCATCAGCGTACTGATGACAACGCACTCCAAATCTCCTGATGACCGCACCCAACGGCTTCATGTAGATGTTGAAAAGCATGGGAGACAGAACTGACCCCTGCGGGACTCCATATTGGAGAACCCACGGTGTCGAGCAATGTTCCCCAAGCACTACCTTCTGGAGACGGCCCACCAAGTAGGAGCGGAACCACTACCAAGCAGTACCTCCAACTCCCAACTCTGCCAGCCTCTCCAGAAGGATACCATGGTTGATGGTATCAAAAGCCGTTGAGAGGTCAAGGAGAATCAACAGAGTTACACTCCCTCTGTCTCTCTCCCGACATAGGTCATCATACAGGGCGACCAAGGCCGTCTCAGTGCCAAAACCGGGCCTAAAGCCCGATTGAAATGGATCTAGATAATCGGTTTCATCCAATAGCACCTGGAGCTGGCCAGCAACCACTCGTTCCAAGATCTTGCCCAGGAATGGGACGTTTGCTACTGGTCTGTAGCTGCTGAAATCTTCTGGGTCCAAGGAAGGCTTCTTCAGGAGTGGTCTCACCACTGCCTCTTTCAGACAGCTGGGGACCACTCCCTCTCGCAAAGAAGAATTTATCACCTCCTTGGCCCAGCCAGCTGTCCCATCCCTGCTAGCTTTCACAAGCCAAGAGGGGCACGGGTCGAGTACTGAAGTGGTTGCACGTACCAGTCCAAGCACCTTGTCCACGTCTTCGAGCTGAACCAACTGAAACTCATCCAATAAAACATGACAAGACTGTGCTCTGGACATCTCACTAGGATCAACTGCTATAAATTGGGAGTGAAGACAGATGCAAAGAATTCATTTAGCTTCTCTGCAATCTCCTTATCGTTCTTTAGTACACCTTTGACTCCCTTATCATCCAAGGGTCCAATTGCCTCCCTAGATGGTCTCCTGCTTTGAATGTATTTATAGAAGTTTTTGTTGTTGGTTTTTATGTTCTTAGCAATATGCTCCTCAAATTCTTTTTTAGCATCCCTTATTGTCTTCTTGCATTTCTTTTGCCAGAGTTTGTGTTCCTTTTTATTTTCTTCATTCGGACAAGACTTCCATTTTCTGAAGGAAGACTTTTTGCCTCTAAGAGCTGCCTTGACTTTGCTCATTAACCATGCTGGCATCTTCTTGGCTCTGGCGGTACCTTTTCTGATCTGCGGTATGCACTCCAGTTGAGCTTCTAATATAGTGTTTTTAAACAACTTCCAAGCATTTTCGAGTGATGTGACCCTCTGGACTTTGTTTTTCAGCTTTCTTTTTACCAATCCCCTCATTTTTGTGAAGTTTCCTCTTTTGAAGTCAAATGTGACCGTGTTGGATTTTCTTGGCAATTGGCCATTTACATGTATGTTTAATTTAATAGCACTGTGGTCACTGCTCCCAATCGGTTCAACAACACTTACATCTCGCACCAGGTCCCGGTCCCCACTGAGGATTAAGTCCAGCGTTGCCGTCCCTCTGGTCGGTTCCATGACCAACTGGTCTAGGGAATAGTCATTTAGAATATCTAGAAATTTTGCTTCTTTGTCATGACTGGAACACATATGTGGCCAGTCTATGTCTGGGTAGTTGAAGTCACCCATTACTACCACATTTCCTAGTTTGGATGCTTCCTCAATTTCATATCTCATCTCAAGGTCTCCCTGAGCATTTTGATCAGGGGGACGATAGATTGTTCCCAGTATTAAATCCCTCCTGGGGCATGGTATCACCACCCACAACGATTCTTGTAGGCAATGTTCAATGTTAAGAAGGGGCTGGAAGCAGCGTTGAATCTTCCCACTCTCTGCAGTGACCAGATGTTTACCAAACATCAGTGATACAAACAGTACTTGGAACTTGCATCTGACAGACTATAAATGGGTACGTGCACATAGACACATGACACACTCTTGAGAAACCCAGGGAATGTTGATTTGTATGTCTTACGACTACAAGAATCTTATCAATGTAAAACACTTTAGAGGTTGGAGTAGGTTTCCAACAGAATACATAAACACCTGCTTGCATGCTTGCTTATTTAAAAACATTTATACACTGCCTTTCTGAATGAAAATTCTCTAAGGTAAGTTACGTATTTAAAACAAGAATACATAAACTGTAACAGGATAAGATATACCCCCGCCCCGAAACTTGCAATGGACAATACAGATAACAAATACATAAACATAGTTCAAAAAAAATTAAGTAGTAAAAAGATCCCCACAGCTGAATAACGTTTGCCCTATCTACAAACCAGCTGAAAGAGCTTTCTGTAAAGATTGGAGTGTGGTGGACTTTCAGATGTCAACAGTTGAAGAGTCCACAGGCATGGGGCCACCACAGAAAATACCCCCTTTCTTTTTTTGCCCATCCTTCTACCTTGTAAGTCTGGCCGCTTTGTCTGAGATGTAGGGTGCTTCCAGGAGTTTAGTGTGGATTCAGTGCTGTTCACGCACACTGTTTTTGCACCATCCACACTACACTGTCATCATCAAAATGCCAGCCCATAGTGTTTTTACATTTTGTCTGGATTTCCTCTTACAGCAGAAAATCCATTAAGTAAAAATAACCTATTAAACAGCCTGTCAGTGATGTTTCAGTGATGGTCTTTATTGCTACACCCTTGCTTCTTTTTGTTCCTCACTAAGCAGAGTCTGTCTGTTTCTGGCACCTCAAACAATATGAGTGTGCCTATTTCCACCAGTTGCCGCATGCTGATGGCAAGGCACATTGGAATTTCAACGATCTGCTTCAGAGGAACTGTTCTCTCAAGATCTCAACCCATGTGTGGGATGGATTAACATGGAGACTGTAATCACAGTACATACACCACATTGCACATTGTGAAACATGGTAACTGGAATCTGGTAACATTTGCTGTTGCATAAATCCTGTGGATTTGTGTGTGTGTGTGTGTGTGTGTGTGTGTGGACGCAGAGATAATTAGAAATCTGCACACATGCCTAGAATAAAAAAAGGTAGTGGATGGCAGGGAAGTAGTGCTCAAAGTCTCAAAAATGGAGCATGTGCTTGCATGCCAATTGCATGCACCCACAGAAAACAGATTTGAACAACCTGTTTGTGACATAAAGCCCCTATCTAGGATCATCTATAGCGGCAAGATGACTGGTCCACTATATTCTATACTGGAAACATTAATGACATCTTAGCGATTTCTCTCCCTACCTTTTCATTCCCTTTGTTAGTATTGTTCGCATCTTGAGGTTGTTGTTAGTGTATTGATGACTGCTATGTTTTTAACACTATTTTCATTCCTTTTATAAATTGCTTGGAGGCTATTTTTATATTGGGTGACTAATAAATCAAATTGAGAGCCAGTGTGGCGGAGTGGTTAAGGTGTTGGACTACGACCTGGGAGACCAGGGTTCGAATCCCCACACAGCCATGAAACTCACTAGGTGACCTTGGGCCAGTCACTGCCTCTCAGCCTCAGAGGAAGGCAAGGGCAAACCCCCTCTGAATGCCACTTACCATGAAAACCCTGTTCATAGGGTCATCATAAGTAGGGATCGACTTGAAGGCAATCCATCTCTCAATAAATCAAATTAATAATAATATTAACTTGCCTCACAGAAGTAACCAGGCTTCCTCCTGAATCTTGCTGAAGTTTGAATTGTAATCATGTTTTGCAAAAGATGTGCTTGCTTTGAAAAATAGATCAGTGCAGTTCCTTCAATCTGACCCTCTTCTTTCAACTCCCAAGTAATAATAATAATAAAATAAAATTTTATTTATGAGTCGCCTATCTGGCCGAATTAATGGCCACTCTAGGCGACGTACATCAATACAATAAAATACAATATAAAACAATGAGGGCCACAATCAATAATTAGACTAAACACTACAATTCTGATTAATAACAGTGTTAAAAGCTAACCCACCCCAGGGATCCCATAGGCCTGCCTGAACAGCCAGGTCTTCAAGGCTCGGCGGAAGCCTATCAGGGAGGGGGCATGGCGAAGGTCGAAAGGAAGGGAATTCCAGAGGGTGGGGGCCACAATCGAGAATGCCCTCTCTCTAGTCCGCACCAGCCTCACTATTTTAACTGGCGGGACTGAGAGCAGGTCTTGTGTGGCTGATCTCGTCAGGCGGCATAATTGGTGATGCTGGAGGCGCTCCTTCAGATAAACTGGGCCGAAACCGTATAGGGCTTTATAGGTCAACACCAACACCTTGAATTGGGCCCGGCAAACAACTGGTAGCCAGTGTAGATCTACTAACACCGGAGTACAGTTATTTCTTGTCTCTGTCCCCATTTTCCACTCTGGATAAACTTTCCATCTTTTGACAACTTATTTTCTTCCAATAGGCACTTTCAAAATTCAAAAAACACGTTTGCAAAAGGAAGGCTTCAACCCACACCAGACATCTGATCGGTTATATTTCTTGGATGTAAAACTTGGGAAGTACCTACCTATGGATGAATGTATGTTTGAGAGGATCCAAGCTGGAAAAGTGTCTCTGTGATTTCATCAGCAAAGGCCACTGGTGAAGAGTTTGGTATTGGAGGGCTTTGCTTGGATAGAGAAACAGACTGAGCTAAATAAGTGAAGTAAGCTTTCCATTCAGAACATCTGCATCAGGGACAAAAACTACTAAGGGAATGGGAGTTGAGTGGCCCTCACCTTTTTTAAAAGCACATTAACTGTTTCCTGGGCAAAGACAGTGGCTGTCTTCTGCCGTTTAGTCTTTAGAATGGTTCCCCCCTTTTTTGTAAGCATTACATTGGGAAGTGCCATATGAAGCAGGAAGGCTTTATGGTTGGCATTATTATGCTTTCAAAGGCCTCAGTATGATGGTTGTAACTAAGCCTTCAATAGCACTGATCAGCTAGCATTCTGCTCTGGGTGTAAGCTGAATTTCATTGCTTGGAGGCAGTAGCATCATTGCTGTGGATAAAGCCTCCAATTGTTTTGGGATTTCTAGATTCCTAATTTACAAATATCTAGTCCTTCCAGCTATCATCACTGTAAGGTCTACCCCTGTGTTTATGTGGGACTTTGAAGGACTGACTGTCAAAATGCAAGATTTTTTTCTGCAGAGGCGTGGGTCTTAAAAATAACACAACTAATTTGATGAAGTAACAAAATTGGTATATTAAGTAGGTTTTATTAAAGCAAAAGCAAATTTGGGCAGAAAAATTTACAGGAAATGCTTTTCCTTCTAATGACCTGAGAAGAGCACTGTGGTGCTCAAAAGCTTCCATGCGTCTACAGAATATTAATAAGGTGCTATACTTTGTGTCCTTATGGGAGAAGTCACTGTGTTTTGGTAATCTGCCTAAAGACATCTTTGCATAAATGGCAGTTCTTGAACCAGAGTTGCAATATTTCAAAGGATGTGATGTTGATCTAGAATCTTGGAAAACAATTTGATAGACTTGTGGGCCAGGTTTGGTGACAACATTTGTTCGGTCTCATTGATGCACACTACTTTCTGTAGAAAATGTGGCGGCAGATCAAATCCAAGTTGCAACATAATCATAACATTCACTTTCCATCAGTACATAACTGTGGGCATTTCTAACTGTTTTTTACTAGTGCAATTTCTATAGACAGCGCTAAGAAATTTTGAAAAAAGACAGAAGGGGTGCTGAGTTTGGTGTGAGCTTGCATTCAAAGATGCTGTAATTCTTGTGATCATGTTGTTATAACTATACTCCTACTGATGTAGATATTACTAGGATGAACTTTTACTGAATTGTTTTACTGGAATGTTCCAGTTCTTTCTGTTCCCTGAGCCACTTTAGATGTGGAGAATTTGACTTTCTGTCTGAATTTCTGTCTTTGGCAGAAATGAAACTTTGCATAAAACCATTTTATAAAGACTTCTGCACAATGTTATGTTGTATTATGGAGTGCATACAGTACTAGGGCCATTGTTAAGTAAAGGTGCAGAAACAAGTAGAGCATGTGTTTTTCCTTTTTTGAAAATTTCTCTCAGAATGTGCCTTTTGTAACTTTTCCTCACAACCAGACAAAGCAGTGTAACATTTAAAATAAATTTAGCTTTGTTATTAATCCTCAGGAAAAAAAACAAAGGCACCTGCAACTAACTGAGTCCCACCATTTGAAGAAAAGGATATAGATTTTTTAAAAAATACTATAGTTCACTCATGGTTTAAATAAAAATAATGCACAGGCTAACTTGGTTATTTGAAGCAAAGTTACATTTTCAATTGGGGTCGCTATTGCCAAAATATAACTTTGTTTTGGAAAAATAAATAAATCTTAAAAGTTTCTTTCTCTTTTACCTTTTTTTGTCGTAATAAAAATCTTTGATGTATTCATCTGCATGTCATTTCAGTCAAATGCAGAAGCCAGTCTTCAGTCTCAGTCAAGCTCAGTTCTGTTCTGTCAGGTATTATTAAATGGATTGATGTAGCTAGTCCAGCAAAAAGGCCTTTGTGGGTGAGACCACTCAGCATCAGATTACCTTTTGCATCTCTTCACCCCCATGTGACTAAGCCAATGTCCTTGGCAGTATCTAGCTGTGGCAAAGATTGCTTTGCATTAGGGCAGCCAAGTGTGTACTGTTTTGAGTGATAAGTGTATTTTGGAAAATATTAAGTTAATGGATGCCCTTTTTTCTAAGAATACAACCCATACAACAGATGTTCTTAAGGCAACACCTCAGCTGCAAGATCATGCCTTGCTCTTATTAAAGCAGATGTTTTTATCTGGCAACCTAAAAGTGATCCTAAATATTCTTCAGTCCTTGATGGTAAAGTTCATTGGAATCAATGGGTTGTATCCAATATAGAGCTAAGTTAAATTCAGTGGTATATTTGTCCTGCTGGTGAAATGTTTTGTGCCAGCGGAATGTAGTTGGGCAAGAGAATGCATAAGTAGGATGCTGGTAACTTAGTTACACATGTTTCTGCTAGTGCATCTGCTGTGTTGGATTCCTCTGTCGTGTAACAAAAAACCACCCATCCGCTAACGCAAGCCTTTGGGCTAGTGGACAAAGAAAGTTGGATACAGCCCAATGGGCTTTACTTCCAAATCAAAACAGTTACAACTGTGATACAAGGTCGGCCTTTTGTGAGATAAGTCACTCTTTTATCAAGTTGGACTTTCTACACAATTTTATTATATTTTATTATAATATTATAATTTTATTACACAATACATAAGCATTGTCTTCTCTTCCTGTGTCTTCCCTCAAGATGCACTGCTATTGTTGTGAATAATGCATTTTTTAAGCTCAACCCCTCTCCCTGGTAGGATTTCTTGAATAAGCATGCCTCATGTAGTCTGCTGTAAACTTTTCTCATGCTGTTTCTTGGTTACGCATTTCAAATCAGAATACATTCTCCCCTCCATGAACTTGCTCCTGCTGTGGAGGCTCAAGCTCTTTGTCTAGAACAGGACAGCAGGGCATTCTTTAGGGTCCATCTGCAAACATTAACCTTCATCCCTGCAGGTTCTACTAGAACTTTGGGCCATCCAATGAAGCTGGGTGGTGGAAGATTTGGGACAGACAGAAAAGAGGACTACTTCACACAGTGCATAGTTAAGTTATGACAGCCACTCCCTCAAGAATTAGTGATATCAACCAACTTGCATGGCTTTAAAAGATGAGACAGATTTGTGTAGGATAAGGCTATGTTCAGCCTCCACTGTCTGAGGCAGTATGCCACTGAATACCAGTTGCTGGGAATCAGAAGGGGGATGCACTCAGGTCCTGCTTTTGGGCTTTTATCAAGCACCTGCTCAGCTACTGTGAGAACAGGATGCTGGACTAGTTGGGCCTTAGGTCTGATCTGGCAGGGCTGTTCTTAGGACAATATTAATACTTAATATTTCTGTAATGCTTCAGAATTAAGTTTCCCTTTTATGTGTAATGGGATGCAGGAGAATAACTTTGCTGTCTAGGAAGCTGCTATTTACCTCTCTCCCTCTCCCCACCCTCTTTTAAACTTTTTTGGGTTGGATCCAGACAAAGGCTATAGGCCTGTACTTACTAACCTGGGATTAAGCCACAATGAACTCAACAGGGCTACATATATAGGATTGTGTTGTTCTGGATTTGAGATTGTTTTAATACAGCACCACCAATGAACAAAGAGCATAATGGAAGGGAAAGGACTGGGGCTTTTCTCTGCAAGGGTAAGTGTTGTGAGAATAAAATTGCATGATTTTAGACTTCCAGGAGTGAGTGAGAGGCAGATTTTTCAACTCCTTCAATGTGTACTAATATAGAAGTTGTATACCTTGAGGCCTCTGGACCTTTCAATGAAATATTAAAAACAATATTAAAACAAGTACCTTCCCAAATAGCACAAGCATTACTATATGGTGTGTGTTTTTAAATGGGGGTCTAGATGTGTACTCGCATGCAGGAGATGTGTAGCAAGGTAACAAAACAGTCTACATTTTAAAAACAGGAAAGGTTGAACCCAACAGGTCAGAAAGTGGCATAAGCAGCTTCTTTTGCTCTTCAGTATACTAGGCATGCTTGTTCTAGAAACAAAAATTGAAGATGCCTTCACCTAACAAGCGGTGGGTTTTCTTTCATGTTAATTTGCACCTATGCCTACAATGAACAATCTGTCCTTGAGATTTAGGACCTAACTGTAATGTGTGGCTGTTGCCAATTTGTATTTTCCCGATTTACTTTCGGTGCATGAAAAGCAGAAAATTACAAGACAGAATTGTATTAACATACCAGCAACTGCACCTGTTACATTCTGGTTTGTTCCATTACTGTTAAAGGCATAGAAGCAGGGGCTGGTGCCAGTATCCTACATCTGTATTAACCTCATTAGGGTCGGGGTTTTCTTTTCTTGCTTTAACCACAGACTTTTGAGACTCCTGGGTACAACTGCCATTCATTCCCATTACATGGGCTTCCATTGTATCTTATTGGATTGGGGTAGCTAAGAGTGCCGTCCAGAGGTTGTAGACTAAAACTCCCATCAACCCTGACCATTGGTCTTGGCGGTTAGAGATGATGGGAGCTGTACCCCAAACATCTGGATGGCACCATGTTCGCTACCCAACTTCCTTTAATAGGACTATATAAAAGCTGGGATGGAACCAGTCTTTATGCTGCTTCCTGTTGGAGGTCCTTTTATGATGTTTCTGTGTCCCACAGGAAAAGAAGATATATTGTTTGAACTGTAGACTCCAGTTAGAGCTTCCTCTCATCAATGGAAAAACCCAGCATTTTGCCATAGCTATGATTAGGCACATTCCCTGCCTCCTGCCAAAGTAGTAGCAAAGACAAGAGTTAATCTTTTAACAGGGCTCTTATTTTATGCAGAAAATGTGGGTTGGTTTATAGTTGCTGTTTTTAGTTTTTGAACATTTACAGAGCAATCTGTATTCAGATGTTACATTCAAAGGGCTTACTCCCAGGTTAAATGTGTGTATAGAAGTACACCCCCCAAAAAGTGATGCCCACTATAAGCCATCATATAGAACTTCCACGTGTAACTGAGTGCTGGATTTCAGCTGACAGTCTGAGGGGGACAATTTATGGAGATTGACCCTAATAGAACCTGAGGAATGGAATTTTTTGTGTGTGTGTCTACAAAACCAAGCCAGCCTCAGCATCACCTCATCGGCAATCACTCGTGGCAGAGAAAGATAGTCTTCTAAGATACTTTGGTTGGAAGATGCCTGTGCGTAAATTTGTTTTATGTGGGGAGATTGGCACACAACGATCAACACACAATCTTGACAGAAAAAGGCTTTGATCCAATGGCATTGGAAGTCTTCTATCTGCTGCAGCCTTCATCTGCCTTCACAGCCGTTGTAACATACACATTGTTATCCTCCACCTGTTCTGCAGATGAGGACATTGTTGGATCATTCTTTGTTTGGTCCCTCTCCCTTGACCCGCCATGGGTGACCCTGCTGGGAGTACATGACTCCCGATGGCATCGCTCATAGGGTTCACTGGAACACGCCAGCCCATTCACCGCTACAAGGTGATGATCCATGGAGTGGGAGCACCACCTTTAGCCAGTGGACGACACTGCAGGGTTGTCTTAAGCGAATCCCTCTCGGGTATAATGCCCCCCCTCCCCGCAATGCAACGTAGTGCACCTGCACTGGCTGGGAGGACTATTTTTAGAAAAAGCTTAGAAAAAGCGCTATTTTACGCCGGGAGTAGAAGAGAATACGCTGGTGTCCAATCACAGCTGGATTTCTTCGCTTCCTATGAACAAATAACTCACTTTTGCTCTGAGTGAATTTACAAATGCTTCCAAAGAAAACTCGGACGTTTCCTTCCCACAGAGGAAACTCCTCCGTCTATGGTTTGTTTACGTTGGTCATCTGCTAGTTACCAAAGGGGGAGTAAAGGCTGGCTGCACTGCAGTTCCTTCCGGTGGCATCCAGGAACTATTTCCTCTGCTGTGTCCGTTCTTGACTCCTCCTCTCAAAGGGAATGCTCTTTTCTTCCGCCCGTGTGCCCTTGACTACTGCCTGCTCTTCCGCCCGGGTTTGCTCCCTTTCCACCATGGGTCCCCCCCCGGCTTCGTTGCCAGGCCTTTCGGTTCCCCCTTTCGGCTCCTTTCCCGTCTCGTTCGCCATGCCCGGTTCTTCGTTGTCGCGGCCCGGTCCGGCCGCAGCAGCATCGCCCCAAGTCTCGGTCTTCCCTTCTCCGCAGGAACTGGGCTCAGCGCTGGCCCAGCTGGTAGCCCAGCGGGAGGCTCAGTCCGGGCCTGGAGGGCGTTTCTCCCTGGGCCTGTCAGGTGGCAGCCTGGTGCGCATCCTGGCCCAGGAGCTGCCCGCCGCTGCTGCTTCCCCTGCCCGCTGGCTCCTGGCTTTCGTGGACGAGCGCCGGGTCCCCCTGAATGACCCCGAGAGCAACTACGGTGCCTACAAGGTGTCTTTTTAAGGGGTTCGTTGGGCGGACCGCGAGGGGAACTGAACTGGGGGTTGGGGGATGGGTTGGTGCTCTCTATGGGGCGCGTTTCCTAGGAGATTTCCCCTGGGAAAGAATCACGACTCTTCTTCCCAGTAGCAGGGACGTGATTGGCCCCACCCAGTGCTGATAATCAGGGTAAAGCAGGGATAGGGTGGCTTGGGTCTTTTATGGTCTGCTTTTTTTCTTTTGACCCTATCAGTTCAGGATCTCTTAACAGTTAAGGCGAATCATGCTTAGCCCTGGAAATGCCTTATTAGACTACACCACGGTCCACCGTTCTTTGCAAGAACCACAGTCATCATTTTATGTATTTCTGTCATGCCTTTCCATAAAAATGTTCAAAGCTGCTCACACAATAAGATAAAACAAAAATGTTGAAGATGGCTTATGTAATAAAATGCAATAATCATAGTAATGCATAATCCATAATCCATCGTAATGCATAATCCACAGAAATTGGTGGGCTGCTGGGGGGATTGTTGCCCTCCTTTTGTACATTCTTGCAATAAAGCAGGAGGTGCTCAGTCTCACTGCTTAATGCCCTTTAAGATGGGGTGGACTGACTTCAGATGTGTGTGAGATGTGCATGTGTGTTTAACTAGAGTCACTATGGATGTTAAACATCCTTGGGTGTTAAATTTGCAACTCAGGATCTCTTAACACTTCAGATAACAGCTAATCTGTGTTACACAGTCCTGAGAATGCACCTTGTCATAAAAATATAAGAAATGCCGTGTAGGACCCCATCCAAAATCCGCTTCATCCACCATCCATGTATAAGACAGCAGCCATTAAACAGTCCAGCAGACTGATACAGTGTGGTCTATTTTCTTTCTAATTATGTGATAATGTATGAAAATGCTTACATTAGGGAGAGAAGCCAATTTCTTCCAGATTCCTATTCCTTCCGTAACACCTAGGACTTGTGGTTTAATTGTTGGCCTCCCTCCAAAGCATTTGGAGATAAGGTATATATGGGAATAGCCCCCTGCCCTAACAGACTCTTATCTTGAGTTCTACTTCCTCTCTCTCTCTCTCTCCACCCATCTTGAACAGCTTGCCTGGCAGGCAGAAATATGTAGCTTTTGTTCACATGGAACTATATGGATGGAGAAGCCCTGTTTTTAATCTTAATTTTATTATTTATTTATGTAGCACTATTGATGTAGTTTACAAAGTATCATAAGCAAAAAAGAAACAGGCCCCTGTTGCAAGGTGCTTACCGTTTTTTAACAAGGATGGGGGGGGAAGAGAGGCAAGTCGCATGATGATTTCATTGTTTGGTACAAAAGGTTGGAGAGAATTAAGCCTGGTAAACTACTTTCCTTCGTTATTGTTAGGTGACTTATGGCTATTTATTTCAGACGTATCTCCTTTCTAAAATTGCTGTACCTGAGGACCAAATTGTTGTTATCAACCCTTCGCTACCAGTAGAAGAGGCGGCTGTGGATTATGCTGCAAAACTGAAAGAGGTACAGTTGTGTGTGTGTGTGTGTGTGTGTGTGTGTGTGTTTCAGACAAGCACCCTTGTTGGGATGTGAATCTTTGTGTGTTGAGAACTTATGGACTAGGCCACATTGGTTAGAATGACTGTTAATTCCAAATCCTAACTTTTGAATTGCTGGTCAGAGTTCCTCCTAGTCTGATCTGTTCCTTTGCCATTAAACGTGCTGAGGACCTTCTTGGTGATGGTAGCCAAGTTATGGAATGCTCTCCCCAAAGAGGCCTGCTTGATGCCCATGTTAGGAATTTTTTGATGTTAGGTGAAGAACTTTTTGTTCTCCCATGCTGTTTAAAAATTCCATGCTTTTTAAATGCTATGCTTTTTAGTTCTTAGAACTATTTCACTTTTCCCTTATTGGTTTTTAATGCTGCTTTTATTGTGTTTTTATGTTGATGTATGGTTGTTGCTGTTTTTACTACTTTTTGTTAATTTAATCTGATGCTGCATTTCTACCTTGATTTTATTTATATTATTAATTTTTAATTTGTGAACTGTTGCCCAGAACACACAGTTGATTAAGTACCGTATATTCCAGCGTATAAGACGACTGGGCGTATAAGACGACCCCCAACTTTTCCAGTTAAAATATAGAGTTTGGGATATACTCGCCGTATAAGACTACCCCTGCTTATGACATGCAGGTACTTAGCAGGAAAACTGTCACTTATAAACTTATAAATATTAATATTTGGATTGTCCAGTTGTTTTGTTTTTGTGCCTAGGAATTACCACCAAAAACTGGGGAAAGATGTGAGAAATCTTTTTTTGAAAAGCAACATTAAATGCCTAGACTCTAGTTTCCAACACTATGGAGTATTTATTGATTGATTAAGAGAATTTATATCCTGCCCTTTTGCTGTTAAAAACAGAGCTCAGCTTACAAATATAGTAAAAACAATAAAAATACACAATCAGAGAAAAACAAGCCAAAATGTTAGGAAAAGGAGTCTTTCACACCACATGCTCAGTTCTAAATACTGTTGCAGCAAGTTTTACAAGTTCCTCCAGTATTCCACTGGTGCAGGCACTCAGACATTCAAAGTACTGTATGTTTCTTAGGTTTTATAAAAGCAGAGCTTTGCTTAACTCAAAATTTCTTCTCCCTTTGATAACCACATCTACACAGGTTCCACCTCCATACTCAAAATGAAACTGAGCCTGGAAGTGTACAACAACCCCACACATACCTTGCTAATTCGATTATCAATGCCAGGATGTCTGTCTTATCGACTACTCTCCTGCTCCCCCCCCCACACACACACCGGGCATCATGAAAGACCCAGTCCTGGGCTCAGAAAGAAAATAAATATCTGGTCCTCTTCAAAGTATTGATAAGCCTCTTGTTTTAATTGAAATAATAATTATAAATTCTTGTTCTTATCACTAATGGGAGTTAATTATCTTGCATATGCTGCTGTTGCTTCTATGGCTGTAACGGAGTGAGGTTAAAGATATGTGAAATGCAAATAGGAAAAAAAAATACAGAAGGCAGTAACACTTTCCTAAATGTAATACCATACCAACCACAACAAGATTCCTATAAGGCAAAAAACTAAGCATCTCACAACCAGTCAGGATTCCTAACCAAAAATATGATAAATGAAGAAATATTTATATAAGCATAACTATCAAATATATTTATTATTTACACAAACTGTAAAGATATTTATAGTGCAATCCTAAATTTATTTATTCAGAAGCAAGTCCCAGCGTATTCAATGGGGCTTACTCAAACAGGGACAGAAATGCAACCTCAAGTGATAAGCAACTTCATTCACACAACCCAAAATTCCGAATCATGCCACTTTACACTGTTTTGCAACTGTTTATACTTGTTTTTATGGTTATTGGATTTTAAATGGCTTTATTTCTTTTTGTGAGCTGCCTTGGTTTCCAACCCTACCTCACAGGGGTGTTGGAAAGACTCCATACACACACGCACACACTGCAGATGTATAAATACATACAGCCCATATAATAGTTTATTGTCAAACCAATTGGTCATTGCAGAAAAATCAGTATTAGTTTTTTAAAAATCAGTATTAGTTTCCTACAGAATAAAAACTGCAATACCTAAGTAAGCCCTGCCTACTTGCTTTAAAATAGGACTTGGGGGGGGGCAGAAAGAGAACACAAACACAATTCTTTTTTACATTCACTCCAAAGTCCCATTGATTTTCAGCACATTCATAATCATGTCTACTCAAAAGTAATTCCTACTGAATTCAATAGGATTTACTTTGGACATATGGGATTAGCACTGTTTTTACCCCCAAAAGCAACTATTGGGAAGGTTTTCAAAACACTGCCCAGGATCTGACTCCTACACACAACAGGGGGAAAAACTGAAATGTATATACCTACCCAATTTATGAGATTTTCAGATAAACAGGAGGGGAAACCACCATTTACTGGCCTCGCAATGAAGTTTTGCAGACACTGCCACCAAACAAACACTTCACTGATTAGCTGAAATCCTGAATGGGCGGGGTTAAAGCTACGAAGTGCTATACAGTAGTTTAAAAAAAGATTTAACGGGGGGGGTGCCTGACGTTTTTATATATATCTCGAGAACCGCACCACCTAGAAACTTAATTTTTTTTTTAAATGAAAGCTGAGAATCCGGGCCACCTAAGGGGCTAGCCGGGCGCCAGGTGGCATGCTTAGAATCCGGGTAAAACCCGGCTATCCGGGCAATATGGCAACCCTAATAAGACGACACCCGGCATATAAGACGACCCCCGACTTTGGAGAAGATTTTCCAGGGTTAAAAAGTCGTCTTATACGCCGGAATATACGGTAGTCGTATTGATTGTGAAATTAAACAAATAACATTCTAGGGCATCTGGTATAAGTTTTGATGAGCGAAAAACTCTGATTCATTGGGTGGAATACTGAGCCTAGTGACCAGCTTGTTCAATTCAGATTTCTAGCTGGTCCCCTTTTCAAAGCCCCAGGGGCAGGTGGCAATAGATTGGTTAGACAATATAGTGTTCAATGAAAATCAGCTGAAATCCAGCCTAAATGAAGTTTTTACATATCTAAAATGTTCAGGTTAGCAATATTTATTTATGGCATTTATATACCACTTAATCAGCAGTATTTCTAATTAGTTACATAAAAATAAACCATACAGAAAATAAAACAATAAAAATCATCATAAAACTAACTAGAAACCCAAGTACTACCTCAAAATGCCTTCTGGAATAAGAAAGTCTTTGCCATGTGCTTGAAGTTCATTAAGGAGGGTACCTGTCAAATTTCAGTCAGGAGGGAGTTGGGCTTGGGCCCACTATACTGAATGCATGGCTTCTAGTAGTTGCGAGCTGTGCATGTGAGCCATGGAGGACCACCAACTGAGTATCTTGGTGAATGGGCAGAGATATAAGGGATCCGTTGATTTTTAAGATATACTGGACTTAATGGCCTTGTAAGTTAACACAGAAACCGTGAATCTGGCCTGGTAACATATGGGTAACCTGGTAACATATTCCCCCTCAATCACTATTACTGAAGACCTACAGCACTTTACAGTTTGAGATGATATGGAAATGTTGGGTTCTGCTTTTTGCCATCATGTACTGTATAAAAGACACTCGGGACTAGGAAATTCATGCCAATACGATTTTTAAAGGGTGCTTTCTGTCAAGCACTTGAAACCTAAACTCTGTACATCCATACTGCAAAGCACTCTGACAGAAAATGGAACACCTTTTATTGCAAGAGGGAACATCAAGTCCCCATCCCCTCGTAGTTAAGTTTCTCTTACAATAATCAGGTAGCTGAAACATCAACATAGTTTACCTCATAAATAGTGTTCCAAGGCATCAGATGCTTGGGAAGACTGGAGTGACTGAAGCAGAGGGAGAATTTGTAGTGGCTGCCTGGGAAGAGACCCTTCAAGCAACTTTGAGGTCATGGGCAAGATATGGATTATGACCTCACCATAGAGGCCAGCACTATAACATAAAGCAAGCAAAACCTAACGGGGAGGAGATGTTGGGCTGTGGAAGCTCTGCACTTCCTTCACACTCTTGTATCGAGCCTTGAAAGGCCTTCTGGAAGTAGTCAGGAATGGGCATCTCTGCTGGCTAAACAAATTGTGTTTTTTTCCTGGCTTGACCTCTTGAAGGTTGGGAACACTTTGGAAAAATGGTGGTGAGGTGAGGTCTTCCCTCTGACGCATGGGAGAGTTGCTTGTCCCTTGTCAGAGCACGCTCGTTCCCAAGGAATTAGTCCCCTGGCTCTTGCTTTTATATCGTCTCTTTGTGCCAGTCAAAAGACCTTTTTTCCTTTGAGGCTTTTTATCATCTGGAGGAGTCTTTCTCATGGACACATTTTTTTACTGCTGCTTTTATCCTGCCGTCAGGATTTTGCTGATGTTTTATTGCACTTTTATTTTAAGCTCTGTAAACTGCTCTGATAATTGCATATAGAAGGGCAGTATTAAACATTGCATCTACATACAGATTGACGTGCTCCGCCCTTCCCTGCCTGTGTTTTTGCCTTGCAGGCCTTTCAAGGTGAGGATATGCCTGTGTTTGACCTCTTGATCTTGGGAGTAGGACCAGATGGGCACACTTGCTCGCTCTTTCCAGACCATCCTCTCTTACAGGTGAGCCAGGGGGAATGGAGCTGCCATGAAATGTTGATCCGCTTCTCTCTTGGGTGGGTGATCGGTGTATGCCAGGGGCGGGGAACCTCAGGCCTGGGAGCTGAATGCGGCCCTTCCGGTCTCTCTTTCTGTCCCTCGAGACTCTCTCCAGGCCACGCCCCTCCCCGCCTCACACCCGCCGTGGATGTTTTTGCCTGGCTGGAATGCGTCCTGGAGCCCTGATAATGCCTCTTGCTTGCCTGGATGCAAGGCAGAGAGGGGTGTGTAGAAACGACTGTCCTATCCAAAGGTTAAATTCACATTCATGGTTCTGTCCATTTTTGCCTCTGGCCCCGCCCAGCACAGGCATGTGACCCCTGGGAGGTTTCTGTCCATCCGTCCGCCCGTCATCCGTCCACCCGTCATCCGTCCATAATCTAATCATCCATCCCTCTATCCTCCCTCTATCCTCTACCCCTCTACCTAATCTATGTCTAATCTATTGTGTTTATATCCCACCCTTCCTCCAAGGAACTCAAGGTGGTGTATATGGTTCTCCTCCCTCTCCATTTTCTCCTCACAACAACCCTGTGAGGTAGGTTCGGCTGAGAGACTGTGACTGGCTCAAGGTCAACCAGCAAACTTCATGGCTGAGTGGAGATTTGAACCCTGGTCTTCCAGGTCCTAGTCCAACACTATAACCCCACCACACTGCTCAGAAGGGAAGGTGGCCCTCTAGCTGGAAAAGGTTCCCCTGGTGTGTGCCATTTTGCTGGAAGGGGTTGTGCCTCGTGAATAAGAAGAAAGTGGAAGGGGGGTGTCTACCCGGCCAGTTATTCTCAGCAGCTGAGTGGAGTCGCATTAAGGCATACCGGTATCTTGCTCTGCCCTGAAGACAGGTGGCCCTTCTAAAAGAGATGCCTTCACCAACACCCTGACAGTGGATTTTGTTCTGGCGGTGACAAGAGGGAATTCATTGAGACTGAGAGCTAGCCTTTACTCTGGCACTGGCAACTCAGAGCGGAGCTAGCCACCCACTGAGTCTCTAGGTAAAAAACTTTTTCACCCCAAGGGCCATCTTCTCTTCTGAGCAGCCTTCTGGGGGGCCACATGCTAGTGGTAGGTGGGGCCAGAGGCAAAAGTGGGCAGAATCATAAATGTGCATTTTGCCTTTGTACACTAGGCTGATTTCTATGCACACCCCTCTCTATCCTCCGTTCAGGCAAGCAAGAGGCATTAACAGAGATTAAGGAGAAGTTCTAGTCGGGCAAAAACACTCAAGGAGAGGGTGAAGCAGCACTGGTCAGGGATGCAGCTTGGGAAGGCTGTGGCCTGGGGAGAATCCCAAGAGTCAGGTAGAGAGGCCTTGAGGGCCATGTTTGCTCCCCAGGCCTGAGGTTCCTCATACCTTTTCTAGATCAAGGGTAAGGATCTTGTGGTCATCCAGATGTTGCTAGACTCCAGCTCCCATCAGCCCCAGCTGGCAATAGCCAGTGGTCACGGATGATGGGAGATGTAGTCCAGCAACATCTATAGGGTCATAGGCCTGCCCTAGGTGCTGTAGTGCAATGACAGGCTGATTGCCAATAAAACAGACCTGGCGGGTTAAAAGAAATAATCTGTCTTACACTAAACTGCTGCCCTGGGTCCCTTTGGGAGGAAGGGTGGGGTAGAAATTCAATACATAAATAAAATCTGGATACTGCAAAGGGACTGGCAGAATGTGTGCTCAGTTTTGTAGTCTGATTCAATTCCCCCTTTTTAAAAAAAAGTATGTATATGCCATTGCTGAATATAACTCTAGTTCACAATATCTATTGTGTAAAAAATAAATAAATCAGGGAGGTTTCTCCTGTGAATAGTTGCGATTACCCCAGACTCTACGGAGTGTGAACCAGAAGTTGACCACAAATGATTGCACCTGCTGCGTTTATAAATTTATCTAATTAATTAATTAATTATTGGATTCCGCTCCATAGCTGAAACTCTCTGGGCGGTTTACAACAACTAAAATCATTAAAAACAAATATACAAATTTAAAAACACATTTTTAAAAAACAATTTAAAAACATGCTAAAATGCCTGGGAGAAGAGGAAAGTCTTGAACTGGTGCCGAAAAGATAACAGTGTTGGCGCCAGGTGCACCTCGTCAGGGAGATCATTCCATAATTTGGGGGCCACCACTGAGAAGGCCTTCTCCCTTGTTGCCACCCTCCGAGCTTCCCTTGCAGTAGGCACCCGGAGGAGGGCCTTGGATGTTGAGTGTAGTGTATGGATGGGTTTGTGTTGGGAGAGGCGTTCCCTATTGTGGTCCTAAGCCGTGTAAGGCTTTATAGGTTAAAGCCAGCACCTTGAATCGAGCTCAGAAACATACAGGCAGCCAATGCAAGCGGGCCAGAATTGGTTTTATATGTTCGAACCGTCTGGTCCCTGTTACCAATCTGGCCGCTGCATTTTGCACAAGCTGCAGTTTCCAAACCGTCTTCAAAGGCAGCCCCATGTAGAGTGCATTGCAGTAATCTAACTTGAAGGTTACCAGAGCATGGACAACTGAAGCCAGGTTATCCCTGTCCAGATAGGGGCATAGCTGGGCCCCCAACTGAAGTTGGTAGAAGGCACTCCGTGCCACTGAGGCTACCTGACCTCAAGTGACAGAGATGGTTCTAGGAGAACCCCCAAGCTACGAACCTGCTCCTTCAGGGGCAGTGTAACCCCATCCAGGACAGGTTGGACATCCGCCATCTGGTCAGAAGAACCACCCACTAGCAGCATTTCAGTCTTGTCTGGATTGAGCCTCAGTTTATTAGCCCTCATCCAGCCCATTATTGCAGCCAGGCGCTAGTTCAGCACATTGACAGCCTCACCTGAAGAAGATGAAAAGGAGAAATAGAGCTGTGTGTGTCATCAGCATACTGATGGCAACGCACTCCAAAGCTCTGGATGACCGCACCCAACGGTTTCATGTAGATGTTGAACATGAACATGTTTCATGTAGATGTTGAACCCCATACTGGAGAATCCAGGGTGCCCAGAAATGTTCCCCAAGCACCACCTTCTGGTGCCGACCCACCAAGTAGGTGTGGAACCACCGCCATGCAGTACCTCCCACTCCCAACTTAGCCAGTTGTCCCAGAAGGATACCATGGTTGACAGTATCAAAAGCCGCTGAGATATCAAGGAGAATCAACAGAGTCACACTCTCCCTGTCTCTCTCCCGACAAAGGTCATCATACCAAGGCTGTTTCTCTGCCAAAACCAGGCCTAAAACCTGACTGAAATGGATCCAGATAATCGGTCTCATCTAAGAGTGTCTGGAGCTGGCCTGCCACCACTCGTTCAAGGACCTTGCCCAGGAATGGAACATTTGTGCAACATTTCCCTAAAATTATTAATCAAACACCTCTCTCCTTCAGCACAGCTTACATTACAGGGTAGAAAAGCAAAGCAGCCCAAGTAAGGATTGGAAGAACAAAGTAACAAAAAGCACAACCGCAAACAATTCCAAAGAGGAAGAAAAACGGAAGACATCGGAAAAAGCCAATGTGGCTACACGGAAGACTGGTGGAGGAGGTAAAAGTAAAAAAGAGCATGTATAAAGAATGGAAAGAAGGACGCATCACCAAGGAAGAGTACCGATGAGCGGCTCGGGGTTGCAGGAATAGCGTAAGGAAAGCTAAAACCCAGAATGAGCTGAGGCTGGCAAGGGAAGCGAGGAACAACAAAAAGGGGTTTTTCAGATATGTTCAAAGCAAGAGAAAGACCAAGGAAACGGTGGGACTGCTGCTCAATGAGGATGGCAAAATGTTGACAGATAACAAGGAAAAAGCAGAACTGCTCAACGCCTATTTTGCCTCCGTTTTCTCCCAAAAAGGGAACAGTGTGCAACCTTGCATCAGTAGTAATCTCAGTAAGGGGTCGGGATTGCAGTTCGAGATTGATAAGGAGATAGTCAGGAAATACCTAGTTAACCTAAACGAGTTCAAATCTCCAGGGCCTGATGAACTGCATCCCAGAGTATTGAAGGAACTTGCGGATCTACTCTCAGAACCTCTTGCCATCATCTTTGAGAAATCATGGAGAATGGGAGAGGTGCCGGAGGATTGGAGACAGGCAAACGTCGTCCCGCTCTTTAAAAAGGGTAAAAAAGAAGATCCGGGGAATTACAGGCCAGTCAGTCTGACTTCAATACCGGGAAAGATATTAGAACAGATAATAAAAGTGTCCATTGGCAACTATCTAGATGACAATGCTGTGATTAGTAGGAGCCAGGATGGGTTTGTCAAGAAAAAATCCTGTCAAACTAATCTCATCTCTTTTTTTGATCGGGTCACTAGCTTAGTAGATGGTGGAAATGCTGTAGATGTCATCTATCTAGATTTCAGCAAAGCATTTGACAAAGTCCCCCACGACCTTTTGATTAGCAAACTGGTCAAACGCGGACTACATGGAAATACTGTCAGGTGGATTCACAACTGGTTGGAAAACCGTACTCAAAGAGTGGTTGTCGGTGGCTCTGCTTCGGACTGGAAGGAGGTTTCGAGTGGAGTGCCACAGGGTTCTGTCCTGGGGCCGATACTCTTCAACATTTTTATCAATGACTTAGATGATGGGGTGGAGGGAAGCCTTATGAAGTTTGCGGATGATACGAAACTGGGAGGGATAGCTAACACAATGGAAGACAGGAATAAAATCCAAAGGGACCTGGATAGACTAGAAAATTGGGCTGAAATTAATAAAATGAAATTCAATAAAGACAAATGCAAGATTCTGCATTTAGGCCACAAAAACAAAATGCATGGGTACAGGATGGGAAATACCCGGCTTAGCAGTAGTGCGTGTGAGAAGGACCTTGGAATTGTAGTGGATTGCAAGTTGAACATGACCCAGCAGTGTGATGCTGCGGCAAAAAAGGCAAACGCGGATTTGGGCTGCATAAACAGAGCTATAATTTCCAGGTCGAGGGAAGTAATAGTCCCACTATATTCTGCATTAGTCAGGCCTCATCTGGAATACTGCGTTCAGTTCTGGGCGCCTCATTTTTTAAGAAAGATATAGACAAGTTGGAGCGGGTTCAGAAGAGGGCGACGAGGATGATAGCCGGTATGGAGAACAAGTCTTATGAGGAAAGGTTGAAGGAACTTGGCATGTTCAGTCTGGTGAAGAGAAGGCTGAGGGGTGACATGATTGCACTCTTTAAGTACCTGAAGGGCTGTCACATAGAGGAGGGTACAGATTTGTTCTCTGCTGCCCCAGAGGGTAGGACTAGGTCTAATGGTTTTAAGTTGCAGGAGCGTAGATTCAGATTGGACATTAGAAGGAACTTCTTGACAGTAAGGGCAGTTCGGCAATGGAACCGACTGCCTAGGGAGGTGGTGGGATCCCCTTCGCTGGATGTCTTCAAGCAGAGGCTGGACAGCTATCTGCGGGAGATGCTCTAGCTGTGGATTTCCTGCTGTGAGCAGGGGGTTGGACTCGATGGCCTACAAGGCCCCTTCCAACTCTATGATTATATGATTCTATGAAACTAGAAATGTCTTGAAATCTAGAGTGAATGAACTAAATGCAACAGCCTGGCATAAAAACATGTGAAAATAATCGTGATTAGTTTTCATTAAAACCTATGTATTGGCTGCACAAGTCTTTAGCTAGCCCTGATCGCTCATTCTCAGGCTTGTAGCCATTTTGGTCTTGGTACCCAAGACATAACAACTCATAGAGGATGCTAGGTACTGATGGATAGGATCAAAGCATTTTCTTGTTACACTCTCTTGGGTACTGCCCAGATGTTTACTCTCCTTCCCTTTCTCTTTGCCTCGCACCATCTGCTTTTATCAAACATATGACCCTGGATCCCTCCTCTCTCCCTCTGCTACCTTTACCCTAATAACTCCCTACACTAAGGTGGAAATTTAAGGTTATTTGAAACTTATCTTTAGGGATTATCGACCATTTTAAAGATTGGCTACTTAAGCATCTGCTTTCTAACTGATTAATGTTAGGTTAAATTTAAATAAATTTGCATTGTACCAAAGCTTCAATGAAGGTGCCTTTTTGAGATGTTGGAGAAAATATATGGGGACTTTTCAGCTTAATAATGTGGCAATTAGAAGGAAGAACCATATTATTTTCTTTTTCATTCCCTGTTACATTAACACAAGAACCAAAATAGTTTCAGGAATTTGACAAGAGAGCCAACTCACAATCTCCCAGATTAAAACTGCATCCACTAATGTATCAATTTAAGTTTTAATGGATGAAACAGTTCAAAGCTTATTGTTCCAGTGTTTGTGTACTTGTGCATGCATTGATGAGGACCTTGATTTAAAAAAAAAATTACATCAAAAGCAATGCATCAATTTTCCAACATTTTGAAATTTGGGGGAGTGAGCAAGTAATTTAGATACGGTTTTAAATTTACCTTGCAAGTATTGAAGTTCAATAAACAGTCACCTGAAAACTATGTTGAGGCATCCATTAGAAGTTGAAACTTTTCAAAATAGAAAAAAAATTGCCATTTTTGTTGTTGTTGCTCCTACTGAAAAAATCCTGTAAAAAAAAAAAAGGAAATGACATCACTTCCCAGCCAGAGGGAGAAGCATCGAAACTGTTAGATACCAGCCTTGCATGGCCCTGGAATAATGTCAACCTAGATAAAAGCATTGCGCTTCTAGGGGCCACTGTGGATCCCCTCCCCCAACTTGGGGCATGCTGATATTACTCTTTATTGCACTGCTGGTTCAGACGAGTGATGTTGATGCAGCAGGGTTAGAAATCACTGGTTGGATTTTCTACTCCCTTATCCCTGAGGGCTTAGAAGAAGTGAAACATGTAACAATGACACACTTGCATGTAACAGTTTAATGCTGGAGTGATGACAATCTCCTTGGCCTACAGGAGTGTTTCAGAAGCATCTATGCTGTGATTGAAGTGCACGCATGGAAGCTGCACCAAGAATGACCCAAAAAGATGCAGAAACAGGCTGCCAAATTAAACAAGCAAATCCCAAACTAAGCTATTTTGTTCATCCCAGGGCATTTCTTTATAGATTTTTTGGGGGGGGGGTATTGAGAATACCCCTTTAGTTTAGCGAGACCCACAAGCCACTCCCCATCTACACTTGTTCTTCCAATTATGGACAAAGAAGTCTCTGCAAATGCACCCTAAGAGTGCCAGTCCATCGCTTCCCCTGTTTTTGATGTATCCCTTTGTTCCTGTGCCCATTTCTTTCTGTTCAGACAGCATGAATTTTGAGCACACACTTGTGGCTGGAGAAGCAAGAAAGTATCCAACGTAGAAGAAATCAGTGTCCATTTTTTAGGCACCAGCTTACCTTTCCCAAGCTGAAAAACATTTCAAATTCCTAACTGCAATCGTTGCTTCTTCTAAGCACCTGGGCAACCAGATTCCTGGTCGTTTTCTAATCTAGAATACTGCCAGGACTTCAGTTGGTTGTTACTTGTTTACTGTCATGCATATATAGTAGGGCCCCGCTTCTCGGTGCCCTGCGTTTTGACGTTCTGCTAATACGGTGCCAGCGGGGCAATCAGCTGGAGCTCCCCGCTCTCCAGCTGATCATGCTGGAGCAGAGGAAGATCAGCTGATTTCCTCTTCTGGCGCAATCAGACTCCTGCGCTTGAGCTGATTGCGCCGGAGAAGGAGAAGATCAGCTGTAGATCAGATCTTCTCCTCCAGTGTGATCAGACTCCCGCGCTGGAGCTGATCGTGCCGGAGGAGGAGAAGATCTACAGCTGATCTTCTCTGGCGCGATTAGCGGGTTAGGTTCCAGACCACTGCACTACAGCTGATCTGCTTTTTGGCAGTTTTCGCTTTTCAGCAGGGGTCTGGAACCTAACCTGCCATATAAGTGAGGCCCTATTGTATGTGTGTGTATATGTGTGTGTATATGTATAATATATATATATATTATATAGTCATACCTAGCCTTCCTCTTTCGCCCTTGTGTTTAATCTTGCTCAACCTTTCTGCACTCCCAGCCACCTGATCTACACCCTGTTTCATTTCTGGGTAAAGACATGAATTTGCATGCTTTCTTCACATTCTTTAAAGACTGGCTGGCTGGCGTCTTCTTAAGACTTTGAGAACTAATAAGGCCTGGTTGCTATGCACAGAGGCAACAGAAACGTAGACACTAGTGTTTGCCTAGACAAAATATGTAGGCTTGATCTTGAGACCGGGTGCTTGGCTTATTTCACTGTTTGCCAGCAATGTGCTTGAGCAGAACTTTGTGGAGGTCCTTTTCAGTTCAGTGTTTGGTGCGATACAGCCTGTACAAGGTTGTGCCATAATACCCCTACTCTCCCCTACTTTCGTGTTTATACCCTCTTTCCTTTGGCAGGAGCGGGAGAAGATAGTAGCTGCCATTAGCAATTCTCCAAAGCCGCCCCCGGAGCGGATCACGCTGACCCTCCCGGTGTTGAATGCAGCTCGGAGTGTGGTGTTTGTTGCCACTGGGGACAGCAAGGCAGCTGTGATTAAGGTAACTTGCATTATATGGCTTCATTCTCAAGTATTTCTTAGTGCACCAGATTTTACACACCCATTTGAGAAGAGAGACTGTGGTTAGATGAGTTGGTAGGTGCCAGGAATCTCTCAAGCTAGACTACCTAGTACAGCTAGGTTTATATCAGGTGGGGAACCTATGGCCCTCCAGATGTTTTTTCCAGCTACAATCCCCAAAAGAGAGGCTGACTGTTAAACCGCTCTGGCCACTGGAGCTCTGTGAGAGGAATAGGGCGTCTCCTAACAACTCTCAGCACCCTTCACAAACTACACTTCCCAGGATTCTATGGGTGAAGCTATGACCGTTTAAAGTGGAAATAATGTCTGGCGTGGGTATAGCCCCCTGATTAGCCAAGCCAAACAGCTGTTAGTCTGCCTTTTAGAACACTGATAGTTGGTTCTTACTGAGCATGCCTGCGCTATCATAGACTCCCAAGTTAATTTTTTTAAATTAAGTAAAAGTCAGCCATGCATTTTTTTAACTTTTAAACTGCGGAAGGTCAGAGTGTGGGACAAGGTCAGTAATGGGATTACAGGTACTCTGTGAACATGGCTGATTTTTAATTAATTTCAATGAATTATGAGACCACTGACAAAAAAAAGTCCAATGGGGCCTGGATTTTTTTTCTTGTTTTAGACTTTGAAGTCTGGATTTTGTTTGAGTGTTTTGTGTATTGCCATGGAAACTTAGAGGGTTGTTAAGCAAGTGTTTCTGAGTTCAGGACTGTAAGCTTTGTAAGCTTTTGTTTTGAAATGCGTTTATGGGAAGCAGCAGCGTGGCAGGGGAGGGTATTTTCAATTTAACTTGGCAGAATGTGAAAAATCCATGCTGGCTACAGTATATAGCCACTTCTGGCTACAAAACACCCTTGTGTCCAAACCACTAAATCTACTACATCCTACCTGGATTCAAATACATTTCCAATTCAGCAGATAGCAAGGCTGATATTCATGCTGAACTAAGGGTGGTATTAAGCTGTCATGCCATGCCCCATTAGCACAAGGATTTCTGCATGTGCCATGGGACTTCCCTCACTCTCCTCCCCCTGTGCTCTTCCCAAATTAGTTTCAGAGGGTTGGGGGAACCCCTCGAACAGTTTGGCTGGGCACGTGGAGAGGAGAGAGGGAGAACGTCCCATTGCATAAGAAGAAATCCTTGTGGTGGTGGACTGAAAGCCTTAGCAGCATGTTGAATTCAACCCTTCTGTTTTGAAACTCTGAAGGAACTTTAAATCTTAGATTTTGTCAGAGGCAGTGAGCGGGGAGGCAAACTTCTGTCGCTTCAGCTTTGGAATACCGTGCGCAAATGGCTGGATTCTAAGCGATGAGATTCTAACACCCTTTTTTTCTTGGGACAGCGTATTTTGGAAGGTGATGAAGAGAACCCGCTGCCGGCTGCCCTGGTCCAGCCTCATACTGGGAAGCTGTATTGGTTTTTGGATGAGCCGGCTGCGAAGGAGTTGACGATCCCCTTTGAGAAGCACTCCATCTTGTAGAAGCTCATGTCCCGCAATCTTTTCAGGTTGGGGAAAGTCCATTGAGTGCGGGTTGTGGGGTAGAGCCCAGCCTGCTAGCATTCCAGGTCACGGTCTCCTCGTCTGGTCGTAGCCCTCAGGAGCGGCACTAAACTAACACTCTTTTTTTCTTCCTTCCCCTTTTTTTACATTTTACAAAGTGGTACGTTTGTGGAGCACTCTGTAACCAATATGATTATTTCTTTAGCCAGGACAAAGTGAAGTGGGGGAACACTTGGGTCCAGCTACTAGTCGTAAAGGGAGTAGCAGGGAATGGCGTCTTTATCATGTGAACGGTCTAATGTGGTGTAAAGTGGATGCACAATTAAAAATGTAAATTACAGCCACTTGGGGCTGGCCCAGTGTGTTCCCTTCTTCCGTGTATGGCTTTTATTTAAATGCTAAATTTGGGGAGCAGAGAGGAGTGAAGCCAATCCTCTTTCCTGGACATATCTGCATTGGCACTCATTCTGTATGGATGTTGGGTTAGTATGTGTTTAACACACAACATACCAGTGGAATTCATACGGCCCTTGTCGGCAGCCTATTCGCGGGTCAGTTGGGACTGACTTTGGCTGGAAAGGGTCAAGAGGGGAGATTTAAAAAGCATATTTTACAGCCATAAGGGGTAGGAGCTTGTTTTAAAAATTGAAAGCTGAGATTCTTGGAAAGCTGCTGAATACCATATTAGTTGCTTCTGTGAGATTTTGATACACATATAGTCGTGCCTAAATCTTTCTACATGCAAGCCAGGGGTTCTCATCTCTCCCATAGCCCTTGCATAACCTTTCGTGTGTGTGTGAGTGTGAGAAAAGAGTGAAACAGATTGAGTTGTGTTTCAACCAGGTATTGCTTTGAGCATCTTGGGAAAAGAAAAGCCCAGCCAGATGAATGCATAATTACATCCACACTTGGTTGGTGCTGCTGCTTTTAACTGTCAAAGCAGAGGATGTATGGGGGGAAATGTGTGTTTCTCTTCTGTGTGTTGCAAGAGCAGCTGCTGGCCAAATGTAGAAGTGTGCATTTTGAGGATCCTATCCTGGCCCCCTTTTTATCTGTGGGGGAACATGGATGGTACTGGACATCACAGATGGAGATTGGAGCCATTGTGTGACTAGTGGCTTTTAGCCAGATGAAAATGAGCAAAACAGCTAAAAAGACTATTAAAGTGAGGTGAGAACTCCATTTGTAATAACTATTATCCAAAATACAGGCCAGCAGATCCATGCAGTTTCTGAGGTCCAGTCCTGTTAAGGTCCCCACGAATCTGAGCTCTTCATTCACAGTGCTCGCAACTGAGGTAGGCCCACACCAAGTGGAAATACACCTCACAGTTGGTGATAGTATGGGGTATTCTGTAAGGATCTCTCCATTTACCTATATGTACCATGTACCTATATGTAATGCCCAGGTTGGCTCATATAGGTGTAGGTGGTCTTTTGAGTAGCACAATCCCAAACAGTTTAGGAGTATAACGCTCAATAGCTCCACTTTAAATTGGGTCAAGAAACATATTGACAACCAGTGCAACTGGTACAGAATTGGCGGCACATGCTCTGAATGCCTGGCACCCACAAGCAACTGGGTGGCAGTGTTCTGTCCTAGTTGAAGATTCCGAACAGTCTTCAAAGGCAGCCCTAGAGCCATAGAGGACAAAACAGTAGTCTAGAAGGATGTGACTAGTGCATGGATTTATAACTATTATCTCTCCGTCCAATGATCTCAGGGCAGAGTACATGGTTCATAATACTAGAACTCGTGGACATTCAAAGAAGCTGAACGTTGGAAGATTCAGGACAGACAGAAGGAAGTACTTCTTTACTCAGCGCATAGTTAAACTATGGAATTTGCTCCCTCAAGACGCAATAATGGCCACCATTAATGGCTTTAAAAGAAGATTAGACAAATTCATGGAGGACAGGGCTATCAATGGCTACTAGCCATTGATGGCTGTGCTCTGCCACCCTAGTCAGAGGCAGCATGCTTCTGAAAACCAGTTGCCGGAAGCCTCAGGAGGGGAGAGTGTTCTTGCACTCGGGTCCTGCTTGCGGGCTTCCCCCAGGCACCTGGTTGGCCACGGTGAGAACAGGATGCTGGACTAGATGGGCCACTGGCCTGATCCAGCAGGCTCTTCTTATGTTCTCCACCCACTTTTTTTAGCTTCATAATAACCCTGTGAGATAGGTTAAGCAGAGGGAAAGCAACTGGCTCAAGGCTGAGCCAGTGAGCTTTGTGACTGACTGGGGAGTTGAACCTGGGTCTCCCTAACCTTAAGGGCAAACGAAACGTGTCACCATTCAAACAATTATCATGGTCTTACCCCCTTATATACCCAGTTGATCACTGCACTCTGCAGGTGAGGGCCTTCTGCAGATATCACGTCATTAGGAGGTCTGTTCTGCACAACATAGGAAGTGGGCCTTTAGTGTTGTGGCACCTGCCCTTTGGGAGTTCCTGCCCCTTAAATATTAGACAGGCACCATCTCTATTATCTGAAGACCTCCTCTTTCGACAAGTCTTTTAAGTAGAGACCTTAAAAGGCTCTACATCTGTGCTGAAATTGCTTTTTAAGTGTTTTTTAAAACTTGCTTTTTAAAAAATGTTTTTAATATGTTTTATTTTAATATGTTTTTAAAGATGTTTTGTTTTTGTATGTTTTAAGTCTTTTGTTGTTAAGATGATTTAAAGTGCTTTTTGTGTTGTTTGCCACCCTGGGCTCTTTCTTGGAGGAAAGGCGGGGTATAAATTTAATAAATAAATGAAGTTAGGGTCAAATTCCCATACAATTAACAACCGCATGAATGATATGGGCACTTTCCTCCTGATGCAAATAGGTGCAGGGCCCCTGATCTGGTTGGAATTGCATTGTGGGTGGCAAAGGCCTTCAACCACCATCTGCCAGGGTCCTGATTCACATCACCCTCTTCTACCTCAACATACCCCTCAAACCATTCATGCAATTGCTAATCCACTTGTTCTGCTTTCCCCTGCCCTCACCAGCCTTGTTTTCACCTTCACACCAGCAAAGACTCCAAGATTCCTATGAATTTCCACAAAGCAGGAGCAGGATCTGCAAACTTTCAAGGTGCTTGAGACGTTTCTTGGGGTATAAGTGTTACCTTAAAATACTTTTGCTTTTATATTACACTGCAGGCAGTGGCAACATGGGCGTGCTCCTTGGGCAAAGCATAGAAGGTGCATTGATGAGCTAGAATAATCAAGACTACACAGTAGTCTTATATATATCCTGCCTTTCTGCCATCGTGGAATGTAAGGCCCCATGCGCACTATACATTTAAAGCTATGATACCACTTTAAGGGGTCATGGCTTCCCCCAAAGAATCCTGGGTACTATTCAGGATGCTGAGAGTTGCTATGAGTCCTCACAGAAGTACAATTCTCAGAGTTCCCAGGGAAGAGGACTTGGTTGTTAAACCACTCTGTGAGGGGGAACGAGAGTCTCCTAACAACTCTCAGCACTTTTAACAAACTGCAGTGCCCAGGATTCTTTGGGGAAAGCTATGACTGTTTAGATTGTGCTTTAAATGTACAGTATAGTCCGGGTGGGGCCTAAAACAGTTTTCACATGGGCTTCCCAGGCAATCTTCCATCTCGGTACAGACCCAGGCTTGCTTAGCTTCAGCAAGGCAGCTCTGTCATGTGTCCCCCGACTGTGCTCTGGCTCATTAGCCTCACTGGAGTAGGTTAGACCTTCCCCAGAAGGGAAGCAGCAAACACATTTAGCAAAAGATTGAGGCAGGCGGGGAGAGACACTTCCATCAAGGAAACTGAAATAAGCTTGATTGCAAGGCATCTTCCTCTAGTGCAAGCATTTCCCAAACTGTGGACACAGTTGGGACACAGTAATGCACTGCCCAAAATTAATGCATTGTCCAGTCTATGCCTACTGTAGCAGAGAGATCCTCTCTGTTACCAAAATATGGGCAGTGACATCTCAGGAGCAGGTGTAGTGATGCCCTGGGGTCCCTTGCTGCACCTCATGCTAAGCAAGCAGGCAGGGAGGAGGGCCAGAAACATTGTTCCTCCACAGAAAGCATAGGATAAAGTAGAGGGTGGGATGTGAGGCATCTCAAATAACTAGGCCAGGGATTCCCAAACTGTGGTCCGCGATCTTTATTCAGGTGGTCCATGGCATGATTGTGGATTTGTAGTTGAAGACAGGAGCCGGTACATCCATATTCCTGTTGGCTTTTAATTGTATTTTTATTCCTTTTTTACATTTCTTGTATTGTATTTTATTGTATTTCAGTTTGAATACTATGAAATTCAACTGCCCTGATGTTTTATGATATGGCGGTATAGAAATACTTTTATAAATAAATAAAATGTGTAAGAAACAAAATGAGTAATAAAAATACAACAAAAATCATACAGGATCTAGCACAGTATATTACAATTGCTACAACAGGCAGAAAAATAATTTAGTGGTCTGCCGAGTCCCTCAGCAATTTTCAAGCGGTCCTTGTGTGCAAAAAGTTTGGCAACCACTGAACTAGGCTATCCTATAATTGACAGGAGGATGCCTATCATTGTTCTGTGAGCTCATTGGGAAAATCTACAGGCATCTTTATCAGTGCAGGAGTGAAGTGTGTTTTGGTTTTTAATCCAGGAGAAGACTTGTGCCTCAGGCAATCAAAAGTTTGGGCAACCCTGCAGTAGTACCACTACCTCAGCGGAACCCTTGTAAGTAGAATAGTTAATCCAAAATAGACCTGTTGGCCAATTGAGTTGGCAGAAAATATAGACAGCACACTGGGTGTGAAGACTGAGGGGATCACAGATGGCGAGAAGATTTTGGTCTGGAGCTGTCTCAGAAATGTTCTGACAACATTCAATGGTTGTTCCACATCTGATTTGTCTCCTGGTCTTGAAGGCATATGCCAGTCACTTGTACGGCTGAAACTAAGCAGTCCTATCATTGGGAGCTTCCTGGGAACCTTCCATAACCTGATAACCTGCCTGGAAGGAAGAGGAACACGGAAGTATAGATCTCCTCTCTTGGATAGCTCAGCGCAGAATTCTGCATGGTACAGCCATCACCCAGCAAGTTCAAGACTAGGACAGATTTAGGGTTGTGTAAGACATTGCCCTCAATGCTTCCTGAAATAATATTTGCCATTGCGGGGCTCAGCTTGGGCCTTCATTACTTATGGCTGGCTTCAAACAGCATGGGAACCGGCAACTGTAGGTGGCTTCCTTGTGCTAGCCAGCTTTCAAGAGCTTTTACAAACGGGAATGAATTGGGATGGGAAGAGTGCAGGAAAACGGTGGGAGATGCCTTTTGTCTGCTCAGTGGATCCCTGGGGTTCTGTTTTAATTGGTCTGTGACATGGAATGTGTTTGTGTCCCAAGAGGGGATTGTTTAGCAAGAGGGAATTAATAAGCTCCATCTAGCTCACAGTTTTGTTTTCACGGAGGCTGGGTTTCTAGGCCAAAAATAAGGCCAAATCATTCATTGCTAATGAAATAGTTTTTGTTATGATGGAGAGCTTGTATGTAGCAAGGACCCCTGGTTGCGTCATGGACATTCATTGCCCCCACCTCCCATAAGCCTCTGTGGGAGGAGGCCGAGCAACCCAATGGCATGCAAAGTGGTGTGGGAAATTTTGAAGTGCAGGAGCTCATGATGACAACCCCTATACCCATGCCCCAAGGACAGTAAAACAAACAAACAAAAGCTGATCCAATATACATGATTCCAAGAGAGCAGCAGTACATACCATAATACTCGTATTAGTGACAGTCATAGAACAGTGAGCTAGAAACAGATGGCATAGCAGTCAGTATGTTGCATTATGGCTGGGAAGACCTGGGTTCACATCCCTGTCAACCATGAAGTTAACCTTGGGCCAGTCATCGGCTGAGCCTAGCCTAGCTAACAAAGGGATCATGTGCACCGTCAGACCTGTCCTCCCCACCCTAAGCGTACATCACTGGGAAATACCACTTCAGCAGAAGAGGTCATTGATGCAGCTGTGAAAAAAGTACCAGAGTGGTATTCCTGATCCACTACACCACTGGGCAGGCACGATAGGGTAGGTTTCACTTCAGTTGCAACATGAAGAGCCAGAGTGGCATAGTATAGTTGAATTAGGACTAGGGAGTACCAGGTTCAAATGCCCACTCAGTGTCCTTGGACTTCTCAACTTCACCTGCGTCAGGATTGTTGTGAGGATAAAAGTGTGTGTGTGTGAGTGAGAGAGAGAGCTTCCTCAAGGACCACTAGTGTAAACGTGCAATAATATTTTCATTTACATGGAAGCATATAAAGCACTATACTCAGGATACACTGTTGTAGGAGGGGCTACCTTCTGCCCCTCAAAGGTGAATCTCACTAAGTATAGAATGAACACCAGTTTATTATTATACCGGCATATTTTGCAAACTCATTGCCAGAGGCAACCGTTTCTACTTGTATCCTGTGAAGAGTTTATTTGGTCTTTTGGGAGAGCATATGCCCTCTCTTTGCATGCCCTCCTAACTGGAAGGAAGCATGCCTGAATCATTGTCTCTTGCAGAGATGCAACATGTGACCTCCTTTGTGGGTGGATAATTGAGAATTTATTTTACATCATAATGTTAAAAAAAGAACAAAGGGAAATTCTTCTACATGTGGGGGAGAAATACTTTTTTTTAAAATGAATGCTGGGTAGAAATATATCAATACTCCATTTGTATTCTGTCCCTGCTTCAGGCCTAGACAATGGTCAAAGCCTTGGTTACCCTGAAGCAGCCCTAATTCCTCTTTTGAGAAAACACAGCTTTGAAGGCAGAGCTGTTCAGTCTTTCCAAATTGTTAACACAAGTCTGCCTAAAAAATTAGCTGCTAAAGTTGGCTGTGTTCACTCAACCAAATTTTCAATGACCCCACTCCTATACCTTTCCATCCATTAATTGATTTGTAATTCAGTGCTTGTTAGGCTGCCCAGATGAATGCTCAGAACAGGAGGCTAGTCTAGTGAAGAAAGTGGACTTTTGAGTGGCAGTGCAGACTGAGGAAATGTCCCCCTTTTTCAATTGGTCACTTAAAAAAACAACTAGCTAGCTGTTATACAATGAATGAATGACACACTGTAAAGCTGAAGGGGGGAGCAAGCTGTGTACACACCATACATTAAAATCCTGGGTACTGTAATGTGTTAAGGGTGCTGGGAACTATAGCTGCGTGAGGGGTAAACTCCAGACCACCCCAGATAGAACTAAGTCCAGTGCCACCTAGTGACTAAATAATATGACACAATCCAGTCCTCTGCCACAACTGTGCATCGGGTCGGACAAGACCATTCTGTTACTCTGTGCAGAGATGCAATAGGATTACCTTCCCGCAGAGGAAGCATGCCCAGAACAAGTGACTCATGCAGAAACACAGGATGTGGGATCCCAAGAGAAGATAGTTCTTTCAGACTCCTATACAGTCTGAAAGCAAGCTGTCTGAAGTTTGGGAAGCGTTGGACGCCAAAGTTACTGAAAAGAGCCTTATGGAAGGGCTGTGCAAAGGCTCACACACCGTTGACAGAGGCTTTGGTGGCTCATACAAAAAGACCTTGTGATGCTGTGCCTAAAGATCTGCTGTACTGGATCACACCAGTGCTCTATCTAGTTGGAGATTTAATACTGGCCTGACTGAGGCCCATGTTACATGGAAGCAGAGCTTGGAAAAGTTACTTTTTTGAACTACAACTCCCATCAGCCCCAGCCAGCATGTGCTGGCTGGAGCTGATGGAAATTGTAGTTCAAAAAAGTAACTTTTCCAAGCTCTGCATGGAAGCATATACTAACAAGTTGACACACACACATAAATTCATAAGCTCAATATCTGAAGCATGAACATCCAAATGCTGAAGCACTGACCAAGAATACAGGGCGTAACCAGCTGAAGGCCATGGCTTTTTGGAATGAGAGACTCTCAAAATCACCATTGCCAGCCAACCAGGAAAAATTGGCACTGCCTGCTCTTGGAGTTTGATCTGCAGAAGACAGCAGATGATGCGTTTCCTAGCATGGAAATCAGCCTATTAATTGCTGCTGGCCAATCTGCTGTTATACGTATTATTTATTTCCCCCCTATTTTAGTATATACTGCTTTGTTGCCACACACACGTAAGGTATAATTTACAATTTAAGATAATTCTTTACAAGCTAAGAGCGCTTCCAAATGGCCCGTTTATCAAGCAGTCATTCTTATTTGTTTGTGGGGAGACCAGACGATGTCAGCCACTTGTGGAGTATTCTCTCTGATCTGTTTGTGGAGAGGTTGTATGATGTGTCAAAGCAAGGCTTATTGCACATTTTCCAGTGCATTTCCCCATCACTTTCCTCATCACAAAAAGTCTGATCTTTTGGGGAAGTGGGTTTGTTGCTCAAAACTTCCTGACCAAGTATAATGGCACAACCTAAAGTTGCTGGTATGTGATTGAATCCCACCCAAAAATAATGAGAGTCTGGAAGCAGCCTAAGAGACATCATAAAAAAGGAAAAAGGCCCAAGGAAGGAAGATGGCAACAAGGAAGTTCAGGTACCTACTCTTTGATAATAGTACAGCAGAAAGTTGCTTACAAAACGGCAGGCGACCGTTCCCGGAGGGTAGGTGATCCCAGACAGGGTTTTGCTGACTCCTCTCTCTCTCTCTGATCCAGCCAGATTGAAAGGTGTGTACAACACAGGATTATCATCCACGCTTAAACAAAATAAAGAAGAGGGATTTGTGTCTTTGGTATGCAAGGCAATTATGTAAGTCCATTTAAATGTTTATATCGCCAGAAATATACTTGTTCTTGGAGAAGAATCGTATGTAGCCTAAAAAAATGGGTGGGTGGGAATTGTTAGTCTTGCCCTCTCAAAATGGTGACCTGGTCAATATCTGTCAATACCCATCTATTTCCAAGGATCTACCTGGTCCTTAGTACCCTTTTAAGTTATGCTGCTGGTCAGTATTTGGTAGTCTGCTAGGCTACCAGTGACATCACATAACAGCAGTATTATGAAGTCAGCTGTGGGGTCAAGCTTATTGGTTGAATGTGAAATGAAGTTTCTAGCAGTTCTAAAAGCAGAACAAAGGCCCTTCTAATTCACCATCCTATTCCTTTAGTGGACATGCCGATGTCGATGGGAAAGTTGACAAGTAGGATATGAGTGCAACACCATAAGAACCTATGAAGAGCCCTACTGGATCAGACCAGTGGTCCATCTAGTCCAGCTTCTTCTTCTTACAGCGGCCAACCAGATGCCTACGGGAAGTCCACAAGTAGGATACCACTCTTCCCATTTATGTTCCCCAGCCACCAGTATTCAGAGGTGCATTGCCTCTGATCCTGGGGGTAGTATAACAATCATAACTATCAACCATTGATAGCCTTATCCTCCTTGAACAGAAATCTAGGGTGCATGACATGAAATTTGAAGCCCTCAAGAAATCCAAAGGGAAGAAAATATTGAGGAACATGATGGAGAAAAAGGCTTCAAGGACACACTCTCCCTCCGTGTGTGTGTGTGTACGTACACACACACGTGATTGTGGTTAATAAAACTGAGGTTTTTATTGTACTACTAAAACGTTTTGGCTTCCACCTTCATCAGCTGCTGACACAAATACTGTCACCAAGGTGGCAGTTATAGAGCTTTGAGGATGGAATGCTCAGAGGGGCTTCATTTGCAGAAGCTAAATAATGTTTGTACATCTACGTGTGATTTATGTATTTAAAGCATTTTTACCTCCTCTTTTTTAAAACTAAAAAAGGCTCCCAGAGCAGCTTGCTGAAAGATCAATAACAATCAAGGAACTCCCTGCCTACAAGTTTACAATCTAAAAGACATGACATGCAAGGAAAAAAGGGATGGAGAGGGAAGAGGGAAAATCAAATAAACACAGGCACCTGTTCTTAAAGTTATAACATTCTTGTGATGGGCAGCTTCAGGGCCAGATTAAGGCCAACTGATGCCCTATGCACAGCACAGCAATGGTGCCCCCCTCGGCCCTTCCATTGCTTAACTGACAAGACATTAATACCCAATAAGTGCTGAAGGTGAAATAAGAGATTGAAAATTCAGTTTTCTTCCAGGCCAGACCCCACAACTATATTAAATAAAAACTTTTTATTTTATTTTATTTAACACTAAATAGCAGTAAGCAATATAAGCAAATTATTTACTTATAACTAGGGCAACAGAAAAAATGCAAATTTTCAACACTGTTTTATGCATTTCTTAATAAAATTGTTATAAGGGGAAAATGCAAATACAAAAATTTATTGAAAATGATTTTTAATCACCCTCCCAAAGATTATAAGGCAAAATAAGATCTGATATTATCTCTACTGAAATTATGTGATCTTGAGAACATACTTTTCAATTTTAAAAATCCTCTTTCTACAGAAATCGATGTTGGTGGACAATTTAAAAAAAAGATATTCTAATGGAGAAATACCATTATTTGCACGAAACAAAACATCTTTTATTCCATTGCTTTCTAACCTTGAAGATACATAGCATTTCAGCATACATGGATCAAAAGATGCAAAATAATGCTTATTGACATTGTTGCCTACTTATAACTTAATTTATACTTTAAAAAGATTTCTCCTAGATTTTTTAATTGCAAAGCCTTTGATCAAGTCCTCGAAACTAATCTGGCGTAACAAATCTGCTTCTATACTTAGCAGAGACAAGGCATCCAGCCTGTTTTGTCGCATAGTTGTTCTGTTGGGATTTTTAATATGCTTGAGCTGAGAAAATGAATGCTCAGCTGTGCAATTTGTGACCGTTAATGTTAAAAATATACGCAAGGCAATGTCTACATTTGGAAACGCACACTCCATTTTGTCTTCTAAAATTATTTTGTAAAGTTCAGCATGACTGAATCTGGTTTTTACAGTTTTTGTTGCACTGAACTTATGGCGCACATACGAGTGAAACTGCTCAAGCTCTGCAGAGAGATTAGTGTCCAAGTCCTCTGGGTAAGCATCAATTAGCTTTTGAGAACACTGAGAGTACCTTTCAGTTTCAGTAGACGAAGTGACATTATTTGGCACATCACTTAGAAAAGAAAATCTGTCCGCTATTTCTTTGCACACCTCTCCTCTCACAATTCAGATTAAAGTCGAACACGGCAGATAAGGAGAATTACAAAAAATTCAACTAAAGTGGAGTGTGGCAGTGAAAGAGTTGAGAGTTAGGGGCATGACAGCTGGGGGAAAAACTCCGTGGTGCCCCCCTTCCCTTGGTGCCCTAAACACGTGCTTATTTTGCTTAATGGTTAATCCAGCACTGGGCAGCTTAAATGGAGTTCAGGCAGAGGAGGAGCTAAAGTCATCTGAGCAGCTTGACAGAGCAGTTACCATCTCTTGCCCTACTGCAGCCAAGCATTATATGTAGGGCTGCCCTTGGAGATGGCACACAGGAAGGCACACTTTAGCCCCATCTATCAGTCACAGGTCTAAGGGCCATTGGGAGGTTGTGTCCCCTCCTCCCAGGAAAATCATGACAAGAGGAACACCAACCAGACCCCATCCATCAACCAGAGAATGAGGAACTGCAGGAAACTTGCTTTCCTCCTCCCTAGCGGAAAGGTAGCTAAACGGCCCAATGCCAGTTGCCTTGGGACTGCAGAGCAGAAGGTTAACATTGTCAGTCTAGCCCCCTGTCCTTTCCACTGACTTTTGAAGGGCTAAGGGCCTCTGGGAGGTTTTACCCCCTGCCTCCCAGGAAGAACATTACAGGAAGGGGAAACACCAGCCTAGCAAGCAATTCATGAATGGCTCTACTCTGTACTGCAAGCACTTAGAAAGACTGTAGCTGAGTTGTACTCTGTACTACAAACAGATCAGATTTATATCCATATAGTTGCCACGTCATCTCCCAAAAAGATCTGGGACTTGAAATTTGGGTGACTTTAGACCAGGCTGGTGCTGATGGGAATTGTAGTTCAAAACATCTGGAGGGTCTCTGGTTGTCAAAGCTTGGCTTAGATCTTAGTTCCCCTCACAAAACTACAACTCCAATGAGTCCCTGGGGAGTGCAGGGTGTAGATAACACTGGTGATGTAGGTCAGTATCCTCAAATGCACTTGGCGGGAGCAGGCAAGCATAGGGCACGGGGGGGGCAGGCTGTGTGGCACATTGCTACTCCCTCCTCCTGCCCAACATCTGATGCTTCAGGCAGTTACCTTACTCTGACTAACAGTAGGGCCAGCTCTGAGTTGAGGCCAAGCTGAGTCAGCCAGAACTCTATGGCCCCTGACTGACCCCAACCTAGACGGCTGCTTGCAAGAAGACAATGTGGATACCATCCCTGCAGAGCAGCATTATTTTCCTGAACATCCCACAGGAGAAAGAATCCTGTGTGGCTTGAAAGCTTGCTCTCTGCTGCACTAGCTGGTCTAACAAAGGTCTTCTCCCACCCGCTTCAGGTTTGTAGAATGGTAACCACTGTGGCTGTGACCACACTAGTCACCTACAGCAAAGAGTTTCCATTGGCCACTCCTGGAGGAGGAATGGGTTGATCTGCCGATCAGTTGTGAAATCTCTTTGAAGTGATTTAAAGAAAACCCACTCAAGCTGATCCCAACAGGTTTTATACTAGAAAGGGGTGGGGTTTCACTAGCATCATGTGCCCGTTTTCAGGGAAGAGAGGTGGAGATGCACTGGAACCGGCAGAACAGTAAGTGTGCCTCCTACCCTGTTTATTTTTTGTGTGAGGCAAATCCAAGTGAGTGCTGTATTGCCAGCTACTGGCCACTAGTTGACCCTCTTAGGTCATAACATTTCATCATAGCCTCTTGTAAAGTTCCTCGCCTCTTGGCATCAATGTCCCTTGCTGCTTTTCCTTTTTTTTTTTTTTTGTCTCCGTATTAGACATTTTCTTTCCTCTTGAGATAGTAGCCTCAGGTCCCTCCCCTGTTTTGAAGAACACTGAATTTATGCACCCCTTGATAACTGTGGTACAGTGTATATGTTGCCACCTTTTTCTTTTGGCCTTGATCCTACGCATTTCCAATAGTCCAACCAGCAGAAATTTACCAGGCAAAGTTTTCCCACCCAGTTTATCTTCTTGCCATGAAACGCTTCATCTGCTTAATTTTGACCACTTAGGCTGCCTATTAAAGGTGCAGGCGCATTGCTAAAAAAAGAGAAGAACAGAGGGGCAACCCTTGTAGCATGCCCTTAAAAGCATTCCGTTAATTTTAGGTAAAAGCTTCCCACAATTAGCATGGGCAGATGTCTCCCTGAATTTCTCTTCCTGACCCTTCTTCTGCCCCTCATCCATCCTGATGGGGATGCCTTTTCTTTTAAAATCTCTCCCGACCATCACCACCATTTATGGCACAAGTCTGAGGTGACGAACCTTTGTCAGCTGGAGGGTCACTTTTCCTTCTAAGCAGCCTTTCAAGGGCCACGGCCCAGCGATGGGCAGGGCCAGAGGTACAAATGGGTGGAGCAGTTTGTATAAATTGTACCTTTGCATAGTTGCACCGTTTCTATACACACACAGAGTGGAGACAGGTGGCCCCAATGTCAGTGGGGCAGTGAATCTGCTCCGGGTTTTAGTCTGGACTTTCAAGAAGCTGTCAAAGGCGCTGACATCATAGCCACGCATGCAAGCAAGCGTCATGATCAGAGCTCAAGGGCACATTCCAGCTAGGCAAAAACACTCAAGCAGGAATCTGTGGAGCAAAGCTGGGGAAGGGTGTAGCCTGGGGAAGGGAGTGTGGCTAGGGAGGAGGTCTGGCCTTTAGAGAGTTCTGAGGGCCAGAGAGAGAAACCTGGAGGGCCACATTTGCCCCCTCAGCCCAGAGGTTCCCTGCCCCCCTGGCAAAGTGGAGGTGGTAGAGAAGCTTTGAGATTAAACATTGTGAAGTATGAGAGTTTCTGCAGTCAGGAAAAATCTCAGTCCTTAAGAAAGATAGCAAATTGTCTATTAGTGAATGGGTGCACTATGGCAAAATAAATCCATTTTTATTTTATTAGCATCTTCTTCAGTTTGTGTTTGGAAAGGTCGTTCTAATGATATTGGAGCACTGTGAAAGAAACTGTCGGGGTTGAGCTATTTAAATGAAACTTTCTGCAAAGAAGGGCTTCAAGAAAGGTTAGACGGTATGAATGATCAAGCTGTTAAGGAACCTACACTTTGACATTCTGCAAACACAGCAAGAGTGGATGCATTTTATTATAGCGGTTGCTAAGGGGAATTCTGTGTTCCATGTGCAATATAGGATTGCCACCTTCCCCCCCTGGTGGGGTTCGATTTGTTTAATGGCTGCATAGTGTGCCGAAATTGAACAGGTGAATTTTCCCTTGATCAGGAGGTGCAGCAATGGAGGAAACTCCACTTGTTGAAATGTTAAAAATAGATGTGCCCTGCCCCATCAAAGTAAAACCATGTGTCAGCCTCCATGCTAAATGGCTGTATATAATTGTTGTACTATTTTAGAGAATTGTAGATGTGTTATTGTATCATGCTGAATAATATCTTGATCTTGTTTATGTGTTGGAGAGTCCTTATTTATCTGGATAAATGCAGTGGTCATCTTCAGTCATATTGATGGTGCCAAAAATGGGGAAATCATGCAAACAAGCATCATCATTATCATCATGATTCTCAGTTGTTTCTTTTACCATTCATAGAATCATAGAGTTGGAAGGGGCCTTGCAGGCCATCGAGTCCAACCCCTTGCTCACAGCAGGAAATCCACAGCTAGAGCTTCTCCCGCAGATAGCTGTCCAGCCTCTGCTTGAAGACATCCAGCGAAGGGGATCCCACCACCTCCCTAGGCAGTCGGTTCCATTGCCGAACTGCCCTTACTGTCAAGAAGTTCCTTCTAATGTCCAATCTGAATCTACGCTCCTGCAACTTAAAACCATTAGACCTAGTCCTACCCTCTGGGGCAGCAGAGAACAAATCTGTACCCTCCTCTATGTGACAGCCCTTCAGGTACTTATACATAAAATTAGCTACCACCACTTTCCCCCACCTTACTCTCCTGCTAAACTGTAAAAAGAGTACAGGACATTTTGACTGGAAATGCTCTTTGCGGCTGTTAGGCCTTCCCTATGGATCAAACAAATGTAAAAAAGAGTGTACATATTGTGGTTTAGTTACTTCCATACATGGATGCTTGGTTAAAGAGGATTCCGGCATCAGAACAGCGTCCTTCTGCCAGACTCAATCCCTCTTCATTTTTCTTGCCCTCTTGGTACTAAAATTTCCATTGGTTGCTGGCCATAAAGTCCATTTTTATAGTCATGGAGTGTCACACTGCAGAACTAAATAGGGTCTTTCAGGGCTTTGAGAGAGCGATATTTTATGTTAGTGGCAAAGAACGGCAATAGTGTCTTTTTAAGGCTTTAGCAAACCTCCTCCTGTCGTTTAGATGAGCTCCTGAATGAGCCGGTCCTTTTGTTCTATTTTAAAACTCTTAAAATATAGTCCCCTTTTGGAACTTGTCCTTTCAAAGCATGTTTTAATCCATTACAGCAGTGAGCAAAACTCTTCTGTTCCCAAAACAGTTTTGGCTGGTGTTATAGCAGCAAGCTAGACTGTAATTGAAAAATGGAAGAGTCAAATTTTAGCGTATAAGGAAAAGTTGAGATGAGATTACCTGCCCAATGACACACACTGAAAATCTTCGTCTCTAACGGTCCCCATATTAACCTGAATAGGGCAGGGAAATGCTAAATTCACATTAGCCCACTGTGAACAGCAATATGTATGCTTTTAAAAAAATGTAAGTTGCTTTGAGGCATTTTTTTTGTAGTAAGTGACAAAGGTTATGGTCTGAAGGCACATAAGGCCAACTCCCTGCTGAAGCTAAGCAGGGTCAGGTCTGGTCAGTGACTGGATGGGAGACTGCCTGGGAACCATATGTAAGCTGCCTTGGGTTTCTATCATGAAAAGAAAGGCGGAGTATAAATGTAATAAATAAATATAATGAAAAAATAAATAACCCTATTGAAGGCTGTGCTTGTTGCCCATGTCACATTGCACAACTTGATGTTTTTAAAGAAATAGCAAAGTGTCTATCTGATTCACAAAACATGTTTCTAGTCCTTACGGCTGTTAAATAATGGACAAAGAGTAGGTTATGAAATAAGTCTGGGATCAAAGGGAGCTTCTTTCATACCTTCTAGACTGCAGGTTCAGTCTCCCAACAGTTCCCAAAACAGCAGCCCCCTTTTTCTCAAGTAAGGGGGTCTGGGATAGCCATAATAGTCTTCTTAGCATGATTTTCATCTTGGAAGAAAACATGTCTAATCACCACAGAATTCTGTATGCTACTCCTATACGTCTTTTGATTTTGGTTCTGGTTATGTACTTGTTTTCTGCTGCTTGCGGGTTGGGGGATTTTACTGCTGTTATTTTGCTGTGACTGCTGTTTTTGTTGCTATATTAGCATTTAAACCAGCATAAGTTCCACCGGTCTTCTTATTTAGGATGGCCCTGCCCACAACTTTCATTTCGGTTAAAAGAAAATGGGGACACATTTTATATATATATATATATATATATTATAAACAGCAAAGTAATTAAGGTTGAGGTACTGTTGTTGTAATCTAGGAATTAAAAAAGCAAATGTGAATGCAGCTCAGAACAGGCTGGACCTTCACCTCAAAAGCACATGGAAAACAAAAACCTACTCTTGCCCAGCATATAGTGGTAATATGAATCATCTGGTACCAGTAGCCTCAGCATGTTTAGAAAAGATGAAAAATTACAAAGCCATCTGCTTGGCATTTGCTTCTTTGAAAACCACAAAATAGTGGTTAGTGTATGCAGTGCTTTGAAATCTAAAAGCTCTTTTGATTTGCAGTAAAGCCAGCCAGGTGTCTTTCTTACGAGATTTTTGACTTCTGGCATGCTGTTGTAAAAAGCCTTTTTGTACAAGGCATGCAGATGTTGTGGCATCATGTGTCTATTTGGAAAGGTTACAATTTTAGTGGTAAAGTGTCCATTTGGAATAATCTCAGTTGAGTGCAATTAAGGCCTCGTTCTCACAAACAGGAGAGGAGGTGGAGAACCTGTGCCATGACTGATTCACTTCACAGACTGTGGCTGGGGGCTCACATCATGGAATGCTCTCCCATGGGACGGACACATGCACATTCCTTTACAGAGAAATCTGGTACGTCAAGGAGAAAATAAAGCCTCTTTTATCTAACAGTTTTCTATGTGCAGGATTTTTTTTCTTATTTTGGTATGGAGAATCATACGAATTCTTACCTGCAGATGAACATATGAAGCTGCCTCATACTCAGACTATTGGGCTATCTAGGTGAGTACTGTCTACTTTGGTAGCAGCTCCCCAAGATCCAAGTTGGCATTAGTAAGGATGGGCAACTCTTAATTTCACTTTCTTTGTTTCTCATTTTTTCCAATCTTAAATTCAGTTCCACTGCAATTAGCATTTTTTAAAAAGTCCTTATGAAAAACTGTCAGCATTTTCAAGCTAAATTCTCCTAATAAACACATTTTATATGCAGTTTTGACTATGCACATTTTTGCAAGCACTTTCCTCGTAATATAATGCAGTTTTGCATGTTTCACTAATAAATGCATTTTTATGCACACTTTCCCGTAAGATATGCATTTTTTGTAGACAATGTTAGGTTGCAAAACCGAATCACAAAATTTGGGGAAGTGGGAATTTCAAAGGATAATACAGTAGTGTTTCAGTTTGCATGTTGGTTCAAGAAGTGCAAATCAGGTAGTTTCTCACTGCAATGCAAACAAAACCAAATTTCTTCCCCATCCCTCATAGTGAAAACCTTTGCTCAGAGAGGCAGTGGCGTCAGACTGAACCTGCAAAGCATGCTCTTCTGCCATGGAGCAATGAGCTCCTTCCTGCTATCTGGAGTGACACAGGCCCTCCATCAGCATCTATTCTGCCCGGCTGCATCTGTGAATTGAGACGGTGAGGTTTGTTCCACTGGCCTGGCTGGGAGGAACCAACTGCCATTTAGTTCTTTCTTCTCAGAACTATTTTCATCAGGGGTGGGGAGCCTGTGGCCCTCCGGATGTTGCTGAACTCCAGCTTCCATAATCCCTGACCTTTGGCTTTGCTGGTTGAGGCTGACAGGAGCTGGAGTCCTGCAACATCTGGCGGGCCTCAGGTTCCCCAACCTGATCTTCATCAACAGCCACTCCACCTGGCTGCAGCAGTGAGACTGGGATTACATATTAAAGACACAGGAGTCACAGATACCCAAAGAAGCAGCATTGACAACAGGCACCCCTGATTGAGGAGAGAATTCAGTAGAACAATCCCCTCCCCTGACTTCCAGCTCAAATCCACACCGTAAAACCAACAATAGCAATCATAATTAAAGTACCACTAGTCATACGAGCCTGCCCGGGCCCTGATCTTCAGGAGAGGCCCTTCTCTCAGTCCTAACACCCTCACAAGTGCGACTGGTCGGGACGCAAGATAGGGCCTTCTCGGTGGCTGCTCCTAAGTTCTGGAACTCCCTTCCTAGGGAGGCACGAATGGCCCCCTCCTTGCCATCCTTCCATCGACAAGTAAAGACTTTTTTATTCCGACAGGCTTTTGGGATAGAAGGTGTTTAGGATTGGGCTTTACAAGGCTTGTTTTCATGTTTTATATTATCTGAATTATTTTAAATTGTTTTTAGATTTTTAAGTGCCTTTTATGGTTTTTAGGTTGTGCATAGTTTAATTGCATTTTAATTGTATGTTTTTCTATGTTTTTAACTACACGTAGTTTTATTTGTAAGCCGCCCTGAGTTCCAGTTTGGAAAAAGGGTGGGGTAAAAATAAAGTTTCAATCAATCAATCAATCGAGCAGTAACGCCACACTAAAAATCTACAGTAATACCTCAGTTAATGAAGCACATGCATGCCTGGACATTATTTCTGGTACTAGAGGTAAATAACATGGAAAGAATAGGGATAAGTTCCTACACCACAAAAAAGAAGGGCAGTTCAATATATTCCAGGTAACTTTTTATTCAAAACTAACAATAGGCATGTCTGAAATGAAACAATCAGGTCAGGTAAGCCTTGCATACAGACCACTTGAAGGCTTCTTCCAAAATGTATCTAGAGATGCCTGCCTTGTTTGTTTTTTTCTTTTATCATGTAACACATTGCTACAGCACTCTAAAGCTTTGAGCACAGTTCTCCTGTCATACACTGGAGCAGGCAGGCAAGGAGCAGCCATCACTCCCCCCGTGCTTGGTTTCTCTCTCTCTCCGCCATCCTCCCCTACACTCGAGCAGACATGTCTGCAGTAAACAGTGTTTTCAGGGCACCCGAAGCACTGTTTACTGTGGAGGTGTCTGTGCCACCTTACAATGAGCGCCATTCCAGTCACGCTGAGAGAACTGCCTGCAGCAGCCGCAATCCAGTAGACCAGCCACATTCTGACTATGTCAGAGAGTATGCCCCCTCAGGCCCCCCCCACCCCCAAAAAAGGCTTTGTTAAAAGGAGCATCTTTCCTGGAGGATTTGTTAACTGAGATATGACTGTACTTAATATTGAGCAGCACTTACTTCTTAGTAAACAAGGACTGGGCTGCAAGATGGCAATTTCCCTCTGTCTTCTCTTTTCACACTGTTTTTAGAGACCTGGAAACAAACAGCAGCAAACTATTCAGCTGTCAGTACTTGTGAGCTTTTAAACATATCTGGCTCACCACTGTGGGTGCTGGATTAGATAGGCCTTCAGTCTGTTCTAGCAAAGAAATTGTTGAGTTCAAATGTCCCTCCCAGGGACTGAATAGGGAAAAAAAATCTGTAGATGTTCTCTGTGTTGGAGGATGGTGTGCTTGGATCACAGCCTGATGCAACTCCAGATGTCCAAAATGGTGATTCATTTTCCACATAACTCTATATGCAGATGCCTTTGCAAAATACCTGGCTGCATGGAAGGGGTGGGGGGTATCATGGGACTCTGGAGGGGAGGTTGCAAGCTGCACTTTCTGCCACCAGATAATTCTGAGAAATTAAAGAATTTTCAAATGTCCAACTGGCAATCCTGGACAAGCAGATACTGGAGAAAGCCCAAAGGCTGTAGACTGGAGAACTACAGACCAGTCAGCCTAACACCAAGCCCTGGAAAAACTCTGGAGCAGATTATAAAGTAGTCAATCTGTAAACACCTTGGAAACAATGCAGTGATTACTAGGAGCCAACATGGATTTATGAAGAACAAATCCTGCCAAACTAATCTTATCTCATTTTTTGATCGGTTAACCTCCCTTGTAGACAGTGGGAATGCTGTGGACATAATATATCTCAACTTCAGCAAAGCTTTTGACAAAGTGCCCCATGATATTCTGATTATCAAGCTAGGTAAATGTGGGCTGGATGGAACAGCTATCAGGTGGATCCACAGCTGGCTCCAGAATCGTACTCAGAGTGCTTATCAATGGTTCCTTCTCAAACTGGGCAGAAGTAACGAGTGGGGTACCACAGGGCTTGGTCCTGGGCCCAGTGCTCTTCAACATTTTTATTAATGACTTGGATGAGGAGATACAGAGCATGCTTATCAAATTTGTAGATGATACAAAATTGGGGGGCACAGCTAATATTGATTGATTGATTTAAAATATTTCTATCCCGCCCTTCTACCCTATAATAGGGCACTCAGAGCGGCTTACAAAAATAAAATCAAACATGTACATAATAAAATTGTAAACAATAAAATCACAAAAACATTAAAATAAATTAAAATACATAAAATACAATTAAAATACATACAATACAATACACACACACGCATAGTGGTACTAAAGGGGACTACAAGGGTAAAATTTAACGTAGAAGGCATAAAGTAAGTGTCAGGCTCTACCTTCAGTCCCATGGAAGACAGAAACAAAATTCAAAGGGACTTTGATAGGCTGGAGCATTGGGCTGAAAACAACAGAATGAAATTCAACAGGGATTAATGCAAAGTTCTACACTTAGGAAAAAGAATCCAAATGCACAGATCAAATGGGGGATACTTGGCTGAGCAATACGACATGCGAGAAGGATCTTGGAATTGTGGTTGATAACAAGCTGAATATGACCCAACAGTGTGATGTGGCTGCAAAAAAGGCAAATGCTATATTAGGCTACATTAACAGTAGTTTCCAAATTGCGTGAAGTATTAGTTCCCCATCTATTCAGCACTGGTTAGGCCTCATCTTGAGTACTGCGTCCAGTTCTGGTCTCTGCACTTCAAGGATGCAGACAAACTGGAACAGGTTCAGAGGAGGGCAACAAGGATGATCAGGGGACTGGAAACAAAGCCCTATGAGGAGAGACTGAAAGAACTGGGCATGTTTAACCCAGAGAAGAGAAGACTGAGGGGAGATCTGATAGCGCTCTTCAAGTACATGAAAGGTTGTCACACAGAGAAGGGCCGGGATCTCTTCTTGATCGTCCAAGAGTGCAGGACATGGAATAATGGCTCAAGTTGCAGGAAGCCATATTTCGAATGAACATCAGGAAAAACCTTCTAACTGTTAGAGCCATATGACAACGGAACCAATTACCTAGAGAGGTAGTGGGCTCTCCGACACTGGAGGCATTCAAGAGGCAGCTGTACAGCCATCTGTCGGGAATGCTTTGATTTGGATTCCCGCACTGAGCAGGGGGTTGGACTTGATGGCCTTATAGGCCCCTTCCAACTCTACTATTCTATGATTAGGACATTGTAGAATTACAAAGCCTGATGCTACATCTTTTTTTTTATTCATAGAATCATAAAGATGGTGGGAGCCAATCCCCTGCTCAGTGCAGGAAATCTAGAGCTACTGCATCTCCCAACAGATGGCTGGCCAGTCTCTGCTTGAAGAACCTCTAGCATGAGAGAGGCTGCCACCCTTCTCGGTGGTTGGTTTCATTGTCAAATTGCTCTTGCTATTAAGACCTTTCAGTGATACATGTTCTTGGCCTTGAATTTATTTAGTTTTAATAAATGGATGAAAGAAGAATGTGCACTGGCTTTTGGGCCCTTCCCTTTAAGCCAACTGTCAGCAGGAAGGACCGACTGCATGAATGTGTGCATGAGTATAGAGATCCCAAAATGGGAAGCTGCAATAATTTTGCTCCTCCTGGCAAAAGAGTTTGTTCCTTTCTAATGCAAACACCTTTTAAAGTGGGTTGTTGAATAGAAATAGGTGTATCTGCGTTTTTTTCTTCTTTTGAGCTTTTTTTGTCAAAGCACAAGAAAGCCAGCTGAGCAATGAGCAAGGCTGTGCCATGACATCATGGTTGTGGAGAGAAAAGACACCAAATGCATGGCAAGACCCTTTTGGAGTGTTCAAACTACTTCACACCCATTGGATGGTTCAGATTAGATGGGTGTTTATGGTTGGGATTGGCTCTCTTTATGCATGTGCATGTGCATTTTTGGCAGTGGCCACAATGTCCATGTTATCAAAATGCCCCATATGTGCCTATTTGATTGCTTCAGTCTGCGCAACTGTGCTTTAATTATAATTATTATATGTGTATTTGCCTTTTAATAGTTTGGGGGATTTTAGTTGTTTTTATCTACAATTTTATTTTATGTATACCGTTTAGAGAGCTCTTTGATGAAGTGGCTTATAAATCATTCTTAATCCCACCCCACCCCACCCCACTTCATCCAGATCTACCTTTTACAGGAAAATCATATTTTTTTAAAAAAATCCCGTTGCCAACAACTAGCCCTGGGCTACCGTTTGGGATTCTGATTCTATGGGAATGCTTTGATTTGGATTCCTGCATTGAGCAGGGGGTTGGACTCGATGGCCTTGTAGGCCCCTTCCAACTCTACTATTCTATGATTCTAAGTATAAATTTGATAAAATAAATAAAATAAAATCCGTTCGCCCCCGTCTGGAAGCATGCATTATCTCAACAGCAGCCCAGCAAAAAGCAACATTCTTTCTCTCCTTATTTCAGAAGCAACGTATTCCAGGGTAGCCCTCGGTTCGTCTCTGTTGCTGTAAAAACAAGAGTCTTCTAGTTCACTTTGCAAAAGTGTAGCGAAGAAAAGCGGGAAGATACTAGGAGAATGTTGCTTAAGGGCACTTAACGAGGGCGAGGCAAGTTTCGACGGTGCCGCCAATGAACATAGGCCTCGTCCCGAGTCTACTGCTGTACGCAAGCAAAAATCCTCCTTAAAGGAAAATTCGCCCCCTTTTGGCAATTTCTGTCGGAGGGCTGAAGTGGAAGGGGTTTGTGGTCTGTCCCTTTAAGCTGGTGTTTCCTGTCGGAGGGCAGGCAAGGCGGCCGCGGCGGCTCGATCATGAAGCCCCGGTGGCTCTTGTTCTGCGTCCTGGCGCTGGCGGCGTGGAGTCCGCGCCGGGCGGGCTGCTATTTCCCGGAGGAGCGCTGGGTGCCCGAATCCCCGCTGCGGCCTCCACGCGTACTGTTGGCGCTGGTGGCTCGCAACTCGGCTCACTCGCTGCCGGCGGCGCTCGGTTACATCGAGAGGCTGCGGCACCCAAAGGACCGCATCGCGCTGTGGTGAGTGGCGGACAGGGGCGATAGCTGTTTCGCAACGGGGAGGCTTTTCCTTCTTGCAACATTACTTCGCGCGACCTGATCCGGAGTAATTGCAGCCACCCCCGTTTTCTGCACAGATGCCCTGAAGCTGCAGTCCTATACACGTTCACCAGTGGGAGCGCCACTGAATTTAGAAGAGGGCTTACTTCTGAGCAGACATGTGTAGGATTGCTCTCTAAGGGTGTCATCCCATGCGTGTTTACTCGGAACGAAGGCTACATTCCAATACTCACTCAACTGGGAGTAAGTTCCATTGAAACCAATGGAATTTACTTCTGAGTAGACATGTAGTGGCTTGCAGCATAAGTCTCAGTGTGTTGAATGGGGTTCACACTTGTGGGAGTGAGCCCCATTCAACACAGTAGAGTTTAGTTCTGAGTAACTAATGGATGGGATTGCGTTGCTCTGGTGTATTCATATCCATGCACGTGGGGAGATACTTTATTTTCTAGTTTTTAACCACCTCTGCTATGGTTTGATAGCCTGAAAAGTCTGTAAAAGTTACTAGTTCTCAAAAAAGAAACAGTTAATCTGTGTTCATGTATATTAGATAGTGTACACATAAATTAGCTGGAGGAAGGGAACATATATCAATATTTACCGTTTACAGCAGTGTGCCTGCCTGTTTGTCCAGAGCTGATTGAGTGGCTTGGATTAGAGTTATTTAAGGGGTAACTATATCAAAAAACATACATGAATGTGAAATTTTATTTTATTTCTAGTATTTATAGGAATGTGTCATTGGATTTAATAAGTAGCTTTAAAAGTGCAAGTTACATCAACTGATAATTATCAGCAAATTACATGGCTAATAATGGGGTGAGAGAAGACTTGGAAGACACCCCCCTTCTTTTCCTTGCTGTGTTCTTGAGGAAAATCCCTCTTCTGAAGCTGATATTTGCTTTGGCACCAATATGGAATTTTCATGCAAAGCAATTTATCAACTTCAGAAGAGGGTTCCTCATGATCATAGTGAGGAAGGGAAGGGTTATATTCTCTCTATCTACTCTGATATCATCCCCCCCCGATGCATTTTTTAAAAAATCCTGCATGGTAGACACATAGGCACATCCAAGTCTACATGATTTTTGAGAATGTGCCTTGTTTTTTGGTTGACTCCATATAATTCAAACTGCTGCTATAATTGGTCCAATTTTCTCTTCCCATTCTAAGGGGCAAACAGCCTAAGCAGGTACCAGTTTTTAAAAGATATAAGGATGGTGCCTCGGAACATATGCAGAGTGCCTCCTGAAGGGCAGCAACTTTTCTTTAGAATACCTTGCAACTAAGTAAAGTACGGTAAAAGAAAACACTGAGCATATCTTCCCTCTTTATTTTTCTGCTCTCCTGTTTTGACGTTTGGTCAGGACAATGAAATTCTACCCTGGCCTGTAGAATTCAGGCTGGCTGACAACCACAAAAGGCAATGATCTGATCGGGGTGGGAATGGTGGCTGTTCCTAATGAAGACCGAAGGCTCATGTGGCAATTTGTGAGATTTAGGCAGATGGAAGGATCATCTCTGCATCTGTGTATGTAAGAATAAAAAGAGAACTCATTGTAAGTAGTAAGTTTTGGGAGGAGGTTAGTTACATTCAATAAATTATTCTGCAGTAAAAGATGTAACCCTAAACAGTAAACACACAACCTAAGGGACAGAGACATGGACATAGGCATATGCTCATACAGATCTCCACACCGTGATTAGGACTGACAGACTGAAGCGTCTAAAAGACAAGATGGTATGGGTTTAGGATGTTTGTGCCTGGCTCTGAATGAGGATGTGTGTGTGTTTAAAGTGGGCATATTTTGTGTGTGTGTGTGTGTTTAAAGTGAGTGCATTGTAGCAGGGACAGTTGAAACTTGAGCTATCCATGACATTCAATGTGTCTGTGCGCTCAGCCACATGACAGCTGCTTTCACTGTACATTATACACTAGAAGCATACATGGCATCCCTGGAACAGACATACAGCAGTGTAGCCCAGCAATCACTTCCCCATGTGCCAAACATGGGCTAAATATGTACATAGTAGGAGCAAGATCTGCAATGTGAGACCATCTGATACCAGAAATAGGCTACTGTATATCTGAACAGTATCACGCTATGTAATAAGGATTGTACATCTGGCAGCTCTATTCTCTGTTGCTGTGATTTTCTGAATACACAATAAAGCATTTGTTGAATTGACAACAGATAATAATTTAGTGTTCAGAGCACTTTATTTACTTATGTACTTTATATTATTATGTTTATATTGCCCATTAACAAAAAGTTCTCAAGGCGGTGTACAGACTTTCCCCCCAAACCATATATAATATATATAAATATAATAATATATAATTATATATTTATAATAAATATGTATATAAATACAGCATGGACATACAAATCAGAAACAAATAACACAGAATTAGAATAAAACCAGCAACAGAGAAAGGTCAATGTTAAAGATCTATGAAGCACTAGGACATGTTTTTAAAACTGGAAACCCTGTGAATGTAAAAAGATCTTCACCTGAGGCCGAAATTATCTCTCAACAATCCCTACAAAAATGTTGTAAAGTAAACCAGTGTTGTTATTATGGCTGTTGCCCTATTAAATCTTAAGTGACTCAATTATAGGAGCTTGAATTGCTTGATGGAATCTCCATACAAATTTCCATGTGAGTAAAGTAATTTATTCTGGAGGGAAGAATGTATTCATTATCTGTTTTTAAATGAGGCACACACACATTTCATCAGGCGCTGTCTTCTAAGACATACTTCGTCCAGTGAGAGAAAAGGGTGCATACCTCTTCTAAGATGGCAACTTCTACTCATGGTTTTCGTGTGTGTGTGTGTGTGTGTGTGTGAGAGAGAGAGAGAGAGAGAGAGAGAGAGAGTGTTTATTCTTGCAATTTAAGTTGGGACACCTTTTTAATCAAATGGTTTTTAATCAGTTGGTTTTCTGGATTTATTGATGAGATATTTATTAACTGGATTTATTTCTGTTGCAATCTTAATTATTAGCCCCATGTCAGCGGGGCACGGATGAGGCTGAGAGGTGGCAATTGGCCTAATGCTGCGGCACCTCTTTTTAAATGTGAGAAAGCATAAGAAATTTGCAGTTCCAGGGTTTATGTGGTTACCCATTTAAAAAGCAGGAGAGGATCTGTGCCAGAGTCTCGAAGAAGAGAAAAGGTGAGAGAAAGGTAACGAGAGTTGTCTATGTGTGTCTCTGTAGCCAAGGAGGCTTACAAGACTAGAGTGGAATCCCAGATAGGAGAGAGTAGATAAGAAGGCCAGCCAACCTGATGCACGCCAGATGTTTTGGACTACAACTCCCATCAGCCCCACCCAGCATTGTTGATGGTCAAAGATAATGGGAGTTGTAGTCCATCTAGATCTGAAGGGCACCATTTGGGGAAAACAAGCTTAAGGCTGGGTCTAAGAAGGGGAGTAGCAGTTGATTGGCATGTGGAGGCCAAGGTTTGTTGACTTGCCCTCTCCCCACATATGCCTCTCAAAGACAGCATGGACATTGGGGAAAACTGGCTGGCAGTAGGAACTGGTACGTGTTAGCAAGCTGCAGGGGCCGGTATGGTTGAGAAACTAGCCCTTGCCACTTTGCTGCCAGGCTGAGGCACTGCTAAGAGAGGCAGGCAGTATGCCCCAGCTGCTCCAGGCTCTGCTTTGAGGGGAGAGGGATGCCCTGACAGGCATGTAACATGTCTACAGCTAGGCCCGACAGGATACTCTGCCGAGCATGGGAGTGACCCTGTCCTTGCCTCCTGGGCTTAAGGTCCTGCCTATGCGGTACCTTTTCCCCCACTGCAGGGATTCAGTTTTTTCAGGCTGTTCAGCCCACCCACCTCCAGGCCAAGCATGTGGACAGGCCAGGTCCCAGTGCTTGGGTGTGGAGAGTCTGAAAGCAGTGCACAGCAGTGTGTGTGTGAGGGGGGGGGATTTGAGAGTAAAGACGGTTGTGTGTCTTCTTGGGGTTGCTGCTGTTCAAATGTTCAGTTGGCCAACCGCACTTGCAGCCTCCCTTATGTAACTGATGAATGGGCTGTGATTCTAATAGGGAGAAAGTCTTCTGGCTCCTCTCCCAACACTAGGGGGCAAATTACTTCCTAGAGTAGTGTTCAACATTCATCTGGGAGGGGGAACTTCTTTTTTTTTGCCGAGACCACATTCTTTCAGGGGCCATCTGTCGGGGGCCACATGATGGTGACGTGAGGGGCCTGAAGCTGGTGATGAACAGGGCCTGAGCCAAAAGTAGCTTTCTGCAACCCACCCCCACCCCCTGCATTAAGTTAGGCCAAGGACCTCATGCAGTCCTTGGGTAGCAGAGTTGCCATCTCTACTTTGGGTCTTCAGTGCCGGGCTCTTAAAGGAAATGACATATTTGCTAAAAAGAAAAACAAAATCTATGTGGATGTACTGTCGCAATCAAAGTTGGAAGGACCAAAGGGGGAAGGGAGAGGATAGGGCTTGATGAAGCAACTGTAAGGGTGATGTATTGGAAAGCAGAACTTTCTGGAGAAAGTGAGGAAGAACTTTCTGGAGAAAGTAAGGAAGCACTTTCTCTCCGAAGCGAATCGCCTTTCTCAGCAAAGCCAGGGCTTATGTTATGGATGTTAATGGTGCCACTTATCCCTGCGCTCTCACGTATGTGCTTTAAATGTTGTGTTACTAGTTCTCTGGAATTCTCTTCCTTTAGGAGTGAAGCAATCCCCAACATTCTTTTGTCTTTGACATTTGCTGAAAACTTTTCTCCTGCGCTAGTCTGTTTTATTCCTGCAGTTTTAATTCTTGTTGGTTTTGATACTGTTTTCTGATCTGTTTTATGCTTCATTTCTGCCCTTCACTTGTTAGGCTAGTTTCTTGTTCAGCTGGAGTATATTTTGTATTTTTATATTTCATTGAAAAGTGGAGGTGGTTGTTATTGGAGATTGTAAGCTGCTTTGTGGGGGAAGCTCCTAAAAACGCAGGGTATACATTTTTAAAATAAATAAAAGTAACTGTTGTGCTACAGTAAGAATCCCATGCACATCCTAGAGCAGATAACCCTGGCAAATTACTGCTGCAAGCCTGGAAGAGCAAAGTGGGGAGGACTGAGGCTCCCAAATGCTGGACTAAGATTCTTTGTTGCATGTCTCTGTAGGGTGGCAACTGATCACAGTGTGGACAACACGACAGCTGTGCTTCGGGAATGGCTGATGAACGTTCAGAGCATGTATCACTCAGTGGAGTGGCGGCCCATGGAACAGCCCAGGTGAGCAAGCAAGCATTGTGGGGAAGGGAGGAGGGAAAAGCGGCTTGCATTTCAATGTGGGTGAGGCCTACGAAATTGGATCTTCGACCAAGATGCCAACCAAGACCGCGCTACTATAGCGACAGCCCCATTTTCAATCTGGTTTCCACGTATAAAACCTAACCACTCTCTTTCGGATTATCTGGGTGTTCTATCAAACACTCCCATTAGGAGAGCGTATACCGCCCTCAGATTTCAAACAATGCCCTCGGCCTTCCTTGAAGGCCGATATTGCGGCATTCTAACTTCCTAATGTCTTTGCATCTATGGCTGTAAGGTTATTGAGGAGATTTTACACTACCTTCTCCACTGTCCATTATATGAAGACCCCAGGCGTAAATTTCTACTGCCTGTTCTAGTCCCCTTTGCATCTCGTCCAACAGATGAACTGGTGCTTGAGCTTCTGGCTGATAATTCCAAAGCAGTAACACTAGCGGTTGCTAACTTTGCTCTAGCGGCACAAAAATTGAGAGTGAAATTTACCAATGAAATACCCCTGTAGGGTTGTTCCCTTAGTCTCCTCTAGATCCTCAGGTTTTAATGAATTTTTAATGGTATATGTTTGCTTATGTTTGTTTGTATTTACTTTGTTTGCACATGGGCCAGAGCTTGGAAAAGTTACTTTTTTGAACTACAACTCCCATCAGCCCCAGCCAGCATGGTGCTGGCTGGGGCTGATGGGAGTTGTAGTTCAAAAAAGTAACTTTTCCAAGCTCTGCTATGGCTAAGACTGCAATAAATTTTACATACATGTGGGTGAGGAGAAAAAGAGAGAGAGAAAACACAAAAGCTTGATTTGACGATGGAGCCAATCCCTAAGGAGAAAATGAGAACATAGAGGCTGCTCTGTTCTGCAGACTTGTTTCCTGTCTTATGTTTTCCAGACATAGTCTTGTTGTCCAGCAAACAAGAAGGGATGGGTGGATTGCATAAGCAAGTCAACTTGGACAGTCCCCCCTCCCCCCATTCTCATGGAAGGCTTTACATGCAGTGAGGGAGGTCACAAATGTCACTTCTTCACATATAAAGGCCACATGGGCTAACCTGGTGTTTCCTGCTAAGCATGGCTTGCGGAGATTGTTGGCTAGGCTGTGTGTGTTTAAAAATAAAATAAAATTCCAAGCCCAGGTAATTCAAATTCTGCACGAAGAAAAGCCAGCTTCTACTTTCTGTATAAATTATGCAAAGTGAACATATTTGCATAATTTCCCTTTATATTACACAATCCTACAATTTGTACTAAATTTATTTTACTAGTCAGGAAGAAGGGCAAGATACTTTGTAATGCAATGATATCCCCCCCAAGACACTGGGAATCTTTAGTGCAATCCTAACTATGTCTACTCAGAAGCAAGTCCTACCAAATTCAATGGTATTTTCTTCCAGGTAAATGTGCATAGGATTGTAACCTTAGCAACTTCTCTAGCTTCTGAGTTTTCAGCAGAGATTTCCCATGCGTTTCCAAGATGTCCGTACCATGAGGATAGGAGCCAACTGACTGATTCTGCCACAACAATCATTTAGCACTGGTTCCATTTTGAGTCCTGTGTGATTTTCCCTGCGTGGGGGAAGAAGATGATTCCTTTCCAAGACATCATTGTGAGCCTCATTATTCCCAGCAGGTCCTATCCAGACGAGGAAGGTCCCAAGCACTGGTCCAATTCCCGTTATGAACATGTCATGAAACTTCGTCAGGCAGCGTTGCAGTCTGCCCGGAACATCTGGGCTGATTACATCCTGGTAAGGAGAGTTTTGGAATGAGAGCCTGGTGGGAGAGAATAGAGTTTTCAGATCTGAGTGCTGACCTTCTTGGACCTTGTCTCAGGGCACCACTATTTGCCCCATTGCAGCCCGACATGGTGCATATCCCGAGAGTTCTGCCTGTGCTAGTCAGTCCCTGTTCAGCCACATGGTCAGTAAGGGTGATTTGAAGACTGGCGCAGGCTCTGCAGTTTTATTTCCCATGGTTGGAGAAGGAACTTGACTTTTACAGGGATATTCCAAGAAGCGATGATGACATGGTTAAGTGTGTTGGCTGGGAATTCCCTAGTTCAAATCAGCTTCTGTCTCAGCCTCAGTCAGGGAGGGCCCTGGCAACTTGTGGAGAGGGTATGGCATAGTGGGAGATGGACAGATCTTGATCCAAGGAGCAGAGGCTCAGCATGAATCCTATTGAAAGTGACGGGAGCTGTGCAGGAGCACAGTTTTCCCTGCAGTTTATGCCCTGGGTTAGCTGAAGGACGGTTCTGTTTGGAAGCAAAATATCTCAATAATTCCACTTCACCCCATGCAGAGCTGCAACATAAAGATAATAATACCGACTTATCTTATAGAGTTGTGGTAATGGTAACTGAGAATGTATGTGAGGCTGTTTGCATATAATTTGTCTAAGTACTATTTATTTTTATTATGTGCCCTTCCTCCTTAGGAAGATTGGGGAAATGAGCAAATTTGTTTCCAGGCTGCTTAGTCACACTAAGCAATGAATTCTAAATCGGGTGAGGAACCTCTGTCCTGCAGACCACTCAGGTCTCCCTATTTGCCCCAGGAGGCCGTTTTGGCCAAGCCACGCCTGACGGCACATATGATGACATCAGGTATGGGGCAGGTAAAGGTGTGGCTGGGCTGAAAGAGGGTTTGCAGGTAATGCCAATCGGCTGATTTCCAGGCCTGCAAAGCCCTGACAATCAGCCTTTGCCTGTGCGCAGGTGAAAATGGGTCACCTGACATCATTGTGCCGTCCAGTGGGCAGCCCCTCCCACCCGTCAAACTTGGCCTTCAGGGTCTGAAGGAGAATGGGCCAGAGTCAGTTCTCCACCTTTGTCCTAATTATGCAAAGATGCCTGGTATTTGTTAGGAGTTGGCTTGTAGGGGATCAAAAGGTGTGAACTCTATCATAGATTGTAGGGGAAGAAGGACATTAGTGTCAGTCCTGTGCCCCATGCACCTGCCCACCCCAAAGGCTGGTCTACATAATGCAGGGTGGCCGAGCAAGGAAGGGGAGCAAACAATGTACCATAATAATGTGTTTTTGTAGTTGATAGCCCTAGAGCAGGGATAGCCAGTATGGCACCCATGGGAGCAATAGTGCCCTTGAAGTCTTCCCCTTGTGCCTACAAAGTCTCTGAGGCCCCCCTCGATCATGTGATGAGAGTAGTTACCTTTTTCTCCCCTGAAAAATATGTAGAGGTGAAGAAGGAAGTTGGAAGAGTGACACTTTTCCCCACTTCCAATTTCTTATTATTTTATCTTGTCTTTTTTCCTTTAGTTATAATGAGTTCTGTCCAATGAATTGAGGGAATTTAGCTATTGAGACAAACTCCCATATTTTTTCTATCCATTCTTCTGTAGGTATGTGCTTTTCAAGGCTCAGATGAATTATACTGGATCTGACTTGTATGTGGATCCCTTGAAAAATGCATGCGTATGCGCTTTTCCTGTCTCTCAACTGTGCAGTGCATAGTTAATCAATGGAATTCACTCCCATGAGAAGCAGTGATGGCCACCAACTTGGATGGCTTTAAAATTCAGGGAGGATAAGGCTATCAGTGGCTACTAGCCATGATGGCTGTGCTCTGCCACCATAATCGGATGCAGTATGCTTCTGAAAACCAGTTGCCGTTAGCCACAGGAAGGGAGAGTGCTCTTGCGCTCAGGTCCTGCTTGTGGGCTTCCCATGGGCACCTGGTTGGCCATTGTGAGAACAGGATGCTGGACTAGATGGGCCATAGGCTGCATCTAGCAGAGCTCTTCTTACGTTCTTATGTGACCAAAGGCGGGAGGGATTGCCCACGGCGCACTCTCAGAAATCCAAATGGTTGGCAACCCCTGTGTTAACCCTTTCCTCTCCATTTAAGTATGGAACTTTTAAGTATGGGACTAAGCTCACCCACCGCGCCTCCCTAATGTTACTGAGATCCGAGTTCACCCCACCGGTTTTCTTGTCTCTAGCAGTTCTAGATTTCTCAGAGGAAGACAGAAAAGCTTGAAGAGTGAAAGCGTGTGTGTGAGGGAGGGAGGGAGGGAGGGAGGGAGAGGAATAAAACTCCTAGTGTATCTTGCCCCCCCATACCCTTTTACTTTCTTAATCCCTTTTCTTCTGCTAATATGCTGTTTACTGGAATACTGTCACATCAGGCAAAAAAGAAAATATCAGGTGCAAAACAAAACAGGTGCATGCATTCTGTCGCCTTGCATAATTCTTACATTATGGAACTTAATATCTTTTGGGGTGATGATGACATTTCCCTTTAGCCTTGCACCTTATCTTCTGCATAGCTGGCTACCTCCAGTGCTCCATTGTAGCCTGCCAACCTATTCAGCCTTGCCAGGAGCATCGCTGATGTTCCTCGGCATGTCCAGAGTGCTGCCCTCCCTTCCCCTCTGTGTTATTCACTCTGGGGCAGGAACAGCTGTGATGGGATTTTGGGATGAAGTGGTAGGCAGTAGGACAGCTGTTCGCGATGGGAGCCAGCCCCTTGGCTTATCAAGTCTTGTACTTCCGTTCTGGAATTAGGTGCTGGCCTACAGCCCAGAAATGCTGGCAGCAGATGATTGTGTGTATCTGTACTTCCCACTAGGGCTAGACAGAGGAGGATCGTGCCTTTCTGCCCTGCTCATGAGAAGCAGCAGCACCTGTTTGTTTACAGATATGTCATCAGGTTTCTTTTAATCCTGGCAGGACCTTGGCTTTTGGGAGATCATGTATAATGGACCTCAGTTCTGTGAGGAGCTCAAAGCCCTGGTTCAGAGTACAGTTCTTCAAGTGATTTCTTATTGTAGCAGTGTGCTTGCAGACTCGAGCTGGTTTTTCCCTGTAGCCCTCATACAACCTTCTGCTGTTTCACAGATGAAAACAGGACACTTTTGTGCCACATATCAAGCCCTTATTCTTGTTCCAGCCATTGTCTGAGCAGCCTTCTTCTTGTGTTACATGTTCAAAAGGCTCTTCTCTGCTGGCTGTATTTTAATTGCTCCACAATAAGCTGTCCTGTGCTGTTTTAAAGGATGCTGTTAGTCCTTTTGGGTAAAAGAAAAACTGAGCAGCTGTCTCCCATTGCAGACCAGAGTGACTCTTGCTAGCTGCAACATGCAAATTGGCAGGCCATGCATGGCACCTTAGCGTTCATACACTTGCATTTTTGCTTATCTGCCTCCTGCTGAGATAATTGAACGACTACTAGCTCAATGTTCTAGCAATTAACGCTAGAATAACTTTTAAAACTCTTTAAGGCACCCCCCAAGTCACAAGCAAAATAAGGACAAAGGTTTACCAGGAACAGGTACCAAAATATCAAAAACATGGTCCCTAGTAAATAGCAACCATGGAAGGTTACATGTAACAACTGCAGCTGCCACAAGTGCATGGGGTGCCTTCCCTCTGTTATGGGTAGGGGCAAGATGAAGGGTGGAAGGCAACAAGTGTTTCCTTCACAATACAGCTGGCTAGCTGTCCCCCTGTCCTCCATTTGTACCTGCCACTGACACCACAGCTGCTGAGTCCCTCCTCTCCTTTCTGTACCTGTCCCTTCATTCTGAAATGTCTGTTTCTGGCAAATGGATCTTGATGTATCTGCTGGGCCCACAACCCTCAGAAGTCCAGATTTGGTCCAGTGGCTGCCAGTTGCTGATCCCTATATAATATATTATCTGGACTGTGTTTTGGCATCCCAGGTCAAACTTTGAATTATCTGTGATGTTATGCATTGTCTAAGCATAAGCTACATACCATCTGAAAATGTTAACTTATCATGAGCACAAGCTAGAAGTTGATTTTTTTTTTGCCCCCCAAAACTTGAAACAGTAATTGGTTTCATGCTGTCCTGCTACTAGAACAATCGCACCTTGGAGTTTGGGGATCCGCAACATTTTAACTGGGACAGCTGCTGTAGAACTGACATTTCTTTTTGCTGCATATTTCTGCAGTTTGTAGATACGGACAATCTCCTGACGAACCCTGACACTCTGGGCCTTTTGATAGCTGAGAACAAGACTGTGGTGGCACCAATGCTGGACTCGCGGGCAGCCTATTCAAACTTTTGGTGTGGGATGACCTCACAGGTACACAGATCAACATCTCTGGCTTAACTCTATTCCTCCCATGTGTGCGTGGCAGTTGAGACCATAACCAATGGAATATGATATGCCAGGGTGGGGGTTGGGGATAGAAATGCAGGACTTTGTATATCCGGTGCCAAGGCCTTCCAGTGCATTCAAAATGGAGCAATCTCTGCCAGGTATATTCCCAATAACTTCCTTGTCTCTTAGCCAGGAGAGTTGCCACTCTTTTCATCATCGGGGTGACATTCTTCTTGTACATGAACTGATGATGGTGAGCATCTGCCCATGGTTTTTTTTAGAATTATTATCTAAGAAAAGGATATGATTTACAGATTAAGAACCAAGCACCTAAAACCACAAAAGGATACATGGTATCAAAACAGAAGTGTATAAGAACTTAAAATTAAATGCATGCTTGCACGTTTCCCTGAAAAATGATCTCCCATATATATGTAAGATAATAAGGTTATACATTTTATTATGACAGCAGTAACACAAACTAAAAAGGCAAGTTCTAACCCTATATCATTAGAGTCCAAACAAACATTCATTGATGTCAAAAATTGCAAATCTGTGATGTGTATTTGGAAGCAGAGGCTTCTTTTTAGCGCACTTGGTAAAAGAGGGCCAAGTTCTTATGAAATTATTTTCTTGTCTTTTTTCTTTAGTTCTAATATGAGTTCTGTCTAATAAAGCGAGTTCAGTTAGCTGTTGAGGCAAACTCCCACAGGTTTTTGTATCCATTCTTCTGTAGATACCAGCGTTGGTGGTCTCCGTTTTTCTGCAAATAGAAGTCTAGCTGCTGTTGCCATATATGAGACCAATTGTTCATGCTCCTGCCTACCAATAATTCAGTCTGTATAATTCAGTGAAGACACTTTACGCCTATGTTGTTGAAATGTTGTAAGTTTTCCTAGGCCAGGATCTAGTCCTGCCTCTCTTTGCATGAGAGCTTATGTGGAATTTCCCGTCTGCCTCTCTTAGGGCTATTACAAGCGCACTCCTGCTTACATCCCCATCAGGAAACGTGACCGCCAGGGCTGCTTTGCTGTCCCCATGGTGCACTCCACCTTTCTCATCAACCTCCAGAAAGAGGCCACCCAGCACCTTGCTTTCTACCCACCCCACCCGGATTACACTTGGGCATTTGATGACATCATTGTCTTTGCTTTTGCCTGCAGGCAGGCAGGTGAGTCAAAATTCTGTCTTCTCTTCTTGAGAATGAAGTCAGATCTGTCTCCTGCTTTAGCCAACCCAGAGACATGGGTTGTTTGTGAGGCCCCAACAAAATAAATGGGGCCTCACAAAATTAAAAATAATTGTGATTTGTTGAGCAGTTGTACAGCTCTGCTGAACACGTTTGCCTGCTTTGATTAAGAAGCAGGAACATATACCAGTCAAATTGTTGGCCTGTCTAATTCAGTAGTATCAACACCGACTGGCTGCAGCTCTGTAAGGTTCCAGGCGGGAGTCCTTGCAGAGACCAGGGATTGAATCATGTGCCCTACCACTGAGCCGCAGTCCTTCCGCAGCCCACGCCAACTCGTTGCCTGCTACGGTCCTCAGCCCCCTCTACGTATAAATGCTGCTCTTGAACGCATGGGGAGGCAAATTGGATAGCCTTGTGCTGCTCCTTCCCACTAGGAGAGAGCACATCTGTGGTAGCTATGTACTCTCGCTCTCATTCCTTAGGTGTGCTGAGAGAGAGAGAGAATGCAAATGCTGTAACACTGCTGCTTTTTTAAATCTCAGTAGAGGCAGTGGTATGTGGCATATGGTAGCCTCTCTTGGCTTTAAATCAGTGTGGGGAACCTGCGGCTCTCCAGATGTTGCTTAACTCCAACTCCCTTCGTGGCCATGCTGGCTGGGACTGGTGGGGTTTGAAGTCCAACAGCATCTGGAGGGCCACAGGTTCCCTATCCCTGCTTTAAGTGGTTATGGGCCTGGGATAATACTGCAGTGGAGGGGGCAAGCAGCTGGCAGCATGGGCAACGAGAGATCGATTTAATTTTCCATCTGGCTGCTTGCCTGGGACCAGTTCAGTTCAGCTTCGATGAGTGGCTTTTAAACAAAAATGCAACCAATGAATCCAAGCAGTTATTCTTGTTATTTTGAATGCACAACAAGTTCCATCTTAATCTCTAGTCCTCACTGTAAGGAGGGTGGCATCTTCTCCATGCTAACAACAACAGAAAGTAGAAAATAGAAGTGGAATTCTGCAAAATACTCATAATTGATTGTATTGGCATAATTCTTCAATTTTTTATATTGTTAATTTTTTACCTGGTTTTGCTGGTCATGGGAGAGGTGCGGAACTATCTATAAGCAAGCATCTTGCCATACAGCTCACGGACAACCAGCCCCTGCTTGGGACAAGGGCAAGCCCCATCTGCTTACCTCTTCCGCCAGCCACACCCAGTAGGTGAGTAGGGGGGCCTTCTCAGGTCACCACCCCCCGGGGCCGCACAACCCTCGGGTGGATGAGTTAAGTTGGCCCCAAAAGCAGCCCATATCCTGTCCTCAAGCCGCAAAGCTCTGAAGACAGGCCTCTGGAACCGCCAATCACCTCCAAAGGTGCCTAAGGGGGCCACCAAGCTGTCCTTACCTATTTCCCTTTCCACACCTTCCCACACCAGTGCCCCAACTATGAACTGCCCTCCTAGGGCAATTAAAAAGAATTGGGAGTCTTGGGAAGATGACTTCTGCACCCACTCTCACATGACTATCGTGCTCATTATCCCACCTTTTCCCCAGGAGGAGCCCAGGGCACCAGGCAGCTCCCGTGGAATTGCATCATACATGTAGCTAATGGTGTAGATTCCTTGGGCTGGTTCTCTACGTAGTTTACTCTCGTGGTGGTTTGGTTGATCACCCATCTAAATCTGTGAACAGGATATTGGACCATCATGTGGGCTGCCAGGTATGCTATTGTAAGTTTTTATGAAGAATGTGCCTTTATAGAGGTGAAACATTATGACAGCCAAGACTCTCCAACCTGGAAAGGGTATGAACAGAGGGATCTGCTGCTGCCTAGGGTCCTCCTGTTTTTGTGTGCTCACTTTGTGTTTCTCCTTTGTTTAGAAATTCAGATGTACGTGTGCAACAAAGAGGTGTATGGCTTCCTTCCTGTTCCTTTGCGATCTCACAGCACCCTGCGTGACGAGGTAGAGAGTTTCATGCATGTGAAGCTGGAAGTCATGGGTGAGTGTTGGTCAAAAGACCTTTCCAAGTTTTTTAAAAACCAGAGTGGAAATTTGCATGAAAGGAAACCAGATTTCTTGACAGGTTAGCATTTACAACTTGTGTGGATGGGCCCCTGAGGATGGTTACAGAGCATCATTTGGAGAGGGCAGAGTGGCTAACATTTGCCAGAGCTTTGACATCTGCACTGGTTTCCTCTAGGAAGGGCTGTATGCACGCTCTGGGCTACAATAAATAAATAATTTTTGGCACCTGGGCAATCCAAATTCAGGGTCAATGAAAGTGGAATTGTGCAATCCAGATAAATGCCCTTTGGGCAAATTGGCATGCTGTTTTGCAAAATTCTGCTCTGGATGGTTATGGAGAGACTAAAGGACTGTATCCTAAGCGCCTACCAGTGTGGCTCTTCACTTTGGCCAAACCACTAGTTCTGCATGTTTCTAAGAGCAGAGGAATGTCAACAGCTGTATCTATGCATCACGGAAACTGGGGTGATGTCATCCATCCAAATGTGAGGAGTACAAAATTAATTTGCAGTTTAAGAGGCAGCATAGTTTGTGGCTGGTAAGTTGGGAAGTCTGCTTCTCCTTATGTCATGATAGCTACAGTGCCTTGCAAAAATAATCAGACCCCTGACCAATGCTCTCATATTACTGAATTACAAATGGTACATTGTAATTTCGTTCTATATGATATTTTATTTTGAAACACTGAAACTTAAAATCAATTATTGTAAGGTGGCATGGGTTTTATGTTGGGAAATGTTTGTAAGAAACATAAAAAACTCAAACATGTTGCTTGCATAAGCATTCATCCCCCCATATTAATATTTGGTAGAGCCACCTTTCACTGCAATAACAGCTTTAAGTCTCTTGGGGTAGGTATATACCAGGTTTGCACACAGTGTCGGAGGGATTTTGGCCCCTTCTTCTTGGCAGATTCGCTCCAGGTCGTTCAGGTTGGTTGGACGTTGCTTGTGGACCACAATTTTCAAAGAGTGCCACAGATTCTCAGTGGGATTGAGATCAGGACTTTGACTGGGCCACTGTAGGACATTCACCTTTTTGTTCTTGAGCAACTCCAGTGTTGCTTTGGGCTTGTGCTTGGGATCATTGTCCTGCTGAAAAGTGAATTTCCTCCCAAGCTTCATTTTTTTAGTGGACTGAAGCAGGTTCTCTTGCAGTATTTCCCTGCATTTTGCTCCATCCATTCTTCCTTCAATTTTAAGAAGATGTCCAGTCCCTGCTGATGAAAAGCATCCCTCACAGCATGATGCTGCCACCACCATACTTCACTGGAGGGATGGTGTGTGTTGAGGCATGGGCAGTGTTAGGTTTGCACCACACATAGTGCTTTGAGATTTGGCCAAAAAGCTCTATCTTGGTCTCATCTGACCACAAAACCTTTTCCCACATCGCAGCTGGGACACTCTCATGCTTTCTGGCAAACTCCAGACGTGCTTTCAGATGGTACTTTTTGAGTAATGGCTTCTTTCTTGCCACCCTCCCATACAGGCCAGTGTTATGCAGAGCTCTTGATGTGGTTGACTGGTGCACCATTACTCCACTCCCTGTCACTGAACCCTGTACCTCCTTCAAAGTGATTGATGGCTGTGGCTTCTCTCACAAGTCTCCTTCTTGTTTGAGTGCTGAGTTTTGAAGGACAGCCTTTTCTTGGCAGTGCCTGGGTGGTGTGATGCATTTTTCACTTCCTGATTATTGATCCAAGTGTGCTCACTGGGATATCCAAAAACTTGGATATTATTTTGTACCCTTTTCCTAATCTGTGCATTTGTATTACATTATCTTTCACTTCTGTAGAATGCTCTTTGGTCTTCGTTTTCCTTCAGATCCACAGCCTGACCAATGATCCTTCAACAGTGGAGTTTTTATCCTGACAATGTGACCGCAACTTTAATGGCTCACAGGTGGAGGTCAATGGTAAGGTGACTGTGTCCTCAGTAGGGCAATTTCTTTCATCTGTGTAAACTGGGAGCTTCCACAGCACAGGGGTTGAATTCTTATGCAAGCAACATGTTTCATTTTTTTTGTTTCTTACAAACATTTGCCAACATAAAACCAATGTCACCTTACAATAATTAATTTTGAGTTTCAGTGTTTCAAAATAAACTATCATGCAGAACGAAATTACAATGTACTATTTGTAATTCAGTAATATGAGAGCATTGGTCAGGGGTCTGATTACTTTTACAGGGCACTGTAAATGGACTCTCAGGATTCAGAGACAGGATGCCTCTGAATATCAGTTGCTGGGATGAGACTAGAGGCACAGACAGTGAGTCAAGGTTGTTGAGTTCGTGCTTGGCTTGGGGCTTTCCAGAGACATCTGTCTGGCCACTGCTGAAAAAGGTTGCTGGAGTCCTGGACTAGATGGACCCCAGTCTGATCCAGGAGGGCTCTTCTGATGTTTCTCTTCTGCTACAGTATCATTGTGCTGCCATAAGCAAATCTCTGCTTCTCCATCTCAGTTCTCTGTCTCTATAAATAGGAATGTGAATGGTTTACAGTGAAGACAGTACATGAAGATATGAAAGATCTTTGCAAATTAAGATTCTGTAGCCTTATACCCACTTACCTGGGAGTAAATCTTACTAAATCAACAGGACCTGCGTCTGGGTAGACGTGTATCGGATTGTACTGTAAAACATGCCACTGAAATCACAGGACAATCAGCAGTCTTGATAATATTACCAGAGCCTTTCTTCACTGGCTTACCCTTCCTGCTTTTCCAGTTCAAGGAAGCCTGACCAGTCTAATATGCCCTGTGCTGAACCTTTCCTCTGCTATCAAAGGGGCCTGTGTGTGGCAATGCACCATCCTTTGGGCTCTGGAGTAGTTTGCTGGACTCTGTCCCTTGAGGATGCTTCACAGTTGTTCTTTGTATGGGCTGCAGCTGCACAAAGATCCTTTCACTCAATCCAGTTGCTCTTAAAGACAAAATTGTCGCCTCTTTGAAAATGTGGCCAACGTGGAAAGTAGGAGAGTTCGGTGTACAATCCGCTTTCATTAATAAAGGTGTATTCTACATGCTGTCCTTTCCTTCTGATACTTTTTAGAAGGCAAAATGCCTATGAATAGCACATCATTTTGGGGCACAGAAAGCTCAAGTTATAATAGCTCATTCAAGTGTGCTGCTTTTGACAGTGGCCCTTCTAGTCCAGCATCTTATTCTCATAGCGGCTGACTTCTGGGAAGTCAACAAACAGGACTCGTGTGGAACAACACTCTCCCCAGCAACTGGTGTTTAGAGGCATACTGGCTCCACCAGTGGCTCTCAGAGGACTGTATCCCCTCTGAATGTACAGGGGTTGGCTGCATGAAACCTTCCCCATGTCAAAAATCTTTCAGCATGTGGAAAGGTAATGCGTTCAGGAGAAAATGTTTAGCTCTCTGAGTGTTTGAATATCTGCGAGAAATCCATTGGGAAACAAACCTCCTTAATACCTCAGGTTCCTTTCTTCCCACCAGTACAATTGCATTTTCTTTCAGGCATATTTTTTCTTTGGCAGGGCACGATAAATTTCTCTCCTATGATTCCATGGAATGCAAATATTCAGTAGCGCATTCATACAAAAAGAGGGCTTAAATATGTTATAGGACACATTTTTCATCCTTGCAGATTTGAATAAAAGCTATCACAAACCCCTTGTGAAATGCAGCTGTGAGGGATGGGGGCAAGTGAACCTTCTGGTGACAATAGAATGAATGAGTTTATTGCAGTCATAGACCAACATTAATATATACATCGATAAAAGAGGATAAAAATCTGCAATAAAACAACACGAAACAATCAAAATTTCATTAAAACCAGATCTACATCAACACATAGCCCTCAACTTAACAGAGTTCTTCTACAGTGTATAGCAGCGGACCAAAAACTAGCTATCTGAGCTGATATCTGTGGGGACTGATCAGGTAGTAGATAATCTACATAAAAAGCCTCATTTCTACCGGGGATGTTTAGTAAGATTGGGATAATTAGCTGGAGTCTAAGGTCTCGATAGAATAGACAGTGTAGCAACACACGTTCCACCGATTCTACTGCCCCGTCACCACATGGACATATGAGGGATGGGGGCAAGTGAGCCTTCTGGTGACAACAGCATAAGTGAAAGAAGCATTTTTTTAAATGGGAGAACTTGGAGTTTAAGGAAGATATTTTATTGAAGATCTCAGCCTGTACTGAGAGGTAGCATGGTGTAAAGACATCCCCTTCTGCCTGCAAGTTCAGATTTGTTCTCAGCAATGAATCTCACTGGAAGCTCTTTGGGGCAATCCCAGTCTTGAACCTATTTGTGAGGGGGGAAATTGTGCAGGGAGAGAGCAAACATTGAATATCGGAGGAAGGATGGGTAAAAACTAATAAAATTAATTTATAATAATGCCAATAATACTGGCCTGCACGCACCCACATTTGTCAATTGGGGGTGGGAGGAGAGGAAGGGAGTCAACTTCTGTAAAGTGTTTTTCCAGGCTCCAAAAAGTTAAAATTGCGTTTTGGAAAGGCAAAGCTGTTGCTGGACTCCAACTCCCATCAGCCCCACCCAGTATGACCAATGACCAGGGATGATGAGAGTTGTAGACCAGGAACACACATTCCCCACCCCTGGACTAAGAGGAAACTCCAGTTTTAAAATCCATCTGGATATGCCTCTAAGTCCACTTGATGCAGCTGTCGGTCATGCATGCTTTTGTCACTGTGTATAGGAACACAGAAACTTAGGATGCTGCCTTATACTGAGTAAGACCCATGCTCCATATAGCTCAGTAGTATCCACACTGACTGAAGATGGCTCTCTATGATTTCAGACTGGGAAATGCTCTCCATGATTTCAACCTCTTTTCCAACCCTACATGGAGATGCCAGGGATTGAACCTGGGACCTTCTACATGCTAAGCAGATGCGCTACCATTGAGGTTATGGACCTGACACTAGGCTAAGAATCTGGGAGCAGCTCAGCATAAAAAGTATCTTGTTGTTTTAAAAAAACTGGATCATATGGTCTATCATATGACTCCATGTTGTCTTTCTTTACAGTTAAGAATCCTCCAGTGGAACCTTCCCAATATCTGTCTGTGCCTCCCAAAATCCCGGACAAAATGGGATTGGATGAGGTGAGGAATATAGAGATGGGTAAATGATGAAAAATAAGCAAATATTTGTAAGTGTGCTTAATTTACATAATCTACGGCACAGAATTCAGCTCTGAGCACAGAATTTGGATTACCCTGGATTATCATCATCATGAGCAGCAGTGCTGGATATAGCTTACATGGGGGTCCAGTAATTTTTCTTTTTTTAGAGTTAGTAGAGTGTTTATTTGGGGACTGTTCATCACATGGGCTGTGAGGCTGCTCTCTTCAGTAGTTCTGCATTCTGAAGTCAAAGTTGCAAGCTTCCTCAGTTCTCTGGCTTTGGGAGCCCCTGCTTTCTGGGGTTGAGGAGCTTGATCTATGCAGACAGATCCCCTGGAGTGGAATATCACGGGGAAATGTCTATATATGAGCCTTAGTCTCTACCCAGGCCACAGAATGAGCTGGAAGAATCTTGAGGTGATATGAGACTGCAGATGTGTATTGCTGGGATGGGGTGCATTTTTAATGTTCCTCACATAAAAGAAACTCCCTGCAGGCAAGGCATTAGCACATCAGGAAGCTTCTAGCCCAGTCTACCACCTGCTTTGCTAGTTGGCCACTTGTAGGGAGCTTCTGTTAGAGGAGTATTTATCTCCTGCCTACAGTCTGAAGTGGTAAGAGTTCATCTTGACCATTCTGCTGTAGGCACAGTAGAGGCTTGATACTGGCAATATAGGGGGAGAGCGTTGCATTAGTTCCTCATTTGCATTTCTGGCACTGCCAGCCTTCACTGTCAGTCTCTCACTGCCCTGTTGCTTCCTCTTCCAGGTCTTCATGATTAACCTGAAACGTAGGACTGACCGCCGGGAGCGGATGCTGCGGGCCCTTTACGAGCAGGAGATTGACAGCAAAGTCGTTGAGGCTGTGGATGGGAAGTAAGTGTGTGTTACAGAGTGAAACGCTGCCCCTTTGGGGAGGAGTACTAGTACCCAAGGAACCAAGGCAGAGGGGAAAAGGGTGCATGGCCTTGGCCATACTGATAGCCAATGTTATCTGTACTTGTGGGCCCACCTGTATTGTAATGGAATGGACACACTTGTATCTGTCACTATTTACGAGGAGGGGCTGTAGTTTATGTTTGAAGGATGTGCTTTGCATCATGCAAAAGGTCCTGGTTTCAGGTCCTGCCATCTCCAGTCAAAAGGTTCTCAGGTAGCAGGTGTGATGTGAAAGACTTCTGCCTGAGACCCTGGAGAGACCCTGCCAGTCAGAGCAGACAATGCTAGAAGGGCAGTCTGATCTGACGCAAGACAACTCGCTGTGTTCTTACCTTCCTTATTGAATCTTCCCTTGCACAGAACAGAGGAATTGACTTGCGCTCAGGTGTGTACAGACAGTTGTAGCCAAATTGGTTCTAGAAAGTAAGAAATAACAGGTGAAGTGAAATCTTGTGTTGGATTAATTCCACTCGGTGTAGAAAGAAGTATACAAGTTTTTGAGTTGCACAGAACCTTGCTCTGAGACTTGGCTGCCTTTCCATTCTGTTCAGTGAAAAACTTCATGCTGGCTGGAAGCTTCTGCACCAACTGAAATTGATTCAGAGAAATATAATTCTGTTGCCTCTTTCTGTATTAATCTTCACCTTAGTCCGCACAGTATGTACAGTATCGTCAGATGGTTGCACAAGGCTGTGTCTGCCCCTCTCTCCATGGATAGTATGTCTCCTACGGGCTATCATCCCTCCCTCCTTTCATTCCCTCTGTCCTCAGAGCAATGAACACCAGCGAGGTGGAAGCCATGGGCATCAAGATGTTGCCAGGTTACAAGGATCCATACCACGGACGTCCGCTCACCAAAGGGGAGTTGGGTTGCTTCCTCAGCCACTATAAGATTTGGCAAGAGGTAAGTGATGCTCATTGTGTAAGACACAAAGTCAAAGACTGCCTTTTCATACAGTCAGTTACCCTGGAACTCTTTCTAAACAGGGTTGTGAGTGTAAGCTATGATTCTGCACAAACGCTGTCAAAAACTGCAGGCCATTGTAGTGGGCACAGAATCCAGCTCCTGAAAGTCTCAGCTTTTACAGAGAGAGTGAGCAAGGAAGCTTCCAGTCCTCACAGCTAGGCTTAAAAGTGTGCAGACAATGCTTGGTGAAATCTCAAAAGCTTGGAGTGTGAGCTCTCTGTAGGACAGGGATGGAGAACCTGTGACCCTCAGATGCTAATATGGACTACAGCTCCCATAATCCCTTCTGTCATGTTGATGGGGCCTGCTGGGAATTTGAGTCCAGCAACATTTGCAGGGCCACAGCTTCCCCGTCCCCACTATAAGATTTCCAGTAAGGGGGTGAGACTCTAGTCCTATGCCTCGTGCCTTGCCCCTCCCCAGGGCCGGTTCTAAAGGCCGGCCAGGTTGGGCACTTGCCTGAGGGCCCCGGAGCTACAGGAGGCCCTGAGGGGCCCTCCGCTCCCCTTCTGCAATCTGCACCCCCCCACGCCCCCATTTACCTGCCAGCCGGCTTTTTAGCATTGCCCTTAATGAAGATGGCGGCTGCAGGTTCCCTAAGGTACTGAAGCTGCTGCTGCCATCTTAGTTGATGGCAGAGAAGTGCACGTGTAGCACGCACGTGTGCCATCAACAAAGATGGCGGTGGAGGCTTCATTCCCCTTAGGGAAACCACGGCCGCCATCTTCATTAAGGGCAAAGGTAAAGACTAGACAGGTTGCGGGGCCGTGGGGAGGCGTGCGGGGGTGCCATGCACGTGCGTGCACACACACACACACACCGGGGGGGGGCAGGGCAAGCTGATGCCCAAGGGCCCCCGCATGCCCGGAGCCGGCCCTGCCCCTCCTCATGCATAATTTACATACTTCACATAAGTTGCAGAATTCAGTGTTTTGTGCTGCTGCATGTGGGTTAACATGGCACAGAGTTTTGATGGGCAGATGTTTTAAAATGCAGAGTGCATATAGTCCTGCTTTAACAGTCGGTTCATACGCTGCTTTCTCTGGCCTTCTTTGAAGAGCTCACAGAAGTGGTCTGCTTGCATGTAGAGCCTCTGGGACATTCCAGATTACCCTTCTGGAGGTGAATAAGATCTGGAACCAGAATTGCCTGTATGTGCATGCAGGTCTGCAGAGTTCCAGGGGTGTCCTTCCGCATGAGTAGACCACATCAGCTCTGATGTTTATGCAGGGAGAGGAAGGGAATGTAACATATGGACCAACTGTTTCTTGCTTTAGGCTCTGCCTTGGAAGTGTCTGCATTCCACTGGATAAGTTGGGGCTCAGTTTTCTTTCTGGAATTGGTGAAAATTGCTTAGTATAGGCACCAGTTGTCTTGTTAGTTCACAACATAGAAATAGTAGATACGAAAAGGGATGAAGCAATATTTATTGGACCAATTTTTATCAGTGCAGAAACATGGGAGCTTTAGTGTTAGACAGGATCCCTTGATTCCAGAGCTGGCCCTGATGTGTTGGCGCTACTGGGATGTTGGCTTAATTTTGGCATGAGAGCCAGACTTGGGGACTCCTGTGTGGCTGTGCTTGCTTGCAGTCTGCTAAAGCAGCATGAAGGATAAATGAATACGTAGAGCCAGTCTGGATTTCACTACATTGTTTAGTGTGTGCTGCCACCTGCTGGGCGTGTTGGATTCTTACATTGGTCACAAGATGGAAAAGATTGTTCATGGTGCGATGACATAGAATGTAAAGGAACCTTTAGGCCTTTTGCCACTTGAAATCTGAATGCCACTTTTACTTTTCTGCCCTGGAGGCGCAGCTGCATTGTGATTTATGCTAGCACTTTTTAATCCTCAGTATTAAGAGAGGATGCAGGACAGGGCCGTGGTTCTGTAAGAGTGCAGAAAAAAATGCAGAATTCTGCATACTTACAATACTAGCTTTCCTTTTTAAAATAATAATAAAAGAACACATTTCTAGTCCAGCCTTCCAGATGTTGTGCTGACTGGGGCTGATGGGAGCTGGAGCCCAACATTTGGAAGGCACTAGGCTGTGGAAGGATGGTCTCTAGACACCTTATGGTTGCAAGTGGTTGAGGGTATCTCATCAGTACCCTGTGTAGCTTTTTGCCCCTTTTGGAGACGAGGAGATGCAGATAAAGTCATGCCAAAGAACTTAGGAAAATAAGGAGGAGTTGAAAGAGCAGCTGTGATGGGGTTAAACCGCTGGAGCACCTTAGTGGAAAAGCACAATACAATATTTGAACTAAATAAATGATTTTAAAAAATAAACAGAAAAGAGGCTGGTGATGTGTGTTGAATTTTTCCAGATAGTTGAGAGAGGCCTGGAGAAGTCAGTGGTGTTCGAGGATGACCTGCGCTTTGAGATCTTTTTTAAACGACGCCTGATGAACCTCATGTATGACTTGGAAGAAGATGGCCTGGACTGGGATTTGATGTGAGTGAGAAAGTGTTGTTAATGCAGCCAGCTGGAAATTTCTTGGCAAAATCATTCCCCCAATGGGACATCATGCAAGGCAGAGGGAGGCAATGTTTTTTGCTCCTGAGGGCAACATGTGGTGGTGCGCAGGACCTGCATGAGAACAGGTGGGGCCATGGCCAGCAATCCCTCTACCCCTTTCACTTTTACACACGTGCACACTCATTCAGCCTCACGTTCACACTCATAGGCACATATTCCCCCCATGTCCTTCCCTCCCATTCACTGCTTCTCTCTCTCTCTCACACACACACACATGCACAAAAATCTCTGCAACACCATCTGCCAGTGATCCCAGTAAAGCTGAAATCATTCTCCTTGCACTGCTTTTAACAACACAATCACAACAGTTTTCTGTGCTGTTCTGCTGATGGGCTGGGCAGTGGCAAAAATTAGATGGAGCACCCTGGGCTGCATGTGGCCTGTGGGTCACCCACACATGCTGCAAGGAGTGCCTGTTATTTACCTTATTTCCTGTTTCCCTTTAGCTACATTGGCCGGAAACGCATGCAAGTGGAGCATCCTGAGAAAGCTGTGCCCCACGTCCGCAATCTGGTGGAGGCTGACTACTCGTACTGGACTCTTGCCTATGTCATCTCTCTTCAGGGGGCCCGAAAGCTACTGGAGGCCAAGCCCCTCTCCAAGATGTTACCTGTGGACGAGTTTCTACCTGTAATGTTCGACAAACACCCTGTGTAAGGCTGGGCTTTGAGGCTGCTGGGTAGGAAAGGGGCGGGCGTCGCCTGTGGCCACAATAAGTAGGGCTCGCAAAGGACTGAGTTATCTTTATCTATTCCTAGATTTTCTTGTTTGATTTTCTTGCTGCGAAAATTGTTTTTGCTCTCCCATTCCGTTGTTAAGTTGGTTTCTGTCTTCTCTGGCCATGCTGTCTGCTGAAGCCCAGGACACTGGGCAGCTGAGCTGGGTTTCCCTGAGTGTGGCTATATCAGGGGTAGCCAGTGTGGTTGCCCTCCAGATGTTGCTGGCCTACAAGTCCCATCATCCCTGACTGTTGGCCATATTGGCTGGGGCCAATGGGAGTTGTGGTCTAAAACATGTGGAGGTCAACCACATTGGCTACTCCTGGGTTAGATGACTGTACTCTTTAAGAAAGGAGAAATCAATCATGTGTCGAATCTTATGTAGCTTTAGACTAAGTGGTCTTGGTAAGGGGACGTGTGCTCTCACTCCTAACATGTTAGTGCTGGAAGAATCTAAAGTGTTCTAGGACACAAAAGCTGCCCAACAAGTTAATCAATTCAACTTTCTCTAACAGGAAGACAGTTTCCCACATTTTATCTGTTGCTGGGGGAACCTGCCCCATATAAGCATTGTACAAGGGAGCCTGTGAGCATCCAGATGTTGCTGGGCTCCAATTCCTACCAGTCCTAGCAAGGATGCCTGATGATCAGAGATGATGGAGGTTGTAGTCCAGCAACATCTGGAGGGCCACAGGCTCCCTATCTCTGTCTTAAAGGAACAAGTGCTGTTTCTAAATTTAGGGGGTGTATCCTACATTTTCAGGAGTTTATATTCACTGAAGTTACATGATCTGAAGAGAAACCAGAGTTCATTCACTGAAGTTGACCCTTCTCAACTTAGGAAGTTTCATCTTTCCGGCTCAACTGAAACATAATTAATATTTAGGCAGGCAGAATGATGATGGATACAGCGAGGGTATGCCTTCACTTTAAATGAGGTTTATGGGTTCCCCCAAAGAACCCTGGGAATTGTAGTTTTGAACAGTTAAACTTTGACTGTGCCCTGGGAAGCAGCTCTTTTCATATAACGTTTGTTCCCCTTCTACAGTTCTGAATATAAGGAGCACTTTGATAACCGGAACCTGCTGGCCTTTTCAGTAGAGCCTCTGCTAGTTTACCCGACGCACTACACAGGTGACGACGGTTACATCAGTGACACAGAAACCTCTGTGGTGTGGAACAATGAGAATGTCAAAACGGACTGGGACCGGGCCAAGTCCCAGAAGATGAAGGAGCAGCAGGAACTGAGCAATGAAGCCAAGAACTCTGATGTGCTCCAGTCCCCTCTTGACAGCACAGCCCGTGATGAACTATGACCTTGCTGGCGCATAGGAGAAGGGGACTGAAGGATAGGGGCGTGGTGTGAGGGGGAGGACTCTTCCCTTTCTCGGGGTTTATAAGTTGGTTCTCTCAGTTGTCAGCTGTGGGGCCCAGTGCATGCCACATCTTCCATCATATCTTGTGGCAAAGCATAATGGTAAGCTCCGCTTCCCCTGTCATGGGGAACCTGCAACATAAATGGTTGGGTTTGCATAGTCCTGCCACCACCACCCATTCCATCCTCTTCTTCTGTTTTGAAAGTGATGTGGGTGAGATCGTGCCATACTCATTTGAGTAAGAGAAGTTTTATTCTCTGAAGAATTGGTACTGGTTCCTATAAAAAAAAGGTAAAGGTGTCCCCGCACTTCTAGTGCGAGTTGTTTCTGACTCTTAGGGTGACATCTTGTGACATTTACTATGCAGACCGTATATATGGGGTGGGATTGCCAGTTCCTTCCCCGGCCTTTCTTTACCCCCCAGCATATGCTGGGTACTCATTTTACCGACCACGGATGGATGGAAGGCTGAGTGGACCTCGACCCCTTTTACCGGAGATTCGACTTCCTCCTTCCGTTGGAATCGAACTCCGGCCGTGAGCAGAGCTTTCGGCTGCGTTACCACCGCTTACCACTCTGCGCCACGGAGGATCTTATATAGGGAGCCCTATATCTCTGGAAGGAGGGGACACTGGTTAGTCCTTGAGAAAAGGGGCTGAGATGCAGCCCAGACTAGCAAGCTCCAGCACCATAATGTTCTGTGTCAAACAAAACCGAATCTCTTGGTGTAAGGTTAAGACCTGTCCAGATATTTTTATATAAAGTTTTTACTGGTGACAGTTCTATTATCTGATTTCTGTGGAATCCTGATCTCTCTCTCAAATGTCCTAGTTTCCCATGGCCTAGTGAACGTTTTCCCTAGCATATCTCTTGCTTCGCCTTGCAAGGACAAAAAAGTGCCCTTTTATGTTGTAACTTTTACTGCCCAGCAGTCAGAGATGCATGATGGGAGGTGCAGTACAACATGGAAAGCAGGGTTGAAATGACATCTTCGATCATTTCATTGTGACAAGCATATAGCATTGCTTTTCAACTGGTGAATAAGGAGTTTAAGGTTGGGTGCACCTGTAACCTCCACACCAAATTGTTATTTTTATTCATGAGTTTCTTTTATAAGCAAAAAAAGAAAAAGATAGTGGGGGGAAAGAGAGTAAGACAGACATACAGTAGTTAATTAAAAATGAGCCCCGTCTTGCAGATTAGGGTTAAAAAGGTGGGTCCCAGATCTGAAGGCTAAAGAACTATTAGTCCATAGACTCCTGAAGTATGGTGAACGGTCCTGCAATCACCACCATCTCCTTCGACTTTTGTAATATAATTAAAGTTTTTAACGTTTCCTCATTGAATATTTTTTAAAATTATCTAAAATAACTGAACTGAAACATTGGAATAGGTCAATGGCATTAGCAAGGAGAGGTTTTCCCCCACAATCAGGAGGAAGGAAAGTGTTGCAAAGTAGAGACAGAGATCCCGTAAGGAATGCGAGCATGCATTGGAGGATTTTAGAGGAAACATGGCAGCCTAACTAGTTTCACCCATGCTGGAAGGGCATGATAATGCCACAGTGTACACTGCGCTGGGCTTCTTGTGACAGTAGGGCTTCTACAGAATGTGTAACTGTCGTTGCCTTTGTCGGCAAGCACCATCATGCTCTTAACAGTGCAGTGTGTGCATGCGAGCCTTGACATAGTTGTGCCTGTTTTTGCTACAGGCTCCACCGATGGAGTGTGATTTGTAATGTCACTATATGGATAGGGTTGCAGCTGGATGGCATAGAAGATCAGTATCAACAAAGCTCTTGTATCACATTTTTTTCTTTAACTCTATGATTCCTGCTGGTAGATTCCACACCAGGATGGTGGGATTGTGGAAGTTCTGCCCTCAGACTTATGTGTGTACTTATTTGCAAAATGCACAGAAATCAAGTACCTAGCTATTTCCTGTTGCTTATACCACTTGAGAATTTACTGCACAGTCCTATATAGTTTGCTGCACTCTCTCATTGCCCCGTCTCCTCCTAGGCAGAAATATTGCATCATGTACTCTCCTCTTTCATCAGTATATATTCTTCAGCACATGGCCTGGTACAGCATTTGTGGGTGTGCAAAATGCATGCACATATTTCAAACAACTTTGGGTTCCATGTCTTTGTTCCGATCAGAGCTGCACTGGCAAAACTACAACATGCACACATATATGTACATGTTAAATTATGTATTATATTAAAGAAGCTGTTTGTGGAGGAGAGCCATGATGGAATAGAGAAGAACCTCACACTGGTATTGCAGCGTGGGTCGTTTTGAACAGGACAGCCTGTACTGGCCTCACTTTGGTCCCTGTTGTGCAGAGAGGCCAAGGTTCAAAACCAGCCCAGAAGGAGAGTGTGGTTTATGGGGATCAATTGTAGTGAGAGAGCACATCTCACCCTCCATCCCTTTGATGCACTATTGGGGCACAATCCACCAGCAAGTCCTATACAAACTCTTGTGAAGCTCTCATTAACTTCAATAGGACTTGTACAGGAGAACACGGACAACAGGTTGTAACTTTGATATTCACAAAGGGGCAGCTGACTATTGTGCCTATTCTACAAAAGCAGAAATGTAGCTGGTTGAGCAGAGAGTTTTGAATCCAGTTCCCACAGGTCCAAGGCCAGCACCAGCTGGAGGTGATCAATATGTGGGTCATATTCATGCAGTCTTTGAAGTAGTTTGTGCAGCTGTTGGTACTTCTTAAGACCTGTTAGTATCTTCTTTCATGGGGGTGGGGTAAATTTCTAGTTCCCATGATGGCTGAAGTGCATTTGCAAATTGGATTGTAAGAAACATGCTCAAGGACTAGAAAAATGGACACAAGTAAAGAAGTGTCCACGTTCATTTTATTGTTCAATTTAATGGCATCTGTGTACCACATTCTGTTTTCAAGGTCTCGTGTCAAGATTCTTTACCTCAGACATGAGAGCTAAACACATAAGCTTTTTCTGTGACCATGAAAACGATGCACAAGTTGTAGTAATACAGCTAAACTACATCTGTACATTGTTCTTTTCTTTTGAGCAATCAATACACAAATGATCTAGCTGTCATGTAGTCTCTATCTTTGCCTTTTCTCCATGATATGTCTGTGATGACCAGATTTTCCCGGTTGCTATAGTTATACATTGGCTACTTGGGGAAAACACGTACAACTGCACATTTATAGTACCTGGCATTCCAGAGTAAATTTTGTACTGGAATGCCCTTGTGTATGCCTACCAGAACAAAATTTGAATCTAGCTGTGTGTTAGTTTCCTTTGACTGTTCCACCACATTCCCATTAGATTTATGGTTTGAGACTTGCGTTTGGGGGTCCTTTGGCAGCTCATCACAGTTCCTTCAATAAGATGATCGGTCATGGTGGACAAACTTTCTTGAAAGTCAGTTTGCCCAACTTCCCTAAACGTCTCCCAGAGCATACAGTCACAGGAGAATGTTAAGATATGTTTTAGGACACCTGCTAAGTTAATGGAGGGAGCAGTGAGGCTTAACAGCACTGCTCAGCATGAATTGGAATGTTTGCCTAGAGCACATATAAGAAACCTGTGGTCCTCTGGATGTTGCTAGATTACAGCTTCCATAATCCAGGGGGAGACCATCTTGGCTGTAAGACCCTCTCCCTGCTTGCTGGCCTCTTGCCACCTGTCCTGGAAGGGTGGGGCCTTGACTGACTGCAGCTGTAAAAGTGAATTGTGTAACTTTTTTCTGTTCATATTGTGAGCCGCCTTGTGCATAAATTGTTGTGGAAAGGCAGCATACAAATAAACACTGATGATTATGATAATCCCTGACCATTTGTTAAACTGGCTGGGGCTGATGGGAGTTGGAGTCAAACTACAGCTGGAGGGCCCACATTCTCCATCGCTGGCCTAGTTCCCTGAAAGTAAAAGGGTTGAAAATGCTGTATTAGGTCATGGTAAGTATATCTCTTTAATTTGTTTTTCTTAATGATGCATTATTTGTTCAACAATCCATGGATTATAGAGAGGAAGCATCACACAGGGCCATAGGCAGGCGGCCAGCCAATGATCCAGTTAAGCCTGAGCTGCCTACTCCCAGCTGGCAGTGGTCCTCCTGGCTTTCAGGCAGAGGTCTTTGCTAGCCCTGCTACTGAGATCTTTTTTTTTAACACAGATGCTTGAGATTGAACCTAGGTACCTCCGTACAAAAGCCTGTTCCCCCCAGTGCTTTATATATAGAGGCAGGTGTTTAAATATCATGTATATTTTAATCCCTGCCTCTGCAGTTTATGGCTGCCTTCCCCAACCTGGTAACTTCCAGATATTGCTAGTCTGCAATTCCCATAATCCTTGATCTTTGGTCATGCTGGCTGGGGCTGATGGGAGTTGTAGTCCAAAACATCTGGAAGGTACCAGGTTGAGGAAAGCTGTTCTATTGTACGAGCTGAGCATACCTGATGAGAAAGTAAAGAAACGAGGTGGTGGGTAGAGTTCCCATACAGACAAAGTTTCACAAACATCTGCAAATAGCAACCTTATGAGTCCCCACCAAAGGCATATAAATTTGGTACATTGAATAATGGAGCATTATCACAGCCCTACTGGTCCAGAGGGTGGAATATGTTCCATAAAGTGCTCAGAGAGAGAGAGAGAGAATTGCTCTCTGTTCACTTTCTCTTTGTCGTTGTTATGTGCCTCCAAGTCGACTACAACTTATGGCGACCCTATGAATCAGTGACCTCCAAGAGCATCTCTCATGGACCACTCTGTTCAGGTCTTGTAAGTTCAGGTCTGTGGCTTCCTTTATGGAATCAATCCATCTCTTGTTTGGCCTTCCTCTTTTTCTACTCCCTTCTGTTTTTCCCAGCATTAGTATCTTTTCTAATGAATCATGTCTTCTCATGATGTGTCCAAGGTAGGATAACCTCAGTTTCATCATTTTAGCTTCTAGTGATAGTTCTGGTTTAATTGGTTCTAACACCCAATTATTTGTCTTTTTTGCAGTCCATGGTATCTGCAAAGCTCTCCTCCAACACCACATTTCAAATGAGTTGATTTTTCTCTTACCTGCTTTTTTCACTGTCCAACTTTCACATCCACACATAGAGATCGGAAATACCATGGTCTGAATGATCCTGACTTTAGTGTTCAGTGATACATCTTTGCATTTGAGGACCTTTTCTAGTTCTTTCACAGCTGCCCTCCCCAGTCCTAGCCTTCTTCTGATTTCTTTATTGTCTCCATTTTGTTTAATGACTGTGCCAAGGTATTGATAATTCTTGACAAGTTCAATGTCCTCATTGTCAACTGTAAAGTTACATAAATCTTCTGTTGTCGTTACTTTAGTCTTTTTGCTGTTCAGCTGTAGTCCTGCTTTTGTGCTTTCCTCTTTAACTTTCATCAGCATTTGTTTCAAATCATTACTGGTTTCTGCTAATAGTATGGTATCGTCTGCATATCTTAAATTATTGATATTTCTCCCTCCAATTTTCACACCTTCTTCATCTTGGTCCAATCCTGCTTTCCGTATGACATGTTCTGTGTATAGATTAAATAAATAGGGTGATAAAATACACCCCTGGCTCACACCCTTTCCAATGGGGAACCAATCGGTTTCTCCATATTCTGTCCTTACAGTAGCCTCTTGTCCAGAATATAGGTTGTGCATCAGGACAATCAGATGCTGTGGCACCCCCATTTCTTTTAAAGCATTCCAGAGTTTTTCATTATCTACACAGTTAAAGGCTTTGCTGTAATCTATAAAGCACAGGGTGATTTTCTTCTGAAATTCCTTGGTCCGTTCCATTATCCAACGTATGTTTGTGATATGATCTTTGGTGCCTCTTCCCTTTCTAAATCCAGCTTGGACATCTGGCATTTCTCGCTCCATATATGGTAAGAGTCTTTGCTGTAGAATCTTGAGCACTACTTTACTTGCATGGGATATTAAGGCAATAGTTCAATAATTACTACATTCCCTGGGATCCCTTTTCTTTGGAATTGGGATGTATGTTGAATGCTTCCAGTCTGTGGCCCATTGTTTAGTTTTCCATATTTGTTGACACTTTTTTGTCAAAATTTGGACAGATTCAGTCTCAGTAGCTTGTAGCAATTCTATTGGTATGCCATCTATTCCTGGGGATTTGTTTCTTCCAAGTATTTTAAGAGAAGCTTTCACCTCACTTTCTAAAATTTCTGGTTCTTCATCATAAGAACATAAGAACATAAGAAGAGCCTGCTGGATCAGGCCAGTGGTCCATCTAGTCCAGCATCCTGTTCTCACAGTGGCCAACCAGGTGCCTGGGGGAAGCCCGCAAGCAGGACCCGAGTGCAAGAACACTCTCCCCTCCTGAGGCTTCCGGCAACTGGTTTTCAGAAGCATGCTGCCTCTGACTAGGGTGGCACAGCACAGCCATCACGGCTAGTAGCCATTGATAGCCCTGTCCTCCATGAATTTGTCTAATCTTCTTTTAAAGCCATCCAAGCTGGTGGCCATTACTGCATCTTGTGGGAGCAAATTCCATAGTTTAACTCAGAGCTTGGAAAAGTTACTTTTTTGAACTACAACTCCCATCAGCCCCAGCCAGTGCTGGCTGGGACTGATGGGAGTTGTAGTTCAAAAAAGTAACTTTTCCAAGCTCTGGTAACTATGCGATGAGTAAAGAAGTCATACAGTTCCTCTGTGAATGAATCTGTCATCCTGGCTTCTCTTTTATAGAGTTCTTCAGTGTATTGTTTCCATCTTCCTTTTATTTCATCTCAGTCAGTCAGTGTGTTTCCCTCTTGATTATTCAACATCCCTACTCTTGGTTTAAATTTCCCTTTCATTGCTCTGATCTTTTGGAATAGGGCTCTTGTCCTTCCCTTTTTGTTGTCCTCTTCTATTTCTATACAATAACTATTGTAATAGTTCTCTTTGTCCCTACATACTAGTTGCTGTATTGTTGCATTTAGGGTTGTGACCATGTTTCTGTCTCCTTTTGCTTTTGCTTTCCTTCTGTCTCAACCATTTTAAGAGTATCTTCAGTCATCCATTGAGGTCTTTCTCTCTTTTTAACTAGAGGTATTGTCTTTTTGCATTCTTCCCTGATAACATCTCTGACTTCAGTCCATAGTTTTTCTGGTTCTTTGTCAACTAAGTTTAAAGCCTCAAACCTGTTCCCTATTTAACTTTATATTCTTCTGGGATGTTATTTAACTTGTATTTTGGCATTATGATTGCTTTGTTGGTCTTCTTTAGCTTTACTCTGATTTTCCATACAACCAGTTCATGAACTGTACTGCAGTCTTGGTCTTGTTTTTTCAGAAGGTATGGAACTTCTCCATCTTCTGCTACCAATTATATAATCAATTTGATTCCTATATTGACCCTTTGGTGATGTCCATATGTACAGTCGTCTTTTCGATTGCTCAAAAAATGTGTTCGCAAGAAACAAATTATTGGCTTCACCAAATTCGATAAGTCTTTCTCCTGCTTCATTTCTGTCTCCTAGGCGTCATTTCCCCACAATTCCTAGTTCTTCTCGGTTCCCTACTTTTGCATTCCAGTCTCCCATGATTATTAGAACATCTTGTTTTGATGTGTGATCAATTTCTTCCTGTACTTCTGCGTAAAATATCTCCAATTTCTCTTCTGCATTTGCCGTTGGAGCATAGACTTGGATGATGGTTATGTTGATAGGTTTCCCATTTAATCTCATTGATACCACTTGCTCAGACCTTGCGTTGTAGCTCCTAATTGCTTTTGCTACATCACTTCTCACTATTAAAGCAACCCCATTTCTTCTTAATTTCTCATTTCCTGCATAAAATATTTTGTAGTTGCCTGATTGAAAATGTCCCATTCCCGTCCATTTTAATTCACTCATGCCTAGTATTGTAATGTTGATAAGTTCCATTTCTTGCTTGACAATTTCTAGCTTTCCCTGGTTCATGCTTCTCGCATTCCATGTTCCTATTGTGTGCGTCGTACAACTCCAGACTCTCCTTTTGCATCTGTGCGCATCAGCCTCTGGGCTGTATCATTAGTCACAGCACTACTAGTACTTGTCCTTTGTTCTTCCCCAGTAGCTCGGTGAGTTCCTTCTGATCTGGGGGTCTCATTTTCCAGCACTATCTTGTGTTGCATTTTGGATACTCTGTTCCTTGGGTTTTCGTGGTAAGATGTATTCAGAGGTGGTTTACCGTTGCCTTCCTCTGAGTTTGGATGCATCTTAGTCTAGTGTCTCAGCTTTGATCATTCTGTCTTGGGTGACCCTGCTACAAGTCTAGCCTCTTTGTCTGGACTCCTGATGGCATTGCTTTCAGTTTCTTCAACACTCTCAACCCCCCTTACCACGTTAAGGTGTGCATCCTAGAGGGAGTTGTGTGAACTAAATGATATCTATTTTCAGCTGTAGTTAGATCAAATTCTGTTCTAAAGGGGTCTGGCTGTTTTCGTTGTTTTGCTTGTTACTACATTGTGATTAAGAAATGAGCTGATTTAGTTTGTTTTAATCTACTATGTTTAAAAATAAACTTGTTTTTTTTAAACTTGGTTTTTTTCCCCTTGAAGCCTAGGGAATATTTTGTTTAGTCTATTATGTTTGTTATGATTTTTTCTTGTATTTTATTTTATTTTATTTTATTTATTTGTTTCATTTATAGACCGCCCATAGCGAATAGCTCTCTTAATTTTATATGCAATGTTTATACTATATGTTGATACTAAAGAGGGTGTTTTATTCAGTTAATTGTATTTTATCGTTTGTCAGGTTTTTGTGTCTGCTGTTTTAAGATGTTTTGGTTTATGTTGTACACCGCTTAGAGTTTTATTTAAATATAAGTGGTATATAAATGCAGGGCCGCCTCCAGGAATGCCAGGGCCCATGGGCATCAGCTTGCCCTGGCCCCCGGCCTGTGTGTGTGTGTGCGCACGTGTGAGCGCACAGCACCCCCCAACCTCCATCTACCTCTCTCCTGTCTTTTACCATTGCCCTTAACAAAGATGGCAGCCACGGTTGCCCTAAGGGGATGACGCTTCTGCCGCCATCTTTGTTGATGGCACGTTTGTGTGCTATGTGTGCGCATCTGTGCCATCAACTAAGATGGCGGCAGGGGCTTCAGTACCTTAGGAAAACCGTGGCCGCCATCTTCGTTAAGGGCAATGGTAAAAGACAGCAGACAGGTAGGTGGAGGGGTGTGGGGGGGCATAGAGGCCCTCTCTAGGATGCACACCTCGTGGTGAGGGGATTTGAGAGTGTTGAAGAAGCTAAGAGCAATGCCGTCAGGAGTCTAGACTAAGATCATCCATACTCAGAGGAAGGCAATGGTAAACCACCTCTGAATACCTCTTACCATGAAAACCCTATGAACAGAGTATCCAAAATGCAACACGAGATAGTGCTGGAAGATGAGACTCCCAGGTCAGAAGGCACCCACCGAGCTACTGGGGAAGAACAAAGGACAAGTACGAGTAGCGCTGTAACTAATGATGCAGCTGGGTCAAAGCCGAAAGGAAGCTCAGAGGCTGATGCACGCAGATGCGAAAGGAGAGTCCGGAGTTGTACGATGCACACAATAGGAACATGGAATGTGAGAAGCATGAACCAGGAAAAGTTAGAAATTGTCAAGCATGGAACGCATCAACATTGCAATACTTGATATGAGCAAAATGGGGTTGCTTTAATAGTGAGAAGTGATGTAGCAAGAGCAATTAGGAGCTACAACGCAAGGTCTGAGCGAGTGATATCAATGAGATTAAACGGGAAACCTATCAACATAACCATCATCCAAGTCTATGCTCCAACGTCAAATGCAGAAGAGGAATTGGAGATATTTTACGCAGAAGTACAGGAAGAAATTGATCACACATCAAAACAAGATGTGCTGATAATCATTGGGGATTGGAATGCAAAAGTAGGAAACAGAGAAGAATTAGGAATTGTGGGGAAATGAGGCCTAGGAGACAGAAATGGAGCAGGAGAAAGACTTATCGAATTTGGTGAAGCCAATCATTTGTTTCTTGCGAACACATTTTTTGAGCAACTGAAAAGACAGCTGTATTTGTGGACATCACCAAATGGTCAATATAGGAATCAAATTGATTATATGATTGGTAGCAGAAAATGGAGAAGTTCCATACTTTCTGTGAAAACAAGACCAGGAACAGACTGCGGTACAGATCAAGAACTGGTTGTATGGAAATTCAGAGTAAAGCTAAAGAAGACAGACAAAGCAATCATAATGCCAAAATACAATTTAAATAACATTCCAGATGCACATAAAGATCAAATAAGGAACAGGTCTGAGGCTTTAAACTTAGTTGACAGAGAACCAGAACTATGGAATGATGTCAGAGACGTTATCAGGGAAGAATGCAAAAAGACAGTACCTCTAGTTAAAAAGAGTGAAAGACTACAATGGATGACTGAAAATACTCTTAAAATGGTTAAAGGGAGAAGGAAAGCTAAAGCAAGAGGAGATGGAAACACGGTCAGAACCCTAAATGCAACAATACAGCAACTAGTAGGTAGGGACAAAGAGAACTATTACAATAGTTATTGTATAGAAATAGAAGATGACAACAAAAAGGGAAGAACAAGAGCCCTGTTCCAAAAGATTAGAGAAATGAAAGGGAAATTTAAACCAAGAATAGGGATGCTGAATAATCAACAGGGGAACACACTGACTGACTGAGATGAAATAAAAGGAAGATGGAAACAATACACTGAAGAACTCTATAAAAGAGATGACAGGATGACAGATTCATTCATGGAGGAACCGTATGATGAAGAACCAGAAATTTTAGAATGCGAGGTGAAAGCTTCTCTTAAAATACTTGGAAAAAACAAATCACCAGGAATAGATGGCATACCAATAGAGTTGCTACAAGCTACTGAGACTGAATCAGTCCAAATTTTGACAAAAATCTGTCAAGAAATATGGAAAACTAAACAATGGCCCACAGACTGGAAGCGTTCCATATATATCCCAATTGCAAAGAAAAGGGATCCCAGGGAATGTAGTAATTATTGAACTATTGCCTTAATATCCCATGCAGTAAAGTAGTGCTCAAGATTCTACAGCAAAGACTCTTACCATATATGGAGCGAGAAATGCCAGATGTCCAAGCTGGATTTAGAAAGGGAAGAGGCACCAAAGATCATATCACAAACATACGTTGGATAATGGAACGGACCAAGGAATTTCAGAAGAAAATCACCCTGTGCTTTATAGATTACAGCAAAGCCTTTAACTGTGTAGATAATGAAAAACTCTGGAATGCTTTAAAAGAAATGGGGGTGCCACAGCATCTGATTGTCCTGATGCGCAACCTATATTCTGGACAAGAGGCTACTGTAAGGACAGAATATGGAGAAACCGATTGGTTCCCCATTGGAAAGGGTGTGAGCCAGGGGTGTATTTTATCACCCTATTTATTTAATCTATACACAGAACATGTTATACGGAAAGCGGGATTGGACCAAGATGAAGAAGGTGTGAAAATTGGAGGGAGAAATATCAATAATTTAAGATATGCAGACAATACCATACTATTAGCAGAAACCAGTAATGATTTGAAACAAATGCTGATGAAAGTTAAAGAGGAAAGCACAAAAGCAGGACTACAGCTGAACGGCAAAAAGACTAAGTAATGACAACAGAAGATTTATGTAACTTTACAGTTGACAATGAGGACGTTGAACTTGTCAAGAATTATCAATACCTTGGACAGTCATTAACCAAAATGGGGACAATAGTCAAGAAATCAGAAGAAGGCTAGGACTGGGGAGGGCAGCTGTGAAAGAACTAGAAAAGGTCCTCAAATGCAAAGATGTATCACTGAACACTGAAGTCAGGATCATTCAGACCATGGTATTTCCGATCTGTAGGTATGGATGTGAAAGTTGGACAGTGAAAAAAGCAGGTAAGAGAAAAACCAACTCATTTGAAACATGGTGTTGGAGGCATACCATGGACTGCAAAAAAGACAAATAATTGGGTGTTAGAACCAATTAAACCAGAACTGTCACTAGAAGCTAAAATGATGAAACTGAGGTTATCCTACTTTGGACACATCATGAGAAGACATGATTCACTAGAAAAGACAATAATGCTGGGAAAAACAGAAGGGAGTAGAAAAAGAGGAAGGCCAAACAAGAGATGGACTGATTCCATAAAGGAAGCCACAGACCTGAACTTACAAGATCTGAACAGGGTGGTTCATGACAGAATCTCTTGGAGGTCACTGATTCATAGGGTCGCCATAAGTCGTAGTCGACTTGGAGGCAGATAACAAAAACAACAACAAAGTTCACTCAAACACACCCTTACAAAATTAACACACTCATATTCAAACATATCAATATTCTAAACAAACACACTCAAGCGTACTATTTTAGCACACCTCAAATCACACTCTAGCACTTACATAATTCAGTCTTGCATCCTAAAAACAGCATACTCACATATCCGTACCATGAGAACCACTCAGATCTCTATATATACAACCAAATAATGCACACACACACACTAAATAAAACACTCATACCAAACACTCCCCCTTGTCTCTCACTCAAGGGGACAGAAACTATCCCCACCAGGCTCTCACCCTGGCACGTGTAGAAACCACTTTTTCGTACATAGTAGGCAATAACACTCATTTCTTAACTGAGGAACAAAAACCATTCAAGTATCAACTTTTCACCCTAAAGAGGGGCAGGCTTTCAGTCACAACAACTTGTTGGTTTGCCTGTCTCTGTCCAGCACTTGCAGTGATGATTTTTCTTGGCTTGGGATGGATTCCTAACTGATTCCAAGACAACTCCTAAATGCGATTCTAAGTGCACTCTTAGTATCACACTTTGCTTGATGCTGAGGCCTGCGCTGAGGTGCTGCCTCGGGCAGCCCCCCTTTATATATCTGGGACAGAAAGAAGATATGGCAAAGTTGTGGGCAAATAGCCAGTTTCTCATGCGATTACTCATAATCCCATTTTCAAGTTAATCTGAATTTAAGCGGGGGGAGAAATCTGAATAAATGCAAAATAATAATCATGATAATACAAAAATGTTCTATTGAGTATAGACATATATTATTACAAAATACACAAGTTTAAACTTTTGTCTCAAAATATGTATTTCTTAATGCATTTTATCACAAGATATTAATTTTAAAACACACATTGATACTTTATTTTATAGATAAAATCTGCACTGCAAAATTCTGAGAAAATCCAATGGATTCCAGTTCAATGTTTGTCTGGGAATGTCTTCACCTGGCGGCAAAATGCCGCAAGCGAAGGAGCCAGCCGAGTCTCACTCGGTAAAGCATTCCAGAGACTAGGAGCTATAACCGAGAACGCCCTATTTCTGGTTCCTGACAAGTGAACTTGTGAAACTGGAGGGATCGTAAGAAGTATTTCTTCCGAGGACCTCAACGAACGGGAAGGTTCATAACGAGACAACTGGTCAGAAATGATAGCATTTGTTCCATTATTTATATCAGGGTAGGGCGAGGTTCCTTTTTTCAACTGGAGGGGCACATTCCTTTGTGGGCAACATTCTGGGGGTCACATGCCAGTGTTGGATGGGCCAGAGGCAAAAGTGGGCAGAGCAATGGTTACAGTGGAGACCAGTGGCTCCAATGTCAGTGGGGCAGTGAATCCACTCCAGGTTTTAATCTGAACTTTTAAGGAGCTCAGCACCTTGGACAGCGCATTGAAAGTTCAGACTAAAACCTGGAGTGGATTCACTGTCCCACTGGCATAGGAGCCTCTAGCTTCCACTGAATGGTTGTGACTCTGATCTTTCTGCAGTAGATTACACACAAATCATGCAAAAATCAGAGATCTCTTTCTATACACACAAATACCATCTTTCCATCCTCCATCAGGCAAGCAAGGGTAATTAAGAGGCTAGTAAAGGGTATGACATGGGAAAGAAGTGTGGCATGGGAAGAGCACTGGGGGCCGGACAGAGAAGATTGAAGGGCCACATTTGCTCCCCCTGGACCAGAGGTTCCCCACCCTGGATTTATATCAGACATATAAATAATGAACCACAGTTTAAGAGATGAGCTGTGGGTCATTATTTGTACATTTGATCCAACAATTAGAATGTCTCTCTTTATAGATCTTTGACGATGTTACTGGTACGGAGTAGCATTGATGAAGTGATTTTACAACTTATAAAAGGGGGATGTCTGATTGCTGTAGCACCAAATACTATTCTACATATTTTCACAGGAAGGTGTATTTCCAGAGAACATGCTATAGGGTGGTTTAATCTGGTAGACAGAGGTAGGGGGACAAGATTTAATAATTGGGGCGGGGCTTAAAAAGTAGAATGAACTCTCTTTTGAAAGGAGGCCTTGTGTTTTACTGTGAGGGAAATTAACGATTGGGACTGACTTCCCATGGAAGAGATTAATTTCCAGCATTTTCAAAATATATTAGCATTAGGCTGCCTATAAAAAAGAAGTATTCGGGCATATATAATTGAATGGTTTAGAGCTGGTGATAACTGGAAGCATTCACTCAGCCAGTCACAGCTGTTTCTAGTACTTAAAAATATATTAAGCTGCAAATCAATGAAAATTGGTAAATAAACCTCTGTTGAGGGCTCAGACCCGGGTGCTAATTTGAGAATTATTTTATTTATTGGTATTTTCATTTTTGTTTAGTGCAAACAAGAGAGATCTTTGTTACTAAAAGGAAAAGTTTCCTGGATTGTGGCTCTTTCCACAGCTCATTAAATCAAATCAGCCTCCTTTCTAACAACCTGTGGGGCTTGCCTGCCTATTTCCAAAACACAATGCTCTCCCATGAGCTTTTGTTGTACAAATAAGTTGGCAAATAAGTTCCTCCCTGCCCCCACTGCATTAGAAACTTTTGTAGACTTTTAATAAGGCCCTTTGTGCTGTCATGCAAACTATACTTTTTAAAGCAACTTGCCATTAGCAGACTTTGCCATTCACAGCAATACCCTAGATAGGCAATTATTTTTGTGATGAGGTAGAGCAAACTTCCATGCACCACTGTCTGCTTTCTGTTGGTGTTGGTTGCGTAGCTGTGGGGGAATGCTCTAAAGCAGGGATAACCAGTGTGGTGCCCTTCAGGTGCTGTTGGACTCCAGCTCCCATAATCCCTCAGCACTGGTCAGGGTGGCTGAGGCTGGTGGGAGTTGCAATCCAAAACAAGTACCACTTTGGCAGGAACCTGTGGCACTCCAAATGTAGCTAGACTACATGCTGGCTAGGGGATGATGGGAGTTGGAAGTCCAACAATATTTGGAGGGCTACAGGTTCCCCATCCCTACATTAAAGCAACAGCTCCCTGGTATCTTTTACTAAGGCACAATTCACACAAAATCAGTTCAGATAGTATCATGAGTGAGGTACTGGCAGGGCTGGAGTCAGGAGTCAGCAGCATAGGGCACTTGGAAAGGCCCACGATCCAGCAGGAGGTCCACTGCAGAGCCTTCTGGACCTCCTCCTCGCTGTTGCTGCTGTTCACCTGCCTTCTCTAAGCATGCAGACTGTGACAAGAGCGAGTAAGAGCTGCAGTCTTGTCCTCTTCTTCTGGGCAATGGTGCTGATTGGGCTCTGAGGGGGCAGGAAAGCAAATGGTCAGTGGCGACAGTGACTAGGAGGTAGGGCCGCTTGGGGAGGCTGACTCTGAGGGCATCTTGTCCAAGATCCCACCAATATCTGGAGCCAACCCTGGGCTAATGGGCACCCAGACTGTTACATGATTAGTTTGGTTTCACTGAAGACAGCTAGTGGGTTTCCGTGATGAAGAAGATGCTAAGAAGAATACATCCTACGAACTCCAAACATGGGGATGGGTGGGAGGTTAACACAGTATGGTGGTCAAAGGAAGAGTTAGGTTACAGAAGATCGATCGATTAATCAAATATTTATTCTGGTCAACCAAACATTAGAGTACAACATACAAATATAAAATCACAGCCTCAGTAGAACCTATTATTAATGATTAAAGGTAACAAGTTAGGAAGTAACAATCATAGCAGATCTAAGAGATATTATAATGTCCAGATGCACCACCTCCTGTTTGGTCACAGATGTATGAGGCTGCCTCAAGGAAGATACTCATAATGCTGTAATACATCATTACAGAAGATCTATCACAGCTAGTAACCACACCCCCAAATGGAACCTCTATCTTTACAGGGAGCATAACTCCGGTTACCAAATGCTGTGGTTGTGCTCTTTGCTTCATAACACATCAGACTGTACAGCTGACAGATATGATGTGATGTTCCCAAAGTAGGGATGGGGAGATTTTTTTCACCAGAGGACCACTTTCCATTGGGGGGTCATGTGTCAAGAACCACATGCCAGGGGTAGGTGGAACCAAAAGTGGCTGTGGCACCTCTCTCTCTCTCTCTCTCTCTGCAATTTGCATTGGGAGAAAATCTTCCATTGGGTGCAGTGGAAGGTTTAACCCCCCCTCCCAATGGCAGGTGCTCTCCCTTTTTATGGCAATGCAAATTGCAAGTGCTGAGGGCCTGATCCGGATGGAGACTGCAGCAGGGACAAAGGGTCACAGCCTTCTACTCCCCATCAGGATTCTGATCCACTGGGCTCAAAGCACATTCACTCTACTGCTTGCCCCTTCTCTTGGCAGCTAACATGAAAGTTGAAGAGGAAGGGAGGAGGCCCAAGGAGGAGAGGCCCCGGGGCTTGATGGGAAGCTTCCATGGGCTGCATTTAACAGTATCTGGAGGGCCACAGGCTGCCCTGCCTTACTGTAGGCACTGGTGAAGTAATTAGCACAAGTGTGAGACTATACATAAAACTGGAGGGAAACCTATACAGCACTTCAGTAAATCTCCTGCTGCCTACTCCTCCTCACCTGACAGCAGATCAATGCCCTGAAAGAGTCAGTTCAAATGCAGAGTTTAAAATGTGGAAAGGGCCCAGCCATGGAATTTGGCATCAGGCTGAGTCCTAGAATAAGTGCATTAATAATGAAGAATATAGTGTCAGTGCCTGTGCGGAGTGCCTTTCTTTCATCATCAGTATAACTGCAGCCTGTCCCCACACATTTAGGATTAAAAGTCAGGGATCCCAGAGTAGACGGCATCTCTCTCTCTCTGTGTGTGTACGCACATGCACACGTGTGTGTAAAACCACTGCTTAAATTCAAGCATTGCCTCAAGCCCTGTCTGGTACTACATTTGGGCTCCAAATGAAGCATCCCAAGAGAGGATTATCTTTCCCAGCGCTCCCAACCCACTCAAGCTAAGACAGCACATCACAATTGTACTCTCCTCCTGCTGCTCATCCCAATCTCTAGAGATGGGGGGTCAAGATAGTTTCTCGGTGCCTTCAAAAACTGACAGGGGGTGGATAGCAAAGGCAGGACAGAGCCACAGTGAAAGTCCAGCTAAGTAAGAGTAAGAGTAATTGGAGCGAGGGATTCAGTTTCAGTTTCTCTTTGTTTCTTTTTTTTCTTCAGTTTGACCCATTCTTTGCATTTGAGGTTTTTTTAAAAAAAGGCCACATGAAAATTCATACACATTTTTGTGCAATATTTTCCTAATATACATCCTTTTTGTATGCAATTTTGCCGAGTCTATGCATTTTTGCAAGCAAATTTTCCCTAATGGAAAACATTTTTGTACATTATGTGTGCGCATTTTCCAATAACACACACACTTTTGTGCGCAGCCTTTGGTTGGCAAAATGCACGGCCAATTCAGAGAAATGAAAATTTCAAAGGAGAGCTGTGTTTCAATTTACGTATTGGTTTCGGGAAGTGTGAATTTAGTAGGTTCACATTAAAATATGAACTGAATGATTTTCTCCCCCACCATCCTGGAACCTGAAGGAACAAAGCTCCCATCTTCCTTCCCTGTAAAAGACTGGCTCACCTTAAGGGCCTAACAAGATTTTTGGGCCTGGGACAGCAGTTCTTAAAGTTCCTTCATTGTTCTTATAATGACCAACAGGAATTGAGACAGTTCAGGGAAGGGCGGACCCAAAAGGCAGCTAATCCCTCAACCAGGCAGAAGGAGTGGGCCATGCTGTCCCATCTGTCTCTCTCTGCTCCAATCAGGTGGAATGGCCGCTCCGCATCATGGAGAGGAGTCACATGGCAGTTGATCCTAGCTAGGGATGGAAGGATCCGTCAATTTCAGTTCTCTCCGTTTCTAATTTTTCCAGTCTTAAATTCGGTTCTCCACATTTCTGTAGCAATCTGTGATTTTTTAAAAAACATTTCTCATGAATATTCTCCAACATTTTAGGGAGAATTTCTCCTACTAAACACATTTTTGGATGTAGTTTTGACTAATGTACACATTTTTGCTAGCAATTTCCTCCAAAATACATTTTTGTATGTTATTTTCACTCATATATTCATTTTTATGCACACTGACCCCTAATATATGAATTTTTGCAAACATTGCTTAGTTGGAGAACTGCATTGCAAAATTCATATAAGTGCAAATTTCAAAGGATGGCTCTGTTTCAGTTCATATGTTGTTTTGGAAAGTGCAAATTTGACAAATTTGGCTTTTAATGTGAACTGAATCAATTTTCTCCTCCATTCCCTATTCCCAGCTGAGCTGATGCAGTCAGTCCTGCTGATCTGTTTTTCTGTTTATTGCAGCCATGGTGGAATGGCTATTAATGGATGCCAAGGATAGCAAACATCTATATTCTTGGAGGCCGCTCTGTTGTCTAGTCCAGACAGTAGTCCATGGATAGGAAGTTCTATTTTGCAGCACAAAAGTGTCCCATCATGAGTGGGCAGACTGTCCCAGCTCATTCCATCAAAATCATGTGGTTTTCTCCATTATTTTTAATGCAAAATTTAACTCTAGAGCGGCACATTGATCAGATTACAGGTTACACAGGTCTCCAGGTCTCAACAAAGCATTTCTAGGCATGGCTACTCAAAAGAAGGCATTGTCACAACAATTTGACATGCCCCATGAGACCACTTAAGTAGACTCAGGGTAGACTCATTACTTGAGCAGGAACTGTCTCCTGGGTTGGAACTGGGCAGCAAATGGGTACTCCTATGGATGGGCTGGTGTGCAGGCACAGTCTGTTCATGCTCAATGGTACATCCTTGGTGATGGGGAGGGAGACGCCTTGACAATTTCTCCTCCAGTCTCCTCCTCCAGCCATGACTGACTCCTCCTGCTCTTGGGGTGGAGAGACAGGCAGCTCTGGAGGTGAAGCAGGGTTGGAAAGTGTGGAAATGAAAGGTTCACTGTCAGACACCAACTCATCTATCACAGACAGTGCTTCTGGGGTGGGGCTGTCACTAGCCAGACTACTGATGTCTGTGGTGACTTATCTACAGGGCTTATGACACATCCTCCAAAACAAAGGTGGTACTACCTAACGGTTCAGCTTTCACAGTAATGGATCACATGCACCCAGGTATAGCAGCATTACATACACAATCCAAACATTAAAATGTAGAATATTCTCTTGGAGCAGGGGAGGGGAATCTTTTTGGCCCAGCAGGCCAGATCTTAATCTCTTCCTACCCCGCAGGCCAACATTGTCCCTCTCCCACCCACCTGGGGCCCATGGGGGGTGCAGGGAGATAGAGATCAAACAGGATTGAACTTGCCATGCATCAGCTGATGTGTGGGTGTGTGTGGTTCAATCTTACTTTCTGCAGAGTTCAGGTTCCCTGCAGGGAACTCTCTCATGCATCCAAACTGAGCAGAATTTAAGTCCCTGTGCATCAGTTGATATTTTATCAGATAATTTTTTAATTATAATTTGGTAGGGTTGCTGGTGGGCCTGATATATGCATTGGGGCTAGGGCTGAACCTGGCACGCAGGCCACTTGTTGGCTATCCTTGTTCTTGACCAATTGGGCAGCCTAAATCTCTCTTCAAAACACTTGGCTACCTTTAGCACTTCAATTAGCACTTCTAGGCCTTTTGGGGGGGCGGTCACAGTTGTTTTTCTGGAATGATCTTTCTTTCTCCCCCTCCTACCCCCGCCCCTTAGTTCCTATGAGATCACATAAATGCACATGGATCCATCTCAATTAAGTGTGTTGTAAGGCAAGTAAGCATGCTGGAGCAAGTTGTGGATGTTGGCAGAGTTCTCACATTTCCTACATGAGATGGTCTGAGTTGAACTTTCTGTATAGCATTTGCCCATTTGTTGATATGGTGTGACTTGTTACTTCTCCACAGCTCACTGCAGAGAAGGTAAGTTTGCCAGTGACGTTATTACTTTGGAAGGCCAATGAACAGGAATACTGGGATTTACGCAACAAAGTATTATTTGGGCAAACTGAATACAAACTTACTCCTGTGCCCAAAAAGTATCATCCACTTTCCTATATGTGGCAGATCATACAGAATGCTGCTGCCCTCTTAACGTTTTGCTCTGACTTTTGGACAACTGGCTGTCATCTCAGTGAGGAAGGGAAAGGAGGACAAGAGAAGTTAATTTCATAACCTGTGACTGTGGCCAGTTCCTAAATTCCAACTGATGCTGTCGTTTGCCATGTTATAAGTTGCTATATCACTCTTTTTTTAATCATCTCCTTTACCACAGTTCCCATTTAGGAATATTTGTCCCGGTTGGTGAGGAGCAAAAAACTGAAGTAAACCATATTAGTAGTTCTTATAATTCTGGCCACTCAGCAATTGACTATTTATTTAGTTTTACTCCTCCTTTCTATTGATAAGCTCAAGATGACTAAAGAGATCAAAATTACTTACATAGTTTAGGAGGGAAAAAAAGATAATTAAATAATAATCAGATGTGAAATCTAAAAAGAAACCTCCCAGTGTATTCAAAACTAGCATATCAGGGAGAACATTTATGCCTGAAGCTTCTCCTTGACATGCTACAAGTTGTCCCATCCTAGAAACTATTGTACTATTCTCAATTTTATTATATTTTAAAAGTTTTGTAAGCCACCTCAAGAACTTTGGTTAGTAGGCAGGGTATAAATGCTCCAATACTACTACTACTGCTACTACTACTACTACTACTACTACTGCTACTACTACTACTACTACTACTACTACTACTAATGATAATAAAACAAGCCAGGGTTATTTGGCCTAGTCCTTTCCCAATTTTTCATTGTACGATATAAGGCAGATTGGATGGCTTGAAAAGAGGATTGACAAATTCATGGACGATAAGGCTATCAGTGGCTACTAACCCCCTAATAGCTGTGCTTTACCACAGAGGCAGTATGCTTCTGAATACCAGTTTCTGGAAACCAAAGGAGGAGAGAGTACTCTTGTGTCCAGGTCCTGTTTTCTGGCTTCCAATAAGCATCTGGTCGCCACTATAAGGATGCTTGATTAGATGGGCTTTTGGCCCAATCCACCAGGCTCTTCTTATGTTCTTATATTCTTATACTGCCACAAAAGTATAGCCAGCATGGATTTTTCACATTCCGCAATGTTAAATTGAAAATATGCCCCATGCCATTCTGCTGCTTCCCATAAACTAATTTCAAAACAAAATCTTACAAAACGTATAGTCCTGAACTCAGAAACACTTGCTTAAAAGCCTTGTAAGTTTTCATGGTGATACACAAACACTAAGAGAGAATCCAGACATTAAAGTCTGAAACACAAGTAAAAAATTCCAGATCCCTGTTGAACTTTTTTATGTCAGTGGTCTCATAATTTGTTGAAATTAATTAAAAATCAGCCATGTTCACAGAGTACCTGTAATCCTATTAATTGCCCCATACTCTGACCTTCATCTTCTGCAGTTGAAAAGTAAAAAAATAATAATGCATGGCTGATTTTTAATTAATGTAAGAAACCTAACATTGGTGTCTATATTCTTACTGAGCAGGCATGCTCAGTAAGAACCAACTATCAGTGTTCTAAAAACAAGATTAACAGCTGCTTGGCTTGGCTTATCAGGGGGCCACACCAGACATTTATTCCACTTTAAACGGTCATGGCTTTCCCCAAAGAATCCTGGAAAGTGTAATTTGTGAAGGGTACTGAGAGTTGTTAGGAGACTACTATTCCACTGACGGAGCTCCAGTGACCAGAGTAGTTTAACAGTCAGCCCCCTTTCACAGAGAATTTTGGGAATTGTAGTTCTGTGAGGGGAATCTCAGCACTCTTCACAAACTACACTTCCCAGGATCCTTTGGGGAAATCGATGACTGTTTAAAGGGGAATAAATGTCTGGTGTGGATGAGGCCAGGGACAGCTTGCCCCAGTACATTCTTCTTACAGCAGGTTTTGCCAATCTAGTGCCTCCAGATGTCTTGATTTATAACAACCATCTGAAGTTGTAGTCCAAAACATCTGGAGGCCACAATGTTGGTGAAGGCTGCCTTTCAGTATTAACCTTACTTGGTTAGCTTTGGTTTACATTAGGGTGGGAGAGTACATGTGTCTGCACCCCGAAAAATATTGATACTGTTAACAATGTTTTCCTTTTGGAAAAGAAAGAGGCTTTCCCTCTGTCCAGCACTCACCCACCCAATTCTATCCCTCCCCCTCCCCTTCCTCCCATTTTCCTCTCCCTTCCCTTCCCCCAAGTCAGTTTCATCTATCCTAAGCATGATTGTACAGGAGTAAATCCCATTGAACTCAATAAACATGCAAATGATGAAACCTGCCATCCCTCCTATCCCCTTCCTCCTGCCCCTTCCTTCTTCCAAGCTACACAGGAAGTGGATTGGATTGTGAAAGACCAACCCAAATTGTGTTTGCATTTTTACAAATTTGTAGGGCAGTACAATATCTCAGAGAGGAGGTTAGCTCTTCTGCCCTGGTGCATTCACTATAGCTGCCCAATTTCCCTGCTTTTTAAAGTTTGATAGAAATATCTGTTGGCTGTACACGTTCTTTAACAACAAAAGTTTTTTTTTTGTCTATTAGTGAATGTTCTTCTGAAGTCCAGGCATTCCTTCCCTTAAACAAGCCATCCATTCAGGAGTATGTGTGTATGTTTGTGCCTTTTTAAAATAAAGTATATATATGGCTGTTCCAAAGCTGTGTTTAGTTTTCACATATGATACAAAACCTCTCTTATGTTATTTTGTGCACAGATGGGAGCGTTTTTATTATGGGATTGAAGTGAGCTGTTTGTAAATGAACTCTATATCCTAGCCAAAAGTAGTTTTAACATTTGAATTACAGATGCAGGAAATGCAAACATCAATTTAAGCAACACTTTCAACATTCCATTATTAAGTTATGCTTCCAACTCCAGAGCCCTGGAAAGGGCTGTAAACATCTTTTTAAATTGGAAGCTCTCATGGGAGCATTTTTATCGCTGCCTGAATATGTGCTGATCTTGGCATCACAGCATTTGTCTTCATCTGGGTCCTGTGTCATACACTGACACACAAAATGTTTTCCATCTTGAGTTATGGTGAAATGCTCAACTACAGCTGACTTCATGGGAAGCTTCTTTGACATTTTGAATTTATATTTCAAAAAAATTGTCAATCAAAATTTATTTTGAAGCCGCAGTCAGAGTCGGTACATTTCTACCGACTCAGACTCCGACGCCACCCAAAATTGCTTCCGACTCCGACTCCAACTCCCCGACTCCACAGCCCTGCTCATGAGGATCCAGTTTAGGTGGCAAAATACATTTCTGGCCTTAGACCACTTTCTAGAGAATAAGAGGGTCCCCCAAGAGTGGAGACGTTGATGCAAGGGTGGGGGACCAGTGGCTCTCTAGATGCTGTTGGGTTACATATCCCATTATCCCTGACCATTGTCCTGAGGGTTGGGGCTGATGGGAGTTGGTCTAACATTTAGAGGAGTGCAGATTCCCTATCCCTATCTTAGTACAACAGAGCATTAGTCTTCCAACTGGTAGGTTAGGACCCACTGTTGAGCCATGGCTCGAGTTAAGGTGAGTCACAACAGCAACACTATCCCATGGTTGCAGTAGGAGGTGGGCAGGAGACAAAGGTGGGGTTGTGCACTGCGCTTCTGGATGGCAAATGTAGTTGCTTACCTGGAGGAAGAGATGCGGGCATAGTGTGGCAGCAGGAATGTTGGATTGACTCTGCCACCACACCCACACCACACTGTGCTTCCTGCACCTTACCCTCTAGGTAAGTGCCACCTAGAAACCAGGTGCACCACCATGCCCCGCCTTCACCACTGCACTGACTCCTACTGCATGGTGGTAAATTAAATGTCCCTCCAAATGCATGTTTGGGTTAAAGGTGGATCATGGGCAGGTAATAATTGGTAATAATTACCAATTTGCATTTTCTGAAATGATACACAAACCAAAAAGCAACTGTCTGACCATGTTGGCTGGGATTAATGAGAGCTGTACTCCAAAACATTTGGAGGATGCCACGTTGGCTTCCCTGCTTTAGATTAATATGTGCATGCATAACATTTTTTTATCTAGCAGTATGATGGGTTTTAATATTGGATGTAGTTTAATATCATTTTAATGTAGATTCTGTATGTTTTGATTATATGTGCTTTTATCTGGAAGCCGCCGCGAGTTCCAGTATTGGAAGTATGGCGGGATATAAATAAAGAATAACTAACTAACTAACATGTGCCACTGCACATAGAGAATTACACATGTATAAAGGAAAGTTGTTCCCTGCTCCAAAATGTGCATTGTTACATTGTAGGTAGCCATTATTCCATCTTCATCCTACTTAAGGAGCTCTTGCATAAACTGTAAATCAGATGTGAGTAATATAAGGCTCAGGCATGATCCAAGCCCCCAAGAACTGCAAAAAGCAGAAGTGCTATGCAGACGTTGCAATCCACATGAGATGGTGGCTTAGGATCGCACTCTTCTGCCCCGTCCTGTTCTTGATGACTGTGTATTAGACTCTCATTTTTTGGACAGGGACTCATATAATCCAATGCATACAGGCCCCAACCTTGCAATTTGTTTCGTATGGAGATTGCACTAGGAAGTTCAGGAGAGGAGGGGAGCACAGATGTAAGGAGTGGATTTTTAAAAAGTTGGAAATGACACTAATTGCTTGATTATTGCTCTCTATTTTTATATTCCAAAGTTCCACCACCTGTCACTTTGGGCTCTTGGTACCTCATGCAATCAGTGGCTTTGTGTTTCTTATCTTACAGTGTCCAGGTAAATGCCCAGGAAAATACTGAAGATTCATCCATAGTGTGGAATGATGGAGAAGTGCGTTACAGTCATTTGCATTGATCATGCTAACTAGGACTGTTGGGAGTTGGAGTCCAACTACATCTGGAGGGCCACAGGTTCTCCATCCTTAGTTTCCAGGCAACCTTTTGCCCTCATTCATCTCATTTTAGAAATTAAGCACTGGTGCGCACCTTCAGGGTCAGATCACTAAACCATTTTAGCCTTTAGGTGTCCTCCCCCCACATGATGACAGCTGCATGTGGGGGATGGGGGGTAGCAGGGCTAAGGGAAAGTGGGGCCCTCTATCATGTCAACATTGCTGGCTTCATTGCCCTCTTATGTTTGGGAGGTTGAATGTCAGCAGTAGGAAGATTTCACTACTGGTGGAGGCTCCCTGCACAATATAGAAGACCAGGGTTCTAAACTGTGCAGGGAGCCTACATGAGAAGGCTCCCCAGGGGCCAGACCAGGAAGTGCACAGTGCACACATACACAGGCCTTTGGGGGGGGGTTGTTGTTGCTCCATCCAGTTGAACCACAATTCCCTGAATCACAGCTTTCATTTTTTAAAGGGTAAGTTCTAGCATTTGTCAAACCTGAGCAATGGGGCAAAATGTGCAGACAATATTTTCATTTTTTCTGTGGGAAACTAGACTGCTCCCCCCTTTAAATGTTTCATTCTCCCCCCACTCCCAGAAAAAATCCTGCTGATGCTTGTGTATATGAATATATTTGTGCACCTGCATCTAATTAATGCACAAGCTGGCCCCTGAGCACTCTCCAAATCACCCAGGTGCTCATTTCTTGCAGCATTGTGTACCTCTGGCCCCTGCGGAGGAGAGCCTGGCTGGGAGTCCAGAGTCTGTGAGTTCAAATCCCCGCTGGTGTCTCCTGGGTGTTAAGGGCCAGCTAAAGATCACTCCCACAGTGAGTGGCTCAGGGGTTACATGCCCTGCCACCTGTGCAGCCATGGGCAAGCTGCATAGTGCCCAGGAGCCCAGTTGCCCCCCAGCTGGCAGTTGCGGATAAGGAAGGGGCTGGCTTGTGCAGCTGTGGCAAGCTGAGCAGGCCCTAGCCAGCTGGGGAGGACTAGCCTCAGAGGGAGGCAATGGTAAGCCCCCTCTGAATACCGCTTACCATGAAAACCCTATTCATAGGGTTGCTATAAGTTGGGATCAACTTGAAGGCAGTCCATTCCTCGTGGGCAGGTGCTGAGTTTTACCAAACCCTAAAGATGTTATGAATGTACATGAACTTCACATTGCATAGACAGTCAACAGACAGTTGGATGTCTACATGGAATCCCTTCATAGGAAGCTGTCTTATACCAAGTCAGGCCATTGGCCCATCCAGCTCAGTACAATATTGACTGGCGGCAGCTCTGCAGGGTTCCAGGCAGGGGTTTCTCCCAGCCCTACCTGGAGCTGTTGGGGATTGAGCCTGAGACTTTCTGCATGCAAAGCAGACACTCTACCACTGAGCTACAACCCTTCTCTAAAGGAACACAACTTCCCATTAAGAATAATGCACTGTGCTCCATTATACAAACACCTGAGGGCCGGCTATGGAGAGTAATGGAAGATGCTTCATTTGAGCCTCTATATCTCTCATGCATACATAACTGTACCCAAGGGGTGCGGATGGATTGGGCCTCTGGTTTGCTTTTTGGTTTGCATTCTGGCTTATGTCTGTCTCAATGAGTAATTTCAAATATACTCTAATAAACCGAGGTACACTGACTGCTTTCCTCCCATCTCTTCATTTGGAAGATATTTTTAAATCCCTATTTTATGCCTTGCTTTTCTGGCACTTACTTCTAACCTTGAGTGTGTGCCCTTCATAATGCACCATGCCCATGGTTTTGTCCACAGATACTTTAGGGGCAGGCCTGACTTCACAGAGGGTCAGAACGGGACCGCAGTGACAACTTTCATCCTCTTGGGCTTTACTGAGAACCCTAAACTGGGCCCATTCCTCTCTGGCATCTTCCTTCTCCTCTATGTGCTCACAGTGTTAGGCAATGCCTGGATGGTCACTTTGATCAGAACTGAACAGTGGTTGCACACTCCCATGTATTTCTTCCTCAGTAACCTTTCTCTCCTGGATCTTTGCTACTCCTCGGTCATTGCGCCTAAAGCACTGGAGGTTCAGCTACAATGGGGCAGGGCTTCCATCTCCCTGCCGGCTTGTGCCACTCAGATGTTCTGCTTCACCACACTGGTGACCACAGAGTGTTTCCTCCTTGCAGCCATGGCATATGATCGGTTCCTGGCCATCTGCCACCCACTAACATACGCTTCGCTCATGACCCAAGGGCGTTGCACCTGCCTTGTGCTGGGAGCTTACAGCTGTGGCCTGGCAGGCTCCATCATTCAGACTAGTGGTGCCTTCCGGTTATCCTACTGTGGCCCCAACCGGATCAACCACTTCTTTTGCGACATCCCTGCAGTCTTGAAGCTCTCCTGCTCAGACACTTGGCTTTCTGAAGCTATCCTTTTTGCTTCCACTAGCATCATCGCCATGGTGACCACAACTATCATCTTCATCTCCTACATGCGGGTCCTGTGGAATGTCTTCAGTGGCCATTTGAGTCAAGGGCGGCAAAAAGCCCTCTCTACTTGCACTTCGCACCTGACCACACTTAGTCTCTTCTAAGGCACTGCCATCTTCATGTATGCCCAGCCAAGAACCAGGGATGAGTCTCAAGACCAAGACAAGATTGTGTCCATGTTTTACACACTTGTGATCCCTATGCTCAATCCAGTGATCTACAGCTTGAGGAACAAGGATGTGAAAGAAGCCATGAAGCGCCTGATGAGTAAGAAGGTAACAGGTCTATCTATTTAGAAGCTTTGAGAGCTTTTAATTTCAGTCCATGCAGATTAAGATCTGAAGAGCACATATTGTAGAGATCACCCTTTCATTATGATAACCAATTCAAATCTCTACTCAGCCTGTATCACAAGTGCCATCTCTATTTGTCTCCAGGCAAACACAAAATAAGGAACAGGCCATAGCTCAGTAGAAGAGCACAGGTTTGCACACAGAAGGTCCCAGGTTCAATCCCCAGCATCTCTAGGTAAAGCTGTGAAAGACTCCCTTCTGAAACCCTGGAGTCATTACCAGTCAGTGTAGACCAGGGATGGGGAGCTTGTGGCTCTCCAGATGTTAGATTACAACTTCTGTCGTCTCTGATCATTGGCCATACTGGCTGGGGCTGATAGGAATTGCAGTCCAATAATAAGTTCTGGACAGAGCTTGGAAAAGTTACTTTTTTGAACTACAGCTCCCATCAGCCCAATCCAGTGGCCATAATGGCTGGGGCTGATGGGAGTTGTAGTTCAAAAAAGTAACTTTTCCAAGCTCTGCTTCTGGAGGGAAACAAGTTATTTATTTCAGTCACTTGTAATCTGCCTGAAATTCCAAGGGCAGATAATACCTACACAGAAAATGAAACTGTGTAAAAAGATTCCAAAATACATCAATTATCAAATTATCAAAATCATCAATACAATTCATAGCTCCCCATCCCTGTGTAGACAATACTGCACTATATTAAGCAATAGTCTGATTGAATATAAGGCAACTCCCTATGTTCTTAACACAGTGACAGCAGGGAAGCAATGGGAGGCCATATGGAGAGAATAGGCTGCATTGGTGCAGTCAGGTTATGGGATAATATATATGAGTAAAATAGGCCACATTGGTAAACTGTGCTTCTTTATAGTGTGCTAGCCTGAGGAAGATTGCCTCCATCAGGGATTCACTCATTTTTCATTCATTGGCGATCACTCGAGGTCGAGTAAGATTGTCTTCCAAGATAAGGTCTTTGCTTGGAAGATGCCTGTGCGTGAATTTGTTTTATGTGGGGAGATCGGCGCACGACGATCAACACACAATCTTGACAGAAAAAGGGTTGGATCCAATGGCATGGATACCACAACTGGAAGTCTTTTATCTGCTGCAGCCTTCATCTGCCTTCACAGCCGTTGTAATGTACACATTGTTATCCTCCGCCTGTTCTGTCGTTGAGGACTTTCTTGGATCGTTCTTTGTCTGGTTCCTCTCCCTTGAACTTACCGCCATGGGTGACCCTGCTGGGAGCACGACTCCCAACGGCATCGCTCACAGGGTTCATTGGAACGTGCAAGCCCACTCACCACTACAAGGTGACAATCCAGCAAGAGGATGGTAAACTTGTGACTCTCCATATGTTGTTTGACTGCAGCCCCCGCCCCCCCGTCCCCCATTATCCTTGATCACTGGCCATGCTGGCTGGGGCTGATGGACTCCCAACAATCCCTCCTCTGCATACAAGAAAAATGATTTGGGGCAAGACTTATAACATGCCATCTGCTTTTTTGTTCTGTGCACGTATGATCACTCCAGTAATTTGCAGTAGAGGAAGTCCTCAGATAGAAATCCTAAACATATACAGTACACAACCATGTAAAGTAACAGTGCAACCCCATATATGTCTACTCAGAAGCAAATTCCGTTGAGTTAATTAGGGCTTACTTCCCATTACTCCTGCAGGTTCAGGACTGTGATTACAGTCTCTATCTGAAAAAATTGCATTCTAGCCCAATGATTATTGTTAATAAAAATCTTGTAGCTTTCTGAGTACTGAACTATTTTGGAGGGTAAAACATTGTGATTTCAACCCTACAGTACATGAACTCTCTTCTGGTCTAAAACCCACAGGAGATGTTTTGTTCCACCTATGTAGTGAAACCAGAAAGGGTGAAGAATGGAAACGTCTTGGTTATGGCTCTCTTGCCCCCTAGGAGGACCACCTAGGCCCAATCCTCTCTATTTCATTCTCTTAAAAAATATTTTTATTTAGATAGGGTTGAATCCACTGTACTTCTGCTTGTGCTATGGAAGCTACCCACATCTCCATCCCCCAAATCAGTTCCGGAGGGTTGGCGTGCTTATGTAGGGCATGTGTGTGGAGGAGAGGGAGGGAGAGTCCCACTGCATGAGCAGAAATCATTTTGCTTACTCACTGATTTAGTTTGCTACAATCTATAGAAATTTCTTGGGTTGATGAGGTACTCTATCCTTTGAATCTTTCCTAGTCCTGTTAACAGATTAAAGGACGTTGAGTTGCAAATGAGTTGAGTTGAGTTTATTTACAGTCAAATTGACCCTTCATACATAAATATTACAAAGTAAAACAAGTACAAATGGCTTCCATTTGATTTAGCAGCAAAGAGATATATATCAAATAAAAACAATATACAGAACAAACACATTATAACTAGTTATTGGACTTTTGTTTTCCTACATTTAATAGCAGCAGCGCTAAATTTGGCGACAGCAAGTGTCACCTCAGGTACATAATCGCCTAGTAGATAATCTATGTAAAAGGATTCAGTTCTAGATGGAAGAGACGACAAAATAGGCATAATTAATTGAGATCTTAAGTCATGATAAAATATACATCGAAGAACATGTTCATTCGATTCAATTTCTCCATCAGCACAGGGGCAAAATCTCTCAGAATATGGGATTTTATTATATCTACCAGACAGTACAGCGGACGGCAATATATTTAATCTAATTAGGGTAAAAGCCCTTCTATAGTTGGGGAGTTCCAAATTCAAGAGGTATGACATTAAGGTGAAAAACTTGGGGTTATGTCGTTGTTTCCTTACAAGGAGTAATTGATGCTGGAAATCAATATCTCTTAACCGTTGTTTAATTATCGCACAAGCAGAGTCATGACCCAGATGGAGAATATAAGGCAAAGAAAAGCCTAGGCTTAATAGTTTGTCGTGGATCATTTTTTCCCAAGGGGAACAAACTTTATCTATAAGTACATGTGGAGCCAGCCCGATGGGCCTAAAAATTAATTTCAACCATAATAGTAATCTCAGTTTCCACACACAAGACTCTATGGATTGGAGACCGCATTCTAGTCTCAATATAAAGTTTGGAACACAAGTGGGAATTGATATTAATATTGATCTTAGAAAGGAGTTTTGTATGGCTTCTAGTTTAGTAAAATTGGTGTATGTACTAGTTTGAGCCCCATATAAGAGTTGCGGGAGGATTTTAGCAACAAATACTTTTATGGCTGGAAAGATAAATTGGCCCCCTTTGGTATAGAAGAAAGATAATAGGGCCTTTGTTGTACGTCTGGCAGTTAACAGGGAGGAGGAGATATGCATCTGATAGGAACCTGATGCTTGTAGTACAATACCGAGATATCTAATAGTTTTCACTTGCTCAATCGGCAAGTTGTCAATCCTCCAGATGTGTTTTGTCTTTTTTTTAGTAAAGACAAGAACCTTAGTCTTCTGCCGATTTACTATTAGCTTTTCTTCTTGACAGAAGGATGACAGAGCTGCCATCAATCTTTTGAGACCAATGGGTGTCTGTGAGAGGAGCAGTATATCATCTGCATATAACAGGCAGGGTCTTGGGTTAGAGGATAGCATTGGAGAGTGAGATGATATAGATGAGACATTTGGTCTTACCGTGAAATTGGTCTTCTCTGTGCATGTCAAAGATGATATCAGATGGGTAACTAGCTCCACCTAGTGGTTGAAGGCAAAAGAGTACTGCTGACGTTTTACTGTAGCTCCGTTCCTGGTCTGCGCCTGCTCCATGCTCAGTTTACGATGACAAGCCCACCAAATCAGGCCAATAGACGCCACAAACAAGACAAGACAACAGTACTCATACACTCTCTGCTCCAGGACTAACCAGCCCAGCCCTCATAGGGAGTGGCCCTGATATCATCTTTGACATGCACAGAGAAGACCGATTTCACAGTAAGACCAAATGTCTCTTCTCCTGTGCATGGAAAGATGATATCAGATGGGACATACCAAAGCTGACCCATGTAGGGTGGGAATCTTGCTGGGCTGTGGCTACTCTGGTAGAGTGAGCTACTATTCCGGTAGGATGAGCTAATCTTAGAGAGGAATAAGCTAATGATATGCATGCCTTAATCCACCTGGCTAGTGTGGACGTGGACACCTTATTCCCTAGGGAGGTAGGGTGGAAAGAGAGAAACAAATCATCTGTTTTCCGAATTGGCTTTGTCTTGGAAATGTAAGCTTTAAGTGCTGTTCGCACATCAAGAGAGTGCCAGGCTTTCTCTAAAGGGTGGACAGGATTCGGACAAAAGGATGGCAATACCAGCTCTTGCTGGCAATGGAAGGTAGACAACACTTTGGGACGAAAGGAAGGAACAGTACGTAGGACTACTCTATCCTTATGAAATATACAAAAATTTTTATGGACGGATAGGGCATTCAACTCAGACACTCTACGGGTCGAAGTGATGGCCACGAGAAACAAGACCTTAAAGGAGAGAAGATGGAGGGAAACCTGACTCAGAGGTTCAAATGGAGGTCTTTGAAGGGCTGACAAAACTTTATGTAAATCCCAAGTTGGGTAGCGGTGCACCGTAGGTGGTGCTGTTATCGTCGCACCCCTGAGGAAACGTTTGATGAAAGGGTGAGATCCGATTGGATTATCCAGAGATCTGGAGAGGATTGCCGACAAGGCCGAAACTTGGCGCTTCAGGGTATTTGGTCTGATACCCAAAGATAAGCCGTCTTGTAGAAAAGACAAGATCTGGTTGACCCCCGCCTTCCGAGAAAGAATTCTTTTCTGCCGTGACCAGGATGAGAAGGCCTTCCATGTGCTCTCATAAATTCTGAGCGTGGAAGGGCGTCTAGAAGCCATCATATAGTTTCCAACACTTGGGGAGAGATGCCTTTGTTCAAGAGTCTCCTCCGTTCAAGTTCCATACCTGAAGTGCCCACCACTCTGGATCCGGGTGCCGGAGCTGTGCCTGAGAGAGTAGGTCCCTTCGCACTGGAATCTGCCATGGTGGTTCCACCGGCAGGTCGAGAAGGGCTGGAAACCAAGGTCTCCGTGGCCACCATGGAGCCACTAATAGAATTGCCGATCTCTCGGCCCGAAGCTTTTTGATCACCCTGGGAATAACTGGAATCGGAGGAAAGGCATACAGTGTGCCCGGAGGCCACCGGGAAGTTAAGGTATCTGTTCCCTCCGCGCCTGGTGTCACATACTGGGAGAAGAACCTCTTCACCTGTCGATTGTGCCTGGTGGCAAAGAGGTCCACATGAATGTGGCCAAAACGTTTCACTATCTGATGAAAGGCCTCTGGGTGAAGACTCCATTCCCCTTGAAGTAGCTTTTCCCGACTGAGCCAATCCGCTTGGCTGTTGTCCTCCCCCTTGAGATATTCTGCTGCTATCGAGTCGACATTGTTCTCTGCCCACTGGAAGAGGAGAAAGGTTTCCTTCTGAAGAAGAAGGGAGCATGTGCCCCCCTGACGGTTCAAATAAGATTTGGCCGACACGCTGTCTGTTCTGACCAGCACCGCTCCCAACTGTCTGGAGGTCGCGAAGTGCACGCAGTTCGAGCAGGTTGATTGGCAGAGTGGATTCCTGAGGCGACCATGTGCCTTGAATCACCTGCCTGTCGCATATGGCTCCCCAACCTGATAAGCTGGCATCTGATGTTATCAGGGTGTGCGGTGGATCCTGGAAGGATCGTTAGGTTGAATTCGTGGGTCCACCAAAACAGTGACTGTCGAACCTGTGGTGACAGAGTTATCCTGCGGTGATGCCTGGACGCTATGTCGGATTGGAAGGGCAGAAGTGCCCATTGAAGTGTGTGGGAATGATGACGTGCCCAAGGCGTCGTTTGGAACGTGGACACCATCAAGCCGAGAAGCTTTGCCAATTTCATCAGGCCCGGCGAGGGGGATGATAGGATATCCAATGTTACTTGTCGAGTCTTGCTGACTCTGTCTTGGGACAAAGTGAGGAGGCCGTGTAGAGAGTCTATAGTCGCGCCCAAATGTGTAATGCGGTTGGACGGAAAGAGATGGCTTTAGGCTTCGTTGATCAGGAAGCCATGGTCCGTTAGACAGGCCAGGGTGACATGGAGGTCTTCCCATGCCTTGTGCAATGATGGTGAGCGGATCAGAAAATCGTCCATATGAATCCCCAGAATCCTGAGGTGTGCCACCAGGACAACCACGATCTTTGTGAATACCCTGGGAGCATATGACAGGCCAAAGGGTATAGCCTTGAATTGATAATGGTCTTTGTGATGTTCCTATATTAATGTATATATGGTAAGTGTTGTTGTTTTAGAAGATACATGGTAAGTGGAGTGAAAGAGGGGGAGTGAATGGGCAGTAGGATGCAAGATGATTGGCTGAGTGTTTAAAATGGCTGAATGTATAAAAGGAAGAGTGAGAGTGGAATAGGGGAGAAGAGAAAGAGTGGATTGCTTGGTGGGGTTTAGAGAGTTGTTTACCAGGAGGGAGGTGGAGTTCGGATTAGTATTGAGTAAAACCATATGCTTATGTGCCTTAAGAAGAAATCTTGTTAATCTTGTTAGCTTTGTTATCTTTAATAAATACTTAATTTGGTTTACCAAAGGCCTGATCCTTGGCTGGGGTTTCACAGACCAGAAGGGAGGGTAAGGTAATGACCAAGGCTGAAGGGGAACTGTAACAAATGGTGGCAGCGGTGAAGAGAATAACAATACCAGTATTCAGAGTCTCTGGGAATACTAGTATTGGGACGTTACTGGTGGTTGCCTAGCAGGGGGATCTGTTGAGATCTGTGCTAGAGCGGATAGGTAAACCATAAGAGAGTGCGGTCCGGACTGGTGGAGTCCCTGGTGGTGCCTAGAGACAGGCAGTAACCACGAGCAGGTAGGAACCTGACAGGGAGAGCCAGGGAAGGACGCCCCACAGTCTTGTCCCACCGCTAAGCGGAGGTACCTTCTGTGAGGGGGAAAGATTGGTATGTGAAAGTATGCCTCGTTCAGGTCGATAGAGGAGAGGAAGTTCCCTATCCTCAGCGCTTCCTTGATTGAAAGCAAGGTGTCTATACGAAACTTGCGGTATTTTATGAAGCAGTTTAGACTCTTGAGGTCTAACACAGGCCTGGACGAACCGTCTTTTTTCCCGATGGTGAAGAACAGAGAGTAACTTTCCAGGAACCTCTCTCCTGGAGTAACTTTCTCGATGGCTGCCATGTACAGAAGATGGGAAACTGACCATAAAACTTTGTCCCTCTCGTGTGGATTGGTTGATAGAGGGGATGGAATGAATCTCGCCGGAGGAGTAGAAGAAATTTCCAGGCGAAGGCCATATCGAAGAGTGTGTAGGACCCATCGATCGGAGGACAAGTCCTTCCATCGGTGAGCAAACTGTTGGAGACGGCCACCCACCGGCGAGGCGGAGGCGTCAGAACTTGTCAGGCCCAGGATGGGACTCAGGAATCAGACTCGTGGTTGAAAGCAATTCAGTTTTTATTAAGGTAATATCCAAACAGAGACTGCGCCTTCTCATGAAGCAACACAGAGTTACAGGTCCTGCGACTTAGAAAGAGAGTTGACAGAGCAAGGAACTGCTTTCCCACCTGTCTCTTAAGAAGGGGGCAAACGGGCGCGAAGCCTTTCACTCCTCCTTTACGGACCCTCAGTCACCGCCCTCCGTCCCCCCCTCCTTTCTTGTCTCTTCAACTGTCTTCGAGTACGCAGCGACGGGGGAAGTACGGGCCCCTCCTCTTCTGAAGTCTCCGACTCCGGTATGGGGGAAAGGGGGGCAGTTTTAAAACTATCTTGAGGCTTTTCTGTTTTGGGCAGCCCTCCCTCTTCCCCCACCTGTTCTGAGCTTCGGAGTAGAGGAGGCATGGGAACTTCAAGGGAAGACTCTGAAGCTGTAAAGCCTTCAAAGTCCCCATTGCTAGGTAACGCTATCTCTGGAATTTCCTCTGTTTTGTCTTCGCTCCACTCTGGCGATGAAACCCCCTCCCTTCTCTCCGGTTCTTCTGAATCCAGTTCTGCTGAATCCCAGGGACCCCAACCCTGCCCCTGGACAGAACTGACCTCTGTTTCCACGCGACTGGGATGTGAATCCGGAGCGACCCGAAAGGTGTTGTTGGGACTTAAGCTGGCTGCGCTGTCTATTCCAGAAAGGATGGCTGGAGCGGACGTCCTTCTGTCTTCCAAAGGAACGTGAGCCCCAAAAGGAGTGCGACAAGAAATATGGATGGAATGACCGACGAAAGGCTCTGCCGTCATCCCTTTTCCTGGTGGATGGCATGGACTTTTTCTTTTCCTTAGTTTCTAAGACATGCGCGAGGGCGGTGTCCCCGAATAATTTGCCTCCCACGTAGGGTTCCAAGGCAAGGTTCGAGCGAGCTGCAGGGTCTGCTTCCCAGTGACGAAGCCAAAGGGTCCTTCGTGTGAAGACCCCTGCCGTCAGTGACCTTGCTGCGAACTGCATAGCATCCATGGACGCGTCTGCCATGAAGGTAACCGCCTGAGAGACCTTCAGCAGAGATTTGCGCACTCGGGTTGGGTCTTGCTGTGGGTCATCCACCAGGTCCTCCAACCAGAGAAGGGAAGCTCGAGGAAATACCGAGGAGGCTGCTGCTGCCCTGATTGATAGCGTACTAGCGTCGTGCACTCTTCTAAGCCCCTGGTCCATCTTACCCTCAGTGGCATCCTTGAGGTGAGCATCTGAGTCTTTCGGGTTCAAAGATGGGTTCAGGAGATTGACTATAGGCGTGTCTATGAGTGGGACCTTCAACTGATCCATGAGCGGTTGTTCTAGTGTATAATATTTGTTGGCGATGGAAACTGACTTTTGAATTGTAAAGAAATGTCGAATTCTGATTTGAGCACCTTCGGGAGAAGAGAAGGAAGCTTCAACACTCTCGACCTAGGTTTTGGATCCGGACATACTGCTGACACTCTCGAGGTGGATGGAGTAGGAGGATCCTCTGTAGAGGTGAGGGTAAGGGTTTCCATCGCCTTGCACAGCAGAGGAAGAAAATGAGCCTCTTGAAATATCCTGGTAGATAGAATCTCCTCAGATTCCGACTCCCCACTCCATTCCTCCTCATCCAAGACAATCAATTCATTTTCTGTGTCCATAGGCTCCTGGTCAGGGAACTGTAGATGTCTGCTTTGAGATGCCGCATGGGGATCTGGAGATGAGTGGCCAGGAGGAGGGCGAAGATCTGTCCTCAAATGATCAGTAAGTGGATACCTCGAGGGCTGGGAGCCTGAAGCAGTTTGAGAAGACAAGTCCCTGGCCAGATCCAATAAGAGAGCCTCTCTAAGCTGCTCCTTCAGCTGTTGAATTGAATGCGCTGACAGATGTAACTGAACATGGCAAGCCTGAGTGTGAGAAGAGTAGAGCCTGTGCCCTTCAGCAGATTGAACCTGTTGAACAGGGATTGGTTCATCCAAAAAACCCAGTAAACGCCTCAGGAGAGGAGGTAGTAGAAAAAATAGCATCTAAGGGAGGTTGGGGCTGGCTGCCTTCGTCATCAGACAGGGGTTCCAGGTCTCTCTGGTCACTTGTATGGTGGACAGGAGCTTGACCATCTCTACAAGTTTGCTTATGTGGGACAGATATCCTGCCTTCTGTAGCCACCCTGCCTGCCAGAAACTGAGCCTCAGCCACCTCGTGCCTGACGGTAGAGGGGTGGGCCATCGCTACTTCAGAATGATCCCGAGGAATGAGACTGCTCCAATCCCAGTGTGGGAAGGGGCTCTGATATTGCGCCTGTTGATGCCATGCGGGGAGGCAGCTTCAACCCCTTTGAGGGGTGTTTCGTTTTGTGCATGGCTTTCCCCATCGTGGGCACACACTGCGGGATTTATGGGGTTAATAAATGTAGCTGTTGGTGACTGACAGTGCTAGTAAATGACCTGGCGACTCTCAAAGTTTAGCAGCGGCCGGCGTCTTCCCCTCTATTGCTTCTGCGCGTCTACCTCCTCTCCCGCTACAGAGCAGGTAAAAACGAACGCCGCTTGTAAAGAGCGAGAAATAACTGGGTGTAGGCCTGGGTATGGAGCCCTGGGAAGGCTGCCGCTAAGGTTGAAGCCGCCGACGCTGTAGCTTGCTGAACGAGGAGGAACGTCAGCGAAATTAGTTGGAGAGGGAGTCTGAATAGGTCGACGGCTGCCAGAGCCGCGGGGAGGGGCTGGCTGCTCCTCGCCACGGGGGAAGGTTAGAAGGAGAAGGACAGAAGGAACCTTTTTGTTTTGTTTTAAACTATTACAAAAGGAAGAGGAATAAGAAAAACTTTGAGGGAAAGAACAAGAACGAACTCACCCAGAAGACCCAAACAACAAAACGCTACAAGCCTGAATCACCGAGTCAGAGAGAATGCAACCACTTTCTGTGAGGCAAAAGAGAAAACTGAGCACGGAGCAGGCGCAGACCAGGAACGGAGCTACAGTAAAATGTCAGCAGTACTCTTTTGCCTTCAACCACTAGGTGGAGCTAGTTACCCATCTGATATCATCTTTCCATGCACAGGAGAAGTAAGTTTAGCCACTAGGGGGTTTATATAGATGTTGAATAGTAGGGGTGCTAAAATGCACCCCTGTTTGACACCCTTATAGGTAAAGATACGTTTCGTTAAATGGCCTTCGTTATTACACCGAATCTGCAGGGAAGTATTATGATAAAGGCCCTGTATCAGGGTTAAAAGACGCCTATCAACTCCCAAGTTTTGCATTTTCACCCAGAGTCTTGATCTAGATAGAGAATCAAAGGCCGCTTTTAAGTCTACAAAGGCCGTATATAGAGCCTGACCATTAGTTTTGCTGTATTTGGTAATAAGATGCTGAAGAACCAAAACATGGTCAGACGGCGATCGTCCTAGGCGAAAACCTGCTTGTTCAGGTGCTAACAGATCGGTTTGGTTGACCCAGTCTAGTAATTTCCTATAGAGGTAAGTGGTGTATAGCTTACTAATTATATTAAGCAAACTTATCGGTCTATAGTTAGCAGGGTCCAGCTGAGAGCCTTTTTTATATAATGGAATTATTATTGCAGCACCCCACCCTTGTGGTATGACCATGGAAAAGTTGATGTTAGTAAATAATGCAGCCAAGGTGGGGGCCCACCACTTTGCGTTTGCTTTAAAGACTTCGGGGGGAGTTGCAAATGTATTTAATCTGTTAAAAGCAGATGAAGTTTAAATAAATCTACCCACGAAATACACATGGAAAAACATATATTGAAATACTGAAGTGTAAACTGTGATGTGATTTACAAATTAACAAAAGCCATGACTTATTAAAGACAGCCCACCCTTTACACCAGAACGAACAGAGCCTCAAAAACTAGAGTGCTCTTCTTTCTAGCTACACAGATTAAAATTAACCCCTCAGTGTTAGTAGATTAAATTTCAAGCTGTAACATTTTATCATGTAATGAATACACTACAAATAAACTACAGAAGCTTAACAAGGTTTTTAATGAATATGTTTAATGAATATATAAACAAGAATCACATACATTTAAAGCTTTAAAAACATCACTGACACTGACACTGGCATTGTTCTGATTATTTCAGAAGTTTCTGATGCATAAACAAATCAAAATACAATTGGAAGTCATATTCAGCGGTTTCCAGAAACTGTAACCTGAAAATCATTTTGACATTTGTTTCCCTGCTCACTTTGCTTAATATTTGCATTATCCACCTAAATAAAATACCTAGTCACCAGATAGTTATGAGCTTCAGCGTTAAATAAAAGTGCTAAATTAGAATATTGGACTGTATATGTTCAAGTTATCTGCAACCCAGAGATTTCATGACATCTCAAAAACATTAAAAAAAATCCATGGAAAAGCTTCACTTATTTATGTTCAACCTAAGTTATTTAATACACATTCCATTCTCTGTGTTAGCATTTACCCTTTGAGCCATTCAGAGAAGTCAGTGTAATTATTTTTAATTCCCTTGCAAACTTGTAGCCTGAGCATCAGAACTGAGCTATGCCTCATATATAAGGGGGATTCCTGCACACAGCCCCAGATACCCCAAATCCTCATGTTTCCTTGATCTGCAGGCCACTTGATGCTTTCACTAAAAGGGTGTACACCAGGTTTTCCAAACCTGCTGCCTTCCTGATGTTCTGGATTACTACTCCATCATCTCTGACAACTGGCCATACTGGGTGGGGCTGATGGGAATTGTAGTCCAAAACTTCCAGAGGACACAGGGTTGGGGAAGGCTGGTGTACACCACTATTCGTGAAGGTCATGCAAATGTGCATTTTGCCCTCTTGGGAACTAGCACTCCATCTGGAGCTTCCGATTGAGCAGATACCTCGCAAAGGCTGCCTGCATACACCAATCTTCATTATACAAGATTTATTTTTTAAAAACAACCTTCTATATCAATGTACAGCTGTGTAGTGATATCAACAGTAAAGTGGCCTGTTGCAAAGGTTGTAACACAGCTTTGCAGCAGAGCCGATTGTTTTTGGGTAGTGGATAGAGTTTAGTTTTGTGTATTATTACATTCCTTATATCAACCTAGTGCCCTCTAGATATTGTTGGACTCCTGCTCCCATCATCCCCACCCGGTATGGCCAATAGTCAAGGCTGTAATCCAGTAACATCTGGAGGGCACCACATTGGTTACTCCTGAACTAGAACACACATCTTTCTCATCTGGCTGGTGGGGACAGAGCACTTGAGAGAATGAGAATGTGCGTTCAAGTTTTTTTGCAAATAATGCACAGATTTCACAGTTGGCATTCCTAAAAAGCGTGATGAACAATATTAGAAAAGTGTCCCTTATTCATTTTCACCCGATGGAACTAAGTAATATCCCATTTTTGCCATTTACAGGACTTTAAAACAAGCACCACAATTTACTTTGGCATAGGAATAGGAAGAGACTCTCAGAGTTCCAAACATCAGATGAGATGGCAACATTTCTGAAAGTTTGACAGTTCAAAATCTTTGGGGTTCTAAATATCAGGGCATGAACTTTGGTCAAAATGATATATGATGGTGGCAGACTCATTACTTTCAAACATGTCTGTCCTAGTCACACACTTTAGACATTGACTGGAGCACAGCAGTGTTTGAAGGTGTGTGTTATTTGAGCCATATTCCTGAAGAGGCAGCAAGCCGTGAAGGGATCTGATCAGTTCCTTCAAGCAATGGGGAAACAGGCACTTGAGGATGTCTTGTTAGCTATATGATGGGAGAAGGCTCATACCATGTGTCAAGGCACAGAACAGAGTGGTCCTACAAGCAGCATATTCTCCCCCAGTGATGTGCCTTGCAAACTTTAGTGACCACTCACAGCAGACAATAGTTGGACATTTGCCTTTCAGGCAACCAGCAGTGCTATTCAAAAATGGGAATCATGGGAGATGTGGCAGTTCATGCAGAGTTACCATGGCAACAAAGAGGAATGACCTCAGTTTAACAGGCAAGACCTTACTGCTTGAGGGATCCTTCTGGTGGAAAGGAAGAACAGGAAAGACTGGGCCTTTGGGCTGATGAGGCAGTCTCCACCACTATGCCATCTAGGAAATAAACCTCCCAACTATTTATGCCTGACCAAGGGCATGTATGGCTGCATTTTCCAGCACCTCTACCTTCTGGCCCTCCTCTCCTGGCATCACCACAAGGTTTATCATTGCTCGGGCCACAGCCTCTGTGGGGACAGAAAGGGCCGTGGGGAAGAAGTGTGCGACCACTCCAAAGACTTTCCTGGCCATCCACTCCCCTGGACGAGACTCCTGACGATCACACAGTAGCACACTATAATATGAGAAAGAATGAGAAAACAGCTTTCTCTCAATTTTCTGAGGTAACAAGACATCATAGCTGCTCCAAATGGTTACTGCAGGATGACAATGGGCCCCATGTCAGGCCTTTTAGACTGGGAAGAATTATAAATCAGCAGAGGACGATGTGGGTGAGATGGAGATGGCAGAGGTGAGGCCATATCTATTACTAGCATTTCTGGAGACACTAAGGCCAGTGAACTGTATAAAGGCCGACTTGTGTTTGATTTTTGACAGTGAAAAATATATGAGTTTCTATATTAGTGAACATTTGTTTTTGAGATAGGGCATAATAAATATCTTCCTCTACCCCAGAAAATGGCACCTATACCATGGTGCTATCATAAGCGCCCATTCACTTCAGGTGAAATAGCAATCCAATTTACATAGCGGTGGGTGCCACCACCACTGGATTTATTCATGTCACTGAGGGCACCCATGTTACTAGGTAAAGGGCACTTGGCTACTGGTGGGAATACAAGTGGAGCAATGTGACGTGCTGCACCAAGAACCTGTGTGATGCAGGAGTGCTGAATTTGAACTGGAAAGACCAGGGTTCAAAACTCTCTGCTCAGCCATAAAACTCACTGGGTAGCCCTTTGGCAAATCAATATAACCTGCCTCACAGGGTTGTGGTGTGGATTGTGCCATAACCCAATATATGCCACCCTGGGTTTGTTTTGAGATGGACAGATAGACAAATAGAATGGATCATGAAAGCCCTTTAGGGTGCGTCACATGTACAAGCTCATGCCACTTTTACTCTGGGTTGATTAAACCAAAATAACTTGTTGAACTGTTTATGCATTTATTAGATTCACTACATCAAGCAAAATTGCCCTTGAAAGGATGGGAAAAATATCCATCATTTACCACCTTCCCTAATAATATCTATACAAAAGGGTTTAACTGAACTGGCATTATATATATCCCTGGAGACCAAACTGTAAAAGGATATCGTAACCAAATTGTGCAAGACTGTTTCTGAGATCAAGGAACAGATTTTTGTCTATATTTGGATACAATTGGATACCATTTTGAATCAAGATGGCAGACGGAACATTTCAAAACAGCAATGATTTTTTGGTTTCTCAGAATTCCTGAGGAATGCTGGGCACAAGGCTGCTAGTGTCTTATAAATGGATTATATTGGCATGAACCCTGCACACTTTGTACTTTGGGCCCTGTTCCTGAATAATCAACAAGAAGAGAGATGAAACCAGTTTATTCAAGCCAATTGAGAGTTAGGTGCTGGGTATCTCATTTTACTGCACGAGAGGAAGAGAAGATTCAAATAAAGAATGATTTGCAGGGGGTGGGATTAATGCACAGAAGCGTTGCCCCCAAACTGGCACAGACTCCTTTGTGATGTGCTCAACCACCATTTATGAACCCCACATGGCTGTCAACAGTTGTCCTATGACACCCACTGTCAGAGATCCTGGGTCCCTCTGCTTCACTTTATATAAACCTGTACTTTCTTAATTCTTCAATTCACTCAGAATGCTTTCAAAACCATCTAGTAGTGTGCATAGTAGACTTTAAGCATTTTTATTTATTTATTTATTGCATTTGTATACCGCCCCATAGCCGAAGCTCTCTGGGTGGTTTACAACAATTAAAAACATTAAAAACAAATGTACAAATTTAAAAACACATTTTTAAAAAAGCTTGAGATGGACACCAACACTAGAGACAGGATGAACTTTAAGATTGTTGGTTAATTAAAGGGATGCTGTGTACATAATGGAATACTGACATTTATATTCTGGTCTTAAAGGTGCTTGTTGACAGATTCTGACACCAACCTCTAAGTGGTTTTACCTCAGGCCAATTTCCCTAAACCTCCATCCCAGCCAAATACTCCCACAACCCAGTCCAACTACTGGGGACAATCTGCCTCTGGTCCCCCAAGCTCCTCTGGTTGTACTTCGGGCTGCTTGGACAGTTTACAGCTCTCTTGTGTCATCTTCCACTGGTAAGGCCTTACAGGGTAGCTTCTCAGACCTGCTCAGTTACAGGCTCCCTTCCCTTGATCTTTCCCAGACAAATATTAATAAGGTAATATCTAGGCCTGAGTTTTCTTCTCCGCTTTACTCTGGTCTACACCTCATACTGCCCTCAAGAACCAACTCTCTCCCCAATCGTGACTGACTCTCTCACTGACAGTTAGCTCTCAATGGTCTCTAGAGACCCTCCAGCCAATCAGAGTCTGCTGTCACCCAGACCAATTAGAATGAATTCACCTGATCCAGGCCCCATCTAATAAAATCTCAAAGCGATCATGTCTCTCCCTCCTCTCAGAACTTGTCACCAAGCAGCCACTGCTAAGCAAGCTTGTAACAACATAACAACACAAGGCCTCATGAGAATCACAGCGGTCTCGGAATACATTTCTCCTTCAAACAAAACCAGAAAGAGCCATATATATACAGCATTTCTCCACACCAAACCATCTCTGATCCACACACACTTCCTAATACTTACGCTGGCCTAAATATGGAACAACGGTCGAACCCAACTGCTTGGACCCTAGCTTCTGCTTCACCCTGTAGGGAAAGAGGAAACCAACCATGAGGCAAGATCTCTCTCCATCCTTCCTTTCTCTCTCACACACACATATAATTTATATCCTGTACCTTCAACATAGATTTATGTTGCTAGAGTGGCTAACACAGTAGTAAGAAACAAAAAGCACAATCTAAAATATTATAATAATATGTATGAACTAACCTAGCAAATTAATAACAAACCGAAACAGCAACAACCAATGTAAATGAATGGTAAAATCAAATTGCTCTAAGTTAAATAATGCTTACATTAACAGCCTGAGAAACCAAATGTTTTTGCCTGGCATCTAAATGATAGTAATGAGGTCACCAGGAGGGCCTCCTTGGGGAAGGTATTCCAAAGGTATGGAGCCTCCACAGAAGAGGCTTTCCAGTTACATCCCTGTGGTGTGGAGACTAACAGATAGATCCTGCGAGCTCTTATCGTGGCTTATATTGCAAGGCTGGAAGGACAAACATCCACCATTTACTACTCACTGTTTGAAAACTGCACTGTGCTTTCTACATTTGAATGCATGGCTTATATTCGTGAATCTCGTTTAGATTCCTGTTTGGACATATGGATTGCTTATATTAATCTGTACCTTTAAATTAGGATTGACGGGATATTTTATTGTCAATGTCAGCTAGATGTTTTATTTTTTCCCTTCCTTCCTGTTAAATTGGAAGGAAGGGCTCTCTTCCAGTTGTGGGCCTCAGATGATAATCTCAGTGGATGGGCGGATAGATATGAGAGAAGGCAGTCCAGCAAATATCTGGGACCCAATCTGCTTTAAAAATTAAGATCACTACTTTTAATTAAACTAAGGAACTCACTGGAAACCAGTGGAGGAGTTTCAATACAGGCAAGATACAATCTTTTTTGGCCAATGGCAGTTGGAAACCTAGCTGCAGTGTTCTGGACTAGCTGCAGTTTCTGAATTGTCTCCAAAAGCAGCCTCGTGTAAAGCACGTTGCAATAATCCAGTTTAACAGTTACCAGTGCATGGATAACTGTGCCCAGGCTCTCAGTTGCAGTTAGCGTATCAGGCTCAACTGACAGAAGGTTCTCTGCATCACAGAGGTAACTTCAGCCTTAACAGCAGAGCTTGGAAAAGTTACTTTTTTGAACTACAACTCCCATCAGCCCAATCCAGTGGCCATGCTGGCTGGGGCTGATGGGAGTTGTAGTTCAAAAAAGTAACTTTTCCAAGCTCTCCTTAAGAGTAAAAAAAAAAAAATTAATAGTCCCACAATGCACACCTTATACTTTAGGGGAATGTACAATCCCTTTCAGAGCTAGTTGACCACCACTTTCCCTGGGCAAATGAACTGATAATGAACAGCACTTTCATCCAGTCCATTATTGCTTCCAAATGCCACTGGACCACTACTGCTTCTGCCTCAATCAACTCAGCTGGGAGAGACAGGTAAGGATGCATGCACCCAACTCCATATCTTCTGATGACCTCATTCACTTAGAGCTCAAACCTCAGAGATATTAAAAAATGAGGCAGAGGGCGCTTCCAAAGATCAACATCTGGTGGCAGAAGAGACTCACTCTCACACACACTCTCACACTCTCACGCGCGCGCGCTCTCACACTCTCACGCGCGCGCGCTCTCACACTCTCACGCGCGCGCGCTCTCACACTCTCACGCGCGCGCGCTCTCACACTCTCACGCGCGCGCGCTCTCACACTCACGCGCGCGCGCTCTCACACTCTCACGCGCGCGCGCTCTCTTTCTCACATGCGCGCTCTCTCTCTCGCGCGCGCGCTCTCTCTCTCTCGCGCGCGCTCTCTCTCTCTCGCGCGCGCTCCCTCTCTCTCTCTCTCTCGCGCGCGCTCCCTCTCTCTCTCTCGCGCGCGCGCTCCCTCTCTCTCTCTCTCTCGCGCGCTCCCTGTCTCTCTCTCTCGCGAGCGCGCTCCCTCTCTCTCGCGAGCGCGCTCCCTCTCTCTCTCGCGCGCGCTCCCTCTCTCTCTCGCGCGCGCTCCCTCTCTCTCTCTCTCTCTCGCGCGCTCCCTCTCTCTCTCGCGCGCGCTCCCTCTCTCTCGCGCGCGCTCCCTCTCTCTCGCACGCGCTCCCTCTCTCTCGCACGCGCTCCCTCTCTCTCGCACGCGCTCCCTCTCTCTCGCACGCGCTCCCCAACTCACGCGCGCGCGCGCTCCCCAACTCACGCGCGCGCGCCCCCCCCTCTCTCTCTCACACTCTCTCTCTCTCACACTCTCTCTCTCACACTCTCTCTCTCTCTCACACTCTCTCTCTCTCTCACACTCTCTCTCTCTCTCACACTCTCTCACACTCTCTCACACTCTCTCACACTCTCTCACACTCTCTCACACTCTCTCTCTCTCTCACACTCTCTCTCTCTCTCACACTCTCTCTCTCTCTCACACTCTCTCTCTCTCTCACACTCTCTCTCTCTCTCTCTCTCACACTCTCTCTCTCTCTCACACTCTCTCTCTCTCTCACACTCTCTCTCTCTCTCACACTCTCTCTCTCTCTCACACTCTCTCTCTCTCTCACACTCTCTCTCTCACACTCTCTCACTCACTCACACTCACACTCTCTCACACTCACACTCTCTCACACTCACACTCTCTCACACTCACTCACACTCACTCACACTCACTCTCTCTCACTCTCTCTCACTCTCTCTCACTCTCTCTCACACTCACTCTCTCACACTCACTCTCTCACACTCCACATTCAAAGTCACAGGGCTGGCTTGCATACTCAACAAGGTCTGAAATCCCCCAGAACCACAGATTTCTCCCATGAAAACACAAACAAGTAGACAGTGAGGTACAGCAAAGGAGGTTGATGGTGGATACAGAGAGACAGCAAGGAGGTCTGGGGCTATATTGTCACCGTGGCATACGAGGACACAATGAGCCAAATGTGTCACTGATGAAAGCTGTGATGGCAATAGTATGGATCAAAGGGTATAGGAGCACTACTCTGGGGCAAAACTTCCAATGTGCACACACCCCTCCATGTTTTGGCAGGGATATTGCTCTTCATATTTAATCTTGAACACTACACAGGCCTGGTGTTGCTTCTATTTTGGTTTTTTTAGTGCAGTGACAAGAGTTTTGAACTAGGGGAAATCCAGGTTCAAATTCATTCCCCCTCAGCCACGATAACCAGTTGCTAATATCTCTCAGATAACCTATTTTACAGGGTTGTTATGAGAATTAAACGGGGTGGAAGAGGTCTGGAAGAGAGTGAATCTTGTAAGACATCAGGAACTCCGAGGAAAACTAAGATAAAGATTAATCATTATAATTTTTATCCCTTCTGCTAATAATTCAGAATGGCAGTAGAATCAATGGTGGAGCTACAGACATTTAAGGAGAGAATTGGAAACAGCTCAGAAACCTGGAGGAAGTTCTTCCCATTACTGATTATCTCATTTTGAAAGCCTACACCAGGGCTGGGGAACGTGCAGTCCTCCAGATGTTGCTGGACTACAACATCCATCATCCCTGACTACTGGCTGTATTGGCTGGGGCTGATGGGAGTTGGAAGACCACAAGTAACCCACCCTGGAATAGGGTTGCACCCGTAAGACATACCTTAACCCGGAGGTACAAGAAGCGGCTGGAGCTATCTGCACCCTTGGTCGACTGCAGGACAAAGTGGTGACATCCGCCGGCTTTGGCTAGTGTTGCCGAGTGCTCAACGTAGTCACGGTCGACACGCACAAATCCATCCTGGGGGCAAGGGAGAGAAAGAAACACTTATTTAATTAGAAATCCTCTCTATCCCAAATGCTCAGGGTGAGTCAGGACATATTTGAAGAACATACATCAAAAGATTTCATTCATTAAGTGGATTGTAAGGTGAATTAAGCTAAACAAGGAGGCAAGAGCCATTGCAGTGTCACTCTTTGGACTCTGGAAATGGTACAAGTCTGCACACAGCCATGAAAGCTGGGTGAGCTAGTCATTCTGCCTAACCTACCTAACAGGATTGTTATGAATAAAAAAATCAGAGATCCCCAAGCCCTGGAAGAAGTGTCGTACACACATGTAATAAACAAACAACTAAAAATTTCAACTCCCTTGCATCCATCCTCAGCAAGGTCACCCATTCGCCTACTATGAAGCACTCCCATTTCAACCTCGCCGCTCTCAGCCATGAAGGAAAAGAAAACAAACCTTAAAAAACACTTTGGAGTGCAATAAGACCTGTACTAACAGCTGGAATTTTATTGTCTGTAAACTCTCCTGTTGCTTTGTACTTATGTATTTAAATTTAGTTTATTTCACAATATTGAATTTATTCTAGTTGTTAAATTGTTGAGTTGAACTTATTGGTATGTTTTGTAAACACCTTTCTCTCCCAAACTCCAACCCCCCCAATGTTTTGTATTTTGATAAGTGGATATTGTAAGCTGCTTTGGGCACAGTTCACTGTGAAAAGGCGGCATATAAACAAACTAAATCAATCAATCAAATAAAAAAAACTAGAGCTCTCAGATGGCTATATTTCATGCAGCTCCTTGCTTCCTGCTACTCCAGGGATGGGAAACCATTTTAACCCCAAGGGCCACATGCTAGCAGTGGGCAGGGCCAGATGCAAAAGTGGGCAGAACAATGGATATGTATTATACCCTTGTTCAGGTAGGCTAGTTTCTACACCCTCCCCGAACCATTATCAGAGTTCAATGACACATTCTAGTTTTTTTTGGGGGGGGGGAACACTCAGGAGATTTTGGAGCAGGGTGGGCTGGGGAACGCTTGCATGACTGTGGAGTTAGTGTAACCTGGGGAGAGTCCCAAGAGCCAGATAGAAAGCCCTAGAGGACCACATTTGGCCCCTGGACCAGAGGTTCTCCATCTCTGCCCTAGTCTCTCAACCTTCCACCGTTTCTTCGACACACCAGATATTGTCCTGCACTCCTGTTAGCCTAGGTTACTCACCGCTCCAGCTTTGGCTTTGGTTGTTCCCAGGCAGCAAAATCCAATGTCATGGCCTTGGAAGGCAGCTGCAGATTCATCCAGTTTCTCAAAGTTGACAAGCTCTTGGGACTGGGCGGTAGACCACAAGAGAAGCCAAAACAAGGGAAAAAACAACCAAATTAAAAAGAAAAGACGCACGTAGAGGAATGGAACTTAAAAGTAATTAAGTAAAATCACTTAAATTTCCTCATGTAGCTCCCAGCTCTCTCCCAGAAGAGAGAAGATCAGGCACAGAACACCTGAGAAATGTACCCTCTAGGTGACCTAGAAGCCTTATCACCTCCACACATGGAATCCAAGCAGATATTACTCATGAGGGAAACTACATATGTTAAGAAGCATTGTTGAAACACCCCTCCCCGTGATGGTCCTGCCATTCTTCCCTGACAAGGGCAGAAGAGACGGCTTATGATTTCTGCCTGGACTGTTTGGTCAGCTCACATGCAGCCTCAAACCTCCTTTTATGTGGCCCCCAATGCTTCCTGAAACTTCCCCGTTCTCACATCCCATTAGAGTTCTTTCTCATTCTTTTCTGCTATACATTTAAGTTGCTGTAATTTCTTTATACAGAACATCTTGTAAATTAATTCCATCTGTGCATGCCTCGTATGACATTCTAAATATTAAAAAATATCACGAATTATCTTATAAATAGAAAATATAGGAATAAGAAACAGATAATAAATGTGTCACATTTCATCTCTTTGAGGGTTATATTTATATCACCTTTCATGTTTGTTCCTTCTCCTCTTTGGTGTGTCTGGATTGCCTACTTGCTGCATTAATCATGTGTGTGTATGTATAAGACGGAGGGAGATACCATGGCTGGATGAATGAAGGACTTACAACAGCCTTTCCCAACCAGTATGCCTCCAGATGTTGTTGGATCACAACTCCCATCAGCCTCCCATTGGCAATGCTGGCTGAGGCTGATGGGAGTTGTGGTCCAACAACATCTGGAGGCACACTGGTTGGGAAAGGCTGACCTACAACATGGTTGGGGAACCTGTGGCCTTCCAGACATTGTTGGACTACAACTCCCAACAGTCCTCCTCAACATGGCCATCTGACAGGGATGGAACTGCAGTCCAAAAAATCTGAAAGGCCACAGGCTCTCATTCTTACCCTACATCTACATACACTGGCTGAGAGCTCTGGCACCACACAGGGAAGTGAGGGTTGACCAAAGTGTCCCAGTAGTGGGTGGAAGAGAGAAAGGAAGAGTTATTTATACCCCACAACATGGTTGCCACCCCTTTGCTGCCTGTTAAGCTGCTATTGCTGGCCCTGCCATTTCCCTCTAGAACAGGGAAAATAAGAAATACAAGGACACCAGCCATGTTTCCTCTTAGACTGTTAAGCCAACCCACACTTCTAGATGTGGTGCTGCTCTTTATAAAACGGAACGAAGAAGGGACTACATTCATTGTCTCTATTTGTGCTGTGTTATATGCAAAGGCACTGTCCATGATAAATATGATGGCAAATATGAAGAAGCAGAAACTGATACCAATAGCTCAGAATATAAGACTCATTAAATTTTATGTAGGATTCACTGAGACCCCTGCCTTTTTTCTCAGCTCTTTCTACGGAAATGGGCGAGTTTATGCCTGCTTGACACTGTGGAGGACTGGAGGAGGCCTCATCATTTTCTTTGGTTTCTTCTGTTTTTAGTTTTTGCTTGTTCCCCCTAAACTGGCAAAACCAAAGTGATGCTAGGTTCCTTACACTTCTTCAGTTTAGCTCCACTTGTAACAAAAATGTTAACTTCTTTAGACAAATTCAATTTGTTATTACTGACTGAATAAACTGTACTTCTGATATACCAAATACAATACTTTCATGGCAAAGAAAGTTATCCATAATACATTTTATGTTCTTAACAAAGTGACTTTAGATTTGTAAAGAGTGCTAAAAAAGGGTAACTATTGCATATTTTTACATTTTCCCTAAAATTCCCATTTTTGAGGGGGAAGGCATTGTTTTCTCCCCCATGGCTTTAAAATTTCCAGAAATTTTACATCTCTAATTAAACCACGTTTAATGTTACATGTAGTTTGGCCCTAAGTCAGAAAATATTCTTAATGATCTCAAAACCTTTCTCAGGAAGTTGACTTGTCTAATTTCTGTCAGTTTCACAAGTAGGCAATCCTAGGCATATCCACTCAGAAGTAAATACCACTGAGCTGAATGGAACTTACTCCCCAATAAGAGTGCATTGGACTACAATCTAAAGTCCCTGTTCCACTAGCTCTTGTGAGGACCAACATTGTGGCTGCACTACTGTTTATTCATTATAAAGTTTTTTGTTTTTGTTTTTAAATTCTGGGCTGTATACCACAGCAGTCAATTTGAGCAGGCATTTTCAAAATTTTACATTTTCAAATTGGCTTTTATGCTACAGCTGCCTTTCAGTTGTACCGGCTGTTTTTAGGTTGGAATGATTTCATCTGCCATTTTGTTTTTTAAGTACTGAAGTTCTAAGCTGCCTTGAGTACACTTGATATGGAAAAATGGGGTATAAGTGATAGAAGTAAGAATGTAAGAGATGGGTACGCACTCAGAGCTGGTGGGGTGTGATGAGAGGAGAGTCAGATTAGGGCTGGAGGTGACCCAGATTCAAAATGCCCATGAAGCTCAGTGGATGACCTTGGGCTAGTCACTATCTCTTAGTTTAGTCTACCTGACAGGATTGGAGGGAGGATAAAATGGGAGGTGTGGGAGAGAAAATTCTATGTGCTGCCTTGAGCTCCATAGAAGAAATACAGGGTATGTTTAATAAACACACAATAAATACTCATTGGATGCTGGCTGTGCTTCCATACCACATTGGTGTAAAGTGGTCCTTCCAAATTCAGCTTCCGGCGACCAATGAGCGTCACCTTGGAGAACAACTGCCGCCGCAAGATCTCAGCTAACAGTTCTTTCCCAGTTTCGCCAGAGGCACCCAAAATAACACAGGTTTGATTCTTCTCCCGGAAACGCTCCTCAAGACTCTTCAGTTCCTCTGGTTTAAGGGCAGCCATTCTGTTGGCAAGAAGTAGAGGTGAAGGAGAGAAGACATTTGGGCCACAATCTGCCTGGAAGTAAGATACACATTTACCTGGAAGTAAGTTGTAAGTAGATTAGAAGAGCCCTGCTGGATCAGGCCTATCTTGCCCAGCACCTTGCTCTCAGTGGCCAACCAGAAGCCTATAGGAAACCCACATGCTGGACCCGAGTGTAACAGTGATCTTCACAGTTGGGATCCCCAGCAAATGGAATTCAGAGACATATTGCCTCCGACAAAGTGGTAGAACATAAGCTTCATGGACAGTAGCCTTATCCTCCATGGTTTTGTCTAATCCCCTTTGAAACCCATCAAACTTGTCGGTCATCATTATAGCTTCTGGGAATGAATTCTATAATGTAACTTTGGGCTGTACGAGGAAGTATGTCCTTTTGTCTGTCCCACATCTTCCAATATTCATTCCCAACAAAGTCAACAGGGGCAGTAGACATTTAGAGGACTGCATTTTAGTCAGACAAGATGACCTGTCATGAAAGTGGGACAGACATCTGCAAGGTGCTTCTTTTCTGCTAACCTCCCTGGTAGACAGTGGGAATGCTGTGGACATAATATATTTCGACTTCAGCAAAGCTTTTGACAAAGTGCCTTACGATGAGCAAGCTAGCTAAATGTGGGCTGGATGGAACAACTGTCAGGTGGATCCTCAATTGGCTACAGAACCATACTCAAAGAGTGCTTATCAATGGTTCCTTCTCAAACTGGGTGGAGCTAATGAGTGGGGTCCCGCAGGGCTCAGTCCTGGGCCCAGTGCTCTTCAACATTTTTATTAATGACTTGGATGAGGAGGTGCTCAAAATGCTTATCAAATTTGCAGATGATACAAAATTGGGAGGGATAACTAATACTCTGGAAGACAGAATCAAAATTCAAAGGGATCTTGATAGGGTGGACCACTGGGCTGAAAACAGAATGAAATTTTACAGAGGTAAGCGCAAAGCTCTAAACCTAGCAAAAATAAACCAAATGCACAGTTATGAAATGTGGGATACTTGGCTCAGCAATACTACATACAAGAAGGATCTTGGAATTGTTGATCACAAGCTGAATATGAGCCAACAGTGTGATGTGGCTGCAAAAAAGGCAAATGCTATTTTAGGGTGCATTAACAGAAATCTAGTTTCCAAATCATGTGAAGTATTAGTTCCCCTCTGTTCGGCACTGGTTAGGCCTAATCTTGAGTACTGTGTCCAGTTCTGGACATTACACTTTAAGGAGGATGCAGACAAATTGGAACAGGTTCAGAGGAGGGCAGCAAAGATGATCAGGAAACTGGAAACAAAGCCCTACAAGGACAGACTAAAATAACTGGTCATGTTTAGCTTTGAGAAGAGAAGATTGAGGGGAGATATGACAGCACTCTTCGAAAGGTTGCCACCCAGAGGAGAACCAGATCATCCCAGAATGCAGGACATGGAATAATGGGCTCAAGTTGGAAAAAGCCAGATTTTGATTGAACATCAGGAAAAACATTCTAACTGTTAGAGTGGTAAGACAATGGAACCAATTGCCCAGGGAGGTGGTGGGCCACCTGTCAAGTATGCTTTAATTTGGGTTCCTGAATTGAACAGGGGGTGGAGTCCACCAACATCTGGAACACCACAGGTTCCTTACCACACCCTACTTTAATTATACTTGGGAGTTATTAGACAGTGACAAGAGTGGCTGTATGCTACAGTCAGCATGGATGTTTCGCATTCTGCAACATTGAAAACACCTCCCATGCTATTCTGCTGCTCCCATAAACTCATTTCAAAACAAAACCTTACAAAATTTATAGTCCTGAACTCAGAAACACTTGCTTAACAACCCTCTATGTTTTCATGGCGATACACAAAACACCCAGAGAGAATCAAGAGTTCAACATGTAAAACAAGAGAAAATAAATCCAGACCCCAGTTGGACTTTTTTCTGTCAGTGGTCTCATAATTTGTTGAAATTAATTAAAAATCTGCCATGTTCACAGAGTACCTGCAATGCTATTACTAACCTTGCCCCATGCTCTGATCTTAATCTTCTGCAGTTTAAATGTTGAAAAAGTACCTAGCTGATTTTTAATTAATCTAAGAAATTTAACATTGGAGTCAATGATAAATGTGCACATACTCAGTAAGAACCAGCTGTCAGTGTTCTAAAAGCCAGACTCACAGCTGTTTTGCTTGGCTAATCAGGGGGCCACACCGATACCAGATGTTTATTTCACTTTAGACAGTTATGGCTTCCTCCAAAGAATTCTGGGAACTGTAGCTTGTGAAGGGTGCTGAGAGTTGCTAGGAGACTCCTATTCCCCTGACAGAGCTCCAGCGGCTAGAGTTGTTTAACAGTCAGCCGCTCTGACTGAAGCTGTGTGAGGGGAACAGGGCATCTGCTAGCAACTCTCAGCACCCTTCACAAACTACACTTCCCAGGATTCTTTGGGGGAAGGTTTGAAGTGAAATAAAGGTCTGGTGAGGATTCGACATCTTTGGTTTAAATTTGGATGGGAGACTGCATGGGCCTGCTGTAGAATAAAAAGGTGCGGAAAACCCTGAAAAACAATGATACTGTTCACCATGTTTTCCTTTTGGCAAAGAAAGGCCTTTCCCTCTGCCCAGTGCCCTCCTAATCTCCTCCTTCCTTCCCCTTCCTCTCTACCCTACCCTTCCTCCTCCTCCAGGTCAGTTTCATCTATCCTAAGCATGATTGCACAGGAGTAAATCCCACTGAACTCAATAAACATGCAAATGATCAAACCTGCCCTCCTCCCCTCCCCCCCTCGGTCAGTTTCACCTATCCTAAACATGATTGCACTGGAGTAAATCCCACTGAACTCAATAAGCATGTAAATGACCAATCCATTCTCAGCAAACTTGTACAAGATCCCATTTCTTAGCTCCCAGAATGAAAAGCAGAGAAATTCTCTAATAGGCAAAAAAACCCACAAACAAACAAGAACATACCTATCGCCATTTCTATCAAACTTTAAAAAGCAGGGAAATTGGGCAGCTACAGTGAATACACCTTACCAAATTCTTCCAAGCTACACAGAGGAAGTGAATTGGACTGTGAAAGACCAACCCTAATTGTGTTTGTATTTTGACAAATATGTAGGGCAGTACAATTATCTCAGAGAGGAGGTCAGGTCTCCTGCTCCCCTGGTGCATTCACTATAGTTGCCCAATTTCCCTGGTTTTTAAAGTGATAGAACTATCTGTTGGCTATAGGTATGTTGTTAAACTGCAAATTTGTTTTGCCTATTAGTGAATTTTAGAGTAGCCATACTTAGGATTGGACTGTTAAGACCAAAAATGAGATCCTATGCATATCTACTCAGAGGTCAGCCCCACTGAGCTCAATGGAACTTATACCCCTATTTAAGAGAGGGCAGAATTACAAGACATAGCCCTGGACCCGCTGCGCCCTTCTCCCCAGCTCTTCTCAGGCGTGTTGCAATACACTAATTTGTAGGGCCTTGCAAATACTGCAATGCTATCGCCCCGCCGCGCCCCCGCGATCAAGGCGACTCTCCCAGAAATGCTCCGGCTCCTCCCAGCTTATCTCTGAGGTTTCTCTTCTGGAGGGGCTGCTTTCTTGCCGCAGACCCTTCCCTGCAATCACGGGGCTGCATTGAGATGATGGGGCAAAGGAGACCCGGATTCCACCTCTCGCCCCACCGCCTTACTTTCTACCCTTTCCGGCGATTCTACCCTAGCAGAGGGACAGGCGTCGCTCCCATAAAGGAAGAAAAGAGGAAAGCCTACTACCGAGCCGCCTGTAACTCACCCGCGGCAAAAGCAGAGCGGAAGGGTGGACAGCCGCCCAGTCTTCCGTTTCCTTCTGCTTGCTAACCCCACACCGTAACGCATGCGCAGATATGCGGACCTCGTTCTCACCTCCTGAGCAGAACACGGCCTTTCACAGGTTGCATTGCGAGCGGGAGAAAATATTCAGGTGGGAACCGACAGGGGTGTCTTGACCCGTTGTCTGTCTGTCCGCATTCAAGAATGATCCTGGTATTCCCCTCACACTCGTACGCAGTCTTGTCATATTAAACGCATGATGTTTTTATGCGGGCGGGCTGTTTGTTTTAAGTTCTTGGCTTTATTTTTCTGGTCTGCCTTATTCTCGGATTGGCACGTTTTACTTTTACTTATTTTTTCATTTTTGAAACGCAACAACAACCATAAGAAGCAGAAGTGTTCACAGAATTTACAGTCCAGTAAGTAAGGTGGAGAGAGCCAGTGTGGTGTAGTGGTTAAGGAGTTGGACTATGATCTGAGAGACCAGGGTTCAAATCCCCACACAGCCATGAAGCTCACTGGGTGACCTTGGGCCAGTCACTGCCTCTCAGCCTCATGAAAACCCCATTCATAGGGTCGCCATAAGTCGGAATCGACTTGAAGGCGGTACATTTACATTTTTAAGTAAGGCATACATAACCATTTGTTTCATATTTCTTAAAGGTATACAGAAAAAACAGCAAAACGATCAGTGTGAGTCCCACTTGCACCCCACCAAGACCCTCCAGGAGATCCCCAGCCGGCCAGGTGCCCAAGCGTTATCAACGTCTTCAGAACCATGTAATAAAGCTATACCACTGTCCTACGAAATCATCCTCCCCCTTCAAACATCATGTTGCCTGCATTTGTTTCGTCAGTTTTTCTAATACAGCATATAACCAAATTAAACTTTTGCATTCCTGGAATGTGCCTCTGCCTTCCTTTTTCCAATTGCAAGCCATAATCTTCCTACCTGCTGCTAAGAGCAGTGAGAGCAGCTCTTTGTACTGTACATCCTTATTTACATCATCAAAAACAGTTAATAATGCAAGAGTAGGTTTTGGTTCTATGCTGTGCCCCACTGAAAAATGGAAATGGACTGCCTTCAAGTCGATTCTGACATATGGGCAACCCTATGAATAGGGTTTTCATGGTAAGCGGTATTCAGAGGGGGTTTACCATTGCCTTCCTCCGAGGCTGAGAGGCAGTGACTGGCCCAAGGTCACCCAGTGAGCTTCATGGCAGTGTGGGGATTCGAAGCCTGGTCTCCCAAGTTGTAGTCCAGCACCTTAACCACTACACCACAGCCCCGCTATAGTGCTACATTCAGAGAAAACCTTTTCCTAAAAGCTTTGAATTGCTCCATACCTCACTACCTGTGAATATACCTACCCAGTTCTCAGCAACCCTGGTGCCAGCATGTCAGATTTACTGTTGCATACCTCAGATGTAACTTCTTGGGAGTTAGGTACAAGCAGTGTATAAGTTTAAAGGTACCCTCTCACTTTTGCAGATACAGATTAGAGATTATTTTTCCCAAATGCCCTTCCCATTTTTTTGCAAAAATATCACAGTCTTCTTCCCAACATAGTTTAAGGCTATCAAAACGATCAGAATTGTGACTGGAACTGCTTAAGTACTGTATTTGATTGGAATGGGAAATACATTGTATGGAAGAATGAAATCTAACAATCTATCATCATTGTAGTGGTGGTCGTCAACTACCTCCCAAAGAAATTGGGAGGCAGTTCCTAGGTTGCAATCTTACACACAAGTTCCATTGAACTCAGAGGAACTCACTTGCATAGGACTACAGTGCTAGTTACATTATTTTATTCTATCCCTGCTCAACAAATAGCAGACTGAAAAAAACAAAAGCACGTATTACATCCCTCCCTGAAGTTGTACATACTTCCAACCCAGAAGGCTAGCCACCAAGAACACCACTCTGTATCCTTGCCGATCTAATTTGATACGTTTCTATTTTGTTGTTGTTATGTGCCTCCAAGTAGACTACGACTTATGGCGACCCTATGAATCAGTGACCTCCAAGAGATTCTGTCATGAACCACCCTGTTCAGATCTTGTAAGTTCAGGTCTGTGGCTTCCTTTATGGAATCAATCCATCTCTTGTTTGGCCTTCCTCTCTTTCTACTCCCTTCTGTTTTTCCCAGCATTATTATCTTTTCCAATGAATCATGTCTTCTCATTATGTGTCCAAAGTAGGATAACCTCAGTTTCATCATTTTAGCTTCTAGTGACAGTTCTGGTTTAATTTGTTCTAACACCCAATTATTTGTCTTTTTTGCAGTCCATGGTATCCACAAAGCTCTCCTCCCGCACCACATTTCAAATGAGTTGATTTTTCTCTTACCAGCTTTTTTCACTGTCCAACTTTCACATCCACACATAGAGATCGGAAATACCATGGTCTGAATGATCCTGACTTTAGTGTTCAGTGATACATCTTTGTGTTTAAGGACCTTTTCTAGTTCTCTCACAGCTGCCGTCCCCAGTCCTAGCCTTCTTCTGATTGCTTGACTATTGTCTCCATTTTGGTTAATGATTGTGCCAAGGTATTTATAATCCTTGACAAGTTCAATGTCCTCATTGTCAGCTTTACAGTTACATAAATCTTAGTCTTTTTGACGTTGAGCTGTAGTCCTGCTTTTGTGCTTTCCTCTTGAACTTTCATCAGCATTTGTTTCAAATCCTTACTGGTTTCTGCTAGTAGTATGGTATCATCTGCATATCTTAAATTATTGATATTACTCCCTCCAATTTTCACACCTTCATCTTGGTCCACTCCTGCTTTCCGTATGATACGTTTCTATATTGATGTTTAATATTTTCTTACAAAGACAATGTAAACACAAAATAATGGGTGTTTTAACTGCCCCTTAGGAAAAATAGTTGAAAGTGAGAAATTGGGAAAATATTTAAGATTTGTCACCATCCTTGGGGTAGGATTCTCATTTCTTTAACTGCTTGATGGGCAGAAATTCAACATGGGAAGCCCCACCACCACCAAAGGACAGCACAAACTGCTTGTTTTATAAGGTATAGGAGCACTACCCCTAACTTACTGGAAACCGAATAAATGACTCAGAATGTATTGTAATGAGAAATCCAAATCACAAACGTACACAACTTAAGGCTCATCCAGATGACCCATTTATTGAGCATTCATTTGCTTGCACTTTTATGGGGGTAGACTATGCCCAGCCTTTATTAGGGGGAGATCCAAGAATGCCATCTCGAGCTCCTTGGAGAAAGGTAGAATAGACATGCAATAAATAAATATTGAGGATTTGTTCTGATTTGTTTGCAGGGAAGTTATACAATAATGAACATTTATCTTGCATTCACCCTGATTTGCTCGTGGGATATTAACTTCCTGCTAATAATTCATTCATCCAGGGCATTTTTTAACATACAAAGTGCAGGGGAAATTTTCCCCAGCCCCTCCTGAATTCTCCCCCAGGGAACTCGGCATTCCTGCCCTGAAGTGCCCTTTTAATTCTGCTTGACCAGTTTAAATCTTGGGGAGAGAGAGAGAAAAAAGCAGATTCAGGCTGTTCTTCGAGCTGAATTCAAAAACAAAACAAAAATGCACTCAGGCTGATCCCACCAGGTTTTACAGTGAAAAGGGGCGAGGTTTCATTAGCGTCATGTGTCCCCATTTTCAAAAGAGGGAGGTGGAGACGTACTACAACCAACAGAACAGTGAGTGTATTTCTACCCTTAGGTGCTAGAGATAATCCTGATTAAAACTACTGCAAATTAATTTAGTACCATGTGCAAGAAGCTGTAGACTGTGGACATAGAAGAGGGCTATCTAAAAAAGTTGCACACACACACACAAATAGATGCCATATGAGGTGACAGTGCAATCCCATACATGTCTACTTGGAAACAAATCCCATTGAGTTCATTGGGGCTTACTCCTCATTACTCCTGTGGGTTCAGGACTGCATAGTCTCTACCTGAAAGAAAAAAAGCATTCTAGCCCAATGAGTATTGTTAAGAAGACTCATAGCTTTCCAGAGTATTGAACTATTTTTGTAGAGTAAAGGTTTTGTGGCTTTAAACTCTTAGAGTACATGAACGCTCTTCTTTCCTAAAACCCGCAGATGTTTTGTTCCACCTATGTGATGAAATCAGAAAGGGTAAAGGGCAGATGGCTCCTCTGTTCCCCTCTGTTCCTCTTGGCTTTATTTTTCTGGTCTGCCTTATTCTCGGATTGGCACGTTTTGTTTTTACTTATTTTTTCATTTTTGAAACACAACAACAACAACCATAAGAAGCAGTAGTGTTCACAGAATTTACAGTCCAGTCAGTAAGGTGGAGAGAGCCAGTGTGGTGTAGTGGTTAAGGTGTTGGACTATGATCTGAGAGACCAGGGTTCGAATCCTCACATAGCAATGAAGCTCACCGGGTGACCTTGGGCCAGTCACTGCCTCTCAGCCTCATGAAAACCCCATTCATAGGTCACCATAAGTCGGAATCAACTTGAAGGCAGTCCATTTACACATCCTGTATCTTCAACATAGCTTTATGTTCCTAGAATGACTAACATAACTATAAGAAACAAAAAGTACAATATAAAATTACAACTACTACTAATACAAGCTAACATATCAAATTAAAAACAAAATGAAGCAGCCACCTCCAATTTAAGCAGATGGTAAAATCAAATTGCTCTAAGTTTAAGATTGCTTACATTAAAAGCCTGGGAAAACAAATGTTTTTGCCTGGCACCTAAATGATTGTAGTGTGGTCACCAGGGCCTCCTTGAAGAAGGTATTCCAAAGCTGAGGAGCAGCCACAGAAAAAGCTCTCTCTCCAGTCACCCTGTATTTTACTTCGGATGGTGAAAGCACCTGGAAATGGGTCCCAAATTGCAACAGTGAATGGATGGACTGATATGGGAGAATGTGGTCCAGCAAATATCTGGGTCCTAAGCTATGTAGAGTTTTAAAGATTAAGACTAGTACTTCAAATGGAACTCAGAAACTCCCTCAAAGCTACTGGAGTTGATACAGGCAAGCAAGGCCGGCACCAGGCATGCCACGGTCCTTAGGCACCAGTCTGCCCCCGGCCCCAGCACCCGCATGCAAAACCTTTTGGCTTCTCTTTGTCCTTCAGCTGCAGAAGCCAAAATGTTTTGCATTTTATAAAAAAAACTTTTGTTAGTCACACTGTACTAAATATGATTTAATTATTAACTGCACCACACCAGCATCTACAGCAAACTTGCCTGATGTGTTATATGATTATCACACACACTCCTACCTCTCTATGGGAAAAATGGTAACTTGAGGACTACAAAGGTACTGCAAACAGAATGTATCTGTTCACAAATGATGTGAATGATCAGGGCTGGTGCCAAAGGGTGGCCAGGATGGGCCCTTGCCGAGGGCCCCATGGCCCACAGGGGCTCCTGAAGGGCCCCTCATTAGGGTGTGGGAGTAGTGCTCTCCGTCCGTGATCCACGGCGAGGTCCCTGCCACGGATCATAGGGAGGGAGCTTCCAGGCAGACCGCCTGTTTGCTCACTCCACCTACCTCTCTCTTGTCTGCTGCTGCTGCGTGCACTGCGTGGGCAGGACTGCCACCAATCAAGATGGCAGCGGAGGCTTCTTTAATGGGCTGATGCACCTACCGCCATCTTGGTTGATGGCAGGCACGTGTGTGTGTGCATGTAGCATACCGCACATGCATGCCATCAATCAAGATGCTGGTGGGGGTATCAGCCCCTTAGAGAAGCCTCTGCCACACTTCCGGGAAGGGTGACTTAGCCTGTGCCTGCTTTTGAG